>NC_092338.1:31767500-33260000 GCF_046630445.1 Rutidosis leptorrhynchoides
AGCCCTATGGATCCATATACAACTATTCGCGCCCACCAGTTCTTATAACTAGCAGTTACTAGTTACCAAAGCTAAGGGATTTTCGGTTCAAACTCGGTGTAGAATTTAGTATGTACTTGTATCCATTGCGTTTAAAATAAAGTGCATGTATTCTCTGCCCAAAAATATATATTGCAAAAGCAATTAAAAAAGGAGCAAATGAAACTCACTATACTATATTTCGTAGCAATTATGCATATGACGGCACTGAACAAGTGCAGGGTTGGCCTCGGATTCACGAACCTATATTAGTATATGTTAATCAATAACTGTCTAACAAGCTATGTCAGGTCATAGTGTATCATAATCCTAATGCTCGAGACCGACATGCAAAAGTTAACAAAAGTCATCTCAAAAGTCAATCTGACCCAATATGATCTTTAAATCTATACATGTTTATTATATTAACATAGTATAAGTCTTGATAATTGAACGAATTTATAATTTATCAAACTCAAAATATTATTTATTTCAGGAGCTATATTATATTTGAATTATCATGGCAATCGAAAATATTTTATTATTTCACATAGTTTTATTATTTGAAAATTGTTCAACAAAATGAGACGTGCCTTATATAGAAATTCATTTACTCAATTAGTAATATCTAAAAATATAATTTATCAATCTCATAGACAAGTTGTTTAAATATTAATTTACAGTTTCAAATACAATTTCAATTAACGTCAAACATAATTCAGTTGACCATATCTTTTAATCCGTTCATCGAAATCACGCGATTTCTAAATGAAAAGTTATTAATTTTTCGATAGCTTTCCTACGACATGCATATCATATACTTTATATCAGTAGCATATGTATCAAATTCGTGATTCATCATAAACTATCTAACAAAAAAATTAAAGCATACAAGCATGCATAAACATATATACTCGAGCACTAGACATGAATACACTATTAATATATAAAAGATAAGATATGAATGCTCACATATCAATATTGTGATTCAATATTGCAGGAAAGTACGTAGACGCAACGGAGATGATAAACACTAGGTTTGACTTGCGAACAATACCCACGAACATTACCCATAACCTCCATAGCTATAACTCATAATTTCCTTAACTATGACTTATTTGAAAACTCGGTTTGAAATCATTTGAGCAGAACTTCGTCGTAGTATTTTATGTATAATACTACTAATAATAATACTCCTAACTATAAGATTAATAATAATATTAATCTTAATAATAATAATAATAATAATAATAATAATAATAATAATAATAATAATAATAATAATATAAATAAAAATAAATATACTATAGAGTATGTGAATTAGATAGAGAGATAGATTGAATTGTGAAATAGTTCGGCAGGATTGATCGAATATATATATATATATATATATATATAAAATATAATAATATAAATATAATATAATAATATAGAAAATAAAAACGTGACAATTAACATTCAATAATATCTGCCGACAGTTTTTGCGGACCGGTATCTCGTACTCTGTTGCTAATAATTGACGGGTAAAAGTATAAATAAAAAATATTTCTCTCTGGATCGTGCGATTGGAATTAGGGGTATTTGGAAATCTCTGGGTTTAGAATGTTGCATTTTAAATGTTTACGATCCACATGACGATTGCAAGAAGAGGATTCTCTGGGTTAATTTGTCAAACCTAATTAGGGACAGTGATAATGTTGCATGGGTTTTATGTGGGGACTTTAACGAGGTCAGGAACAAACAAGAACGGCTAAATTGCGAGTTCATTGAAAGCAGAGCTCGAATGTTCAATGACTTTATCGATTCAAACAAGTTGTTAGAGATCCCCTTAGGTGGTAGGACTTTCACTCGTGTTAGTGATGACGGTGTAAAATTTAGTAAATTGGACCGCTTTCTTGTGTCAGAGAATATCCTTAATATGTGGCAAAGTTTGTCTGCGATTGCTTTAGAAAGAAAAAACTCGGACCACTGTCCTATTGTTTTAAAGGATGAGGAAAAAAACTTTGGTCCTAAGCCGTTCAAGATTTTTGATGCGTGGTTCGAGGATGAGGAGGCTGATAAAATAGTTAAGGAAGCTTGGAATGGTGTTTTTTCCAGAGAGGTCGAGAAAAGATTGCCTTTTCTATCTTAAATTGTGCAAGGTAAAGGCAGAGTTGAAGTCCTCGAGTGCTGGAAAATTCGGTCAAATAGATAAAGAAATTGAGAATGTTAAAAAAGTGGCGGGAGATATCACTGATGCTGAAAGAGTTGAATGGATGGCAGCCCGGAAAACGTGGATTGAAAAATAAAAAATTAAAACAAGCATGTCAAAACAAAAAGCAAGAGTGCGTTGGATTCTAGAAGGCGACGAAAATACAAGATACTTTCATTCGGCCATTTAACGGAACTACAACAAATGTAACATCAGAGGTATTCAAATCGATGGATTGTGGAACGAGCAACCTGAAGAAATAAAGCATGAGGCATTCAGACACTTTCATGCCATGTTCGAGAAAAAGAACGTTGAGAGGCCGAGTCTTGAAGATCTTAGCTATCCCACAATCTCGATAAGTAATTCATCGGATCTCGAAATTCCTTTCTCGGAAAATGAGATTTTTGATGCAATGTGTGAATGCGGAAGTAATAAAGCCCCGGGTACGGACGGGTTCAATTTGCGGTTCTATAAAAAATTTTGGGAGGTTATCAAAAATGATCTCGTATCCGCTTTAAGGTGGTTTTGGGAGCACGGTGAAATCTCAAACGGTTGCAATGCTTCTTTTGTTGCATTAACTCAAAAGAAAGTGGACCCACTTTCCTTCGGGGACTATAGACCTATAAGCTTGATTAGTAGTTATTATAAAATCGTGGCAAAAATCTTATCAAACCGTCTTAGAAAGGTTGTACCGTCTCTTGTGGGTGTCGAACAAAGCACTTTCTTAAAAGGTAGATTCATTTTGGACGGTGCTTTAATTGCAAATGCGACTATCGATTTCTTAAAAAGTAAGTGTTGCAAGAGCTTTGTTTTTAAATTTGATTTTGAGAAAGCATTCGTTAGCTTAGATTGGGATTTTCTTCATGAAGTCATGGTTTGTACGGGTTTTGGCTCAAAATGGATTAAATGGATTTTTGCTTGTGTCAAATCGGCTTCTATCTCGATTTTGGTCAATGGGTCTCCAACCAAGGAATTTGGACTTGGTAGAGGTATTAGGCAAGGTGATCCTCTATCTCCTTTCTTTTTCATCCTAGCCGCCGAAGGCCTAAATATTTTAACAGAAGTGACGATTGAGAAAGGTATGTTTAAAGGTGTTGAGGTAGGAAATGACAAAATAGGTGTATCGCATGTAACGACCCTGGATTTTCCAACGTTTAATTATTAATAATTTATTATTAATGCTTGCGTTTTAATAAACGTGTCCTTATACGTGTTACTTGTTACCGTATTTAACTTTACATGCCCGATTTGTCTTTGTGACATACGTACTTTACACGAATAATATTTTCGAATATTATTTACATTCATGATTAATTAATATTGATCATTTTTAATTAACTAATGTAACTAGTTAATTACTTGGGCTTTGTTTATTTAATTTGTTACTTACTTGGACTTGGGCTTTTATTAATGTACATGGACTTGGAAGCCCACCCTACACACTTAATGGACTAGTTGTGAGCCCATTTTATTACTAGTAACTTATTAATGTTAACCTTAGATTAATTAAGTATGATGAGACTTGTGCAAGCATGCTAGAAACTCTTCCCCATACATCTAACTTTATCTATTCTAAGCATACACCATTCTCCCATGTTGGAAAGTTAACTTTTGACCTTTCCCCTTTTGCCTTAAAACCGTAGGCTTTGATGGGCATGGAGGGAGTTCTTTTTTTTTCTTCTTCAATTTTTGTTACATAAACACTAGCATTCATCTCATTTTACACACACACACACACACTAATACTTACACTTTTCTCTCCTTTTTTCTCTCAAATATCGTAAGTAACAAGCTTTACTTTCTTTCTTTTTATTCCATTAAAACCACCATCCATCATCATCATTTACTAGTTGTAGTTTGTTGTTACTTGTTGTTGTTTCTTGTTTATGATTAAAGATCAAGTTTTCTAACTTGTATCTTCATGTAATCTTGGTTACTTCCATCTTTTGTTTGATGAAGAACCAAGAATAAGAATCTAAACTTACTAGTTTATGGTTCTACATTTAAGTGTTTTCAAGATTTAAAGTTCATAAGTTTCATAATCATACTTGTGTTCATGTTTTGTAGACTTAAATCCTAAGATCCAAACTTTGATTTGAATCTTCCTAAGTATGAAACAAACATGAACATAATACTTGTACTTTAGTTTATTTCTTTCTTTTGTAAGTACATTAAAGTTGTAATGTTGTTAATTTGGTCAAGTATTACTAGTTAATCTTGATCTCATTTTTCTTGAACTAAAAGTTAACTTTGTAAGTTCAAGAACATGGAAGTATAACTTTCTAGTTATAACTTCATATACATATGTTGGATCTAAGTTTATATAACTTATGGTCTTCTAATTTTGTTGTAAATAAGAGCTTACAAGCTTACATACATTATTCAAGTTGAAAATCTAAGTTTCATAACTTATGGTTTCATTAAAGTGTAGATCCAAGTTTGGTAACTTAGGATCTAACTTAAGAACACTAGATCTAGACTTTCTAGTCTAGGATCTTTAAGATCTAGCTAAGATCTAAGTTCTACAACTTAAGATCTTAATTATTTAGTTTACTTTCAAGTTTATAGCTTAATATTACTTTTGTAAATCATGTATGTGTCGGATCTAAGATCTTGATGTAACTTTGGTTCATCAAACTACATACAACTCTTAAGTGAGTTGTGCTACATATCTTAGACTTACACTAGTATTATTATGGTCAAATCTTGGTTAAGATGATGCAAACCCATCAACGAGTTATACACTTGAAGCTATACGCATCAAGGATGAGAACCGTGATGAGCATCAAGCACCAAGAACCCACCGAAACACCTTTACTTACTGTTTTTGGAACTGATCAAACTACCTAGGCTACTGGAAATTTTATTTTCAGTTAGTTCGGTTCAAGTAGATGATTTTCCGTTTAGACCTCGTCTTAATCCGAGTTACGGTTTAGGATCTATGGCCTCCCGAAAATCACTACACCTATTAACATCTTAATCCCAGTGGTCACCTCAGACGGAGCTGAGGACCTATAGGAGATTCCAGCTCCACTTGTCCCAGGACCCTCGGAGCCACAGCACCATTCCGGTGGTGCTCTGATTCCCGCGGAACTTGGGGAATGTCCGTTCCGTAATGAGCATAACCATTGGTGCCGACGCCTTCCTGATGGATGTCTCGTGCCGATCTCGCCTTTCAGATACCGACTGATGATGGCCGGTCGAGCAGAGCCACCCGTGCAGCCACCCCCAGATGATTCCGACGACTCATCATCTGATGACTCATCCTCTGATGACTCCAGTGACGAGGATTTCGACGAGGATCCCAAGGAAGCACCCGTGCAACCACCCTCTACCCCGCCGAAGAAGTGGTATCATTTCGACGGTACTGTTATTCCTGGGGTTAACGGAGGGAGATCGTTGTAGTGACCCGAACTTTTCCATGTTTATATATATTAAATGAAATTATTATTTACATGATTAAGTGTTTCCAACATGTTAAACAATCAAACTTGTTAAGACTTGATTAATTGAAATAGGTTTCATATAGACAATTGACCACCCAAGTTGAACGGTGATTCACGAACGTTAAAACTTGTAAAAACTATATGATGACATATATATATGGATATATATATATATATAGTTAACATGATATTATGATAAGTAAACATATCATTAAGTATATTAACAATGAACTACATATGTAAAAACAAGACTACTAACTTAATGATTTTTAAACGAGACATATATGTAACGATTATCGTTGTAAAGACATTTAATGTATATATATCATATTAAGAGATATTCATACATGATAATATCATGATAATATAATAATTTAAAATCTCATTTGATATTATAAACATTGGGTTAACAACATTTAACAAGACCGTTAACCTAAAGGTTTCAAAACAACACTTACATGTAACGACTAACGATGACTTAACGACTCAGTTAAAATGTATATACATGTAGTGTTTTAATATGTATTTATATACTTTTGAAAGACTTCAATACACTTATCAAAATACTTCTACTTAACAAAAATGCTTACAATTACATCCTCGTTCAGTTTCATCAACAATTCTACTCGTATGCACCCGTATTCGTACTCGTACAATACACAGCTTTTAGATGTATGTACTATTGGTATATACACTCCAATGATCAGCTTTTAGCAGCCCATGTGAGTCACCTAACACATTTGGGAACCATCATTTGGCAACTAGCATGAAATATCTCATAAAATTACAAAAATATGAGTAATCATTCATGACTTATTTACATGAAAACAAAATTACATATCCTTTATATCTAATCCATACACCAACGACCAAAAACACCTACAAACACTTTCATTCTTCAATTTTCTTCATCTAATTGATCTCTCTCAAGTTCTATCTTCAAGTTCTAAGTGTTCTTCATAAATTCCAAAAGTTCTAGTTTCATAAAATCAAGAATACTTCCAAGATTGCAAGTTTACTTCCAAGTTTTCTAAATCCATTCCAAGTAATCATCCAAGATCAAGAAACCTTTGTTACTTACAGTAGGTTATCTTTCTAATACAAGGTAATAATCATATTCAAACTTTAATTCAATTTCTATAACTATAACAATCTTATTTCGAGTGGAAATCTTACTTGAAATTGTTTTCGTGTCATGATTCTGCTTCAAGAACTTTCAAGCTACCCAAGGATCCTTTGAAGCTAGATTTATTTTTCTCATTTCCAGTAGGTTTATCCAAGGAACTTGAGGTAGTAATGATGTTCATAACATCATTCGATTCATACATATAAAGCTATCTTATTCGAAGGTTTAAACTTGTAATCACTAGAACATAGTTTAGTTAATTCTAAACTTGTTCGCAAATAAAAGTTAATCCTTCTAACTTGACTTTTAAAATCAACTAAACACATGTTCTATATCTATATGATATGCTAACTTAATGATTTAAAACCTGGAAACACGAAAAACACCGTAAAACCGGATTTACGCCGTCGTAGTAACACCGCGGGCTGTTTTGGGTTAGTTAATTAAAAACTATGATAAACTTTGATTTAAAAGTTGTTATTCTGAGAAAATGATTTTTATTATGAACATGAAACTATATCCAAAAATTATGGTTAAACTCAAAGTGGAAGTATGTTTTCTAAAATGGTCATCTAGACGTCGTTCTTTCGACTGAAATGACTACCTTTACAAAAACGACTTGTAACTTATTTTTCCGACTATAAACCTATACTTTTTCTGTTTAGATTCATAAAATAGAGTTCAATATGAAACCATAGCAATTTGATTCACTCAAAACGGATTTAAAATGAAGAAGTTATGGGTAAAACAAGATAGGATAATTTTTCTCATTTTAGCTACGTGAAAATTGGTAACAAATCTATTCCAACCATAACTTAATCAACTTGTATTGTATATTAAGTAATCTTGAGATACCATAGACACGTATACAATGTTTCGACCTATCATGTCGACACATCTATATATATTTCGGAACAACCATAGACACTCTATATGTGAATGTTGGAGTTAGCTATACAGGGTTGAGATTGATTCCAAAATATATATAGTTTGAGTTATGATCAATACTGAGATACGTATACACTGGGTCGTGGATTGATTCAAGATAATATTTATCGATTTATTTCTGTACATCTAACTGTGGACAACTAGTTGTAGGTTACTAACGAGGACAACTGACTTAATAAACTTAAAACATCAAAATATATTAAAAGTGTTGTAAATATATTTTGAACATACTTTGATATATATGTATATATTGTTATAGGTTCGTGAATCAACCAGTGGCCAAGTCTTACTTCCTGACGAAGTAAAAATATGTGAAAGTGAGTTATAGTCCCACTTTTAAAATCTAATATTTTTGGGATGAGAATACATGCAGGTTTTATAAATGATTTACAAAATAGACACAAGTACGTGAAACTACATTCTATGGTTGAATTATCGAAATCGAATCTGCCCCTTTTTATTAAGTCTGGTAATCTAAGAATTAGGGAACAGACACCCTAATTGACGCGAATCCTAAAGATAGATCTATTGGGCCGAACAAACCCCATCCAAAGTACCGGATGCTTTAGTACTTCGAAATTTATATCATATCCGAAGGGTGTCCCGGAATGATGGGGATATTCTTATATATGCATCTTGTTAATGTCGGTTACCAGGTGTTCACCATATGAATGATTTTTATCTCTATGTATGGGATGTGTATTGAAATATGAAATCTTGTGGTCTATTATTATGATTTGATATATATAGGTTAAACCTATAACTCACCAACATTTTTGTTGACGTTTTAAGCATGTTTATTCTCAGGTGATTATTATGAGCTTCCGCTATCACATACTTAAATAAGGACGAGATTTGGAGTCCATGCTTGTATGATATTGTGTAAAAACTGCATTCAAGAAACTTATTTTGTTGTAGCATATTTGTATTGTAAACCATTATGTAATGGTCGTGTGTAAACAGGATATTTTAGATTATCATTATTTGATAATCTACGTAAAGCTTTTTAAACCTTTATTGATAAAATAAAGGTTATGGTTTGTTTTAAAATGAATGCAGTCTTTGAAAAACGTCTCATATAGAGGTCAAAACCTCGCAACGAAATTAATTAATATGGAACGTTTTTAATCAATAAGAACGGGACATTTCAGTTGGTATCAGAGCGTTGGTCTTAGAGAACCAGAATTTTGCATTAGTGTGTCTTATCGAGTTTGTTAGGATGCATTAGTGAGTCTGGACTTCGACCGTTTTTAATTGAAAAATGATTTCTTAACAAATTTTGTTGGAAACTATATATTTTTAACATGTGAATATTATGTGATATATTAATCTCTTAACATGTTTGATATTGTGTGATAGATGTCTACCTCTAGCACAAATCCCATTGACTCACCTAATAATAACGAAGAGTCGAATATATATTGGACTGATTCACAAGTTCCCGAAGAGGAACCGGAAGAAGAATCAGAACCGGAAGAAGAATCAGAACCGGAAGAGGAGGAACCGGAGGAGGAAATAGAACCGGTGGGGGAAATAATAAAACGGTTAAGTAAAAGAAAATCCTCAACCAACCGACCAAGGTTAATTATGGTCAATGGTGTTTCCGCCAAGGAAGCAAAATATTGGGAGGATTACCAATTCTCCGATGAATCGGATTCCGACGAGAATTCCGATGATGTTATAGAAATTACCCCAACTGAATTTAAAAAGGCAAAAGAAAATAATAAGGGAAAGGGCATAAAAATAGAGAAATCTAAATCCAACCCCGATGAACTTTATATGTATCGTCAACCCCCGAAGTCCTTAAGTTGTAACAATGACCCGGGAACCTCTAAACCACCAGGTTTTTCTAAACCAATGTGGAAAACGACGGCTCGTATTAGGGGAACATCATATATCCCTAGAAACTTGGCAAAACGAACCAAAACCGAAGAAGAAGAAACAAGCGAGTCGGAATAAGATAGTTGTATTCGTGTGGTGTAATATATGTAATATAGTGTGCTTATGCTTTATGATATATGTAAAAATTGCTTGTATTAATAAGTATTTTTTTTTATGAATCTAACTCTTGTCTATTTTACAGTATAAAAACACAAAATGGATAGACAACCCAATATTTTAAGAGACCTACCCGGAGACATGATTGATGAAATCTTGTCTAGAGTCGGTCAGAATTCTTCGGCACAACTATTTAAGGCGAGATCAGTTTGTAAGACATTCGAAGAACGTTCCAAGAATGCCTTTGTTTATAAAAGGCTTTCGTTCGAAAGATGGGGGATATCACATTGGGAAATCCATAAGTTACGATGTGTTTACTTTGACGCATATATTACGGGGAACCCAAATGCTATTTTACGTAATGGGTTAAGAAATTATTTTGACTCAATATATCCGAATATTGGACTTCGTGATTTTGAAAAAGCGGCTAACATGCAACATAAAGAAGCATGTTATGCTTACGGATTAGTAATGTTTGCTTCTCATCAAAGTGAGAACAAGAACATCGGGCTACAACTATTAAACAAAACGTTCCCACAAGTAACGGAGTCGGTAATTGGGGTAAGAAATGAGGTTTTTAGATTGTTACGGGACTGTTGGACATTACGTAACCCTCATCCCATTGACGACGTTACAACACGATGTCTTATCAACGGCCATAACGGTTATGTTCCACAAGACCAAGGATGGGAAGTAGTCCTAGTAAAACCAGAATGTATGACTTGTTTCTGGACGTATGAATTACGTGTCTTTATTGCCTTTGCTGAACGACTTGTGTACTAGCTAGAATTATCTTCACAACCATCTTGTATCAAATTTATTGTGTGCTATATTTCATGCTATATGTAAAATAAGCGGTATTGTAAGTTTGTAAAATATTGTGTAAAAGTTTGAACGCGAAATATTATTATAATCAGTTTTTCATATAGAATTGTAGTAGTTGAATTGTATATTAGCTACTAAGTATGAACTTAACGGGTAGGTACTACCCGAATTTAAACTTATAAAATGCTAATATGAAGAAAAAGCTTTTATAAATGAGTTCATATTATGCTACAAAATACTATTAGCTACTCTTAATATTCTGTATGATTAACTTGTTCCATTTGACTATTTTGAAGGAAATGGCACCGACTACTCGACACACCGTGAATATGAATGAAGAGGAATTTTGTACTTTTCTAGCTTCAAACATAGCCGCAGTACAGGCTGCGCTACATACCAACAATAACCTTGGATCTAGCAGTACAGGAAATCGTGTAGGATGCACCTACAAAGAATTCACTGCCTGCAAACCTTTGGAATTTGATGGAACTGAAGGACCGATCGGATTGAAACGGTGGACCGAGAAGGTCGAATCGGTGTTTGCCATAAGTAAGTGTACTGAAGAGGACAAAGTGAAGTACGCTACGCATACCTTCACAGGTTCTGCGTTAACATGGTGGAATACCTATCTAGAGCAAGTGGGACAAGATGATGCGTACGCACTACCGTGGTCAGCATTCAAGCACTTGATGAACGAGAAGTACCGTCCCAGAACTGGGGTCAATAAGCTCAAGACAGAACTTAGAGGGTTACGAACCCAAGGATTTGATATTACCACGTACGAAAGATGATTCACAGAATTGTGCCTATTGTGTCCGGGAGCGTTCGAAGATGAGGAAGAGAAGATCGACGCGTTTGTGAAAGGATTACAGAAAAGAATCCAAGAAGATATAAGTTCACACGAGCCCGCCTCCATACAACAGGCATGAAGAATGGCTCACAAACTAGTGAACCAGATTGAGGAAAGAATTAAAGAACAGACGGCTGAAGAGGCCAATGTGAAGCAAGTCAAAAGAAAGTGGGAGGAAAACGGTGATAAGAATCACCAATACAACAACAACAGCAATTACAATAATAATCGCAACAATTATCCCAACAATCGCAACATCAATCGCAACTACAACAAACGGCCCAACAACAACAACAACAACAACAACGACAACAACAACAACAGCAACTACAACAATCGTCCCAACAACAATAACAACCGCAACAACAACAACAATCAGAAGCAGCTATGCCAAAGGTGTGAAAAGTATCACTCGGGGTTCTGCACCAAATTTTGCAACAAGTGTAAAAGAAATGGTCATAGCGCGATGAAGTGTGAGGTCTACGGACCAGGGGTTAATAGAACGAAAGGAACAAATGGTGTCAGAATGAGTAATGGCGGAGCAAGTAGTGTCGGAGCAAGTTATGCCAATGTAGTTTGTTATAAATGTGGAAAACCGGGCCACATTATTAGAAATTGCTCGAATCAGGAGAACACGAATGGACAAGGCCGCGGAAGAGTTTTCAATATTAATGCGGCAGAGGCACAGGAAGACCCGGAGCTTGTTACGGGTACGTTTCTTATTGACAATAAATTTGCTTACGTTTTATTTGATTCGGGTGCGGATAGAAGCTATATGAGTAGAGATTTTTGTGCTAAATTAAGTTGTCCATTGACGCCTTTGGATAGTAAATTTTTACTCGAATTAGCAAATGGTAAATTAATTTCAGCAGATAATATATGTCGGAATCGAGAAATTAAACTGGTTAGCGAAACATTTAAGATTGATTTGATACCAGTAGAGTTAGGGAGTTTTGATGTGATAATCGGTATGGACTGGTTGAAAGAAGTGAAAGCAGAGATCGTTTGTTACAAAAATGCAATTCGCATTATACGAGAAAAAGGAAAACCCTTAATGGTGTACGGAGAAAAGGGCAACACGAAGCTACATCTTATTAGTAATTTAAAGGCACAAAAACTAATAAGAAAAGGTTGCTATGCTGTTCTAGCACAAGTCGAGAAAGTACAAACTGAAGAAAAGAGCATCAGTGAGGTTCCCGTCGCAAAAGAATTTCCCGATGTATTTCCGAAAGAATTACCGGGACTACCTCCACATCGATATGTTGAATTTCAAATAGATCTTGTACCAGGAGCTGCACCAATAGCTCGTGCTCCTTACAGACTCGCACCCAGCGAGATGAAAGAACTGCAAAGCCAATTACAAGAACTTTTAGAGCGTGGTTTCATTCGACCAAGCACATCACCGTGGGGAGCTCCTGTTTTGTTTGTCAAGAAGAAAGATGGTACATTCAGGTTGTGTATCGACTACCGAGAGTTGAACAAACTTACCATCAAGAACCGCTACCCACTACCGAGAATCGTCGACTTATTTGATCAACTACAAGGCTCGTCTGTTTATTCAAAGATTGACTTACGTTCCGGGTATCATCAAATGCGGGTGAAAGAAGATGATATTCCAAAGACTGCTTTCAGAACACGTTATGGTCATTACGAGTTTATGGTCATGCCATTTGGTTTAACTAATGCACCAGCTGTGTTCATGGACCTTATGAACCGAGTGTGTGGACCATACCTTGACAAGTTTGTCATTGTTTTCATTGATGACATACTTATTTACTCAAAGAATGACCAAGAACACGGTGAACATTTGAGAAAGGTGTAGAAGTATTGAGGAAGGAAGAATTGTACGCTAAATTTTCAAAGTGTGCATTTTGGTTGGAAGAAGTTCAATTCCACGGTCACATAGTGAACAAAGAAGGTATTAAGGTGGATCTGGCAAAGATAGAAACTGTTGAAAAGTGGGAAACCCCAAAAACTTCGAAACACATACGCCAGTTTTTAGGACTAGCTGGTTACTACAGAAGGTTCATCCAAGACTTTTCCAGAATAGCAAAACCCTTGACTGCATTAACGCATAAAGGGAAGAAATTTGAATGGAAGGATGAACAAGAGAAAGCGTTTCAGTTATTGAAGAAAAAGCTAAATACGGCACCTATATTGTCATTGCCTGAAGGGAATGATGATTTTGTGATATATTGTGACGCATCAAAGCAAGGTCTTGGTTGTGTATTAATGCAACGAACGAAGGTGATTGCTTATGCGTCTAGACAATTGAAGATTCACGAGCAAAATTATACGACGCATGATTTGGAATTAGGCGCGGTTGTTTTTGCATTAAAGACTTGGAGGCACTACTTATATGGGGTCAAAAGTATTACATATACCGACCACAAAAGTCTTCAACACATATTTAATCAGAAACAACTGAATATGAGGCAGCGTAGGTGGATTGAATTGTTGAATGATTACGACTTTGAGATTCGTTACCACCCGGGGAAGGCAAATGTGGTAGCCGACGCCTTGAGCAGGAAGGATAGAGAACCCATTCGAGTAAAATCTATGAATATAATGATTCACAATAACCTTACTACCTAAATAAAGGAGGCGCAACAAGGAGTTCTAAAAGAGGGAAATTTAAAGGATGAAATACCCAAAGGATCGGAGAAGCATCTTAATATTCGGAAAGACGGAACCCGGTATAGGGCTGAAAGGATATGGGTACCAAAATTTAGAGATATGAGAGAAATGGTACTTAGAGAAGCTCATAAAACCAGATACTCAATACATCCTGGAACGGGGAAAATGTACAAGGATCTCAAGAAACATTTTTGGTGGCCGGGTATGAAAGCCGATGTTGCTAAATACGTAGGAGAATGTTTGACGTGTTGTAAGGTCAAAGCTGAACATCAGAAACCATCAGGTCTACTACAACAACCTGAAATCCCGGAATGGAAATGGGAAAACATTACCATGGATTTCATTACTAAATTGCCAAGGACTGCAAGTGGTTATGATACTATTTGGGTAATAGTTGATCGTCTCACCAAGTCAGCACACTTCCTACCAATAAGAGAAGATGACAAGATGGAGAAGTTAGCACGACTGTATTTGAAGGAAGTCGTCTCCAGACATGGAATACCAATCTCTATTATCTCTGATAGGGATGGCAGATTTATTTCAAGATTTTGGCAGACATTACTGCAAGCATTGGGAACTCGTCTAGACATGAGTACTGCCTATCATCCACAAACTGATGGGCAGAGCGAAAGGACGATACAAATGCTTGAAGACATGCTACGAGCTTGTGTTATTGATTTTGGAAACAGTTGGGATCGACATCTACCATTAGCAGAATTTTCCTACAACAACAGCTACCATTCAAGCATTGAGATGGCACCGTTTGAAGCACTTTATGGTAGAAAGTGCATGTCTCTAATTTGTTGGAGTGAAGTGGGGGATAGACAGATTACGGGTCTGGAGATAATACAAGAAACTACCGAGAAAATCATCCAAATTCAACAAAGATTGAAAACCGCCCAGAGTCGACAAAAGAGCTACGCGGACAGTAAAAGAAAAGATATAGAGTTTGAAATTGGAGAAATGGTCATGCTTAAGGTTTCACCTTGGAAAGGCGTTGTTCGATTTGGTAAACGGGGGAAACTAAATCCAAGGTACATTGGACCATTCAAGATTATAGATCGTGTCGGACCAGTAGCTTACCAACTGGAGCTACCTCAACAACTCGCGGCTGTACATAACACATTCCACGTCTCAAATTTGAAGAAATGTTTTGCTAAAGAAGATCTCACTATTCCGTTGAACGAAATCCAAATCAATGAAAAACTTCAATTCATTGAAGAACCCGTCGAAATAATGGATCGTGAGGTTAAGAGACTTAAACAAAACAAGATACCGATTGTTAAGGTTCGATGGAATGCTCGTAGAGGACCCGAGTTCACCTGGGAGTGTGAAGATCAGATGAAGAAGAAATACCCGCATTTATTTCCAGAAGATACGTCAACACCTCCAACTGCTTAAAATTTCGGGACGAAATTTATTTAACGGGTAGGTACTGTAGTGACCCGAACTTTTCCATGTTTATATATATTAAATGAAATTGTTATTTACATGATTAAGTGTTTCCAACATATTAAACAATCAAACTTGTTAAGACTTGATTAATTGAAATAGGTTTCATATAGACAATTGACCACCCAAGTTGAACGGTGATTCACGAACGTTAAAACTTGTAAAAACTATATGATAACATATATATATGGATATATATATATAGTTAACATGATATTATGATAAGTAAACATATCATTAAGTATATTAACAATGAACTACATATGTAAAAACAAGACTACTAACATAATGATTTTTAAACGAGACATATATGTAACGATTATCGTTGTAAAGACATTTAATGTATATATATCATATTAAGAGATATTCATACATGATAATATCATGATAATATAATAATTTAAAATCTCATTTGATATTATAAACATTGGGTTAACAACATTTAACAAGATCGTTAACCTAAAGGTTTCAAAACATCACTTACATGTAACGACTAACGATGACTTAACGACTCAGTTAAAATGTATATACATGTAGTGTTTTAATATGTATTTATACACTTTTGAAAGACTTCAATACACTTATCAAAATACTTCTACTTAACAAAAATGCTTACAATTACATCCTCGTTCAGTTTCATCAACAATTCTACTCGTATGCACCCGTATTCGTACTCGTACAATACACAGCTTTTAGATGTATGTACTATTGGTATATACACTCCAATGATCAGCTTTTAGCAGCCCATGTGAGTCACCTAACACATGTGGGAACCATCATTTGGCAACTAGCATGAAATATCTCATAAAATTACAAAAATATGAGTAATCATTCATGACTTATTTACATGAAAACAAAATTACATATCCTTTATATCTAATCCATACACCAACGACCAAAAACACCTACAAACACTTTCATTCTTCAATTTTCTTCATCTAATTGATCTCTCTCAAGTTCTATCTTCAAGTTCTAAGTGTTCTTCATAAATTCCAAAAGTTCTAGTTTCATAAAATCAAGAATACTTCCAAGATTGCAAGTTTACTTCCAAGTTTTCTAAATCCATTCCAAGTAATCATCCAAGATCAAGAAACCTTTGTTACTTACAGTAGGTTATCTTTCTAATACAAGGTAATAATCATATTCAAACTTTGGTTCAATTTCTATAACTATAACAATCTTATTTCGAGTGGAAATCTTACTTGAAATTGTTTTCGTGTCATGATTCTGCTTCAAGAACTTTCAAGCTACCCAAGGATCCTTTGAAGCTAGATCTATTTTTCTCATTTCCAGTAGGTTTATCCAAGGAACTTGAGGTAGTAATGATGTTCATAACATCATTCGATTCATACATATAAAGCTATCTTATTCGAAGGTTTAAACTTGTAATCACTAGAACATAGTTTAGTTAATTCTAAACTTGTTCGCAAATAAAAGTTAATCCTTCTAACTTGACTTTTAAAATCAACTAAACACATGTTCTATATCTATATGATATGCTAACTTAATGATTTAAAACCTGGAAACACGAAAAACACCGTAAAACCGGATTTACGCCGTCGTAGTAACACCGCGGGCTGTTTTGGGTTAGTTAATTAAAAACTATGATAAACTTTGATTTAAAAGTTGTTATTCTGAGAAAATGATTTTTATTATGAACATGAAACTATATCCAAAAATTATGGTTAAACTCAAAGTGGAAGTATGTTTTCTAAAATGGTCATCTAGACGTCGTTCTTTCGACTGAAATGACTACCTTTACAAAAACGACTTGTAACTTATTTTTCCGACTATAAACCTATACTTTTTCTGTTTAGATTCATAAAATAGAGTTCAATATGAAACCATAGCAATTTGATTCACTCAAAACGGATTTAAAATGAAGAAGTTATGGGTAAAACAAGATTGGATAATTTTTCTCATTTTAGCTACGTGAAAATTGGTAACAAATCTATTCCAACCATAACTTAATCAACTTGTATTGTATATTATGTAATCTTGAGATACCATAGACACGTATACAATGTTTCGACCTATCATGTCGACACATCTATATATATTTCGGAACAACCATAGACACTCTATATGTGAATGTTGGAGTTAGCTATACAGGGTTGAGATTGATTCCAAAATATATATAGTTTGAGTTGTGATCAATACTGAGATACGTATATACTGGGTCGTGGATTGAATCAAGATAATATTTATCGATTTATTTCTGTACATCTAACTGTGAACAACTAGTTGTAGGTTACTAACGAGGACAGCTGACTTAATAAACTTAAAACATCAAAATATATTAAAAGTGTTGTAAATATATTTTGAACATACTTTGATATATATGTATATATTGTTATAGGTTCGTGAATCAACCAGTGGCCAAGTCTTACTTCCCGACGAAGTAAAAATATGTGAAAGTGAGTTATAGTCCCACTTTTAAAATCTAATATTTTTGGGATGAGAATACATGCAGGTTTTATAAATGATTTACAAAATAGACACAAGTACGTGAAACTACATTCTATGGTTGAATTATCGAAATCGAATATGCCCCTTTTTATTAAGTCTGGTAATCTAAGAATTAGGGAACAGACACCCTAATTGACGCGAATCCTAAAGATAGATCTATTGGGCCTAACAAACCCCATCCAAAGTACCGGATGCTTTAGTACTTCGAAATTTATATCATATCCGAAGGGTGTCCCGGAATGATGGGGATATTCTTATATATGCATCTTGTTAATGTCGGTTACCAGGTGTTCACCATATGAATGATTTTTATCTCTATATATGGGATGTGTATTGAAATATGAAATCTTGTGGTCTATTATTATGATTTGATATATATAGGTTAAACCTATAACTCACCAACATTTTTGTTGACGTTTTAAGCATGTTTATTCTCAGGTGATTATTAAGAGCTTCCGCTGTCACATACTTAAATAAGGACGAGATTTGGAGTCCATGCTTGTATGATATTGTGTAAAAACTGCATTCAAGAAACTTATTTTGTTGTAGCATATTTGTATTGTAAACCATTATGTAATGGTCGTGTGTAAACAGGATATTTTAGATTATCATTATTTGATAATCTACGTAAAGCTTTTTAAACCTTTATTGATGAAATAAAGGTTATGGTTTGTTTTAAAATGAATGCAGTCTTTGAAAAACGTCTCATATAGAGGTCAAAACCTCGCAACGAAATCAATTAATATGAAACGTTTTTGATCAATAAGAACGGGACATTTCAATCGTCCGTTAATGCACATGGACTGAGGACTAGAGTTACCACCCGTAAGCGGCTTGTGCCGTATCCTGCTGATCCATTCATACGTAAGGCTCCCCGATACGCAGCATCTACTTCTGGTGCTGGATCGTCTGCACCACCCGCACCACCAGCACCACCCGTACCGACTGCACTGCCTGCCCCACCATCTCCCTCTGTCGAGGAACTGACAAGGGAAGTGGATATCCTCCGTGCTCGAGTAACTGAGCTCGAGGACCAGATGTCCCACATAATGGACATCCTTCACCCACCGTCACTGTAGGACATTTGTAGTAGATTTCATTATGTAATCTCGATTGTAGTATTATGTTTTACTTATGTATTGTACGAACCTATGCAGATGTATGCAACTTATTATTAATGAATGAAACTTTGTGTTGTTTAATCTTTGTACGGTGTTCTATTTACGTTACAGTGTGATGACTTTGTGGTATCTGAATCTATTTGCGTTACTTAATTAACATGTGATGTGTTGATTCCATGTTGGTTACCATATACTGTATTACTATTATTTGAATACTGGATTTTGACTTGAGTCAAAATTTTTGTTTAGAACATCAATGGCCAACGGAAGATCAACGCCAACCGCAGTACAGATCGAGGAAATGATCGCTGAATGTGTGGCCGCAGCTTTAGCGGAAAGGAACCCCCAAGCTCCACCAGTTAACCAGCCCATTCGTAATGGGTGCACATACAAAGAGTTTCAAAGCTGCAAGCCCCACAACTTTAGAGGTACTGAGGGGCCGGTTGGTCTCACTAGGTGGTTTGAGAAATTAGAATCTGTGTTCCGTGTTAGTAACTGCTCAGAGACGGACAAAACCAAGTATGCCTCGTGTACGCTGTCAGACGGCGCACTAACCTGGTGGAACACACTGGCTCAAGCAAAGGGTATTGACAAGGCGTATGCTACTGATGTGCGTAGAGGTGGATAGGAAATAGTATTAATTTTACTAGGAAATACTATTAAATACGATACAATTTTACACAAGTTATTTATTTATTTATAGAGTGGATATACCTAAACCTTGCTACAACACTTATAGGCAGTGTACCTAATCGTACAGTAGTGTAGTTTTTAGTAAGTTCGGTTCGTTCCACTGGGATCTTAGCCAAGTTTAACGCTATATTTTTAAAACTATATTTGTAAATATATAAATATATATAAGTAGTATTATTATTATAAAAGGGGGTTTTTACCGTTTAATGACCGGTTTGTCGATTTTAAAACTTTAGTCGCAGTTAAAACCTAATGTAAAATATTAAAAATAAATATAACTTAATTTAAAGCGTAAAGTAAATAACGATAATGAAATTGCGATAAATAAAAATGCGATAAATAAAATGACAGTAAATAAAAGTGCGATAATTAAAAGTGCAATTAAATATGAAATAAAAGAATTATGCTTATTTAAACTTTTGTAATCATGATGTTTGACGTGTTGATTTTAGTTTATTCCCATGGGTTAATTGTCCTTTGTCCTGAATTATTCAATATGTCCGTCTGGTTTTTATCCATAACAGTCCATCAGTCATAAATATAAAGTGCGAGTGTCCTCGTCAAATTATCCATATATCCGAAGTCAAATATTCCAACTAATTGGGGACTTAAACTATAATTACACCAAGTGTCCTTGTATATAATTCACCCCTGTTTTAATAAGTCCATTGACTATTAATCCATTCCCGTATCCGGTTAAATGAACGATTATTAGTACTTATAAATATCCTGCCCATCGTGTCCGATCGAGTGTATGTGGTTATTTATAGGTACGTTCAATTGTAAATCTTTATATTAAATTAATAAACTATCATTTAATTAAACAAATATAAAGCCCATTAATAGCCCATAGTCTAATTTCCACAAGTGTCGTTCTTTTGTCCAAATCCCAGTTATGGTACAAAGCCCAATTACCCAATTTTAATATTTAGCCCAACATCACGATTACTTCGGCTTAAATAAGCATAATAATAACTTAGCTACGAGACATTAATTTAAAAAGGTTGAACATAACTTACAATGATTAATAATAGCGTAGCGTTACACGGACAGAATTTCGACTTACACCCTTACAACATTCGCTAACATACCCTTATTATTATTAAAATTAACATTATAATATATATATATATATATATATATATATATATATATATATATATATATATATATATATATATATATATATATATATATATATATTACGTTGAGATAGAGAGATAGATGGTATGATAAATTCGAGCACCAGACTGCCTTTTATAGGGATGTGGCCAGAAAAAGTGGCCCATGCGATCGCATGGAAATATAGCCTCCAGGCCATGCGATCGCATGGCCTGCTTTTCCAGCTCACATTTTGTTGTTTGCTTCTTGCCGACGGTTTTATAAATATATATAATATAAATATATATATAATTTTTAAGAATTATTTATATATTATATTATATTTATGTGCATAGTTAACTTGTAATTTTAGCTCCGTTGTGTCGAGCGTTGAGAGTTGACTCTGGTCCCGTTCCGAATTTTTGAACGTCCTTTCGTACTATTTAATATCTTGTACTTTGCGTTTTGCGTCTTGTACTTTTGTAACTTTTAGACGTTTTTCATCAATAATTTGAACCTCTTGGATTGTACTTTGTACTTTTGAGCTTTTTGGTCGTTTGCGTCTTCAATTCGTCGAATCTGTCTTTTGTCTTCACCTTTTATTATTTAAACGAATATCACTTGTAAATAGAACAATTGCAACCAAAAGCTTGTCTTTTTTGAGGGATAATGCTATGAAATATATGTTCGTTTTTAGCATTATCAAATATTCCCACACTTGAACGTTGCTTGTCCTCAAGCAATATAGTCTTGAAATACAAATACTAGAATCACTTCTTTATTCTTCACACTTTGTACATCAGTGATTTCTATACGGCGGTATGAACAATGATAGTAACGTTGTGGTTTACAGTCCCACATGACTATGAAAATTTAGATCCTTTAGGAAATTGGATCTTTATGAAAACAATTGATCTTTTGAAAATTCAATCTAGCTTTTATCCTAGATAAGTTTTCCGGAATAACCCTTTACCGGTGTTTGCAAAATGTTTTTGTGGGTTGTGTGGGTTTCATATTTTAAAATTTTAGCTCAAAACTTGCGGTTTTGTGTCACCCACTAGCTAACCTTGTATTAGGAAAGCAACACGTCCAGTTTACTTGCTCCGTATATTACCTTTCGGTAAACTACCGTCCGGTTGTAAAGGAAAGCGTTGAACAAGAAACTGTTGAGGCAATGTCCAGTGACATGCTTTTGATTATGGTCTATATCGTGTCGGATGCAATTACTATCCTTTGTAGGAGCAATAGTAAAGATCACCCTATAGTTTTTCGGTCTGGCATACGGTCCTGTCTTCGACCATACTATGCAACCACCGTTCTTACGGTTGACACCCGATTTGGTTCAGGTGACCTAATGAATTCCAGGTGAATTTCTAGGATTTTACGTTCAATGGTAATGAACGCATTGAGAATGGATTTTCAGAAAACAAATCGGTTTGTAATTTCGATCAAAATATTTTCTCGTTCAAGCTCGAGTTTAGATATCATTGAATTCCATGAGTTTGTAATTCTCAATCTTTAAAAGTCAATCTCAAGGATTGAGTAATATCAGTCTTAAAAGCTGATTTTTGATCTTTAAGGAGATTATCCTTTCTGGGGGTCTGATTCATTAGTCTTATCAAGCTAATTTGCATGGCGCCCTCCCCATTTTACGAGACAGATCCTCTCATGGTTAGGATAAGTCTGACCATTTGGCGACCCTGTTTGATGCTGAGGTCCGTGGATTTCCTGCTGATTTTAGAGATGGCTTTTCTAGATTTTTCGTCAACCTACAGCTGGTCTGGACGACAACTTCCTGACCTAAATCAAGAAGCGCGTGTCTTTTTTGGAAGACTTTACATCCTTTTAATGATGGAATTGATTCATCGTGCAGATCCATCTTTCTTTTAAATATATTACAGTAAATCGGGTAAAACTGATTATTATCATCCAAAATAAAAGTTCCTGTAATAATCTTGTACAAACATATGTGATATGTGTTTTAAATAACTTGGTAAATTCTTCCCACACTTAGCTTTTATTTATTTTTTTTCTTTGCCTTTTTATTTTTCTCTATTCCATTTTAAATGAATTCTAACGTTTTGGGTTGCTTCTCCATTTATGTTCTCTCTGAGGTAACAATAATTTCGGTAATAAAACCTAGTTTTATCGTTCATAAATATGCATAAACATGATTTTGAATTCATTTTATTGAAAATTTTTCAAATTTTCACAAAATTTGGCAAATAAACTAAGTGTAAACCCGAGAGAATTTATAACCCTTCCCCACACTTGAGATCATGCAATGCCCTCATTTGCATGAAATCAGACTATAATTATAAATTCATGCGGGTGATTAGTATAGAAAAGTGATTAAAAATACCGAGTTTGCAAACATATTGTTTTATATCACATTTGATATTTCACGTCTTGTCGTTAAAATTAGTAGCTTTTGCTGAACTTAATGTCAATCTTTGAAAGTGCGCTGTTTTACCCTGTTTTATACATAAACTACAAACATATATATAATATATATATTATATATATATTTTTTATTTTTTATAAAACCTTTATTTATTAAGACAATTTAAATGAATAAATTTTTTAAAATTTTGTTTCCTTTTACTTTAGGTAGTTTCGGTATGTTTACCTAGTCCGTCCCTCGATAAAATTTAAAAATTATCGTTTTTAAAGCGATTGTTTTAAAAGCAAAGGTTTTTGGGTTTTTTAATTTTTTTGGTATACTTTAGATCAATATTATTAAAAATAATGATAACAAAATTTTTCGCCCCGTCCTTGGGTAAAGCAATTTTGGTTCCATGACCTAGTCTTCAACTTACGATGAATTTTAGAAATCATTTTTTAAACTTAATGAAATAAAGTAATTTTTTTGGTTTTTAAATTCACACAAAAATTAAATTAAAAAAAAATGCAAATTAATTTCATACAAAACCTACAAAACAAAAATTCAGAATGGGGGGAGAAAACTAGTTCTTAATGTCTGCTAGCGGAAAAGACCAATCGGATTCCATTCTCGGAACTACACGAGAACAGAACAACTAACCCTAGACATCATTATTTCTTAGAACATTTGAATCTCCCCACACTTGGGTAGCTGTGGTGTCGAAATTATGGTAAACTTCATCGTCAATTTCTCTTGGACCATAATCAACTTGCATATCTGTGACTTTTGCTTTAAGCCATTGGTCGGATTCATGTGTAATATCCACAAATTCAATTAGTTTCGCCTTTTCTTTAGGCGAAAGATTGGATACTAATCGATTGCATAACTTAAAGTTCCCCTTGGTTCTGGCATCGAGAATTCGTTTAATAAGTTTCTTCATTGAACTGTTAATAACGGGGTCATTTAATTTCGTATCAACAACGGGGTTCTTTGTTATCAGGTCATCATTAGGTTTTACTTCATCTTCCCCACACTTAGGCGTTTTATTTTTGCTAAGCACTACCTTTGGAGTTGGTAAAACAACATGGTTCTTACCAATCGTTTTTGTTGGTTCAATGGTTTTGGTTGGTGGAGATTTAGACTTTCGACTCACAAAGGTGATCGATTTTTCATCATCACTAAGTGTCATTCTACCCTCTCTTACATCAAATAACGCCCCGGTAGATGCTAAGAATGGTCGACCTAAAATTAGAGGAATGTTTGGGTCCTCTTCTATGTCAATGACAATAAATTCGACTAAAAAGGTTAAATTACCCACTTGAACGGGTAGGTTGTCAGCAATTTCAACTGGGTGCCTAATGGTTTGATCAAAGAGTCGGACACTCATCTCTGTTGGACTTAACTCACCTACTCCTAATCTCTTATATAATGAAAGAGGCATAACACTCACACTCGCACCTAAATCTGCTAGTGCATCATACATGACACAATCACTAAGTAGACAAGGAACAATAAATTCACCCGGATCACCCAACCTGGGTGGAACTTTTGATGGAACTGTCTTCACCGGGTTTATCTTTACGGTTTTTGTTTCTTGCACTTTCTTATTCTTCTTCTTCTTTCCAGAGGTATCATAAACTTTATTACCTATTACTTGCTCATACTCAACTCCTTTTCTTGGAAACGAGATGGGTGGTCTGTATGGTGCCACCACTGGCTTTACATACTCGGGTGGTGGTGGTGGTGTTGTAACTTCTTCATTGTTACTCACATCTAAAACCTTCCCATCTTTTGGAGCTAGTTTTTCAGAATTCGTTGAAACCATATTAACATTCTCATTCCGAGGATTTACTTCAGTATTACTCGGTAGCTTTCCTTGTTCCCTCTCACTCATCATGCTAGCAAGAGTACCTACGTGTTTTTCTAGATTCAAAATGGAAGCTTGTTGAGTTCTTAATGACTGATCAAACCTCTCATTTGTTTGGGTTTGAGATGTAATAAATTGTGTTTGAGATTCCATTAGTTTTGCCATCATTTCTTCTAGATTTGACTTTTTCTCTGCGGTTTGTTGTGGTGGTTTATACAAGCTAGGTCTTTGTTGATTGAAAGTGTTGTTTTGAGTTGGTTGGTTATTCGAACCTTGTTGGTTATACGAGTTATTGTTTGGTCCATTTGGATTGTAAAGAATGTTTTGCTTTCGATTGAAGTTTGGCCTTGGCGGTTGATAATTATTTTGATAATTATTTCTCGGCCTTTGGTTCATGTAGGAAACATTCTCTCGTTGTTCCATCGTTTGTTCGATGTGACACTCTTTCGTTAAGTGTGGTCCACCGCATTGCTCACAACTGATTCGTATTGCGTGAATATCTTTATTCATCTTTTCCATTCGTCTCTCGAAAGCATCTATTTTTGCGGAAACGGAATCAAAGTCATGGCTAGAATCGGCTCTAGCCGCTTTAGATGAACGAAAGATATCTTTTTCTTGGTGCCACTCATGTGAGTGGGAGGCTGTGTTATCAATGATTTTGTAAGCTTCAGTTGCGGTTTTCTTCATAATGGAACCACCAGCTGTTATGTCGATGTATTTTCGTGTAGCAATGTCGCATCCTTGGTAGAA
The DNA here is from genome assembly GCF_046630445.1 of Rutidosis leptorrhynchoides. Lineage (NCBI taxonomy): Eukaryota > Viridiplantae > Streptophyta > Magnoliopsida > Asterales > Asteraceae > Rutidosis > Rutidosis leptorrhynchoides. The sequence continues at coordinate 31,793,376 of NC_092338.1, forward strand.
TATTTGTACTATTTGATAAGTATCTAAACCGTGTTGAGGACATTCTCTCAACAATTTTCCAAATCTTGTCCACGCCTCATATAGAGTTTCATTTGGCTTCTGCGTGAATGTAACAATTTCTCCTTGAAGTCTTACGGCTTTAGATGCCAGAAAGAATTGTTTAAGAAATTTTTCAACTAAGATGTCTCATGTATCAATCGCCCCTTCAGGTAATGATTCTAACCAATCTTTGGCTTCTCCCTTTAAAGTCCAGGGAAATAACATGAGATAGATCTGTTCATCCTCAACTTCTCTGATTTTGAATAGAGTACAGATCCTATTAAAGGTTCGAAGATGTTCGTTTGGATCTTCTTTTAGCGTACCACTATATTAGCATTGATTAGTTACCATGTGTAGGATTTGTCCCTTAATTTCAAAATCTGGCGCATTGATTTCTGGCTTAATAATGGCGTGTCCTTGGCTCGTGCGTGTGGCTCTCATTCGGTCTTCCATACTTAGAGGTTCCATTACTTCCATAATTGAAATTGTTGAATAAGAATCACTAGAGGATTCTGATTTAACGGTTTGTAGTTCAGGAGGAATGATTAGTGGTTCAGGATCTTGGAATTGTCCTTGAATATCCTCCGAATTCTCAATTGTGAGGTCGGGTTCAAAAAATGGATTATCGGAAATTTGAATTGGAGTACTTGTTCGACTAGATGACGATTCTAAAGAAAAATCAACGGCGACAATATTGGCTAGATGTCTTGATCGAGTTACAGGTGGTGAACGTATAAAAGGTGGTGAACGTTTTGCTCGGTGCATTCACTGAATATCCTATAAGTTATAAAAGATAAAAATTATATAAGTATTAATGTGCGTAGAGGAACGTATAGGAAATAGTATTAATTTTACTAGGAAATACTATTAAATACGATACAATTTTACACAAGTTATTTATTTATTTATAGAGTGGATATACCTAAACCTTGCTACAACACTTATAGGCAGTGTACTTAATCGTACAGTAGTGTAGTTTTTAGTACGTCCGGTTCGTTCCACAGGGATCTTAGCCAAGTTTAATGCTATATTTTTAAAACTATATTTGTAAATATATAAATATATATATAAGTAGTATTATTATTATAAAAGGGGGTTTTTACCGTTTAATGACCGGTTTGTCAATTTTAAAACTTTAGTCGCAGTTAAAACCTAATGTAAAATATTAAAAATAAATATAACTTAATTTAAAGCGTAAAGTAAATAACGATAATGAAATTGCGATAAATAAAAATGCGATAAATAAAATAACAGTAAATAAAAGTGCGATAATTAAAAGTGCAATTAAATATGAAATAAAAGAATTATGCTTATTTAAACTTTTGTAATCATGATGTTTGACGTGTTGATTTTAGTTTATTCCCATGGGTTAATTGTCCTTTGTCCTGAATTATTCAATATGTCCGTCTGGTTTTTGTCAATAACAGTCCATCAGTCATAAATATAAAGTGCGAGTGTCCTCGTCAAATTATCCTTATATCCGAAGTCAAATATTCCAACTAATTGGGGACTTAAACTATAATTAAACCAAGTGTCCTTGTATATAATTCACCCCTGTTTTAATAAGTCCATTGACTATTAATCCATTCCCTTGTCCGGTTAAATGAACGATTATTAGTACTTATAAATATCCCGCCCATCGTGTCCGATCGAGTGTATGTGGTTATTTATAGGTACGTCCAATTGTAAATCTTTATATTAAATTAACAAACTATCATTTAATTAAACAAATATAAAGCCCATTAATAGCTCATAGTCTAATTTCCACAAGTGTCGTTCTTTTGTCCAAACCCCAATTATGGTACAAAGCCCAATTACCCAATTTTAATATTTAACCCAACATCACGATTACTTCGGCTTAAATAAGCATAATAATAACTTAGCTACGAGACATTAATTTAAAAAGGTTGAACATAACTTACAACGGTTAATAATAGCGTAGCGTTACACGGACAGAATTTCGACTTACACCCTTACAACATTCGCTAACATACCCTTATTATTATTAAAATTAAAATTAAAATTAAAATTAAAATTATAATATATATATATATATATATATATATATATATATATTACGTTGAGATAGAGAGATAGATGGTATGATAAATTCGAGCACCAGACTGCCTTTTATAGGGATGTAGCCAGAAAAAGTGGCCCATGCGATCGCATGGAAATATAGCCTCCAGGCCATGCGATCGCATGACCTGCTTTTCCAGCTCACATTTTGTTGTTTGCTTCTTGCCGACGGTTTTATAAATATATATAATATATATATAATTTTTAAGAATTATTTATATATTATATTATATTTATGTGCATAGTTAACTTGTAATTTTAGCTCCGTTGCGTCGAGCGTTGAGAGTTGACTCTGGTCCCGGTTCCGGATTTTTGAATGTCCTTTCGTACTATTTAATATCTTGTACTTTACGTTTTGCGTCTTGTACTTTTGTAACTTTTAGACGTTTCTCATCAATAATTTGAACCTCTTGGATTGTACTTTGTACTTTTGAGCTTTTTGGTCATTTGCGTCTTCAATTCGTCAAATCTGTCTTTTGTCTTCACCTTTTATTATTTAAGCGAATATCACTTGTAAATAGAACAATTGCAACCAAAAGCTTGTCTTTCTTGAGGGATAATGCTATGAAATATATGTTCGTTTTTAGCATTATCAGCTACGCCGTGGGAAGAATTCAAGGGGGCCATGATTGAAGTGTACTGTCCCCGAACAGAGATCTGGAAAATGGAGATTGAGTTTGGGCAGTTGAAGGTTGTGGGAAACGATTTCGATGGTTACAACCGTAGGTATCTGGAATTAGCCCTGATGTGTCCTACCATGGTTACCCCGGAGTTTAAGTGCATGGAAAGGTACTTGTGGGGACTTCCTAAGTCCATTAAGGGAAATGTCACCTCATCTAAGCCACCAAATGTCCCGAAAGCAATGCGCATGGCGCACACCTTAATGAACCAAATTATCAGCGATGAACCGGAGAAGGCAAAATCCTAAGTGGGTAGTAGTGATAAGCGTAAGTGGGACAACATCAAGGGGAGAGCCTATGATCAAACCCCCGCTAAGAGGCACAACGATGGGAGGAACCCCAACCCGAACACTGGCTCAAACCCCAACCACAAGGGTACTCTACCACAGTGCAAGAGATGCTACAAGCACCATATCGGGTACTGTAATGTTGTCTGCGAAAAGTGCAAAAGGACCGGGCATATTGGCAAGGACTGCAAGATCACCACCATGACTGGGAAGCCGAACCCTACTAGACCGAGAAAGTGTTTTGAATGCGGACAAATGGGCCACTTCAAAAATGAGTGTCCTAACAAGCGAAAGGACGGCGGACCACCGCGTGGTAGAGCATTCAATGTAAACGCGAGGGATGCCCGTGAGAACCCCGACTTGGTCACAGGTATATTTACTATCAACAATCTATTAGCTTATGTTCTGTTTGATACTAGTGCCGATAGAAGTTATGTATGTAGACACTTTTGCTCTAAGATAAATTGGTCATTAGTTCCTTTAAAGGAGAGTATGCTTGTAGAGGTAGCCAATGGAAAACTTGAGAAAGTTGACCAAGTTAGCCGAGGAGCTATTATCAACATAGCTGGTGTGGATTTCGAGATTGACTTAATACCCATTAAGTTGGGAAGCTTTGATGTTATTGTCGGTATGGACTGGTTAACCAAGATATGGGCCGACATTATCTGTGGAGATAAAGCTCTTCGTATACCACACGGAGATGGTGAGCCACTGATTATTTACGGAGAGAGATGTAGCTCGAGACTGAATCTCATTAGTTGCATGAAAGCGCAAAAGATCATGAAGAAAGGATGTCTTGCTGTTTTAGCACATGTGAAAATGTTAGAAACCGAGGTGAAGAGCGTGGATGACGAACGAATTGTGAATGAATTTTTTGATGTCTTTCCGGAAGAATTGCCTGGATTACCGCCACCAAGAGCAGTGGAGTTTCAGATCGATTTAGTGTCAGGAGCTGCACCTGTAGCTCGCGCACCTTATCGACTCGCACCTTCCGAGATGCAAGAATTGCAAAGTCAACTAAAAGAACTGCTTGACCGTGGATTTATCCAACCAAGTTTCTCACCTTGGGGCGCACCTGTTCTATTTGTGAAGAAGAAGGATGGATCATTCCGCATCTGTATCGACTACCGTGAACTCAACAAATTGACGATCAAGAATCGGTATCCTCTTCCCCGAATTGACGATCTTTTTGATCAACTGCAAGGATTGAGTGTTTACTCTAAGATCGATTTGCGATCCGGTTATCACCAGTTGAGGGTGAAAGAGAGCGACGTGATGAAGACTGCATTCAGGACTCGTTATGGTCATTATGAGTTTCTCGTGATGCCATTCGGTTTAACCAATGCACCTGCCGTGTTTATGGATCTCATGAATCGTGTCTGCAAGCCATACCTGGATAAGTTCGTTATCGTATTCATAGATGATATACTCATCTACTCCAAAAGCGAAGAAGAACATAAACAACATCTTCGTCTAGTGTTGGAACTCTTGAGACAAGAGCAACTTTATGCAAAATTCTTCAAGTGTGAGTTAAAACGACCCAACCCGTATTAAAATCGGCCCATAAATTTTTTTTCCTTTTAATACGCTTTAAATAACACTTTAGGTCCCAATTGTGTTTCCATAAACATCTTTAATACAATAGAAGGTTTAATAACCTTAAAACATTTAATACGTGAGTTAATTATCCAAACGGGCATACACGACTCGACTAATTTAGTTTCCACAAAACCGAGCATGGTGATTGGGGATACGCTACCCAATCCTAATAAATCCAAAAGCACATCTTCTAAAGCAAACTACGCGAGTCCACTAGTCCTCACGTTTACCCGAGCCACCGCCTCCATGCAAATCTATAAAAATATAAACAACGAGAGGGTAAGCTAACACTTAGTGAGTGAGAATACACTGCATACATATATATGCATAAAATGGACATGCCACACAAATAATTAAATACCGCATACCGGAGCATCCAAGCATAAAGGCAAGCTAAGCTAAGCATACCGTATACTCACTCCTCAATACAATGACCGAAACCATACGCGTCATCGTGAATCCGAAATCAGACGCGATCCACTACCATGATGAAGTCAGCGGACCCGAAGATCATGCTTCACCAATCTCAATACCGGATGAAGTCAGCGGACCCCGTCAACAGTCATGCTTCACCGATATAACACCTCGCTCATGATGAAGTCAGCGGACCCCGAAGGTCATGCTCCACCAATCGCATACTCCCATGATGAAGTTAGCGGACCCTAAAGGTTATGCTTCATCAATCACCAATACCATGATGAAGTCAGCGGACTCCGAAAGTCATGCTTCATTAATCAACGCCCTTTTAGCCTCGAACGACGAGTAGCGTAACATCGCGCTCTGCTACGCTATAGTGAATCCTAACGGATACCACTAACCATTCACACACTCGAGCAAGAACCACCTATATCAAACATAGGTACAAAACAATAATTCTCTAGAAGAGAATCCGACACACACCTCCCTTAACCGAAGGATTTCACCTTGCTCACCAAACACGTCCATTATCTCTCAACGAGATTTACCACATTACCACCTCGGTGATAATTCAAATCCAAACCATAAGTACAATTTATCCGAAATTGTAATCTACCACAAATCGACTAAAACCAGGTCTCGACAACATTTTCCGGATCTACCAAAAGCATCATCCAAAATCTCACACTAAAGCCTCCTCGTGCGGGAGTGTAACTCCCCCACTTGGAAATACGTTCTATCTCCACAACTCGTACAACCGTACAATGCTACCAAAGGTAGACTTTACAAACGATTGGGTTCACACGACCCATCACCATATCTTGCTCCAGCCTTGAGCACACGAAGGATTTCAATCAATCCTTAAACACTTAGAACAAAAGGTGTACCACGATTACACAAACCACACCCTCGCAATCATCCAATTTCTCTAGTTTGTCAATTTCCACCTAGTCACTCATGTTCCTAAGGGTTTCACTCCGGTACCCTAAGTACAATGTAACCACCACACAATCGGAGTCGAACACCACGCTAGTAGGTATAAAAGAGGCACCTAATGTCGCGTCACGTAGACTCCTTTACCAACGTACATCGAGATCCAAAACACTCGATTTCAAGGGTTTCATCCCACCCGTCGAACCTCATGGTTCATCAACTCCAACATACAAGCGAACACGCGCTTAACAATTGAACACCAAAACCCATTTCCATGGCTTGGTAGAAACATTTCCCAAATACTAAGGAATGCTTGGTTGCACCAAGTCTTATGCCCTTCGTCCAAAAATCAACATCACCATAGGGTACTTCCATTAGGAACGTCACCCATAACAACACTATGTACAACACAATGCATTTAACAAATCTGAACTTAAACGCCACATAAATAAATATTCAAATGACATATTTATTAAAACGAAACGTACCTCAACGTCTCCTTGCGGCATTCGCTGCCAACTCGGGACAATCCGGCTTGCGATGCCCCTCCTTATGACAATAGTAGCACATCCCGTCATCACTTCTCGGCATTGTGCACTCCCACAACTTGTGGCCCCTAACACCACAATTGAAACATCTAGGTGCACGAGAATCCACCGTGCCTTTTCCCACATTGCCTGTACTCGCACTTGCACCCTTATTTTTCTTACCCGGGGCGCCGTACGAATCAACCCTCCTCTTACTTGAAGGTTCACACATCTTTGATCGCGTATACGACTCGAAACCTCTAGCCAAGTTGAATAATTCCGCAAACGATTTCGCTTGACCCCGACTAATTTTACTTTTCAAGTCATCATTCATGGTCCGATAGAAATCCCCCATTAACAAACGATCATTCCCCAAATACTCCCGGCAAAAACGAGCCTTCGCCATAAAGGTCGTCTTGAGAGTATTCAAATCCATAGATCCTTGTCGCAAATTTCACAACTCATTACGCAATTCCCACAAATCGGTCGAAGTCCGAAACTCCTCGAATAATTCTTCCTTAAACTCGTTCCACGATAAGGCCATAAACATTTCGCCACGGACAAGATCGATCTTACCATCCAACCAATCCCTTGCCCTGCCCCGCAACAGACTAGTAGCGAGTCTCGTCTTTTTCTCGGGAGGGCAATCAATAGTACGAAAACACCCTTCGACATCCGAGATCCAAGTTGTGCTTATCAAAGGATCCAGTTTCCCGTCATACATCGGGGGTTTAGTCCTCATGAAGCTCTTAAGACAACGCTCCATTTCACTACTACCCTGAAATTCGGAATACTTCCTATCCATTTCTTCTCGAAATGCACTCATTTGCTCCGCAACGGCGGCCGCAACTCTAGCGTTAAACTCTAAATCGTTCGTCTCGATCCCATTTCCCATTGCCATTCTAAGGAATGCAAAGCGATTAGATCACGAACGTATAAAATTATACACACAACACCTCCCCATCTTGCTAAACACTTGTCGTACATCACTTGTTAGACACGAATTACACCCGTAATAAGGTTTGCAAGTCCTTATTACGCACACATGCCGTATCCACTTGCTAGTACAACGACCGTCTCGCTCGATGATATAAACAAACACAAACAAAATTCTACGCGATATAAACACACGCGAGAATTATAATCACAACACAATCATATATTAATAATATCCGCATTACTAATATAAACGTTAGTCAACCTATAAACAAGGCACTAACTAAACCCATTTCGACTCGTAATCCTACAAGTCCCGCAACAAATTAAGCACACACAAAAGTCTAAGTCTAGGCACCTATCTCAAGTCACCTAAATCCCTTAGACCAGGCTCTGATACCACTTGAAACGACCCAACCCGTATTAAAACCGGCCCATAATTTTTTTCTCCTTTTAATACGCTTTAAATAACACTTTAGGTCCCAATTGTGTTTCCATAAACATCTTTAATACAATAGAAGGTTTAATAACCTTAAAACATTTAATACGTGAGTTAATTATCCAAACGGGCATACACGACCTGGCTAATTTAGTTTCTACAAAACCGAGCATGGTGATTAGGGATACGCTACCCAATCCTAATAAATCCAAAAGCACATCTTCTAAAGCAAACTACGCGAGTCCACTAATCCCCACGTTTACCAGAGCCACCGCCTCCATGCAAATCTATAAAAATATAAACAACGAGAGGGTAAGCTAACGCTTAGTGAGTGAGAATACACTACATACATATATATGCATAAAATGGACATGCCACACAAATAATTAAATACCGCATACCGGAGCATCCAAGCATAAAGGCAAGCTAAGCTAAGCATACCGTATAATCACTAAGCAACAAGCCACCATAAAGTAGGTCACCAATGACGATGTGAACAACGCCAATAATCTACGCCCGGAGGGTTAGCTACATCACAACAATACATTAATATATATATAACAGAGCGTAAAACCGCCTAAGGTTAACCAATCGTACAAAGGAATGGTACTCGAATTTCCCATCGGTGTTCGTAACAACCGTTAGTGCACAACACATATATCACTAACCCTTGGACAACACATATCCGTTTATAAAATCGTTAGTGTACAACACATATAACACTAAATCGGACAACACATATCCATTCATAAATCATTAGTGTACAACACATATAACACTAAATTGGACAACATATATCCGTTCTTAAAACCGTTAGCGTACAACACATATATCACTAACTTGGACAACACATATCCATTCATAAAACCGTTAGCATACAACACATATATCGCTAACTCGGACCACATATATCCGTTCATAAAGGCCGTTAGTGTACAACGACATATATCACTAACTTGGACAACACATATCCGTTCCTACAAATAAATACATTATATACATACATGTATACTTATTCCACTCACAACCACATGTGATAACGTACACCCAAAGTGTGTACTTCGCCAAAGGTGGTCAACCAAAATGCACAACCATGCCAATTGGACCCATACACAAGTCCATCAGATCCACCTACATGTGAAGTGAGCTCTATAGCCGAGAATCACTTCACCCGACCCGCACCCATCCTACACATACATATGCACATAGGATATTAACACTTACCTTGTCGCCTTGAAGAATGCTTTCAAGTAATCCGCAACTCGTCAATGGAAAGTACCTATTCCATTATCACAAATTCAACAACACACTTAGATTGGATCTACAAACCAACCCAATTTGACACTTAGTGCAAATTCGACCCAAATGCACTTCCAAGGACAAACCGCGCCCAAACTACCCAATAATCACTAACACAAGTGATAATGGTCCTAATATGCCAATTAAACCCGAACACAAGTGTTAAACACTTATCGTTCTCAAAATCGCCCATAAACCCTAATTTTGACCCATAAGGTCAAAATCTCACCATTTACAAGTTTTGACACCAAAACATGTTTAACTCGGTTTTATACTTCAACTTAATCCATTTTAAGTTTACAAACCGCATCGAATCGACATTCGGATCATAATCCTCAACAAACCTTAATTTTGACTCTAGTCAAAATTAGTCAACCACGAAAACCCTAAAAGTCTCCAAAATACCAATAATCACTAATGCTAGTGATTGTACACCATTTACAAGTCTTAAACATGGTTAAATCATTAACCAACCCAAAACCCGCATCTTGGTGTTAACCTTCAATTAACAACTAAATGGGTTCTATCTATGAATCATACAATCAAAAGCCCCAAAATTGAATGATGAACACAAGAAAGAAATTCGGAGTTAGAGCTTACCCTAGTATCACCGTGTAGCTAAGAACGAGGAGAACAAACTTGTCAACTACGCTAAAGATCAAATCCCGTTTCTTCCTTTCCAAAAATCCGTTTGAAATCAAATGGGTGTTTGAGTTTTTGAGAGGAAAATGAAATGAAAAGGAAAATGAAATTAGGAAATGAAATGAATGGATGAGGTTAAAGCCTCAAATCTGGCTCAAATGCGAAAAGACCAAAATGCCCTCACTTTACCTAAATATTGCGAAAACAGGAACCAGTTCGCCCACATTGCCGCGCCGCGGCCTTAAATGTCGCGCCGCGACATTTGCCTAGGTCTGGGATCATTTTTTGTCAAGTTTCTGATCTGGATTCCAGTTAAATGCCGCATCGCGGCCTCCTTTGTCGCGCCGCGACACAAGGCACGATCTGAGTCATCTTCTCCTCACACAAGACTTAACACTAGAAAATGTCCCGAACCCTTCATACGCCTATCGTACATACCCAATTCACCTATAAATCATATACGGGGAAAAACGGGGTGTCACATGAGTTTTGGTTGAAGGAAGTCCAAATTATGGGTCATGTTGTGAGCGACCAGGGTATCAAAGTTGATCCCGCAAAGATTGAAGCTATCAGCAAGTGGGAAACCCCCACTACTCCGACTCATATCCGCCAATTTTTAGGCCTCGCTGGTTACTACCGAAGATTTATTGAAGGTTTCTCTCTCATTGCGCGTCCTTTGACCGCGCTGACTCACAAAGGGAAGAAGTTCATTTGGGAACCCGAACAGGAATCAACATTTCAAACCTTGAAAAAGAAGTTAACCACCGCACCCATCTTATCATTTCCTGAAGGCAGTGACGATTTCGTCGTTTATTGCAATGCTTCGAAAAGTGGTTTTGGTTGTGTACTGATGCAACGCACAAAGGTTATTGCTTACGCCTCCCGACAACTGAAGATTCATGAGCGAAACTACACAACGCACGATCTCGAGCTTAGAGCCGTTGTCTTTGCATTAAAGCTGTGGAGACACTACCTTTATGGAACAAAGAGCACTATTTTCCCCGATCATAAGAGCCTCCAACACATCTTTGATCAGAAGCAACTGAATATGAGACGGTGTCGATGGATCGAGATGCTGAACGACTATGATTGTGAACTTCGTTATCATCCTGGCAAGGCCAATGTTGTAGCTGACGCTTTGAGCCGAAAGGAGAGGATGACACCTCTTCGTGTTAGGGAACTGAACATCACCATTCATTTGAACCTCAATAGCCAAATCCGAGCAGCCCAAGATGAGGCTCTCAAGGAGGAGAATATATCTCATGAATACTTGAACATTCTCGTCTCCCGATTCGAAGTTAAGGAAACTGAACTCCGATGCTATGCCGGAAGGATTTGGGTACCTCGTTATGGAGATCTACGGAACCTTATACTAGATGAAGCCCACAAGTCGAGATATTCGATTCATCCCGGAGCAGGTAAAATGTACCACGATCTTAAGGAACAATATTGGTGGCCTAATCTTAAGAAGGACGTTGCAACTTATGTTGGTAAATGTTTGACTTGTTCGAAAGTTAAAGCCGAACATCAGAGGCCTTCTGGGTTACTTCAACAACTGAAAATCCCGTAATGGAAGTGGGAAAGGATAACAATGGATTTCATTACGAGGTTACCAAAGACGGTGGGCGGATACGATACCATCTGGGTTATCGTTGATCGTCTTACCAAATCTGCACACTTTTTAGCCATGAAGGAAACGGATACGATGGAAAGACTCGCTCAACTATACATAAAAGAGGTTGTATCTCGTCATGGTGTGCCCTTATCGATCATCTCAGATCGCGATTCCCGTTTTACTTCCAGATTTTGGCGTTCATTACAAGAAGCCTTGGGAACCCGTCTCGACATGAGCACTGCATATCACCCGCAGATCGACGGACAAAGCAAACACACGATTCAGACTTTAGAAGACATGCTGCGTGCATGTGTCACTAATTTCAGAAAGGCCCGAATTCTCTTACAACAACAGTTATCATTCGAGTATTAATGCCGCACCTTTTGAAGCGTTGTATGGCCACAAATTCTGATCTCCTATTTGTTAGGCCGAAGTAGGTGAAACGCAAATCACCAGACCCGAGATAGTCCATGAAACAACTGAGAAGATTGTCCAAATTCAAGAGAGACTCAAGACTGCCCGTGATCGTCAAAAGAGTTATGCAGACCTTAAACGTAAGGACTTCGAATTCAACATGGGTGACCGTGTAATGTTGAAAGTTGCACCTTGGAAAGGTGTAATCCGTTTTGAAAAACGTGGGAAGCTCAATCCGCGATACATTGGTCCTTTTGAAATATTGGAACGTGTTGGACCCGTTGCTTACCGTCTGGATCTTCCAACTCAATTGAGCTCAGTTCATCCTACCTTTCATGTATCGAATTTGAAGAAGTGTCTTGCTGAACCAGAACATGTCATACCATTGGAGGAACTTACGATTGACGACAAACTCCACTTCGTGGAAGAGCCTGTCGAAATTATGGACCGTGAGGTCAAAACTTTGAAACACAATAAGATTCCAATCATTTGAGTACGATGGAATGCCAAATAAGGACCTGAGTTTACCTGGGAATGAGAGGATCAAATGATGCAGAAGTATCCTCACCTTTTCCCGACTCCTCCATCTACCTCAGCTTAAAATTTCGGGACGAAATTTTCTTTAACAGGTGGGTAATGTAACGACCCTGGATTTTCCAACGTTTAATTATTAATAATTTATTATTAATGCTTGCGTTTTAATAAACGTGTCCTTATACGTGTTACTTGTTACCGTATTTAACTTTACCTGCCCGATTTGTCTTTGTGACACACGTACTTTACACGAATAATATTTTCGAATATTATTTACATTCATGATTAATTAATATTGATTATTTTTAATTAACTAATGTAACTAGTTAATTACTTGGGCTTTGTTTATTTAATTTGTTACTTACTTGGACTTGGGCTTTTATTAATGTACATGGACTTGGAAGCCCACCCTACACACTTAATGGACTAGTTGTGAGCCCATTTTATTACTAGTAACTTATTAATGTTAACCTTAGATTAATTAAGTTAAGTATGATGAGACTTGTGCAAGCATGCTAGAAACTCTTCCCCATACTGTGACGCCTCGTACAAAACCATCGTGTACGATTCGTCAATCAACAGGATCTTTACACAGTCAAGTACTACATGCTGTTTGAAAACCAGTTTGCATTCATAAAAACATAACGTTTACAAAAGATAATGTGACACAAAGGTCGTTACAAAGTCATTATTTGAAAATAACATAAACTGTGAATGCAAATTAAAAGTTCCATGACTGAGACATCTCTAAGATTATGCAGCGGAATTCTAGCACAGCAGGTCCTTAACAGCAAGTCTAAACAGCAAGACAGCAAATCTAAACAGCGGAAGCAACAAACCTCTAAGCACATGAGAAAACATGCTTAAAACGTCAACAATAATGTTGGTGAGCTATAGTTTAAGTTGTAACAGTAATGTAAGATTGACCACGAGATTTCAATGTTTCAAAACAGTATGAAAAGTATATGTATAACCGTGGGCACATGGTAACTAGACTTAACGTAAATATAAATATCACCCCCTAAAAGTACATCTGGCGAGTGCGTATGTCCTCGAAGTACTAAACACCCATTAAATGCTAGCGCGACTAGCCCTAGTGGGGATGTCAAACCCTATGGATGGATCCATATCTAATATTCGCGTCTACCGGTTCAAAAAACCAATAGTTAAACGTTACCGTGCTAAGGGGAATCTTTATGCCGTTGTATAACCCACACATATGTAAAGTTTAAGTACTCGTGTCAAGTAAGTAAAACATAAAAAGCGCATGTATTCTCAGTCCCAAAAATAGTAAAAGTAAAAAGGGATGCTATAACTCACAGTGAATAAGCAATACAAGTCGATACGAAAGTGTGCAAGTAGTAAGTCGGTCCGAAAGGTCGTAAATCCTAAATCAAAGGTTACTAAGTCAGTAGGTTGTCTTTATAAGTTCTATTAGTGCATAAAATAAGTTTCAGTGTCATCATCATCATCGTTCATCATCATAAAAGCTAAGTAAGTTTGACAAGAATAGAGATCGAAATAATAGGCTGATTTCGGTCAGCTTCTACGACCTCTACGTAAATCAAAAAGATGCATAGTCAGTGGCTATGGCTCCGTATATGAGTCCCCTAACCGTTGACCAATTTTCAGAAGCTAACTCGTCTTCGTTTGACCGTGGCGACGGTTTAAGTGCGAGTAGGTCAGAAATTTCAGCACAACGTTACAAGGGCGTAGTGACTTTCGGAGGGCCATAAATCCTAAACCGTAACTCGGATTAAGACGAGGACTAAACGGAAAATTATCTACTCGAACCGAACTAACTGAAAATAAACTTTACAGTAGCCCAGGTTACTGATCAGATCCTGAAAAACAGTAAACAAGTGCTCCGGTGGGGTTCTTGGTGCTTGATGCTCATCACGGTTCTCATCCTTGATGCTTGTAGCTTCAAGTGTACAACTCGTTGATGGGTTAACATCACCTTGACCAAGATTCCACCATAAACACACAATAAGTTAAGACCAAGTAAGAACACAACTCAATTAAGAGTCTTAGATGGATGATGAACCAAAGTTACATCATATCCTTAGTCTTAACACAATTACAAGTTCCATTTACAACTAAAGCTACAAACTTTACATCAATCAAACAAGTATGAACATAATCTAAGTCAAATGAGGTGATGGAACCCTAACCTAGAGAGCTTGGATCCTTTTCACATAAGTTGCAAGGTTACAAAGCTAGAAAGCTTGAACCTTTGGTGTTCTTGATGAACTTGAAGCATAAAGCTTAGATCTTTAAGTTATATGAAGACCATAAATACAAGTTTTGATCTTTTTAACAAAATAATGAGATCATAAGTTAGAAAACTTAGATCCAACAAAAGATATGAAGATCCAAGCTAGAAAGCTTGCATCTTGATTGTTCTTGAAGATCTTGAAGCATAAAACTTAGATCTTTAAGTTATATGAAGATTACAAACACAAGTTTGAATCTTTATAATAAAATAACAAGATTAAAGTTAAAAAATATATAGATCTACAAAGTGGGTGAAGATTCAAAGCTAGAAAGCTTGAATCTTCCATGTTCTTGAAGGATTCAAATCCTTGTTTGAATCTACAAGATGAAATCAAGATCAAAGCTAAAAAGCAAGACCCTTAGATGATGATGATGAATTCGTGTGTGAAAAGGGAAGAAGAAGAAGAAAAATTCAAAATACTTACACTTTTAGAGAGAGAAAGAACTAGAGAGAATTAGAGAGTGAGTGTGTGTGAATAATAAATGAAAGCAAGTGTAAAATGGATGGAATAAGGGTGATATTTATAGGTGAATGGGGTGAGGGTGGGGTGAGTTGGCCGAAAATTTGGAGGGGGGACAAGGGGGACAAAAGTTTGCTTTTTGGTTAATGGTTGTCTAAAGTTGGTGCTTATGTTAGGATCCCATGCAACATTAAGGATAATACTTGACATAAATTCTAGCATGTTCCCTCTAATAAATGGGCATTTGTCTTACTTATTATTGGGTCACTAGTAATTAATAAGTGGGCTAAATAAATGGGCTACTAACTAGAGTAGGGCGGACTTAAGTCCAACAAGGTAGAAAGTCCAACAAGACTAACTAGTAAGCATAATTAAATTACTACGCATAATTAAGCATCCATAAACCCAAGTAATTATTATTATAAAATAATAATTAATATTTCGTAGTCATAATATTCTGATTACGACAAAAGTTAAACGTGTGCGCAGTTCGCGGTTTATTCGAAACGTCAAGTGACACTAACGGTCATAAAGGCTTCCGGTGATTAAGTTAAGTAGCCTACGTACTCTAAGGCACGTTTTAATGTATAAATGAAAGTAAACCATGTATATTAAGATTCCAGAGTATAAAGTAGCACAGTACGCACAAATACACAGTTTCGCAAAAACACAAGGCATAAAAGCAAGTCGAAAAAGTCAGGTCGTTACACATACATCTAACTTTATCTATTCTAAGTATACACCATTCTCCCATGTTGGAAAGTTAACTTTTGACCTTTCCCCTTTTGCCTTAAAACCGTAGGCTTTGATGGGCATGGAGGGAGTTCTTTTTTTTCAATTTTTGTTACATAAACACTAGCATTCATCTTATTTTACACACACACACTAATACTTACTGATAATGCTAAAAACGAACATATATTTAATAGCATTATTCCCCAAGAAAGACAAGCTTTTAGTTGCAATTGTTCTATTTACAAGTGATATTCGTTTAAATATTAAAAGGTGAAGACAAAAGACAGATTCGACGAATTGAAGACGCAAACGACCAAAAAGCTCAAAAGTACAAAATACAATCAAAGAGGTTCCAATTATTGATAAGAAACATCTCGAAATTACAAGAGTACAAGATTCAAAACGCAAAGTACAAGATATTAAATTGTACGCAAGGACGTTCGAAAATCCGGAACCGGGACCAGAGTCAACTCTCAACGCTCGACACAACGGACTAAAAATTACAAGTCAACTATGCACATAAATATAATATAATATTTAAATAATTCTTATAATTATTTATATATTATATAAATAATAAAAATCCGTCGGCAAGAAAGACTCCAAAGTTGGTGAGCTGGAATTTCAAACTCCGCGACTCGCGGAGTTTGAAGGCAGAAAAGGCCGCGAGTCGCGGAGACCCCCTGAACTCAATTCCCTATAAAAGCAAACGAATTCTGATCATTTTAATATCAAAAAAATATCAATCTCTCTATATCTATACGTAATATTTATATTTATAATTTATATTTTAATTTTAATTTTAATTTTAAATCATAATAATAAGGGTATGTTAGCGAATGTTGTAAGGGTGTAAGTTGAAATTCTGTCCGTGTAACGCTACGCTATTTTTAATCATTGTAAGTTATGTTCAACCTTTTTACATTAATGTCTCGTAGCTAAGTTATTATTATGCTTATTTAATCCGAAGTAATCATGATGTTGGGCTAAAAATATTAAAATTGGGTAATTGGGCTTTGTACCATAATTGGGGTTTGGACAAAAGAACGAAACTTGTGGAAATTAGACTATGGGCTATTAATGGACTTTATATTTGTTTAACTAAATGATAGTTTGTTAATGTTAATATAAAGATTTACAATTGGGCGTCCCTATAAATTACCATATACACTCGATCGGACACGATGGGCGGGGTATTTATATGTACGAATAATCGTTCATTTAACCGGACACGGGAATGGATTAATAGCCACTAGAATAATTAAAACAGGTGTGAAATTATGTACAAGGACACTTGGTATAATTGATAACAAATTATTAAAACCTTGGGTTACACTCAGTCGACATCCTGGTGTAATTATTAAACAAAGTATTAAAATCTTGTTACAGTTTAAGTCCCCAATTAGTTGGAATATTTAACTTCGGGTATAAGAATAATTTGACGAGGACACTCGCACTTTATATTTATGACTGATGGACTGTTATGGACAAAAACCAGACGGACATATTAAATAATCCAAGACAATGGACAATTAACCCATGGGCATAAAACTAAAATCAACACGTCAAACATCATGATTACGGAAGTTTAAATAAGCATAATTATTTTATTTCATATTTAATTTCCTTTATTTTATATTTAATTGCACTTCTAATTATCGCATTTTATTTTATTGTTATTGTATTTAATTGCACTTTTAATTATCGTACTTTTAATTATCGCAAGTTTATTTTATCACACTTTTATTTATCGCAATTTCATTATCGTTATTTACTTTACGCTTTAAATTAAGTCTTGTATTTATTTTTTTTTACATTTGATTTTAACTGTGACTAAAGTTTTAAAATCGACAAACCGGTCATTAAACGGTAAAAACCCCCCTTTATAATAATAATATTACTTATATATATATTTGTATTTTTATAAAAGTAAACTAATATAGCGTTAAGCTTTGTTTAAAGATTTTCCCTGTGGAACGAACCGGACTTACTAAAAACTACACTACTGTACGATTAGGTACACTGCCTATAAGTGTTGTAGCAAGGTTTAAGTATATCCATTCTATAAATAAATAAATATCTTGTGTAAAATTGTATAATATTTAATAGTATTTCCTTGTAAAATATAAGCTATTTTATATACACCTCTGCTTTGACATCAAGTTATTTTTGGCGCCGCTGCCGGGGAACAATCTAGCTTAAAAGTCGGAAGCACAACGCTAAATATAAAAAAAAAAAAAAAAATTATTTTTAGTTTACTTTTATTAAAATACGCTTTTGTAAAAATACGTTTTTAATTATTCGAAAACATAAAAAGAAAATAAAAATATAAATATTTTTAAGAGTTTGTTAAATATTTAAGTTTTATAAAGTTTCTTTATTTTTATTTTATAAAAATATAAGTTTTATTTAAAAATTTTGTGTTTATTTAAAATATAAATTTAAAAATTGAAAAAAAAAGAAAGTAAAACGCGTCGAATTTTAATCAACCTGTCATCTGAAAATTGGAACCCCGCGACTCGCGGAGTTTGCAGCTTCGGGCACCGCAACTCGCGGAGCAGCCCTGACACACGTGACAGAAACCCTAATCAACATTAATTACGGGTTTTATATTTATTAATTAACTTTTAACCCTAATTAGGTTTAATTTTAATATATTAATTAGTTTTACTTTTTATTTAATTTATATATTTAGTTAAATTAGTTTAATTAATGTAAAATTAATAGTTTTAATAAATAAATATTATAAAAATAATATTTTTATAAAAATTGTACTTTTTACAACTTTTTGTATATTTTTATATTTTATCCCTTTTTAATTGTTTTAGCGTAATATTTGTGTTTTTCGCTAGTTTTTAGTGTTAAACTTAGTTTTTGCCATAGTTATATTTTTATTTCTAGATTTTTAGGCTTTGCCGTAAAATCCCTTAAGTGCTTTTTCTTTAGACTAAGATTTAGGTGCTTTAGAATTTTGCGACGCCTTTTTAAGTTTTAGTTTCTTTTTAAGTTATTGCCATTTGGGATATAGTTTTACTTGTAAGCTTTAATATTTTTAGACGCCTTTTACCTATGTATCAATTATCATTCCAATTAGTACTCTCAATTTGCGATTATAATTTTAAGTTAGTGATAGTAAGAAGGTTGGGTTAGTCGAGTGTTTTTAAGTTCTATAAGTCACTCTTTTTCTTTCTTATTTTTATTTTTTCGATCCTTTTTTGACACGCTCTTTTTCTTTCTTATTTCTCGTCATTCTAGTTTTTAGGATATAGATTTTTATTCTACTTCTTATCTAAATTACTTAAAATTACGAAAATTTATTTTAAGTGGTTAAATTGATAGTCATCAAAATTTTCTGGTTCGTAGTAATAGTTGGATTTGTACGTGGACCGGGTTATTGGAGCCAAACAGTCCTCAATTATATTGAGACCAAACGAATCCTGCCCCTCTGCTGCATCTTTTGGCTATTCGAAACGTGGGCAAAATCAGAAAAGTCTATTAATTGGATAACTTAAATAATTTTTCTTTCCTTTTAAAAAACTAATAGGATATTCAGTGAATGCAACGAGCAAGACGTTCACCACCTTTTGTACGTTCACCACCTGTAACTAGAACAAGACATCTTGCTAATATTGTCGCCGTTGATAATCCATTTTTTGAACCCGACCTCACAATTGAGAATCCGGAGAATATTCAGGGACAATTCGTAGATCCTGAACCACTAAACTTTCCTCCGGAACCACCAATCATTCAAACAGAGATTGTTGAGGAACGAACCATTAAATCAGAATCCTCTAGTGATTCAGATTCAACAAATTCAATTATGGAAGTAACAGAACCTTTAAGTATGGAAGACCGAATGAGAGCTAAACGTACTGGCCAAGGTTACGCAATTACTCATCCAGACATTAATGCGCCAGATTATGAAATCAAAGGACAAATTCTACACATGGTGACTAATCAATGCCAATTTAGTGGTGCGCCGAAGGAAGATCCAAATGAACATCTTCGTACCTTTAATAGGATCTGCACTCTATTTAAAATAAGAGAAGTGGAGGATGAACAGATATATCTCATGTTATTTCCCTGGACTTTAAAGGGAGAAGCCAAAGATTGGTTGGAATCGTTACCTGAAGGGGCGATCGATACATGGGACGTTTTAGTTGAAAAATTTCTTAAACAATTCTTTCCTGCATCTAAAGCCGTAAGACTTCAAGCAGAAATTGTTACGTTCACACAGAAACCGAATGAAACTCTATATGAGGCATGGACCAGATTTGGAAAATTATTAAGAGGATGTCCCCAACATGGTTTAGACACCTGTCAAATAGTACAAATATTCTACCAAGGATGCGACATCACTACAAGAAAAGACATCGATATAGCAGCTGGTGGTTCCATTATGAAGAAAACCGAAACTGATGCTTACAAAATTATTGATAACACTGCTTCCCACTCACATGAGTGGCACCAAGAAAAAGATATCGTTAGATCATCTAAAGCAGCTAGAGCCGATTCTAGCCATGACTTAGATTCCATTTCCGCAAAGATAGATGCTGTCGAGAGACGAATGGAAAAGATGACTAAAGATATACACTCAATACGAATTAGTTGTGAGCAGTGTGGAGGACCACATTTGACAAAAGATTGTCTCAGTATTGAATTAACAATGGAACAAAGAGAGAATATTTCATACATAAACCAAAGGCCTGGAAATAATTATCAGAATAATTATCAACCGCCAAGACCGATCTACAATCAAAACCAGAATTATAACCGAAATATTTCATACAACAACCAACAAGGTCCTAGCAATCAACAAGTATCCAATAATACTTACAACCAGCAAAGACCTAATTTTCAAAACAAACCACCACAACAAACCGATGATAAAAAGCCAAATTTAGAAGATATGATGACGAAGCTAGTTGAAACTCAAACGCAGTTTTTCACATCTCAGAAACAAACTAATGAACAAAATGCTCAAGCATTTAGAAATCAACAAGCTTCTATTCAAAACTTGGAACAAGAAGTAAGTAACCTAGCAAGGTTAATAGGTGAAAGAAAACCGGGAAGTTTACCTAGTGATACAAATGCTAACCCATGGAATGAAATAGCTAAAGCCATTACCACAAGAAGTGGTACAACACTTAAACCACCTGAAATACATGTAACTTCTAATGAAGCTATTCCTACTCCACAAGAACCACAACCTGATCAAGATAAGGAAAAAGAACCGGTAGTTGAAAAGGTTAATGAAGATAACACAGTTAAGGCTAAACCTTATGTTAAACCATACCAACCACCACTTCCTTACCCGAGTAAAATGAAGAAAGAGAAACTTGAAGTTGAGCAATCCAAATTCTTGGATATGTTTAAACAGATAAATGTAAATCTTCCTTTCATTGATGTGATTTCGGGAATGCTTAAATATGCTAAATTTCTGAAAGATCTAATCTCAAATAGAAATAAAATGGAAGAACTCTCGGCCGTTACTATGAATGCTAATTGTTCAGCAGTGCTGTTGAATAAGATACCAGAAAAACTATCTGATCCAGGAAGTTTCACAATTCCATGTTTTCTGGGTAGTCTTAGTTCAATAGAAGCATTGGCAGACTTAGGTGCTAGTATAAATTTAATGCCGTATTCACTATACGCTAAACTAGACCTTGGAGAATTGAAACCAACAAGAATAAGCATACAACTAGCCGATAGATCAATAAAATATCCTAGAGGGATAATGGAGAATATGCTAGTTAAAGTTGGTACTTTAGTATTTCCAGTAGATTTTGTTGTTCTGGATTTGGAAGAAGATTCTCAAGTTCCTCTCATATTAGGAAGACCATTCTTAAACACGGCTAAAGCAATGATAGACGTGTTTGGTAAGAAACTGACCCTAAGTATAGAGGATGAGAGTGTTACCTTTTCAGTTGATAGAGCAATGCAACAACCGCAATCTGCAGATGATACATGTTATTATATTCAAACTATAGACTCACATGCAGAATTGTTAGAAGAATTTCCAGAATTACAAGGAACAGGAGAATGTTCTTTAGGAGAAGGTAATGAACCAATTGATGAAGCTGAAATGTTAGCTACACTTATAGCTAATGGATATGAACCAACAACAGAAGAAATTCAAATGCTAAAAGAAGAAGACAGATATCGATATAAATCATCGATAGAAGAACCTCCGAAATTAGAGTTAAAGCCACTTCCAAACCATTTGGAATACGCTTATTTACATGGTGAATCTGAATTACCTGTAATAATATCGTCTTCTCTTACTGAAAATGAGAAATCACAACTCATTTCTGTGTTGAAAGCTCATAAACCAGCTATTGCATGGAAGATTCATGATATAAAAGGAATAAGTCCTTCGTATTGCACACATAAAATCCTTATGGAAGAAGGTCATAAAACGTATGTGCAAAGCCAACGAAGACTAAATCCGAATATGCAAGATGTAGTTAAGAAAGAAATTATTAAACTGCTAGATGCAGGTTTAATATATCCAATTTTTGATAGTCCATGGGTAAGCCCAGTTCAATGCGTGCCTAAGAAGGGTGGCATGACTGTCATTACAAATGAGAAAAATGAGCTTATTCCTACTAGGACTGTAACAGGATGGCGTGTATGTATTGATTATAGAAAATTAAATGACGCCACCAGAAAAGATCACTTTCCCTTACCTTTCATTGATCAAATGTTGGAAAGATTATCCGGAAATAGTTACTATTGTTTTCTTGATGGATTTTCCGGATATTTTCAAATTCCAATAGCACCCGAAGATCAAGATAAAACCACATTCACGTGCCCTTATGGTACTTTTGCTTACAAACGCATGCCATTTGGACTTTGCAACACTCCTGCAACCTTTCAAAGGTGCATGATGGCGATTTTTCACGACATGATAGAAGAATGCATGGAAGTTTTCATGGATGACTTTTCAGTCTTCGGTGATACATTTGAAACATTTCTAGCTAATCTTGAACGAATGCTTATTAGATGCGAACAATCAAATCTAGTACTTAATTGGGAGAAATGCCATTTCATGGTTAAAGAAGGCATCGTTCTTGGACATAAAATTTCAAAAGAAGGAATTGAAGTGGATAGAGCTAAAGTAGATGTAATTGCTAAACTTCCACATCCCACCAATGTTAGAGGAGTTAGGAGTTTTCTAGGGCATACCGGTTTTTACCGACGTTTCATAAAAGATTTTTCTAAAATTGCCACTCCTATGAATAAACTCCTAGAAAATGATGCTCCATTCATCTTTTCAGATGAATGTATCAAATCTTTTAATATTCTTAAAGAAAAACTCACTAATGCACCGATCATGATAACACCAAATTGGAATCTACCGTTTGAACTAATGTGTGATGCAAGTGATTTTGCAATGGGAGCCGTTTTAGGACAAAGGATTGAAAAACGATTTCAACCTATATATTATGCTAGTAAGACGTTACAAGGAGCACAAACAAATTATACAACTACTGAAAAAGAACTCCTTGCTATTGTCTTTGCTTTTGACAAATTTCGATCATATCTCGTTCTAGCTAAAACGGTGGTCTATACCGACCATTCTGCTCTTAGATACCTATTTTCAAAACAAGATGCTAAACCAAGATTAATCCGTTGGATCTTACTCTTACAAGAGTTCGATATTGAAATCCGAGATAAAAAAGGAACAGAAAATCTCGCCGCTGATCATCTTTCTCGTCTTGAAAATCCCGAATTAGAAGTTCTAAATGAATCGGCCATACAAGACAACTTTCCTGATGAATATCTATTGAAGATATATTATTATGAAATCCCATGGTTTGCAGACTATGCAAACTACTTAGTTTGTGGATACCTTGAAAAAGGATTATCATACCAAAAACGAAAGAAATTCTTCAGTGATATAAAGCACTATTTCTGGAAAGATCCACATTTGTTTAAAAGTTGTCCCGATGGAATAATACGCCGATGTGTATTTGGAAATGAAGCTAGTAAAATCTTAAACTATTCTCACACAGGACCAACAGGAGGGCATTATGGGCCTCAACTAACAGCAAGAAAAGTTTATGAAGCTGGATTCTATTGGCCTACAATTTACAAAGACGCACACCTTCTTTGCAAATCCTGTGATGCTTGTCAAAGGGCCAGAAAAATAAGTCAACGTGATTAAATGCCACAAAATGTCATTCAAGTATGTGAAGTATTTGACATTTGGGGTATTGACTTTATGGGTCCATTTCCAAAATCTCATAATAATCTCTACATTCTCGTTGCCATTGATTATGTATCTAAATGGGCGGAAGCACAAGCTCTCCCAACTAATGATGCACGAGTTGTAGTCAACTTTTTAAAACATCTTTTTGCAAGGTTTGGAACACCGAAAGCTTTAATAAGTGATCGGGGTACTCATTTCTGTAATAATCAACTTGAGAAAGTTCTTAAAAGATATGGAGTAACTCATAAAATCTCCACTGCTTATCATCCACAAACAAGTGGACAAGTTGAAAATACCAACCGAGCTTTAAAACGTATTCTAGAGAAAACCGTAGGATTAAATCCGAAGGAATGGTCCAATAAATTGGAGGATGCACTCTGGGCTTTTAGAACAGCCTACAAAACTCCAATTGGAACCACACCTTTTAGACTCGTTTACGGAAAAGCATGTCATCTTCCAGTAGAAATTGAACACAAAGCATTTTGGGCTTTGAAGACATGTAATCTTGATTTACATGAAGCTGGACGTCTACGATTAAGTCAACTAAACGAATTAGAAGAATTAAGACATGAAGCATATGAAAATTAGTTAATCTATAAAGAAAGAACGAAGAAATGGCATGATAAAAGAATCAGAAGTTCAAAAGAATTTAAAGAAGGAGACAGAGTTCTTCTTTTCAATTCACGATTCAAGCTATTTCCTGGAAAATTGAAATCAAGATGGTCTGGACCATTCATAGTCAAAAGAGTTTTCCCATACGGAACAGTAGAGTTAATAAATTCAAATGGGATTGAATTTAAAGTTAATGGTCACAGAGTTAAACATTACATAGATAGTCCGATGGAAGTCAACAACGAAGTTAATCACAATTTCGATACCACAGCTAACTAAGTGTGGGGAGAATCAAGTCTTTAAAGGATAATATGTATTTCTGTTAGAGTTAGATTGTCTGTTTTCGTGTAGTTCTCGAAAATGGAACCCGAATGGTCTTTCCCTAGCAGACCCTAAAGAACTAGTCTTCTCCCCCCATTCTGAATTTTTATTTTTTTTAGGAAATGAAGACTGCCTGTGAACTAAACCATGGTCTAATGCTACACGCTTTGATCATTAAACGTAATAATGACACACTACCGAGTGAAATAGTATCAGTAATCAGAGAAAGATTAGACGGAGTAAGAAAAGAATCCAGATGCGAAGATAATAAGTTACAATTTGGTAAAGGAAAATCAAAATCCGCAGCGAAAAGAAGAGCACAACACCTTGAAAGATGTCACATATGCGGAAAATGGTCACATGGAGGTAAATGTTCAAATAATCAAACCTATTCAAACACCGAATTTGTTACTTTATGCAGAGACGGACCGTTCATATGTTTAGAAGAAAAAACACTGAATGCTCGAGGTTACGCCTATGTAGCCATGGAAAACCAATTAAACCGACTATCTTATGAATGAGATAGATCGTATAATTAAGAATACTATCTCACAGGTAAGTCTGTACAGTTTTTTGTTTTTATTTTTTATTTTTATTTTTAACCTTTTGATAATAAACGCTAATTTGTTCACTATAAAGTATTAAATTGATATTAAATAAAATTAGGTTTGGCGACCGAAATTATTGATACCATACAAAAATTTATTACATCACTGCGAAATTTAACGTTTATTCATAAGGTATAAATATCTTTAATCAATCAACCCAAAATATTTCAAAAATTGTTCATGAGTTAAATTAGGTCATGGAACTGAAATTACTTTACCGAAAAGAGGGGCGCATGTTTTTGATAATATTTGATTGATTAAAGTGGGATAAAAGCCAAAAAGATTTTTAATTTTATTTTTACAATGTTTTAAAATTAATATATAAAAATTAAAATAATATTGTAAACTTTTTAAAATTAATATATTTAAAATTGTAAATATTTGAAAAATTAATCTTTTCAATATAAGTTTGTATGTTTAAAAACAAAAATATAATATAAGTTTGGTGTGAATTTTTAATTTTTATTATATGAATTTTGAATTTTATGCATTTTAAATTTAAGTTTGGTGTGAATTTAAAAACAAAAATTTACTTTATTTCGCTAAGTTAAAAATATGATTTTTAAAATTCGTCGTAAGTTGAAGACTAGGTCTTTGAACCGAAATTGCTTTACTCGAGGAAGGGACGAGAACTTTTATTACCATTATTTTTAATCTTATTGAATTAAAGTATGCCAAAAACATTAAAAAACCCAAAAATCTAAGCTTTTAAAACAATCGCTTGAAAAAGACAAATTTTAAAATTTTGTCGAAGGACGGACTAGGACATCGATCCGAAACGACCTCGTCCTAAATAACAAAGGAAAACAAAATTTTAAATTTATTTTATATTTGTTTTATAAGTTAAGATTTTATTTAAAATATATATATATATATATATATATATATATATATATATATATATATATATATATATATATATATATATATATATATATATATATATATATCAAACCCCGCGACTCGCGGAGTTTGAAGGGTAAATACGCCGCGACTCGCGGAGCTTGCAAAATCCAGAAAAAATAAAAAGCTGAACAAACAGATCAGTTACACACACCATAAAAACAAACTGCGAAATAAACCCGAAAAAACTCGAGAAAACACTCCCAAATTCACAATTTTTCACCGTTAATCATCAAATCTTTTACTAAAATCATGTTAAGAAGGATGCTATCAAGGAATTACTCAAGAAAAATAGTAAATTTCTACACCTAAACACCATTTAATCCGAAAATTGGTGTTCTTGAGCAATTTTATACCCAATTCGATTTTGATGCTTTTTAGTGTAATTATGCTTAAATTGCTTATGTATTATGCTTGTATAACCTAGATTGATGCTATTTAACATGATTAGAAGCCTTAAACTTCAAATTTTGAGTAATCTGGGGTTTGTGTTCTTGAGCAATTTGGGGCTTTTTGATATAAACAGGTTATGGCCGATTTTTGTCATGAATTGTTGCTAAATTAAGTAGTGTAACATGTTTAGGTAGTTAAATGATCCAAACTTTGAGCCTAAACATGACTTTGAGAATTAAAGTGGACTTTTTCAAGTCTAAAATTCATGAACTTGATTTTTGAGAGATAATGCCAATTGAGACTTGTTTAATTGCTAGTAATGATTATTTTGACATGTTATTTGAGTTGAATGCTTGTGAACTTGGCGAACATTTTCGTATATGCTTATTTGAAAAAGTGTAGATTTGATAAAAATATGAAAATGAGCTTAAATTTAATATAAATTGGACATGTTATTGTAATTATTTTGATTGATGATTTTGCTGACATTAATGCATATTTGGATGCACAAAAATTGTGTTTGATGTGTTTTGCAGACTAAAAAGGGGTGAATCTTCATCCCAAGCTCGAAATGCTCCTCCTGAGAATGCGGACCAACATGAGGTGGATAACTACTACAAGCAAGATATATCTCATCCAGTAATGACATTTTCTGATATGCACTTAGAAGATTTGCACCCGAACTTGAGATTTGACAGACGTTGGATAGATTATCCAAAATACCAAAGAGAATTGCATACTCTTCATTCTAAAGCTGTTGAGGTACCTAGGGTCATAGAATGGGGACCATTAGAAGCTGTAGAATTGGTCGGGCCAATTAGGGAATTACTTGCACAGAGGTATGGTAATTCTACTTTCAACGATTGGGTACGGTTATTCAACATGCGTAGACCTGTATATAAAGTATGGTGTGAAGAATTGTTGTGTAGTATAGAATTAAATGATCGGGTAGCTAGTTTAACCGATCGATCTTTTATTAGATTTTTGTTAGGAGGTTCGATGTGCCACATGTCTTTACTAGACATGGCTCAGGCTTTACGTATATATACGCCTGAGGAGTTAGCATCTGCCGATTGTAGAGGGTTGATATTGAACGGTAGGAAGATAGATGAGAATTTTGATACACATGGTGTATGGAGTCAAATGACTAGCCATCACCGATTCAAAGGGGGAAATTACTCTTATTTGGATATAGATAGAGCAGAGTTAAGAGTAATTCATAGATTTTTAGCTAATTCGATTACACAAAGAGGTAAGAATAAGGAAAAGGTAAATGAACAGAATTTGTTTTACCACATGTGTATTCGAGACCCACAAAGCGCTGTAAGTATACCATATTGTGTGGGTTATTATTTATCAGCTATGGTTAGGGGGATGAGACCGCATAGCATAATAGGAGGTGGTATATTTATTACTTTGATTGCTGAATATCTCAATGTGGATATAAGTCGGGATTATTAGTCGAAGAACCAGAACCCCAAGATACAATTGGTTTAAATTTATACCATGGTGCTAAAGTTTTGAAGAGGCGAAATAACGCCGCAGTACGATATAATGGTAGACATCCACATGTTGAGAGAAACCAACAGCAAGGTAATGTAGGAGGGGGAAATGAAATGGCAGAAATGCAAAGGTTTATAGCTTCACAAGAGTATGAAAATGCTAGACATAGAGCATTTGAAGATTGGCAAGTTCATCAAAACCAAATCATAGCTTATTGCCAACATATAGGTAGAAACTATATTCCTACCCCAACGCCCATATTCCCTCCCTGGTCTATAGAGATGCAACCACCGTATCCTACGTATAACCCAGGAGAAGCATTTTATAGCACATATGGTTATGCATGGAACCCCTTCTGGTATCAGTATCATCCCTAGTCTACTTAGTTTTATTTATTTTATTATTTGTAATGTTGATACATTTAATATTTATGTTGGATTTGTATTAGTTTTTATAATTTTCTAAATTTTATTATTAGATTTTAATAATTTTTGAATGTGAGGTAATATACCAAACTTCAAAAATATGTATATATGTTTGCAGTTTATCTTATGTATACAACAGGGTAAAACAACGCATTTTCAAACACTGGCATTAAGTTCAGCAAAAGCAATTAATTTTGACGACAAGATGCAAAATATATGTGAAATAACAACAAGACGGAATGAACAAATGATATGCACCATTTATCATTCAGCAAGCAAACACAAATATGTTTGGAAACTTTGGTAAAATTTAATCATTTCTACGCTAATCACCCTCAATAATTTAAATTGTTACTGATTTCTTGCAAATGAGGGCATTGCAAGATCTTAAGTGTGGAAAGGGGTTAAATTCTTTCGGATTTTTAATATTTTTTACTTCATACACTTGGTTACCATTAAAAATACTAGTAAAGCAGTAGTTGTATTAGAATCTAGTGCTCTCTGATAATAAAGAACAGCCCTAGTCTTATATACTGACTACCCACTTCTAGTAAAAATTTTTAAAATTTTCAACTAAATGAACTCAAAATCATGTTTATACATATTTATGAATGATAAAACTAGGTGTTAACACCGAAATTATTGTTACCTCGAAAAGGACATAAATTGAGAAACAAACCAAAATGTTAAAATTCATTTAAAATGGAATAAAGGACAATAAAAAGGAAAATAAAAGCCAAGTGTGGGAAATTTTCACCGAGTTATTCAAAATACATATCACATATTTTGATACAAATAATTGAAAATACTTTTGTTTTGGACGATAATTAACTGTTTTACCCGATGAAAGAAAAGAAGAGATGGATGTACACGATGAATCAATTCCATCGTTAAAAGGAAGTAAAGTCTTTCGAAAAAGAAACGCGCTTCTTGATTTAGGTCATGAAGTTATCGTCCAGACCAGCTGTAGGTTGACGAAAAATCTAGAAAAGTCATCTCTAAAATCAGCAGGAAATCCACGAACCTCAGCATAAAACAGGGTCGTCAAGTGGTCAGATTTATCCTAACCATGAGAAGGATTTATCTCGTACAATGGAGGGACACCGTGCAAATTAGCTGGATAAGACTAATGAATCAGATCCCCAGAAAGGATAATCTCCTTAAAGATTAAAAATCAGCTTTTAAGACTGATATTACTCAATCCTAGAGATTGACCTTAAAGATTGAGAATTACAAACTCATGGAATTCAATGATATCTAGACTCGAGCTTGAACGAGAAAATATTTTGATCAAAATTACAAACCGATTTGTTTTCTGAAAACCCATTTTCAATGCGTTCATTACCATTGAACGTAAAATCCTAGGAATTCACCTGGAATTCATTAGGTCGCCTGAACCAAATTGGGTGTCAACCGAGTGAGCTTTACTATTGCTCCTACAAAGGATAGTAATTGCGTCCGACACGTTAAAAGACCATAATTAAAAGCATGTCAGAGGACATTGCCTTAACAGTTGCTTGTTCAACGCTTTCCTTTACAACCGGACGGTAGTTTATCGAAAGGTAATATACGGAGCAAGTAAACTGGACGTGTTGCTTTCCTAATACAAGGTTAGCAAGTGGGTGACACAAAACCGCAAGTTTTGAGCTAAAATTTTCAAATCTGAAACCCACCAAACCCACAAAAAGAACTTGCAAACACCGGTGAAGGGTTATTCCTGAAAACTTATCTAGGGTAAAAGCTAGATTTAATTTTCAAAAGATCAAATGTTTTCATAAAGATCCAATTTCCTTAAAGGATCTAAATTTTTATAGTCATATGGGACTGTAAACCACAACGTTACTACCATTGTTTATACCGCCGTAAAGAAATCACTGATGTACAAAGTGTGAAGAATAAAGAAGTGATTCTAGTATTTCAAGACTATATTGCTTTAGGACAAGCAACACTCAAGTGTGGGAATATTTGATAATGCTAAAAACGAACATATATTTCATAGCATTATTCCCCAAGAAAGACAAGCTTTTAGTTGCAATTGTTCTATTTACAAGTGATATTCGTTTAAATATTAAAAGGTGAAGACAAAAGACAGATTCGACGAATTGAAGACGCAAACGACCAAAAAGCTCAAAAGTACAAAATACAATCAAAGAGGTTCCAATTATTGATAAGAAACGTCTCGAAATTACAAGAGTACAAGATTCAAAACGCAAAGTACAAGATATTAAATTGTACGCAAGGACGTTCAAAAATCCGGAACCGGGACCAGAGTCAACTCTCAACGCTCGACGCAACGGACTAAAAATTACAAGTCAACTATGCACATAAATATAATATAATATTTAAATAATTCTTATAATTATTTATATATTATATAAATAATAAAAATCCGTCGGCAAGAAAGACTCCAAAGTTGGTGAGCCGGAATTTCAAACTCCGCGACTCGCGGAGTTTGAAGGCAGAAAAGGCCGCGAGTCGCGGAGACCCCCTGAACTCAATTCCCTATAAAAGCAAACGAATTCTGATCATTTTAATATCAAAAAAATATCAATCTCTCTATATCTATACGTAATATTTATATTTATAATTTATATTTTAATTTTAATTTTAAATCATAATAATAAGGGTATGTTAGCGAATGTTGTAAGGGTGTAAGTCAAAATTCTGTCCGTGTAACGCTACGCTATTTTTAATCATTGTAAGTTATGTTCAACCTTTTTACATTAATGTCTCGTAGCTAAGTTATTATTATGCTTATTTAATCTGAAGTAATCATGATGTTGGGCTAAAAATATTAAAATTGGGTAATTGGGCTTTGTACCATAATTGGAGTTTGGACAAAAGAACGACACTTGTGGAAATTAGACTATGGGCTATTAATGGGCTTTATATTTGTTTAACTAAATGATAGTTTGTTAATGTTAATATAAAGATTTACAATTGGGCGTCCCTATAAATTACCATATACACTCGATCGGACACGATGGGCGAGGTATTTATATGTACGAATAATCGTTCATTTAACCGGACACGGGAATGGATTAATAGCCACTAGAATAATTAAAACAGGGGTGAAATTATGTACAAGGACACTTGGTATAATTGATAACAAAGTATTAAAACCTTGGGTTACACTCAGTCGACATCCTAGTGTAATTATTAAACAAAGTATTAAAATCTTGTTACAGTTTAAGTCCCCAATTAGTTGGAATATTTAATTTCGGGTATAAGAATAATTTGACGAGGACACTCGCACTTTATATTTATGACTGATGGACTGTTATGGACAAAAACCAGACGGACATATTAAATAATCTAGGACAAAGGACAATTAACCCATGGGCATAAAACTAAAATCAACACGTCAAACATCATGATTACGGAAGTTTAAATAAGCATAATTATTTTATTTCATATTTAATTTCCTTTATTTTATATTTAATTGCACTTCTAATTATCGCATTTTATTTTATTGTTATTGTATTTAATTGCACTTTTAATTATCGTACTTTTAATTATCGCAAGTTTATTTTATCACACTTTTATTTATTTCAATTTCATTATCGTTATTTACTTTACGCTTTAAATTAAGTCTTGTATTTATTTTTTTTACATTTGGTTTTAACTGCGACTAAAGTTTTAAAATCGACAAACCGGCCATTAAACGGTAAAAACCCCCCTTTATAATAATAATATTACTTATATATATATATTTGTATTTTTATAAAAGTAAACTAATATAGCGTTAAGCTTTGTTTAAAGATTTTTCCTGTGGAACGAACCGGACTTACTAAAAACTACACTACTGTACAATTAGGTACACTGCCTATAAGTGTTGCGGCAAGGTTTAAGTATATCCATTCTATAAATAAATAAATATCTTGTGTAAAATTGTATAATATTTAATAGTATTTCCTTGTAAAATATAAGCTATTTTATATACACCTCTGCTTTGACATCACTTACACTTTTCTCTCTTTTTTTCTCTCAAATATTGTAAGTAACAAGCTTTACTTTCTTTCTTTTTCTTCCATTAAAACCACCATCCATCATCATCATTTACTAGTTGTAGTTTGTTGTTACTTGTTGTTGTTTCTTGTTTATGATTAAAGATCAAGTTTTCTAACTTGTATCTTCATGTAATCTTGGTTACTTCCATCTTTTGTTTGATGAAGAACCAAGAACAAGAATCTAAACTTACTAGTTTATGGTTCTACATTTAAGTGTTTTCAAGATTTAAAGTTCATAAGTTTCATAATCATACTTGTGTTCATGTTTTGTAGACTTAAATCCTAAGATCCAAACTTTGATTTGAATCTTCCTAAGTATGAAACAAACATGAACATAATACTTGTACTTTAGTTTATTTCTTTCTTTTGTAAGTACATTAAAGTTGTAATGTTGTTAATTTGGTCAAGTATTACTAGTTAATCTTGATCTCATTTTTCTTGAACTAAAAGTTAACTTTGTAAGTTCAAGAACATGGAAGTATAACTTTCTAGTTATAACTTCATATACATATGTTGGATCTAAGTTTATATAACTTATGGTCTTCTAATTTTGTTGTAAATAAGAGCTTACAAGCTTACATACATTATTCAAGTTGAAAATCTAAGTTTCATAACTTATGGTTTCATTAAAGTGTAGATCCAAGTTTTGTAACTTAGGATCTAACTTAAGAACACTAGATCTAGACTTTCTAGTCTAGGATCTTTAAGATCTAGCTAAGATCTAAGTTCTATAACTTAAGATCTTAATTATTTAGTTTACTTTCAAGTTTATAGCTTAATATTACTTTTGTAACTCATGTATGTGTCGGATCTAAGATCTTGATGTAACTTTGGTTCATCAAACTACATACAACTCTTAAGTGAGTTGTGCTACATATCTTAGACTTACACTAGTGTTATTATGGTCAAATCTTGGTTAAGATGATGCAAACCCATCAACGATTTGTACACTTGAAGCTATACGCATCAAGGATGAGAACAGTGATGAGCATCAAGCACCAAGAACCCAACAGAACACCTTTACTTACTGTTTCTGGAACTGATCAAACTACCTAGGCTACTGGAAAGTTGATTTTCAGTTAGTTCGGTTCGATTAGATGATTTTCTGTTTAGACCTCGTCTTAATCCGAGTTACGGTTTAGGATCTATGGCCTCCCGAAAATCACTACACCTATTAACGTTGTGCTGAAATTTCTAACCTACTCGCACTTAAACCGTCACCACGGTCAAACGAAGATGAGTTTGGTTCTGGAAATTGGTCAGCCTCTAGGGGACTCATATACGGAGCCATGGCCACTGGTCTCACCTCATTTCAGTTTGTATAGAGGTCGTGGCGACTGAATGAAGTCAGCTTTTATTTCAAACCCTAGTCTTGACTTAAAACTTGCTTAACACTTTTTGTTTAATGATGAATGATGATGATACTTAAGACCTAATTTACATACATTTAAACCTTTAGGAACAATTTACTGACTTAGTAACTTTTGACTTAGGTTGAGGACCTTCCGGACCAAACTACTTGCTTACTATTCCCGCGTATCGACTTTTACTACTTTCCACCGTGAGTTATAGCATCACTTTTTTACTTTAACTATTTTGGGAACTGAGAATACATGCGCATTTTACGTTTTACATACTAGGCACGAGTACTTAAACTTTATATATGTGTGGGTTATACAACGGCATAAACTTTCCCCTTAGCTCGGTAACGTTTAGTCATTGGTCTTTGAACCGGTGAACGCGAATCTTAGATATGGATCCATAGGGTTTGACATCCCCACGCGGGCTAGTAGCGCTAGCATTTAATGGGTGTTTAATACTTCGTAAACTTACGCACTCACCAAGTGTACTTTTAGGGGGTGTTATTTACGTTAAGTTAGTTACCAAGTGCCCACGGTTATACATATACTTTTCATACTGTTTTGAAACGCTGTTGAAGCACTGAAATCTAGTGGCCTACCTTACATTACTGTTATACTTAAACTATAGCTCACCAACCTTTGTGTTGACATTTTTAAGCATATTTTTCTCAGGTGCTTAAGGGTTGCTTGCTTCTGCTGTACTAGTCATGCTTTGTAGACACCCGCTGCGCTTATTAGAGATGTCACCGCATGAAACGTTTATTTTGCATTCAAACTATATTACTTTTGAAACGATGTATTTGTAACGACCTATGGGTCACGTATTATTTTTGCTTGCTATTCGTTGAAGCATACTTTCGGATGTTAAACATTTGACGTTGGTTAAAACGTCACCTTTTATCATGAATGCAAACTTATTTTAAAACCGCATATAGTATTTGACCTTGTAATGATCCTGTTGTTGATGATTCGTACACGATGGTTTTGTACGGGGCATCACATCGCATCTCCAATATGCGGATGACACTATATTTTTTGGAGAGTGGAACCTTGGTAATATACATAACCTCATGAAGTTGCTAAAATGTTTTGAATTGGCTTCGGGTTTGAAAGTGAATTTCCACAAAAGTTCTATGTATGGTATTGGTACAAATGTGGGGGAGTTGAATGCAACAAGAAGTCAGGTAGGTTGTCAAATGGGTGTCTTTCCTTTTATTTATCTTGGAATCCCAATAGGGGCGAAAATGAATAAAGCTAGTTCATGGAAGCCGGTAGTGGAAAAAATAAAAAGAAAACTTGCGGATTGGAGGATGAGATCGATGTCATTTGGAGGAAGACTAGTCCTAATAAAATCGGTCCTTTTGAGTATCCCGGTGTACTACTTCTCGCTCTTTCGTGCTCCCTATTGTATCCTTAAATTACTTGAGAGTATTAGACGTAAATTCTTTTGGGGGGATTCTGGTTCGGGCTCACAAAAAATATCTTGGGTCAAATGGAAAAATATTTTAAATTCTTACAGGGCGGGGGGTCTTAACATCGGGACTTTAAAAAGTAAAAATTTAGCTTTACTCGGAAAGTGGTGGTGGAGGTTCTTAACCGAATCTAACACTTTGTGGGTTAAAGTTATTCAAAGTCTATACGGTTCGCGAGGGGGGTTATTTTGTGATAATCTCCCAAGAAACAATTTTTTCACAGGTACCTGGAACGATATCATTGCAGCAGGTGCGGCAATCGAAAGTGAAAACGTGGCTTTCAAAAGCCTCTTTGTAAAGAAAATTGGCGATGGAGGATCAACCTCATTCTGGGAAGATGAGTGGCTGGGTCCAAACAGCTTTCGCACTTTATTCCCCAGATTATATCGGCTCGAAAACAGGAAATCAGCAACAGTTAAAGATCGTATTGCTGAAGGTCGTGGGGTCTGGGACTGGAGTAGGCAACCTACGGGTCGAACGACAGCTGAACTGGACAGTCTAAACTCTATTATTGCAGGTACGGTTTTAGCTCCAATCTCGTCAGATAGGTGGAGATGGTCAGCCTCTTCGAACGGCAACTTTACAGTAAAGCGTTTGTCTAGTCTGATCGATGAACAAGCATTGCATTCGAGTAGTCATGGGCCGGAAACCTTAAGGAATAAATTGGTACAAAAAAAGGTTGAATTGTTCATATGGCGGGCCCATAGAAAAAGAATACCGACAAGGGTCGAATTAGATAAAAGAGGTTTGGATCTTCACAGTGTTCGGTGCCCGGTTTGTGATGAGGATCTTGAAACAGTCGAGCACTCGCTTATCTCGTGCAATAAAGTGAGTGAAATCTGGACGCGCTTCTTCAAATGGTGGAAATTAAATCAAGCAGCCTCGACAAGTCTTCATGATTTTGTTAAAGAGGTGGATCTTAGCTCGAGTTCAAAACACGGGTTATGGCTTTGGCAAGCAACACGGTGGATATGTATGTATCTTATTTGGAAAAACCGGAACAACTTGGTGTTCAAAAATATGTATTGGACTCCCCCGGTGGCTCTAAATGAGATTCAAGGCATTTCTTTTGAGTGACTTTCGAGGAGATAAAAAGGAAAAAAGATTGAGTGGCAAACATGGCTTACAAATCCAAGCTTGTATTTACAATTGTAATTGTTATTTGAGTGCAAACTTTGCACCCTTTGCTTTTCGTGTAGTCATGTGTATGTTGAGTTTTTTGGCCGGGGTATAGTTGTTTCCCCCTGTCTTTCTTTGTACGTTTGGTTTCGTGATAAAAACTTTTTGCCTTTCCAAAAAAAAAAAAAAAATTATATATATATATATATATATATATAGTTGTCATAGTATAAGATGTAAATGCTAGTTTGGTAAAATAAAAACTTTATGGTACGTAAACCAAAAAATGAAACGGATTCACAGGTCACATTCAAAGGAATGACCAAGCCAATGGTTTAACGTTTTTTAGTATGAACAAATATGTATTGCAAAATATATACATAATTACATATAATACATAGTAAGTATAATTAGATAATTAGATTAGATAATAGATAATTGGATTTAGATTTAGATTTAGATGAATATAATAAGAAACACCGGACAAATTAGCAGCAAATCGGTGGCATCTGGCTTAGTTCCACTCGGTCGGCGGGCCATATAATATGGTCCCACCAGAAAGTGGTTCCAAATGTGCGTTGCGAATGACATCATATATTTGGTTGGGACCCATGTCTCTGAGCTGTTCTCCAATTAGCAAGCCGTGAAACCCCCGATCGGCTTCATATACGTGAATTACTATGTGTTTTCATGTATAAACCCACGGCCTGCACTAATTCGTCCCCTTTTACCTTTTTTTTTTAATTATATAATGCCTTACGAATTTTATAAAAACTAGTTCGGATCCGGACCGCGCGATGCGGCGGGGGTTTTCGACTTGTGTATTCATATTTAACGTAGCGTTGTGTATTTACAGAGGGAAAAACGGCTCATGTCTTAAGCGGCGTTTTAAATGTCGTTGTCTTAAACGTTTTTTAAAAACTGTCCGTTTCGAACGTAGTTAGTTTCGTTTTGTTCATAAAATTTTTTCGACTGTAACGGTGCTGTCGGAAAAATTTAACTTGCGGCGAAGAGAAGAATACGGGCTGTCGTTGTGTTAAGCATTTTTTTAAAAGTGTCCGTTTCGCGTATAGTTAGTCCCGTTGGGTTCGTGAGACTTTTTCGAGTTGAACGGTGGTCTCGGAAAAATTTAACTCGCACCGAGCGAGAATATATGGCCCGTTAAAAATTCGGGTGGAATTAGTTTCTTTTATTTTAATAAAATTATATAATTACGATTCCTACCCGAAAAAGTGTAAACTCGAGGGGTTGTTGTGTAAAGTAAGCGGAAGTTGAGGGATCGATTGTAGTGTGAACGCAAACTCAAAACTACATTCCAAAAGAAATGAAACTACAAATTCGGCAATGGCTTTTAAGAAATGAAACTACAAATTCGGCAATGGCTTTTAGTATATAAGGGTTAATAATTAATTAATAATAATTAATATATAAGTCAACAAATATGGGGTCAAAAAGACAATTTCAATTTGTTAAATAGGAATATTTGATTTGATTTGATTTAAATAAAATATCTTTTTGGTGAGAAAAAGAATAATTTTTTGTACCTATTTTTATTGTTCCCCTTCTTAGTTTTGCTTGTCCTATCAAAATTGTCTCATTATATATCACATAAACTAATTAAACTCTTTATTTACATTATTCTCACTTATTATCTTTAATCATTTATCGTTACATAAGCTAATTAAACTCTTTAAACATTTCTCAATTATAATTTTTAATCGTCTTTCATTTCATCTATATTATTAAAATAATAAACAGAAGTCGTGTAGCTTGAGTGGTTTTTGATTGGAATATGAGTCATAGTACCCAAAATATATTTATTTGATAGGAAAAATAAATATGAAATGGAGGTAACTATACGGAGCAATAGAACCAGTGGCGGAGGTTAGAGTACCCTCGGAGGTATCCGCCCCACTTTGATTTAACGGATAAAAAAATTTTACACTAAAAAATTTTTTTTTTACTAAAAAATAAGGTTTTTATTAGAGTTTACTCCCACTGAAAATAAAAAAATTTATTAAATTTTCGCATTCGCCCCATCTGTCTTTGAGTTCAAGTTCCGCCACTGAATAGAACCACCTAGGTATTGTTTGAGTGGTTTTTAAGTCTTAGTAGGGAGACCCGCGATTAGTTGTCAAACAACTCGGGTTCAATTCCGATAAGAGGAAGGTTTTTCTTCAGGATTTTTCCGCGATTAGTTGTCAAACAACCCGGAACCCGCGATTAGTTGCCAAGGAACCCGTGTCAATCATTGGAGTTTTCTACGTAGTATGTGTGGGTCGCAAAGTGTGTGAATCGCAGATGAGAGTGTTCGATGCGAAAATATGCCGTTAAAAAAAAATTATACGGAGCAATAGAGAATAAAAAAATTAAGGTTAGGTTATTTGAAGACGGCTAAGTGGCTGCCTAGCTGGCTTTAGGTAATTGAGAACGTGACGACGCGTTATAGTACGACCCAAATTGTTTTTCTATTAAATTTATTTTATCATTTTATTTATATATAAACCACAAATAATTTCCAATAATTTGCCACCCATTTTATACTCTGTACTTGTCTGTAAAGAACATTTGTTAGAAAAGAAAATAAAAGGTTCCCCTCACTCCTGACCCTCAGATTTTTTATCCTCTGTTTGCACTTCCTCACTGGAATAAGTCAAGTCAACGTACCGTTATTGACCGCCGGCGAACCTAGTTTCCGGCAATGTGGAACTCCCTCCGGCGCCTTCTTTGCTTGTTACCGTTGATCTCCTTGGCTGCTGCTCAGGGATCAGCACCTTCTACTTCTCCATGGCAAACATTAAGTGGTATTATATTTACACTTACATACATACATATATATTTTACATCATTATGCCCATTTCAATTTTATATGTTCACTATCTTTGTGAGATTTTGCATTATATAACAAAAATTCTGTCTAGTTAATCGATCCAAAACATTAAGCAATTGTTTTATTTTTTTATTTTTAATTTTATTTATAGTGCACTTATTACTCTAAAATTGTGCAAAGATTTAATTTTTGTGAGTTTAGTTTCTTTAATTAACGGTCAATTTTTCTTAATCAATCAAACTTATGATCACCATCACCATCAGCTTTAGCTTTCCGGGTTGTTAAGTAATTTAAGGTTGTGTTTGGTTCACATAATTCTATGAAACTCTATTTAATTGGAATCATACCATAAGAGCGTTGGATTCTGGCTCAGGGTCTAAATTCCTTTGATTGAAGGAATTCACTTTTTTTGAATCAATTTTGTAAACATTCACGAACCAATACATAGTAGAAAATGTTAATTTGAGTATAGAAAAATGATCTTGATGAATTGGGCATATGAATATGTTATCCAATATAAAGTCAAAAAGTCTGTATTTGTGTTTACATTGCTTTCAATTCACTGTTAAAATATCATTACGAGGTTATAGATATATGCGTTTTTTAGTAATCTGATCCGAAAAATCGAATACCTTGCAGGAAACCCTCCATTGGTTGTAGCACATGGTGGTTTTTCATTACTATTTCCTAGTTCCAGTAGCTATGCCTACAATTTTGCTGTAGCAACAAGCGTACCCGATCTGCTTGTTTGGTGCGATGTACAATTAACTAAAGATAACATCGGCATCTGTTTTCCTAGTCTCTTATTGGATAATTCTTCTTCAATCACTTACGCGTTTCCTGATGGCAAAAAAACCTATGATGTTAATGGAGTATCTACACAAGGATACTTTCCTATCGATTTCACCCTCAAAGACCTTGGCCAAGTTTTATGTAAGTCAATCCAGTTAGTTAATATCGTTTTTTCCAACATCTTTTTATCACGGCCAGTTGTGCTGTTTGTTTTTTAAGATGTTTTTGGCTGCGGACCATGTCAGTTCTGTATGCTGAATATTGAAGACAATTTGTTTTCATTTCTGCAAAATAACTTAATCATCTCTCCAACACTTAGGTGATGTTTGTTTTTCAGTCTGCATAGCTTATTATGTCTTATCTCTGCGCCTGGTTACGTTTTTACTGCAGACTGTTTTTCTGAAGACATAAGACAAACTAATGTCTTATCCTGTTTGCAACCTTACAGACTTAGAAATATGCTTCTAAGTGCTGCATACAGGATTAAGTTATTATGCAGACGTAAAAATAAATTGTCTTCACTCTTCGGCATACATACCTTTAGGTCACATCTTCTTTACAGACATGGTCCGCAAATCTTTAGACAAAAACATCTTAAAAAACAAACAGCACCTTAGAAACATATTTCTAAGTCTGTGAGTTTGCAGACAGAACAAGACATTATTTTATCTTATGACTTCAGAAAAACAAACAGTCTGTAATTAAAATGTCTACGGGCGTGCAAACATACTGAAAAACAAACACCACCTTAATTTTCTCATTGATTATATCATTGTTTTGTATTGTATGTAACAGTAACACAGGGTATCTATTCTAGACCTCCATATTTTGATGGTACCATGGAGATTCTTACTGTAGAAAGCGTTTTTACGCAAGTAAAACCACCAGGATATTGGTTGAATATCCAGAACGCTGCATTTTACGCACAACATAATATGAGCATGAGAAATTATGTTATTGCTATTTCAAAAAATGTTATCATTAACTATATATCGTCACCCGAAGTGAGCTTTCTTCAAAGTATCGCGACAAGATTCACTCCAAAAACAACCAAGTTAGTTTTCCGATTCTTAGGACCTGACGAAATTGAGCCGTCAACCAACCAAACTTATAATTCACTTTTGAAGAATCTGACGTTTATTACCACGTTTGCTTCCGGGATTATGGTTCCGAAATATTATATTTGGCCTGTTGGAAGTGACTTGTATTTGCAACCGTCTACGTCTTTGGTTCTCGATGCTCATAAGCAGGGTCTCGAAGTTTTCGCTTCCGAATTTCAGAACGATGTTCCAATCCCGTATAATTACAGTTATGACCCTGTGAAAGAGTATCTTAATTATGTCGATAATGGCCTGTTTTCAGTTGATGGTGTTCTTTCTGATAGCCCAATAACCCCCTCTGCAGCTTTCGGTAAGTTTGTACAAGCAACCCTTTTTCATAACCCTTTTAAAAAAAATATTAATTAATAATTAATATTATTATTATTATTGTTTTTTATACCTGCAGATTGCTTATCTCACTTGGATAAAAATAAAACTCAAGGTATATACTTTTTGATATTATAATTCTTGTAGCAAGTTGATAACATAACGTTTATCATTGTTTATCTCATTTTTGTTGGTTGATACAGTAAAACCGTTGATTATATCATACGAAGGAGCAAGTGGCGATTTACCAGGATGTACTGATTTGGCATATCAAAAAGCGGTTTCAGATGGTGCAGATATTATCGATTGTCCTGTTCAAATAACAACCGATGGAATACCTTTTTGTTTAGGTTCTATAAATCTTCTTGATAGAACGTCGGTTGCCCAGTCAGATTTTGCCAACCTTACAACACCAACCGTTCCGTTTCAAAGTGGTCTCGGAATCTTTACCTTCAGTCTCACGTGGGACCAGATTCAAAGCTTGAAACGTAACTATTCTAGTCTACTCACTCCTTTCGTGAATATATATATATATATATATATATATATATATATATATATATATATATATATATATATATATATATATATATATATATATATATATATATATATAGTGGTAGAATCAAGAGAGAAGTAACCAATCGGGGGGAAACGGGAGAAGCAAAAACTTTTTTTTTTTTTTTTTTTTTCGTTTTTTGAAAAAATTTTGTTCACGAACATTATAGATGAGATGAAAATATGAACATTTAATAAAGACACTTTGTGATAAATGTTTTTATTTTGGCGGAAAAACGCTCGAAGAAGTAATATATAACAATTATCGTGTTTTTCAAGCGTATGTTGAGGTTTTAGCTATTGGGGTTTAGATATTAGGGTTTATAGGGTTTAGATATTAGGGTTTAGAAATTAGGGTTCAGGGCTTGGATTTAGGGTTTAGATTTAGGATTTAGATTGAGTTTTTAACACGAACGGTTTAGAGTTTAGGGTTTAGGGTTTAGGGTTTGGTGTTTTGGGTTTATGGAATAAACCCAAAACACCAAACCCTAAACCCTAAACTCTAAATCGGGCTAAATTTTACTTCACAAAACATGAAAAAAAAAACGTTCACATTCTTTACGAACAATATTATCTTGAATGTTATTTTTGTCGATCGTTTTCCCGCCTAAATAATAACATTCATCACGAAGTGTCTTTTCTAAATGTTCATATTTTCGTGTGATCTTGATGCCGGAAAAAAAAAATTCCAAAAAAAACGAATTTTTTTTTTTTTTTGCTTCCCCCGATTGGTTGCTTCTCCATTGATCCTGCCCCTATATATATATATATATATATATATATATATATATATATATATATATATATATATATATATATATATATATATATATATATATATATATATATATAATTGCCCGTTTTCTTACATAACTTATGTATTTTTTTATGTTTTAGCTGTAATATACACGCCATATACGAATTATTCTTTACCGAGAAATCCGAGATCCATGAATGCTGGGAAATTTGTGAAACTATCTGATTTTTTGGACATTGCAAGTAACACCACTTCAGTTTCTGGTGTCTTGATCAACATTAAGGTGAGTCGGTGACCTTCAATACATCGTTTAGATTTAAAAAGCTGTTGCACACCCGTCCAAAAATTACCACATGTTGCCTTCACATTTTATTTTTATTTATCTTAGACAAAATATCACGGATGGTCCCAGTGGTTTGTATCAGAAATCACCGGCGGTCCCTGTACTTTTTTTCCGTCAAAGATGGTCCCCGCGGTTTGCATTTTTTTTGTCAAGGATGGTCACTGTGGATATGCACCACATGGACTATCAGTGATTCAAAATGCAAATCACAGGGACCATCTATGACGAAAAAAAGTACAGGGACCACCAGGGTTTACTGATACAAACCACACAGGGACCATCCGTGATATATATATATATATATATATATATATATATATATATATATATATATATATTTTTTTTTTTTTTTTTTTTTTTTTTTTTCCATCAGGTGTGTTTTAAAGTAACAAACTCCAGTGTATAAATAAGTTAACCAATATATGTGACACTACTTTCGTTCTAAATTTGCAGAACGCAGCTTACTTAGCTGAAAATCAGGGATTGAGTGTAACAGATGCAGTAATGGATGCTTTGAATAGTTCTAGAATATACAACCAGAAGAACAAAAAAATCTTGATCCAGTCATCCGATAGTGCCGTTTTACGAGTATTCAAAGCAAGAAGCAACAGGCATGAACTTGTTTATGAACTTGATGAGAATATACGTGATGCCGTTAATTCATCAATTACAGATATCAGTAATTTCGCAAATTCCGTAATCATTGGGAAGGAATCTGTGTTCCCGAAAGACAGCGGATTTCTTGTTGATCAAACTGATGTTGTCGCAAAGCTTCATGCTTTTAAGCTCACAGTTTACGTCCAGTTCTTCAACAACGAGTACGCTTCACAACCTTGGGACTTTTTTTCAGATCCGTATGTTGAAGTTAACTCGTATGTTAATGGAGCTGATGTTGATGGTGTTATTACAAGTTATCCAGCTACTGCTGCCAGTTACAGAAGTAAGTTTATTTATTTACTTACACTTTGACTTCAAAAGTCTAATCTTTGACTTTTAAAGTCAAACGATTGTTCTTTCTGTTACTAACTTTTTAAATTTGTCTATGTGGAATTTAGGGAGCCCTTGTTTAGGTGGCAAGA
The DNA here is from genome assembly GCF_046630445.1 of Rutidosis leptorrhynchoides. Taxonomy (NCBI): domain Eukaryota; kingdom Viridiplantae; phylum Streptophyta; class Magnoliopsida; order Asterales; family Asteraceae; genus Rutidosis; species Rutidosis leptorrhynchoides. The sequence continues at coordinate 31,838,017 of NC_092338.1, forward strand.
CTTCACCACCATCATACATGTTTCCAGCACCACCTGGTCAACTATTCCAGCTTATGGCACCCACTTTGATGCCACCAGCTGAGGCTCCTAACCCCGTGTTAACCGAAGCTGACGTGGCACAAGGACCCTTACCTCCAAAGGGGAATAAACCATCACCGCCTTCTAGTGGGTCAGCACCACCACCCCAGGCCCCACCAAGTAGTCAACCACCTAAATCTGCCGTGAGCATTCTGTTTTCTCATGTGGCTATTGTTGCAACAATTGTATTGATGTTTTGATTTGATTAAATACACCATCGTTTTGATTTTATACCCCTTGTGTATGTGTAATGAGTCCACAGCTAGTTTAGGACTACTTCGTCATTGGGATTATTTAATTTTGTTTTGATATTGTAAGTATTAATTTAATTTGTTATATGTCATTTGAACATACTGAACATGGATTATGAGGAACATATATTTGTGAATTCGTTGTATCTTGATTAAATAAGTATTTGATTCTTTCTTTATATGTTACTCTGCGAATCAAACTTATACTGTTTGTTCGCAACGAACTGTCAGTTACCCAAATGCAGCAATGAAATGAGCTCTAACCTTTTTTGGACATTGATATTGCTGTGTTAGCTTACCTAATTTGACTGCTGAGTGTATTCCACCGTATACTTAAATTAACAAGGTGGTGCTACCAAGTCTTTTTCTAACTTTTCCTGGCAATTGGCAAGTAGTGCTTGTACGCACCTTTCAAGTATGGTCCAAAAAGGATTAAGATTTGGATCATATGTTTGATATATATTCTTTCTTATTTTTCTATCTTTAATGGTGGTACACAGCTCATTTTAACATATAGGAAAAAGATTATATCAAGAGGTCACATCCTTGATAAACATCTACAAAAAAGAAGAAAACTTCAACAATAATGATAAGGATAATAACGATTTTGATACTCAGTATTACAAAGGTAACGTGTTTGTTACGTTAAATTAAAGCGTGTCGTTTGTTTTATGGAACAACGAATGTCGTAGAAACCTATCTTGAGGTTCAAGATCAAAATTAGAGTAATGGAAGCACACATTATGTGATGATGACAGGTAGGATGAAAAGGAAATTGGTAGGGTTTAAATTGCAAATTCAAATCATACTATTAAAGCTTTTTGCTTTGTTTGGTTCAGTTGGCCCTTCTTTGTATCGTTGTTGGGTTCTTTTATTCTTGAATGAAACCTTTTACGAGTATATAAGTTTGTTTTTTCGAATACTAAAATGAAATACGAGCTGCTATTCTTTCCCCTTACGGTTTGAGCCCATGATTTATGGCAGAACCCCAATGACAAGAAGACGACAAGAATCTCAGAGTTCGTGGAGATGATACGACTGCAGTTTTTTTTTGTCTACACTATACCAGGCAAACAGGTTGGGTCGGTTTGGCTAACTAGGCTAAATGGTTATGAGTTGAAATGGGTCATGGATCAAACGGATCAGGTTGGGTAATGAGTCGAAACGGGTCATGGACTCATGGGTCTAATGGGTAAAAAGAAATTATTTTAGTTATTATTATTTATCATCTAAATTTATTATATATAAGAAAATATTAATTTATATACATAATAAACGATATAACCATGAATGCCTTCATAAATGTACGACGGATGAAACCTATTACAATCTTAATGCTTGACCCGTTTGACCGATTCATAAGATCCATTAGACCTATATCTTTTTCTCGAGCTTTAGGAATTGATACCTGTTGGACATGTTTCTATATATTTTGTATGAACCCAATAAGTTGGATCGAAACTCACTGGACCTTTTTTTTAAGGTTTAGAGTTTACATTGCCGAACTTTTTTTTTCCAAGACCCAATTGACGCAAAGGCTTGACCTAATTGACCCAAATTTAAGAGTATGAGTCTCAATTGTCATTGTCAGGTATACTCTACACGTACTCCACCACAGTTTAAATCAGGATCTCGGAATCATAACGTTCTGTTTGTTCGGCGTGAAAATTATTTGGCTCATCATGGTGGCACCTTTCAATCGAGGCTTAGCAATGAACAACAAGTATTTGACGCGTTAAAAACATGGTCATCGAGTCAAAATGAATCAAAGTTAATTTGGACTTTTGGAATTTGGACGTATGTCTGTGAAAGAACAAGTGAGAGAAATTCAAGATGCATCAGTTATTGTGGGTGCTCATGGTGCAAGACTCACTCTAGACAACATAAGCTGAAACATTTGAGATTGTTGCTAGTGAGTTTAGGGAAGCCTCATTTTGAACTAATTTATAAGTGGAAAGGGTTACGTTATCCCCCACTATATTTGGGTGGGTCACAGCTAGTCCCGCTATTGTTATCGACAAGCTCATGGACATGTTTAAGATTAGGATGCTGATAGTGGGATCGAGGTACTTATGTGAACTGAGTCAAACCTCTTGGTTTGTCTGTCGGCTAATCTTTATTGGGGGTCGAAGCTGTTTGATGACTATCGAATGGCTTGAAAAATGATGTTGGGTTAGGGCCCTTCTGTTTCGGTTTCGGTTCCAACTTTGAATTCGATTTTCGGTTCGGTTTTCGGTTTTGCTTTTAAAAAGTTCAAAACCGAATACACCGAACCGAAAAAACCGAACCGATGAACACCCCTACACATACTTTTGGTTAACCTTTTTTAATTTTAGTGTTGGAGGTACTTTCTACGTAAATGGTCGATGGACAGATATATTTGTAAAACCGCACTTTATGTCTCCGTTTTTGGTCATTATAGATATATTCTTAGGTTCAATTTTTGATCCATTAAAAATATGCTTTTGCTCACTTGATTGCAAGAGGAAGACAACATTTGTTTCATAAACCAAATGGAACAAGAAACTAAATGGAACAATACATACTTATAGATCTCAAACAGTCAACAGCAGGAATTATATCTGTACCAAATACTACAAGAAGGGCCCCAATTATGTTTAAGGATAAGTTTGAAGAACTAAAATTTAACAATTCAATCCCAAGTTCCCAACGTCAATGTTTTTCTTATTTTTAAACAAACTAAAATGACCTTCCAAAAATAGCAATTCATGTGGAAATAAAACACCATATCTTTTCCTTTTTTAACAGAGTGATTCTGCTATCCATGCCTTCATATTTATTGAGCCAAATTTTAGTCATTGACTTTCAATTTTTACAGCTATGAATGGGTTAGTTCACATCTCAAACACGTTTTAAAAACATCATAATTCAGAAGTGCATAATAAAGATATGTTAATAAATACTCATACTCGTACTTTAAAAGTCAAACATTGATATTGTTATATCATACCAATCACCCAAAACTGTTTCATACATAGAGAATTTTCATAAATCTTGAAACATATACTTCCTCCATAAATGTCTTGTAAAAAAATTTGTTGGATTTGAGTTGAAAAATGTAAATTTTACCCTTTAAATTCAAAATAAGTTTAACTGAAATTTTTAAGAAATGAATGATTGAGATTTGAGAGTAAATAAATGAGAGTGAAATAAGTGAACAATTATTTTTGGATATTATAGGACGGAGAAAGTATATCTTATACATTTTATACTCCCTAAAAGAATAACATATTACTAACATAATATCGTCAAAAACAATCCAAATTATGTACTACATATGTTGATTCCACCAGCAAGCAATTTCCCCAATAAAACCCATATAGTCCTATTAAATGGCCCCTAACAAACTTAATAAACTTGCAAAAATAAACAATTCAATCACAACGTCACCAAATAAACAGCACATCATAAAAAGCCATAAGAAAAAAAAAAAAAAAATTAAGTTTCACCATGCCATATTATTATATATGACAGTTGACCCAAATCGGTTTTAAATTTCGTCATCATCAGAAATACCATCAAAGAATGGATCTTTTAAGAGGTCGGCAGCAGACGGCCTAGCCCTCGGTTGGGCTAAGCATTTTTCGATAAATGTCTTGACCTCAACGTCTTTAACCTTATTCATGGCTTCTGGTCTAAGTCCAGAAGTCACCTTTTTGTAGATTCGAGCAACATTATTACATTCGCTGTATGGTAATTCAAGAGTCACCATCTCCAGCAAACACAAGCCGAATGAATATATATCAACTAGCTCTGTATAATCCTCATCGTACAGTTCGGGTGCCATGAATTCAGGTGTACCGAGTATTGAATGTGCTATATGATCGGTACCAACTATTGCAGCCATGCCCAGATCACCAATCTTTACCTAATGAGCATCAACCAATAAATAAACAAATTAATATTTTAGAAGCACATGAATCGTTAATCCTATATCAGCCTGCATGAAAATGACTAGATTTTCTAATTTATTTAAGTGGTCTTTTTCATTACGGGTGATCATGAAGTTTATTCTTTTATACCATCATGTTGTAAATGCATATTTATTTATATTATGGGTATGTTTGGATGGTAGTTTTTTTGGAATTTTTAAGAGATTTTAGTATCTAGTTTTTATGAAAATGATTGTATCTAATAATAAGATTCGTTTGAGTAAAAGATCTTAAAAATTTTAGACGGAGAGAAAAAGCTAAAAAACTACTAGGACTTGCGTTTGAGAAAAAACTTCTAACTCTTTCTCATTTTACTCTTTATTTTAACAGTTTCAGCTACTCTGTCAAACAGCTAAATACGCATAAAAAACTAACAATTACCAGCAATCAGCTACTTCAACAACCTAAGTTATTGGTAGTCCCGAGGAGACATAAATCCTCCAATAATAATTAGCAGCTACAAACTAACAGATAACAACTACAAGCTACCAGTTATCAGCTACAAACTATCAACTAGTTTGACAAACATATATAGTATATCTCTTATGAAATATAATTATCCCAATTATATATTTCTCCTTACCTTCTAACTTTTTTTATTAGAATTATTACTGCCCTATTTATTTATTTATTTATTTATTTATCATTTATATTTTGATTTGATGTTTAAAGCATTTTGTTCGGCCTGAGGTTCTTCAAAAATTAGTCTCCATTCGAGAGGGCATGACTCTCTACATCATGTCTACTGATATCTCGACTCGGCGGGAATGAAACAAGACGACTAGACGTCTAGACTAGACTAGAACTGTATAGAAAAGATAACATAACTAAATTAAGTCTAATGTCATAGAAAAGATAACTCTATTCATCAATACTTATACCAAGACCATTAAAAAATAAATGTCCATGAAATTTTGATGAATTTATCAAAAATTAGTTCATTTTAAACTTCACCCAAACACGAAAATTAATGATAACTCTTAAAGTACGTCTTCATTAAGAGTAACATTAACATAATCTTAATTTAAATTAAAGACCAATCTAAATCTCTAACATATATATAACATTAACACGCATTTTCTCCTATTCTATTTTAAGAGAGACAACATTAAGTCTTCCCTAAAATCCGGGTACAAAATCTTTAATGTGATCATGATATATCAATTATATTTAAACAGCAAGTACTATTCTATGGTCAAATTGATAATGTGAATAGGTCATCAAACACAACAGCTAGCACAGCATATTATTTCTTTTTTTCAAAATCAAAATAAAGAAATAATATTAAAAAGGATAAAAAGAAAAAGAAAATAAGATTCAACGATTCACAAAGTGAAATGGTAATGATCGTATTAAGCACTACTAGATTAATTATTACGGAGTATTACTTTGAAGAAAAGCAAAGTGGACTTAATAAAAAAAAAAAAAAGGAAATTAACAATGAAATAAAAAAGATGATGAAACTATACCTGTCCAATATTGCCGTTGATGAAGATATTACTACAATTTAGATCTCTATGAATAATACAAGGTTCATGTGTATGTAAATAATTTAATCCTTTCAATATTTGCACACACCATTTCTTAATCGCCTGCATCGAAATATGCCTATGTTTCCTTCTGTAATCTCTTAAATTACCAGATGTACAAACTTCTGTAATAAAATTCAACGTATTTCGTTGTGTATCTCTCCATTCACCATACAACGTAATGATGTGTTTATTGTTCAAAGTAGTTAATAAACTGATCTCTGAATATAACCGTTTGATCATGAATTCATCGTCGATAAAGTTTCGTAATTTCACTTGATTCCATGCGACTTCAATGCCTTCTTCTTGATCGAAAGCTCGGTATACTTTTTTTACTGCGCCTGAACCGAGTAGCTCGTGGTAGCGACCGTACCTGCCTGTTGGGTCTAGCTCGATAAACGGCTCCGTGTTCGAGCTATGATCGGATGTCGAAAATGAATATTCCATTGCCGGCATCTAACACGAATATATTTATTAGTGCAAAAAAAAAACATATATACGTGTAGAATATAGAATTAGAATAGAAAGAAGAAGATATATATACAAGGGGGAAGAGACGAAGTACCATGTAACTTTTTGTTTTTGAAACAACAGAGAAGTAGCATAAATCAAAAAGTGGATAACATGTTTCGTATTTATATTTATATATTTTATATTTTATATTTTATATGATGATAAAAACATAAAAAAAAAATGATGATGATTGTGGATGGATGAAATTAATAATGACGGCGATTGCCAAATGGGAGAAGGTGTGAAGTTAAAGAATGTAGAGGAACGAAGGTAGGAACGAGAAAGGGTTTGTTAAAAAATAAAAATAACCAATCACAACAACAACAACAAAACCCAATACTACATAAGTGATGTATGAGGGAGGTGAGATGTAGACAATCCTTCCCCTATCCGAAAATAAAGACAAGTCATTTCTCCACTCAAAAGTAGAGAAAGTCATCCCTCTCTCTATTCGAAAGATAGAGAGATTGCTTCCGAGTGGACCTCCGGCCAATAAGTAGGAAATTTTTTAAAAAAAAAATAAGATTAAATTAAAAATAAAATTGAGACGCCATGAAAATGGTAAAATCAAATTTCCATGAGTTTTAAATTCTGCCTGAAATTTAATTTAGGCTCTAAGAGTCAATAAAGTCGCAAATAAATCGACGCTTGTTGTCTACTAATAACTAGAGCCGTTAAAAATAACCAATAAATAAATTAAATTTTTAGTATGAAAAATAAAAATATAAAACACTTCGTATCGTATCGTAATACTTAATAAATCAAAAGAATTACAAAGTATTCATTGTGACTTTGTGAGGGCCGGGGTTTGTTGAAACCTATAACTTCTAACCATGGTCAGGAGTCAATTTTCAACCGGGTTGGTGGCCGTTTGGCTTTTTTTTTTTTTTTTTTTTTTTTAAGCAACAATTTAAAATAAAAACAATTGAAGCAAAGTAGCAACAATATTTTGTTTTGTTATGTTTTTTTTTTTTCTTGTATTTTCGTGAATTTGCATTTTCTTCCTTTTTTATTTTTTATTAATTACTCCGTATGAATTATGAATTATTAATAACTCATTAGTTAAGATTTACTTGCCATCGAGTGGTCATGCCTCCTGTTGGTTTAAGTTTATCCCAACTAAGGTTAATGTATTCATGTGGAGGTTACACTTGGATAGATTGCCATCACGGTTCAACTTATCTGCTCGTGGACTTGATCTTGTTTCTATTGTTTGCCTTATTTGTGGTAATGGATTCGAGACTCGTGATCATACTTTCTTATCTTGTAGCGTCGCAGCTCCCCTTTGGACTCGTATTCGCAATTGGGTCGACCTTCAGTGTCCTATTTTCTCCAACAAGGAAGACTTTTTCACTTGGATCATTTCGCGTTCTCATCACAACACGACAAGTATCAGAATCTTATGTATCTTCTCAGCGACTCTTTGGTGGTTATGGTATTCTTTTTGCCTCGAATCGTATTAGAAAATAAAACCTTTTTGATCTTGTTAGATTGTTTTATTATTCTTGGGTAAAATGTAGGAGTAAATTTGCTCCTCTTTGAAATAGTTGGCTATGTAATCCTTTGTAAACTTTTGTATTTTTTCTAGCTCATTGCTAGTTTTTTTTAATAAATTCAGCCGTTAAAAAAAAAAGATTTTTTTCTTTCGAAAACCAGGACCCATTTTTTTTTATCTGCATTAGTTCTATTCAGGTGCAAAGCGTCTTCAATTTTCATCTTCTTTTTAATATCTTCCGTGTTTTGAAAACTTATATAAGTTGATAACACGTATTAAAATATAAATATTAACCAACGGATCTTCGGTCCAGCGGTACCGCGGTTACACTTGTGTACTCGCAGGGCTAGAGGTCTCGGGTTCGAACCTCGTCACCCGCTCTAGGAATTGAAATATATTCCTTGAAGGTGGCCCAAAGGGAAGGTTTTACCGACCCGCTCCGGGACTAAGGTCCGGCCCGCCTGCCCCTCGGGAAGGTTTAAGGGTCGGATCCTCAGAGTGTGGTTCGGGTTTCCTGCCCGAAAGCGCGTGTGTGTGTGCAAATGATGACTAGGCTTCGGTCCGGACTGATGCAAGCTTGCCTTTCAAAAAAAAAAAATATATAAATATTAAAATTTTGTTGTGCATAATAAGAAATTGTATAAAACTATATAACTCAAAATTTTCATTTTCATAGAGAATTTATCAACTAAATATCAACTTAAACACGTTTTGTATATGCTTCTAGTTCTATGCTTTGTATGGCATACGAATAAGATTGTTATTATTCTTACTTGTACGTTAGCTTTCATTTTGGAATTTTAGGCACAAGAATATTACTACGAAAAAGGAACTTGTAAAAGAATGTGACATCAGCTGCAACTAAGCATTTTGAATGCAGTTGGGTTATTTGAGGAATTTTTATAAAGTCCATTTTATTTTGATTAATAAAAAAGAAACAACCCTAATCAATGGCAGCCAGGCAACTCCAGTACAAATTAAGATTCGAATCAATGATATTCTCACTTAATATCATTGCCACCATATCTACATCAAAATAAATTACTCTCTAGTCCAAAAAAACTCCTAATGATACCAATTTCTAGCGACTAATAAGTATCAGTACAATACTAGAACTACATACTGAGATGGGGTGAATTGCTGATTGATGTTTACTTTCGAGATAATTCACTGCCGACCTGGATCACGGTCTAGTACCGTGGGGTGGCTTTATCAATTGTTCGGAGCCAAACTGAGAATCGGCTCATTCGGCGCACTGCGGCTAATCTTCAAGTTCTAGAGTGAGAAAATACTGTGTGTGAGAGAAAGTGGGGTCTCTGCCATCAGTTCAAGTAAGTAAAAAGTGATGGCTCATGTGGCCTATTTTATAGGCATGAGTGCTACGAAATCTGTGAGAGAGAAAGTACTGTGTGAGAGAGAAAGTGGGATCTCTGTCATCAGTCCAAGTAAGTAAAAGTGATGGCCCATGTGGCCTATTTATAGGCATGAGTGATGCGTAATGTTCGGAGACACGTGTCATGCTGGCATTGATTGATTTATGCGAAAAATGCGTAACCGACATTGTGCTTTACGCAGACGTGGCATGTGTGCTGCTCACGTGTTCTTTTTAGGACTTAAGCGTAAAAAGAAGCCTTCAGGGCTTACGCAAAACGTTGGGCCCCATGCTTTATGTTTACAAATGCTTTTCTAGACGGAGAAGCTAGATGACGACACACTAAAAATTGCCTTTAATGTTATTTTCATGTCTTTTGAAACTCAAAATAGTGCACTAGAATTATATAAATAAAATGTCAATTTTATAGTAACACAATTTTCTAACGATTATCTTTTGAACTGTCATTAACGTATATAAAGTAGTTGTATATAGTCATGGTTGTAGTTTTCGGCAAGCAAATATTTTCATGGAAAACTTTAAGTGGCCCAAAATCAACCCATGTCAAAAGACAACACCTTTATGAATCATTTTTCTACTACTGCTTGAATTTGGATGTTTCAGAGTTACAAAGATGATCAAGCATCAATTTTGACCCAACTTTTTGATGCTATAATTTGGACCCAAATGCTGCAGCTATGGTTTTGGATTCAGTTGCAGGGTTTTACACCCCTTAAGATATTTATGATGATAAATGTAGAAAAGTATGTTTGTTTGGAGGCAGGCTTTGTTATTGTCTACAAATAAAAATGATATAAATAGGCATTGTTCGATCGAGCTGTTAAAGGATAAAGCGATGGTGATCGTGTTGCCGTGGAACTATCATTGAAATATGTAGATTCAGTTCATGCAAAACAGCTAAATGCATAAAAATGAAGTGAAAAGTGGGATCCAAAAACAACCAGCAAGAGGGTCTGTACTCAATACAGCCGGGTTAATTTACATCGAAGACGGGCAAATTTAGCTTAATACCCGTGGGTCACGATACACCACTAAATTTAACCACTCGGACCGCATATATTTTTCGATTTGTAGTGTTTTTGAAGATAAACAACCACAAAAATAACATTCAAATATAAACAGTACTAATAAAAAAAATCGGGACCCCATTGAAATCTAATCTTGAAAGCGCCACTGATCGAATAACCCGAATTTTTAACCTTTTAAAAATAAGGCCTCCGGTATATTGAAACTACAATACAGGTCAACACAATGTGTCTGGTTTTAGTCAATAGCAACTCTAGCCAGTATTATACCATGATACATTTTAAGACCAAAAGGGTGCCTACGTTTACTTTGTTTTATAGACATAGTTTCAACCAAACATAATAATATAGACTACTAAACTGTATTCTTCTGGCATTTTCTTCAGGTATACATGATTTAATTGTTCAACATGTAACAACCTGAGCCGTTACATTATTGCAAGAAATGAGGCTTTATTACCTTACCACATAATGATAAAATAAATTTGACAGTGATATTACACAAAGTTACAAAGTAAACAACATTTAGAATACTAATTCCAGACAGTACTACTATTCCTATCTAAAACTTAAAAAGTTGGTTCACATCACATCCATGCACACGACGACACCAAATTTCGATTCATCCATCCAAGAAACAGAGCCCCATCTCGTTCTTCAAGACTATACTTGTCACAGTAATTTTCAAGCAACGTCTTAATCGTCGCATTCACATACGAGCTCAACGGAAACGGAGTAAACCCCGCCTTCGTAAAACGTGATTTCCACGTCCCGAAAAGCTCGTGTCTCTCCTCCCTATCGGTCCCCTCACACGCCAATATATTAACTATTTCACCAGCAAGACAATGTTGTTCTACGTTGATTCGCTCGTTATGATCCCTTGGTAAAGTAGCATCAATTGATTCAAACATGGCCGAGTAGTAGCTAAACACCTCTTTAAATCTGGAAAAAAAGTTTGTCGTATTCACATCAGCTTCCTGTTCAACAAGAGTCACAACTTTAGGAGACAAACTCTTGATTAACCTTATCAATCGGTCCCTATGATTATGAACATTCACAGTTTCATCATGTAAATGGTGCAACACTAACGCACAATTAACAGCCAAAGCCTCCCCTGGTTGAACCCTAAGATGATGAATCTCGATATCCGAACCAGAAACCGGCACACCATGAAACTCAAACGGTACTTTAACCGATTCTGCAAGTTTTGCAAGTCTTTGACCAACGATGTTCAGTCCACCACCCCTAGCGAACGCGTTCCTAGAATCATCAATACCGGTTATTTTTAACTTTGGTGGGCCACCGGGTCGACCCGCTAGAGCCTGGATAAGGGTCACCCATTGACCACCCTGCGCAATCTGAAAATCAATTATATGAATACTATCTTCGTTCTTGGTGGCTTCGGCTATCGCTCCGTTTGCAGATAAATAACCGAACTTGAAATACGGACATGCTTCATATAGTAACATCATATAAGAGAAGAGTTCACGACCCGTTGGTTCTTTGCACTTTAACGATTTGTAGATCGCGTTACCCGAGCCGTGTAATCGGGACACGAGCGATTCCAACATGTAAGCTGCTAATCTTTGTGTGGGCTCACCAGAAACCGACACCAAAGGCCGTAACATCGAGATAAGCTGTTCGGCTGTTATTGTGTTCTTCTCTGCAACTGCTTTAGCACAAGCAAAAAGACCTTGTTTTAAGTCACCTCTAGCAATAAAGTCTTCCATTTTTCGACATTCATCGTCACCCGAGTTAATATTTTGATTAGTTTCCCAAGAAGAAACATTAAAAAACGGATCTTGATTTCCCAGTATAGTCTCTAGTTCACTCATCATGAGCAACAACTCATCATCATCATTATTGTCTTCGAAACCGGGCGGTACATGTACGTGAGAGGTGTAAGTATCATCAGGTTGAAAGGAGTGAGAATCTTGTAGTGATGAAGGGCTGCCATTTGATGAAAAACTGGCCGTAAAAGATGATGAATTGGTAGCGAGATCGGGCGTCTGAACATCAAACGGGTTTACATCTTCAAAGAATGAATTCTGATCCATGTGCTGCTGTTGCTGTTTCTGCCAGTAATAGGTTTGCTTAGTTGTCTCCATGATATTAAGACTAGTTTCAGATTTCAGCTTATCATCATAAGTTGATTGATTCAGCTAACTGCATACAAGATGACTATGTAAGTCATTGCCTAACATAACAATGATTAGGGGTGTTTAAGTCGACTCATTTACACATATTTTTAGCTTATTGTGATACTCTAATCTTACTGCAAAAATCACTTTTGCATACCAAAATAAGTAAATAGCTTATGGGTTAAGAGCTATTTTGGGCCAACTAAGCTGTTTCTACGAAATCAAAATCTAGGTGCTTAAAGACATTTTTAACATAATGAACTTGTAACCTCATATTATAAAATAAGCTAACACGGTTGATTTGGTAGAAGTAAATACAGTATATCGTTGCAGAACCATCAATCAAAATCAGACTAAAAGGTAAAGACCAAACCCTAATTAGAAAATTCACATATAAGAAGAATAACCCCTAAATTAGAAACAAATCTTGGTTCTTGAAACCAAAATCTTTCAAATAAAGAAACCCTAATATTGGTCCCCCTAAATTATAGTAACATGTTTAAGATTTAAATATCAAATCTTGAATTAGAATTGAAATACGGAGTAAATAAGAAAGTTGGTACCTTTTTAGTTTCTTGTTGTCAAAATTATCAGAGTTGAGCTGTACGGTCGTGAAGCAGTAGATGTAATGAAGTCCTCTGTAGTATAGAGTACTGATATATAGATATATAGTATAGATATATATATATATATATAAAGAAGAAACAGGTAGTTGCTTTATTTTATAAAGCTGTTGGGAAGAAAGAAAGAAAGAATGAATGACGCGGTGTTTGTAATTAAAGTTTTCGTTATTTTTTTGTCTAAAAAAAAAAAAAAAAAAAGTGTAAGGTTATTCAAGTACAATTAGTTGGAAGTTTCTATGACATTGTCTGATTCTGCTGGTTTACTGCACTTCACCAGATGATAAAGCATGTGGTCTGATAATTCAAGTCTAACCACTCGCATCTAAAAACACGTTTCTACTAATATATATATATCAACCATTACGCAAAAGTATTCAACCATAATTAACAAGTTAATGTAGATCGGTTTAGTTGATATTTTAGACTATTTCTAACCCTGACTGTGATGTTAGAGTCGAATTATGCACTTTTTAATGAAAAAAAGAGTTTTTGATTGTGACTGTATTTGACTTTCATTAATTCTAAAGGTCAAATTTTTGTGTCATATATTGATAAGGTGATATAGTAAAATCTGATTGAAAATTAAGTGAAAAAAAAACAAATCAAATAATAAATATAAAATGTGTTGAATTGTGATTGGATAAGAAAAATGTCACATGCAAATACACTTTCGTCAAAAAAAATTCAAATCACACTACTGTGAGTCACAAACTGACACCAGGTTAACCGGCGTTAGTTCCGTCACATGATGCCAAATCATGCCAACTCATCTGACGGAATGGATTTAACGCTACGATGGGATAAGTCTTATGAGTTTCACACACACATTTTATATATTGTCAAATGTTCTAACGAGATTTACGAAACTTTTACGGATTTTGTCAACCATATATCTCAAGTCTCGTACAAATGTGAGAAACTTGTTTGACGCTTTAATGACAAATTTTACTCGTAGTATTTTTTAACTAAAAATGAAAAATGAAATTATATGATGTTCATTTTGTACTCTGTATAAATATCACTCCTTATTTGGTACCACTGAAAACGAAAGGCGAGTTCGACATGTAGGAAAATTGTGATGTAGTTAAAGTCAAACTAAAACATTATTGATTTTTATAAAAACATCAAACTGAATTGCGTGTAAAAAGTCCAAGTCAAAAAATGGTTGTTGTGTCAATATTAGTTCCTTGTAGTCAAATTTGTCCATAGGCAAACCAATCCAAAACTAGGATGAAATTTCCAAATAAGATACATATATGGTCCTTACTTATACAAAAGACCGGAGATGATATATCCAAATTCAATTTTGATAGATCCACATATATTTGGTGCTTTCTTCCCAAAATACTCTTAGAAAAATTCTAATATCAAAATCTGTGTAGTTATCATTTAAGGGTATTTAAGTACTTTTAGTTGGATTTATCAAAAATGCATTTGGATATATCACTACCCTATACGGAAGCCATAAATTACACAGTATTTGTGTCAAGTCCAACTGGTTGATGTGGATGTTGGAAATTATGAATGGTATTTTCTTGTAACTAGCTTAATCTAAATCTAAATATCTATATCTGAATTAAACTGAATAATAATAGAATTAATATCTTTTATCAACAACTTACATACAATCATGAAAAAATAGTTAGTCATGTGTGGAAGGAACAAGAATATCATGAGCTCGTGAGGTGGGTAATTGGGTGGTGCATGTTAGACACAAAATAAATTGTGCACGTGAGCATGTTATGGGTTATGGCAGTCCACACGGTCTGAGGCTTACCCGAACAAATTATACAAATATTCTTGTCCCCTAACAAACATTTTTATATTCGTAGATACTCTCGTACCACGTTTAAGACCTTAGACAGGTTTGACTTGTGTTGACTCAATCTGGTGTTTGTCAAACTCTTTCCTCACCTATTGATCACTCGATTTACCAACACTTTTTGGATGCATGTTTCTGTTTATTTCTATACGCCTCTTAATAAAAATAAAAAATAAATCGTTATATTTTCGCTTAATATGTTTAGAGCATGGAGTGTGTGACCACCCCCGTCCTCGACATAATAACTGAGCCGCAACTCAGTTACCCACTGTGGTGAACTTAATGCGACAACGTAATTACTTGTATTTTACAGCATTCATACATTCATAGTGATGTATGGAATTATCCGAGTTCCATTGTATGTGTTGAACTTGATGTTTGATACTTTTTACCTGTATTAACTTTATAAGGTGACATGACATGTGACACCATCAGGGTTGTTTAGTGTATATTATTGTATATAGTATATAAGCTTAGCTTGTTTTGGGTTATTTCCATCTCACGTGTCTCGTCACTCATCTTGGCACCACTTACATAAAACCTTCGAGTCACAACACATAAAGTAAAGATCAATCAAGATATCAACAAAATGCATATATGAATCACCTATTATGACTAATTTTCTCCTTTGATAAAGGCTTTGTTTTTTATTTATTTTTGAAAAGAAACAAACAGGAAAATAAACTTTATCCTCCTTGTTTGTTATTCGAAGCACTTTAACCAGATGCCTTGAACCTCCTTTTTTTCTACAAGTAGCATCTACAAAATTTTGCTGCTATAAATATAAATATTGAATATAAAGAAAAAAAAAGGGTATTTATTCTCCCTGTTTGATTTCAAGTTGTGGGATTACATCATTATTCTTCTCATACTCAATTTTCCTACTTGTTTCATTATCATTATCACTATAACTATAATAATCATCACCTCCCCATCTTCTTTTCATGATTTTTGGAACCACCTTTTTCACATCTTTCGCCGCCTTTTCCTCCTCCTCCTCATGCATTACACGTTCAAACCTCACCGCACCGACCTTTCTCGCATTTCCTGCTAATATCTACACACCATACACCACAACGTTCACATACTATGTTCGAAAAACTATTACCGATTAAAAGGTGGGAAAAAGAAGGGAAGATGGTAAATGTACCTCTATTTGAAATATTTGGTTCTTTTCTTTTTCTTTATGATTTTGGCGATCACCATCATCTTCGGGATACTCATCATGATCTTCTTCCTTCTCAAGCACAACTTTTATACTTTCACCTGTCTTTGGGATGTATCCAAATGCCTCACACACAAATCCTGACACTGTTTCATATTGATGGCCCTATCAAAACCAAAACCGGTTCAGAGAATAATAAAAAATCCATCATGCACGGGTACAGGTGGAAATGTCGACCCGTTTACTTGTGAATAGTTGAATACTAGGTCAGTCGAATTATGTTATGCCCATGATGAATCAAATGGGTAAAATCTAAAAAACTTAGCTATAAAGGAAATGGATTGAATTTGTCAAACGGGTCAAAAATCACCTAAAGGGTATTATCAAGGGATATATAATCGCATATAATAACAAATGTACTCTTAAAAGATATTCATGTTATGCAACATAAATTCCTTTTTGTACACCTTAAGTTGAGGTGTGTAATGTTATGAAGACGGGACCATCGTATCATCCTGTACCAATTTCAAGAATTTGAAAATTTACATACAAAATACTGTATTGTATGGCACCGATTTGGTTTCAGTAAAGTACTTATTCGAATTGATTCAGTACAAAAACCTACTGTGAACCCTACCCAAACTTTGGACCTCATAATTCATATAACCATATAACATTAGAGGCTCGCACACACGTAAATTGATTAATAAGCACATTTCTTCGGGCAAACGAGAATCTTACTATAACTATTGAACAGGGGATACCTCTGGCATCTTTATGTTGAGATCTTCAGAAAGCTGATCAATAGATGTATTTGCATCCACATCGTAAATTCCTTCAGCCCGCATTACAATATAACCAGTCTTTTTCTCTATTTCCTCCTTTTATAACCAAAATAAAAACAACATTAGCTTTGAATCACAAATACATTTAAAAAAAAATATCAACAACAACTAAAGCCGCAGTGCTCACTTTTGAATCATTTTCATCAAAGATTTCGCCAACAATTTCTTCAACCACATCTTCCAATGTTACAATCTGTTGCATTCATGATGTTAGCATCACAAAAACTAGAGAGTTAAGTATCCACAACAAAATGATCGTACTTACTCCAACTGTCCCACCATATTCGTTCAAGACAACTGCCATGTGCACTTTCCTGATGCGAAATTCTCTAAGAAGATTCCACACGGACATCGAATCTGAATTTTATGAACAATCAGCATATTATATCCAAAATATTTCGTCTGATTCAACTAATGAAAAAAAAAAATCGATATACCAGGCACAAAATAAGCAGGTTTATGAGCCATATCACCCACGGTGGTAGTTTCCAGTAGGTCTCCCTTCAAAACAGAACAAATTTGAACATTAAATACAACTTGATAAGTAGTAACAGAAAGCTGACGTGTCGATTCCTAACCTTCTGAACATAGTCTAATAGATCCATCGCATAAGCGATACCCACTATATTATCAACACGTTGCTCGAATACCGGTACCCTGTGAGCATTTGCAACTTTTTTTAGCATGCTTAAATACATCAAATTTCCAGCTTAATATAATAACAGATAACAGTGATGCAGAACTCAGAATTACTCAGTGAGTACTCGGTCAAAACTTAGGATTACTCAAAAAATCGGTCAAAACCGGTCAAAGTCAAACTTGGTCAACATTCGAGTACTCCATAAAAAAGTCTTGACCGAGTACTCCCCCGAGTAGCGATTTTTGCAACCATGACACATAACATACCTTGAATACTGATGAGTTACCCATAAGGTGTGGAAATCAACGAGTGTTGCACTAGAATCACTAGCAACAACATCAACCAAAGGCGTCATAACCTCACGAACATACGTGTCTTTAATTTCCAAAACATTTTCAATCATATCCTGAAAAAAAGACAAAAAGTGTTAATCGATTTATCCAATAACTGATAACCTCATGAACATGTGTTATAAGACTCCAAAAGTGATGATATACCTGTTCTTCCTCTTCTATGGCCCCACTAAGTTCAGCACCTCGCAACATCAACTTCAACTCATCCTCAGTCACATACGGTTCACTAGCAGAAATTACAATTGTTAGCTAGCATCAGCATTACATAAATCCAAAATACTCAAAAAATAAAAAATAGAAAGTCGTAAACGTAGCACACCTTCTTCCTTTCAGCCCAAGCAACTTTAGCATTCCCATTGATAGATAAGTTACAACTCTTCCAACGGGATATAAAACTAACGAAAGCCATGCAATCGGCCTGACCTAGAGCCAACGACGGTTAATTTGTCAGGTAAAGCCCTTAAAAAATGGCTGTTTTTATAGTTTCTAAGAAAAAATAAAGTTGTCAGCGTACCACAAATCTAGCAACCTCGGTAGCATTGTGAACAGCTATACTTTTTGGAGTTATTTCAGTCAGTAGCAAAACAGCAACCTGGTATTAATAGATAACTATTTGGGTTAAAGTCTCATTGCTGATACTATATTAGTTTATTACATATTTAATTATTACATAATAATAATATAATCCCTTTTAAAACAAACATCTAACAACATCTAAGCAATACAGAGTATTTAGTTTTTTCGTTGCAGCTGAAATGAAATGAAACTGATTAATTAACCTCTAAATAGTCAAACAACCATAACTAGCATACCTTTTATGCAAACACTATACTGTAAATACTACAATTCAAATTTTAAAGTTTTTAGATTGCAAGTTAATATCACAAATCCAAACACCACGCAAAAAAGTAGTTACTAAACATACCGTCATTACTCCGGTGGCTGCACTGACACCTGCTTCGCCAAAGATTGTAGTTGCAGCTTCAGTAACCAGTGCTGTAGCTCCAATATTGACAACACTAAGAGTGATAACAAATAAGTATCAACTCATATCGAACTTAAAATCAATATTTTCAATGCAAGTAAAGACAGAACATTACGTCGTGCCAATAAGTATGGTTGTCAAGAACCGAGTAACGTCATTACGGAGCATTTTAAACACACCATTTTCCGACTCTTTCTCAGCCAATTCTCGAACCTGAAAAAAACACATATATGTATAAAAATTTAAATTTTTATATCTCTAAATGATAGATGAACAAATAAACAAATAGTAATAGATACCTTCCAAGGCCAAAGAGTGGTAATTGAAGTTTCAGCCATGGAGAAAAATGCAGAAAGACCAAAAAGGGCAGCTAAGATTAAACCTTGTTCCTTCAAAACTTTAAGAACCATCAAAATTTTGGGTAAAGAATCAATAAATGACAACTTAATCTGCTCTAAACCCACAGAATATTCAACACCATGAGCAGCCTTACAGCATCCTAACACACAGCATGCTGCAGCCAAAATCAAACCTTTTTTAACAAAATCCACAACATTTGGGTTGGGGTTTGTTGAATGGTGGTTGCTACTTTTAACCAAAACAGACCTCAAACTATTTCTTGAATCAAGAATGTTTAGCCTATGGTTTCTGAATCCAGTAACAGCTGCAGCAGATGAACTGTCGCTCCTACAATGTAAGATTTTAGGGTTGCAACTTCTTAATCTTGTTGTTGTTGTTGATAATCTGAAAAAAGATGGTTCTGGAATTCTTTTTTTATATAATGATGATGAAGATGAATTGTTCCAAACTAAAAAGGCTTCTACTGCTGCTACATCCATGTGGGTTTTCAATTTTCTATCTTGAGATTGAAATTGATTGATAGATTGTTAATGGGGATGAAAATGGAAGATGAAATTATGGGTTTAAGAGATGGGTGTAAAATTAGTGATGATGAATTTTGAATTTGATGAGATTAGGGTTTTGTTGTTGTTTTTGTTGTTGTTTCTTCATCACCATCATCGTCGTCGTTCCACACAACAACAACCCCTATTTTCTTTTTTTGTTTTTCTTGAATTTTCATCAAGTGGGATTGATTGTTAAAATGACATTTACACCCTTACATTTTAGCATAGTATAGAAAAATATGCATAGGTAAAAGTGTCATTTTAGCATAGTATAAAGTGTCATTGTTAAAGCCTTAAAGGTGCAGATCTAACAATTTGATTGGCATATATATATATATATATATATATATATATATATATATATATATATATATATATATATATATATATATATAAATAAAATAAACTTTCTGGTGAAAAGTGAAAACAAGGGGAAAAAATGAATAATATGTTTGATCTAGACTAGATTTAAGTTACAATCTTAATAAAGGATAAAGGAATATAGTATCTCAATTTAGGAACTGACTAATTTCAGAACGATTAATTGTTTTACAAGGAGCTTGAATAATCATCGGTGAGCTACATAGTTTTGTGAATTCGAACCACGACCTTCACTACTAAAGGTTAAACCCTAACCACCCCATCTGGTCGAGTATAGTAAATTGTTCCAAGTCAAAATTTTGTGGATTCGAACCCCGACCTTCACTACTAAAGGTTCAACCCTAACCACCACATTTGGTTGAGTATAGTAAATTGTTCCAAGTCAAAATTTTATCGAGTTCAATAACAAAACTGAACCCACATTTTTAAGCATTTTAACATTAGAGTGAGTGTTAGATATTTAACCTCTATAACATTATAACTCAAAATAAACTCTATTGGAAACACTTCCATCTACACGGCTGTTAAATATTTAATTTAAACTCGTATTATGAATTATGAAGTATAGTATATTGTTGCATTAACTTTATTGCTGATCATGCATATTTTAACCGTGAGGTTTAATATGCCTGCTCAATACATAAGGAGGGGTTTAAGGATCTTAGAACGTGGCTCTCCGGTCCGGCTACCGTGAATAACCCTGGCCGACATGATGATGTCGGCGGGGTGGCCAAGTGATTAAGTCCACCTCTGATAACGGTCATCGATCAAGAGGCCCCAAATAAGGTCGTAGGTACTAGCTTACGAAAGACTAACCTGTTAACCTTGAAGAGATGCTGAATGATGCTGTTTTGCGTAATGTATCTCGTGTGCGATAGTTACGTAATATGCCGTGTCTGGTAAATGATGATTAGGGTTGTATTTATAGGCAAACCCTAATTCTAGAACCGTCCCAGATCACGTTAATCTCATCCATAACTGACTCCCCCGAATCACGGATATAATTATGGAAAAGATATTTACTTGACAGCTAAGCAACCGCCGTACCGGGAACAAAGGAATCAGATACAATCCGCATACCGCATAGCGCACACAAGCACACGCATACGCACACTATTAAGCGCCCGCATGCATATGAGGTGCGCATGCGGGTTGCGGTATCATTATGTCCCCCCAGTTTGATGTTATATGACGCAAGACACATGACATCAAACTATTAAGCGGAAAAAATAAGAAAACGGCTAGCATTTAATATTCCGCGTGCGCCTCGATGCCATTAAATGCCTGTCACAATCGCAGAAGCCCATTCGGCGGACATGACATAAAGTGGCAGTGTGTCAGGCGCGTGCCAACCACTCACGTACATGTAATCATACCCAACTGGCATCCACGCGCATCAATAAAGTGCTGGCCGTCGATCGCGTAACACGTGTACAGCCACGATCACACCACTCCATCCCATGACTCCCAATCTTCCCTATAAATACCCCATTTTGCAGCTCATTTCCACTTTCCTACTTCAAGCTTCCTCGTTACGCTGCCAATTTGAATTCCGATCAAAAATCAAACATTCCGGCCACCATTTAAAGGTTAGTATTCATCCGATTACTCCTAGAAAATGACTAAAGCTAACGAGACGTATGTAGATAGCGTAGAGTCTGTTATAGAGAAGAAGCACATAGATTACTTAGTGAAACAGTATCCTCCCTTAGCCAAGTACAATCCGGTGCCACCCCTACCCCATCAGCGTGCTCACGAGCCACCGGAGAAGAAAGTGGCCATTTATGAACATGCGTTCAAGCATGGTAACTTTAGGGTTCCTCCCTCTGACTTCTACTTAGGCGTATTAGATCACTTCAGAGTGAGATTAGGGCAACTACACCCGTATGCCATAGGCAAAATAGTTCTGTTTGAAATGTGGTGTGCCGCAATCGACAGGGTACCGTTGGTTAAAGTTTTCTGTCATCTATACCGCCTAGCCAATCACCACAAATCCTGGTTCACCTTCTTCGCCCGACAAAATTTCACCAAAACCCCAAAGTCGAATGCGGGTAACTGGAAAGAATCTTTCTTTTTCATTGACCAAACTGTAGTTGGTACCGCTTTTCCGCAAACGCTTATATGGTGCGAGAAGGTGGAAAAGGATGTGAACAAAACCCCGGTCCTTGATGACGAGGAAACAAAGCTGTTAGTTGAGTGCGCTAACGCACAGTTGGTGCACCGGTCATACGGGAACGTGATGTTGCGGCTAGGGAAGATATCCGCAAACTGGCCATGGGAGGAAGTGCGTCCAGCCATAGTCGGACCGGATGGAAAGGGTAGGAATAGTATAATCACGTACTAACAACAGTTTGCTATTTATGTGCTCTAACGCATGCGTGCATGTTTGCAGAGATGAAGATGAAGAGAGTACTGACTGCGGAGGAGATTGCGGGCATCGCCTTCCGCAAACAGAATGTGAACCAGCCGTTAGAGCAGGAGAAGACTGGCGAGAATGCACCTGCCACCTCCGGCAATAAGCGCAAGGCCGCCGAAGCCTCCCAATCCCAACAGAAGAAGAAGAAACTCACTCCCAAACAGAGGGAGGACAAGCGGAACGATAACTTCGTTCCCATCGAACCCTGTTCTGCGGATCTACCTCCCCCATCCTCTGGTAAGAGTTCAGCTTTCGCGCATATCGCACATTTAAGTTTGCATTTATATAACCACTTATTAACACGCAGGGCATGCGGAAGAAACTCATCACACCCCACCGCGGGTCAATCCGGACCTCGAAGCTACTGCCGAGTCAAAGGATAAGACGATACACCTGGACTCCGAGTCCACACCAACCCCGCCACACGGTAGCTTCCGATTGGCAAACCTGGCGCAGCTCACCCAGTCATCGGCGAAAAACGCCGCAGAGCAGTCCGCCTTCCTCCAACAAATCTTCCCGGCTGAGTTCCGCAACCAACTAGCCGCACTGCCTTTTAATCAGGCACTCAACGCCTTCATCCAAAATGGCCTTGTCTTTTTTGGCATGGTTGCAGATCAAGCCCGCCGTTCGACTAACTTGTATCAAGTGGCCTTGCGGAAAGAAACAGAGCTAGGGCTGCTGCAAGCGGGGGTTGATCAGGTGAAGAAAGACAGGGACGCCGCAGAAGAAGCGCGCAAGGCGGTGGAGTTAACCGCGGCGGAAACCAAAACTGCACTGATTGAAGAGAGAAAGAAAAACCGCGAGCTGGTTAGTGCGGTTGACCAGTCCAAGGGGGAGGCGGAGCGTCTGCGGGTGGAGCTAGAAAGGGTGACGAGGGAAAGGGATGACGCGGTAACCAACCGCGAGCTGGCAGAGGCGGATCTGGCGAAGCTGCGCACTGCACTCCCCACCATTGCGCAAAAGGTGATGGATTCTGGGGCCAGTTACCGATAAGTTCAATGCCTATGTTGACGCGGTGAAAGACCACAAAGTCAACAAGGCAGTCTTAGAGGTGATTCAAGCCTGCAGCCTCACACCACCGTACCCTGACGCTGTGCAGAAGAAATTGAAGGAGGGTACAGCTGCGGCATTGCTGGAAGCGGAGAATGCTACCACCACCATTCCTATCCCTCTAATCGATGCGTTTGCGGCGGACCCAAACATGCCGATTGATGGGTTTCTCAAGGAGGATTTTTAGTTTGTATTTGTGATGGTTTGCGCCGTAAGTCCTATGCTTAGGCAGGCAATTGTAAATGTATTTTGAGCCCTAAGTCCCGTGTCGGGCAGGCATTTGAAACAATTACCACTTATGTAATAACTCAATTCAATGTATATGTATCTTACTGTTATGCATGCGTAGTTTGTTTGTTTATATATCGCGAATCAAAACAAAAGGTGAACCGCATGCCCATGCGCATAGTTAACCAAAACTCATGCGTATGCGGGTATTACTGCGTAAAATAAACCAATACTTTAACAATTACCCTTTAATAATTTAGACTCGAAAGCTACTGCGTTATCGCTTTGTCATGTACTAGAGGTGCACTATAGCTGTATGGTAAGCAACGCAACTAAAAACAAGCCAATGTTTTTATGCTTTGAGTTCCTCAAGCAAACCAATGCGAGAGTAATTACGCACAAGCAAACCAATGCTTGTAATTTTTTAAGTCGACTTTGCAGCCATCTAGTCTGCGTGGCGCTTGGCTAGGGGAAAACCAATTCCCTTTGCCTGCCGTTAGCGTCTAGCCTTGTAACCAAACAGGCTTCTGCCGCACGGGGGCTAGAGGACACCCCTTAAGTAGGCAGGAACCGCATACAAAAAAGATTTAAACAACAAAAGTATGCGCGAGTAAATATTTAATTGGCATTAATCACAATTACAACCGCGACACATCCAAACGGACGGAAAATACATAGAAAAAATAATGTGCTACAATAAACTGGAGTGATCAGGTCCACCTAGCTACATATAACATTTTTTCAATAACGTCGCATGCCAAGTGCGTTTCACAGGTTTTCCATCTAATGTCTCGAGATGGTACGCCCCGGTATTGTTTGCCTTCGCTACCCTGTTTGGACCTTCCCAACGGGGGCCCAGTTTCCCAGTATCCTCCGCATGACTTGCGTCGTTCTGACGCCAAACCAAGTCACCGCACTTGTAAGAGCGCGAACGCACACGCTGATTATAGTACTTTGCAATTTTTTGCTTGTTATTTGCTTCGTTGACAGCCGCAGAGATTCTGCGCTCTTCCAGCAAATTAAGATTTTCCCGCAAAGCTTCAGAGTTATTTTGCTCATCAAAATTTTGTATGCGGAACGTTGGTACCCCAATTTCTGCGGGTACAACAGCTTCTGATCCATAGACCAAACTGAACGGGGTCTCACCAGTGCTTGCTTTGGGTGTTGTTCTATGCGCCCATAAAACCTTCGGTAGTTCATCCACCCAACCAACGCGACCATGACCCAACCTAGCTTTGATTCTAGCTACTATATCCCGGTTGGTGACTTCGTACTGGCCATTCGCCTGCGGATGCGCAACAGATGTAAAAGTTTGCTTAATATTAAGCTCCGCGCACCAGCTGCGAAAAGGGTCACCCGCGAACTGCGTACCGTTATCGCTAACAATTTCGTTTGGTATACCAAATCAACAGACGATGTCTTCCCATACAAAATTTCGCACCCTTTTTCCTGAGATTGCTACCAGCGGTCTCACTTCGACCCACTTTGTGAAATAGTCGATTGCAACAATCAAGAATTTGATGTTTCCTCGGCCTTTTGGGAATGGTCCGACTATGTCGATTGCCCATTTGCAGAATGGCCACGGTGAGGAGACTGGTATCATTGGATGCGCAGGTGCTCTGCTAATAGGTGCATGTTGAAATGTCCCGTTCTTATTGATTAAAAACGTTCCATATTAATTGATTTCGTTGCGAGGTTTTGACCTCTATATGAGACGTTTTTCAAAGACTGCATTCATTTTTAAAACAAACCATAACCTTTATTTCATAAATAAAGGTTTAAAAAGCTTTACGTAGATTATCAAATAATGATAATCTAAAATATCCTGTTTACACACGACCATTACATAATGGTTTACAATACAAATATGTTACATCGAAATCAGTTTCTTGAATGCAGTTTTTAAACAATATCATACAAACATGGAATCCAAATCTTGTCCTTATTTTAGTATGCAACAGCGGAAACTCTTAGTATTCACCTGAGAATAAACATGCTTTAAACGTCAACAAAAATGTTGGTGAGTTATAGGTTTAACCTATAAATATCAAATCGTAACAATAGACCACAAGATTTCATATTTCAATACACATCCCATACATAGAGATAAAAATCATTCATATGGTGAACACCTGGTAACCGACATTAACAAGATGCATATATATAAGAATATCCCCATCATTCCGGGACACCCTTCGGATATGATATAAATTTCGAAGTACTAAAGCATCCGGTACTTTGGATGGGGTTTGTTAGGCCCAATAGATCTATCTTTAGGATTCGCGTCAATTAGGGTGTCTGTTCCCTAATTCTTAGATTACCTGACTTAATAAAAAGGGGCATATTCGATTTCGATAATTCAACCATAGAATGTAGTTTCACGTACTTGTGTCTATTTTGTAAATCATTTATAAAACCTGCATGTATTCTCATCCCAAAAATATTAGATTTTAAAAGTGGGACTATAACTCACTTTCACAGATTTTTACTTCGTCGGGAAGTAAGACTTGGCCACTGGTTGATTCACGAACCTATAACAATATATACATATATATCAAAATATGTTTAAAATATATTTACAACACTTTTAATATATTTTGATGTTTTAAGTTTATTAAGTCAGCTGTCCTCGTTAGTAACCTACAACTAGTTGTTCACATTTAGATGTACAGAAATAATTCGATAAATATTATCTTGAATCAATCCACGACCCAGTGTATACGTATCTCAGTATTGATCACAACTCAAACTATATATATTTTGGAATCAACCTCAACCCTGTATAGCTAACTCCAACATTCACATATAGAGTATCTATGGTTGTTCCGAAATATATATAGATGTGTCGACATGATAGGTTGAAACATTGTATACGTGTCTATGGTATCTCAAGATTACATAATATACAATACAAGTTGATTAAGTTATGGTTGGAATAGATTTGTTACCAATTTTCACGTAGCTAAAATAAGAAAAATTATCCAATCTTGTTTTACCCATAACTTCTTCATTTTAAATCCGTTTTGAGTGAATCAAATTGCTATGGTTTCATATTGAACTCTATTTTATGAATCTAAACAGAAAAGTATAGGTTTATAGTCGGAAAAATAAGTTACAAGTCATTTTTGTAAAGGTAGTCATTTCAGTCGAAAGAACGACGTCTAGATGACCATTTTAGAAAACATACTTCCACTTTGAGTTTAACCATAATTTTTGGATATAGTTTCATGTTCATAATAAAAATCATTTTCTCAGAATAACAACTTTTAAATCAAAGTTTATCATAGTTTTTAATTAACTAACCCAAAACAGCCCGCGGTGTTACTACGACGGCGTAAATCCGGTTTTACGGTGTTTTTCGTGTTTCCAGGTTTTAAATCATTAAGTTAGCATATCATATAGATATAGAACATGTATGTAGTTAATTTTAAAAGTCAAGTTATAAGGATTAACTTTTGTTTGCGAACAAGTTTAGAATTAACTAAACTATGTTCTAGTGATTACGAGTTTAAACCTTCGAATAAGATAGTTTTATATATATGAATCGAATGATGTTATGAACATTATTACTACCTCAAGTTTAGTAGGTAAACCTACTGGAAGTGACAAGAAATGATCTAGCTTCAAAGGATCTTGGATGGCTTGAAAGTTCTTGAAGTAGGATCATGACACAAAAACAAGTTCAAGTAAGATTTTTACTCGAATTAAGATAGTTTATAGTTATAGAAATTGAATCAAAGTTTGAATATGAATATTACCTTGAATAAGAAAGATAACCTACTATATATAACAAAGGTTTCTTGATCTTAGATGATTACTTGGAATGGATTAGAAAGCTTGGAAGTAAATTAGTAAACTTGAAGGGATTTTTGAAGTGTTCTTGAAGTGTTCTTCCTATGATGATTATAGCTTGATTCTTGAAGTGATTTTTGATGAAGATGATGATTAACTATTGGAAAAATACGTTCATAATAGTGTGTGTGTGTGTGTTGAGAGAGAATTAGAAAGAGAATTGGAAGTGAAATGGAGTGAATGATGAGTGGTAATTGGTGAGTGGTGAGTGGGGTTAAAAGGAGTTCTAGTTAGTTGACTAGCTCATGGTAGAAGTTAAAATTGATTAGTCATACATGACATAATCAAGAATGGAATCCCATGCTAGTTCCTATTGGTATATACTCATAGTAAGTACGTTTTGAAACTGTGTATAATACGGGTAAGAATACGACTAGAATTCTTGATGAAAGAGAAGAATGGAAAAGTAACTGTAACCATTTTCGTTAAGTATGAGTGTTTTGATATATGTATTGAAGTCTTCCAAAAGTATTTTAATACATCTAAATACACTACATGTATATACATTTTAACTGAGTCGTTAAGTCATCGTTAGTCGTTACATGTAAGTGTTGTTTTGAAACCTTTAAGTTAACGATCTCAATTAATGTTGTTAACCCATTGTTTATTATATCTAATGAGATGTTAAATTATTATATTATCATGATATTATGATATATTAATATATCATAATATGATATATATACATTTAAATGTCGTTACAACGATAATCGTTACATATATGTCTCGTTTCGAAATCCTTAAGTTAGTAGTCTTGTTTATATGTATATAACTCATTGTTAATATACTTATGGAGATACTTACTTATCATAATCTCATGTTAACCATATGTATATCCATATATATATCATCATGTCATTTTTACAAGTTTTAACATTCGTGAATCGCCGGTCAACTTGGGTGGTCAATTGTCTATATGAAACATATTTCAATTAATCAAGTCTTAACAAGTTTGATTGCTTAACATGTTGGAAAAATTTAATCATGTAAATATCAATCTCAATTAATATATATAAACATGGAAAAGTTCGGGTCACTACAGTACCTACCCGTTAAATAAATTTCGTCCCGAAATTTTAAGCTGTTGAAGGTGTTGACGAATCTTCTGGAAATAGATGCGGGTATTTCTTCTTCATCTGATCTTCACGCTCCCAGGTGAACTCGGGTCCTCTACGAGCATTCCATCGAACCTTAACAATTGGTATCTTGTTTTGCTTAAGTCTTTTAACCTCACGATCCATTATTTCGACGGGTTCTTCGATGAATTGGAGTTTTTCGTTGATTTGGATTTCATCTAACGGAATAGTGAGATCTTCTTTAGCAAAACATTTCTTCAAATTCGAGACGTGGAAAGTGTTATGTACAGCCGCGAGTTGTTGAGGTAACTCAAGTCGGTAAGCTACTGGTCCGACACGATCAATAATCTTGAATGGTCCAATATACCTTGGATTTAATTTCCCTTGTTTACCAAATCGAACAACGCCTTTCCAAGGTGCAACTTTAAGCATGACCATCTCTCCAATTTCAAATTCTATATCTTTTCTTTTAATGTCAGCGTAGCTCTTTTGTCGACTTTGGGCGGTTTTCAACCGTTGTTGAATTTGGATGATCTTCTCGGTAGTTTCTTGTATAATCTCTGGACCCGTAATCTGTCTATCCCCCACTTCACTCCAACAAATCGGAGACCTGCACTTTCTACCATAAAGTGCTTCAAACGGCGCCATCTCAATGCTTGAATGGTAGCTGTTGTTGTAGGAAAATTCTGCTAATGGTAGATGTCGATCCCAACTGTTTCCGAAATCAATAACACATGCTCGTAGCATGTCTTCAAGCGTTTGTATCATCCTTTCGCTCTGCCCATCAGTTTGTGGATGATAGGCAGTACTCATGTCTAGACGAGTTCCTAATGCTTGCTGTAATGTCTGCCAGAATCTTGAAATAAATCTGCCATCCCTATCAGAGATAATAGAGATTGGTATTCCATGTCTGGAGACGACTTCCTTCAAATACAGCCGTGCTAACTTCTCCATCTTGTCATCTTCTCTTATTGGCAGGAAATGTGCTGATTTGGTGAGACGATCAACTATTACCCAAATAGTATCAAAACCACTTGCAGTCCTTGGCTATTTAGTGATGAAATCCATGGTAATGTTTTTCCATTTCCATTCCGGGATTTCGGGTTGTTGAAGTAGACCTGATGGTTTCTGATGCTCAGCTTTGACCTTAGAACACGTCAAACATTCTCCTACGTATTTAGCAATATCGGCTTTCATACCCGGCCACCAAAAATATTTCCTGAGATCCTTGTACATCTTCCCCGTTCCAGGATGTATTGAGTATCTGGTTTTATGAGCTTCTCTAAGTACCATTTCTCTCATATCTCCAAATTTTGGTACCCAAATCCTTTCAGCCCTATACCGGGTTCCGTCTTCCCGAATATTAAGATGTTTCTCCTATCCTTTGGGTATTTCATCCTTTAAATTTCCCTCTTTTAAAACTCCTTGTTGCGCCTCCTTTATTTGAGTAGTAAGGTTATTATGAATCATTATATTCATAGATTTTACTCGAATGGGTTCTCTGTCCTTCCTGCTCAAGGCATCGGCTACCACATTTGCCTTCCCCGGGTGGTAACGAATCTCAAAGTCGTAATCATTCAATAATTCAATCCACCTACGCTGCCTCATATTCAGTTGTTTCTGATTAAATATGTGTTGAAGACTTTTGTGGTCGGTATATATAATACTTTTGACCCCATATAAGTAGTGCCTCCAAGTCTTTAATGCAAAAACAACCGCGCCTAATTCCAAATCATGCGTCGTATAATTTTGTTCGTGAAACTTCAATTGTCTAGACGCATAAGCAATCACCTTCGTTCGTTGCATTAATACACAACCGAGACCTTGCTTTGATGCGTCACAATAAATTACAAAATCATCATTCCCTTCAGGCAATGACAATATAGGTGCCGTAGTTAGCTTTTTCTTCAATAACTGAAACGCTTTCTCTTGTTCATCATTCCATTCAAATTTCTTCCCTTTATGCGTTAATGCAGTCAAGGGTTTTGCTATTCTGGAAAAGTCTTGGATGAACCTTCTGTAGTAACCAGCTAGTCCTAAAAACTGGCGTATGTGTTTCGGAGTTTTCGGGGTTTCCCACTTTTCAACAGTTTCTATCTTTGCCGGATCCACCTTAATACCTTCTTTGTTCACTATGTGACCGAGGAATTGAACTTCTTCCAACCAAAATGCACACTTTGAAAACTTAGCGTACAATTCTTCCTTCCTCGATACTTCTAACACCTTTCTCAAATGTTCACCGTGTTCTTGGTCATTCTTTGAGTAAATAAGTATGTCATCAATGAAAACAATGACAAACTTGTCAAGGTATGGTCCACACACTCGGTTCATAAGGTCCATGAACACAGCTGGTGCATTAGTTAAACCAAACGGCATGACCATAAACTCGTAATGACCGTAACGTGTTCTGAAAGCAGTCTTTGGAATATCATCTTCTTTCACCCGCATTTGATGATACCCGGAACGTAAGTCAATCTTTGAATAAACAGACGAGCCTTGTAGTTGATCAAATAAGTCGTCGATTCTCGGTAGTGGGTAGCGGTTCTTGATGGTAAGTTTGTTCAACTCTCGGTAGTCGATACACAACCTGAATGTACCATCTTTCTTCTTGACAAACAGAACAGGAGCTCCCCACGGTGATGTGCTTGGTTGAATGAAACCACGCTCTAAAAGTTCTTGTAATTGGCTTTGCAGTTCTTTCATCTCGCTGGGTGCGAGTTTGTAAGGAGCGCGAGCTATTGGTGCAGCTCCTGGTACAAGATCTATTTGAAATTCAACGGATCGCTGTGGGGGTAATTGAAATGTCCCGTTCTTATTGATTAAAAACGTTCCATATTAATTGATTTCGTTGCGAGGTTTTGACCTCTATATGAGACGTTTTTCAAAGACTGCATTCATTTTTAAACAAACCATAACCTTTATTTCATCAATAAAGGTTTAAAAAGCTTTACGTAGATTATCAAATAATGATAATCTAATATATCCTGTTTACACACGACCATTACATAATGGTTTACAATACAAATATGTTACAACAAAATAAGTTTCTTGAATGCAGTTTTTACACAATATCATACAAGCATGGACTCCAAATCTTGTCCTTATTTAAGTATGCGACAGCGGAAGCTCTTAATAATCACCTGAGAATAAACATGCTTAAAACGTCAACAAAAATGTTGGTGAGTTATAGGTTTAACCTATATATATCAAATCGTAACAATAGACCACAAGATTTAATATTTCAACACACATCCCATACATAGAGATAAAAATCATTCATATGGTGAACACCTGGTAACCGACAATAACAAGATGCATATATAAGAATATCCCCATCATTCCGGGACACTCTTCGGATATGATATAAATTTCGAAGTACTAAAGCATCCGGTACTTTGGATGGGGTTTGTTAGGCCCAATAGATCTATCTTTAGGATTCGCGTCAATTAGGGTGTCTGTTCCCTAATTCTTAGATTACCAGACTTAATAAAAAGGGGCATATTCGATTTCGATAATTCAACCATAGAATGTAGTTTCACGTACTTGTGTCTATTTTGTAAATCATTTATAAAACCTGCATGTATTCTCATCCCAAAAATATTAGATTTTAAAAGTGGGACTATAACTCACTTTTACAGATTTTTACTTCGTCGGGAAGTAAGACTTGGCCACTGGTTGATTCACGAACCTATAACAATATATACATATATATCAAAGTATGTTCAAAATATATTTACAACACTTTTAATATATTTTGATGTTTTAAGTTTATTAAGTCAGCTGTCCTCGTTAGTAACCTACAACTAGTTGTCCACAGTTAGATGTACAGAATTAAATCGATAAATATTATCTTGAATCAATCCACGACCCAGTGTATACGTATCTCAGTATTGATCACAACTCAAACTATATATATTTTGGAATCAACCTCAACCCTGTATAGCTAACTCCAACATTCACATATAGAGTGTCTATGGTTGTTCCGAAATATATATAGATGTGTCGACATGATAGGTCGAAACATTGTATACGTGTCTATGGTATCTCAAGATTACATAATATATAATACAAGTTGATTAAGTTATGGTTGGAATAGATTTGTTACCAATTTTCACGTAGCTAAAATGAGAAAAATTATCCAATCTTGTTTTACCCATAACTTCTTCATTTTAAATCCGTTTTGAGTGAATCAAATTGCTATGGTTTCATATTGAACTCTATTTTATGAATCTAAACAAAAAAAGTATAGGTTTCTAGTCGGAAAAATAAGTTACAAGTCGTTTTTGTAAAGGTAGTCATTTCAGTCGAAAGAACGACGTCTAGATGACCATTTTAGAAAACATACTTCCACTTTGAGTTTAACCATAATTTTTGGATATAGTTTCATGTTCATAATAAAAATCATTTTCTCAGAATAACAACTTTTAAATCAAAGTTTATCATAGTTTTTAATTAACTAACCCAAAACAGCCCGCGGTGTTACTACGACGGCGTAAATCCGGTTTTACGGTGTTTTTCGTGTTTCCAGGTTTTAAATCATTAAGTTAGCATATCATATAGATATAGAACATGTGTTTAGTTGATTTTAAAAGTCAAGTTAGAAGGATTAACTTTTGTTTGCGAACAAGTTTAGAATTAACTAAACTATGTTCTAGTGATTACAAGTTTAAACCTTCGAATAAGATAGCTTTATATGTATGAATCGAATGATGTTATGAACATCATTACTACCTTAAGTTCCTTGGATGAACCTACTGGAAAAGAGAAAAATGGATCTAGCTTCAATGGATCCTTGGATGGCTCAAAGTTCTTGAAGCAAAATCATGACACGAAAACAAGTTCAAGTAAGATCATCACTTGAAATAAGATTGTTATAGTTATAGAAATTGAACCAAAGTTTGAATATGATTATTACCTTGTATTAGAATGATAACCTACTGTAAGAAACAAAGATTTCTTGAGGTTGGATGATCACCTTACAAGATTGGAAGTGAGCTAGCAAACTTGAAAGTATTCTTGATTTTATGAAACTAGAACTTTTGGAATTTATGAAGAACACTTAGAACTTGAAGATAGAACTTGAGAGAGTTCAATTAGATGAAGAAAATTGAAGAATGAAAGTGTTTGTAGGTGTTTTTGGTCGTTGGTGTATGGATTAGATATAAAGGATATGTAATTTTGTTTTCATGTAAATAAGTCATGAATGATTACTCATATTTTTGTAATCTTATGAGATATTTCATGCTAGTTGCCAAATGATGGTTCCCACATGTGTTAGGTGACTCACATGGGCTGCTAAGAGCTGATCATTGGAGTGTATATACCAATAGTACATACATCTAAAAGCTGTGTATTGTACGAGTACGAATACGGGTGCATACGAGTAGAATTGTTGATGAAACTGAACGAGAATGTAATTGTAAGCATTTTTGTTAAGTAGAAGTATTTTGATAAGTGTATTGAAGTCTTTCAAAAGTGTATAAATACATATTAAAACACTACATGTATATACATTTTAACTGAGTCGTTAAGTCATCGTTAGTCGTTACATGTAAGTGTTGTTTTGAAACCTTTAGGTTAACGATCTTGTTAAATGTTGTTAACCCAATGTTTATAATAACAAAAGAGATTTTAAATTATTATATTATCATGATATTATGATGTACGAATATCTCTTAATATGATATATATACATTAAATGTCGTTACAACGATAAACGTTACATATATGTCTCGTTTCAAAATCATTAAGTTAGTAGTCTTGTTTTTACATATGTAGTTCATTGTTAATATAATTAATGATATGTTTACTTATCATAATATCATGTTAACTATATATATAACCATATATATGTCATCATATAGTTTTTTTTTACAAGTTTTAACGTTCGTGAATCACCGGTCAACTTGGGTGGTCAATTGTCTATATGAAACCTATTTCAATTAATCAAGTCTTAACAAGTTTGATTGCTTAACATGTTGGAAACATTTAATCATGTAAACATCAATCTCAATTAATATATATAAACATGGAAAAGTTCGGGTCACTACAGTACCTACCCGTTAAATAAATTTCGTCCCGAAATTTTAAGCTGTTGAAGGTGTTGACGAATCTTCTGGAAATAGATGCGGGTATTTCTTCTTCATCTGATCTTCACGCTCCCAGGTGAACTCGGGTCCTCTACGAGCATTCCATCGAACCTTAACAATTGGTATCTTGTTTTGCTTAAGTCTTTTAACCTCACGATCCATTATTTCGACGGGTTCTTCGATGAATTGGAGTTTTTCGTTGATTTGGATTTCATCTAACGGAATAGTGAGATCTTCTTTAGCAAAACATTTCTTCAAATTCGAGACGTGGAACGTGTTATGTACAGCCGCGAGTTGTTGAGGTAACTCAAGTCGGTAAGCTACTGGTCCGACACGATCAATAATCTTGAATGGTCCAATATACCTTGGATTTAATTTCCCTCGTTTACCAAATCGAACAACGCCTTTCCAAGGTGAAACTTTAAGCATGACCATCTCTCCAATTTCAAATTCTATATCTTTTCTTTTAATGTCAGCGTAGCTCTTTTGTCGACTTTGGGCGGTTTTCAACCGTTGTTGAATTTGGATGATCTTCTCGGTAGT
This sequence comes from Rutidosis leptorrhynchoides, assembly GCF_046630445.1. Classification (NCBI taxonomy): domain Eukaryota; kingdom Viridiplantae; phylum Streptophyta; class Magnoliopsida; order Asterales; family Asteraceae; genus Rutidosis; species Rutidosis leptorrhynchoides. The sequence continues at coordinate 31,873,368 of NC_092338.1, forward strand.
TTCTTGTATAATCTCTGGACCCGTAATCTGTCTATCCCCCACCTCACTCCAACAAATCGGAGACCTGCACTTTCTACCATAAAGTGCTTCAAACGGCGCCATCTCAATGCTTGAATGGTAGCTGTTGTTGTAGGAAAATTCTGCTAACGGTAGATGTCGATCCCAACTGTTTCCGAAATCAATAACACATGCTCGTAGCATGTCTTCAAGCGTTTGTATCGTCCTTTCGCTCTGCCCATCAGTTTGTGGATGATAGGCAGTACTCATGTCTAGACGAGTTCCTAATGCTTGCTGTAATGTCTGCCAGAATCTTGAAATAAATCTGCCATCCCTATCAGAGATAATAGAGATTGGTATTCCATGTCTGGAGACGACTTCCTTCAAATACAGTCGTGCTAACTTCTCCATCTTGTCATCTTCTCTTATTGGTAGGAAGTGTGCTGATTTGGTGAGACGATCAACTATTACCCAAATAGTATCAAAACCACTTGCAGTCCTTGGCAATTTAGTGATGAAATCCATGGTAATGTTTTCCCATTTCCATTCCGGGATTTCGGGTTGTTGAAGTAGACCTGATGGTTTCTGATGCTCAGCTTTGACCTTAGAACACGTCAAACATTCTCCTACGTATTTAGCAACATCGGCTTTCATACCCGGCCACCAAAAATGTTTCTTGAGATCCTTGTACATCTTCCCCGTTCCAGGATGTATTGAGTATCTGGTTTTATGAGCTTCTCTAAGTACCATTTCTCTCATATCTCCAAATTTTGGTACCCAAATCCTTTCAGCCCTATACCGGGTTCCGTCTTCCCGAATATTAAGATGTTTCTCCGATCCTTTGGGTATTTCATCCTTTAAATTTCCCTCTTTTAAAACTCCTTGTTGCGCCTCCTTTATTTGAGTAGTAATGTTATTATGAATCATTATATTCATAGATTTTACTCGAATGGGTTCTCTATCCTTCCTGCTCAAGGCATCGGCTACCACATTTGCCTTCCCAGGGTGGTAACGAATCTCAAAATCGTAATCATTCAATAATTCAATCCACCTACGCTGCCTCATATTCAGTTGTTTCTGATTAAATATGTGTTGAAGACTTTTGTGGTCGGTATATATAATACTTTTGACCCCATATAAGTAGTGCCTCCAAGTCTTTAATGCAAAAATAACCGCGCCTAATTCCAAATCATGCGTCGTATAATTTTGTTCGTGAATCTTCAATTGTCTAGACGCATAAGCAATCACCTTCGTTCGTTGCATTAATACACAACCGAGACCTTGCTTTGATGCGTCACAATAAATCACAAAATCATCATTCCCTTCAGGCAATGACAATATAGGTGCCGTAGTTAGCTTTTTCTTCAATAACTGAAACGCTTTCTCTTGTTCATCATTCCATTCAAATTTCTTCCCTTTATGCGTTAATGCAGTCAAGGGTTTTGCTATTCTGGAAAAGTCTTGGATGAACCTTCTGTAGTAACCAGCTAGTCCTAAAAACTGGCGTATGTGTTTCGGAGTTTTCGGGGTTTCCCACTTTTCAACAGTTTCTATCTTTGCCGGATCCACCTTAATACCTTCTTTGTTCACTATGTGACCGAGGAATTGAACTTCTTCCAACCAAAATGCACACTTTGAAAACTTAGCGTACAATTCTTCCTTCCTCAATACTTCTAACACTTTTCTCAAATGTTCACCGTGTTCTTGGTCATTCTTTGAGTAAATAAGTATGTCATCAATGAAAACAATGACAAACTTGTCAAGGTATGGTCCACACACTCGGTTCATAAGGTCCATGAACACAGCTGGTGCATTAGTTAAACCAAACGGCATGACCATAAACTCGTAATGACCGTAACGTGTTCTGAAAGCAGTCTTTGGAATATCATCTTCTTTCACCCGCATTTGATGATACCCGGAACGTAAGTCAATCTTTGAATAAACAGACGAGCCTTGTAGTTGATCAAATAAGTCGTCGATTCTCGGTAGTGGGTAGCGGTTCTTGATGGTAAGTTTGTTCAACTCTCGGTAGTCGATACACAACCTGAATGTACCATCTTTCTTCTTGACAAACAAAACAGGAGCTCCCCACGGTGATGTGCTTGGTCGAATGAAACCACGCTCTAAAAGTTCTTGTAATTGGCTTTGCAGTTCTTTCATCTCGCTGGGTGCGAGTCTGTAAGGAGCACGAGCTATTGGTGCAGCTCCTGGTACAAGATCTATTTGAAATTCAACGGATCGATGTGGGGGTAATCCCGGTAATTCTTTCGGAAATACATCGGGAAATTCTTTTGCAATGGGAACATCATTGATGCTCTTTTCTTCAGTTTGTACTTTCTCGACGTGTGCTAGAACAGCATAGCAACCTTTTCTTATTAGTTTTTGTGCCTTCAAATTACTAATAAGATGTAGCTTCGTGTTGCCCTTTTCTCCGTACACCATTAAGGGTTTTCCTTTTTCTCGTATAATGCGAATTGCATTTTTGTAACAAACGATCTCCGCTTTCACTTCTTTCAACCAGTCCATACCGATTATCACATCAAAACTCCCTAACTCTACTGGTATCAAATCAATCTTAAATGTTTCGCTAACCAGTTTAATTTCTCGATTCCGACATATATTATCTGCTGAAATTAATTTACCATTTGCTAATTCGAGTAAAAATTTACTATCCAAAGGCGTCAATGGACAACTTAATTTAGCACAAAAATCTCTACTCATATAGCTTCTATCCGCACCCGAATCAAATAAAACGTAAGCAGATTTATTGTCAATAAGAAACGTACCCGTAACAAGCTCCGGGTCTTCCTGTGCCTCTACCGCATTAATATTGAAAACTCTTCCACGGCCTTGTCCATTCGTGTTCTCCTGGTTCGGGCAATTTCTAATAATGTGGCCTGGTTTTCCACATTTATAACAAACTACATTGACATAACTTGCTCCGACACTACTTGCTCCGCCATTACTCGTTCCGACACCATTTGTTCCTTTCGTTCTATTAACCCCTGGTCCGTAGACCTCACACTTCGCCGCGCTATGACCATTTCTTTTACACTTGTTGCAAAATTTGGTGCAGAACCCCGAGTGATTCTTTTCACACCTTTGGCATAGTTGCTTCTGATTGTTGTTGTTGTTGCGGTTATTATTGTTGTTGGGATGATTGTTGTAGTTGCTGTTGTTGTTGTTGTTGTTGTTGTTGTTGTTGGGCCGTTTGTTGTAGTTGCGATTGATGTTGCGATTGTTGGGATAATTGTTGCGATTATTGTTGTAATTGCTGTTGTTGTATTGGTGATTCTTATCACCGTTTTCCTCCCACTTTCTTTTGACTTGCTTAACATTGGCCTCTTCAGCAGTCTGTTCTTTAATTCTTTCTTCAATCTGGTTCACTAGTTTGTGAGCCATTCTACATGCCTGTTGTATGGAGGCGGGCTCGTGTGAACTTATATCTTCTTGGATTCTTTCCGGTAATCCTTTCACAAACGCGTCGATCTTCTCTTCCTCATCTTCGAATGCTCCCGGACACAATAGGCACAATTCTGTGAATCGTCTTTCGTACGTGGTAATATCAAATCCTTGGGTTCGTAACCCTCTAAGTTCTGTCTTGAGCTTATTGACCTCGGTTCTGGGACGGTACTTCTCGTTCATCAAGTGCTTGAATGCTGACCACGGTAGTGCGTACGTATCATCTTGTCCCACTTGCTCTAGATAGGTATTCCACCATGTTAACGCAGAACCTGTGAAGGTATGCGTAGCGTACTTCACTTTGTCCTCTTCAGTACACTTACTTATGGCAAACACCGATTCAACCTTCTCGGTCCACCGTTTCAATCCGATCGGTCCTTCGGTTCCATCAAATTCCAAAGGTTTGCAGGCAGTGAATTCTTTGTAGGTGCATCCTACACGATTTCCTGTACTGCTAGATCCAAGGTTATTGTTGGTATGTAGCGCAGCCTGTACTGCGGCTATGTTTGAAGCTAGAAAAGTACGGAATTCCTCTTCATTCATATTCACGGTGTGTCGAGTAGTCGGTGCCATTTCCTTCAAAATAGTTAAATGGAACAAGTTAATCATACAGAATATTAAGAGTAGTTAATAGTATTTCGTAGCATAATATGAACTCATTTATAAAAGCTTTTTCTTCATATTAGCGTTTTATAAGTTTAAATTCGGGTAGTACCTACCCGTTAAGTTCATACTTAGTAGCTAATATACAATTCAACTACTACAATTCTATATGAAAAACTGATTATAATAATATTTCGCGTTCAAACTTTTATACAATATTTTACAAACTTACAATACCGCTTATTTTACATAAAGCATGAAATATAGCACACAATAACTTTGATACAAGATAGTTGTGAAGACAATTCTAGCTAGTACACAAGTCGTTCAGCAAAGGCAATAAATACACGTAATTCATACGTCCAGAAACAAGTCATGCATTCTGGTTTTACTAGGACTACTTCCCATCCTTGGTCTTGTGCAACATAACCGTTATGGCCGTTGATAAGACAGCGTGTTGTAACGTCATCAAAGGGACGAGGGTTACGTAATGTCCAACAGTCCCGTAATAATCTAAAAACCTCATTTCTTACCCCAATTACCGACTCCGTCACGTGTGGAAACGTTTTGTTTAATAGTTGTAGCCCGATGTTCTTGTTCTCACTTTGGTGAGAAGCGAACATTACTAATCCGTAAGCATAACATGCTTCTTTATGTTGCATGTTAGCCGCTTTTTCTAAATCACGAAGTACAATATTCGGATATATTGAGTCAAAATAATTTCTTAACCCGTTGCGTAAAATAGCATTTGGGTTCCCCGCAATATATGCGTCAAAGTAAACACATCGTAACTTATGGGTTTCCCAATGTGATATCCCCCATCTTTTAAACGAAAGTCTCTTATAAACCAAGACATTCTTGGAACGTTCTTCGAATGTCTTACAAACTGATCTCGCCTTAAATAGTTGTGCCGAAGAATTCTGGCCGACTCTAGACAAGATTTCATCAATCATGTCTCCGGGTAGGTCTCTTAAAATATTGGGTTGTCTATCCATTTTGTATTTTTAAACTGTAAAATAGACAAGAGTTAGATTCATAAAAAAAATACTTATTAATACAAGCAATTTTTACATATATCATAAAGCATAAGAACACTATATTCCATATATTACACCACACGAATACAACTATCTTATTCCGACTCGCTCGTTTCTTCTTCTTCAGTTTTGGTTCGTTTTGCCAAGTTTCTAGGGATATATGATGTTCCCCTAATACGAACCGTCGTTGTCCACATTGGTTTAGAAAAACCTGGTGGTTTAGAGGTTCCCGGGTCATTGTTACAACTTAAGGACTTCGGGGGTTGACGATACATATAAAGTTCATCGGGGTTGGAATTAGATTTCTCTATTTTTATGCCCTTTCCCTTATTATTTTCTTTTGCCTTTTTAAATTCAGTTGGGGTAATTTCTATAACATCATCGGAATTCTCGTCGGAATCCGATTCATCGGAGAATTGGTAATCCTCCCAATATTTTGCTTCCTTGGCGGAAACACCATTGACCATAATTAACTTTGGTCGGTTGGTTGAGGATTTTCTTTTACTTAACCGTTTTATTATTTCCCCCACCGGTTCTATTTCTTCATCCGGTTCCGATTCTTCTTCCGGTTCCGATTCTTCTTCCGGTTCCGACTCTTCTTCCGGTTCCTCTTCGGGAACTTGTGAATCAGTCCACAAATTATTCCAATTTACATTTGACTCTTCATTATTATTAGGTGAGTCAATGGGACTTGTTCTAGAGTTAGACATCTATCACATAATATCAAACACGTTAAGAGATTAATATATCACATAATATTCATATGTTAAAAATATATAGTTTCCAACAAAAATGTTAAGCAATCATTTTTAAAGAAAACACGGTCGAAGTCCAGACTCACTAATGCATCCTAACAAACTCGATAAGACACACTAATGCAAATTTTCTGGTTCTCTAAGACCAACGCTCGGATACCAACTGAAATGTCCCGTTCTTATTGATTAAAAACGTTCCATATTAATTGATTTCGTTGCGAGGTTTTGACCTCTATATGAGACGTTTTTCAAAGACTGCATTCATTTTTAAACAAACCATAACCTTTATTTCATCAATAAAGGTTTAAAAAGCTTTACGTAGATTATCAAATAATGATAATCTAATATATCCTGTTTACACACGACCATTACATAATGGTTTACAATACAAATATGTTACAACAAAATAAGTTTCTTGAATGCAGTTTTTACACAATATCATACAAGCATGGACTCCAAATCTTGTCCTTATTTAAGTATGCGACAGCGGAAGCTCTTAATAATCACCTGAGAATAAACATGCTTAAAACGTCAACAAAAATGTTGGTGAGTTATAGGTTTAACCTATATATATCAAATCGTAACAATAGACCACAAGATTTAATATTTCAACACACATCCCATACATAGAGATAAAAATCATTCATATGGTGAACACCTGGTAACCGACAATAACAAGATGCATATATAAGAATATCCCCATCATTCCGGGACACTCTTCGGATATGATATAAATTTCGAAGTACTAAAGCATCCGGTACTTTGGATGGGGTTTGTTAGGCCCAATAGATCTATCTTTAGGATTCGCGTCAATTAGGGTGTCTGTTCCCTAATTCTTAGATTACCAGACTTAATAAAAAGGGGCATATTCGATTTCGATAATTCAACCATAGAATGTAGTTTCACGTACTTGTGTCTATTTTGTAAATCATTTATAAAACCTGCATGTATTCTCATCCCAAAAATATTAGATTTTAAAAGTGGGACTATAACTCACTTTCACAGATTTTTACTTCGTCGGGAAGTAAGACTTGGCCACTGGTTGATTCACGAACCTATAACAATATATACATATATATCAAAGTATGTTCAAAATATATTTACAACACTTTTAATATATTTTGATGTTTTAAGTTTATTAAGTCAGCTGTCCTCGTTAGTAACCTACAACTAGTTGTCCACAGTTAGATGTACAGAAATAAATCGATAAATATTATCTTGAATCAATCCACGACCCAGTGTATACGTATCTCAGTATGGATCACAACTCAAACTATATATATTTTGGAATCAACCTCAACCCTGTATAGCTAACTCCAACATTCACATATAGAGTGTCTATGGTTGTTCCGAAATATATATAGATGTGTCGACATGATAGGTCGAAACATTGTATACGTGTCTATGGTATCTCAAGATTACATAATATATAATACAAGTTGATTAAGTTATGGTTGGAATAGATTTGTTACCAATTTTCACGTAGCTAAAATGAGAAAAATTATCCAATCTTGTTTTACCCATAACTTCTTCATTTTAAATCCGTTTTGAGTGAATAAAATTGCTATGGTTTCATATTGAACTCTATTTTATGAATCTAAACAAAAAAAGTATAGGTTTCTAGTCGGAAAAATAAGTTACAAGTCGTTTTTGTAAAGGTAGTCATTTCAGTCGAAAGAACGACGTCTAGATGACCATTTTAGAAAACATACTTCCACTTTGAGTTTAACCATAATTTTTGGATATAGTTTCATGTTCATAATAAAAATCATTTTCTCAGAATAACAACTTTTAAATCAAAGTTTATCATAGTTTTTAATTAACTAACCCAAAACAGCCCGCGGTGTTACTACGACGGCGTAAATCCGGTTTTACGGTGTTTTTCGTGTTTCCAGGTTTTAAATCATTAAGTTAGCATATCATATAGATATAGAACATGTGTTTAGTTGATTTTAAAAGTCAAGTTAGAAGGATTAACTTTTGTTTGCGAACAAGTTTAGAATTAACTAAACTATGTTCTAGTGATTACAAGTTTAAACCTTCGAATAAGATAGCTTTATATGTATGAATCGAATGATGTTATGAACATCATTACTACCTTAAGTTCCTTGGATGAACCTACTGGAAAAGAGAAAAATGGATCTAGCTTCAATGGATCCTTGGATGGCTCAAAGTTCTTGAAGCAAAATCATGACACGAAAACAAGTTCAAGTAAGATCATCACTTGAAATAAGATTGTTATAGTTATAGAAATTGAACCAAAGTTTGAATATGATTATTACCTTGTATTAGAATGATAACCTACTGTAAGAAACAAAGATTTCTTGAGGTTGGATGATCACCTTACAAGATTGGAAGTGAGCTAGCAAACTTGAAAGTATTCTTGATTTTATGAAACTAGAACTTTTGGAATTTATGAAGAACACTTAGAACTTGAAGATAGAACTTGAGAGAGTTCAATTATATGAAGAAAATTGAAGAATGAAAGTGTTTGTAGGTGTTTTTGGTCGTTGGTGTATGGATTAGATATAAAGGATATGTAATTTTGTTTTCATGTAAATAAGTCATGAATGATTACTCATATTTTTGTAATCTTATGAGATATTTCATGCTAGTTGCCAAATGATGGTTCCCACATGTGTTAGGTGACTCACATGGGCTGCTAAGAGCTGATCATTGGAGTGTATATACCAATAGTACATACATCTAAAAGCTGTGTATTGTACGAGTACGAATACGGGTGCATACGAGTAGAATTGTTGATGAAACTGAACGAGAATGTAATTGTAAGCATTTTTGTTAAGTAGAAGTATTTTGATAAGTGTATTGAAGTCTTTCAAAAGTGTATAAATACATATTAAAACACTACATGTATATACATTTTAACTGAGTCGTTAAGTCATCGTTAGTCGTTACATGTAAGTGTTGTTTTGAAACCTTTAGGTTAACGATCTTGTTAAATGTTGTTAACCCAATGTTTATAATAACAAAAGAGATTTTAAATTATTATATTATCATGATATTATGATGTACGAATATCTCTTAATATGATATATATACATTAAATGTCGTTACAACGATAAACGTTACATATATGTCTCGTTTCAAAATCATTAAGTTAGTAGTCTTGTTTTTACATATGTAGTTCATTGTTAATATAATTAATGATATGTTTACTTATCATAATATCATGTTAACTATATATATAACCATATATATGTCATCATATAGTTTTTTTTTACAAGTTTTAACGTTCGTGAATCACCGGTCAACTTGGGTGGTCAATTGTCTATATGAAACCTATTTCAATTAATCAAGTCTTAACAAGTTTGATTGCTTAACATGTTGGAAACATTTAATCATGTAAACATCAATCTCAATTAATATATATAAACATGGAAAAGTTCGGGTCACTACAGTAATCCCGGTAATTCTTTCGGAAATACATTGGGAAATTCTTTTGCAATGGGAACATCATTGATGCTCTTTTCTTCAGTTTGTACTTTCTCGACGTGTGCTAGAACAGCATAGCAACCTTTTCTTATTAGTTTTTGTGCCTTCAAATTACTAATAATATGTAGTTTCGTGTTGCCCTTTTCTCCGTACACCATTAAGGGTTTTCCTTTTTCTCGTATAATGCGAATTGCATTTTTGTAACAAACGATCTCTGCTTTCACTTCTTTCAACCAGTCCATACCGATTATCACATCAAAACTCCCTAACTCTACTGGTATCAAGTCAATCTTAAATGTTTCGCTAACCAGTTTAATTTCTCGATTCCGACATATATTATCTGCTGAAATTAATTTACCATTTGCTAATTCGAGTAAAAATTTACTATCCAAAGGCGTCAATGGACAACTTAATTTAGCACAAAAATCTCTACTCATATAGCTTCTATCCGCACCCGAATCAAATAAAACGTAAGCAGATTTATTGTCAATAAGAAACGTACCCGTAACAAGCTCCGGGTCTTCCTGTGCCTCTGCTGCATTAATATTGAAAACTCTTCCGCGGCCTTGTCCATTCGTGTTCTCCTGGTTCGGGCAATTTCTAATAATGTGGCCCGGTTTTCCACATTTATAACAAACTACATTGGCATAACTTGCTCCGACACTACTTGCTCCGCCATTACTCGTTCTGACACCATTTGTTCCTTTTGTTCTATTAACCCCTGGTCCGTAGACCTCACACTTCACCGCACTATGACCATTTCTTTTACACTTGTTGCAAAATTTGGTGCAGAACCCCGAGTGATACTTTTCACACCTTTGGCATAGCTGCTTCTGATTGTTGTTGTTGTTGCGGTTATTATTGTTGTTGGGATGATTGTTGTAGTTGCTGTTGTTGTTGTTGTTGTTGGGCCGTTTGTTGTAGTTGCGATTGATGTTGCGATTGTTGGGATAATTGTTGCGATTATTGTTGTAATTACTGTTGTTGTTGTATTGGTGATTCTTATCACCGTTTTCCTCCCACTTTCTTTTGACTTGCTTCACATTGGCCTCTTCAGCAGTCTGTTCTTTAATTCTTTCTTCAATCTGGTTCACTAGTTTGTGAGCCATTCTACATGCCTGTTGTATGGAGGCGGGCTCGTGTGAACTTATATCTTCTTGGATTCTTTCCGGTAATCCTTTCACAAACGCGTCGATCTTCTCTTCCTCATCTTCGAATGCTCCCGGACACAATAGGCACAATTCTGTGAATCGTCTTTCATACGTGGTAATATCAAATCCTTGGGTTCGTAACCCTCTAAGTTCTGTCTTGAGCTTATTGACCTCGGTTCTGGGACGGTACTTCTCGTTCATCAAGTGCTTGAATGCTGACCACGGTAGTGCGTACGCATCATCTTGTCCCACTTGATCTAGATAGGTATTCCACCATGTTAACGCAGAACCTGTGAAGGTATGCGTAGCGTACTTCACTTTGTCCTCTTCACTACACTTACTTATGGCAAACACCGATTCGACCTTCTCGGTCCACCGTTTCAATCCGATCGGTCCTTCGGTTCCATCAAATTCCAAAGGTTTGCAGGCAGTTAATTCTTTGTAGGTGCATCCTACACGATTTCCTGTACTGCCAGATCCAAGGTTATTGTTGGTATGTAGCGCAGCCTGTACTGCGGCTATGTTTGAAGCTAGAAAAGTACGGAATTCCTCTTCATTCATATTCACGGTGTGTCGAGTAGTCGGTGCCATTTCCTTCAAAATAGTCAAATGGAACAAGTTAATCATACAGAATATTAAGAGTAGTTAATAGTATTTCGTAGCATAATATGAACTCATTTATAAAAGCTTTTTCTTCATATTAGCGTTTTATAAGTTTAAATTCGGGTAGTACCTACCCGTTAATTTTCATACTTAGTAGCTAATATACAATTCAACTACTACAATTCTATATGAAAAACTGATTGTAATAATATTTCGCGTTCAAACTTTTATACAATATTTTACAAACTTACAATACCGCTTATTTTACATAAAGCATGAAATATAGCACACAATAACTTTGATACAAGATAGTTGTGAAGATAATTCTAGCTAGTACACAAGTCGTTCAGCAAAGGCAATAAAGACACGTAATTCATACGTCCAGAAACAAGTCATGCATTCTGGTTTTACTAGGACTACTTCCCATCCTTGGTCTTGTGGAACATAACCGTTATGGCCGTTGATAAGACAGCGTGTTGTAACATCGTCAAAGGGACGAGGGTTACGTAATGACCAACAGTCTCGTAATAACCTAAAAACCTCATTTCTTACCCCAATTACCGACTCCGTCACTTGTGGGAACGTTTTGTTTAATAGTTGTAGCCCGATGTTCTTGTTCTCACTTTGGTGAGAAGCGAACATTACTAACCCGTAAGCATAACATGCTTCTTTATGTTGCATGTTAGCCGCTTTTTCTAAATCACGAAGTCCTATATTCGGATATACTGAATCAAAATAATTTCTTAACCCGTTGCGTAAAATAGCATTTGGGTTCCCCGCAATATATGCGTCAAAGTAAACACATCGTAACTTATGGATTTCCCAATGTGATATCCCCCATCTTTCGAACGAAAGCCTTTTATAAACCAAGGCATTCTTGGAACGTTCTTCGAATGTCTTACAAACTGATCTCGCCTTAAATAGTTGTGCGGAGGAATTCTGATCGACTCTAGACAAGATTTCATCAATCATGTCTCCGGGTAAGTCTCTTAAAATATTGGGTTGTCTATCCATTTTGTGTTTTTATACTGTAAAATAGACAAGAGTTAGATTCATAAAAAAAATACTTATTAATACAAGCAAGTTTTACATATATCATAAAGCATAAGCACACTATATTACATATATTACACCACACGAATACAACTATCTTATTCCGACTCGCTCGTTTCTTCTTTTTCGGTTTTGGTTCGTTTTGCCAAGTTTCTAGGGATATATGATGTTCCCCTAATACGAGCCGTCGTTGTCCACATTGGTTTAGAAAAACCTGGTGGTTTAGAGGTTCCCGGGTCATTGTTACAACTTAAGGACTTCGGGGGTTGACGATACATATAAAGTTCATCGGGGTTGGAATTAGATTTCTCTATTTTTATGCCCTTTCCCTTATTATTTTCTTTTGCCTTTTTAAATTCAGTTGGGGTAATTTCTATAACATCATCGGAATTCTCGTCGGAATCCGATTCATCGGAGAATTGGTAATCCTCCCAATATTTTGCTTCCTTGGCGGAAACACCATTGACCATAATTAACCTTGGTCGGTTGGTTGAGGATTCTCTTTTACATAACCGTTTTATTATTTTCCCCACCGGTTCTATTTCTTCTTCCGGTTCCGATTCTTCTTCCGGTTCCGACTCTTCTTCCGGTTCCTCTTCGGGAACTTGTGAATCAGTCCACGAATCATTTCAATTTGCATTTGACTCTTCATTATTATTAGGTGAGTCAATGGGACTTATTCTAGAGGTAGACATCTATCACATAATATCAAACACGTTAAGAGATTAATATATCACATAATATTCATATGTTAAAAATATATAGTTTCCAACAAAAATGTTAAGCAATCATTTTTAAAGAAAACACGGTCGAAGTCCAGACTCACTAATGCATCCTAACAAACTCGATAAGACACACTAATGCAAATTTTCTGGTTCTCTAAGACCAACGCTCTGATATCAACTGAAATGTCCCGTTCTTATTGATTAAAAACGTTCCATATTAATTGATTTCGTTGCGAGGTTTTGACCTCTATATGAGACGTTTTTCAAAGACTGCATTCATTTTTAAAACAAACCATAACCTTTATTTCATAAATAAAGGTTTAAAAAGCTTTACGTAGATTATCAAATAATGATAATCTAAAATATCCTGTTTACACACGACCATTACATAATGGTTTACAATACAAATATGTTACATCGAAATCAGTTTCTTGAATGCAGTTTTTACACAATATCATACAAACATGGACTCCAAATCTTGTCCTTATTTTAATATGCAACAGCGGAAGCTCTTAGTATTCACCTGAGAATAAACATGCTTTAAACGTCAGCAAAAATGTTGGTGAGTTATAGGTTTAACCTATATATATCAAATCGTAACAATAGACCACAAGATTTCATATTTCAATACACATTCCATACATAGAGATAAAAATCATTCATATGGTGAACACCTGGTAACCGACATTAACAAGATGCATATATATAAGAATATCCCCATCATTCCGGGACACCCTTCGGATATGATATAAATTTCGAAGTACTAAAGCATCCGGTACTTTGGATGGGGTTTGTTAGGCCCAATAGATCTATCTTTAGGATTCGCGTCAATTAGGGTGTCTGTTCCCTAATTCTTAGATTACCAGACTTAATAAAAAGGGGCATATTCGATTTCGATAATTCAACCATAGAATGTAGTTTCACGTACTTGTGTCTATTTTGTAAATCATTTATAAAACCTGCATGTATTCTCATCCCAAAAATATTAGATTTTAAAAGTGGGACTATAACTCACTTTCACAGATTTTTACTTCGTCGGGAAGTAAGACTTGGCCACTGGTTGATTCAAGAACCTATAACAATATATACATATATATCAAAGTATGTTTAAAATATATTTACAACACTTTTAATATATTTTGATGTTTTAAGTTTATTAAGTCAGCTGTCCTCGTTAGTAACCTACAACTAGTTGTCCACAGTTAGATGTACAGAAATAATTCGATAAATATTATCTTGAATCAATCCACGACCCAGTGTATACGTATCTCAGTATTGATCACAACTCAAACTATATATATTTTGGAATCAACCTCAACCCTGTATAGCTAACTCCAACATTCACATATAGAGTGTCTATGGTTGTTCCGAAATATATATAGATGTGTCGACATGATAGGTCGAAACATTGTATACGTGTCTATGGTATCTCAAGATTACATAATATACAATACAAGTTGATTAAGTTATGGTTGGAATAGATTTGTTACCAATTTTCACGTAGCTAAAATGAGAAAAATTATCCAATCTTGTTTTACCCATAACTTCTTCATTTTAAATCCGTTTTGAGTGAATCAAATTGATATGGTTTCATATTGAACTCTATTTTATGAATCTAAACAGAAAAGTATAGGTTTATAGTCGGAAAAGTAAGTTACAAGTCGTTTTTGTAAAGGTAGTCATTTCAGTCGAAAGAACGACGTCTAGATGACCATTTTAGAAAACATACTTCCACTTTGAGTTTAACCATAATTTTTGGATATAGTTTCATGTTCATAATAAAAATCATTTTCTCAGAATAACAACTTTTAAATCAAAGTTTATCATAGTTTTTAATTAACTAACCCAAAACAGCCCGCGGTGTTACTACGACGGCGTAAATCCGGTTTTACGGTGTTTTACGTCTTTCCAGGTTTTAAATCATTAAGTTAGCATATCATATAGATATAGAACATGTATGTAGTTAATTTTAAAAGTCAAGTTAGAAGGATTAAATTTTGTTTGCGAACAAGTTTAGAATTAACTAAACTATGTTCTAGTGATTACGAGTTTAAACCTTCGAATAAGATAGTTTTATATATATGAATCGAATGATGTTATGAACATCATTACTACCTCAAGTTTAGTAGGTAAACCTACTGGAAGTGACAAGAAATGATCTAGCTTCAAAGGATCTTGGATGGCTTGAAAGTTCTTGAAGTAGGATCATGACACAAAAACAAGTTCAAGTAAGATTTTTACTCGAATTAAGATAGTTTATAGTTATAGAAATTGAATCAAAGTTTGAATATGAATATTACCTTGAATAAGAAAGATAACCTACTGTATATAACAAAGGTTTCTTGATCTTAGATGATTACTTGGAATGGATTAAAAAGCTTGGAAGTAAATTAGTAAACTTGAAGGGATTTTTGAAGTGTTCTTGAAGTGTTCTTCCTATGATGATTATAGCTTGATTCTTGAAGTGATTTTTGATGAAGATGATGATTAACTACTGGAAAAATACGTTCATAATAGTGTGTGTGTGTGTTGAGAGAGAATTAGAAAGAGAATTGGAAGTGAAATGGAGTGAATGATGAGTGGTAATTGGTGAGTGGTGAGTGGGGTTAAAAGGAGTTCTAGTTAGTTGACTAGCTCATGGTAGAAGTTAAAATTGATTAGTCATACATGACATAATCAAGAATGGAATCCCATGCTAGTTCCTATTGGTATATACTCATAGTAAGTACGTTTTGAAGCTGTGTATAATATGGGTAAGAATACGACTAGAATTCTTGATGAAAGAGAAGAATGGAAAAGTAACTGTAACCATTTTCGTTAAGTATGAGTGTTTTGATATATGTATTGAAGTCTTCCAAAAGTATTTTAATACATCTAAATACACTACATGTATATACATTTTAACTGAGTCGTTAAGTCATCGTTAGTCGTTACATGTAAGTGTTGTTTTGAAACCTTTAAGTTAACGATCTCAATTAATGTTGTTAACCCATTGTTTATTATATCTAATGAGATGTTAAATTATTATATTATCATGATATTATGATATATTAATATATCTTAATATGATATATATACATTTAAATGTCGTTACAACGATAATCGTTACATATATGTCTCGTTTCGAAATCCTTAAGTTAGTAGTCTTGTTTATATGTATATAACTCATTGTTAATATACTTATGGAGATACTTACTTATCATAATCTCATGTTAACCATATGTATATCCATATATATATATATCATCATGTCGTTTTTACATGCTTTAACGTTCGTGAATCGCCGGTCAACTTGGGTGGTCAATTGTCTATATGAAACATATTTCAATTAATCAAGTCTTAACAAGTTTGATTGCTTAACATGTTGGAAACATTTAATCATGTAAATATCAATCTCAATTAATATATATAAACATGGAAAAGTTCGGGTCACTACACATGTATTTGGCATGATTCACATTGCTTAACTATGCGCGCAGTATCCGCGTACATGGTGGGCCAATAATATCCTAGCCGCATTATTTTTGACACAATGGACCTGTGCCCCGAATGGAGTGCGCATGCACCTTCATGCACCTCGCGTACAACTTCCTCTACCTCTTTCGGGCCAATGCACCTTAAGTGCGGTCCCAAATAATTCTTTCGATATAGGACGTCACCCTCAAGGGCATACAGCGGTGCCTTAACGCGGACTTTCTTTGCATCAGCGGAATCCGCAGGAGATGTGCCATCCCGCAGAAAAGCCACAATGGGCGTCATCCATGTTGAGTTTGATTCCTCAACTGGTGCCACTAAAGGCATCATAACAATGGATTTCGCATTGAGTTCTTCTATTAGAACTTTCTTTCCCATATGATCAAAAGCCAAGGCAGCCAGTTTGCTTAGCGCATCCGCCTTCTTATTTTGCCCACGCATTACGTGGGAGATTTGAAAAGCTTCAAATTGGTCAGCGAGGTTGTGAACAAGCGATAGATATTGCTGCATGGCTATGTCATGCGCTTCGAAATCTCCGCTGACCTGACTGCATACTAGCTTTGAATCCACATATGCGTGCAAAATTTTAACATTTAACCTATGCGCAATGCGCATACCTGCTAACAGAGCCTCATACTCTGCTTCGTTGTTCGTAACAGCAAAATTAAACCGCAGTGCGTATGTATGCTCTTCGCCATCTGGGCCTGTTAAAATTATACCCGCACCTGCACCAGATGCGCTGCACGCACCATCGGTGTAAAATTCCCATGGTGACAATGTTGGTGCAGGTGGATCCTGATGTTCTGCTGATGCCTCGGCATCCGCAGGTAATTCTGCTAGGTAATCAGCAAGTATTTGACCCTTAACCGCACTGAGCGAAGAGAAATTTATTTCATGTTCACCTAATTCAACTGCCCACTTAGCCATTCGGCCAGAAATCTCAGGCTTGTATAACACCTGAAAGAAAAATGATTGCGTTAGTCAATGCGGTAACCCCGGTCATTGGCGCAAAGTAGGCGTTTACCAACCTGTTTGATTGGTTGATCAGTTAGAACCACGATTGGATGTGCTTGAAAATATCGGCGCAAACGCCGCGCCGTATGGACCAGCGCATATACAAGCTTTTCTATCGGTGAGTAGTTTACTTCGCTTGATGTCAGCGTCTTGCTTACGAAGTAGACCGGCATTTGCGTCTGAGAACAACCTCAGTCGTTAAGTTTCTGCGATATAAATAAAGCATGTAAATTAATGGATTACCTTTCCGCGATCCGCGATGAGGACTGAGCTGACAGCTTCCTTCGATGCCGCGAGGTACAGTGTTAGCGTTTCTCCTGATACCGGCGCAGTAAGTGTTGGTAATTCTGCAAGCACCTTTTTCATCTCCTGAAAGGCTGATTCTGCTTCCTGAGTCCATACGAAGTCTTTTTTCTTCAAACAATTTTTCAAAGTATTGAAGAATGGTAACTGTCGTTCTGCGGCTTTCGACAGAAACCGCGTGATAGCCGCAAGCTTCCCCGTTAGACTCTGCACATCTTTCTTTGTCTTCGGAGATGGCAAATTATCAATGGCTTCAATCTTTTTGGGATTGGCCTTGATACCCCGCGCTGTCACCACATGACCTAAAAACTTGCCTTCCTCTTCCCCAAAACTACATTTAAGCGGGTTAAGCTTCATGTTGATCCTGCGCAGAGATGCAAACGTTTCTAGGGTGTCTGTGAGCATGTCTTCTTCGGTGTTACTTTTAATTACCAAGTCGTCGACGTACGCTTCAAGATTTCTACCGATTTGGTGCTTGAATGCTGCGTCAATTACACGCTGATAGGTCGCGCCAGCATTCTTTAAACCGAAAGGCATCTTCGTGTAACAATAAATACCCTGCGGCGTATGAAAAGCAGTCTTGTCCTCATCTTCCGCAGCCATTAAGATTTGGTGATAACCCTTGTATGCGTCCAGAAAACACTTGTACCTAAATCCCGATAGTGATTCTACCTTCCAGTCTATCTCCGGGAGAGGGTAATTGTCCTTGGGACATGCCTTATTAATATCTTTGAAATCAACGCACATCCTCCAGTTACCGTCAGCCTTTTTTACCAATACAGGATTTGCAACCCATGTCTGATAACGCACTTCCCGCAGAATGCTTGCTTTGACAAGGTTGTCCACCTCTGCGCACAACCAATCACTGCGGTCTAGAGCCATATGCCGCTTCTTTTGCCTAACGGGTGTCAATGCTGGATTAACATTTAACTTATGTTCCGCAATATCACGCGGAACCCCAGTCATGTCTGACTCACGCCACGCGAAAACATCTGCGTTTGCGGACAAAATTCCATGCAATTTGGCCTTTGTTTCGGCTGACAAGCCTGCGCCGATTTTAATTCGCTTATCCGGATGCAAGCGATTTGCTATGACTGCACAATTTGCCAGTTGTTCTCCCACGCTAGGAGTGCTTATAGGCGCAACTGAGCCACACAACTCGGTTGTTTGATGTGACGCAACCGTGGCAACGCCTCCTACTGTGGGAAACTTGATCAAACCATGCACTACCGATGGTATGATGTTGAAACGCCGTATGAAGTTTCTCCCTAGCAGTGCGTTATATCGTGAAGTTGAACGAACCACATAAAAATCGACCAATTCATGCCTGATCATCTGCGGGTTCCTGTCATCCGCAAGCTCTACCATTAATTCTATTCGGCCTAGCGGCCACGAGTTTTCTCCGGAAAACCCTGATAGCGTAATATCAGGCTGGCGTAACTGCGCTTTGACTTCTGCCGGAAGGAAACGATAACAATGCTCATACATAATATCGACACCGCTGCCAGTGTCAACATGCATGCGCTTAACCTGGATTCCGCAATCAGGGATGCGACACTTGATGATAATGGGCTCATTAATAGAATCAATTGACATTACAGGAGGGAAAGTGATTGGGAGAAGCTCCCAATCTTGGTGATCATTGTACTTTCTCCGCTGGCTGATTTTCTCTGCGTCAACCATGTTAATGGTTAAGTCGGCATTTTTCGCTTTGTCAACTTTCTGCCACGCGAAAGTCTTAGACTTCGAAGCCTCTTCTGCGGCCTTTCCCTTGTCCTTTTTAGGTGGTTTTAGATGATCCAATTTGCCCGCGCGAAGCGCCTCCAGAACCCGTTCCATCAAGTTTTTACACCGATTGGTGTCGTGACCATAATCGTCATGAAATTCACAATACTTTGTTTTGTCCCGCTTACCAAATTCCGTAAGCGGAGTTGGGCAAAGGTAGCGCACACCGGTTCGGTTGCCAAAATTTCTTTTGGCGTTTTGGACAAACTTTTAAGCAGCGCATAGTTCTGATTATTGATGCCGCGCTGATTATTGTTTCGATAATTGCCACTTGATTTCCCTTTATCATTCCTGATGGGACCACCGCTAGGATACCTTCCACGAGAGTTGTTACCACGATTTTGATCGCGCGAACGATCATCATCGTCCTTCCTCTCGTTGCGTGAGCTAGCTGTTGGAATGTCATTATCTTCGCCACTCCGCATATAGTCGTGGCATTCATTAAGCGCCTCAGCATAAGTTGTTGGGACTGTATGGCGCAGACGCCTTACCAGTGTTGGATGACGTTCTGAGTTTATACCATGTATGAGTCCGGAAATCTGTTGCTCTGGTTTGAGATCTGGTATACGCAGGCACTCATTAGTATACCTTGTGAGAAATTCGCCCAAAGATTCCTTGGACTTCTGCACGATGTCATGGCATTCAATGTGAGTGCGCTTGCGTGGTCTCTGATTCTGATATTGCAGCAAAAACTTTGTCCGCAGATCCATAAACCCGGCAATACTACCCGCCGGCAACTTATTAAACCACTCACGAGCAATACCCTGTAGTGTCATAGGAAATATCTGACACGCAACCGGATCCACCCAGCCTTGAGTGCGCATTGCGCCTTCGAAACGCTGTAAAAAATCATCTAGATCGGTCAGGCCATTGTAAGTACCCAACGTGCTAGGTATCTTTGGTGCTGATGGAAACGGGTATGCGGATATATGCGGAGGAAACTTGTCAAAGGTAGTCGGTAGCTCGAAGGGTGGTTTAACAGGATCCCCTTTCAAGTTTGCAAAGAAACGCTTCATCATGTCCTGAACAAAGTCAGGTTGTGAAAATAAGTGAACCATATCAGGAGGTGCGGCCTGCATGAATTGACTTGCAAGATTTGCCTGCCCTTGAACATTTTGCCAAGGTTGACCCTGCGTCTGCGGATATAACCAAGGCTGCTGCGTTGGAAAAGAGGGATAACTTAAAGACGCAGAGTACACAGGTGGCTGTAAAGGAAGCGAAACCTGTGGCGCAGATATCTGCGAAACTTGAGGATACACACTTAAAAGCCCAACTGTATGCGCTGTGCTTTGCTGCTGCGCTGTTATCGGCGCCCAATGAGAGTTTGCATCTGGGATGACACCAAATCCCCAACTATTAAGTAACGCCTGCGCATCCGCAGGAGTTAAAAATTGTGAAACTGGGCGCGGTGGTTGCCAAGGTTGCAACGGTGTAAATGACGAATTCTGCTGAATGCTCTGCGTATGCAGAGGTATTGAAACAGTGGTACTGTAAATAGGTACCTGGCCGCAGCAAACCACATGCGGCCCCGTTGTTCCACCGCTAGTGCCTGCAAAGATGACCCTTGGATCCACTGACGAAAAGTCCAGCCGCGTGGTTGTGATTGGTGAGTTTGCTCTTGGCGGTGTGACCCCGTCTGAATATATCGGCTTGTACCTCTGAAAGGGTTCGCCGGATATAGGTGGAGGGTATATCGTGTACCCCGCCTGAATAGCGGCCCCCGTAGTCATAACCGGTGTATGTTGACTACCAGACGGTGCATTCTGAACATCTGTTTGGGTATGTTCCGATGATTCCTCGGAAGTCATGATACTGTTAAAGAAAAAATTCAAAAATTTTGTAAATAACGAGTCATACAATTCAAAACCTTAAAAGAAAAAGCAATTAAACAGTCTTGAATTAATTCGACTCTCAATGAAAGCACCACTTGATCATGCATATTTTAACCGTGGGGTTTAATATGCCTGCTCAATACATAAGGAGGGGTTTAAGGATCTTAGAACGTGGCTCTCCGGTCCGGCTACCGTGAATAACCCTGGCCGACATGATGATGTCGGCGGGGTGGCCAAGTGATTAAGTCCACCTCTGATAACGGTCATCGATCAAGAGGCCCCAAATAAGGTCGTAGTTACTAGCTTACGAAAGACTAACCTGTTAACCTTGAAGAGATGCTGAATGATGCTGTTTTGCGTAATGTATCTCGTGTGCGATAGTTACGTAATATGCCGTGTCTGGTAAATGATGATTAGTGTTGTATTTATAGGCAAACCCTAATTCTAGAACCGTCCCAGATCACGTTAATCTCATCCATAACTGACTCCCCCGAATCACGGATATAATTATGGAAAAGATATTTACTTGACAGCTAAGCAAACGCCGTACCGGGAACAAAGGAATCAGATACAATCCGCATACCGCATAGCGCACACAAGCACACGCATACGCATACTATTAAGCGCCCGCATGCATATGAGGTGCGCATGCGGGTTGCGGTATCATTAATTGCAAAACAAACGTGAAAAATAAAAAAAAAAAAAAAAAATAATAACAGTAGCATTTATTTAGCAAGTACTAAAGATGAGGATAGCACACAGTTGGGACAAGGTTGAGGACATTTTTCCTTTTAACAGTTGCACCAAAAGATTCAATCATATCAAGATCTTCATTTTTCAAGTTACCATCTGCTAATTTCCAGTCAAAATGGTAAAGCAAACACGCAAGCGGAAGCTCAATATTCGCTAATCCAAACGATATACCCGGACAAATTCTCCTACCAGCACCAAACGGAATATATTCAAAGTCAACTCCTCTAAAATCCAACGAGCTATTCGCGAATCTTTCCGGGTCAAATATCTCCGGATCTATCCAATAATTTGGATCTCTACCGATGGCCCACGCATTCACAATCACTTTTGTTCGCGCCGGAATATCGTATCCATCGATCACGCATTTCTCTCTGCTCTCCATCGGCAGCATTAACGGTGCAGGCGGGTGTAATCTTAAAGTTTCTTTAATAACCAACTTTAAAAAATCTAACGACTGAAGTCCTGTTTCGTCAACAATTGCTTTTGAGTTGAAAACTCGTCTAACTTCCGTTTGTGCTTTCTCCATTATTCTTGGATTCTTTAGCAACTCAGACATTGCCCATTCTATAACAGTTGAAGACGTGTCACTACCGGCAGATATTATATCCTGAAATGTAAATTAACATGAATCAAATCTCAAAACTACAACTGTATAAAAAGTTAGTTACTTGAAATATAAATTGGGACCAAAGTTTGTTACTTTTTAATGATAGGTTTCTTGGGCTGCAAACAAGTTGAGTTTTTATCAAATTATTTGAGCTGAAACTTGACTCGAGCTTGTTCCAGTTGACCTTGAAACATCTGATGAGTCAAGCTTGAAACTTTTTTGAAAATTTGCTAAAAACAGGAACATTAAATCATTAAAATGCAAATATACTAACCAAGATGATTGCTTTGATATTGACCATGGTCAAAGGAACTTCAAGATTGCCATGCTGCTTGACCTTGAGAAGAACATCTACCAATAAATTGTTGACATCACCTTCTCCTTCTTCATGTGTCTTATGCTCTCCGATGATGTCATCTAACATGTCATCAAATCTCTTATGGATCTTTTCAAGTTTGGGCCTAAGCCCACTAAGAAAAGATACAACTTTAGAAGAAGGGTACAAATCAGCAAGACTAAATCCTCCAGATAAGACTATGGCTTCATCGACGAGTGATATCAACGCTTCTTGGTGTTTTAACTTCTTTCCGAACACTGATCGTGTAGTGATCCCGTATGTCAGTGCGTATATACGTTCACTAAGATTGATCGAAGATCCCGATTGTTCGAAAATGGTGCGAATGAAACGATAGACCTCTTGTTCCCTAATTGGTCTAAGTGATTGAACATGTTTAGTGCTTAAAAGCTCTGAATTGCATATCCTTCTTAATTGTCTCCAATAATCACCATATGGTGAAAACATAATGTTTGTTGATTTATAAGCTATGATATCTGCTGCAAGAAGAAAAGGGCGATTAGCGAAGTTTACATCGTGGGTTTTCATAATCTCTTTGGCGGTTTTTGCTGACGAAGCGATGATGGTGGAATTCTCGCCGAATTGTAGGTGCATCAGCGGTCCATATTTCTGTGCCAAGTCTCTCAAAGTATGATGTGGCAGTGGGCCCGCAACATCAAGAATGTTTCCTATGAGAAACAGCTTTTTTGGCCCAGGTGGTAGATTAGGTTTTGAATTATTGTCATTCGACAACTTCAAAAGTTTGATTACGATTAAAATGAAGAGAATTGTAAAGATGAATTGAAACAGAGTGAAAGTGAACTCCATTAAGGATCTGAATCTGGGATCAGTTCAGTACAGGAGCTTATTATATAGCATATAGTTTATTTATATATTATAACTAATACTGAAACATTGTTGACAATTCGATACAAGGCAAACAAGTTCATTTGAAAATGACTGATTAACACAATATGTTGTCTAAAAAAAGAACAAAAAATGCAGCCTAAGATGCTCTTGAGCATGTCAATAGCAACACTAAAAAACAAGAGTATACCATCATCGGATAATTCAGAGCCAGCATCTGTTTTCGGCTCATTGAGTGTATCTTTCAATGTGATAGGATATTGTAAATTTTCAGATAAGATATTCATGTTAATCCTGTAATTTGGCCCCATAAGACAATATGCATAAGTTACAAACATACATTAGCTTACCATTTTAGACAACGGGCCTGTTTTGACCCACGCTAAAATGTGACCTGTTTTGACCCACTAAAGTATGACCTATTTTGACACGTTACCCAACCCCTCCGTCTTGTCACTTCTTATAAGAGGAAACAAAAAAAGAATTGCAACAGAGGAAAGGCAGACTCTGTGAGGTAAGTGTAGGAGAAATCTAGTCTTTTTAGGACAATAAATTGTTTTTATATATCAAGAAACGGGTCAAAAGATGCATTACGTGACATACAATAGATGCTATGTTGTAACCTTAATCATATTCTCGTGTTGTGTTAATTTATGAGTACGCGTAGATAATGAGGCCAAGATAAAAAAAAACAGGAACTATCTCATCAAATTGAAATAGTATGATAACATTTCAATTAAAAACTTATTGTATTCAAGAAATATGCAGATAATTATGTCTAATATCTTAAAGGAAATCCTAAAGGAACTCAAGAACAAAGATTATCAACTAGCTTTATTTATCAAATATAATATAACTGCATATAGATAATAGATACAGTATACAGTATAGTTAGTGAAGTACCTTTTTAGAAACCAATCATTGCCTCATTTCTACTATAAGACAATTGTAATTGCATATCCAAACAATATCCCAATGATACTAAAGTGACCATCATAAACATCCTCAAGACCACAAAATCATCTTTTATTCATCAAAACAGTAGTAACATCTGTTGGTACAGCTAAAAGACACTTAACATATATAGAAAATTAGAACATGATTAATCTCACCTATTTAAATAACATAATCAGACCATTCATTTATATGTAAAGTATGGTCCATAGTAAGACCAGGGATCTTATCAAGCTTAACAGGATTTTCTTTTCCACCAATTAACTTAGCCGGGTTCCCAACCGCAGTCGTTCGAGCCGGTACGTCTCTTAAAACCACCGAACCCGCCCCAATTTTAGCACCATCACCAATCCTAACATTACCCAAAACACAAGTTCCAGCCCCAATCAAGACCCCATCTCCAATCTTCGGATGCCTATCACCACTCATTTTTCCAGTGCCTCCCAATGTGACATTATGCAAAATTGAAACATTGTTTCCAATAACAGCAGTCTCCCCAATAACTAGTCCAGTAGCATGATCAAGCAATATCCCATGACCGATTTTCGCGCCTGGATGTATATCTAATGCGAAAACCTCAGAAACCCTATTTTGAATAATAAAGGCAATAACTTTTCTATCAAGTGACCATAATTTGTGTGCTATTCTATGAGCTTGGCAAGCAAGAAACCCCTTAAAGTTCAAGAAACATTGGACATAAGTAAGGCAAGCAGGGTCTCTTTCTTTAACAGCTACTAAATCATATTTAACAGCTTTAACTATATCTTGATCATCAATAAGTACATCCATGAAAAGATCATAAAGGGGTCCACTTGGAAGACTTAAATCTCCAAGCTTTAAAGATAGATGATTAGCTAAAGCACTTTCAATTGAATGATGAGACAAGATTGACCTATGATAGTAGTTTGACAAAATGGGTTCTTGATTAACATCTGATTCAGCTTCAGTTTTCATCATTATCATTACATCATCATCATCATAATCATCATCATCATCTTTGGTTTTGTGTATAGGAGGAAGGAGGGTTTGTGTGTGAATTTTTGAGATAATTTGTTGGCAGGAGAATTGATCAGGGGAATCAGGTCTGAGGAAATTAGGGCCATGATTATTATTATTATTAGTATCAAAGATTTGGGTTCTTGAATCGTGTATACAAGCAGTCATCTTTTTGTGTAGCTTTTTAGGGCAAATGTTGTATGAGAAAGAATGTAATGGTCCCAGAAAATGAAGAGACATGGAATGAAGAAGATGATTTTTGGAAATTTGTGGATGATTGAGAATAAAAAGCAAGTATTTATTGGTTTGAAGGAGGCGTGGATAGGGCAAAAACCAGAGCTTTTTGATTCATGGGAGAAAAAAAGAAACGAAAACGACAACTTATTTGAAAAAAAATTGTAAAAAGACAATTCGTTTGGGAAAATTAAAGGAATGATGGCTTTGTTATGTTTGATTGAGGGCTGCGGTAACAAGTTGCTGCGGTCGGAGAACGTGGATGTGTCCCACTCAGCACTCGATCACTCATCATTACGATTGAAAAAAGAATCGTACCAGATGAAAAATCGAAACCTAGTACTTTTGAATCGCGTTCTGGTCTAGGTATTCGGGTCTTGGGCGGGTATGAGAAAGGTTATAAAAAAAATTACGGATTCGGGTTCGGGATGGAATTAGCTATATACTCGTGTGCCCGACCCGTTTAACCAAATCGATGGGGATTTCAAATTTATAATCGATGGGGACTTCAATTTTTATAATCGATGGGGATTTCAAATCAGTGAATTATGGCAGTGCGATAGAATATAAACCGCACAATCAAAAGTTCTAAGATTATAAATATTTGGTTGATGGCCAAAAGCAAGTTGCAAGGGAGAATAAGTATGACTTGCACTGGTCTAATGCGAATCAATGATGCGGCATGTAGAATTGCATGACCCCATAAAGATACCGGGAGTTTTATTCTCATTATCAATGGTCTAAATATTAGCTGCAAGCGTTTAATCAATAATTCAGCTAAACCATTTTGTGTATCCACATGAAGAGCAGGATGTTCAACAACAAAACATGCAAAATTTATTAAATACTTGAGATATAAACTTACCAACATTATCCATTCTCACCTTTTTAATAATATAATCTGAAAAATGTGTTCTTAATTTTATAATTTGAGCAAGAAACTTTGCAAAAGTCATATTTCGATTTGATAATAAATAGACATGAGACCATATGCTAGACGCGTCTATTAGAATCATGAAATATCTAAATAGTCCACATGGTGGATGAATGGGTCCACAAATATAACTCAGAATTCTTTCAAGAAACATTGATGATTCTTTTTTAACCGTAAAAGATGATGGTATTATTATCAATTTTTCAAGTGAGCATGATGTACAGTATAACATATTAATTGTGAACTTATATACTTTCCGGAAATTACCTACCCGTTAAAGATTTCACAAGTAATATTTTGTACAAAAGAATTTTTATTACCGTCTTTATGAAAATATATGTATGTATATTTTCTTCAGATGTAATACAGATTTGATGAGTTAATATCATATTAAGCTCATTTGATTTTTTTGACTTGAATTAGAAATGAATAATCTCTAAAACATTAAAGATTTAATAATCTTTACGAAGTATTTCACTAATGTAATCAATACTTCATTATTTATTCTTGTTGATATTCCTTGGTGAAGGGTGTTGATATTCGTGAAATTCTTGCAAACTTCGCAAGGTGCAAATGATGTTTTCTAGAAAGTTTCGAGTGCATCGAAGATGAAAGTGTAAAATCAACCAAATTATTGTATAATACACTTGGTTTATTATGAAACGGAATTCTTTGGATTGAAACAGAGATTGTAGTTAACGAAGGTTAAGTTGTTAACGAAGGATGTATATCATAGCATATTAGTAATATGAATTTAACCGAGTAGTATTTACCCTTTTTCAATTCATACTTAATAGCTTAGTACGAAAAGATTTATGATGGTTTTAAAATATATATAAGATATACATATAAATTCTTCAGAGAGAATGAGTTAATATTTCATAACTCGTTGATACAAATATACGCGTTGTTGACTTGTAATAATATCCACGGTGCTTTCTTGAACTGGCGGAGCTTGTGATGTTAGAGGTGCTGATGATTCTAATGATGTTGACAGCACTAACTGTGCTGGTGAGGCTGAGGGTACTATTGATGTTGTTGGTAAAACAAGTCTAGCTTGTACCTTACACATCATTCTTGTCAGGGTTTCTATTCCTCCTTCTATTTATCTGATTTACGGTTAGAACTGGAATAAATAATCTCTAAGATTTTAGAGATTACATAATCACCGTAGAATATTTCTTCGATGAAGTTATGAATCAGTACTTCATCATTTATTGTTGTTGGCACTCCTTGGTATCTACGGTGCGTATGATGTTAATATCTGAAGTACAGTTTTTAGATGTGATATTGAGGTGTGGGATGCGGATGTGGATGTTGGTGGTGGTAATGGTACTGTTGTTGTTGATGATGGTGGTACTGGTTGAAATGTCCCGTTCTTATTGATTAAAAACGTTCCATATTAATTGATTTCGTTGCGAGGTTTTGACCTCTATATGAGACGTTTTTCAAAGACTGCATTCATTTTTAAAACAAACCATAACCTTTATTTCATAGATAAAGGTTTTAAAAAGCTTTACGTAGATTATCAAATAATGATAATCTAAAATATCCTGTTTACACACGACCATTACATAATGGTTTACAATACAAATATGTTACAACAAAATAAGTTTCTTGAATGCAGTTTTTACACAATATCATACAAGCATGGACTCCAAATCTCGTCCTTATTTAAGTATGCGATAGCGGAAGCTCTTAATAATCACCTGAGAATAAACATGCTTAAAACGTCAACAAAAATGTTGGTGAGTTATAGGTTTAACCTATATATATCAAATCATAATAATAGACCACAAGATTTCATATTTCAATACACATCCCATACATAGAGATAAAAAATCATTCATATGGTGAACACCTGGTAACCGACATTAACAAGATGCATATATAAGAATATCCCCATCATTCCGGGACACCCTTCGGATATGATATAAATTTCGAAGTACTAAAGCATCCGGTACTTTGGATGGGGTTTGTTAGGCCCAATAGATCTATCTTTAGGATTCGCGTCAATTAGGGTGTCTGTTTCCTAATTCTTAGATTACCAGACTTAATAAAAAGGGGCATATTCAATTTTGATAATTCAACCATAGAATGTAGTTTCACGTACGTGTGTCTATTTTGTAAATCATTTATAAAACCTTCATGTATTCTCATCCCAAAAATATTAGATTTTAAAAGTGGGACTATAACTCACTTTCACAGATTTTTACTTCGTCGAGAAGTAAGACTTGGCCACTGTTGATTCACGAACCTATAACAATATATACATGTATATTAAAGTATGTTCAAAATATATTTACAACACTTTTAATATATTTTGATGTTTTAAGTTTATTAAGTCAGTTGTCCTCGTTAGTAACCTACAACTAGTTGCCCACAGTTAGATGTACATAAATAAATCGATAAATATTATCTTGAATCAATCCACGACCCAGTGTATACGTATCTCAGTATTGATCACAACTCAAACTATATATATTTTGAAATCAACCTCAACCCTGTATAGCTAACTCCAACATTCACATATAGAGTGTCTATGGTTGTTCCGAAATATATATAGATGTGTCGACATGATAGGTCGAAACATTGTATACGTGTCTATGGTATCTCAAGATTACATAATATACAATACAAGTTGATTAAGTTATGGTTGGAATAGATTTGTTACCAATTTTCACGTAGCTAAAATGAGAAAAATTATCCAATCTTGTTTTACCCATAACTTCTTCATTTTAAATCCGTTTTGAGTGAATCAAATTGCTATGGTTTCATATTGAACTCTATTTTATGAATCTAAACATAAAAAGTATAGGTTTATAGTCGGAAAAATAAGTTACAAGTCATTTTTGTAAAGGTAGTCATTTCAGTCGAAAGAACGACGTCTAGATGACCATTTTAGAAAACATACTTCCACTTTGAGTTTAACCATAATTTTTGGATATAGTTTCATGTTCATAATAAAAATTATTTTCTCAGAATAACAACTTTTAAATCAAAGTTTATCATAGTTTTTAATTAACTAACCCAAAACAGCCCGCGGTGTTACTACGACGGCGTAAATCCGGTTTTACGGTGTTTTTCGTGTTTCCAGGTTTTAAATCATTAAGTTAGCATATCATATAGATATAGAACATGTGTTTAGTTAATTTTAAAAGTCAAGTTAGAAGGATTAACTTTTGTTTGCGAACAAGTTTAGAATTAACTAAACTATGTTCTAGTGATTACAAGTTTAAACCTTCGAATAAGATAGCTTTATATGTATGAATCGAATGATGTTATGAACATCATTACTACCTTAAGTTCCTTAGATAAACCTACTGGAAAAGAGAAAAATGGATCTAGCTTCAATGGATCCTTGGATGGCTCGAAGTTCTTGAAGCAGAATCATGACACGAAAACAAGTTCAAGTAAGATCATCACTTGAAATAAGATTGTTATAGTTATAGAAATTGAACCAAAGTTTGAATATGATTATTACCTTGTATTAGAATGATTAACCTACTGTAAGAAACAAAGATTTCTTGAGGTTGGATGATCACCTTACAAGATTGGAAGTGAGCTAGCAAACTTGAAAGTATTCTTGATTTTATGTAACTAGAACTTGTAGAATATATGAAGAACACTTAGAACTTGAAGATAGAACTTGAGAGAGATCAATTAGATGAAGAAAATTGAAGAATGAAAGTGTTTGTAGGTGTTTTTGGTCGTTGGTGTATGGATTAGATATAAATGATATGTAATTTTGTTTTCATGTAAATAAGTCATGAATGATTACTCATACTTTTGTAATTTTATGAGATATTTCATGCTAGTTGCCAAATGATGGTTCCCACATGTGTTAGGTGACTCACATGGGCTGCTAAGAGCTGATCATTGGAGTGTATATACCAATAGTACATACATCTAAAAGCTGTGTATTGTACGAGTACGAATACGGGTGCATACGAGTAGAATTGTTGATGAAACTGAACGAGGATGTAATTGTAAGCATTTTTGTTAAGTAGAAGTATTTTGATAAGTGTATTGAAGTCTTTCAAAAGTGTATAAATACATATTAAAACACTACATGTATATACATTTTAACTGAGTCGTTAAGTCATCGTTAGTCGTTACATGTAAGTGTTGTTTTGAAACCTTTAGGTTAACGATCTTGTTAAATGTTGTTAACCCAATGTTTATAATATCAAATGAGATTTTAAATTATTATATTATCATGATATTATCATGTATGAATATCTCTTAATATGATATATATATATATATATATATATATATATATATATATATATATATATTAAATGTCTTTACAACGATAATCGTTACATATATGTCTCGTTTAAAAATCATTAAGTTAGTAGCCTTGTTTTTACATCTGTAGTTCATTGTTAATATACTTAATGATATGTTTACTTATCATAGTATCATGTTAACTATATATATATATATCCATATATATGTCATCATATAGTTTTTACAAGTTTTAACGTTCGTGAATCACCGATCAACTTGGGTGGTTAATTGTCTATATGAAACATATTTCAATTAATCAAGTCTTAACAAGTTTGATTGCTTAACATGTTGGAAACATTTAATCATGTAAATATCAATCTCAATTAATATATATAAACATGGAAAAGTTCGGGTCACTACAGTACCTACCCGTTAAATAAATTCCGTCCCGAAATTTTAAGCTGTTGAAGGTGTTGACGAATCTTCTGGAAATAGATGCGGGTATTTCTTCTTCATCTGATCTTCACGCTCCCAGGTGAACTCGGGTCCTCTACGAGCATTCCATCGAACCTTAACAATTGGTATCTTGTTTTGCTTAAGTCTTTTAACCTCACGATCCATTATTTCGACGGGTTCTTCGATGAATTGAAGTTTTTCGTTGATTTGGATTTCATCTAACGAAATAGCGAGATCTTCTTTAGCAAAACATTTCTTCAAATTCGAGACGTGGAAAGTGTTATGTACTGCCGCGAGTTGTTGAGGTAACTCAAGTCGGTAAGCTACTGGTCCGACACGATCAATAATCTTGAATGGTCCAATATACCTTGGATTTAATTTCCCTCGTTTACCAAATCGAACAACGCCTTTCCAAGGTGCAACTTTAAGCATGACCATCTCTCCAATTTCAAATTCTATATCTTTTCTTTTAATGTCAGCGTAGCTCTTTTGTCGACTTTGGGCGGTTTTCAACCGTTGTTGAATTTGGATGATCTTCTCGGTATTTTCTTGTATAATCTCCGGACCCGTAATCTGTCTATCCCCCACTTCACTCCAACAAATCGGAGACCTGCACTTTTTACCATAAAGTGCTTCAAACGGCGCCATCTCAATGCTTGAATGGTAGCTGTTGTTATAGGAAAATTCTGCTAACGGTAGATGTCGATCCCAACTGTTTCTGAAATCAATAACACATGCTCGTAGCATGTCTTCACGCGTTTGTATCGTCCTTTCGCTCTGTCCATCAGTTTGTGGATGATAGGCAGTACTCATGTCTAGACGAGTTCCTAATGCTTGCTGTAATGTCTGCCAGAATCTTGAAATAAATCTGCCATCCCTATCAGAGATAATAGAGATTGGTATTCCATGTCTGGAGACGACTTCCTTCAAATACAGTCGTGCTAACTTCTCCATCTTGTCATCTTCTCTTATTGGCAGGAAGTGTGCTGATTTGGTGAGACGATCAACTATTACCCAAATAGTATCAAAACCACTTGCAGTCCTTGGCAATTTAGTGATGAAATCCATGGTAATGTTTTCCCATTTCCATTCCGGGATTTCGGGTTGTTGAAGTAGACCTGATGGTTTCTGATGCTCAGCTTTGACCTTAGAACACGTCAAACATTCTCCTACGTATTTAGCAACATCGGCTTTCATACCCGGCCACCAAAAATGTTTCTTGAGATCCTTGTACATCTTCCCCGTTCCAGGATGTATTGAGTATCTGGTTTTATGAGCTTCTCTAAGTACCATTTCTCTCATATCTCCAAATTTTGGTACCCAAATCCTTTCAGCCCTATACCGGGTTCCGTCTTCCCGAATATTAAGATGCTTCTCCGATCCTTTGGGTATTTCATCCTTTAAATTTCCCTTTTTTAAAACTCCGTGTTGCGCCTCCTTTATTTGAGTAGTAAGGTTATTATGAACCATTATATTCATAGATTTTACTCGAATGGGTTCTCTATCCTTCCTGCTCAAGGCATCGGCTACCACATTTGCCTTCCCCGGGTGGTAACGAATCTCAAAGTCGTAATCATTCAACAATTCAATCCACCTACGCTGCCTCATATTCAGTTGTTTCTGATTAAATATGTGTTGAAGACTTTTGTGGTCGGTATATATAATACTTTTGACCCCATATAAGTAGTGCCTCCAAGTCTTTAATGCAAAAACAACCGCGCCTAATTCCAAATCATGCGTCGTATAATTTTGTTCGTGAATCTTCAATTGTCTAGACGCATAAGCAATCACCTTCGTTCGTTGCATTAATACACAACCGAGACCTTGCTTTGATGCGTCACAATAAATCACAAAATCATCATTCCCTTCAGGCAATGACAATATAGGTGCCGTAGTTAGCTTTTTCTTCAATAACTGAAACGCTTTCTCTTGTTCATCATTCCATTCAAATTTCTTCCCTTTATGCGTTAATGCAGTCAAGGGTTTTGCTATTCTGGAAAAGTCTTGGATGAACCTTCTGTAGTAACCAGCTAGTCCTAAAAACTGGCGTATGTGTTTCGGAGTTTTCGGGGTTTCCCACTTTTCAACAGTTTCTATCTTTGCCGGATCCACCTTAATACCTTCTTTGTTCACTATGTGACCGAGGAATTGAACTTCTTCCAACCAAAATGCACACTTTGAAAACTTAGCGTACAATTCTTCCTTCCTCAATACTTCTAACACCTTTCTCAAATGTTCACCGTGTTCTTGGTCATTCTTTGAGTAAATAATTATGTCATCAATGAAAACAATGACAAACTTGTCAAGGTATGGTCCACACACTCGGTTCATAAGGTCCATGAACACAGCTGGTGCATTAGTTAAACCAAATGGCATGACCATAAACTCATAATGACCGTAACGTATTCTGAAAGCAGTCTTTGGAATATCATCTTCTTTCACCCGCATTTGATGATACCCGGAACGTAAGTCAATCTTTGAATAAACAGACGAGCCTTGTAGTTGATCAAATAAGTCGTCGATTCTCGGTAGTGGGTAGCGGTTCTTGATGGTAAGTTTGTTCAACTCTCGGTAGTCGATACACAACCTGAATGTACCATCTTTCTTCTTGACAAACAGAACAGGAGCTCCCCACGGTGATGTGCTTGGTCGAATGAAACCACGCTCTAAAAGTTCTTGTAATTGGCTTTGCAGTTCTTTCATCTCGCTGGGTGCGAGTCTGTAAGGAGCACGAGCTATTGGTGCAGCTCCTGGTACAAGATCTATTTGAAATTCAACGGATCGCTGTGGGGGTAATCCCGGTAATTCTTTCGGAAATACATCGGGAAATTCTTTTGCAATGGGAACATCATTGATGCTCTTTTCTTCAGTTTGTACTTTCTCGACGTGTGCTAGAACAGCATAGCAACCTTTTCTTATTAGTTTTTGTGCCTTCAAATTACTAATAATATGTAGCTTCGTGTTGCCCTTTTCTCCGTACACCATTAAGGGTTTTCCTTTTTCTCGTATAATGCGAATTGCATTTTTGTAACAAACGATCTCTGCTTTCACTTCTTTCAACCAGTCCATACTGATTATCACATCAAAACTCCCTAACTCTACTGGTATCAAATCAATCTTAAATGTTTCGCTAACCAGTTTAATTTCTCGATTCCGACATATATTATCTGCTGAAATTAATTTACCATTTGCTAATTCGAGTAAAAATTTACTATCCAAAGGCGTCAATGGACAACTTAATTTAGCACAAAAATCTCTACTCATATAGCTTCTATCCGCACCCGAATCAAATAAAACGTAAGCAGATTTATTGTTAATAAGAAACGTACCCGTAACAAGCTCCGGGTCTTTCTGTGTGTAGCGACCCGACAAAATCGTCATTGACAGCGCCGCTAACTTAGGTCCCGTTACGTGGTCGTAGTCCCTATATGAGACTCGTTTGACCAAAATTATGTCGCGTTCTTTTGAAACGTATCATGCTTGCAAAGTTTAGTTTACAAAACCGTTCGACAACAATTTTAAGTTTGCAAAAGTATAAATTATGAATGAGATAACTTGCGACATAATTAGTTTAAATCACGGTTGCTATAAATAGCGTAAGTATGTAAACGATATGTTTGAATCCAAAGGTGCTATCACTAGCGTATGTATGTATGCATGCTTGACTCCAAGCAAGTATGAGTGTATGCGGAAGCATGTATCAAATAGCCAAGTATGAACCTGAGAAACATATAGAAAACTGTCAACGAAAACGTTGGTGAAATCATAGGTGTTTTAGTAAACGTTATATTTGAACCACAAGATTTAGTATAAGATGATTATCAAAATCATTTGCATTCCAAAGTTGTTGTTTGTATCCCGGGCACCCAATTATCAAACTTAACTGTTTTGAACCCTTTGCGTAGTGTTAGAACATACACTAGACCTGAAAATATATTTCATCCGCTAACGGTAGCGAACCGTCCGAATGAGGCTCGTCAAGCCCATGTGATCACATAATATAAGTTCACGTTTACACCCTGCAAGTGTAACTAATGATAATTGAATTGAGGCTTTTTGTTCAAACCCGTACGTGGAATGTTCGTTTTCGTACTTGTGTTCAAGTGTAAAAGTATGATACGTATATGTTTCTCATCCCATAGTTTAAAGCATAAAAGTTGTTGAAAGATGGGACTATGATCTCACCTCGAGTGCACTAGTATAAAAGTACTTCACAAAGTAAACGTGTGCATGAAAGTTGCTTAGCCTTGACCTAAACAAGTAAGTTGTATCAATTAACTAGTTACGACACAAGGTCGGGCGAAATGTGTTCAATTAGTCCTATGGCTCATTACGACTCGATTATATAGCATGTGAATCACGTTGTCAAGTTTCATGCAAGAATCAAGTATAAAATAAGATTAGAACAATTGTATAAGTGTTTTGTTAAGTTTGACTAAAAGTCAAACTTGGTCAAAGTCAACGAAAAAGTCAACGGGATCGGGTCGGGTCCCGAACTATTTTTCTGAGGTTTTTATTCATATATAAGCATGTTAGAACAAGTTACATGTGAATCAGAGGTGCGTAGCATAGCAAACATTTTTCGAAATTTGACAAAGTAGGTCAGAACCCAAACACGGCTATTGCCGCGCCGCGGCCAGAGGTGTCGCGCCGCGACATTAGGCGTGGCCTGGTACCTGGTCAGTTTCAAAAGTTCAAGTCTTGATCCAAAATTCAATTTAGCACAAAACGCAAAACGTAAACACTTAGAATACGCATCTTATATCATTGGAAAGCTCTTTTGACAAGGAATACAATTAACTACCTTTCACAAGCAAAAACATCAATTACAATAACCGAAAACTCGTCAATTGATCAAGAAAGGTTTATTTTCAAAGTTTCAAGTTCGTAAAACGTATTTTATGATTCGGGAATCCAATTTACACATACGATATGCCGTTTCGAAGGTAATTAAGCATACATTGCATCTAAACACTTACTAACAACATTAACAAGCATTCAACGCATCAAAAGTTCATTTCAAAGTCTATCAAACCCTAACCAAAATTCACAAAAATCAATAATCATGTGTTTGAAGTTTTCTTAATCAACCTACGCATCAAAACGAAGCTAGTGATACTAGTAACACAATTAAAACATGAACTTTAACAATCAAACAACATTTAATCTTCCAAAATGCAAGATTAAGCAAACCCATTTCAAATGTTCAAACTAGTTACTCAAAACAACAAATCGAGCAAACAAAATATATATTCATGTTACACACGAGCCATAGACACTAACTAACACCATTTCAAGTATAAAAACACGAATTTAGAGAAAATCTAGAGTTTTAGAAATGTTACCCAAACTTGATGAAATTGGTACCAAAATGTAGAGGATGAAGAGAGGATCACGAAAATGTAATTTGTTTTGATGTTTCCTTCTTGATCCGGATTTAGATGATGATTTTATAAAGATGGGTGTTTGAGTTCTAAAATGGAAGAGAGAAAAAGAGGGAGAAGATGAAGTGAGAAAATGAATGGATGAGATGGTGGGAGGTGGTGGTGACTAGTTACCAAAATTTGGCCAAGTGCCAAGATTAGTCCCTCAAGTTTCAAAGCGGGTGCGGGAATTAACCAAACGAATATTTTAAAAATGCTCGAGTAAATGAGTGATGTTATAATTAAATGACGGGAATATTAAGAACGTAAGTTAACGAAAGACACAAATTTAGATAACAAAAGGTATTATCTAAAAAAAAAGACGGTGTTAAAATAAATTTAACGGAAAAACGCGGGATGTTACATTACCTACACCTTAAAAGAAATTTCGTCCCGAAATTTAGTTGGAAGCAATAGTTGTTGTTTCTTCTTCGAAACCTTGCGTTGCAAATTCTACGAATAAGTGAGGGTACTTCCTTGGGCATTTCAACGAACTTTGACAGTCGGGATTTTTTACATTGGTTTAAAGTTTGGTTTCACGATTTACAGTTTCAACCGGTCCTCCTAGGAAGTGAAGTTAATCGTTGATAGTAAGTTCGTCGAAGAGGATAACAAGTTCTTGTTTCGCAAGACACGCCTTTAAGTTTGATACACAGAATGTAGGGTGAACGGAATTTGTTTGAGTCGGAAGTTCGAAACGGTAAGCAACGGGTACAAAACGCCCCAAGATTTTAAAAGGATCAAAATATCGCGAATTTAGCTTTCTACGTTTTCGACACGGATTACACCTTTTCAAGGCGCGACTTTTAACGTTACGCGGTTTCCCACATGGAATTCGAAAGGTTTACGTCTAACATTGGCATAGCTCCTTTGGCGACTACGGGCCATCTCGAGCCTTTCTCGGATTGGAACGATTTTAACGGTTACTCCATGAATGAGTCCAGGTTCGGTGACTTGATTATCATTTACTTGGTTCTACAAAGGAGAATGACGTTTCCGGTCATATAAGATTTCAAAAAGTGTGACGTTAAGACTTGAATGATAACCATCGTTGTAAGAGAATTTGGTTAAAGGCAAAAACTTTTCTCAAGTAAATTTGAAGTTGATAACGTAAAATCGTATTATGGTTTTCAAGGTTTGAATCATGTGTTTGCTTGGTCCGTCAGTTTGTGGATGATACGCGGTACTCATGTTTAAACGTGGTCCCGAAGCTTTTTGTAAGGCACTCTGAAATCTAGAAGTGAAATGAGAATCTCGATCCGAAACGAGATACATTTCTTTAAGGTATATTTGAAAAAGTTTGTTAGGACTTGAAAACGTTTGTTGGAACAAGTTTCTGTTTCTCAAGAATTTTGCGCCGCGGAAGATTTATCGGTTTCTAAAAACGTTCGTTAGGACTATTCACCCTCGAGGCGAATACTAGTATAACGTGAGGAGTCTCTCCCTCCATTGAGAATTTAGAATAAAGATTTCCTTATACGAAAGTGCGAGTGTAAAGCGAGAGAGGTTTCCCCCTCGATGTGAGCATACCAAGCATTTTGTAGTTCGTCGATAAAATTGTGCGAAAACGAGATAGTATACACGTATAGCATATGGTTGAAGTCGAAGGAATTTTTCATTCATTCGGAAGCATAAGTATGGTTTGATAATAATCGACGATGTGTCCCGGGTATGGTTGTTATCAGTATTCTCGGAGTTGTCGGATGTTCAAACAAGAAAAATGAAGTCATGTACATGGCACATGGTGGTGATTAGGTTGATCGAGTCCAATCACCATCACGTGTCACTAGAACTTTGGTGTGAATTACCGTAATATAACCACGTTGATCGAGTGTCGTTATATTACGCTAACTCATACCTCCATTCCCACATCACTCCATAGATTCGAGTTCGTGTAACCGTGAAGATCTAAAATGAACAAAGTGCAACGGCATCTCTAACGTGACTCGTATTGAATCGAAAGAATTTGTGCAACTCTAAAGAAGCGTTCCCCGAGGGAAGTGTATAAATGATTGTTCACGTCAATGCGGTTCAAGTCAAACAATAATGTCTTTAGGTGCGAAAAGAGCAACGAATCATGATAACGAGTAGTACGCAATCGTAGTGATAAGTAGTGATGACGATACTCACCTAGAGTAGTGATGGCAGTAACAAGAAGTGGTAGATAGTAAGGTACACCGGTGTGACACCGATAGTAAGTTGAAACGGTGGCGAATAACAATCTGGGAGACAGAGTTCCCGAACAAGTGTGACTAATGAAGTCGTCGTCATCCTTACGGGTATGAATCCTGAATTTAAGCGTGTTACCAGAAAGTTGCAGAATACGAGTTCGTATGATGAAAACTTGGTACCATTAAGAAGTTTGCCTAAGAATGATTCAAGTATAATGCACAAGTAGTCAAGTAAGTGCTATCTATAGCAAATGTATGTTAGAATGCAATGGTTAACTATCCGATTGTAGTCTAGATTCACTAATGCGTCCTAACGAATCTGTCAGACACACTAATGCACATCCTAGATCCCTACAACCAACGCTCTGATACCATCTGTAGCGACCCGACAAAATCGTCATTGACGGCGCCGCTAACTTAGGTCCCGTTACGTGGTCGTAGTCCCTATATGAGACTCGTTTGACCAAAATTATGTCGCGTTCTTTTGAAACGTATCATGCTTGCAAAGTTTAGTTTACAAAACCGTTCGACAACAATTTTAAGTTTGCAAAAGTATAAATTATGAATGAGATAACTTGCGACATAATTAGTTTAAATCACGGTTGCTATAAATAGCGTAAGTATGTAAACGATATGTTTGAATCCAAAGGTGCTATCACTAGCGTATGTATGTATGCATGCTTGAATCCAAGCAAGTATGAGTGTATGCGGAAGCATGTATCAAATAGCCAAGTATGAACCTGAGAAA
Source organism: Rutidosis leptorrhynchoides (assembly GCF_046630445.1). NCBI lineage: Eukaryota > Viridiplantae > Streptophyta > Magnoliopsida > Asterales > Asteraceae > Rutidosis > Rutidosis leptorrhynchoides. The sequence continues at coordinate 31,913,328 of NC_092338.1, forward strand.
CATATAGAAAACTGTCAACGAAAACGTTGGTGAAATCATAGGTGTTTTAGTAAACGTTATATTTGAACCACAAGATTTAGTATAAGATGATTATCAAAATCATTTGCATTCCAAAGTTGTTGTTTGTATCTCGGGCACCCAATTATCAAACTTAACTGTTTTGCACCCTTTGCGTAGTGTTAGAACATACACTAGACCCGAAAATATATTTCATCCGCTAACGGTAGCGAACCGTCCGAATGAGGCTCGTCAAGCCCATGTGATCACATAATATAAGTTCACGTTTACACCCTGCAAGTGTAACTAATGATAATTGAATTGAGGCTTTTTGTTCAAACCCGTACGTGGAATGTTCGTTTTCGTACTTGTGTTCAAGTGTAAAAGTATGATACGTATATGTTTCTCATCCCATAGTTTAAAGCATAAAAGTTGTTGAAAGATGGGACTATGATCTCACCTCGAGTGCACTAGTATAAAAGTACTTCACAAAATAAACGTGTGCATGAAAGTTGCTTAGCCTTGACCTAAACAAGTAAGTTGTATCAATTAACTAGTTACGACACAAGGTCGGGCGAAATGTGTTCAATTAGTCCTATGGCTCATTACGACTCGATTATATAGCATGTGAATCACGTTGTCAAGTTTCATGCAAGAATCAAGTATAAAATAAGATTAGAACAATTGTATAAGTGTTTTGTTAAGTTTGACTAAAAGTCAAACTTGGTCAAAGTCAACGAAAAAGTCAACGGGATCGGGTCGGGTCCCGAACTATTTTTCTGAGGTTTTTATTCATATATAAGCATGTTAGAACAAGTTACATGTGAATCAGAGGTGCGTAGCATAGCAAACATTTTTCGAAATTTGACAAAGTAGGTCAGAACCCAAACACGGCTATTGCCGCGCCGCGGCCAGAGGCGTCGCGCCGCGACATTAGGCGTGGCCTGGTACCAGGTCAGTTTCAAAAGTTCAAGTCTTGATCCAAAATTCAATTTAGCACAAAACGCAAACCGTAAACACTTAGAATACGCATCTTATATCATTGGAAAGCTCTTTTGACAAGGAATACAATTAACTACCTTTCACAAGCAAAAACATCAATTACAATAACCGAAAACTCGTCAATTGATCAAGAAAGGTTTATTTTCAAAGTTTCAAGTTCGTAAAACGTATTTTATGATTCGGGAATCCAATTTACACATACGATATGCCGTTTCGAAGGTAATTAAGCATACATTGCATCTAAACACTTACTAACAACATTAACAAGCATTCAACGCATCAAAAGTTCATTTCAAAGTCTATCAAACCCTAACCAAAATTCACAAAAATCAATAATCATGTGTTTGAAGTTTTCTTAATCAACCTACGCATCAAAACGAAGCTAGTGATACTAGTAACACAATTAAAACATGAACTTTAACAATCAAACAACATTTAATCTTCCAAAATGCAAGATTAAGCAAACCCATTTCAAATGTTCAAACTAGTTACTCAAAACAACAAATCGAGCAAACAAAATATATATTCATGTTACACACGAGCCATAGACACTAAATAACACCATTTCAAGTATAAAAACACGAATTTAGAGAAAATCTAGAGTTTTAGAAATGTTACCAAAACTTGATGAAATTGGTACCAAAATGTAGAGGATGAAGAGAGGATCACGAAAATGAAATTTGTTTTGATGTTTCCTTCTTGATCCGGATTTAGATGATGATTTTATAAAGATGGGTGTTTGAGTTCTAAAATGGAAGAGAGAAAAAGAGGGAGAAGATGAAGTGAGAAAATGAATGGATGAGATGGTGGGAGGTGGTGGTGACTAGTTACCAAAATTTGGCCAAGTGCCAAGATTAGTCCCTCAAGTTTCAAAGCGGGTGCGGGAATTAACCAAACGAATATTTTAAAAACGTTCGAGTAAACGAGTGATGTTATAATTAAATGACGGGAATATTAAGAACGTAAGTTAACGAAAGACACGAATTTAGATAACAAAAGGTATTATATAAAAAAAGACGGTGTTAAAATAAATTTAACGGAAAAACGCGGGATGTTACACTGTGCCTCTGCCGCATTAATATTGAAAACTCTTCCGCGGCCTTGTCCATTCGTGTTCTCCTGGTTCGGACAATTTCTAATAATGTGGCCCGGTTTTCCACATTTATAACAAACTACATTGGCATAACTTGCTCCGACACTACTTGCTCCGCCATTACTCGTTCCGACACCATTTGTTCCTTTCGTTCTATTAACCCCTGGTCCGTAGACCTCACACTTCGCCGCACTATGACCATTTCTTTTACACTTGTTGCAAAATTTGGTGCAGAACCCCGAGTGATACTTTTCACACCTTTGGCATAGCTGCTTCTGATTGTTGTTGTTGTTGTTGCGGTTATTATTGTTGTTGGGATGATTGTTGTAGTTGCTGTTGTTGTTGTTGTTGTTGTTGTTGTTGTTGGGCCTTTTGTTGTAGTTGCGATTGATGTTGCGATTGTTGGGATAATTGTTGCGATTATTGTTGTAATTGCTGTTGTTGTTGTATTGGTGATTCTTATCACCGTTTTCCTCCCACTTTCTTTTGACTTGCTTCACATTGGCCTCTTCAGCAGTCTGTTCTTTAATTCTTTCTTCATTCTGGTTCACTAGTTTGTGAGCCATTCTACATGCCTGTTGTATGGAGGCGGGCTCGTGTGAACTTATATCTTCTTGGATTCTTTCCGGTAATCCTTTCACAAACGCGTCGATCTTCTCTTCCTCATCTTCGAATGCTCCCGGACACAATAGGCACAATTCTGTGAATCGTCTTTCGTACGTGGTAATATCAAATCCTTGGGTTCGTAACCCTCTAAGTTCTGTCTTGAGCTTATTGACCTCGGTTCTGGGACGGTACTTCTCGTTCATCAAGTGCTTGAATGCTGACCACGGTAGTTCGTACGCATCGTCTTGTCCCACTTGCTCTAGATAGGTATTCCACCATGTTAACGCAGAACCTGTGAAGGTATGCGTAGCGTACTTCACTTTGTCCTCTTCAGTACACTTACTTATGGCAAACACCGATTCGACCTTATCGGTCCACCGTTTCAATTCGATCGGTCCTTCGGTTCCATCAAATTCCAAAGGTTTGCAGGCAGTGAATTCTTTGTAGGTGCATCCTACACGATTTCCTGTACTGCTAGATCCAAGTTTATTGTTGGTATGTAGCGCAGCTAGTACTGCGGCTATGTTTGAAGCTAGAAAAGTACGGAATTCCTCTTCATTCATATTCACGGTGTGTCGAGTAGTCGGTGCCATTTCCTTCAAAATAGTCAAATGGAACAAGTTAATCATACAGAATATTAAGAGTAGTTAATAGTATTTCGTAGCATAATATGAACTCATTTATAAAAGCTTTTTCTTCATATTAGCGTTTTATAAGTTTAAATTCGGGTAGTACTTACCCGTTAAGTTCATACTTAGTAGCTAATATACAATTCAACTACTACAATTCTATATGAAAAACTGATTATAATAATATTTCGCGTTCAAACTTTTACACAATATTTTACAAACTTACAATACCGCTTATTTTACATAAAGCATGAAATATAGCACACAATAACTTTGATACAAGATAGTTGTGAAGATAATTCTAGCTAGTACACAAGTCGTTCAGCAAAGGCAATAAAGACACGTAATTCATACGTCCAGAAACAAGTCATGCATTCTGGTTTTACTAGGACTACTTCCCATCCTTGGTCTTGTGGAACATAACCGTTATGGCCGTTGATAAGACAGCGTGTTGTAACGTCGTCAAAGGGACGAGGGTTACGTAATGTCCAACAGTCCCGTAACAATCTAAAAACCTCATTTCTTACCCCAATTACCGACTCTGTCACTTGTGGAAACGTTTTGTTTAATAGTTGTAGGCCGATGTTCTTGTTCTCACTTTGGAGAGAAGCGAACATTACTAATCCGTAAGCATAACATGCTTCTTTATGTTGCATGTTATCCGCTTTTTCTAAATCACGAAGTCCAATATTCGGATATATTGAGTCAAAATAATTTCTTAACCCATTGCGTAAAATAGCATTTGGGTTCCCCGCAATATATGTGTCAAAGTAAACACATCGTAACTTATGGATTTCCCAATGTGATATCCCCCATCTTTCGAACGAAAGCCTTTTATAAACCAAGGCATTCTTGGAACGTTCTTCTAATGTCTTACAAACTGATCTCGCCTTAAATAGTTGTGCCGAAGAATTCTGACCGACTCTAGACAAGATTTCATCAATCATGTCTCCGGGTAGGTCTCTTAAAATATTGGGTTGTCTATCCATTTTGTGTTTTTATACTGTAAAATAGACAAGAGTTAGATTCATAAAAAAAATACTTATTAATACAAGCAATTTTTACATATATCATAAAGCATAAGCACACTATATTACATATATTACACCACATGAATACAACTATCTTATTCCGACTCGCTTGTTTCTTCTTCTTCGGTTTTGGTTCGTTTTACCAAGTTTCTAGGGATATATGATGTTCCCCTAATACGAGCCGTCGTTATCCACATTGGTTTAGAAAAACCTGGTGGTTTAGAGGTTCCCGGGTCATTGTTACAACTTAAGGACTTCGGGGGTTGACGATACATATAAAGTTCATCGGGGTTGGAATTAGATTTCTCTATTTTTATGCCCTTTCCCTTATTATTTTCTTTTGCCTTTTTAAATTCAGTTGGGGTAATTTCTATAACATCATCGGAATTCTCGTCGGAATCCGATTCATCAGAGAATTGGTAATCCTCCCAATATTTTGCTTCCTTGGCGGAAACACCATTGACCATAATTAACCTTGGTCGGTTGGTTGAGGATTTTCTTTTACTTAACCGTTTTATTATTTCCCCCACCGGTTCTATTTCTTCATCTGGTTCCGATTCTTCTTCCGGTTCCGATTCTTCTTCTGGTTCCGACTCTTCTTCCGGTTCCTCTTCGGGAACTTGTGAATCAGTCCACGAATCATTCCAATTTACATTTGACTCTTCATTATTATTAGGTGAGTCAATGGGACTTGTTCTAGAGGTAGACATCTATCACATAATATCAAACGCGTTAAGAGATTAATATATCACATAATATTCACATGTTAAAAATATATAGTTTCCAACAAAATTTGTTAAGCAATCATTTTTCAAGTAAACACGGTCGAAGTCCAGACTCACTAATGCATCCTAACAAACTCGATAAGACACGATAATGCAAAATTCTGGTTCTCTAAGACCAACGCTCGGATACCAACTGAAATGTCCCGTTCTTATTGATTAAAAACGTTCCATATTAATTGATTTCGTTGCGAGGTTTTGACCTCTATATGAGACGTTTTTCAAAGACTGCATTCATTTTTAAAACAAAACATAACCTTTATTTCATAGATAAAGGTTTTAAAAAGCTTTACGTAGATTATCAAATAATGATAATCTAAAATATCCTGTTTACACACGACCATTACATAATGGTTTATAATACAAATATGTTACAACAAAATAAGTTTCTTGAATGCAGTTTTTACACAATATCATACAAGCATGGACTCCAAATCTCGTCCTTATTTAAGTATGCGACAGCGGAAGCTCTTAATAATCACCTGAGAATAAACATGCTTAAAACGTTAACAAAAATGTTGGTGAGTTATAGGTTTAACCTATATATATCAAATCATAATAATAGACCACAAGATTTCATATTTCAATACACATCCCATACATAGCGATAAAAAATCATTCATATGGTGAACACCTGGTAACCGACATTAACAAGATGCATATATAAGAATATCCCCATCATTCCGGGACACCCTTCGGATATGATATAAATTTCGAAGTACTAAAGCATCCGATACTTTGGATGGGGTTTGTTAGGCCCAATAGATCTATCTTTAGGATTCGCGTCAATTAGGGTGTCTGTTCCCTAATTCTTAGATTACCAGACTTAATAAAAAGGGGCATATTCAATTTTGATAATTCAACCATAGAATGTAGTTTCACGTACTTGTGTCTATTTTGTAAATCATTTATAAAACCTTCATGTATTCTCATCCCAAAAATATTAGATTTTAAAAGTGGGACTATAACTCACTTTCATAGATTTTTACTTCGTCGAGAAGTAAGACTTGGCCACTGTTGATTCACGAACCTATAACAATATATACATGTATATTAAAGTATGTTCAAAATATATTTACAACACTTTTAATATATTTTGATGTTTTAAGTTTATTAAGTCAGCTGTCCTCGTTAGTAACCTACAACTAGTTGTCCACAGTTAGATGTACAGAAATAAATCGATAAATATTATCTTGAATCAATCCACGACCCAGTGTATACGTATCTCAGTATTGATCACAACTCAAACTATATATATTTTGGAATCAACCTCAACCCTGTATAGCTAACTCCAACATTCACATATAGAGTGTCTATGGTTGTTCCGAAATATATATAGATGTGTCGACATGATAGGTCAAAACATTGTATATGTGTCTATGGTATCTCAAGATTACATAATATACAATACAAGTTGATTAAGTTATGGTTGGAATAGATTTGTTACCAATTTTCACGTAGCTAAAATGAGAAAAATTATCCAATCTTGTTTTACCCATAACTTCTTCATTTTAAATCCGTTTTGAGTGAATCAAATTGCTATGGTTTCATATTGAACTCTATTTTATGAATCTAAACAGAAAAATTATAGGTTTATTGTCAAAAAAATAAGTTACAAGTCGTTTTTGTAAAGGTAGTCATTTCAGTCGAAAGAACGACGTCTAGATGACCATTTTAGAAAACATACTTTCACTTTGAGTTTAACCATAATTTTTGGATATAGTTTCATGTTCATAATAAAAATCATTTTCTCAGAATAACAACTTTTAAATCAAAGTTTATCATAGTTTTTAATTAACTAACCCAAAACAGCCCGCGGTGTTACTACGACGGCGTAAATCCGGTTTTACGGTGTTTTTCGTGTTTCCAGGTTTTAAATCATTAAGTTAGCATATCATATAGATATAGAATATGTGTTTAGTTAATTTTAAAAGTCAATTTAGAAGGATTAACTTTTGTTTGCGAACAAGTTTAGAATTAACTAAACTATGTTCTAGTGATTACAAGTTTAAACCTTCGAATAAGATAGCTTTATATGTATGAATCGAATGATGTTATGAACATCATTACTACCTTAAGTTCCTTGTATAAACCTACTGGAAAAGAGAAAAATGGATCTAGCTTCAATGGATCCTTGGATGGCTCGAAGTTCTTGAAGCAGAATCATGACACGAAAACAAGTTCAAGTAAGATCATCACTTGAAATAAGATTGTTACAGTTATAGAAATTGAACCAAAGTTTGAATATGATTATTACCTTGTATTAGAATGATTAACCTACTGTAAGAAACAAAGATTTCTTGAGGTTGGATGATCACCTTACAAGATTGGAAGTGAGCTAGCAAACTTGAAAGTATTCTTGATTTTATGTAACTAAAACTTGTAGAATATATGAAGAACACTTAGAACTTGAAGATAGAACTTGAGAGAGATCAATTAGATGAAGAAAATTGAAGAATTAAAGTGTTTGTAGGTGTTTTTGGCGTTGGTGTATGGATTAGATATAAAGGATATGTAATTTTGTTTTCATGTAAATAAGTCATGAATGATTACTCATATTTTTGTAATTTTATGAGATATTTCATGCTAGTTGCCAAATGATGGTTCCCACATGTGTTAGGTGACTCACATGGGCTGCTAAGAGCTGATCATTGGAGTGTATATACCAATAGTACATACATCTAAAAGCTGTGTATTGTACGAGTACGAATACGGGTGCATACGAGTAGAATTGTTGATGAAACTGAACGAGGATGTAATTGTAAGCATTTTTGTTAAGTAGAAGTATTTTGATAAGTGTATTGAAGTCTTTCAAAAGTGTATAAATACATATTAAAACACTACATGTATATACATTTTAACTGAGTCGTTAAGTCATCGTTAGTCGTTACATGTAAGTGTTGTTTTGAAACCTTTAGGTTAACGATCTTGTTAAATGTTGTTAACCCAATGTTTATAATATCAAATAAGATTTTAAATTATTATATTATCATGATATTATCATGTATGAATATCTCTTAATATGATATATATATATATTAAATGTCTTTACAACGATAATCGTTACATATATGTCTCGTTTAAAAATCATTAAGTTAGTAGCCTTGTTTTTACATATGTAGTTCATTGTTAATATACTTAATGATATGTTTACTTATCATAGTATCATGTTAACTATATATATATATATATCCATATATATGTCATCATATAGTTTTTACAAGTTTTAACGTTCGTGAATCACCGGTCAACTTGGGTGGTCAATTGTCTATATGAAACATATTTCAATTAATCAAGTCTTAACAAGTTTGATTGCTTAACATGTTGGAAACATTTAATCATGTAAATATCAATCTCAATTAATATATATAAACATGGAAAAGTTTGGGTCACTACACTGGTTATGCTGCTAGTGCTTGTAACCTTTGCATCATATTCTCCAAAGCCACTACCCGAGCGCGAAGCTCGTTGACTTCCTCTACTACACCGGGATGATTGGCGGTTTGGACGAGTGGATGAATAAGATCCAGAATTTGAGAGAGTATATGATCATGACGAGATATTCTGGAGATGAGAGAGAAAATGGTATTACGAATAGGTTCGCCGGTAAGTGCTTCAGGTTCTTCGCCAAGAGGGCAATGTGGTGGATGGAAGGGATCGCCTTCTTCTTGTCTCCAATAATTAAGTAGGCTACGAACCCATCCCCAATTTATCCAGAATAGATGATGGCTAATTGGTTGATCCATTCCGGTTACACTGTTTTCGGAATTCAGGTGAATATCCATATCGGAATAGCTGTCGGAATTTAAGAAATTTGAACTAGATACGGGATCCATCTTGTATAATTAGAGAGATGATTTTTGATATGAAATAGATTATAAAATTTGATTGGTACTCTTCAATACATAATTTACATATGTATATATAATACCAAAATCCCGTAAATTACAGAGAAATTTTCGGAAGATGGCAGTCAAAGTTTATTGTAATAGATATGCCAAGATATGAATTTTTTATATACACTATCTATGCAATCAATGCAATTAGACGCGTTTAGACTTACGATGATAGACACGTAATTTCTGATAAGAAATGATAAGCAAAACTTTTGACATGCAGACACAGTCGAAGTCCAGACTTACTAATGTATCCTAACAACTATCAGTTAGACACACTTATGCAAGACCTGGTTCACTAGGACCAACGCTCTGATACCAACTGTGACGATCTCTCCAAATCCATATGGACGAACACGTCATTCATTGATTTCATTGCAAGGTATTTGACCTCTATATGATACGTTTTGTAAACATTGCATTCTTTTGAAAAGGCACACCATAAATGAATATTTAAATCAAAGGTTTTCGACATCTGATGATTTCTACATATAGAAAATCACCATAAATAATAGTTTACAACAGTATTTCTGTTGACAATGCAGTCAAAATAAGATACATGGTGATGATTTGGTGAATGCAACGTCTCCTTGAAAAATATGTCATGTAAGACTCCATGCACATAGTTTGTTTAATATCTAAGCAAACAGCGGAAGACTTCTAGGAAACCTGAGAATAAACATGCTAACAAGTATCAACACAAAGGTTGGTGAGTTCATAGTTTTAGTGTTTCGCATAATCTGTATATAAAAGTGGATCACAAGATTTCAGTTGTTTCATCCAGAAACGTTTATCAAAATATTCTACGAAATTGAGCACCCTGGTAACTAAACTTAACGTATATATAATTTGTACCCTTTGTATAATCATCTTAATAATACACGCAAACCAACGTGTACGCTTCTCAAATAGCATACGTCCGTTAAAAGGCTAGTGCTCTAACTCGGACGGGGATATCAAGCCCTATGGATCCATACACTACTACTCGCGCCCACCAGTTCTTATAACTGGCAGTTACTAGTTACCAAAGCTAAGGGATTTTCGGTTCAAACTCAGTGTAGAATTTAGTATGTACTTGTATCCATTGTGTTTAAAATAAAGTGCATGTATTCTCAGCCCAAAAATATATATTGCAAAAGCAATTAAAAATGGAGCAAATGAAACTCACCTTAGCAGCATATAAAGTTGTTCACCAAAATGTGATCGAAACACGGATTACCAAATAACCATAGATCTCAACCTAGAGAACATATGTTGGTCAATAAATGTCTATCAAGCTAGGTCAGGTCATAGTGTATCACAATCCTAATGCTCGATATTAACATACAAAAGTTATCCAATGTTGTTTCAAAAAGTCAATTTTGACAATAGTTTAACAAAACGAGACGTACCTTATATAAGGATTCATTTACTCGGTTGGTAATATTCAAAAATTCAATTTATCAATCTCGTAAACAAGTTGTTTAAATCTTAATTGTAGATTCAAAAGCAATTTCAATTAACTTCAACCATAATTCAGTTGATCATATCTTTTAATCCGTTCATCGAAACTATTCGGTGTCTAAATGAAAAGTTACTGATTTTTCGCCAGCTTTCCAAAAACATGTATATCATATACCTTTTACCAGTAATATTTGTATTTAATTCGGGATTCATTATAAACTGTTTAACGATAAAATTTAGCATACAAACATGTATAAATATATATACTCGAGCACTAGACATGTATACACTATTAATATATAAAAGATAAAATATGAGTGCTTACGTATCAGTATTGAGATTCAATATTGTAGGAAAGTATGTTGACGTAACGGAGATGATAAACACTAGATTTGATTCACAAATATACCCCCGAACATTACCCATAACCTCCTTGGCAATAACCCATAATTTCCTTAGCTCTATCCCGCTTGAAAACCATTTTGAAAGTGACACGCTCATAACCTCGTCGTAGTATTTTATGTATAATACTAATTAATAATATTAATAATAATATTAATCTTAATAATAATAATAATAATAATAATAATAATAATAATAATAATAAATAATATAAATAATAATAATACAGAGATAGATAGTAGATATGTGTGCTGAAATGAAATGAAATCGCTCGAATTTATAGATGTGGCCTGGAAATGACTGCCATGCGATCGCATGGCTTTACAGCCCATTTCCCATGCGATCGTATGGGATGGGTTTACAGCTCACAATGTTTTGGCCTCTAGCTTGTCGACATATTTTCATATAATATATATAATTTATTTAATTTAAATAATTAATTATATATTATATTAAATTCACATGCATAGTTGACTTGTAATTTTCGTTCCGACAAGTCGTACGTCGTCACTCGACTTATGTCCCGGTTCCGGTTTTTCGAACGTCCTATCGTATACTGAGAAAACTTGTACTTTACGTTTCGTGAATCGTACCTTTGTCAAAATATAGTCTTAAATCATCCATAAACTATACCACTCGAGGTATAACTTATATATTTGAGTGTTTTGGTCATTTACTTCTATAAATCATCGTATCGCTATTTGTTAACATATAATACATACATTTTCATTTTGAAATAGTGTTTTACTGTAGCAAAGTTACTGTAGCAAAGTCAATTTTTACTGTAGCAAATAGTGATTTTCGAAAACACTATAGCATTTTGGGTACTGTAGCAATTTGAAAATACTGTAGCAAATTAGTGTTTTACTGGTTCATCTTAAACGCTTTAGTTAACTTATCTAAATAACAATCGAATCAATAAACGAATGTTACTATCGTTTACTAAATAACTTAAAATTATATATATGTATATATCTTTTTAATATACATAAATCAGTTTTTAAATACACATTGCAAGTTATTTATGAATAATTAATATTCCAATTTATATATATATATATATATATATATATATATATATATATATATATATATATATTTTTAAATAGATGTTCATGAATCGTTGGTCAATAGTCAAAGGTTAACTGAATATATAACATTAGTTCAAAAATTTTGAGAATCAATATTACAGACTTTGCTTATCGTGTCGGAAATGTTAATAATACAAAGATTAAGTTTAAATTTGATCAGAAATTTCCGGGTCATCACAGGTAACATGAATATTGCATTTCCCGTTCCTTTTATCAAGTTTTCAGGACCTGATATAGTATTAATAATTCCCTTCAAATCAATGAAATACTTCTTAGATTTGAGTATAGTGTGTGTGGTACCACTAACTCCAATACATAGGTCTCCGCCATTTAATTGATGTTGTATTTCAGTGGGATTCATATTAAAACTTTATTAGTGACTTGCGGTTGCTTGGATAAACCTTGGTTACGCTATCGTGCTGATAACGCGTTAAGATTTAGTAGTTTATAATTATCTTTAGTGGTCTAGTTCTTGACTAAAGATTACAACTTAATATTAAAGAAGAAATAATGGAGTATGAAATATGTTGTAAATTTAGTGTAATTTTGGGTTTTAATCTACACTTGTAAATGGGTTTGGAGGTACGGAGTGTACACCCATTAAGTGATAGATTACCTGGACCCAAAAGTGATTTTCCATTATTTACTATCATGACTTGGTCTACCTGAAATTTGACTAAGTGTTTTAGTAAGCTGAAATTTGGCTAAGTGTTTTGTGCTGGTTGTTCTGCATTGCTGGTCCTTGTACTGGTTGTTCTGCATTGCTGGTCCTTGTGCTGGTTGTTCTGCATTGCTGGTCCCTGTGCTGGTTGTTCTGCGCAGCTGGTCCCTGTGCTGGTTGTTCTGCGCAGCTGGTCCCTGTGCTGGTTGTTCTGCGCAGCTGGTCCTGTTTGCTGGTTCCTCTGCGCTGCTGGTCCTGTATGCTGACTTTTGCGCTGCTGGTCCTGTATGCTGACTTTTGCGCTGCTGGTCCTGTTTGCTGATTTTTGCGCTGCTGGTCCTTTTGCAGTGCTGGTTCTTAAGAGACAGCAGTAAGAAAACACTTAACACAATTTTGAGTGATTACGGAAGAATTATTCTTGCACCCACTTTTGCTTTAGTGGTTGAAGGAATAATACTTGTTTATTATAAAGTGATCACTCATGCTTTGATAGTTGTAAAATATAATATTTGTTTATTGTAAAAGTAACAACTTTTACTTTAATGATGGAAGTGATAATATTTGTTTATAGAAATATTCTTCCTGTAATCACTTTTGAATATTATAGAAGATACTTTTATTAATCAATCGGCCAATTGATTTTAATAAAAGACTCTTTCATGATTAAGGGTGTATATAAATATATTAACCAATATGCATGAGAGAAAGACACAAGTTACGAACACCAAAATATTCTTCTGCAAAAGGAATTCTTGTTTCTGCCAAAACAAGAATTTAATCTCTGTCTTATCCCAAAGTGATATTCGTGTAACCCAGGCTATAAGGGTCGAATAATTACTTTCAGAAAGTGATACCACGATTCAGTGATTTATCCGGCTATCAATTATTTTACCCTACACGAAAGAATTTAATAAAACCTTCAACAATCGAAAGTAATTATATGTTATAATCGATGGCGGCTACGATGAAACACATGACGGCGAATTTCTCCAAACTTGATAAGTTTGAGGGAATTGATTTTAGGAGATGGCAAAAGAAGATGCACTTCTTTCTGAGCAGCATGAGTGTGGTGTACGTACTCAGCACACCAATTCCTGAAGATCATGGTGATGATGCCACTATTGAACAAATTCGGAAAAGGTGCAAGTGTGAGAACGATGACTACATCGCTAGAGGTTTAATCCTCAATGGTATGGCTGATTCCCTTTTTGATATTTACCTAAATGTTGAATCTTCTAAAGAACTATGGGACTGTTTAGAAACCAAGTATATGTCTGAGGATGCTTCTAGTAAAAAGTTCCTTGTGAGTAATTTTAATAATTACAAGATGGTCGATTCTAGACCGGTCTTGGAACAATACAATGAACTCATTCGTATACTTGGTCAATTCACACAACATAAGATGAACATGGATGTGTCTATTCAAGTCTCAAGCATAATTGATAAACTACCTCCATCTTGGAAAGAATTTAAACATTCTTTGAAACATAAGAAGGAGGAGTTAACTCTTGTTGAGTTGGGTAGTCATCTGCGTATTGAGGAATCCCTCAGGTTGCAGGATAATGACAAGCCAAAGAGCAACGAAGTTGCTGGTACGGCTGTTGTCAATATGGTGGAACATAAAAAGTTCACTAGTAATAATGACAAAAAGGGCAAACGTAAACATCAAGGTTATAACAAGGCTAATCCGAACAAGAAGTCTAAATTGACTTGTTGGAAGTGTGGTAAAACTGGACACATGAAAAAGGATTGCAAGGTTATTTTTGGTAATAATAATGCCAAAGGATCTAGCACAAGCGGTTCGGGAAATGGTTTAAACAACCACAACTCGAAAGGTCAGAATATATTTAATAATTCAAATGAGAATTATTATGTTTCATATATATCTGAGGCTTATTTTGTGCAGGATGATGATTTCGCGTGGTGGGTTGACTCGGGAGCCACCACCCATGTATGCAAGGATAGATTTTGGTTCAAGACTTACGAGTCCGTGACTGATAGATCAATTCTTCATATGGGAAATGAGTCAACAGCCTCTGTTCATGGACGTGGAAGTGTGGATTTGTGTTTTAGTTCTGGAAAAACTATTTGTTTGTTTGATGTTTTGCATGTACCACAAATAAGGAAAAATTTGGTTTCCAGTAGTGTGTTAAATTGTTGTGGTTATAAACAAGTGATTGAATCTGATAAGTTTGTTTTGTCAAAACATGGTATGTTTGTTGGTTTTGGTTATTTATGCAATAGAATGTTTAGACTTAACATTAATCACTTGAATGTTAATTTTGCTTTTATATCTACTTCTAGCATAAATAATTCTACACTTTGGCATGCTAGACTAGGACATGTACACTTTAAAAGAATGCAAGATATGTCTAAAGATGGATTAATACCGGCCTTTGACATGAACAATGAAAAGTGTAAAACGTGTATGTTAACAAAGATCACTAAGAAACCATTTCAAAATGTACATCGTGATACTGAAATTTTGGAATTAATACATAGTGATTTATGTGATTTGCATGCTACTCCTACTTTAGGGAACAAGAAATATTTTGTGACTTTTATTGATGATGCTTCTAGATTTTGCTATGTTTATTTGTTACATACTAAGGATGAAGCATTAGATAAATTTAAAATATTTAAAACTGAAGTAGAATTACAACAAAAGGCTTTGATTAAAAGACTTAGAACGGATAGGGGAGGTGAATACATTGACCAATCGTATTTCCAATCCGTTGGTATTATCCATGAGACCACAGCTCCATATACTCCACAACAAAATGGTATATCTGAAAGGAAGAATAGGGTCCTTAAGGAAATGGTTAATTCCATGTTATCCTATTCGGGTTTAAGTGAAGGATTTTGGGGGGAAGCTATGTTAACAGCTTGTTATTTGCTTAATAGAGTTCCTAACAAAAGAAACAAGATTACACCTTATGAACTTTGGAATAAAAGGAAACCTAACTTGAATTATCTTCGGGTATGGGGCTGTAGGGCGGTTGTAAGACTACCTGATCCCAAGAAGAAAAGTTTAGGTGAAAGAGGTATAGATTGCATATTTGTTGGATATGTTGAACATTCCAAGGCATATAGGTTCTATGTAATAGAGCCTAATGAGTTTGTCTCAATCAATTCTGTGATTGATTCAAGGGATGCAATCTTTGATGAAAATCGATTTTCATCTATACCTAGACCAAAGGATATGATTCCAAGTAACAATGGAATCAATAAGGATTGTAATGATGAAGTCTCTGAAAAGGCTGTTGATCAGTCACTTGAGCTTCGAAAAAGCAAAAGAAAAAGGAAACCTAAATCATTTGGACCAGATTTTCAACTATACTTAGTTGAAGGTTCTAGGGATGATGTTTCTACCCAATATTCGTATTGTTTCAATGTTGATGATGATCCTAAAACATATGATGAAGCAATGAGGTCTCAGGATGTTGCATTCTGGAAAGAGGCAATTAATGATGAGATAGATTCTATCATGGGCAATAACACTTGGGTGTTAGCTGATCTACCTCCTGGTTGCAAACCTTTGGGTTGCAAATGGATTTTCAAAAAGAAGATGAAGGTGGATGGAACTATTGAAAAGTTCAAGGCAAGGTTAGTCATTCAAGGCTTTAGACAAAAGTCTGGAATTGACTATTTTGATACTTATGCTCCCGTGGCACGTATCACTACCATTAGACTGCTGATTGCTTTGGCTACTATTCACAATCTAGTTATTCACCAGATGGATGTGAAGACAGCATTCTTGAATGGTGAATTGGATGAGGAGGTTTATATGAACCAACCTCAGGGCTTTGTCATGCCAGGAAATGAAGGCAAGGTGTGCAAACTTGTGAAATCCTTATATGGTTTGAAACAAGCACCTAAGCAATGGCATCAAAAGTTTGATGAAGTGATTTTATCTAGTGGTTTTAAATTAAACCAAGCAGATAAATGTGTATATAGTAAATTTGATGATTCTGGTAAAGGAGTCATAATTTGTCTATATGTTGATGACATGTTAATCTTTGGGACTGACCAAAGTCAGGTTGATTTAACAAAAGAATTTTTGTCATCAAAATTCTCCATGAAAGATATGGGGGAGGCTGACGTTATCCTTGGCATTAGGATCAAACGTGAAAGCAAAGGAATTTCGATTTGTCAATCTCATTATATTGAGAAGGTGTTGAAAAAGTTCAATTGCTTTGAATGTAATCCTGTGAGTACCCCTGTTGATCCAAGTGAGAAGCTTATGCCTAATCAAGGTGAAGCTGTATCACAACTTGAGTATTCTCAGGTGATTGGCTGTTTGATGTACGCAATGACTTGTACAAGGCCGGATATTGCTTTTGCTGTGGGAAAACTGAGTAGATATACTAGTAATCCTAGTACTCATCATTGGCAAGCAATTAGGCGGGTACTGAAGTACTTGAAGAAAACTATGGACTATAGTTTATCTTATAATGGGTTTCCTTCGGTAATAGAAGGATATTCTGATGCGAGTTGGATAACCAATATTGAAGATCATTCTTCAACGAGTGGTTGGGTGTTCTTGCTTGGGGGAGGTGCTATTTCATGGGCTTCTAAGAAGCAGACATGTATTACCAACTCAACGATGGAATCTGAGTTTGTTGCTTTAGCTGCTGCTGGTAAAGAAGCAGAATGGCTTAGAAACTTGATCCATGAGATACCATTATGGCCTAAACCTATAGCACCCATGTCTATCCATTGTGATAGTGCTGCGACATTGGCAAAGGCTTATAGCCAGATGTACAATGGAAAGTCTAGACACTTAGGTGTCAGACATAGCATGATTCGTGAACTCATCATGAATGGGGTGATTTCTATAGTGTTCGTGAGGTCACAACAGAATTTAGCTGATCACTTGACGAAGGGATTGGCAAGAGACTTGGTGAACAAGTCTGCTGTGGGGATGGGTTTAAAGTCCACATAAATTTCTAATTATAAGATACCCAATTCCCTTCTGATGAAAATTAGAAGTTGAATTCAATGTGGAAGGCTTATACTTAGAAATTTGGAGTACAAAATTTTGTATCATCCCAAGGTAAGGTATGTACTCGGACCTATTGAAGGTGAGGATGAAGTTTAGCTTCTTAATGGTTTATTTGAAAAAGTGCAATAGCAGGTGCATGACTGAAATGAACTACCTATGTGAATGTGAAGTTTTGCCGCTTCAACAAAGCTTGGACTTTTGCTTTAGATACATTCATGAATGGATATGGACACATGGCTTGTAAAGTGTCAGGATAGCTTTAGAGTATTTGAAAACTTATGTGTATGTTATTTTCAGTTATTCAAATGGGTTGAAGGGTTCAATTCTTAGAACACCCCGATTCTCGAATATTTGGAATGTGTAATGTACTAAGGTGAAAATTCAATCTTCAAGATATTTTCATTTATGCATGAGTTTTGTTTTAATTTGTTTAATTCTCATGAAACGAATTGCACTAAATTGGGGAGGATTGTTGTAAATTTAGTGTAATTTTGGGTTTTAATCTACACTTGTAAATGGGTTTGGAGGTACGGAGTGTACACCCATTAAGTGATAGATTACCTGGACCCAAAAGTGATTTTCCATTATTTACTATCATGACTTGGTCTACCTGAAATTTGACTAAGTGTTTTCAGTACTAAGTTTTCTTAGTAAGCTGAAATTTGGCTAAGTGTTTTGTGCTGGTTGTTCTGCATTGCTGGTCCTTGTACTGGTTGTTCTGCATTGCTGGTCCTTGTGCTGGTTGTTCTGCATTGCTGGTCCCTGTGCTGGTTGTTCTGCGCAGCTGGTCCCTGTGCTGGTTGTTCTGCGCAGCTGGTCCCTGTGCTGGTTGTTCTGCGCAGCTGGTCCTGTTTGCTGGTTCCTCTGCGCTGCTGGTCCTGTATGCTGACTTTTGCGCTGCTGGTCCTGTATGCTGACTTTTGCGCTGCTGGTCCTGTTTGCTGATTTTTGCGCTGCTGGTCCTTTTGCAGTGCTGGTTCTTAAGAGACAGCAGTAAGAAAACACTTAACACAATTTTGAGTGATTACGGAAGAATTATTCTTGCACCCACTTTTGCTTTAGTGGTTGAAGGAATAATACTTGTTTATTATAAAGTGATCACTCATGCTTTGATAGTTGTAAAATATAATATTTGTTTATTGTAAAAGTAACAACTTTTACTTTAATGATGGAAGTGATAATATTTGTTTATAGAAATATTCTTCCTGTAATCACTTTTGAATATTATAAAAGATACTTTTATTAATCAATCGGCCAATTGATTTTAATAAAAGACTCTTTCATGATTAAGGGTGTATATAAATATATTAACCAATATGCATGAGAGAAAGACACAAGTTACGAACACCAAAATATTCTTCTGCAAAAGGAATTCTTGTTTCTGCCAAAACAAGAATTTAATCTCTGTCTTATCCCAAAGTGATATTCGTGTAACCCAGGCTATAAGGGTCGAATAATTACTTTCGGAAAGTGATACCACGATTCAGTGATTTATCCGGCTATCGATTATTTTACCCTACACGAAAGAATTTAATAAAACCTCCAACAAAATATATATTGAGGAGTAATCGTACCAGTATGCTTACATATGAGTGAGTATTTATACTATTAAATAAACTGCACAATTCCTATTCGATCAAATATAAAAGTAGATGAAATAATATCGATATAGGGAATTGTCATTCAAATTGAATTGGGTGGATGAGAATTTAATATCACAACACAAGTTTTAAAAATTCAGATAAATATTTTTGCATGATATCAAAAGATTTAGGTAAGTGGGTCCGTATCCTTTCATCGCGACTGGTGCGGGTTCGATTCTATAGGGGGAGGTTTACCGCATATTATGTATACACAGTCAACCTTAGGGTCTGTGGTCCCTACGATTTGCTACTGGCAGGTGTAGGTGCATGATAAAATCAATCCGGTTCACGTAAGTGCGAAGATTCGAGAGCGGGTTCCTTCTAGCGTGTGTGGGGTGTCTTACCAACTAACCGGCCGTTCAAAAAAAAAAAAAAGAAAAGATTTAGGTAAGGTTTCAAATTTTCCCCATAAGCTTAACAGACACATTTACATGATATCTAATCACATCTGTCTTACTACTAGATAAATGATCAAGCTCAAACATACCATTTATTTTACTGGATCACATTACCTATATTAATGTTGCATTTCAAGGATCCGTTGATTTCATTTATGGCAACTCTAAATCACTCTGCAAAGTACCTCCCCTCCAACTACTTTTTTCACATGTCAACCAAATTTGTAATATTGTGATGGTAATTTTCTCAGATTCTGTTTATTGTAATTCAGGATGTACATTGCATTCCATAGCTGATAAATATGAAGCAATTGCAGCTCACCACAGGAACTCGATACTGGATTTTCTTTTGTAAACTGTTCGGTTAGAGGAATTGGTGGGCCCATTTATTTAGGAAGAGCGTGTGGGAATTATCCTCGAGCAGTGTCTTGATATTGTAATGTTGATGATATTATAGATCCACTTTTGCTATGTTTTATATAATGTGTGGAACCACGATGAAATGATATAATGCAAAGAAACTTGGCATAAAAAGGTATAGAGTTTATGGATGTACATATCAGCAATAGTTTTGAATTAAGTCTACAATAGCATAGCAAGAATGTATTAAAAGACTAGTCTGTTCTGATTACCATTCCACTAATGTTTTAAGTGTGAATTGGAATATTTGTATAAAATTGCTTCTAATGCATATGTATGATTGTTTATACACCAGTGAAACTAGTATATGGTATACCTAATCCAGCAAACCAAAGTTTCAACTACTTGGTATGCAAATGCAACAGAGAAATTTCCACAATGTTAGTACATACATCTAAAACATCAAGATATATCCAAGTCAGCCGGAAAAAAATACAACTAAGTGAATAAATCCAATGACAGGAAGCAGGTTGATCGTATCATTACAGATAGACCATGATCGGACCGGGATCCATTAGAAATGCCCGACGGTTTGCAGTCAACATTCTGGTCAACAATGAATTTTCACGTTATTCACATTAACGTTGTGTCTGAGTTGAAAATTTCATTACTATATAAATCTTCATTAACACTAGCCATTGAATCTTTCATAGCATAATCCTTACATTAAAGATATAAACGTAACATTAAAGGCATACACCATATGTTTTATAGCATCAAATATAATAAGGAGTAGACTAAAGAGGAAACATCATACACTTGCACATAATTACGAATCGTTTTGGGCGATCTATGCTATAAAGGAAATGTGGTTGTGATGCTAAGCGAAGCGAAAGTAACTGTCTAACATCTTCTAGCGAAATTTTGTATCGATGTGAAGCCTGAGCAATAAGTGAGATACAAATCTTAGTTTCAACAACATTATTAGTTCTCGTGCGGTTGAGTTTGTTTTAATCACTCCGTTTTCAAATTTGGCATCCTCTTTTCATTGATTCGCTTGGTTGGAGATGACGGGCAGCCCGGTTACTTGCGTGTCAAAGGAGAGTGCCTCAAAAATTGCTGAGAAATTTGGCGAAGTCATTGCAGTGGCAAAAACGTCTTCCGATTTGGGTAACGTCGCTTCTTTGTTTGCCTTTATTAAGTCGTCAAACACAAAACACATTCACGATACGGTTGAGGTGGATTTGGAAAATGAGGTGTTTTCGAGATGCAATGTATGGGTATCTGAAGTTTCTGATTTTGAACGTCTTAAGCGAGTTGTGTTTGATTCCTTTGATGAACGACTGATGTTATCCACCAATCGATACGTGGTTTCTAAAGGTGCGGTTATGGCAGATAAACAAGTTACTCCTAACAAGAATTCCGTTTATTTTTCTCATTCTGATATGTTAGAGTACTTCGATTGAGGCTAGAGTTGGTACCAATTTAGATCCTGCTAAAAACACAAATGCAGATGGGTTTGTTACTGGTTTAAATGCTTCGACTATTAAATTTGGTTCCACAGATTTTGTTAACGATGTTGGAGTGAAGGGTACTCCTGTTGGTTGCAATTTGGTTGAAGATGTTGTAGAGGTTCTTGACGAATCTAATGAATTAGATATTACAGTGGGTTCTTTTGGTGATGTTAGGAGCAAGTTAGTGAAACCAAATCAGGTACAAGACATTTTTTATGGTGCACAATCGGATGATCATTCTCTAAGTGGTGATAATGTTAATTTTGATTGTATAAAAAAGAAAATGGGGGTTCGCTCTAGTATTGA
Organism: Rutidosis leptorrhynchoides; assembly: GCF_046630445.1. Taxonomy (NCBI): domain Eukaryota; kingdom Viridiplantae; phylum Streptophyta; class Magnoliopsida; order Asterales; family Asteraceae; genus Rutidosis; species Rutidosis leptorrhynchoides. The sequence continues at coordinate 31,935,187 of NC_092338.1, forward strand.
ACCAAATCAGGAGCATGTTTTTGTTGATGGTATTAAGAGTGCATCTTCACAATTGATAAACAAGGTTATTGATATGTCGGAACCGAATGATGATAACATTACGTTTGCGGTTAGATTAGATCGTTTAAAGAAGGAGAAAAAGAAAACGAAGGAAAAATTGTTGGCAAAAAATAAGGTTGTTTCGAACGTTGAAAGGCTTGAACCGGTTTTGTTTGGTCGTAGTGGAAGGTGTTATTGTGATTGCGAGGTCCCATCGTGTGAAAGTTGTTGTAAAGCGAGGTATGTTAGGAATAAAGATGTTTCAAAATGTTTACATAGTGATGCTAACCCGAGGTCAAGAAAGAAGGCGAAGGAGGTGTCCACTTCGGGTCCCTATAAGCTTAAAGATAACATTGACGACGTGGATTACGGGGACGCAATTCAAAACTTGTTCATGGGTCCTCAAGATGGAAAAGACGGCGGCTCATCGGCAATCGGGATAGGAAATATGTCCGTGGAGGCTTTCGCGGCATTCGACAATATGATGATACGTTTGGCCGCGGAGAGCGCGCCCGGTGATGGATCCGCTAATGTATTATCTTACAAGATTGAGAATCGATCCGGGAAGAATTCTATGAAAGAGACGGTTAATGGAAAACTAAAAAGGGCGGGTCCTCGAGGTTGATGTTGTGGTCCGTCTTTGTTCTTCGGTTGTTCTTGTTCGTTATTTTTTCATGTTATAGTTATTCGGTTTAATTGGTTAGTTCGATTGTAAGGTTTTTTTCGGGATGTTAGGGAGACCCGTTTATAGATAGCTTTTGTTTAGTTGTTTTCTAGGCGTGAGCTCCCCGTTTCTCCCATCGTTTTGTATTCTTGTTGAGGGCGTTTTCTTTTGGAAAACAACCTCGGTTCTATTTGAGTATTCGTATTTTCGCCGAAAAAAAAAAAAATAGATGTGACCTTGTTTGGTTGAAGTTAGATTGGGGTTATTAAAAGCAAAATCTATTGATTTATCAAACAATTGTAAATTGTGATCTTTTATTTACCTTAAGAACACAACACACATACACCTTAATGTATGAAAAGTGACAAACATTTTTACTTTTGCTGATAAACATTCTCACATAAGTTTATTATTGTTAATGTTTTTTCATTTTCTGGTTACCAGCATTCTAACGTTCCATTCTAAAAATAATAACTAAGAAATGTTTACCATCTTTTCTGTTGTAAACCATCGTGTAACACATGTTGGGCAGCATTCGTCTACAACCGAGATTCTTTGTCGGTAGAACATGCCTATTAGTTGCCTAAAACCTAGATTCTTCATAGAATAAATATATTGGTTGTTATCAGGATATTCTCATAAGAGATTTCAGATGCAAAGCTCAATACATCACATTTTGAGGTGATTAGAAAAACAGTCGAAAAAATCCACAATTATGCCACATAAATACGAACAAAATAAAATACTTAATTTTCCCGATAACTTGAACCGGGATAACCTCCATTTGTTTACCATTTAATATGTATACTAGTAGACTACTATTATCCATGACATATATCTTCATAACTACGCTATGTCACAGCACCAACTCAACATTTCCTTCTCATCATTAACTCACCAACCCATGACATAAGTCTTCATTACCACACTGGACCCATTTCTATTATTTTATTACTAAACTTATTATCAAAATAATTAAAAAACAAAATTAAAGAAAATTGATCGGTTGAGAGTGATTAAAGTTCCGTGAATGAAAATGCCATACAATGACACATACTATCACAATGAAACTTTGGCTAAGGCAGGGACGGTTGCTAATATCGAGGACATTGAAGGGCAGTAGCAACGGTGCTACCAACCTCGCAACGATACTTGTGGCCGTAGAGTAGCAGTTACTATGTTAACAAATTCAAGATTACATCATCTTCACAAAACTACCAACTTTAATTATTCATGTCACAACTCACAATTTTGCTACTTTTAACTCTGTTTTATACATCAATTCAATATGTTGCTTACATGTAAAGAAAAAAAGAACAAGTAATCTCCGATCAAGTGTCCCATATCATGACTACCGCGATCACCCCAATTCCCAACGTTACCGCCAACAACTTATAATGAGAAGCATCAACAGAACTCGGCTTCTGTGCTTTATAACCGCGAAGCAAATGGTTTATCGACACATACACAAACACCCCGCAAGCTATTCCCATTGATATTGCGAATATCCAGTCAGCAACCCGGCCCTGTGTCGTGGCATCAATTATAATTCCGATTGCCACACCAATTGGACTTGAAATCCCAAATGCAAAAGCATAAGATGCACACGATAACAAAGGGCGGTCTGGTATCATTCTTAAAAGAGCAATTCCCATTGCAATAGCTGCAAAGATCTTGTGAAGTGATATCGTCCATAACGCTTTCCATGCATCCGCTTTGGTGTCTGCGATTCCAATTGCGATTCCTTCGAATACCGAATGGAAACATAATGCAACTATCAGCAAGATGCTGTCCCCAAGTGACGAAGCTGATGATATTCCCATCTTCGTAGGGGCAGTTTCGTCTTTTCCATTACTATTGTCCCCTGTTATCATCAACAAATTACAATTGTTGTTCATTGTACTGCTCGTACAAATTACTTATTAAATCATGTCTTAATGACAAACAAACGAGTTTATTATACTTAGTAAAAAAAGGTATATTGCATACTATCAATTTTGGCAAAGGAAAATTGCCAAACATAATGCAATTAATAAAAAACAGGTGCGTAAATAAGCAGAGCTACTTGAGATCGACTTGTTAAAATCTCGTTTCGGTCTAAGCTTAAACAAGTTAGAGCTAGCGCCCGAGCTTGAATATAGTTTGAAGATTGTTTATCTAACAAGGTCGAACTCGAGTGTCTTATATCGAGCTCAAACACGCTCGTGAGCATAAATGAGCTTTTCATTTTATAACATATAATTGTATAATAATAATTATCATCAAGGTTGCAAAATACGTGAGACGGGGTCGAGACGGTCGGGTCCTAAAAAGGTCGAGACGTTCGAGACGGGGTCGAGACGGGGGTCGAGACGGACGTTGACCAAAGTTGACTTTTAAATATATAAGTATAAAAATGCTTATATGTATACATATTTTAAAGCTAAAAACTTTAATTAATTAATTTATACCGATAATTGCTATCATCGTTAATTTAATACAAAAAATTCAAACTAAAATACGATATATTTTACCGATTTTATCGATTTTCTCCCTTTTCTGAATGTTGACCGACTTTGACTCGATTTTTTTCACTTTAACCCGAATTTTGATCGTTGACTGTCATATTAGACGGTTTTCTACGAGACGGGACGGACTAGTCACCAAACCGTCGAGACGGGCGTCGAGACGGCTCGAGACGGGGTGTTTTGCAACAGTGATTATCATACATAAACACGTAGAACTCGAGCCGAGCTCGAGCTTGTATAATATCAAACGAGTCAAGATCAAGCTTAATATGATAGGCTAGAAATGATACAAACTAAAGCTCAAGCTCTTCCAATTTTAAATAGATTTGCAACATTTAGTAAATCTAAGTATTATGGATTTACAACTACAAATGTGACAATACTTGCAAACTAAGGACAAAATTTGCTCAAATACACTAAAATTGAAAATAAGGAAGTTTAGGTACAGACCTTGACCTTCAAGATCAGAACTGTTTTGCTTTCCATAAACGTATGAAATAACAGAATCGGCAAGCATAGTTAGCAAATAACCAGCACAAGCCAACATAAAAGCAAACGGGTATTTAACGGTCGTTAAATCCCCAAACGTTTCATTCGCATCACTTAAAAAATGCATCATCGCCGTTCCAAGAAACACGCCGCCAGCGAACTGAGTTCCTAAAATCAAAAACCCTTCATTCCATTTCAGAAAATATGGAGACACACCTCCCACAAAAGTCCCAACAAACACTAGTATTAAACACCATATCTTTACCAGAATTAATGATTTTGATCGGAGGTTTGGTTTTGTTGCGCCGGCGACGTCATCGTCGTCGTCTTCGCCGCCGTGGGTAGAGGCGGAGAGGATGAGGCAGAGGAAAACGGATGTAAGTAACAGGGAACGAGACATTAAAATAAAGGATTAATTATGAATTTTTAAGTTTACTGTTGTTCTACAATACAAAGAAACTAAATAAATATTTTGTATTTGTATTTTTTTGTACTTCCATAGAAGATACCGAGCAAAAGATGTGTAGTACAAACACATGTCTGATGTCTCGTTATATTTTTGTCGTCGAGGTCAATTGTTTGTCTTTATATACACAGTTTCTTTAAACAATTGGTTTTTTATTTTATTTTATAACCTATGTTATATGTTATAAAATACTCCATACTGGTTTGTGCATTTTTCATCTATTGATGATGATCATCTTATTTTAATGGTAATCATTATTTTAGGAAAAAAATAATCTAAAACAAAATAAAATACTCCATACCACTTTTTTTATTACTCGGTATATACAGCATCAAAATATTCGTCAAGAATTCTAAATGTTAAAAACGCTGCTAGAGCACCTAACAGATCTAGCATCAGGTCGCGCTGCACCTCTTGTAAAGATGGAAGTCAACACGTCAAATCCTCTTCTAATGCTAACAATCGAAGGAAGACCTCTGCGGCTGTAGATAAACCCTTGTCTCAGGAGTCGAACTCAGTGGTGTGCGAGGTAAATGGGCCAGCAATGGTGCTCCATGTATATTCATCAATGTATATGGACCCCATAATGACCCGGATAAGATTCGTATGTGGGACTCTCTTTCAGCGTTTATCAAAAAATATGAAGATGAAGCTTGTGTTGTTTGTGGAGATTTTAATGAGGTTCGCAATCAAGATGAAAGACTTAACTGTGAGTTTAATGCAAGCAGGGCTAGAAAGTTTAATGATTTCATAACAGGTAACAATTTGATTGATCTACCTATGGGCGGTAGGAAATTTACTCGGGTCAGTGAAGATGGATTGAAATTTAGCAAACTTGACAGGTTTCTCATAAATGATCATTTCAACCTCATGTGGAGTAACCTGTCGGTCATTGCTCTAGAAAGGAGTCTGTCCGACCACTGCCCTATTATTCTTAAAGATATTGAGAAAAACTTTGGTCCTAAACCTACCAGAGTCTTCGATGAGTGGTTAAAGGTGGATGGGATAGATTCTCTTGTTAAAGACACATGGGATGAGGAGTGTACAGATGGCTCGCGGCTTGATTGCAGATTTAGAAATAAGTTGAAAAAATTGAAGGCCCGTTTGAAGGAGAAGTGTAGCTTAACATTTGGGCAAATTGATGGGGACATAGAAACATTCAAGTCAATCGCCACCAATCTCGAACTTAAAGCAGAATCTGTTACACTTTCGGATATTGAGAAAAAAATTTGGAAAGAAGCAAGGAAAAAGTGGCTAGAAAAAGAAAGAATCAAATCGAATATGCTTAAGCAAAAAGCTCGTGTGCGTTGGATCTCTGAAGGTGATGATAATACTAAATATTTTCACACCTTACTCCGGCAAAGATATGCGAAAAATAACATCAGGGGGATCCCAGTTAATGGGATTTGGGTGGAGGAACCGCAAGAGATAAAAGAAGCCGTGTTTAAGCATTTTTCGAACATCTTTGAGAACACAACAATAGAGAGACCGAGCATGGAAGATCTACATTACCCATCCTTGAATCACGAGGCAGCCACTGCCTTAGAAGCCCCCTTCGTTGAAAGTGAAATTTTCGAGGCGATACACGATTGTGGTAGTTCAAAAGTGCCAGGTCCGGATGGTTACAATATGCTATTCTTCAAGAAATTCTGGGACACCATCAAGCTTGACCTAATGGCGGCTATCCAATGGTTTTGGGATAAGGGAGAATTTTCACGAGGTTGCAATGCCTCCTTCATAACCTTGGTGCCAAAAAAGGCAGATTCGATGAGTCTTGGTGATTACCGCCCAATAAGTCTAATTAGTAGCTACTACAAGATTGTTGCAAAAATTCTTTCAAATAGGCTTCGGCGTGTTGTGCCTAACCTTATTGGTTCCGAACAGTCCGCCTTCCTGAAAGGTAGATTCATTCTAGACGGTGCACTCATTGCAAATGAAACACTTAGGTTTATTAAGTCCAGCACGAAAAAAGGGCTTATTTTCAAGGTGGACTTCGAAAAAGCCTTCGATTGTCTTAATTGGGATTACTTGATGGAGGTGATGTGTTGCATGGGTTTTGGTGAAAAATGGAGGGGGTGGATTATGGCATGTTTAAAATCATCCTCGGTTTCAGTCTTAGTTAACGGATCTCCAACCCGAGAGTTTTCCTTGGGTAAAGGAGTCCGCCAAGGAGATCCACTTTCTCCTTTTCTTTTTATCATAGCGGCGGAAGGTCTGAATATTCTAGCTAAGGCGGCGGTAGAAAAGAACCTTTTTAAGGGAATCCAGGTGGGTCATGATAAAGTTCTTGTATCGCACCTACAATATGCCGATGATACGATCTTTTTAGGGAGTTGGGAAAAGAACAACACACTTAATCTCATCAACATTCTCAAATGATTTGAACTTTCCTCGGGTCTCAAAGTAAACTTTCACAAGAGTTTTGTCTATGGTGTTGGGATTTCTTACGAAGATGTGGAAAATATGGTGGTGAGAATGGGGTGTAAAGCTGGGAAACTCCCCTTCGTATACCTTGGTTTACCTATTGGTACCAAAATGAGTAATGTAGCGGCTTGGCAACCGGTGATTGAAAAATTCAAAAACCGACTTTCGGATTGGAAAATGCGTTCGACTTCTTTTGGTGGTCGTTTGGTTCTCATTAAATCGGTTCTAAGTAGTCTACCGTTGTATTACTTTTCGCTTTTGTAACAGACTGAAACCCGGGCTAGTTGTAAGTGGACTATTTTACCCTTAGGGTTTATGCTAAGTCTTAAGTGCTTTTTATTTTAATTATTTAATTAGTGTTTTATTATATTTGTGTTGTGTCCAGTTTGTGACAAGGGTCCCAGAACAGGTTTGTTTATTTTATTTGGACCTCGTTTGGGTTACCTAATCCTGTACGAAAGATATCAGATAATTGGTAAATACCCGTGTGTTGCACAGTGTGGGAATTAATCCCAAATATGTGACTAGTGTACTGCCTTCTTCTTCCCATTTCTAGAATTTTCCCAAACACACCCGTACCTTCATCCCTCCCATCTACCAAACCCTAATTCTCCATTGTTGATCTTGAGCTCAAATTGGTCTTAAAATCACGTTCTTTACACTCTACTGATTCTTTTAAGGTATGAATCATGAGCTTTTATGATCAATTTAGTGTTAAAATGGCGTTTTTAAGTGTATTTGTTCAAAAGCTTGATTTTGTGTCAAAATCCATGGATTTGATGTTGTTATGGTCAAAACTTTGTGGGTTTATAGTCTATAACATGTAGTAATTGAGCTGTGGTAAGTTTTGGTGTCGAAAACGAGCTCTAGATCGAGTTTTGGTGAATTTAGTTTGAAGTCCGTAGGTTGTGTTCAGAATCTGCAGATGATGAACACAGTCGACCGACTGGCGAGTGAACCGACCGACTGAGTTTGACTTTCGGCCGATTGTGGATATACCAAATAAGTCGACCGATTGGGAAAGTCAGTCGACCGGTTGTGTCAACAGTCGACCGACTGTCTACGTCAGTCGACCGATTGAGGAGACAGTCGACCGACTATGTGTCCAGGGCAGAATGTTTTACCAAAATGCCTTTTTCTAGCCGTTATGCTGCCCGTTTGTATTTTGGTGTTCAGGATGTAAATTTTGAAAGTGCACAAGTGTAAAGCATGAAAATTTTAGCGGACGCATTTTTTTATGAATTTGCTATAATTCGCTGTCAGTGTGTCTAATCTTGATGGGAACACTATTCTAACTTGGTTTTTGCTGTTCTCAGGAGATAAGGACAAGGAAGAAGCTCAGAAATAATAACTGAGCAGTTACTGGTAATTGGTGAGTGGGTCTATCTACGGATAGAGTTTAAGTAGCATATCATGCTACTGTGGTTGACTCTTTTACCATGCATAGTGTATAAATTTCCATGTTAGAATAATAATATCGTTGCCGGATGTTGTATGTGAATTTTGTGTACACTGTGTGAATGGTACCAGTCGGGCAGGGAGACTGGGGACTCGAGACCGTGCCTAGGAGAGGTTAGAGTCCGTATGAGGTCAACCGTGCCTAGGGGAGGTTGGGTCCATAGGCTACTAATTGTGGAGTATAGTGTGAACGATGCACCCCCTGCATCTGGATAACTATACTGTGAATTGAGTAGCAGGGATTATCGGTAGACTCAGGCCCGATCAGCTGGGAGTCATGTGCTCGTACAAGCCGCCGATCCTCGTATTGTCTTATTGTATGCTAGTTGGTAGTTAGCAAGTGTTGTTGTTAGTATATAGCTTGTGTGTGGCTTAAGCTATATCTGTTAGATAGATTTCATTCACTTAGCAGTGTTCTAATCCCCCACATGTTTCCCCCTTTGCAGGTTTAGGTACTACTAGATGGGATGGGTATTGATGCAGAAGACATGTTTGACAACCCAACTCTGATGTGGACTTTTGTATAAATAATGTTTTGTAAAAACGTAACACCGTTTTGTAAACTTAAACGTAATTGCACGGATTAATGTAATGACGTGTCATATATAGTGTTTGTAAATAAAGTCTTCCGCTGTGTGTTTAAAAAAAAATGGCCGGTGTTACAAGTTGGTATCAGAGCATGGTTTGGCAGCAAATACGTGCGCGTATTTTGTTCCCAAACCCTGAGGCAAGTCAAACAGGTCTGTGGGAGTGGGGGCTAAGTGAACATAGGATATACGTGTGTTAGTTGTGATTGAACTAACTGTTATCCACTAAGCTTTTGTGTAAGCTGTTTTGTAGCACAGGTATGGCTGATAGAAATGCAACTGGCCCATCCAACCCCGGAATATTCAGAGCACCAGAAGAGGGTGTTGAGTCTGATGATGATCAGAGTAGTTACATCCTCCAGTTAGAAAGTAAGCTAAAAGAGGCTGAAGACAAAATTAATGAGCTTGAATTGGCGAGGCATTCTGGAAATGATGATACGCCACCTGGATTCCCAACCGCGCAATCCCAAACAATACCTAATATGCACCAGAACCAGTTTCAGAATCAAATACCTAACCAATACTATATGCCACCGCAAAACACTTTTACTTACCAAAATCCCATGATGATGAACCCATACCAAATGCAAATGTTCCAACAACCTTACATGCAACCACCCAAAAGATGTACTTATAAGAACTTCCGTGATTGCAAACCCTCCGATTTTTCTGGAAGTACTGATCCGACTGTAACTCTCAATTGGTTGCGAGAAATTGAAAGGGTATTTGAAGCGTGCCAGTGTGAACCCGAGCTGAAAGTGACATATGCTAGTCGATTGTTGAAAGGTAGGGCTATGATTTGGTGGGATTCTTTGATTTCCAGTATACCAATGGAGCAAGTAAGTATGATCACGTGGGAGCAATTTCATGGGAAGGTGTGTGAACAGTATTGTAATCCGTTTGATATGAATCGAATCAAGACTGAGTTTTTTGAAATGAAGATGACACCTCAAATGACGATCGATGAGGTAGTAGAGAAGTATATGGATAAACTGAGGTTTGTACAACAATAGGTGCCAGACGAAGCGTCTCGTATCCAGCATTTTGTTAATATCATTTTGCCAGAGTACCGAACTTTTGTTAGAACAGCTACATCGTTGTCTCAAGCTGTTGTGATGGCTAAGATGGTGGAAAGTGATGTTCAGGCCGCTAGAAACAGAATGTTTGGTTATGTGCTACAACAAAGTGGGCAAGTATCTGGTCAATCAGGATCTAAATCCAAGAAGTCTAGTGGGTTTAAATCAAAGGGTAAAAGTGGTCAGAGTAGTTCTGGGTCTGGATCAGGTAAAGGAAATTGGTGTCACACGTGTCGATCTTCTCATAGTGGTCAATGTTCTGAGGCTACAAGAAGATGTTTAAAATGTGGTGTTGTTGGGCATGAGTCTTCAGCATGTCCGTATCCGAATAGTGTGTGTTGGAGTTGTCACAAACCAGGACATCGTTCAGTTAGTTGTCCGTCGAAGAGTGGTAATTCCGAGGCAGGGTCAGGGGCGCGTTCGGCATCAGCCGGAGGGTCAACTACCTCGAGTGGGCAAAAGAGGAAGAACCCTCCAACAGCAGAGGCTAGAGCTTTTCAGATGTCGGTTGAGAATGCTGTGGCAACCGACGAAGTGATCACCGGTATGTTTCTAATCAACTCAATACCTGCTCGCGTATTGTTTGATTGTGGTGCCAATAGGTGTTTTATGTCCCTAGATTTCTGTACTAAGTTGAATTTACCAGCTACTATGTTACCCAAGTCGGTTAGTGTAGAAGTAGCCGATGGTAAGACCACACCCGTCACAACATATGTGTCTGGGGTTTGTATAGAGATCGAAGGGAAGTCTTTCCCAGTGACTTGTTTAGTGTTACCTATTCCTAGCTTTGATGTAGTATTAGGAATGGATTGGTTGAGCTCTCTTAGGGCTAATATTAAGTGTGATAGGAAAATGATTACCTTTCGTTCGACCGATGGAACCCGTGTTGTGGCCCGAGGGGAGCGGGGTGGGTATAATTTTTCGTTGATAACCATGATGAAAGCTAAAAAGTCGATGGCAAAGGGCTGTGAATCATTTCTTGCATATGTAATTGATGCGAAGAAAGAAAAGAAAACTGTGGCTGATATTCCGGTAGTATCAGAATTTCCCGAAGTGTTCCCAGATGAGTTACCAGGTCTGCCGCCGGTAAGGGAAGTTGAATATAAGATTGAGTTGGTTCCTGGAACAAATCCAGCTACAAAAGCTCCATACCGATTAGCGCCATCTGAAATCCGTGAAATAATGTCACAGATTCAGGAGTTATTAGATCGTGGGTTTATCCGACCGAGTTCTTCACCGTGGGGTGCTCCGGTATTGTTTGTTAAAAAGAAAGATGGGTCAATGCGTATGTGTATTGATTATCGTGAATTGAATAAAAGAACAGTGAAAAATAAGTATCCATTACCTCGAATAGACAATTTGTTCGATCAGTTACAGGGTGCTTCATTCTTTTCCAAGATAGATTTACGATCCGGGTATCATCAGGTTCATGTTGCTGAATCAGATATACCGAAAACAGCGTTCAGAACTAGGTATGGTCATTATGAATTTCTTGTCATGCCGTTTGGGTTGACGAATGCGCCAGCAGTCTTCATGGATTTAATGAATAGAGTGTGTCGTTCGTTCTTAGATAAGTTTGTGATTGTGTTCATAGATGATATACTAGTGTATTCAAAGACAGAGAGTGAACATGCTGAACATCTGAGATAGGTTTTGAACTTGTTGAAACGTGAGCAACTATTTGCAAAATTTTCAAAATGTGAATTTTGGTTACGTGAAGTGCAGTTTTTGGGTCATGTGATTTGTGCCGAAGGTATAAAAGTTGATCCGACAAAGATAGAAGCGGTAATGAATTGGAATTCTTCGAAGACTCCGACTGAGATTAAGAGTTTTCTGGGATTGGCTGGTTATTATCGCAGGTTTATCAAGGATTTTTCTAAAATAGCAGGTCCGTTGACTAAGTTAACTCGTTAAGATGTAGCCTTTCGATGGACTGATGAACAGGAAAAGGCTTTTCAGATTTTGAAACAGCTACTGTGTCAGGCACCAGTGTTAGCTTTACCAGAAGGTTCAGACGACTTTGTGGTATACTGTGATGCGTCATATGCTGGGTTGGGTTGTGTATTAATGCAAAGAGGTAAAGTAATCGCTTACGCCTCGCGACAATTGAAAGTTCATGAGAAGAACTATCCAGTGCATGATCTTGAAATGGCTGCAGTAGTGTTTGCTTTGAAACTGTGGAGACACTATTTGTATGGAACTCATTGTGTTATATGTACAGATCATAAGAGTTTGCAGTATATCTTCTCACAGAAAGAATTGAATATGCATCAGAGGCGATGGCAAGAGTTGATCAAAGATTATGATTGTAAAATTAAATACCATCCGGGTAAGGCAAATGTAGTTGCAGATGCTTTAAGTCGCAAAAAGTCTAGTAAGAATGTTAAATTCTTGCGTTTGAGTATAACTTCAGATTTGATTGACCAATTGAAAACTGTTCAAGCCATTGCTTTGGAAGATGAACATGTTAAATCTGAACTTATGACTAAACGAAAATTTGACCTAGCCGATGACTCACGTGGACTTAAAACCTTTCATGATCGTATTTGGGTGCCTATGCTTGGAGACTTGAGGGAATTAATCTTGACAGAAGCTCACAAATCCAGGTTGACAGTACATCCGGGTGGTAATAAAATGTATCATGTTTTGAAAACAGTGTATTGGTGGCCGACAATGAAAACAGATATCGCTCGATATGTTGAAAAGTGTCATATTTGTGCTTAAGTGAAGGCAGAACATCAGAAACCTTATGGTTCGTTACGTCAGTTACAGATTCCAGAGTGGAAATGGGAACATATAACGATGGATTTTGTGACCAAATTACCTCGAACTCAGAAACGACACGATATGATTTGGGTAATAGTGGATCGTCTAACTAAAAGTGCTCATTTTCTTGCTACTCGTGAGACAGCTATGTTGAGTGAGTTAGCCGAATTATACGTGAAAGAGATAGTTAGTCGACATGGTGTACCGTTATCGATCGTTTCAGACAGAAATTCCAGATTTGTGTCGAATTTTTGGAATAGTCTTCAACAGAATTTGGGTACACGTGTGAATTTAAGTACAGCTTATCATCCTCAGACAGACGGTCAGAGTGAAAGAACGATACAGACTTTGGAGGATATGTTAAGGTCTTGTGTGTTAGAATACGGTGGTTCATGGGATACACATTTACCGCTGGTCGAATTCGCGTATAATAATTCATATCATTCGATTATAGGGATGCCGCCCTATGAAATGTTGTACGGTTTGCAGAACTCCGACTTGTTGGTTAGAAGCCTGGGAGAAACAGTTTGCAGGTCCCGAAATTGTTCAAATGACAGCCGAAAAAGTTGCAATCGCGCGAGAAAAGTTGAAAGCCGCTAGAGATAGACAAAAAATGTATTCTGATCCGCGTAGACGTCCGGTAACCTTTAATGTGGGTGAACGAGTGTATTTAAAAGTTTTGCTGTGGAAAGGGGTTATTAGATTCGGTAAATGTGGTAAGTTAGCACCAAGATTTATTGGTCCATTTTCGATCAGTGAAGTGTTGAATGATCAGACTGTGGTGTTAGATCTTCCGCCAGAGTTAGCCGGTATTGATAATACATTTAACGTGTGTTATCTTCGTAAGTGTAAAGTCGAGGATAAAACACAACTCCTTCCTTTAAAAGATTTAAGAGTCGATTTGAATAAGAAATTGGTGGAAGAGCCGGTCCGTGTAGTTGACCGAAAGGTGACTAAGTTGAGAAATAAAGAGATACCGATGGTGTTGATTGAGTGGAAACACAGTTTGGTGTAAAGACCCGTCCTTATCCACCTGGATGAAGTCATCAACATGTGGTCCCATTGCGATGATCGACTCCAAGTAATGTCCTTAAAATGAGCTAATGCACAGCGGAAGACTTAATTCGTACCTGAGAATAAACATGCTTGAAAGTGTCAACCAAAAGGTTGGTGAGTTCATAGGTTTATCATAACAATCATTTCAATATTTTAATAGACCAAAAGATTTCATATACACATACGTTTTAATAAAAATATTCTAAGTGGTTGAGCACTTGGTAACCGTACTTAACATTTAATCAACGTCGCATATTCCCTTTATTATGAAATCTCACTACACTGTACCAAGAGTAGTCACCAAAACGAAGTACTGTGCAACCGTTGAATACTGGTCGTCCAGTCCGGTTGGGGTTGTCAGGCCCGATAGATCTATCAACAGGATTCGCGTTTACAATACCCATGTAAATAGTAGTTACCAAGCTACAGGGAAATATGCTAGTGGTACAACTCAACGTAGAATATATTTTAAGTACTTGTGTCTATTTCGTAAACATTTATAAAAGCAGCGCATGTATTCTCAGCCCAAAAATATATATTGCAAAAGCAATTAAAAAGGGAGCAAATGAAACTCACCCAATGTATTTTGTAGTAAAAATACATATGACTATATGAACAATGTAGGGTTGGCCTCAGATTCACGAACCTATATCATTTGTATATATATTAATACACATAATCGTAATCGAGTAAAATATATTATTTTTAATACTACACTTGTTAAATTATTTGTTATATAGATATAGATATATTAATTTTTATATTTTTATTTAACTAATGTTTATCTTTTATTATAACATAATGATTTATATTAGGGTTTATAAAATATATATATATATATATGTTTATATTATTTGATATATGTTATATATAGCTTAGTTACTATCTTGTTAATAATAAAATTATATTGATATGTGATATTAATATTCTTATAATGTATTGTTATATAAAAATATCTATTAGTAGTAATACAAATAATAATAATTATGATTATAAAATTTTACTACTAATAATAACCTTAATGTTGATAATAATAATAATAATAATAATAATAATAATAATAATAATAATAATAATAATAATAATAATAATAATAATAAAAAGGTTTACTAGCTTAAAGGCTCAAAAATATAACAAACCGCCCATGCCGAGACTCGAACTCAGGAACACTCGCTAACCCGACAACATCCAAGAGCACCGAACCATCCAAGTTTTTCTGTTTTATATACCTCGAATTATCTATAAACGTTTTCTATTGTTTACAGATCCGTCCCAACATAATGGACTAGTTCTCAGCCCAATGATGAACAGTTACCAGGCCCAATAACCGATTTACAAACCCAAGTATATATTATGGAGTAAAACCCGTTTTAGTTTGTTGTATAGAGAAAAAAAAAACGGCTGTAGCAAAAACAACAACCGACACCCATAGATCTACATCATCATTCCATTACCCCTTTCGTTAAAATAGCAGCAAACACAGAAATTCAGAAGTGTATCATCATCTTCATCAATTATAACATAAAATCATATAAACTCATAAACACTATCCATCATTCTTCATTATTATTTTGTCGGTTGGGTGAGGGTTTGATCCAAAATAGAAACAGATATAAAGAAGTAGTATAAGCTATCAAATTGGGTTTCAGTTTGGTTATGATTCGAAACAGAAATAAATATAGTAGCAGTAACGAATAATAAGGATGATGATTTTATGCGGTTTATGTGGGTTGCAGATGTTCCAATGGTGTTCGAATCGATCAGAAAACAAACAACGGTGGTCTTGGGGTTTCTATGGTGGCGGTTTAATGATGATTCTCGAACAAGAAAGAGGAGAGAGAGAGAAAAGAGATGAAGGAGTGATGGTGCTTGTTGTAGGTTTGGTTGTGTGATGAGGTAGGTTCAATGAAGGTAGAGAGATGAAGGAGAGAAAGGTAGAAACTCGATGATGATTAAATGGCGGTGATAATAACAGAAATATTTGAATCAAACTGCAGCAGTCCTTTGATGGTTTTACAGGTTAATGGGTTGTTTGAATGGTTGTAATAATGCCGACAGTAACAGTTGATTGAGTTGCCACAATGGTACAAAGTGGTGGTTGATAATGGTGTTCAATGGCTAAAGTGTGAACCGAAGATAATGATTATCGTTGGTGAAGGTCTTGGCGAAAGTGGTAATCGAATATGGGGTTCATGTTGTCGGTTCTTAGATGTAAGTGACGTGAAGGTTTAAAATAGAAAATAGTAGAATCAATTACAAGGTGACGGTTCTAGTGGATGGGAAACACATCGAACAGCAGCAGTGGTAGCTGCAAATGGTTTCTGTTTTGTGGTCTGGTTTGACAAAAAAACCGAACAGGAAAAAACAAAAAGAAGACTCGATGGTTATGGTGGTTTAATCTTGGGTGATGGTAGCTGAAGGTGGTGAGGGTGTTGGAGGGGTGGTTCACGGTTGAGAGATTTGAGGTGGTGAACTGGGTTCCACGAGGGAGATGACAAGAAAAGGTGATGATGGTTCACCATTTTTGGTGGTGAAATGTGGCGGTTGTTCATAGTGGAGGAAGATATCAGGTGGCGGTTTGTGGTGGTGCTCAAGATAGAAAACAGAAACCGATTGGTAGTGGTTCACTAATGATGGTGATCGAAGGAGAGAGTGGAGGTGGAAGGCGATGGTTTAAAACAAAAACAGTAGATGGCTAAATGGTAGCAACTATAGTAGTTACATGAATTAACTTGGGTGGTAACGGTTGACTAAATTAACCAGAAACAGAAGTAAAAGAATAATCACAACTTACACTGTTTGTTTGTCAAAGCAACAAGAAAAAGATAAATAAATATACGCATCAACATTTAATGGTTGTGGTGGTAATGGTTTAATGAAGGTGAAGTGGTGGTTTGATGGGGTTATAGACGAAGATGGTTGCGGTTGTAAGGTGGTCGGATTGGGGTGGCCAAAGTTGTCGTAAGGAGAAGGACACAAGCACTTTGATGGGTGTTATGATCATATAGCTGCATCCATATATCTATATTTATATACCTATATTTATATATATATTATAATATAGTAAATATGAAGTGGGTATTAGCTGTACAAAAATAAGTCATTGTAGAATTTGGAAGTTTCTTTGTTAACATTCATTTTACTGTAATGTGATTGACAGAAAAGTTGAGATATGAATTATTAATAATATTTTTAAAAAAAACGTGCCATTACCATTAATAAAATATACATTAGTAGCATCCACTTGTTTGATAGTACCGACAGTTCAATTCGGATATTATATCGTGTCCATTGCTAAACAGTTAAGATATAAAAGTGTTCCTAAAGATCCCAAGTTTTTAGATTAAATCATATTTAATTATTTCACTCATTACCTGTTTGAAACCTGATCAAAAAGATTCACTAATTATTTATTTTCTGTCTTAATTAACGTGTACGGGATACTAAAACTTAAACTAAAAGGGTAAAAATACTTTTATCGATCCCATAATCTCTTTAATCAATATGCGGACTAACTTTTATTTAAGTCCTCATAGATATATATTAGGTTTATATTAAAATCAACGAAATGTCAACCGAGTGTTCCAAACGTTTACAGTTTAGATTCGAAATCATTTTTATTTAATGTATACTTTAAATATATAAGAACATTCATAAATTACAAATTTTACTTCGTAAATAAATATATTAGTTAAATATATTAAACCTTTAAATTTAATATATTAATATATATATATACAAGTAATATTCATATATATATATATATATATATATATATATATATATATATATATATATATATATATATATAATAATAATAATAATAATAATAATAATAGTTTACATTACAACGTATTTTATTTTAATTATTTAGTTATAATAATAATTTGTATAATAGTTATTATTATTTTAAGTTATATATACACATATACATACATTTATATATACACACATTCACAAATAATGGTTCGTGAATCATCGGGATTAGTCAAAAGGTAAATGAATATACATAATAAATAAATAAATTTTGAGACTCATCCTAATAGAATTTTCATATCATGTCAAAAATATTAGATCGTAGTGAGAGTTTGGTTCAAAATTAGTCGAATTTTTCCGGGTCGTGACAGTACCTACCCGTTAAAGAAATTTCGTCCCAAAATTTGATCGAGGTCGTCATGGCTAACAATAAAAATGTTTCATGACGAATATGAATTGATAAATAGAGTTTTATCATTATTGAGTAATATAGATAAAACAATTCGATTACTTGAAACGTATGAGTGGAGCTATCACAAAAGATCGAGATCGAGTTTTAACTTTTGACGTAGTCACGGTGGGTTTCTGGAATTCAAGAAATTTAAAGAAAATCTTCTAATCAGAAATAAAATGTAATAGCACGATTTATTAACAATTTGTTGGAATTACGAGGGAACGGAAATATCAAGAAAATATTTTCGTGATATGCTTGGAAATTAGGTAGAATGAAAGAGTCGTGTAACATGGCACATGATGACGTTATGATCTGTGAATCATCATGTTTCATTAGAACTTTTAGCATGACTTACTGTAATATAATCATGTTGGCCAAGCGTCATTATATTATACTAACCCATGCATCAGTTTCTAACACTTCTCCACAATTCATTCATAATTTATACTTAGATTTTACAGAAGTTTTCAATATAATGGAATACTGAAAACACGAAGAGGTAGATAATTTCGGACAGGAATATTTATGAAAATATCCTCAAAAATATCGAAGATACTTATGATGATATTTTGGAATTTCTAAGTTTCGAAGGTTGATAAAGAAAAAAATTTCCCGCAAGATTTTGACATGACTTAGGAACAAGATATTCTCTAAAGATTTCGGTGGATTCAGAATTACCTGAATTCTTTGAATATAGGGTTTGGTCCTTGTATTTGTCCTTGGTCTCCTTCATGGTTAGCTCAATCCGTTTTTCAGTACCAAATTTTCTATCGAGCGTTCCCAACACTCCATTCTTTATCATCAAACTCTTGGCCATTAAGACCATCTACAACATGCTGCTTCGTCGGTATTTTCAAGGTTAACGGATCTTGGTCATCGGTTATCAAACCGAGGTAATTTCAGGAGAATTGTGTTTTTAGATGATTAAACGCTGATGGTAGTATGGTGGAATATGAAAGGTTCTCCGGTAACAATGATGAAAGGCAAACTTACATATCAAAGTTATAATAAGACTTATTCGAATGAAAGGTAGAAGTTGCTCTGCTGGAGCTGTGACAAAATTGGCTAATTTGAAAGGGATTACCAATTTATTTTGGGTAATAATAATACTAAAGGAATTAGCACAGCTACGTGTTAAACGTTTACTCAGTTTCCGAGAGTTTTTCAGATGCATAACTATATGCATCAATCTTTTCTTCCGTAGATGAAGTGTGGCTGGTTCATCCTCTCGATCGAGGTGTTTTCAAGTATCATGAAAGATTTGAACGCAGATGGTATTTATTAAGATACAAATGAGATTGAAGATGAAATCAAGTGGCAAACTTGAAGAATTGTTTAGTTTCATATGTTATAATTGATATTTTAATTCATTTTAATTGCCCAAAGTTAGTAGTCCAATAGTTCATATATAGTTTAATATATAACATTCGAATTAATTAATACGTATCGTGACCCGTGTACCGATCTCAGTATTGATCACAACTCAAATTATATATATATTTTGGAATTAACCTTAACCCTGTATAGCTAACTCTGTCATTTGCATATAGAGTGTCTATGGTTGTTCCAAGATAAATATATAGATGGGTCAATATGATATGTCAAAACCTTGTATACGTGTCCCGTTATTTAAAGTGCGTAAAATAAATACAGAAATTAAATAATGATAAATTAAATTGCTAGAATGTAAATTGTGAGAATGTAAATTGCGATAATTATATTTAAATCATATTTTAGATTGCGAGAATGTAAATTGCGAGAATGTAAATAATGATAAAGATCCCAAGTTTTTAGATTAAATCATATTTAATTATTTCACTCATTACCTGTTTGAAACCTGATCAAAAAGATTCACTAATTATTTATTTTCTATCTTAATTAACGTGTACGGAATACTAAAACTTAAACTAAAAGGGTAAAAATACTTTTATCGATCCCATAATCTCTTTAATCAATATGCGGACTAACTTTTATTTAAGTCCTCATAGATATATATTAGGTTTATATTAAAATCAACGAAACGTCAACCGAGTGTTCCAAACGTTTACAGTTTAGACTCGAAATCATTTTTATTTAATGTATACTTTAAATATATAAGAACATTCATAAATTACAAATTTTACTTCGTAAATAAATATATTAGTTAAATATATTAAACCTTTAAATTTAATATATTAATATATATATACAAGTAATATTCATATATATATATATATATATATATATATATATATATATATATATATATATATATATATATATATATATATATATATATATATATATATATATATAATAATAGTTTTCATTACAACGTATTTTATTTTAATTATTTAGTTATAATAATAATTTGTATAATAGTTATTATTGTTTTAAGTTATATATACACATATACATACATTTATATATACACACATTCATAAATAATGGTTCGTGAATCATCAGGATTAGTCAAAAGGTAAATGAATATACATAATAAATAAATAAATTTTGAGACTCATCCTAATAGAATTTGCATATCATGTCAAAAATATTAGATCGTAGTGAGAGTTTGGTTCAAAATTAGTCGAATTTTTCCGGTTCGTGACATTTGGGTTCTAATCTTACGTGGGAAACGGAAGAGTTGATGAGAAACCGCTACCCTCATTTGTTTGACCAAGACCAGATTCTGAGGACGGAATCCCCTTAAGGGGGGTGGATTTGTAACAGACCGAAACCCGTGCTAGTTGTAAGTGGACTATTTTACCCTTAGGGTTTATGCTAAGTCTTAAGTGCTTTTTATTTTAATTATTTAATTAGTGTTTTATTATATTTGTGTTGTGTCCAGTTTGTGACAAGGGTCCCAGAACAGGTTTTTTTATTTTATTTAGACCTCGTTTGGGTTACCTAATCCTGTACGAAAGATATCAGATAATTGGTAAATACCCGTGTGTTGCACAGTGTGGGAATTAATCCCAAATATGTGACTAGTGTACTGCTTTCTTCTTCCCATTTCTAGAATTTTCCCAAACACACCCATACCTTCATCCCTCCCATCTACCAAACCCTAATTCTCCATTGTTGATCTTGAGCTCAAATTGGTCTTAAAATCACGTTCTTTACACTCTACTGATTCTTTTAAGGTATGAATCATGAGCTTTCATGATCAATTTAGTGTTAAAATGGTGTTTTTAAGTGTATTTGTTCAAAAGCTTGATTTTGTGTCAAAATCCATGGATTTGATGTTGTTATGGTCAAAACTTTGTGGGTTTATAGTCTATAACATGTAGTAATTGAGTTGTGGTAAGTTTTGGTGTTGAAAACGAGCTCTAGATCGAGTTTTGGTGAATTTAGCTTGAAGTCCGTAGGTTGTGTTCAGAATCTGCAGATGATGAACACAGTCGGCCGACTGTCGGTCGACAGTCGACCGACTGGCGAGTGAACCGACCGACTGAGTTTGACTTTCGGCCGATTGTGGATATACCAAATAAGTCGACCGATTGGAAAAGTCAGTCGACCGGTTGTGTCAACAGTCGACCGACTGTCTACGTCAGTCGACCGATTGAGGAGACAGTCGACCGACTATGTGTCCAGGGCAGAATGTTTTACCAAAATGCCTTTTTCTAGCCGTTATGCTGCCCGTTTGTATTTTGGTGTTCAGGATGTAAATTTTGAAAGTGCACAAGTGTAAAGCATGAAAATTTTAGCGGACGCATTTTTTTATGAATTTGCTATAATTCGCTGTCAGTGTGTCTAATCTTGATGGGAACACTATTCTAACTTGGGTTTTGCTGTTCTCAGGAGATAAGGACAAGGAAGAAGCTCAGAAATAATAACTGAGCAGTTGCTGGTAATTGGTGAGTGGGTCTATCTACGGATAGAGTTTAAGTAGCATATCATGCTACTGTGGTTGACTCTTTTACCATGCATAGTGTAGAAATTTCCATGTTAGAATAATAATATCGTTGCCTGATGTTGTATGTGAATTTTGTGTACACTGTGTGAATGGCACCAGTCGGGCCTAGGGAGACTGGGGACTCGAGACCGTGCCTAGGAGAGGTTAGAGTCCGTATGAGGTCAACCGTGCCTAGGGGAGGTTGGGTCCATAGGCTACTAATTGTGGAGCATAGTGTGAACAATGCACCCCCTGCATCTGGATAACTATACTGTGAATTGAGTAGCAGGGATTATCGGTAGACTCAGGCCCGATCAGCTGGGAGTCGTGTGCTCGTACAAGCCGCCGATCCTCGTATTGTCTTATTGTATGCCAGTTGGTAGTTAGCAAGTGTTGTTGTTAGTATATAGCTTGTGTGTGGCTTAAGCTATATCTGTTAGATAGATTTCATTCACTTAGCGGTGCGCTAATCCCCCACATGTTTCCCCCTTTGCAGGTTTAGGTACTGCTAGATGGGATGGGTATTGATGCAGAAGACATGTTTGACAACCCAACTCTGATGTGGACTTTTGTATAAATAATGTTTTGTAAAAACGTAACACCGTTTTGTAAACTTAAACGTAATTGCACGGATTAATGTAATGACGTGTCATATATAGTGTTTGTAAATAAAGTCTTCCGCTGTGTGTTTAAAAAAAAATGGCTGGTGTTACAGCTTTTCCGTGCCCCATCGAGTGTCACCAAATTACTTGAGAGTTTGAGGCGTGTTTTCTTTTGGGGTGGGGATCTTTCGGGAAACAAAATGTCTTGGGTCAAATGGGAGAAAGTCATCTCTCCTTACAGGGTGGGGGGTTTAGACATCGGGAGTCTAAAAAGCAAAAATTTAGCCTTGTTAGGGAAATGGTGGTGGAGGTTTAAAACCGAAATCGATTCCCTATGGGTTAAAGTCATTCGTAGTTTGTATGGTACTAATGGTTGCCTTGTGACGAATGTTGATAATCCTCAACATACTTCACTTGGCGTTTGGGATAATATAATTCGTGCAGGAAAACATATTGAAGATTTGGAGATCCATTTCAACAATTCTTTCGTGAAGGTAATAGGTGATGGTGGGTCCGTCTCTTTTTGGGATGACTGTTGGTACGGCTCCAATAAATTTAGAGATTTATTTCCAAGATTATACAGGTTGGAGGTCAACAAAAATGTGTCCGTCAAAGCTCGGCTGAATGATTCTTCTCCTCAAAATGGTTCGGCTCATCAGAATCTGTCCCAGCATACCTCGTCTACTCAGAATGTTGCTGCAGCTCGTCTCAATTCTCCACAATCTGTTCGAGATCAACCTACTGTCAATAATCATGCTTCGGTCAGCTTGGGGGAAGATCACATCACCTGGGAATGGGTCAGACAACCATCGGGTCGTACTCTCAGCGAGTTTCATGATCTCAAACTACTCCTTCGTGATGTGAAATTGCCCCGAGATACAAAAGATAGTTGGAAGTGGTCACTTGCAACGAATGGTTTATTTACGGTAAACAATTTGTCCTCTCTCATTGATGCGCAAGTACTTGGGATTAGCAACAACAATGGGGAAGCTACTTGTCGTAACGGTTTAGTGCCAAAAAAGGTTGAACTTTTCGTGTGGCGTCTTTTATTGAATCGTCTTCCGGTTAGGCTTGAGCTCGACAATAGGGGAATCGATCTTCATAGTGTTAGATGCCCCGTGTGCGATGATGGCCTTGAATCGGTTGAACACTCGATTCTCTCTTGCCGACTTGCTCATGACATTTGGTGCCGTGTGTTCAAATGGTGGAATCGTGGAGGTCTCACATCATTATCTTTAGTGGAACTTGTTCGTGATAGCGCAAATATCGGTTTAATTTGGCAAGGGGTCACATGGGTCACTTCCTACCTTATCTGGAAGAACCGCAACAATATGGTTTTTCAAAATAAAAGTTGGAGCGCCCCGGTGGCCCTATGCGAAATTCAAGTCATCTCGTTCGACTGGATCTCGTGTAAATATAAGGAAGTCAAGATAGATTGGAACATGTGGCTAACAAGGCCAAGCTTTTACTTGTAATTTACATGGGTTGGGTTGCAATCTCTGCTCCCTCTAGGGGTGTTCATCGGTTCGGTTTTCGGTTTGTTCGGTTTATTCGGTTCGGTGTATTCGGTTTTGAATTTTTTTTGGGCAAAACCGAAAACCGAACCGAAAACCGAATTCAAAGTTAAAACCAAACCGAACCGAAAACCGAATTCAAATAAAGATTCGGTTCGGTTTTCGGTTAAACCGAATATTATGAAAAAACTGAGAATGATGGTAGTTTAATTGTGGCCTTACTAATGCCTTAGTTATTTATATCCTAAAACAATGACGTTCTATTAAATTATCAAGAATTCGATGATTTATTAATATTTACAACTTAATTATGACTTTTACCGCTTCTGTTATTAAGAAGATGAAAATAATAATTTGAGTAACATAATTATAATGTGAGTTACCAAATCGTCATATGGGTGAGAACATATTTTATTGATTGGATCCCAAATTATAATGACATTAAAACATAAATATACCAATTAAATATATAAAAATTTTGAATTCGATTTTGAATTCGGTTTTCGGTTAAACCGAATTCAGAATTTCCAAAACCGAAAACCGAACCGAAAACCGAATTCAAATTCGGTTTCGGTTTGACTCGATCCGAAAACCGTTTTTCAAATTCGGTTTGGTTTTTTTTGGGTTTGGTTTCGGTTTGGTTTTCGGGTTCCACAGTTTCAAACCAAATACTGACCACCCCTAGCTCCCTCCCGTTAACTAGGTCGTTTTCCTTTTTTCGAGTTCTTGTGATACTTTAAGGGTTTCATGCCCATCTCGTGATGTACTCATTGTTATATATCAATAAAATTACCTTGCCTTTCAAAAAAAAAAAAAATATATTCCTAAATCATTTAATCGATTTTTAATTAAAATTTGCAAAATCTCAATTTAGATTTAAAAATCGCACCATTTTTTTACAAAATATATATTTAATTATTTATTTTACTAATATATAATAAATAAAATAATGTACCTCTCTTTTTAAACTCCGAACCTACAGCATAACTCAAAGTCTCAAACAACAATATTGTACTCTTTACAGTAATATTTTTCATGAAACATATATATTTTGAACTGACTACATCAAAAGAAACTTATAATAAATATTTATTCATTTCGATTTACTTTTCTAAATGTTAATGGTTTTCCAAAGTTGTGAAATAAATTATGAACTGGAAATTTTCCGCACCCACCCACTTCAACCACCTTGTAACTAACCTTCTACTAAATTTCCATCGTTTTCACAATTGAAAATTTAGTGACATTTTTATAAACCAACTATAACTATAATGTTATTATTTATATTTATATTATATTAATCATTAATTATTTAACCCTTATATAAAACACAAAAAAGCGATGAATAGTCTGCCTTTCATATTTTCCTAATCAATACAAATTTTTTTACTTTTTTACAAATTAACTATAAAACTTTTTACTTTTTTACTAATCAATCAAATACATTTTTACTCTTATACTTTTCACTTATTAAAAACTAACCACATAACATTTCACTTTTATACTTTTTCACTTATAACAAATCCATCACTTTTTATTTATTTATTATGGAGTATTATTTATGATAATGTTTGAAGAAACATATTACTTCTTTTTCATAATTAATAATCTATCAATATGTCAATAATTTAACGTAATAGTTGGTTTATAAAAATGTTATAATATATGGTCTAACGTCAACTTAAAGTGGCGTTTGGGTTGTTCACTATTATCACGTACAATCGGAATGCGACTTGTATGGACCTTAACAACCAACTTGGATGACGACCTTTTTTTTCTTAGACCAACTATAACGCGGCGTCAGATTGGCCCGCGTCAACTGAGTTGGTCAAATCTGACGCCTCTGACGCCATTAACGAGGCGTTTGACGCGTGGGGGCGTTAGTTGGAAATTTGACAGGTGGACTGGGAATAGTTAGGGACACGTGTGAGCTCCTGGTTGGCCCTCGAATTCAACGGATATATATCCGTTTGAATTTCACTTTTTTTTTTAATTCCGAAAATTAAATATTTTTTATCCTGTATAATAAATCTGAATCTTCACATTTTTTATTCATCTTCAACCTTCTTCAACCTTCATCAATCTTCATCAATCTTCATCAATCTTCAAACTTTTTTTTCAAAAAAATGTCAAACCAAAATCAAAGACCCAATACTCCCAACGATTGGTACGGTAGTTATACGGGCGGTGGTTCATCAAACCCGAACAACTATCAACAAATTTCATTGGTTGCGTGACAAGGCTAAAAAGAAAGCCAAAAAATCACATGACTCCGATTCTAGTCAATCGTCTCGTTCGTCAAAAGCGGAGGATGCTTTGAACGCTATTTCGAAGCTTAAAAAGCACAAACTAAAAGTATTAAACTTTTAGATCAACAAGAGCTCCTCTGAACCGCTTTAACGGGTGCGAGTGTTTTATCGATGAAAACCGAAGATATCACCGACCCGGAACAACGAGACTTCATCACAAGGCTAAAACGAATGTACCTAGATAATTTTAAGCCTTTGTTCGACAACCCACCGCAACCACAAAATCAAGACACCGACGAAGACTAGTTTTATTTAATTATTTGTCTTTTTATTCTTAATTTTTTTTTTAATTTCGGTGTTTTTTTTTTTTTTTTTTTTTGTAATAATCGATGTACTTTATTTTTATGAATAAAGTAAATTAGTTTTATTAAATTACTAGATTTAAGAGCCCTTACGTTGCACGGGTACTCTTCCGCAAACAATCTTGAATCTTAAAATGATATATCAATTAACGATATTATTGGTACCGATTATTAATATTATAGTTACAATGACGAAACCCTTCATTATTATTATTAATAGTATTTATATTGAAACCAAATTTATTAAACGCTAAGAATGAAAACAATTATTAATGCAAAATCAAATTTCTTAAGTCGTTATTACGAAGTTTCATTCTTGACTACTACATTCTCATAAAACTATTGTTACATACTTGATCGCATGCCACTCAGTTGTTAAAGACACCCTCTTTCCAAAGCAATGGTGGCTAGGAGGACTTTCTCCTTTCATTGCAAAAGGCCTTTTATCGATATTGATTACAGTCATCGATTCACCACACGGTTGTCACACGGTTGTTAAAGACAGACTCTCTACATACTCGATTCACCTTAACCTTCCCATATACTCGGAATATCCTACATAAAATTTCCGTTATAAGCTAATAATTTTCTAAAGCATGGCATAGGGCAAAACAATTATGAACTTTCAACTTACCTCCACAAACTTGTTGCATCGAATATCACTGTACCATCATAAACAACAATTCTAAATTATATTATTGTTACGTTTTTTCAAAAAAAATATATAAAATGGATAAACAAATTAAGGATAAGAGAAAACTATATATTAGGACCTGACGAATTGGTAGAATTAAGATGTGCATAAAGTATTATAATAGATGATAATTTCAAAATGGCAAGCGAAAAATCTGCCATCCCGAACATAAAATACAAAACGATTGACCTTATTTTAAAGGTTACTAATCTCGTTTTGACCAATTTACTCTTAAATTTGAATTCAAATTAAGTAAAACAACAGACACATAAAACTGAAATTGATAAGTTAACAAAAGGAAGTTTCAAACATAGTTAATATGAAACAAAATCAAATGTACTCAAGCCAAACCATGTATAGAAAGAAAACGGATAGGAAGACCACTATCAAACATTACAACACCCGGTGGACATGTGCAGATAGAACGATTCATCACACAAAATACAGAGTAGTAAAACTAATTACCTTAAAGAGAAGAGGCATGATTGT
Organism: Rutidosis leptorrhynchoides; assembly: GCF_046630445.1. Lineage (NCBI taxonomy): Eukaryota > Viridiplantae > Streptophyta > Magnoliopsida > Asterales > Asteraceae > Rutidosis > Rutidosis leptorrhynchoides. Next base: position 31,962,713 of record NC_092338.1, read on the forward strand.
TAGTCGATCATCTTCTTTCAGTTGCATCTAATCAACAATGATTTGTTCTAAAAGTTCATTTGCAAAAAAAAAAAAAAAAATTTACTCCCTTTGACCAAACCTCCTGAACCTGAAAAATTATTAGTATCAACTATAGAAATGGATATTAGTGATTTTAAATACATAAACAATAATATCCGGATATTGTTCAAATTAGACATATCTTTAGTCGCAATATCAAGTTCTATCGTTGTTTATTTCGTGTGTAAACATAGTATTTTCGTTTGTATTCCATTTTATTGTAAAATAGTTAGAATCATTGTGTAATTGAAGAAATATGGAAGATTTTGGATGATACTACTCAGAGATCGAAAACATGTCAAAAAGTCGATGAATAGTAGAGTGCGCCAAGGAGTGCGCCACGGGTGTGCGCTCAGCTCACTCGTCCAAATTTTGATCAGAGAATTCTGGGATCGAAAACAAGTCAAAAAGAATGAATAGTTGAGTGCGCCAAGGAGTGCGCTCAGCGCACTTTCTCCGCGCACTCTGACGTGTAAAGCAGATCTGAACGTGCAACTCGAGCTGTAAAGTGAAATTGTGGTAGGTGAACAGTGCGCGCCGCGCACGTGCTTTTGTGCGCTCGGCGCACCCTACTTTCCAGCTACTGTTCAGCCTTTTTAAACCCCTTTCCAGCTTCATTCTTGAGACACCACTACACAGTCATTTTCAGAGGCAGAGGTTACGATTCAAGGTGATCCTTGGAGTAATCCAGGATCACCTAATCCATCATTTCAATCCGGAATCAAGAATCATCAGGATCATCATCCAAGATTGCTTCAAGAGGTCGATTCTTGTTAGTTCAATGAATTCTATCTTTGTTTGCAGTTTGTTATTGTCTTTAAATATGATTGTTAGCTAGTTCTTTTTATGCTTGTCTAGATTAATAATCGAGATGTTGATTGTTTACCTTTGTTGATTGATTGTTCTTATGCATGATAGTTTGATGTTTGAATACAAGAACCATTCTTGTTAAGTTTAATCTTTTCGATTCAATTAGTTAGTATACTTGTTCGACTAAGAAACACCATATTGTTGATTTAGTATATTGATTTGCACCTAGTGACAAGTGTTTGCCCGTGTTTTACCAAAAGGGGTAAGTTGCGTTCAAACGATTAATCTATATAGGAATGTAAGAACGACTCTTGTAGATACTTTCGGATAGCTTAATTGATATGTGTAGTTGTCTAGGAGAACGATCAATTCCCCAGAATCTGTTATACATATTTTTATTACTTAATTCCATATAACTAATAGTTGTTAGTAATTTGCCTTATCTAGTGACATTTATAAGGATCCTATTGCTACATTAAATTGATTACTTGGGTTGGGTAAATTGGGCATTTAACCGGACCAAGGGAATGAACTTAGCTAAACCATTAGTTGACATTGGAGTGGATCATGATCAACACATCATTGGCATGATCATCATTCAAGTCTTTAGGCTAGTTGAATTAATTGATTACAAATAAGAGGTCTTAGATGACAAGAACATCACTTGCGTCGTGTAATCCCGTTTGAGTGTTTGCACAAGACTACTCTTGGTAAATCAATTAATTAGTTCTCGTGCATAACCAATCAATCCGATCTTAATCCTAAATAACAATCAGCATTAAGGGTAAAAAGTCTAGATGAGCATATTTCTTTAATTTGATATCAAAACTATCTTTTTGTTTTCATAAACTTAAAAGACCAAAAATATTGTCCTTTAAACTTATTCCTTTATTGATTTGTCCATCGTTAAACGGGAACCCAATATCTTGTATTTGTTTGATTTCATTTTATCTAGTTAAAACTTAATTTAGTTTATGCAATCTTAACTTGCACATATAACTGTCCTTGAAACGATACACGGATTTTACCATTATCTATACTACTACACGATCGGGTACACTGCCCGTTAGTGTGTGTAATCTTTAAAACCGGTATTTTCCATACAACAATTCATATACCACGTTTCACACATCATATCTGTAACACCCCGGATTTTAGGGTATCAGAAAATGTTCCAAAAAGTGTCAGTAAATGTGCGCAGCAGAAAGCGCCACTAAAAATGAACCTAACACTTATGCATTTTCAGAATTTACATCAGAATCAGAGTTAGGCAAGTTCAGTCCCTGAAATTTAGAGTCAGAATCAGACTGTGCATAAGGTCGCGGCGCGACAAGGAGGGCCGCGGCACGGCGATTAACTAGTTTCAAAGTCAGGAGGCATGTCAAGGCAACCACCAGACCACGTTATATGTCGTGGCGCGACGATGAGGGCCGCGGCGCGGCATTCTGGGCGGACTGGTACCAGATTTTAGTAATTTTAAATAAGGTTCAAGGGCATTTTGGTCTTTTCGCATGTGACCCAGATTTAAGATCTTAATCTCATCCACTCATTTCATTTCTTCTTTTCTTTTTCCCTTTCTTCTCATTTTCCTCTCAAAAACTTCAAACCCCAATTGGTTCAAAGGAATTTTTGGAAAGGAAGAAGCGGGTTTTGATCGAAAGCGTAAGAGACAAGTTTGTTCTCCTCGTTCTTAGCTACAAGGTGATACTAGCGGTAAGCTCTAACTCCGAATTTCATTTTCGTGTTCATCATTCAAATTTGGGGCTTTTGGCTTGTATGTTCATAGATGGAACCCATTTAGTTGTTAATTGAAGATTAACACCAAGATTCGGGTTTATTGTTGTTATTGGCAGGTTTTGGGTTTGTTGAACAAGTGTAAGTTTGTAAGACTTGCAAAGGGGTGTAATCACTAGTATTTAGTGATTGTTGAGGTATTAGAAGCCTTTAGGGTTCATGTGGTTGACTAATTTTGATTAGAGTCAAAATTAGGGTTTGGTGATGATTATGACCCAAATGTCGATTTAATAAGGTTTATAAACTTAAAATGGATTAAGTTGAAGTATAAACCCGAGTTAAATATATTTTGGTGCCAAAACTTGTTCATGGCGAAATGTTGACTTCTTATGGGTCAAATTAGGGTTTAAGTGTCATTTTGGGCAAGATAGGTGTTTAACACCTATGATAGGGTCTAATTGGCGTATTAGGACCATTCTCACTTGCGTTAGTGATTATTGGTTGATGTGTGCGAGGCGTACTAGGAAATAGTAATATTTTTACAAGGAAATACTATTAAATACGATACAATTTTACACAAGATATTTATTTATTTATAGAATGGGTATACCTAAACCTTGCTACAACACTTATAGGCAGTGTACCTAATCGTACAGTAGTGTAGTTTTTAGTAAGTCTGGTTCGTTCCACAGGGATCTTTAGCCAAGTTTAACGCTATATTTTTAACTTATAATGGTAAAAATATAAAAATATATATAAGTAGTATTGTTATTATAAAAGGGGGTTTTTACCGTTTAATGACCTGTTTGTCGATTTTAAAACTTTAGTCGCATTTAAAACCTAATGTAAAATATTAAATAAATAAAAGACTTAATTTAAAGCGTAAAATAAATAACGATAATGAAATTGCGATAAATAAAAGTGCGATAAAATAAAATTGCGATAATTAAAGATAACGATAATTAAAATTGCAATTAAATATAATGACAATAAATAAAAGTGCGATAATTAAAAGTGCAATTAAATATGAAAATAAAGGAATTATGCTTATTTAAACTTCCGTAATCATGATGTTTGACGTGTTGATTTTAGTTTATTCCCATGGGTTAATTGTCCTTTGTCCTGGATTATTTAATATGTCCGTCTGGTTTTTGTCCATAACAGTCCATCAGTCATAAATATAAAGTGCGAGTGTCCTCGTCAAATTATCCTTATATCCGAAGTCAAATATTCCAACTAATTGGAGACTTAAACTTTAACAAGGTCTTAATACTTTGTTTAATAATTACACCAAGATATCGACTGCGTGTAACCCAAGGTTTTAATACTTTGTTAACAATTACGCCAAGTGTCCTTGTACATAATCCACCCCTGTTTTAATAAGTCTATTAACTATTAATCCATTCCCGTGTCCGGTTAAATGAACAATTATTAGTATTTATAAATATCCTGCCCATCGTGTCCGATCGAGTGTATATGGTTATTTATAGGTACGTCCAATTGTAAATCTTTATATTAAATTAACAAACTATCATTTAATTAAACAAATATAAAGCCTATTAATAGCCCATAGTCTAATTTCCACAAGTGTCGTTCTTTTGTCCAAACCCCAATTATGGTACAAAGCCCAATTACTCAATTTTAATATTTTAGCCCAACATCATGATTACTTCGTCTTAAATAAGCATAATAATAACTTAGCTACGAGACATTAAATTAAAAAGGTTGAACATAACTTACAATGATTAAAAATAGTGTAGCGTTACACGGACATAATTTCGAATTACACCCTTACAACATTCGCTAACATACCCTTATTATTGGAATTTAAAATTAAAATTAAAATTAATATATATATATATATATATATATATATATATATATATATATATATATATATATATATATATATACGTATGAGTAAGAAGAAGGAAAAATATGTTGTAAAGTTCGATCAAAACCGCGAAATTTATAGGCATGTGGCCACAAAAAGTGGCCCATGCGATCGCATGGAAAATACGCCTACAGGCCATGCGATCGCATGAAGGTAGGTACCAGCTCACATATTTTTGTTTTCAAGCTTGTCGACGTTTTAATAAATAAATATAATATATAAATAATTTTAAGAATTATTTAAATATTATATTATATTTATGTGCATAGTTGACTTGTAATTTTTAGTCCGTTGCGTCGAGCGTTGAGAGTTGACTCTGGTCCCGGTTCCGGATTTTCAAACGTCCTTGCGTACAATTTAATATCTTGTATTTTGCGTTTTGCGACTTGTACTCTTGTAATTTTGAGACGTTTCTCATCAATAATTTGAACCACTTTGATTGTACTTTGTACTTTTGAGCTTTTTGATCGTTTGCGTCTTCAATTCGTCGAATCTGTCTTTTGTCTTCACCTTTTATTATTTAAACGAATATCACTTGTAAATAGAACAATTGCAACTAAAAGCTTGTCTTTCTTGAGGGATAATGCTATGAAATATATGTTTGTTTTTTAGCATTATCAAATATTTCCACACTTGAGCGTTGCTTGTCCTCAAGCAATATAGTCTTGAAATAAAAATACTAGAATCACTTCTTTATTCTTCACACTTTGTACATCAATGATTTTTATACGGCGGTATGAACAATGGTAGTAACGATGTGGTTTACAGTCCCACATGACTATAAAAATTTAGATCCTTAAGGAAATTGGATCTTTATGAAAACATTTGATCTTTTTTTAAAAATTAAATCTAGCTTTTACCTTAGATAAGTTTTCTGGAATAACCCTTCACCGGTGTTTGCAAATTATTTTTGTGGGTTTTGTGGGTTTCAGATTTTAAAATTTTAGCTCAAAACTTGCGGTTTTGTGTCACCCACTTGCTAACCTTGTATTAGGAAAGCAACACGTCCAGTATACTTGCTCCGTATATTACCTTTAGGTAAACTACCGTCCGGTTGTAAAGGAAAGCGTTGAACAAGCAACTGTTAAGGCAATGTCCCCTGACATGCTTTTAATTATGGTCTATAACGTGTCGGATGCAATTACTATCCTTTGTAGGAGCAATAGTAAAGCTCACCCTTATGATTTTTCGGTCTGGCACAAGGTTCTGTCTTCGACCATGCTATGCAGCCACCGTTCTTACGGTTGACACCCGATTTGGTTCAGGTGACCTAATGAATTCCAGGTGAATTCCTAGGATTTTACATTCAATAGTAATGAACGCATTAAAAATGGGTTTTCAGAAAACAAATCGGTTTGTAATTTGATCAAAATATTTTCTCGTTCAAGCTCGAGTTTAGATATCATCGAATTCCATGAGTTTGTAATTCTCAATCTTTAAAAGTCAATCTCTAGGATTGAGTAATATCAGTCTTAAAAGCTGATTTTTAATCTTTAAGGAGATTATCCTTTCTGGGGGTCTGATTCATTAATCTTATCAAGCTAATTTGTACGGCGCCCTCCCCATTTTACGAGACAGATCCTCTCATGGTTAGGATAAGTCTGACCACTTGGCGACCCTGTTTGATGCTGAGGTCCGTGGATTTCCTGCTGATTTTAGAGATGACTTTTCTAGATTTTTCGTCAACCTACAGCTGGTCTGGACGACAACTTCATGACCTAAATCAAGAAGCGCGTTTCTTTTTCGAAAGACTTTACTTCCTTTTAATGATGGAATTGATTCATCGTGTAGATCCATCTTTCTTTCAAATATATTACAATTTTCCGGGTAAAATTGATTAGTTTAGTCCAAAACAAAAGTATCTTCAGTTATTTGTACAAAAATATGTGATATATGTTTTAAATAACTTGGTAATTTTTCTCACACTTGGCTTTTATTTTCCTTTCTTTGCCTTTTTATTGTCTTCTATTCCATTTTAAATGAATTCTAACATTTTGGGTTGTTTCTCAATTTATGTCCTTTCCGAGGTAACAATAATTTCGGTGTTTAACACCTAGTTTTATCGTTCATAAATATGTATAAACATAATTTTGAGTTCATTTAATTGAAAATTTTGAAAAATTTTACTAGAATTGGGTAGTCATTATATAAGACTAGGACTGTTCTTTATTATCAGAGAGTACTAGATTCTAATACAACTACTGCGTTACTAGTATTTTTATTGGTAACCAAGTGTATAAGTCAAAAATTTTAAAAATCTGAAAGAATTTAACCCCTTCCCACACTTAAGATCTTGCAATGCCCTCATTTGCAAGAAATCAGTAACAATTTAAATTATTGAGGGTGATTAGCGTAGAAAAATGATTAAATTTTACCAAAGTTTCCAAACATATTGGCGTTTGTTTGTTGAATGATAAATGGTGCACATCATTTGTTCATTCTGTCTTGTTGTTACATCACATTTGTTTTTCGTTTTGTCGTCAAAACTAGTAGCTTTTGCTGAACTTAATGCCAGTCTTTGAAAATGCGCTGTTTTACCCTGTTGTGTACAATTGACAATATACATACATACAAATATAAACATGCATGGTAATTTGAAATGGGACTTAAAATCCCACTTTCAAATCAAATATGAAATATTAGTACCAAATAATAAAAATATTAAACAATACATTAATGTATCACAATATCATATGTTTAAACATAAAGAAATAAAAATAATAAAAAGATAAAAATCATAGAAATCACCAATAGGAACTATATCAATCTGGATAGGGGTTCCAGTTCATGTCGTCGTCCGGGTTCCATGGTTGGTGATAGGTGTACTGGAAGGCCTGGTTAGGGTCATAGAGAGTATATGGTGGTCTCATCTCGGGCTGGTGTGGAGGATAGTAAGGGGGTCGGGTTGGGACGTAGTGATCCTGAGGTGACAGCCGGCTCATAATCTGACGCTGATGATAGTCCCATCTATCATGCTGTCATTGCCTGGAATGCTCGTAATCATTTCGGGCTTGCCACTGCTCCATCCGACTAAATCTCTCCCCGTTTGTCATATCTACCTCATCTACACGCTGGTAGACGTCAGTCATAGCCTCCCTAATGACATCCCTAATGTCATCCGCTTCCTCCATTTCCTCATCTGAAACTCTCTCTACCTGAGGATGACTACCTTCATAGGGTACTGGCTGGTTTCGTCTGCTCTTTAATACCTTAGCACCCTGATAGACCTTCAATCCTAAAGGCTCCACCTATTCCCTACATTCCAAAAGTGGACCCCCTTGGTTCCTATCTACACCTAAATACTCTCCAATGAGAGTAACAAAAATACCTTCTCCTATTATCCCCCCTTCCTGTATTCCTTCCACCATTTTAGACAAATAAAAACCAACACAGTAGGGGATATTAACAAAGCTTCTTGAGTCTAGAATACACTTTAGGTAAAATAAATCATGTAAGGTTGATGTTATGCGAGGTGTATATGAAATAGCTTATATTTTACAACAAAAAACTATTAAATACGATACAATTTTACACAAGATATTTATTTATTTATAGAATGGATATACTTAAACCTTGCTACAACACTATAGGTAGTGTACCTAATCGTAGAGTAGTATAGTTTTTAGTAAGTCCGGTTTGTTCCACAGGGAGCGGGCTTATTGCACACTATATTTTTAAACAACTATATTTGTACAAAATATATATAATTATATATAATAATATATAAAAGGGGGTTTACCGTTTAATGACCGGTTTGTCGATTTATATTTTAAGCGAAGCGTATAGTGAATGACGATATTTAAATAACAATATAAAATAAATAACAATAATTAAAATGACAATAAATAAAAGTACGAGGAAATATAAAATAAAATATATTATGCTTATTTAAGCTTCCGTAACCATGATGTTTGACGTGTTGATTTTAAGTTTTATGCCCATGGGTTAATTGTCCTTTGTCCTGGATTATTTAATATGTCCGTCTGGTTTTTGTCCATAACAGTCCATCAGTCATAAATATAAAGTGCGAGTGTCCTCGTCAAATTATCCTTATATCCGAAGTTAAATATTCCAACTAATTGGGGACTTAAACTGTAACAAGGTCTTAATACTTTGATTAATAATTACACCAGGATATCGACTGCGTGTAACCCAAGGTTTTAATACTTTGTTAACAATTACACCAAGTGTCCTTGTACATAATTCACCCCTGTTTTAATAATTCTAGTGACTATTAATTCATTCCCGTGTCCGGTTAAATGAACGATTATTCGTACATATAAATACCCCGCCCATCGTGTCCGATCGAGTGTATATGGTTATTTATAGGTACGTCCAATTGTAAATCTTTATATTAAAATTAACAAACTATCATTTAGTTAAACAAATATAAAGCCCATTAATAGCCCATAGTCTAATTTCCACAAGTGTCGTTCTTTTGTCCAAAGCCCAATTATGGTACAAAGCCCAATTACCCCGTCTTTAATATTTAGTCCAACATCATGATTACTTTGGCTCAAATAAGCATAATAATAACTTAGCTACGAGACATTAATTTAAAAAGGAGAACATAACTTACATTGAGTATTTATCGCGTAGTGATACACGGACAGAATTTCGACTTCAAAACCCGTAAAAATAACCTTTACATAACCCAGACTAATCTAATATAAAACTACCCTATACTATATATATATATATATATATATATATATATATATATATATATATTATATATATATTTATTTATTATATATTACGGAGTATTATTATTATTATGTTAAACTCGGCAGAATTCGTTGATATTTATAGGACATTTCTGAAATTTCAAACTCCGCGAGTTGCGGAACTTTTGCACTACAAACTCCGCGAGTCGCGGAGTTCGTAAATCCAGCTCACACAAGTTTGGATCCTAGTCTGCCGACGGTTTTAATATATATATAAATATAAAATATAAATAATTAATATAATTATTTATATATTATATTATATTCTTGTGCATAGTAGACTTGTAATTTTTAGTCCGTTGCGTTGGGCGTTGATAGTTGACTCATGTCCCGGTTCCCGATTTTCGAACATCCTTGCGTATAATTTAATATCTTGTACTTTGCGTTTTGTAACTTGTACTCTTGTCATTTTTAGACGTTTTTCATCAATAAATTGAACCTTTTGAATTGTATCTTGTACATTTGAGCTTTTTGGACGTTTGTGTCTTCAAATCTTCGTTTTCGCCTTTTATCTTCGTACTTATTTATTTAAACAATTACAATGAAAATATAATACAATTACATATGAAAACCTATTATTTAGGAGGGATATTGCTATGAAATATATGTTCCTTTTTAGCCTTATCAAATATCCCCACACTTGAGCGTTGCTTGTCCTCAAGCAATACAGAACTTGAAATAAAAACATACATGAATCACTTTTTTATTCATCACACTTTGTACATCAGTGATTTTGATATGGTGGTATAAATAATGATAGTAACGATAGAACCATGGTTAAAGGTGGGTGTGTCATCCACAGTTGCCTCGGTTTTAGGTCAACGACACTTGCAATCAAATATCCGATTTACTTTCGGTTTCCAAAGCAAAGTGCACATTTGAAAGGCGGTTTAAAGTCCCACGTGACAAAGAAAATTTAGATCCTTAAGGAAATTGGATCTTTATGAAAACATTTGATCTTTTTTTAAAAATTCAATCTAGCTTTTACCCTAGATAAGTTTTCCGGAATAACCCTTCACCGGTGTTTGCAAATTATTTTTGTGGGTTTTGTGGGTTTCAGATTTTAAAATTTTAGCTCAAAACTTGCGGTTTTGTGTTACCCACTTGCTAACCTTGTATTAGGAAAGCAACACGTCCAGTATACTTGCTCCGTATATTACCTTTAGGTAAACTACCGTCCGGTTGTAAAGGAAAGCGTTGAACAAGCAACTGTTAAGGCAATGTCCCCTGACATGCTTTTAATTATGGTCTATAACGTGTCGGATGCAATTACTATCCTTTGTAGGAGCAATAGTAAAGCTCACCCTTATGATTTTTTGGTCTGGCACAAGGTCCTGTCTTCGACCATGCTATGCAACCACCGTTCTTACGGTTGACACCCGATTTGGTTCAGGTGACCTAATGAATTCCAGGTGAATTCCTAGGATTTTACATTCAATGGTAATGAACGCATTAAAAATGGGTTTTCAGAAAACAAATCGGTTTTTAATTTGATCAAAATATTTTCTCGTTCAAGCTCGAGTTTAGATATCATCGAATTCCATGAGTTTGTAATTCTCAATCTTTAAAAGTCAATCTCTAGGATTGAGTAATATCAGGCTTAAAAGCTGATTTTTAATCTTTAAGGAGATTATCCTTTCTGGGGGTCTGATTCATTAATCTTATCAAGCTAATTTGTACGGCATCCTCCCCATTTTACGAGACAGATCCTCTCATGGTTAGGATAAGTCTGACCACTTGGCGACCCTGTTTGATGCTGAGGTCCGTGGATTTCCTGCTGATTTTAGAGATGACTTTTCTAGATTTTTCGTCATCCTACAGCTGGTCTGGATGACAACTTCTTGACCTAAATCAAGAAGCGCGTGTCTTTTTCGGAAGACTTTACTTCCTTTTAATGATGGAATTGATTCATCGTGTAGATCCATCTTTTCTTTCAAACATATTACAGTAAATCGGGTAAAACTGATTAAAATCGTCCAAAACCAAAGTACCTGCAATAACTTTACAGAAACATGTGAATAGATAGTTTTTAATTGAATAACTTGGTACATTCTCCCCACACTTAGTTTCTTTCTTTGCCTTTTTATTCTCCTTTATTCCATTTTAAATGAATTCAATCGTTTTAGGGTGTTTCTCAATTTATGTCCTTTCCGAGGTAACGATAATTTCAGTATTAACACCTAGTTTTCACCGTTCATAAATATATATAAACATGATTTTAAATTCATTTAGTTGAAAATTTTTAAAAATTTCACAAAATTTGGCAAATAAACCAAGTATAAACCCGAGAGAATTTATAACCCTTCCCCACACTTGAGATCATGCAATGCAATCATTTGCATGAAATCAGACTTTAATTATAAATTCACGAGGGTGATAAGTGTAGAAAAGTGATTAAAAATACCCAGTTTGTAATTACAAAGCTCGTCGAATGATAGATGGCGCGCCTCATCGTTCATTCCTTCTTGTTTTATCACACATATTTTTCTTCAAAAACGGTTGCTTTTCTGAACTGTTTGCTAATCTTTAAAAATGCGTCTTTTACCCTGTGAGATAGTATTCTTAGTGATATGCTCTAGTCCACTCATAAGATAGTCGGACTAATTGATTTTCCATGGCTACATAGGCGTAACCTCGAGCATTCAGTGTTTTTTCTTCTAAACATATGAACGGTCCATCTCTGCATAAAGTAACAAATTCGGTGTTTGAATAGGTTTGATTATTTGAACATTTACCTTCGTGTGACCATTTTCCGCATTTGTGACATTTTTCAAGGTGTCGTGCTCTCCTTTTCACTGCGGATTTTGATTTTCCTTTACCAAATTGTAACTTATTATCTTCGCATCTGGATTCTTTTCTCACTCCGTCCAATTTACCTCTGATTAATGATACTATTTCACTTGGAAGTGTGTCATTATTACGTTTAGTGATCAAAGCGTGTAGCATTAGACCATGGTTTAGTTCACAGGAAGTCTTCATTTCGTAAAAACCTAAAAAACTAAAAATTCAGAATGGGGGGAGAAGACTAGTTCTTTAGGGTCTGCTAGGGAAAGATCATTCGGGTTCCATTTTCGAGAACTACATGAAAACAGAAAATCTAACTTTAACAGAAATACATATTATCCTTTAAAGACTTGATTCTCCCCACACTTAGTTAGCTGTGGTATCGAAATTGTGATTAACTTCGTTGTCAACTTCCATCGGACTATCTATGTAGTGTTTAACTCTGTGACCATTAACTTTAAATTTAATCCCATTTGAATTTATTAATTCTATCGTTCCGTATGGGAAAACTCTTTTGACTATGAATGGTCCAGACCATCTTGATTTCAATTTTCCAGGAAATAGCTTGAATCGTGAATTGAAAAGAAGAACTCTGTCTCCTTCTTTAAATTCTTTTGAACTTCTGATTCTTTTATCATGCCATTTCTTTGTTCTTTCCTTATAGATTAACGAATTTTCATATGCTTCATATCTTAATTCTTCTAATTCATTTAATTAACTTAATCGTAGACTTCCGGCTTCATGTAAATCAAGATTACATGTCTTCAAAGCCCAAAATGCTTTGTGTTCAATTTCTACTGGAAGATGACATGCTTTTCCATAAACGAGTTTAAAAGGTGTGGTTCCAATTGGAGTTTTGTAGGCTGTTCTAAAAGCCCAGAGTGCATCCTCCAATTTTATGGACCATTCCTTCGGATTTGATCCTACGGTTTTCTCTAGAATACGTTTTAATGCTCGGTTGGTATTTTCAACTTGTCCACTTGTTTGTGGATGATATGCGGTGGAGATTTTATGAGTTACTCCATATCTTTTGAGAACTTTCTCAAGTTGATTATTATAGAAATGAGTTCCCCGATCACTTATTAAAGCTTTCGGTGTTCCAAACCTTGCAAAAAGACATTCTAAAAAGTTGACTACAACTCGTGCATCGTTAGTTGGGAGAGCTTGTGCTTCCGCCTATTTAGATACATAATCAATGGCTACGAGAATGTAGAGATTATTATGAGATTTTGGAAATGGACCCATAAAGTCAATACCCCAAATGTCAAATACTTCACATACTTGAATGACATTTTGTGGCATTTCATCACGTTGACTTATTTTTCCGGCCCTTTGACAAGCATCACAGGATTTGCAAAGAAGGTGTGCGTCTTTGTAAATTGTAGGCCAATAGAATCCATCATCATAAACTTTTCTTGCTGTTAGTTGAGGCCCATAATGCCCTCCTGTTGGTCCTGTGTGACAATGGTTTAAGATTTTACTAGCTTCATCTCCGAATACACATCGGCTTATTTTTCCATCTGGACAACTTTTAAACAGATGTGGATCTTCCCAGAAATAGTGTTTTATATCACTAAAGAATTTCTTTCGTTTTTGGTACGACAACCCTTTTTCAAGGAATCCACATAATAAGTAGTTTATATAGTCTGCAAACCATGGAATTTCATTATAATCTATCTTCAATAGATATTCATCAGGAAAGTTGTCTTGTATGACCGATTCATTTAGAACTTCTAATTCGGGATATTCAAGACGAGAAAGATGATCAGCGGCGAGATTTTCTGCTCCTCTTTTATCTCGGATTTCAATATCGAACTCTTGTAAGAGTAAGATCCAACGGATTAATCTTGGTTTAGCATCTTGTTTCGAAAATAGGTATCTAAGAGCAGAATGGTCGGTATAGACCACCGTTTTTGCTAGAACGAGATATGAACGAAATTTGTCAAAAGCAAAGACAATAGCAAGGAGTTCTTTTTCAGTAGTTGTGTAATTTGTTTGTGCTCCTTGTAACGTCTTACTAGCAAAATATATAGGTTGAAATCGTTTTTCAATCCTTTGTCCTAAAACGGCTCCCATTGCAAAATCACTTGCATCGCACATTAGTTCAAACGGTAGATTCTAATTTGGTGTTATCATGATCGGTGCATTAGTGAGTTTCTCTTTAAGAATATATTAAAAGATTTGATACATTCATCTGAAAAGATGAATGGAGCATCCTTTTCTAGGAGTTTATTCATAGGAGTGGCAATTTTAGAAAAATCTTTTATGAAGCGTCGGTAAAAACCGGCATGCCCTAGAAAACTCCTAACTCCTCTAACATTGGTGGGATGTGGAAGTTTAGCAATTACATCTACTTTAGCTCTATCCACTTCAATTCCTTCCTTTGAAATTTTATGTCCAAGAACGATGCCTTCTTTAACCATGAAATGGCATTTCTCCCAATTAAGAACTAGATTTGATTGTTCGCATCTAATAAGCATTCGTTCAAGATTAACTAAACATGATTCAAATGTATCACCGAAGACTGAAAAGTCATCCATGAAAACTTCCATGCATTCTTCTATCATGTCGTGAAAAATTGCCATCATGCACCTTTGAAAGGTTGCAGGGGCGTTGCAAAGTCCAAATGGCATGCGTTTGTAAGCAAAAGTACCATAAGGGCACGTGAATGTGGTTTTCTCTTGGTCCTCGGGTGCTATTGGAATTTGAAAGTATCCGGAAAAACCATCTAGAAAACAGTAGTAACTGTTTCCGGCTAATCTTTCCAACATTTGATCAATAAAAGGTAAGGAAAAGTGATCTTTTCTGGTGGCGTCATTTAATTTTCTATAATCAATACACACACACCATCCTATTACAGTCGTAGTCGGAATAAGCTCATTTTTCTCATTTGTAATGACAGTCATGCCACCCTTCTTAGGCACGCATTGAACTGGGCTTACCCATGGACTATCAGAAATTGGATAAATTAATCCTGCATCAAGCAGTTTAATAATTTCTTTCTTAACTACATCTTGCATATTAGGATTTAGTCTTCATTGGCGTTGCACATACGTTTTATGACCTTCTTCCATAAGGATTTTATGTGTGCAATACGAAGGACTTATTCCTTTTATATCATGAATCTTCCATGCAATGGCTGGTTTATGAGCTTTCAACACAGAAATGAGTTGTGATTTCTCATTTTCAGTAAGAGAAGATGATATTATTACAGATAATTCAGACTCACCATGTAAATAAGCGTATTCCAAATGGTTTGGAAGTGGCTTTAACTCTAATATCGGAGGTTCTTCTATCGATGATTTGTATCGATATCTGTCTTCTTTTTTTAGCATTTGAATTTCTTCTGTTGTTGGTTCATATCCATTAGCCATTAGTGTAGCTAACATTCCAGTTTCATCAATTGGTTCAGTTCCTTCTCCTAAAGAACATTCTCCTTTTCCTTGTAATTCTGGAAATTCTTCTAACAATTCTGCATGTGAATCTATAGTATGAATATAATAGCATATATCATCTGCAGATTGCGGTTGTTGCATTGCTCTATCAACTGAAAAGGTAACACTTTCGTCCTCTATACTTAAGGTCAGTTTCTTACCAAACACGTCTATCATTGCTTTAGCCGTGTTTAAGAATGGTCTTCCTAATATGAGAGGAACTTGAGAATCTTCTTCCATGTCCAGAACAACAAAATCTACTGGAAATACTAAAGTACCAACTTTAACTAGCATGTTCTCCATTATCCCTCTAGGATATTTTATTGATCTATCGGCTAGTTGTATACTTATTCTTGTTGGTTTCAATTCTCCAAGGTCTAGTTTAGCGTATAGTGAATACGGCATTAAATTTATACTAGCACCTAAGTCTGCCAATGCTTCTATTGAACTAAGACTACCCATAAAACATGAAATTGTGAAACTTCCTGGATCAGATAATTTTTTTGGTATCTTATTCAACAGCACTGCTGAACAATTAGCATTCATAGTAACAGCCGAGAGTTCTTCCATTTTCTTTCTATTTGAGATTAGATCTTTCAAGAATTTAGCATAACTAGGCATTCCTGAAATTACATCAATGAAAGGAAGATTTACATTTATCTGTTTAAACATATCCAAGAATTTGGATTGCTCGGCTTCAAGTTTCTCTTTCTTCATTTTACTCGGGTAAGGAAGTGGTGGTTGGTATGGTTTAACATAAGGTTTAGCTTTAACTGTGTTATCTTCATTAACCTTTTCAACTACCGGTTCTTTTTCCTTATCTTGTTCAGGTTGTGGTTCTTGTGGAGTAGGAATAGCGTCATCAGAAATTATAGGTATTTCAGGTGGTTTAAGTGTAATACCACTTCTTGTGGTAATGACTTTAGCTATTTCATTTCGGGGGTTAGCATTTGTATTACTAGGTAAACTTCCCGATTTTCTTTCACCTATTAACCTTGCTAGGTTACTTACTTCTTGTTCCAAATTTTGAATAGAAGCTTGTTGATTTCTAAATGCTTGAGCATTTTGTTCATTCGTTTGTTTCTGAGATGTGAAAAACTGTGTTTGAGTTTCAACTAGCTTCGTCATCATATCTTCTAAATTCGGCTTTTTATCATCGGTTTGTGGTGGTTTGTTTTGAAAATTAGGTCTTTGCTGATTGTAAGTATTATTGGATACTTGTTGATTACTTGGACCTTGTTGGTTGTTGTATGGAACATTTCGGTTATAATTCTGATTTTGATTGTAGATCGGTCTTGGCGGTTGATAATTATTCTGATAATTATTTCCAGGCCTTTGGTTTATGTATGAAATATTCTCTCTTTGTTCCATTGTTAGCTCAATACTAAGACAATCTTTTGTCAAATGTGGTCCTCCACACTGCTCACAACTAATTCGTATTGAGTGTATATCCTTAGTCATCTTTTCCATTCATCTCTCGACAGCATCTATCTTTGCAGAAATGGAATCTAAGTCATGGCTAGAATCGGCTCTAGCTGCTTTAGATGATCTAACGATATCTTTTTCTTGGTGCCACTCATGTGAGTGGGAAGCAGTGTTATCAATAATTTTGTAAGCATCAGTTTCGGTTTTCTTCATAATAGAACCACCAGCTGCTATATCGATGTCTTTTCTTGTAGTGATGTCTCATCCTTGGTAGAATATTTGTACTATTTGACAGGTGTCTAAACCATGTTGCGGACATCCTCTTAATAGCTTTCCAAATCTTGTCCATGCCTCATATAGAGTTTCATTTGGTTTCTGTGTGAACGTAACAATTTCTCCTTGAAGTCTTACGGCTTTAGATGCCCGAAAGTATTGTTTAAGAAATTTTTCAACTAAAACATCCCATGTATCGATCGCCCCTTCAGGTAACGATTCCAACCAATCTTTGGCTTCTCCCTTTAAAGTCCAGGGAAATAACATGAGATATATCTGTTCATCCTCCACTTCTCTTATTTTAAATAGTGTGCAGATCCTATTAAAGGTATGAAGATGTTCATTTGGATCTTCCTTCGGTGCACCACTAAATTGGCATTGATTAGTCACCATGTGTAGAATTTGTCCTTTGATTTCATAATCTGGCGCATTAATGTCTGGATGAGTAATTGCGTGACCTTGGCCAGTGCGTTTAGCTCGAATTCGGTCTTCCATGCTTAAAGGTTCCAGATTCTCCATGATTGAATTTGTTGAATCTGAATCACTAGAAGATTCTGATTTAATGGTTCGTTCCTCAACAATCTCTGTTTGAATGATTGGTGGTTCCGGAGGAAAAATTAATGGTTCAGGATCTATGAATTGTCCCTGAATATTCTCCGGATTCTCAATTGTGAGGTCGGGTTCAAAAATTGGATTATCGGAAATTTGAATTGGAGTACTTGGTCGACTGGATGACGATTCTAAAGAAAAATCAACGGCGGCAATATTTGCTAGATGTCTTGATCTGGTTACAGGTGGTGAACTTACAAAAGGTGGTGAACGTCTTGCTCGGTGCATTCACTGAATATCCTATTAGTTTTTAAAAGGAAAGAAAAATTATATAAGTTATCCAATTAATAGACTTTTCTGATTTTGCCCACGTTTCGAATAGCCAAAAGATGCAGCAGAGGGGCAGGATTCGTTTGGTCTCAATATAATTGAGTACTGTTTGGCTCTAATAACCCGGTCCACGTACAAATCTAACTATTACTACGAACCAGAAAATTTTGATGTCAATCAATTTAACCACTTAAAATAAATTTTCGTAATTTTAAGAAATTTAGAGAAGAAGTAGAATAAAAATCTATGTCCTAAAACTTGAATGACGAGAAATAAGAAAGAAAAAGAGCGCGTCGGAAAAGGTCGAAAAAGAAAAGGGTTGAAAAATAAAAGGCGTCGAAAAATAAGAAAGAAAAAGAGTGACTATAAAACTTTAAAACACTCGACTAACCCAACCTTATTATTATTACTAACTTAAAATTAAAATTGCAAATTGAGATTACTAATTGGAGTGATAATTGATACATAGGTAAAAGGCGTCAAAAAATAAAAATAAGAAAGTAGCGCGTCAAAACTTAAAAAGGAACTAAAAACTAAGAATTAAAAGTTGCGTCTAAAAATATTAAAGCTTACAAGAAAAACTATATCCCAAATGACAATATCTTAAAAAGGTACTAAAACTTAAAAAGGCGTCGCAAAATTCTAAAGCACCTAGATCTTAGTCTAAAGAGAAAGCACTTAAGGGATTTTACGGCAAAGCCTAAAAATCTAGAAATAAAAATAACTATGGCAAATACTATATCTTAAAACTAAAAACGAGCGAAAAATTCAAAAATTATGCTAAAACGAATAAAAAGGGACAAATTATAAAAATATACTAAAAGTTATAAAAAATACAATTTTTATCAAAATATTATTTTTATATTATTTATTTTATAAAATTATTAATTTTACAATTTAATTAAACTAATTAAACTAAATATATAAAATAATTAAAACTTAAATTAAATACTAAATGAATTAAATATTTAACCCTAAATTCAAATTAATTAATAATAATAAATAATACTCCGTAATTAATGCAAGATTAGGGTTCTGGACACGCGTGTCAGGGCAGCTCCGCGAGTCGCGTGACACTTAGCTGGAAAACTCCGCAAGTCGCGGGGTTTGTAAATTCAAACGTGTACCAGGCTTTACTTCGACAGGTTCCGTTTTTAATATATTTTTTTTTATTTTCTGTTTAAATATTTATATAAAATATTTATAAAAACTAAATAAAACTTATATTTTTAAAAAAATAAGATACTTTATAATTTTATAAAAATCTTAAAAATAGATTTATATATATATATATATATATATATTTTTGTTTGGTTTTTAATTTTTTTTTATGTTTTAAATAAAAACAAAATATTTAAATAAAACTTATATTTTTATAAAATAAAAATAAAGAAACTTTATAAAACTTAAATATTTAACAAACTCTTAAATTTTTTTTTTTTTGTTTTTCTTTTTATATTTTTGAATTTTTTAAAACGTATTTTTACAAAAGCGTATTTTTTTTATAAAAGTAAACTAAAAATAAAAACCTTTTTTTTTATATATAGCGTTGCGCTTCCGGCTTTTAAGCTAGATTGGTCCCCGGCAGGGCGCCAAAATTACTTGATGTTATGCGAGGTGTATATGAAATAGCTTATATTTTACAACGAAAAACTATTAAATACGATACAATTTTACACAAGATATTTATTTATTTATAGAATGGATATACTTAAACCTTGCTACAACACTATAGGCAGTGTACCTAATCGTAGAGTAGTATAGTTTTTAGTAAGTCCGGTTCGTTCCACAGGGAGCGGGCTTATTGCACACTATATTTTTAAACAACTATATTTGTACAAAATATATATAATTATATATAATAATATATAAAAGGGGGTTTACCGTTTAATGACCGGTTTGTCGATTTATATTTTAAGCTAAGCGTATAGTGAATGACGATATTTAAATAACAATATAAAATAAATAACAATAATTAAAATGACAATAAATAAAAGTACGAGGAAATATGAAATAAAATATATTATGCTTATTTAAGCTTCCGTAACCATGATGTTTGACGTTTTGATTTTAAGTTTTATGCCCATGGGTTAATTGTCCTTTGTCCTGGATTATTTAATATGTCCGTCTGGTTTTGTCCATAACAGTCCATCAGTCATAAATATAAAGTGCGAGTGTCCTCGTCAAATTATCCTTATATCCGAAGTTAAATATTCCAACTAATTAGGGACTTAAACTGTAACAAGGTCTTAATACTTTGTTTAATAATTACACCAGGATATCGACTGCGTGTAACCCAAGGTTTTAATACTTTGTTAACAATTACACCAAGTGTCCTTGTACATAATTCACCCCTGTTTTAATAATTCTAGTGACTATTAATTCATTCCCGTGTCCGGTTAAATGAACGATTATTCGTACATATAAATACCCCGCCCATCGTGTCCGATCGAGTGTATATGGTTATTTATAGGTACGTCTAATTGTAAATCTTTATATTAAAATTAACAAACTATCATTTAGTTAAACAAATATAAAGCCCATTAATAGCCCATAGTCTAATTTCCACAAGTGTCGTTCTTTTGTCCAAACCCCAATTATGGTACAAAGCCCAATTACCCCGTCTTTAATATTTAGTCCAACATCATGATTACTTTGGCTCAAATAAGCATAATAATAACTTAGCTACGAGACATTAATTTAAAAAGGAGAACATAACTTATATTGAGTATTTATCGCGTAGTGTTACACGGACAGAATTTCGACTTCAAAACCCGTAAAAATAACCTTTACATAACCCGAACTAATCTAATATAAAACTACCCTATACTATATATATATATGTATATATATATATATATATATATATATATATATATATATATTTATTATATATTACTGAGTATTATTATTATTATGTTAAACTCGGCAGAATTCATTGATATTTATAGGACATTTCTGAAATTTCAAACTCCGCGAGCTGCGGTACTTTTGCACTACAAACTCCGCGAGTCGCGGAGTTCGTAAATCCAGCTCACACAAGTTTGGATCCTAGTCTGCCGACGGTTTTACTATATATATAAATATAAAATATAAATAATTAATATAATTATTTATATATTATATTATATTCTTGTGCATAGTAGACTTGTAATTTTTAGTCCGTTGCGTCGGGCATTGATAGTTGACTCATGTCCCGGTTCCGGATTTTCGAACGTCCTTGCGTATAATTTAATATCGTGTACTTTGCATTTTGTAACTTGTACTCTTGTCATTTTTAGACGTTTTTCATCAATAAATTGAACCTTTTGAATTGTATCTTGTACATTTGAGCTTTTTGGACGTTTGTGTCTTCAAATCTTCGTTTTCGCCTTTTGTCTTCGCACTTATTTATTTAAACAATTACAATGAAAATATAATACAATTACATATGAAAACCTATTATTTAGGAGGGATATTGCTATGAAATATATGTTCCTTTTTAGCCTTATCAAAGGTCATTTTCTCCTTGTTGTAACCTCTCTGTGTAATCGAGTTAGCCAGAAATCTATGAATTATACGAAGTTCGGCTTTGTTAATATGTAAGTAGGAGTGTTTTCCTCCCAGCGTAAAAACATTATAGTTTGACATACGCCTCCAGACGGCGTTCGCGTCAAAATTCCTATCTACCCTTTCACCACAATAAATCAAATTCATACAATCGGGTAGTAGTGATTCACCAGGAGTATATATCTGTAAAGCCCTGGCCATGTCCAGCATGGACATCCTGTACATCCTACGGCCAAGTATAAATCTAAGAAAACTTCTATCATCTAATCTATCTACATCTACATTTAACGCTATAGTACTCATGAGCTCAACACACCATTCCTTATATACAGGTCTACGAATGGTGAATAGACGTTCCCAATCGGTAAAAGAAGAACTGCCATACCTTTGGATCAGATGCTCCCTAACTGAGTTAGCTAGTTGGACCCTTTCCAAAGGATCCCAATCGATTACTCTTGGCACTTCTACATTTTTCGGTATCAGTTTGAATTTATTACTTTGATATGTTGGGTAATCTCTCCAGTTTCTATTGAATCTCAGATTAGGATGCAACGTGTGTTCAGGAATCGTTGGGTATTCTACTGGCGGATGTATCGGAAATACTATGAAGGCATCAACAAATTGTAGTAGATCATAATAAGGTACGTGTTGATCAGGTTGTTGTTGTGGTTCCTGTTGTTGTTCCGGTTCAGGTTCATATTGCATTTCTGGTTCAGGTTCTGGAGCAGGTCATCTAGATGATGATGAAGCACCATCAGTATCTGTAAATCGCTGCAAAACACATTAAACACAACATTTGTACATCCAAATATGCATTAGTGTTAGCAAAATGACAACTTGAAACAATTAAAATAACATGTTCAATCAAAATTAAACTTATACACATTTTCACAATTTTTACAATTCTACACTTTTTCAAATAAGCATATATGAAAATGTATACAAAGTTCATAAGCATTTACCTCAAATAACATGTCAAAATAGTCATTACTAGCAATTAAACAAGTCTCAAATGGCATTTACATCAATTTAATCAAGTTCATGAATTTTAGACTTAAAAAGTCCACTTTAATTCTCAAAAATCATGTTTAGGATCAAAGTTTAGATCATTTAGCTACCTAAACATGTTACACTACTTAATTTAGCAATAATTCATGACAAAAATCGGCCATAACCTGTTTATATCAAAAAGTCCCAAATTGCTCAAGAACACAAACCCTAGATTCCTAAAATTTTTGAAGTTTTTGGCTTCAAATCATGTTAAATAGCATCAATCTAGGTTATACATGTATAATATACTACCAATTTAACTCTAATTACACTAGAAATTAACAAAATCAAATTAGGTAAAATATAGCTCAAGAACACTAAAAATCAAATTTAAAGAGGTTTAGGGATGTAATTGTTACCCTTCTTGATAAACTTCTTATCAAATTCATGTTTAGAGCAGATTGTAGCGAGAAATTTGATGAAATTTGGTGAAAAATTGATGAAATTAGGGGTGTTTTTGGAGTGTGGTTCGTGTATGTATGTGTGTTTATGGAGAGAGCAGAACACGACGGACCTTTTTGTTTCTGGCCAGTTTTCCAGCTCCATGCGATCGCATGGCTCTGAAGGCCAAATCCCATGCGATCGCATGGGGTTCGGGTACAGTGTTTTTTTTTTTTTTTTTAAAAACCTTATACTAATAAAACATATAATTAATTAAAAATTAAAATTTTGTTTCTTTTTAGGATGAGGGCGTTTCAGAACGATGTCCTAGTCTGTCCCTCGACAAAATTTTAAAATTTGTCATTTTTTAAGCGCGGTTTTAAAAGTAAAGATTTTTGGATTTTTTAAATGTTTTTGGCATACTTTAATTCAATAAGATTAAAAATAATTATAATAAAAGTTCTCGTCCCTCCCTTGGGTAGAGCAATTTCTATTCAACGACCTAGTTTTCAACTCACGACGAATTTTAAAAATCACATTTTTAACTTAACGAAATAAAGTAAATTTTTGTTTTTAAATTCACACCAAACTTAAATTTAAAATGCATAAAATTAAAAATTCATATTATTAAAATTAAAAATTCACACCAAATTTTTATTATATTCTTGTTTTTATACATACAAACTTATATTAAAAATATTAATTTTTCAAATATTTACAAACTTAAATATATTGATTTAAAAAAAATTTACAATATTATTTTAATATTAATTTTAAAAACAAAGAAAAAATAAAATTAAAAATCTTTTTGGTCTTTTATCCCACTTTAATCAATCAAATATTATCAAAAATATACGCCCCTCTTTTCGGTAAAGTAATTTTGGCTATATTACCTAGTTTTACTCCTGACGAATTTCTAAAATATTTTGGGTTGATTGATTAAAGATATTTATACCTTAAGAATAAACGGTAAATTTCGCAGTGATGTAATAAATTTTTGTATGATATCAATAATTTCGGTCGCAAAACCTAATTTTATTGAATACCAATTTAATACTTTATAGCGAACGATTTAGCGTTTATTATCAAAAGGCTAAAAGCAATAAAATAAAAACTGTACATACTTACCTGTGAGATAGAATTCTCAGTGACCTGCTTTAGCCCACTCATAAGATAGTCGGACTAATTGGTTTTCCATAGCTACATAGGCGTAACCTCGAGCATTCAACGATTTTTCTTTGAAACATATGAACGGTCCTTCTCTGCATAAAGTAACGAACTCGGTATTGGAATATGTCTGATTTGTCGAGCATTTTTCTTCATGTGACCATTTTCCGCATTTGTGACATCTTTCAAGGTGTCGTGCTCTTCTTTTCGCTGCGGATTTTGATTTTCCTTTACCAAAATGTAACTTATTATGATCGTTTCTGAGTTCTTTTCTTACTCCGTCCAATTTGGCTCTTATTACTGACACCAGGTCACTCGGGAGTGTGTCATTATTACGTTTAGTGATCAAAGCGTGTAGCATTAGACCATGGTTTAGTTCACAGGAATTCTTCATCTCATAAAACCTAAAAAAATAAAAATTCAGAATGGGGGGAGAAGACTAGTTCTTTAGGGTCTGGTAGGGAAATACCATTCGGATTCCATTCTCGGAACTACACGAAAACAGAAACTCTAACAGAAATACATATTACCCTTAAAAATATTCGAACCTTCCCACACTTAATTAGCTGTGGTGTCGAAATTGTGATTAACTTCGTTGTCAACTTCCATCGGACTATCTATGTAATGTTTAACTCTGTGACCATTAACTTTAAATTCAATCCCATTTGAATTTATTAATTCTACTGTTCCGTACGGGAAAACTCTTTTGACTATGAATGGTCCAGACCATCTTGATTTCAATTTTTTAGGAAATAGCTTGAATCGTGAATTAAAAAGAAGAACTCTATCTCCTTCTTTATATTCTTTTGAACTTCTGATTCTTTTATCATGCCATTTCTTCGTTCTTTCTTTATAGATTAACGAATTTTCGTATGCTTCATGTCTCAATTCTTCTAATTCGTTTAGTTGACTTAACCGTAGACGTCCAGCTTCATGTAAATCAAGATTACATGTCTTCAAAGCCCAAAATACTTTGTGTTCAATTTCTACTGGAAGATGACATGCTTTTTCGTAAACGAGTTTAAAAGGTGTGGTTCCAATTGGAGTTTTGTAGGCTGTTCTAAAAGCCCAGAGTGCATCCTCCAATTTCATGGACCATTCTTTCTGATTTGATCCTATGGTTTTCTCTAAAATACGTTTTAAAGCTCGGTTGGTATTTTCAACTTGTCCACTTGTTTGTGGATGATAAGCGGTTGAGATTTTATGAGTTACTCCATATCTTTTGAGAACTTTCTCAAGTTCATTATTACAGAAATGAGTACTCCAATCACTTATTAAAGCTTTCGGTGTTCCAAACCGAGCAAAAAGACGTTTTAAAAAATTGACTAGAACTCGTGCATCGTTAGTCGGGAGAGCTTGTGCTTCCGCCCATTTAGATACATAATCAATGGCAACAAGAATGTAGAGATTATTATGAGATTTTGGAAATGGACCCATAAATTCAATACCCCAAACGTCAAATACTTCACATACTTGAATGACATTTTGTGGCATTTCATCACGTTGACTTATTTTTCCGGCCCTTTGACAAGCATCACAGGATTTGCAAAGAAGGTGTGCGTCTTTGAAAATTGTAGGCCAATAGAATCCAGCATCGTAAACTTTTCTTACTATGAGTTGAGGCCCATAATGCCCTCCTGTTGGTCCTGTGTGACAATGGTTTAAGATTTTACTAGCTTTATCTCCGAATACACATCAGCGTATTATTCCATCTGGACAACTTTTAAACAGATGTGGATCTTCCCAGAAATAGTGTTTTATATCACTGAAGAATTTCTTTCGTTTTTGGTACGACAACCCTTTTTCAAGGAATCCACATACTAAGTAGTTTGCATAGTCTGCAAACCATGGAATTTCATTATAATCTATCTTCAATAGATATTCATCAGGAAAGTTGTCTTGTATGGCCGATTCATTCAGAACTTCTAATTCGGGATTTTCAAGACGAGAAAGATGATCAGCGGCGAGATTTTCTGCTCCCTTTTTGTCTCGAATTTCAATATCGAACTCTTGTAAGAGTAAGATCCAACGGATTAATCTTGGTTTAGCATCTTGTTTTGAAAATAGGTATCTAAGAGCAGAATGGTCGGTATAGACCACCGTTTTAGCTAGAACGAGATATGAACGGAATTTGTCAAAAGCAAAGACAATAGCAAGGAGTTCTTTTTCAGTAGTTGTGTAATTTGTTTGTGCTCCTTGTAACGTCTTACTAGCATAATAAATAGGTTGAAATCGTTTTTCAATCCTTTGTCCTAAAACGGCTCCCATTGCAAAATCACTTGCATCGCACATTAGTTCAAACGGTAGATTCCAATTTGGAGTTATCATGATCGGCGCATTAGTGAGTTTTTTTTAAGAATATTAAAAGAATTGATACATTCATCTGAAAAGATGAATGGAGCATTCTTTTCTAGGAGTTTATTCATAGGAGTGGCAATTTTAGAAAAATCTTTTATGAAACGTCGGTAAAAACCGGCATGCCCTAGAAAACTCCTAACTCCTCTAACATTGGTGGGATGTGGAAGTTTAGCAATTACATCTATTTTAGCTCTATCTACTTCAATTCCTTCCTTTGAAATTTTATGACCAAGAACGATGCCTTCTTTAACCATGAAATGGCATTTCTCCCAATTAAGTACTAGATTTGATTGTGCGCATCTAATAAGAATTCGTTCAAGATTAACTAGACATGATTCGAAAGTATCACCGAAGACTGAAAAGTCATCCATGAAAACTTCCATGCATTCTTCTATCATGTCATGAAAAATCGCCATCATGCACCTTTGAAAGGTTGCAGGGGCGTTGCAAAGTCCAAATGGCATGCGTTTATAAGCAAAAGTACCATAAGGGCACGTGAATGTGGTTTTCTCTTGGTCCTCGGGTGCTATTGGAATTTGAAAATATCCGAAAAAACCATCAAGAAAACAATAGTAACTATTTCCGGCTAATCTTTCCAACATTTGATCAATGAAAGGTAAGGGAAAGTGATCTTTTCTGGTGGCGTCATTTAATTTTCTATAATCAATACAAACACGCTAACCTGTTACAGTCCTAGTAGGAATAAGCTCATTTTTCTCATTTGTGATGACAGTCATGCCACCTTTCTTAGGTACGCATTGAACTGGGCTTACCCATGGACTATCAGAAATTGGATAAATTAAACCTGCATCTAGCAGTTTAATAATTTCTTTCTTAACAACATCTTGCATATTAGGATTTAGTCTTCGTTGGCGTTGCACATACGTTTTATGACCTTCTTCCATAATTATTTTATGTGTGCAAAACGAAGGACTTATGCCTTTTATATCATGAATCTTTCATGCAATAGCTGGTTTATGAGCTTTTAGCACAGAAATGAGTTGAGATTTTTCATTTTCAGTAAGAGAAGACGATATTATTACAGGTAATTCAGATTCACCATGTAAATAAGCATATTCCAAATGGTTTGGAAGTGGCTTTAACTCTAATGTCGGTGCTTCTTCTATCGATGATTTATATCGATATCTGTCTTCTTCTTTTAGCATTTGAATTTCTTCTGTTGTTGGTTCATATCCATTAGCCATAAGTGTAGCTAACATTTTAGTTTCATCAATTGGTTCAGTTCCTTCTCTTAAAGAACATTCTCCCGTTCCTTGTAATTCTGGAAATTCTTCTAACAATTCTGCATGTGAATCTATAGTTTGAATATAATAACATGTATCATCTACAGATTGCGATTGTTGCATTCTTCTATCAACTGAAAAGGTAACACTCTCGTCCTCTATACTTAGGGTCAGTTTCTTACCAAACACGTCTATTATTGCTTTAGCCGTGTTTAAGAATGGTCTTCCTAATATGAGAGGAACTCGAGAATCTTCTTCCATGTCCAGAATAACAAAATCTACTGGAAATACTAAGGTACCAACTTTAACTAGCATATTCTCCATTATCCCTCTAGGATATTTTACTGATCGATCGGCTAGTTGTATACTTATTCGTGTTGGTTTCAATTCTCCAAGGTCTAGTTTAGCGTATAGTGAATACGGCATTAGATTTATACTAGCACCTAAGTCTGCCAATGCTTCTATTGAACTAAGACTTCCCAGAAAACATGGAATTGTGAAACTTCCTGGATTTGAAAGTTTTTCTGGTATCTTATTCAACAGCACTGCAGAACAATTAGCATTCATTGTAACAGTCGAGAGTTCTTCCATTTTCTTTCTATTTGTGATTAGATCTTTCAGAAATTTAGCATATCTAGGCATTCCTGAAATCACGTCAATGAAAGGAAGATTAACATTTATCTATTTAAACATATCCAAAAATTTGGATTGCTCGGCTTCAAGTCTCTCTTTTCTCATTTTACTCGGGTAAGGAAGTGGTGGTTGGTATGGTTTAACATAAGGTTTAGCTTTAACTATGTTATCTTCATTAACCTTTTCAACTACCGGTTCTTTTTCCTTATCTTGTTCAGATTGTGGTTCTTGTGGAGTAGGAATAGCTTCATCAGAAATTACAGGCATTTCAGGTGGTTTAAGTGTAATACCACTTCTTGTGGTAATGGCTTTAGCTGTTTCATTCCGGGGGTTAGCATTTGTATCACTAGGTAAACTTTCCGGTTTTATTTCACCTATCAACCTTGCTAGGTTGCTCACTTCTTGTTCCAAATTTTGAATAGAAGCTTGTTGATTTCTAAATGCTTGAGCATTTTGTTCATTGGTTTGTTTCTGAGATGTGAAAAACTGAATTTGAGATTCAACTAGCTTCGACATCATGTCTTCTAAATTTGGATTTTTATCATCCGTTTGTGGTGGTTTGTTTTGAAAAATAGGTCTTTGCTGATTGTAAGTATTGTTGGATACTTGTTGATTACTAGGACCTTGTTGGTTGTTGTATGAAACATTTCGGTTATAATTCTGGTTTTGGTTGTAGATGGTCTTGGCGGTTGATAATTATTCTGATAATTATTTCCAGGCCTTTGGTTTATGTATGAAACATTCTCTCTTTGTTCCATTGTTAGTTCAATACTGAGACAATCTTTTGTTAAATGTGGTCCTCCACACTGCTCACAACTAATTCGTATTGAGTGTATATCCTTAGTCATCTTTTTCATTCGTCTCTCGACAGCATCTATCTTTGCAGAAATGAAATCTAAGACTTGGCTAGAATCGGCTCTAGCTGCTTTAAATGATCTAACGATATCTTTTTCTTGATGCCACTCATGTGAGTGGGAAGCAGTGTTATCAATAATTTTGTAAGCGTCAGTTGCGGTTTTCTTCACAATGGTACCACCAGCTGCTATATCGATGTCTTTTCGTGTAGTGATATCGCATCCTTGGTAGAATATTTGTACTATTTGACAGGTGTCTAAACCATGTTGCAGACATCCTCTTAATAACTTTCCAAATCTGGTCCACGCTTCATATAAAGTTTCATTTGATTTTTGCGTGAACGTAACAATTTTTCCTTGAAGTCTCACGGCTTTAGATGCCGGAAAGAATTGTTTAAGAAATTTTTCAACTAAAACGTCCCATGTATCAATCGCCCCTTCAGGTAACGATTCTAACCAATCTTTGGCTTCTCCCTTTAAAGTCCAGGGGAATAACATGAGATATATCTGTTCATCCTCCACTTCTCGGATTTTAAATAGTGTACAGATCCTATTAAAGGTACGAAGATGTTCATTTGGATCTTCCTTCGGCGCACCACTAAATTGGCATTGATTAGTTACCATGTGTAGGATTTGTCCTTTGATTTCATAATCTGGTGCATTTATGTCAGGTTGAGTAATTGCGTGACCCTGACCAGTGTGTTTAGCTCTCATTCGGTCTTCCATACTTAGAGGTTCCAGATTTTCCATGATCGAATTTGTTGAATCTGAATCACTAGAGGATTTTGATTTAATGGTTGTTTCCTCGACAATCTCTGTTTGAATGATTGATGGTTCCGGAGGAAAGATTAGTGGTTCAGGATCTCTGAATTGTCCCTGAATATCCTCCGGATTCTCAATTGTGAGGTCGGGTTCAAAAAATGGATTATCGAAAATTTGAATTGGAGTACTTGGTCGACTGGATGACGATTGTAAAGAAAAATCAACGACGACAATATTTGCTAGATGTCTTGATCGAGTTACAGGTGGTGAACGTACGAAAGGTGGTGAACGTTTTGCTCGGTGCATTCACTGAATATCCTATTAGTTATAAAAATAAAAATTATATAAGTTATCAAATTAATAGACTTTTCTGCTTTTGTCCACGTTTCGAATAGCCAATAGATGTAGCAGGGAGCCAGAACCCTTTAAATCGGAAGCTCACAACTCAGCCACTAACAAATCCAACTATTACTACGAAACAGAAAATTTGGATGTCTATCAATTTAACCACTTAAAATAATTTTTTCGTTGAAATTTAAAGAAATTTAGAGAAGAAATAGAAAATTCTATATCCTAAAAACTAGAGTGGCGAAAAATAAGAAAGAAAAAGAGCGCGTCGGAAAACGTCGAAAAATAAAAGGTCAAAAATAATAGGCGTCGAAAAAATAAAAATAAGAAAGTAGCTCGTCGAAACTTAAAAAGGAACTAAAAACTAAGAATTAAAAGTTGCGTCTAAAAATATTAAAGCTTAGAGAAATAATATATCCCAAAACGGCAATAACTTAAAAAGTACTAAAATATTAAAAATGGCGTCGCAAAATTCTAAACCACCTAAATCTTAGTCTAAAGAAAAAGCGCTTAAGGGATTTTACGGCAAAGCCTAAAAATCTAGAAATAAAAATAAATATGGCAAAAAACTATGTCTTAAAACTAATTACGAGCGAAAAATACAAATATTACGCTAAAACAAATAAAAAGATATAAAATATAAAAATAAACTTAAAGTTGTAAAAAGTACAATTTTATAAAAATATTATTTTTATATTATTTATTTTATAAAACTATTAATTTTATAATTTATTAAAACTAATTAAACTAAATAATACAAATTAAATAATAAAACTAAACTAAATAATAAATAACTAAACCCTAATTAGGGTTTTATTAATAATAATAATAAATTCAAACCCTAAACTGGTCGGACTAGGTTACCAGACCAGTCAAATCACCTCATGCGATCGCATGAGGTGTTAGTTGATTTTCCATGCGATCGCATGGCTTACGAATTCAGGCCAGACTTTGGGCTGCAACAGTGATCGGGCCGAAAGGATTTTAATTTTTTTTCTGTTTTAATTTTCTGTATTAAAATTTATAAAAAATATTTAAACAAATTAAATAAAACTTATATTTTTACAAACTATAAATAAAAATAGAAATATTTTATAATTTTATATATTTTTGAACAACTCTTAAATATAAATATATAGATATTTTTTCTTTTTATATTTTTTATATTAAAACGTATTTTTACAAAAGCGTATTTTTATAAAAGTAAACTAAAAATTAATAAAAATCTTTTTTTTATAGCGTTTCGCTTCCGGAGTTTAAGCAATTTCCCCGGCAGCGGTGCCAAAAATACTTGATGTGTGCGAGGCGTACTAGGAAATAGTAATATTTTTACAAGGAAATACTATTAAATACGATACAATTTTACACAAGATATTTATTTATTTATAGAATGGATATACCTAAACCTTGCTACAACACTTATAGGCAGTGTACCTAATCGTACAGTAGTGTAGTTTTTAGTAAGTCCGGTTCGTTCCACAGGGATCTTTAGCCAAGTTTAACGCTATATTTTTAACTTATAATTGTAAAAATACAAAAATATATATAAGTAGTATTGTTATTATAAAAGGGGGTTTTTACCGTTTAATGACCGGTTTGTCGATTTTAAAACTTTAGTCGCAGTTAAAACCTAATGTAAAATATTAAATAAATAAAAGACTTAATTTAAAGCATAAAATAAATAACGATAATGAAATTACGATAAATAAAAGTGCGATAAAATAAAATTGCGATAATTAAAGATAACGATAATTAAAAGTGCAATTAAATAAAATGACAATAAATAAAAGTGTGATAATTAAAAGTGCAATTAAATATGAAAATAAAGGAATTATGCTTATTTAGACTTCCGTAATCATGATGTTTGACGTGTTGATTTTATTTTATTCTCATGGGTTAATTGTCCTTTGTCCTGGATTATTTAATATGTTCGTCTGGTTTTTGTCCATAACAGTCCATCAGTCATAAATATAAAGTGCGAGTGTCCTCATCAAATTATCCTTATATCTGAAGTCAAATATTCCAACTAATTGGGGAATTAAACTGTAACAAGGTCTTAATACTTTGTTTAATAATTACACCAGGATATCGACTGCGTGTAACCCAAGGTTTTAATACTTTGTTAACAATTATGCCAAGTGTCCTTGTACATAATCCACCCATGTTTTAATAAGTCTATTAACTATTAATCCATTCTCATGTCCGGTTAAATGAACAATTATTAGTATTTATAAATATCTCGCCCATCGTGTCCGATCGAGTGTATATGATTATTTATAGGTACGTCCAATTGTAAATCTTTATATTAAATTAACAAACTATCATTTAATTAAACAAATATAAAACCCATTAATAGCCCATAGTCTAATTTCCACAAGTGTCGTTCTTTTGTCCAAACCCCAATTATGGTACAAAGTCCAATTACCCAATTTTAATATTTTAGCCCAACATCATGATTACTTCGTCTTAAATAAGCATAATAATAACTTAGCTACGAGACATTAAATTAAAAAGGTTGAACATAACTTACAATGATTAAAAATAGTGTAGTGTTACACGAACAGAATTTCAAATTACACCCTTACAACATTCGCTAACATACCCTTATTATTGGAAATTAAAATTAAAATTATATATATGTATATATTTACAAATGAGTAAGAAGAAGGAAAAAGATGTTGTAAAATTCGATCAAAATCGCGAAATTTATAGGCATGTGGCCACAAAAACAGGCCATGCGATCGCATGGAAAATCAGCCTACAGGCCATGCGATCGCATGGAGGTAGGTACCAGCTCACATATTTTTGTTTTCAAGCTTGTCGATGTTTTAATAAATAAATATAATATATAAATAATTTTAAGAATTATTTAAATATTATATTATATTTATGTGCATAGTTGACTTGTAATTTTTAGTCCGTTGCGTCGAGCGTTGAGAGTTGACTCTGGTCCCGGTTCCGGATTTTCGAACGTCCTTGCGTACAATTTAATATCTTGTATTTTGCGTTTTGCGACTTGTACTCTTGTAATTTTGAGACGTTTCTCATCAATAATTTGAACCACTTTGATTGTACTTTGTACTTTTGAGCTTTTTGGTCGTTTGCGTCTTCAATTCGTCGAATCTGTCTTTTGTCTTCACCTTTTATTATTTAAACGAATATCACTTGTAAATAGAACAATTGCAACTAAAAGCTTTTCTTTCTTGAGGGATAATGCTATGAAATATATGTTCATTTTTAGCATTATCATTGGTTAATTTGGGCACGGTTTGTACTTGGAAGTGCATTTGGGTCAAAATTGCACTAGTTGTCAATTTGGGTTGATTTGTAAATCCACCCTAATTATGTTATTGTATTTGTGATAAATGGAATAGGTACATTCCATCGGCGATTGCGGATTTTGGTTTGGCATCCATCAAGACTTCAAGGTGAGTGTTAATATCCTATATGCATATGTATGTGTAGGATGGGTGCTGGTCGGGTGAAGTGGTTCTCGGTTATAGAGCTCACTTCACATATAGGTGGATCGATGGACTTGTGTATAGGTCTAATTGGCACGATTGTGCGTTTTGGTTGACCACCTTTGACGAGGTGCACACTTTGTGTGTACGTTATCACATGGGCGTGTGATGTGGATTATATAACCCCAATGGCGAAGGGTTAACATTGTGATGTGGACTTATATAACCCCAATGACGAAGGGTTAATATTGTGAGTGGAATAATTATATGCGCAGGTATATAATGTATCTATTTATTGTAGCTTGAAATGTGAAGTGTCGAGGTGCTAAGACACCACGTTGCACGTGACGAGTGAAGTGTCGAGGTGTTAAGACGCCACTCGGAGTGAAGCATCGAGGTGTTAAGATGGCACTCTAAGTAATTGACGGGTGAAGCATCGAGGTGTTAAGATGCCACTCGGGGTGAAGCATCGAGGTGTTAAGATGCCACCTAGGAGTGAAGTGTCGAGGTGTTAAGACGCACTCCGTAAAGTAAAGAGTGAAGCATCGAGGTGTTAAGATGCCACTCGGGGTGAAGTACCGAGGTGTTAAGGTGCCACCCTAGGGTTTAGTGATACGAGGTGTTAAGTACACTAATGGATGTTATGATCACCGATGGAATTTTTGCGAGTGCCATTCCCTTGTACGATTGGTTAACCATGGTTATTGTGTTGTAAGCGTGAGCATATTATTTGTTCGAGTTATATATATATATATATTGTATACGTACAATGTTGTATTGTCGTGATGTAGCTAACCCTCCGGGTGTAGTTTATTGGCGTTGTTCACATCGATGTTGGTGAACTTATCTTATTGATGGTATTATTAGCTTGTTGCTTAGTGATCGTACGGTATGCTTAGATTAGCTTGCCTTTATGCTTGGATGCTCCGGTATGCGGTATTTGTTTATTTATGTGGCGTGTCCATTTTATGCATATATATGTATGTAGTTTATTTTCACTCACTAAGCGTTAGCTTACCCTCTCGTTGTTTACATTTTTATAGATTTGCATGGAGGAGGTGGCTCGGGTAAGCATGGGGACTAGTGGACTCGCTAGTTTGCTTTAGAAGTGTGCTTTTGGAGTTATTAGGATTGGGTAGCGTATTCCCAATCACCATGCTCGTTCGGATATTTAAACTATGTATTAAATGTTTTAAGGCTTATTGAACTTATTGTTGTGTTAAAGATGTTTTTGGAAACATAAATGGGACCTAAATATTAATGTATTAAAGAAAAAATTTTTATGGGCCGGTTTAAATACGAGTTAGGTCGTTACAAGTGGTATCAGAGCATGGTCTAAGGGATTTAATTGACTTGAGATAGGTGCCTAGACTTAGACTTTTGTGTGTGATAAATTTGTTGCGGGACTTGTAGGATTACGTGTCGGAATGGGTTATAGTTAATGCCTTGTTGTAGGTGGACTAACGTTTATATTAGTAATGCGGATATTATTAATATATTATTGTGTTGTGATAATAATTCTCACGTGTGTTTATATCACGTAGAATTTTGTTTGTGTTTGCATATATCATCGAGCGAGGCGGTCGTTGTACTAACGAGTCGATACGACGTGTGTGCGTAATAAGGACTTGCAAACCTTATTACGGGTGCAAATCGTGTCTAACAAGCAATGTACAGCGAGTGTTTAGCAATATGGGGTGGTGTGTGTGTGTGTGTGTGTGGTTTTATACGTTCGTAATCTAATCGTTTTGCATTCCTTAGAATGGAGACGGGAAACGAGATCGAGACGAACAATTTGGAGTTTAACGCTAGAGTTGCGGCCACCGTTGCGGAGCAAATGAGTGCGTTTCGAGAAGAAATGGATAGGAAGTATTCCGAATCCCGAACTAGTGGTGAAATGGAGCGTTATCTTAAGAGCTTCATGAGGACTAAACCCCCGATGTACGACGGAAAACCGGATCCTTTGATAAGCACAACTTGGATCTCGAATGTCGAAGGGTGTTTTCGTACTATTGAATGCCCTCCTGAGAAGAGGACAAGACTCGCTACTATTTTGTTGCGGGGTAGGGCAAAGGATTGGTTGAATGGTAAGATTGATCTTGTCGGTGGTGAACCGTTTATGGCGTTATCGTGGGACGAGTTTAAGAAGGGATTCTTCTAGGAGTTTCGAACTTCAGCCGATTTGTCAGAAATGCGTAATGAGTTGCGAAATTTGCAACAAGGTTCTATGGACTTGACTACTCTCAAGACGACCTTTATGGCGAAGGCTCGTTTTTGCCCGGAGTATTTGGGGAATGATCATTTGTTGATGCAAGATTTCTATCGAACCTTGAATGATGACTTGAAGAGTAAGATTAGCAGAGTTCGGGCAAAATCGTTTGCGGAGTTATTCGCCGCGGCTAGAGGTTTCAAGTCGTATTCGCGATCGAAGGTTGGTGAACCTTCAAGTGAGAGAAGGGTTGTTTCTTGTGGTGCTCCAAGTAAGAGGACTAAGGGTCCGAGCATGAGCACGGGTGGTACACGGACGGGTATATCAGATTGTAGTGCGTCTAGGTGTTACAATTGTGGCATGAGGGGTCACAAGTCTTGGGAATGTCCGGTGCCAAAGGGTGATGGCACGGTATGTTTCAATTGCCAAGAAGAAGGACATCGTAAGTCAGAATGTCCCAAGTTAGCGGGGACGGGGGCGGCAAGGAGACGTCAAGGTACGTTTCATTTTAATTAATATTTCCTTTGATTATTTATTATGTGCCGTTTGAGTTGGAGTATGTTAAATGCATCGTGTTGTGCGTGTTATCGTCATGGGTGACGTTCCTAATGGAAGTACCCTATGGTGACGCTTTGATTGTTGGGCGAAAGGCATAAGACTTGGTACAACCAAGCATTCCTTAGTATTGGGAAATGTTTCTACCAAGCCATGGAAATGGGTTTTGGTGTTCGATTGTTAAGCGCGTGTTCACTATTGTGTTGAAGTTGATGAACCGTGAGGTCCGTCGGGTGGTTGGAACCCTTGAGATCGAGTGTTTTGGACCTCGATGTATGTTGGTAATGGAGTCTACATGACGCGACATTAGGTGCCTCTCTTATACCTACTAGCGTGGTGTTCGACTCCGATTGTGTCGCGGTTACATTGTACTTAGGGTACCAAAGCAAAACCCTTAGGTACATGAGTGACTAGGTGAAATCTGACAAACTAAAACAATTGGATGATTGCGAGAGTATAGTTTGTGTAAATTGTGGTACACTTTTCGTTCGAAGTGTTTAAGGATAGGTTAAGATCCTTGGTAGGCTCAAGGTTGGAGCAAGATATGGTGACAGTTCGTATGAACCTGGTTGTTAGTAAAGTCTACCCTTGGTAGCGTTGTATGGGTGTGCAAATTGTGGTTATGGAACGTAATTCCAAGTGGGGGAGTTACACTCCCGCACGAGGAGGTTTTGGTGGGAGGTTTTGGATGACGCTTTTAGTAAATTCGAAACTTGTGTTGGGACCTAGTTTTGGTCGTTTGTGGTAGAGTATAATTTTGGTTAAATTGTACTTATGATTTTTGGATTTGGAAATTATCACCGAGGTGGTAATGTGGTAAATCTCGTTGAGAGATAATGGACGTGTTTGACGAGCAAGGTGAAATCCCTCGGTTAAGGGATGTGTGTCGGATTCTCTTTTAGAGAATTATTGTTTTGTACCTATGTTTGATATAGGTGGTTCTTGCTCGATTGTGTGAATGGTTAGTGGTATCCGTTAGGATTCACTATGGCGTAGCAGAGCCCGATGTTACGCTACTCGTTGTTCGAGGCCAAAAGGGCATTGATTGGTGAAGCATGACCTTCGGGGTCCGCTGACTTCATCATGGGAGTAGTGTTATATCGGTGAAGCATGACCGTTGACGGGGTCTGCTGACTTCATCCGGTGTTGAGATTTGAGAAGTGGGTCACGTATAGTTTTCGGCCATCCTTCATGTTGTGTGATCTATTAGTTGTTTTATACACCGATGGTGGGGTCGTAAGGACCGTGTGGTGTGATCTATCAGTTGTTTTATACACCGATGGTGGGATCGTGAGGACCATGTTGTGGGATTAGTGATGCGATAGTCGTGTTTCGCTCACATGTTGTTACAGGTGTGACAATAGTCGATTTTGTACACCTTAGGATTAGCGTTGCCATAGTCATTTTGGGCGCTTTTGGTTTTAGCCGTTGCTTATGATGTTAGGATTGTGGCGTATTGGTTGTATTGTGCACTACAAAGGATGTTTAGTGGTAAGTGTAATCCGTAAGGATTCATGTGGTTCGATCTTCAACGTTCGGATTGTTGACTTTAGGTTGAGACGTGTTCACTTTTAGCATTGTACTTGTTATGGTACGCTAAAGGGTCGATATCTCGGTATGAGATTGGTGGAGTTTTCCCGATATGAGGGATTGAGCAAGTTTTAGTGCTCGACTTTGTGGACTTGATAAATCGCAAATGAAGATTTAGTTGTTAAGGGTAACTCTTTGAGGAGAATCGCCTAGAGGAGTTGGAAGAATACGTGACAATTTCACGTATTCTAAGTGATCGTTATAGACTTCGGATGATTGTGTGTATTATACGTCTCAGAATGCGTGTAAGAGTGTATTTAGTTAATGGATTAACCTTCGGGTTAATGAGTGATGTGGTGGAAGTCGGATTAGAACGATTGTTTGGGAACCATAGCGTGTAGGTTCGGATTGGTTAAGTGACTAGGATCACGAGGACGTGATCGAATCTAGTGGGGGAGAGTTGTAACACCCCGGATTTTAGGGTATCAGAAAATGTTCCTGAAAGTGTGCGCAGCAGAAAGCGCCACTAAAACTGAACCTAACACTTATGCATTTTCAGAATTTACATCAGAATCAGAGTTAGGCAAGTTCAGTCCCTGAAATTTAGAGTCAGAATCAGACTGTGCATAAGGTCGCGACGCGACAGAGAGGGCCGCGGCGCGGCGATTAACTAGTTTCAAAGTCAGGAGGCATGTCAAGGCAACCACCAGACCACGTTATATGTCGCGGCGCGACGATGAGGGCCGCGGCGCGGCGTTCTGGGTGGACTGGTACCAGATTTTAGTAATTTTAAATAAGGTTCAAGGGTATTTTGGTCTTTTCGCGTGTGAGCCAGATTTAAGATCTTAATCTCATCCACTCATTTCATTTCTTCTTTTCTTTTTCCTTTTCTTCTCATTTTCCTCTCAAAAACTTCAAACCCCAATTGGTTCAAAGGAATTTTTGGAAAGGAAGAAGCGAGGTTTGATCAAAAGCGTAAGAGACAAGTTTGTTCTCCTCGTTCTTAGCTACAAGGTGATACTAGCGGTAAGCTCTAACTCCGAATTTCATTTTCGTGTTCATCATTCAAATTTGGGGCTTTTGGCTTGTATGTTCATAGATGGAACCCATTTAGTTGTTAATTGAAGATTAACACCAAGATTTGGGTTTATTGTTGTTATTGGCGGGTTTTGGGTTTGTTGAACAAGTGTAAATTTGTAAGACTTGCAAAGGGGTGTAATCACTAG
The DNA here is from genome assembly GCF_046630445.1 of Rutidosis leptorrhynchoides. NCBI lineage: Eukaryota > Viridiplantae > Streptophyta > Magnoliopsida > Asterales > Asteraceae > Rutidosis > Rutidosis leptorrhynchoides. The sequence continues at coordinate 32,002,060 of NC_092338.1, forward strand.
TATTTAGTGATTGTTGAGGTGTTGGAAGCCTTTAGGGTTCATGTGGTTGACTAATTTTGATTAGAGTCAAAATTAGGGTTTGGTGATGATTATGACCCAATTGTCGATTTAATAAGGTTTATAAACTTAAAATGGATTAAGTTGAAGTATAAACCCGAGTTAAATATATTTTGGTGTCAAAACTTGTTCATGGCGAAATGTTGACTTCTTATGGGTCAAATTAGGGTTTAAGTGTCATTTTGGGCAAGATAGGTGTTTAACACCTATGATTGGGTCTAATTGGCGTATTAGGACCATTCTCACTTGCGTTAGTGATTATTGGTTAATTTGGGCACGGTTTGTACTTGGAAGTGCATTTGGGTCAAAATTGCACTAGTTGTCAATTTGGGTTGATTTGTAAATCCACCCTAATTGTGTTATTGTATTTGTGATAAATGTAATAGGTACATTCCATCGGCGATTGCGGATTTTGCTTTGGCATCCATGTAATGACCCGGAATTTTCCGTCCAAATTATACTTATGAAATTAATATTTACATAAATTAAACCATACCAACATGATAAGCAATCCAAATTGTTGAGACTTGTGTTTTTGAAAAGAGTTTTACACAACGTTTGACCGTCCAATATGATCGATGATATCACGAACTATATAACATACGATAATTATACGTTTTTGTATATATATGTATTTATATATATTTAACATGATCTAAGGATGGTTTAACATCTCATTGTGTACTAATGACAATGAGTTATAAGTATATTTTGAAACTACTAACTTAAGTTTTCAAAACGATAACTATACATTGTAGTGACTCGAACTTTTCCATGTTTATATATATTAATTGAGATTGATATTTACATGATTAAATGTTTCCAACATGTTAAGCAATCAAACTTGTTAAGACTTGATTAATTGAAATATGTTTCATATAGACAATTGACCACCCAAGTTGACCGGTGATTCACGAACGTTAAAACTAGTAAAAACTATATGATGACATATATGGATATATATATAGTTAACATGATACTATGATAAGTAAACATATCATTAAGTATATTAACAATGAACTACATATGTAAAAACAAGACTACTAACTTAATGATTTTTAAACGAGACATATATGTAACGATTATCGTTGTAAAGACATTTAATGTATATATATCATATTAAGAGATATTCATACATGATAATATCATGATAATATAATAATTTAAAATCTCATTTGATATTATAAACATTGGGTTAACAACATTTAACAAGATCGTTAACCTATAGGTTTCAAAACAACACTTACATGTAACGACTAACGATGACTTAACGACTCAGTTAAAATGTATATACATGTAGTGTTTTAATATGTATTTATACACTTTTGAAAGACTTCAATACACTTATCAAAATACTTCTACTTAACAAAAATGCTTACAATTACATCCTCGTTCAGTTTCATCAACAATTCTACTCGTATGCACCAATATTCGTACTCGTACAATACACAGCTTTTAGATATATGTACTATTGGTATATACATACACTCCAATGATCAGCTCTTAGCAGCCCATGTGAGTCACCTAACACATGTGGGAACCATCATTTGGCAACTAGCATGAAATATCTCATAAAATTACAAAAATATGAGTAATCATTCATGACTTATTTACATGAAAACAAAATTACATATCCTTTATATCTAATCCATACACCAACGACCAAAGACACCTACAAACACTTTCGTTCTTCAATTTTCTTCATCTAATTGATCTCTCTCAAGTTCTATCTTCAAGTTCTAAGTGTTCTTCATATATTCTACAAGTTCTAGTTACATAAAATCAAGAATACTTTCAAGTTTGCTAGCTCACTTCCAATCTTGTAAGGTGATCATCCAACCTCAAGAAATCTTTGTTTCTTATAGTAGGTTATCATTCTAATACAAGGTAATAATTATATTCAAACTTTGGTTCAATTTCTATAACTATAACAATCTTATTTCAAGTGATGATCTTACTTGAACTTGTTTTCGTGTCATGATTCTGCTTCAAGAACTTCGAGCCATCCAAGGATCCGTTGAAGCTAGATCCATTTTTCTCTTTTCCAGTAGGTTTATCCAAGGAACTTAAGGTAGTAATGATGTTCATAACATCATTCGATTCATACATATAAAGCTATCTTATTCGAAGGTTTAAACTTGTAATCACTAGAACATAGTTTAGTTAATTCTAAACTTGTTCGCAAACAAAAGTTAATCCTTCTAACTTGACTTTTAAAATCAACTAAACACATGTTCTATATCTATATGATATGCTAACTTAATGATTTAAAACCTGAAAACACGAAAAACACCGTAAAACTGGATTTACGCCGTCGTAGTAACACCGCGGGCTGTTTTGGGTTAGTTAATTAAAAACTATGATAAAATTTGATTTAAAAGTTGTTATTCTGAGAAAATGATTTTTATTATGAACATGAAACTATATCCAAAAATTATGGTTAAACTCAAAGTGGAAGTATGTTTTCTAAAATGGTCATCTAGACGTCGTTCTTTCGACTGAAATGACTACCTTTACAAAAACGACTTGTAACTTATTTTTCTGACTATAAACCTATACATTTTCTGTTTAGATTCATAAAATAGAGTTCAATATAAAACCATAGCAATTTGATTCACTCAAAACGGATTTAAAATGAAGAAGTTATGGGTAAAACAAGATTGGATAATTTTTCTCATTTTAGCTACGTGAAAATTGGTAACAAATCTATTCCAACCATAACTTAATCAACTTGTATTGTATATTATGTAATCTTGAGATACCATAGACACGTATACAATGTTTCGACCTATCATGTCGACACATCTATATATATTTCAGAACAACCATAGACACTCTATATGTGAATGTTGGAGTTAGCTATACAGGGTTGAGGTTGATTCCAAAATATATATAGTTTGAGTTGTGATCAATACTGAGATACGTATACACTGGGTCATGGATTGATTCAAGATAATATTTATCGATTTATTTCTGTACATCTAACTGTGGACAACTAGTTGTAGGTTACTAACGAGGACAGCTGATTTAATAAACTTAAAACATCAAAATATATTAAAAGTGTTGTAAATATATTTTGAACATACTTTGATATATATGTATATATTGTTATAGGTTCGTGAATCAACCAGTGGCCAAGTCTTACTTCCCGACGAAGTAAAAATCTGTGAAAGTGAGTTATAGTCCCACTTTTAAAATCTAATATTTTTGGGATGAGAATACATGCTGGTTTTATAAATGATTTACAAAATAGACACAAGTACGTGAAACTACATTCTATGGTTGAATTATCGAAATCGAATATGCCCCTTTTTATTAAGTCTGGTAATCTAAGAATTAGGGAACAGACACCCTAATTGACGCGAATCCTAAAGATAGATCTATTGGGCCTAACAAACTCCATCCAAAGTACCGGATGCTTTAGTACTTCGAAATTTATATCATATCCGAAGGGTGTCCCGGAATGATGGGGATATTCTTATATATGCATCTTGTTAATGTCGGTTACCAGGTGTTCACCATATGAATGATTTTTATCTCTATGTATGGGATGTGTATTGAAATATGAAATCTTGTGGTCTATTATTATGATTTGATATATATAGGTTAAACCTATAACTCACCAACATTTTTGTTGACGTTTTAAGCATGTTTATTCTCAGGTGATTATTAAGAGCTTCCGCTGTCGCATACTTAAATAAGGACGAGATTTGGAGTCCATGCTTGTATGATATTGTGTAAAAACTGCATTCAAGAAACTTATTTTGTTGTAACATATTTGTATTGTAAACCATTATGTAATGGTCGTGTGTAAACAGGATATTTTAGATTATCATTATTTGATAATCTACGTAAAGCTTTTTAAACCTTTATTGATGAAATAAAGGTTATGGTTTGTTTTAAAATGAATGCAGTCTTTGAAAAACGTCTCATATAGAGGTCAAAACCTCGCAACGAAATCAATTAATATGGAACGTTTTTAATCAATAAGAACGGGACATTTCAGTTGGTATCCGAGCGTTGGTCTTAGAGAACTAGAATTTTGCATTAGTGTGTCTTATCGAGTTTGTTAGGATGCATTAGTGAGTCTGGACTTCGACCGTGTTTACTTGAAAAATGATTGCTTAACAAATTTTGTTGGAAACTATATATTTTTAACATGTGAATATTATGTGATATATTAATTTCTTAACGCGTTTGATATTATGTGATAGATGTCTACCTCTAGAACAAGTCCCATTGACTCACCTAATAATAATGAAGAGTCAAATGTAAATTGGAATGATTCGTGGACTGATTCACAAGTTCCCGAAGAGGAACCGGAAGAAGAGTCGGAACCGGAAGAAGAATCGGAACCGGATGAAGAAATAGAACTGGTGGGGGAAATAATAAAACGGTTAAGTAAAAGAAAATCCTCAACCAACCGACCAAGGTTAATTATGGTCAATGGTGTTTCCGCCAAGGAAGCAAAATATTGGGAGGATTACCAATTCTCCGATGAATCGGATTCCGACGAGAATTTCGATGATGTTATAGAAATTACCCAAACTGAATTTAAAAAGGCAAAAGAAAATAATAAGGGAAAGGGCATAAAAATAGAGAAATCTAATTCCAACCCCGATGAACTATATATGTATCGTCAACCCCCGAAGTCCTTAAGTTGTAACAATGACCCGGGAACCTCTAAACCACCAGGTTTTTCTAAACCAATGTGGAAAACGACGGCTCGTGTTAGGGGAACATCATATATCCCTAGAAACTTGGCAAAACGAACCAAAACCGAAGAAGAAGAAACAAGCGAGTCGGAATAAGATAGTTGTATTCGTGTGGTGTAATATATGTAATATAGTGTGCTTATGCTTTATGATATATGTAAAAATTGCTTGTATTAATAAGTATTTTTTTATGAATCTAACTCTTGTCTATTTTACAGTATAAAAACACAAAATGGATAGACAACCCAATATTTTAAGAGACCTACCCGGAGACATGATTGATGAAATCTTGTCTAGAGTCGGTCAGAATTCTTCGGCACAACTATTTATGGCGAGATCAGTTTGTAAGACATTCGAAGAACGTTCCAAGAATGCCTTGGTTTATAAAAGGCTTTCGTTCGAAAGATGGGGGATATCACATTGGGAAATCCATAAGTTACGATGTGTTTACTTTGACGCATATATTGCGGGGAACCCAAATGCTATTTTACGCAATGGGTTAAGAAATTATTTTGACTCAATATATCCGAATATTGGACTTCGTGATTTAGAAAAAGCGGCTAACATGCAACATAAAGAAGCATGTTATGCTTACGGATTAGTAATGTTCGCTTCTCACCAAAGTGAGAACAAGAACATTGGGCTACAACTATTAAACAAAACGTTCCCACAAGTGACGGAGTCGGTAATTGGGGTAAGAAATGAGGTTTTTAGATTGTTACGGGACTGTTGGACATTACGTAACCCTCGTCCCTTTGACGACGTTACAACACGCTGTCTTATCAACGGCCATAACGGTTATGTTCCACAAGACCAAGGATGGGAAGTAATCCTAGTAAAACCAGAATGCATGACTTGTTTCTGGACGTATGAATTACGTGTCTTTATTGCCTTTGCAGAACGACTTGTGTACTAGCTAGAATTATCTTCACAACCATCTTGTATCAAATTTATTGTGTGCTATATTTCATGCTATATGTAAAATAAGCGGTATTGTAAGTTTGTAAAATATTGTGTAAAAGTTTGAACGTGAAATATTATTATAATCAGTTTTTCATATAGAATTGTAGTAGTTGAATTGTATATTAGCTACTAAGTATGAACTTAACGGGTAGGTACTACCCGAATTTAAACTTATAAAACGCTAATATGAAGAAAAAGCTTTTATAAATGAGTTCATATTATGCTACGAAATACTATTAACTACTCTTAATATTCTGTATGATTAACTTGTTCCATTTGACTATTTTGAAGGAAATGGCACCGACTACTCGACACACCGTGAATATGAATGAAGAGGAATTCCGTACTTTTCTAGCTTCAAACATAGCCGCAGTACAAGCTGTGCTACATACCAACAATAACCTTAGATCTAGCAGTACATGAAATCGTGTAGGATGCACCTACAAAGAATTCACTGCCTGCAAACCTTTGGAATTTGATGGAACCGAAGGACCGATCGGATTGAAACGGTGGACCGAGAAGGTCGAATCGGTGTTTGCCATAAGTAAGTGTACTGAAGAGGACAAAGTGAAGTACGCTATGCATACCTTCACAGGTTCTGCGTTAACATGGTGGAATACCTATTTAGAGCAAGTGGGACAAGACGATGCGTACGCACTACCGTGGTCAGCATTCAAGCACTTGATGAACGAGAAGTACCGTCCCAGAACCGAGGTCAATAAGCTCAAGACAGAACTTAGAGGGTTACGAACCCAAGGATTTGATATTACCACGTACGAAAGACGATTCACAGAATTGTGCCTATTGTGTCCGGGAGCATTCGAAGATGAGGAAGAGAAGATCAACGCGTTTGTGAAAGGATTACCGGAAAGAATCCAAGAAGATATAAGTTCACACTAGCCCGCCTCTATACAACAGGCATGTAGAATGGCTCATAAACTAGTGAACCAGATTGAAGAAAGAATTAAAGAACAGACTGCTGAAGAGGCCAATGTGAAGCAAGTCAAAAGAAAGTGGGAGGAAAACAGTGATAAGAATCACCAATACAACAACAACAGCAATTACAACAATAATCGCAACAATTATCCCAACAATCGCAACATCAATCGCAACTACAACAAACGGCCCAACAACAACAACAACTACAACAACAACAACAACAACAACAGCAACTACAACAATCATCCCAACAACAATAATAACCGCAACAACAACAATCAGAAGCAGCTATGCCAAAGGTGTGAAAAGTATCACTCGGGGTTCTGCACCAAATTTTGCAACAAGTGTAAAAGAAATGGTCATAGCGCGGTGAAGTGTGAGGTCTACGGACCAGGGGTTAATAGAACGAAAGGAACAAATGGTGTCGGAACGAGTAATGGCGGAGCAAGTAGTGTCGGAGCAAGTTATGCCAATGTAGTTTGTTATAAATGTGGAAAACTGGGCCACATTATTAGAAATTGCCCGAACCAGGAGAACACGAATGGACAAGGCCGCGGAAGAGTTTTCAATATTAATGCGGCAGAGGCACAGGAAGACCCGGAGCTTGTTACGGGTACGTTTCTTATTGACAATAAATCTGCTTACGTTTTATTTGATTCGGGTGCGGATAGAAGCTATATGAGTAGAGATTTTTGTGCTAAATTAAGTTGTCCATTGACGCCTTTGGATAGTAAATTTTTACTCGAATTAGCAAATGGTAAATTAATTTTAGCAGATAATATATGTCGGAATCGAGAAATTAAACTGGTTAGCGAAACATTTAAGATTGATTTGATACCAGTAGAGTTAGGAAGTTTTGATGTGATAATCGGTATGGACTGGTTGAAAGAAGTGAAAGCAGAGATCGTTTGTTACAAAAATGCAATTCGCATTATACGAGAAAAAGGAAAACCCTTAATGGTGTACGGAGAAAAGGGCAACACGAAGCTACATCTTATTAGTAATTTGAAGGCACAAAAACTAATAAGAAAAGGTTGCTATGCTGTTCTAGCACACGTCGAGAAAGTACAAACTGAAGAAAAGAGCATCAATGATGTTCCCATTGCAAAAGAATTTCCCGATGTATTTCCGAAAGAATTACCGGGATTACCCCCACATCGATCTGTTGAATTTCAAATAGATCTTGTACCAGGAGCTGCACCAATAGCTCGTGCTCCTTACAGACTCACACCCAGTGAGATGAAAGAACTGCAAAGCCAATTACAAGAACTTTTAGAGCGTGGTTTCATTCGACCAAGCACATCACCGTGGGGAGCTCCTGTTTTGTTTGTCAAGAAGAAAGATGGTACATTCAGGTTGTTTATCGACTACCGAGAGTTGAACAAACTTACCATCAAGAACCGCTACCCACTACCGAGAATCGACGACTTATTTGATCAACTACAAGGCTCGTCTGTTTATTCAAAGATTGACTTACGTTCCGGGTATCATTAAATGCGGGTGAAAGAATATGATATTCCAAAGACTGCTTTCAGAACACGTTACGGTCATTACGAGTTTATGGTTATGCCGTTTGGTTTAACTAATGCACCAGCTGTGTTCATGAACCTTATGAACCGAGTGTGTGGACCATACCTTGACAAGTTTGTCATTGTTTTCATTGATGACATACTTATTTACTCAAAGAATGACCAAGAACACGGTGAACATTTGAGAAAGGTGTTAGAAGTATTGAGAAAGGAAGAATTGTACGCTAAGTTTTCAAAGTGTGCATTTTGGTTGGAAGAAGTTCAATTTCTCGGTCACATAGTGAACAAAGAAGGTATTAAGGTGGATCCGGCAAAGATAGAAACTGTTGAAAAGTGGGAAACCTCGAAAACTCCGAAACACATACGCCAGTTTTTAGGACTAGCTGGTTACTACAGAAGGTTCATCCAAGACTTTTCCAGAATAGCAAAACCCTTGACTGCATTAACGCATAAAGGAAAGAAATTTGAATGGAATGATGAACAAGAGAAAGCGTTTCAGTTATTGAAGAAAAAGCTAACTACGGCACCTATATTGTCATTGCCTGAAGGGAATGATGATTTTGTGATTTATTGTGACGCATCAAAGCAAGGTCTCGGTTGTGTATTAATGCAACGAACGAAGGTGATTGCTTATGCGTCTAGACAATTGAAGATTCATGAACAAAATTATACGACGCATGATTTGGAATTAGGCGCGGTTGTTTTTGCATTAAAGACTTGGAGGCACTACTTATATGGGGTCAAAAGTATTATATATACCGACCACAAAAGTCTTCAACACATATTTAATCAGAAACAACTGAATATGAGGCAGCGTAGGTGGATTGAATTATTGAATGATTACGACTTTGAGATTCGTTACCACCCGGGGAAGGCAAATGTGGTAGCCGATGCCTTGAGCAGGAAGGACAGAGAACCCATTCGAGTAAAATCTATGAATATAATGATTCATAATAACCTTACTACTCAAATAAAGGAGGCGCAACAAGGAGTTTTAAAAGAGGGAAATTTAAAGGATGAAATACCCAAAGGATCGGAGAAGCATCTTAATATTCGGGAAGACGGAACCCGGTATAGGGCTGAAAGGATTTGGGTACCAAAATTTGGAGATATGAGAGAAATGGTAGTTAGAGAAGCTCATAAAACTAGATACTCAATACATCCTGGAACGGGGAAGATGTACAAGGATCTCAAGAAACATTTTTGGTGGCCGGGTATGAAAGCCGATGTTGCTAAATACGTAAGAGAATGTTTGACGTGTTCTAAGGTTAAAGCTGAGCATCAGAAACCATCAGGTCTACTTCAACAACCCGAAATCCCGGAATGGAAATGGGAAAACATTACCATGGATTTCATCACTAAATTGCCAAGGACTGCAAGTGGTTTTGATACTATTTGGGTAATAGTTGATCGTCTCACCAAATCAGCACACTTCCTGCCAATAAGAGAAGATGACAAGATGGAGAAGTTAGCACGACTGTATTTGAAGGAAGTCGTCTCCAAACATGGAATACCAATCTCTATTATCTCTGATAGGGATGGCAGATTTATTTCAAGATTCTGGCAGACATTACAGCAAGCATTAGGAACTCGTCTAGACATGAGTACTGCCTATCATCCACAAACTGATGGGCAGAGCGAAAGGACAATACAAACGCTTGAAGACATGCTACAAGCATATGTTATTGATTTCGAAAACAGTTGGGATCGACATCTACCGTTAGCAAAATTTTCCTACAACAACAGCTACCATTCAAGCATTGAGATGGCACCGTTTGAAGCACTTTATGGTAGAAAGTGCAGGTCTCCGATTTGTTGGAGTGAAGTGGGGGATAGACAGATTACGGGTCCGGAGATTATACAAGAAACTACCGAGAAGATCATCCAAATTCAACAACGGTTGAAAACCGCCCAAAGTCGACAAAAGAGCTACGCTGACATTAAAAGAAAAGATATAGAATTTGAAATTGGAGAGATGGTCATGCTTAAAGTTGCACCTTGGAAAGGCGTTGTTCGATTTGGTAAACAAGGGAAATTAAATCCAAGGTATATTGGACCATTCAAGATTATTGATCGTGTCAGACCAGTAGCTTACCGACTTGAGTTACCTCAACAACTCGCGGCTGTACATAACACTTTCCACGTCTCGAATTTGAAGAAATGTTTTGCTAAAGAAGATCTCACTATTCTGTTAGATGAAATCCAAATCAACGAAAAACTTCAATTCATCGAAGAACCCGTCGAAATAATGGATCGTGAGGTTAAAAGACTTAAGCAAAACAAGATACCAATTGTTAAGGTTCGATGGAATGCTCGTAGAGGACCCGAGTTCACCTGGGAGCGTGAAGATCAGATGAAGAAGAAATACCCGCATCTATTTCCAGAAGATTCGTCAACACCTTCAACAGCTTAAAATTTCGGGAGGAAATTTATTTAACGGGTAGGTACTGTAGTGACCCGAACTTTTCCATGTTTATATATATTAATTGAGATTGATATTTACATGATTAAATATTTCCAACACGTTAAGCAATCAAACTTATTAAGACTTGATTAATTGAAATATGTTTCATATAGACAATTGACCACCCAAGTTGACCGGTGATTCACGAACGTTAAAACTTGTAAAAACTATATGATGACATATATGGATATATATATAGTTAACATGATACTATGATAAGTAAACATATCATTAAGTATATTAACAATGAACTACATATGTAAAAACAAGACTACTAACTTAATGATTTTTGAACGAGACATATATGTAACGATTATCATTGTAAAGACATTTAATGTATATATATCATATTAAGAGATATTCATACATGATAATATCATGATAATATAATAATTTAAAATCTCATTTGATATTATAAACAATGGGTTAACAACATTTAACAAGATCGTTAACCTAAAGGTTTCAAAACAACACTTACATGTAACGACTAACGATGACTTAACGACTCAGTTAAAATGTATATACATGTAGTGTTTTAATATGTATTTATACACTTTTGAAAGACTTAAATACACTTATCAAAATACTTCTACTTAACAAGAATGCTTACAATTACATCCTCGTTCAGTCTCATCAACAATTCTACTCGTATGCACCCGTATTCGTACTCGTACAATACACAGCTTTTAGATGTATGTACTATTGGTATATACACTCCAATGATCAGCACTTAGCAGCCCATGTGAGTCACCTAACACATGTGGGAACCATAATTTGGCAACTAGCATGAAATATCTCATAAAATTACAAAAATATGAGTAATCATTCATGACTTATTTACATGAAAACAAAATTACATATCCTTTATATCTAATCCATACACCAATAACCAAAGACACCTACAAACACTTTCATTCTTCAATTTTATTCATCTAATTGATCTCTCTCAAGTTCTATATTCAAGTTCTAAGTGTTCTTCATATATTCTACAAGTTCTAGTTACATAAAATCAAGAATACTTTCAAGTTTGCTAGCTCACTTCCAATCTTGTAAGGTGATCATCCAACCTCAAGAAATCTTTGTTTTTTACAGTAGGTTATCATTCTAATACAAGGTAATAATCATATTCAAACTTTGATTCAATTTCTATAACTATAACAATCTTATTTCAAGTGATGATCTTACTTGAACTTGTTTTCGTGTCATGATTCTGCTTCAAGAACTTCGAGCCATCCAAGGATCCGTTGAAGCTAGATCCATTTTTCTATTTTCCAGTAGGTTTATCTAAGGAACTTAAGGTAGTAATGATGTTCATAACATCATTCGATTCATACATATAAAGCTATCTTATTCGAAGGTTTAAACTTGTAATCACTAGAACATAGTTTAGTTAATTCTAAACTTGTTCGCAAACAAAAGTTAATCCTTCTAACTTGACTTTTAAAATCAACTAAACACATGTTCTATATCTATATGATATGCCAACTTAATGATTTAAAACCTGAAAACACGAAAAACACCGTAAAACCGGATTTACGCCGTCGTAGTAACACCGCGGCCTGTTTTGGGTTAGTTAATTAAAAACTATGATAAACTTTGATTTAAAAGTTGTTATTCTGAGAAAATGATTTTTATTATGAACATGAAACTATATCCAAAAATTATGGTTAAACTCAAAGTGGAAGTATGTTTTCTAAAATGGTCATCTAGACGTCGTTCTTTCGACTGAAATGACTACCTTTACAAAAATGACTTGTAACTTATTTTTCTGTCTATAAACCTATACTTTTTCTGTTTAGATTCATAAAATAGAGTTCAATATGAAACCATAGCAATTTGATTCACTCAAAACGGATTTAAAATGAAGAAGTTATGCGTAAAACAAGATTGGATAATTTTTCTCATTTTAGCTACGTGAAAATTGGTAACAAATCTATTCCAACCATAACTTAATCAACTTGTATTGTATATTATGTAATCTTGAGATACCATAGACACGTATACAATGTTTCGACCTATCATGTCGACACATCTATATATATTTCAGAACAACCATAGACACTCTATATGTGAATGTTGGAGTTAGCTATACAGGGTTGAGGTTGATTCCAAAATATATATAGTTTGAGTTGTGATCAATATTGAGATACGTATACACTGGGTCATGGATTGATTCAAGATAATATTTATCGATTTATTTCTATACATCTAACTGTGGACAACTAGTTGTAGGTTACTAACGAGGACAGCTGACTTAATAAACTTAAAATATCAAAATATATTAAAAGTGTTGTAAATATATTTTGAACATACTTTGATATATATGTATATATTGTTATAGGTTCGTGAATCAACCAGTGGCCAAGTCTTACTTCTCGACGAAGTAAAACTCTGTGAAAGTGAGTTATAGTCCCACTTTTAAAATCTAATATTTTTGGGATGAGAATACATGCAGGTTTTATAAATGATTTACAAAATAGACACAAGTACGTGAAACTACATTCTATGGTTGAATTATCGAAATCGAATATGCCCCTTTTTATTAAGTCTGGTAATCTAAGAATTAGGGAACAGACACCCTAATTGACGCGAATCCTAAAGATAGATCTATTGGGCCTAACAAACTCCATCCAAAGTACCGGATGCTTTAGTACTTCGAAATTTATATCATATCCGAAGGGTGTCCCGGAATGATGGGGATATTCTTATATATGCATCTTGTTAATGTCGGTTACCAGGTGTTCACCATATGAATGATTTTTATCTCTATGTATGGGATGTGTATTGAAATATGAAATCTTGTGGTCTATTATTATGATTTGATATATATAGGTTAAACCTATAACTCACCAACATTTTTGTTGACGTTTTAAGCATGTTTATTCTCAGGTGATTATTAAGAGCTTCCGCTGTCGCATACTTAAATAAGGACGAGATTTGGAGTCCATGCTTGTATGATATTGTGTAAAAACTGCATTCGAGAAACTTATTTTGTTGTAACATATTTGTATTGTAAACCATTATTTAATGGTCGTGTGTAAACAGGATATTTTAGATTATCATTATTTGATAATCTACGTAAAGCTTTTTAAACCTTTATTAATGAAATAAAGGTTATGGTTTGTTTTAAAATGAATGCAGTCTTTGAAAAACGTCTCATATAGAGGTCAAAACCTCGCAACGAAATCAATTAATATGGAACGTTTTTAATCAATAAGAACGGGACATTTCATACGTAACATTATTTGATATATATACTTATAATCTATAATGCTTATACATGTATCGTATATATAATGTATTTAATCACTTTTTAAGGACTTAAATACATAAAACAATATAAGTGTATTCACAAAAGATAGTTATATTTGAATTCTTGTTCCGTTTCCTCAAGATTTCTATACGTATATCTAGGGTATATGTACCCGTATCATACCCAGCTTCTATACGTATTTACTATTGGTATATACACATCAAATCAACATCCTAATCAACATTATTACTGCCCTAGATATGAGGTAACTAGGATTTATCAAGTAGTATGAATTATTAGTAAGAAAACAAAATTAGGAATCCTTTTCTTTCTTTATAAACTAAAAACGTTTTTATAAATGAACACCATTTCTTCACTCCATTTTCTCATACCTACACCCTCATTTCTCTCTCAAAATACTCCTAACTTCATACTTGATCATCTCCAAGCATTTTACCCATCATTTAGCTTCAATTACAAGCCTTAAACACCATAAGAAAACTCTTTCAAGAACATATCAAAATAACCACCCATTTGAAGAAGTTTACTTCCAACCTTTTGATCTAACTCCACCACTCTTTGATTCCAAGATTATTTCTTATCTTTTGCAGCAACTTTGTCCAAGTAACTTGAGGTAGTAACCTTGTTCATAATCTTATTCAATTCATATTTATATAGCTATCTTATTTTGTGGTATAAAATTTTAACAACAAGAACATAGTTTGAATGATTTCAAACTTGTTCGCAAACTAAATAGATCCTTATAACTTGACTTTTAAAACACTTCAAGACCTGTAATATATCATAATGATATGCTAACCTAACAAGATATAACTTGGTTTTACAAAGAACATCTTAAAAACTGAATCTACGTCGTCGGAGTGCAACAGGGGGCTGTTTTGGGTTGGATAATTAAAAACCATCTTGAACTTTGAATTGGAAGTTCTATTCTGGAAAAATGATATTTCTTATGAATATGTTAACACATAAAAATTTCATGGTTTAACTCAAAGTGTAAGTATTTTTAGAAAAATGATCATTAAATGTTGTTTTTATGATGCAAAATGTCACTTTCATAAGTTTCACCAAAGTTTGACCTATAACCTATGATTTCGAATACAAACTAAGGTATTTTCAATTCATATTCTTAAAATTTGACTCGATCCAAGGAAGTGGCAAGTTGAACCAACAAAAACGGAGTTGTAATGAAGAAACTACGACTAAAACAAGATTGGGTATCCGAAGCTAGTTTAGCTACGAAAATATTTGGAGAAAAAGTAAATTAATCATATCTTTTTTAATTCATATGATATTTTATATATAATTACTTATGATTTGATTTTATATATTTCAGGACCACCCGTAAACAACACGAGAAGATTAATCATAAGACCTCATGATTGTACGCAACACGTCATTTGACAACACGGTACTTTATGTACGCAACACGTCATTTGATAACATGGTACCATGGGTCGAGATTAATTCTGATCAATACGAATACGATGGGGTCTTTATTTATTTTATTTAAGCAACTAATTGTGGACCACTAACATCGGACTGCTAACTACGGACTAAGAAAATATTAAAAGTATATATATATATATATATATATATATATATATATATATATATATATATATATATATATATATATATATATATATATATATATATATATATATATAACGATTACTTAAAAAGAAAATATGCTGATATATTATATATATGGTTAGGTTCGTGATATCTATCGGAGACCAAGTCGAATTAAATACCTTCAAGGCAAAAGTGAGTTTCATTTGCTCCCTTTTTAATTGCTTTTGCAATATATATTTTTGGGCTGAGAATACATGCGTTGCTTTTATAAATGTCTACAAAATAGACACAAGTACTTAAAAATATATTCTACGTTGAGTTGTACCACTGGCATATTTCCCTGTAGCTTGGTAACTACTATTTACATGGGTATTGTAAACGCGAATCCTGTTGATAGATCTATCGGGCCTGACAACCCCAACCGGACTGGATGACCAGTATTCAACGGTTGCATAGTACTTCGTTTTGGTGACTACACTTGGTACGGTGTAGTGAGATTTCATAATAAAGGGAATATGCGACGTTGATTAAATGTTAAGTATGGTTACCAAGTGCTCAACCACTTAGAATGCTTTACATACACTTGCGAGTGTATTATGTTTATGATTATGAAATCTTGTGGTCTATTAACATATTGAAATGATTGTTATGATAAACCTATGAACTCACCAACCTTTTGGTTGACACTTTAAAGCATGTTTATTCCCAGGTACGAATTAAGTCTTCCGCTGTGCATTTGCTCAATATAAGGACATTACTTGGAGCCGATCATCGCAATTGGACCAAATGTTGATGACTTCGTCCAGGTAGATTAGGACGGGTCCTTTCAATCCATCAAGACTTCAAGGTGAGTGTTAATATCCTATATTCATATGTATGTGTAGGATGGGTGCGGGTCGGGTGAAGTGGTTCTCGGTTATAGAGCCCACTTCACATATAGGTGGATCGATGGACTTGTGTATAGGTCCAATTGGCACGGTTGTGCGTTTTGGTTGACCACCTTTGACGAGGTGCACAATTTGTGTGTACGTTATCACATGCGCGTGTGATGTGGATTATATAACCCCAATGGCAAAGGGTTAATATTGTGATGTAGACTTATATAACCCCAATGACGAAGGGTTAATATTGTGAGTGGAATAATTATATGCGCAGGTATATAATGTATCTATTTGTTGTAGCGTGAAATGTAAAGTGTTGAGGTGCTAAGACACCACGTTGCACGTGACGAGTGAAGTGTCGAGGTGTTAAGACGCCACTTGGAGTGAAGCATCGAGGTGTTAAGATGGCACTCTAAGTAATTGACGGGTGAAGCATCGAGGTGTTAAGATGCCACTCGGGGTGAAGCATCGTGGTGTTAAGATGCCACCTAGGAGTGAAGTGTCGAGGTGTTAAGACGCACTCCGTAAAGTAAAGAGTGAAGCATCGAGGTGTTAAGATGCCACTCGGGGTGAAGTACCGAGGTGTTAAGGTGCCACCCTAGGGTTTAGTGATACGAGGTGTTAAGTACACTAACGGATGTTATGAACACCGATGGCATTTTCGTGAGCGCCATTCCCTTGTACGATTGGTTAACCATGGTTATTGTGTTGTAAGCGTGAGCATATTATTTGTTCGAGTTATATATATATATATATATATATATATATATATATATATATATATATATATATATATATGTGTGTATATATATATATATATATATATATATATATATATATATATATATATATATATATATATATATATATATTGTATACGTACAATGTTGTATTGTCGTGATGTAGCTAACCCTCCGGGTGTAGTTTATTGGCGTTGTTCACATCGACATTGGTGAACTTATCTTATTGATGGTATTATTAGCTTGTTGCTTAGTGATCGTACGGTATGCTTAGATTAGCTTGCCTTTATGCTTGGATGCTCCGGTATGCGGTATTTGTTTATTTATGTGGCGTGTCCATTTTATGCATATATATGTATGTAGTATATTTTCATTCACTAAGCGTTAGCTTACCCTCTCGTTGTTTACATTTTTATAGATTTGCATGGAGGAGGTGGCTCGGGTAAGCATGGGGACTAGTGGACTCGCGTAGTTTGCTTTAGAAGTGTGCTTTTGGAGTTATTAGGATTGGGTAGCGTATTCCCACTCACCATGCTCGTTCGGATATTTACACTATGTATTAAATGTTTTAAGGCTTATTGAACTTATTGTTGTGTTAAATGTAACACCCCAGCTTAACATGACCACAATATTGTCCGCTTTGCCCGCAGGCGCACGGCTTTTTCTTGGTGACCACACACGAGAATTACTTTCCCAGGAGGTCACCCATCCTGGTAGTGCTCTCACCCGAGCACGCTTAACTGCAACATACTCACACATCTGCTCTCTATGTGGTCCCATTGTGTCATTTAAGCGTGAGTATTACCTTATAATCCCATGATCACTCATATCCGTGGGCGATGTGGGATTTGCCTAGGGTGTTACATTCACCCCCCCATCAGGGACTCATCGTCCTCGATGAGGTTTGCCCCACCACCCCCAACATCACATGAGTGGCTCTGATACCATTCTATAACACCCCAGCTTAACATGACCACAATATTGTCCGCTGTGGTCGAGAAGTACTTTCCCAGGAGGTCACCCATCCTGGTAGTGCTCTCGCCCGAGCACGCTTAACTGCAGCGTACTTACACATCTGCTCTGCTTGTGGTCTCAAAACGCGTTGTGTCATTTAAGCGTGAGTATTACCTTATAATCCCATGATCACTCATGTCCGTGGGCGATGTGGGATTTGCCTAGGGTGTTACATTAAAGATGTTTTTGGAAACATAAATGGGACCTAAATATTAATGTATTAAAGAAAAAAGAATTATGGGCCGGTTTAAATACGGGTTGGGTCGTTACAATATCCATTAAATGTTCAAAACATAATAAATAATTTTTCAAACATTCCTAGAAATTTTAAAAATCAAACAAATGACAGCTAATACCAACTGATAGTGAGCATAAGCACAACTTCATTCTCAAAATTCATTTACAACATGTATACAACGTACACTTAATTTGATAACTGAATACTCCGTACATGAAGCGACCCGTCCTAATCCATCCGGACGAAGTCCATATCGATTACAAACGATTCACAATAGTTGGTTACATCGCGAGGTACTTGACCTCTATATGATACATTTTACAAACATTGCATTCGTTTTTAAAAGACAAACTTTCATTACATCGAAAGTTGACGGCATGCATACCATTTCATAATATATCCAACTATAATTGACTTAATAATAATCTTGATGAACTCAACGACTCGAATGCAATGTCTTTTGAAATATGTCATGAATGACTCCAAGTAATATCTTTAAAATGAGCAAATGCACAGCGGAAGATTTCTTTCATACCTGAGAATAAACATGCTTTCAAGTGTCAACCAAAAGGTTGGTGAGTTCATTAGTTTATCATAAATAATCATTTCATAATTCTAATAGACCACAAGATTTTCATTTTCAGTTCTCATAAATACACGTCTCATGCATAGAGACAAAAATATCATTCATATGGTGAACACCTGGTAACCGACATTAACAAGATGCATATAAGAATATCCCCATCATTCCGGGACATCCATCAGACATGATATAAAACTTGAAGTACTAAAGCATCCGGTACTTTGGATGTGGTTTGTTAGGCCCAATAGATCTATCTTTAGGATTCGCGTCAATTAGGCGTGCACTAATTCTCAAAATTAGTGATGTTCCCTAATTCTTAGGCTACCAAGCAAAAAGGGGCATATTCAGCTTCGATCATTCAACCATATAATGTAGTTTCGATTACTTGTGTCTATTTCGTAAAACATTTATAAAAATTGCGCATGTATTCTCAGCCCAAAAAATATAAAGGGTAAAAAGGCAAATGAAACTCACCATACTGTATTTTGTAGTAAAAATACATATGACGACATTGAACTATGCAGGGTTGGCCTCGGATTCACGAACCTATATCATTTGTATATTTATTAAAACATATAATAGAAATCTCCTAATTTCATTTATTAATTATATAAATTTTATATGTTTGTAGTTATATAGAATTTATACTAAATTTAATTAAAAATATATATATTTTACTTATATATATATTATATCTTATGTTATATTTGTTTATTTTGTATGTATTTAAAATAACTAATATCTATACATTTAGTTATATTACTATATCTATATATATCTATGATTAGTATTCAATGTTAAATTCAATAGTTTATTGTATGCAAGTATTTATATAAAAATGTAATATGTTTGATATATGGTTATATGAAATATTATTATAATTAGTGTATATGTAATAAGTGTATTTTGATGTACAAAACATTTATTTGTTAAAAATGATAGTTTTGGTAATAATGATTTACTAATATTAATAATAACTTTATTAGTAATGATAATACTAATAATGATACTTGTATCTGTGATAATAACAATAATAATTGTAGTACTAGTAATAATTAGTCAAAATCATTCAAAGATTAAGTTTAAATTTGATCGAAAATTTCCGGGTCGTCACAGTACCTACCCGTTAAAGAAATTTAATCCCGAAATTTGAGTGTGGTTGTCATGGTTAACCATAAATATGTTTTCATGACGAATATGAGTTGATAAATAGAGTTTTATCATCATTGAGTAATATGGATAAAATAATTCGATTATTCGAAGAGTACGAATGAAGCTATCACAAAAGAGTGAAATAAGTAAAGTAAAGTTTCGTCATATCGATTGACGTAGACAGGGTTGATTTCCGGAATTCAAGGGATTTAAAGAAAATATTCGAAATCTAAAAGATTTGTTTCTTGGGCGAAAAAGGAAATTAAGATCTCTATAATTAAATACGGTGATCT
This sequence comes from Rutidosis leptorrhynchoides, assembly GCF_046630445.1. Lineage (NCBI taxonomy): Eukaryota > Viridiplantae > Streptophyta > Magnoliopsida > Asterales > Asteraceae > Rutidosis > Rutidosis leptorrhynchoides. Next base: position 32,022,477 of record NC_092338.1, read on the forward strand.
GCCTCGATTACGCTGTCTGAATTTCCATTATAAGTTAAACTCTTCCGTTCCATTATTCTCACCATTCCTATACTTTCTTTCTCAGTTTCATACATTCAAAAGATTGTGAAAATACTTAATACCGTTCTAATCCTTGATATTTTCCTAATTATCATTTCTGGCATTCTTCTTTTCAATCTTCCACCAGAAAAATCCGTTTACTTTTACTATTACCTTGGGGTGATACTATTTTTAATTCTACAGTGTCTTTATATTGTTATTCATATTAATATCCACAGTTTGTAACCACCGTGTTGTTATTGGGCTTTATATTTTCTCTTACATTTTGGAGCTCTTTGCATTTTTATTCTCCTCTCGACCTCTAGTAAAGTGAGTAATGGTCCAGAATTCGTAAGTATGGAGTTTCGAATGAATTTAATGTTCTAAACAAGAAAGAACGTAATAGCACGATTTGATTTGTCAAATTACCAGAATCACTGAGAATGGAACTATCAAGAACATACTTTCTTGATATGTTCAGAAGTTAAGCAGAATGAAAGAGTTATGTAACATGGCACATGATGACGTTATGATCTGTGAATCATCAGGTCCCATTAGAAACTCAGCATGACTTATTGTAATATAATCACGTTGATCAAGTGTCATTATATTATACTAACTCATGCTTCAGTTCCCAACACTACTTCAAAAAAATTCATAGTTTAAACTCGAAAGTTTACAGAATATAGAAACTAACAATTTCTTTTATGATGTAACACTGATAGCGCGAAGAGATAAATGATTTCAGATAAGATTAGTTATGAAAATATCTTCAGAAATGTCAAGGATATTTATAATAAAAGATATGATGATATCTTAGAATTTCTAATATCGATGGATGATGATGAAGATTTGTTCGTAAAGGTTTAGAGTCAGGAGCAAGGTATTCGTTAATGACTTCAGCAGATACTGAATCATTTGGATTCTTTGAAGGCAGGTTTAGTCTTTGTGATTTGTCCACAGCCTCCTTCATACTTTGCTCAATCCATTTTCCAGTTCCAAACCTTTTTTTTTCTTCTGAGCTTTGCCAATACACTTTTCTTCATTATCAAACTTTTGACTATTACGGTTGTCTACAGTTTTCTGCTGCTTCATTCAGCTTTTCCAAAACTTCAGAGAACTAAATCGTAGATTGGGGTGTTTTTCAGAAACTTCACATTCGCAGTAAATAAGTCTAGGAGATAGACGTTATATGTATTTATAACTGTTGGCGTAGACGTGCTGCGGGGTTTTCAAAATACTGATTGCTGGTTCCCAGTAATTGGTATGAAAATTCTTGTTACTAGATGCGGATGAGTAAATGATGGGGTTTCGATAAATATAATGATTTTTCGGAAAATAAAAGATCAGTGAAGCTGTTGGTAAGTTTATTGCTAATGTGGCGAGATATGAAAGGTTCCCCGGTAACAATGATGGAGTGTTAATCGTTATAAAAAGGTTTATTCGAATGAAAAATTGAAGTTGAGTTGCTGGAGCTGTGACAAAATTGGCTACTTTGGAAAGGGATTGTAAAGTTATTTTCCGTAATAACCACGCCAAAAGAGCTAGCACAGATACATGTTAAATGTTTATTCAGGTTCTGAGTGTTTTCAGGTGCATAACTATATGCATCAATCTTTTCTTCCGTAGATGAAGTGCGGTTGATTCATCCTTTCGATTGAGGTGTTTTCAAGGATCATGAAAAGTTTGAACGCAGATTGTAATCGTCATGATACAAATGAGGTTTAAGATGAAATCAAGTGGCAAACTTGAAGAGATGTTTAGTTTCATATGTTATAATCAATATTTTAATTCATTTTAATTGTCCAATGTCATTAGTCCACAGTTCGTAGTCCACAATTAGTAATTCAACAATTCATATATAGCTTAGAATATAATATTTGAATAACTTAATACGTATTCGTGACCCATGTACATGTCTCAGACTCGATCACAACTCAAAGTATATATATTATTTGAGAATCAACCTCAACCCTGTATAGAGAACTCGATCATTACTGCATATAGAGTGTCTATGGTGATTCCAAATAATATATATAGATGTGTCGATATGATATGTCAAAACCTTGTATATGTGTCCCGATATTTAAAGTGCATAAAATAATTACAGAAATTAAATGACGATAAATAAAATTGCGAGAATTAAAAATATAATTAAATTGAGATAAATAAATTGCGATAAATAAATTGCGATAAATAAATGTAATACGGAATTAACAGTTAGCTAGGAATAGTTAGCTAGGATTTTGTTAGCGTGAATTCTTAACAAAATTTCTCATAGTTAATTTGTTTGTTTCTAACAAATTTTATTTTGTCCAATGTTTTCTTCATTATGCCACTTGTTAGATTATGATAAATCAAAATCCAAATATGAATTGAATGAAAATGGTTATTCTGTGGTGAACGGATTTGTATATCGGTGGATGTAAGTAGGATAGTAAATGACTGTTGAATCAGCTTCGAAGAATGTACAGTGTAACTTATTAATGTGAAATCTGAATATTCCTCTGGTATTACCTACCCGTTAAAATATTTTCACCATTAACAGTTTGTACAAAAGAATTTGTAATTACAATCTTTATGAAAATATACTTACATATATATTTTCTTCAGATGAAATCATGGATTTAATGAGTTAATATGATATTAATCTCATTTGATTTATCGTTAGAATTAGAATGGATAATCTCCAAAACTTTAGAGATTACTTAATCGCCATGTCGAACGGGAATAAATGATGTAGAACATCATGTAGAATGATGATTATGCTTGAGGTAGAGAATGATATGTTGAGGCATGGATTATTGATGATACTGGTGCTGTTGCTGATGGTACTGTTGGTACCGGTGATGTTGCTGAAGCTGGTAAATTTTGCACCATATTCTCCAAATTTATTAATCGAGTGCGAAGCTCGTTGACTTCTTCCATTACTCCAAGATGATTGTCGGTCAGAACGAACGGATGACTAAGGTTTAGAATTTTAGATAGAATATAATCGTGGCGAGATATTCGAGAAATGAGTGAGAAAATAGTATCTCGAACAGGTTCGCCGGTAAGTGCTTCAGGTTCACCGCCAAGAGGTGAATTTGGTTGATGGAAAGGATTACCTTCTTTTTGTCTCCAATGATTAAGTAGGCTACGAACCCATCAGATGAATTGGTTGATTCATTCTGGTGACACTGCTTTCAGAGCTTAGGTAAAACTCCATATCGGAATAGCTGTCGGAATCCGAGGAATTCGAACTGGTTGAGGGATTCATCTCGTACGATCATATGAAGGATTTTTGATAATAAATAGATTATAGGATGTAGATTAGTACCCTGCAATACATAATTTACATATGCATATATAATACTAAAATCCCATAAGTTACGGAGGAATCTACGGAAGCTGTCAGGAAAAGGTAACAATAACAGATACGCTAAGATATGAATTTATCTATACACTGTCTATGCAATAGAGGCAGTAAGACGTGTCTAGACTTTAAGGATGATAAGCAAATAATTTTCGACACTAAATGATAAGCAAAAATTTTGACATGCAGAAACGGTCGAAGTCCAGACTCACTAATGCATCTTAACAACTATCAGTTAGACACACTAATGCAAGACCTGGTTCGCTAAGACCACCGCTCTGATACCAACTGAAGCGACCCATCCTAATCCATCCGGACGAAGTCCATATCGATTACAAACGATTCACAATAGTTGGTTACATCACGAGGTACTTGACCTCTATATGATACATTTTACAAACATTGCATTCGTTTTTAAAAAACAAACTTTCATTACATTGAAAGTTGACGGCATGCATACCATTTCATAATATATCCAACTATAATTGACTTAATAATAATCTTGATGAACTCAACGACTCGAATGCAACGTCTTTTGAAATATGTCATGAATGACTCCAAGTAATATCTTTAAAATGAGCAAATGCATAGCGGAAGATTTCTTTCATACCTGAGAATAAACATGCTTTCAAGTGTCAACAAAAAGGTTGGTGAGTTCATTAGTTTATCATAAATAATCATTTCATAATTTTAATAGACCACAAGATTTTCATTTTCAGTTCTCATAAATATACGTCCCATGCATAGAGACAAAAATATCATTCATATGGTGAACACCTGGTAACCGACATTAACAAGATGCATATAAGAATATCCCCATCATTCCGGGACATCCATCGGACATGATATAAAACTAGAAGTACTAAAGCATCCGATACTTTGGATGGAGTTTGTTAGGCCCAATAGATCTATCTTTAGGATTCGCGTCAATTAGGCGTGCACTAATTCTCAAAATTAGTGATGTTCCCTAATTCTTAGGCTACCAAGCAAAAAGGGGCATATTCGGCTTCGATCATTCAACCATATAATGTAGTTTCAATTACTTGTGTCTATTTCGTAAAACATTTATAAAAATTGCGCATGTATTCTCAGCCCAAAAATATAAAGGGTAAAAAGGTAAATGAAACTCACCATATTGTATTTTGTAGTAAAAATACATATGACGACATTGAACAATGCAGGGTTGGCCTCGGATTCACGAACCTATATCATTTGTATATTTTTTAAAACATATAATAGAAATCTCCTAATTTCATTTATTAATTATATAAATTTTATATGTTTATAGTTATATAGAATTTATACTAAATTTCATTAAAAATATATATATTTTACTTATATATATTATATCTTATGTTATATTTGTTTATTTTGTATGTATTTAAAATAACTAACATCTATACATTTAGTTATATTACTATATCTATATATATATCTATGGTTAGTATTCAATGTTAAATTCAATAGTTTATTGTATGCAAGTATTTATATAAAAATGTAATATGTTTGATATATGGTTATATGAAATATTATTATAATTAGTGTATATGTAATAAGTGTATTTTGATGTACAAAACATTTATTTGTTAAAAATGATAGTTTTGGTAATAATGATTTACTAATATTAATAATAACTTTATTAGTAATGATAATACTAATAATGATACTTGTATCTGTGATAATAACAATAATAATTGTAGTACTAGTAATAATTATAATGATAAAAATAATAATTTTTAATGCTACTAATAATAATAATAATGGTAGTATTATTAATAGTTTTTGTGAAAATAATGATAGATTAAAAATAATAATACTTTTAGTAATGTTTTTATAAATGTTTAATAATAACACTACTGTTAATGATGCTCATACTAATGATAATAATAAAAAATTGATAAATTAATAATAATAATAGTAACACTAGTAATTCTTATAATAATAATAATATTAATATTTGTTATAATACTTATCATAACCACAATAACAACAATGATAATAACAATTAGTAATAACAATAGTAATAATGGTAATAAACATAATAATAACTAATAATAATAATAATAGGATTTAAAATAAGAATATATACCCCTTTGATAACTTTTTCTAAAAAGAAATGCCCTGAACGGGACTCGAACCCGCGACCTCACGCTCCCTCCTAACCTTCTAAACCATTGTACTGCCCATACTTTTTTGTAATTATACCGAAAGTAATAAATGTATCATGTCCTTAGATCTGTTTCTCATCTTCTTCTCCATAACCCAATCGGCTAAGACCCATGTAATCATAACAGATAAATAACCAGAATATGTTTTTAGATTTAATAACAAACAGAAAGATTTAGTTTAAGTGTTTAATTTAATTAAAACAAAATGAAAATAAATAAAAACAAATACATATGCTTCAGCACCTGCTCGTCGCTATATAAGAGGAAAAAAAAATTCGATTTTGACTTCGAGCTAGTTTTAGACAAATGTTAAAACATAAAATAGATTGTAATCCACTCCTTGAAACTATTAGAATCACTAATTACACTTGAAACATCATAATAAACTAGAATTTCTTGATATTCAATTCGGTTGACTTTTATTTTCAAAACTTTGACTTAAAAATTCATGATTAATTAGAAGAATTAGGGTTCGAAACTTTGCAGATAGTTCAACTACATGTATCCTAACACATCTGCATTGTTGAATTTCGAAAATCAATTTGAATTTGAGTTTTTGACTCAAACATGACACGAGCAGGGTATCGGTTGGTTTTTCTTTAAAATAAATAATATATCAGATAGGTAGCAGATTGTTTCTGGCAAGCATAAAGGATAGTTAATTGATATATATGATGCTGATTGGTCGACCAGGGATCACGAGTTACATAGATAACAAGGAAAAATATATCGAGTATGACAAAGATAGGAAACAGATTCTCAATCTGTTATTAATAATTTTAATTAATTAATAATTATCAAATGTATTAATAATAATATTAATAATAATAATACAAATACTAATACTAATAATAATAAATAACAATACTGATTTCCTATTATATATATCTGTATATATCTATATATTTATATTTATATTTATATTTATATTTCTCTTTTATTTAGATAATTATATTTATTTTTATAGATTATGATTACTCTTTTAATAAATATCAAAATAATGTAATACTGATAACAAAATAATAATAAGTATAAGTATAATTAGTAAATAATAATAATAATAATCTTAATCAAACTTTTATTACTCATTATAATATAATAATGATGTTATTAATGATAACAATAACATCACAACAATTTATATGTATCAACTTTCCTATATTATCTATTGAAAATAATAATATGACTAACACTGATTTTGATATTCATGTTGATATTATTGACAATAATGGAAATACTAATATTAATATTATATGTTTAACTTATAATTACATTTAATATATTACATTACCTATTATTAATTATGTAATATTCATATAACATGTTCGAATATTTAATACAATATACATAGTATCTTAATTGTGTACAAAAATTATATATATATTTACATAGATTCGTTTTATTAACAGCATGATTGTTTTTGTATCATACTTTACATTTTTGATTCTACTATTTAAAGTATACATTATTAATTCAAAATATTATATATATACATATATTTATATTTATATGTACATATTTATTTACAACTAGTGCTCGTGAATCGTCGGGATTGGTCAAAGGTTAAATGAATTCATGAAAAATAGTTCAAATATTTTGAGATTCAATTAAATAGACTTTGCTTAGCATGTCGAAATCATTCAAAGATTAAGTTTAAATTTGATCGAAAATTTTTGGGTCATCACAGTACAACGTACACTTAAAATAAATAAATTCCTATAATTTTGTAATGGTTTAATATAGAAGAAACATCAGGTTTTAATTTGATAGCTTAATGTAAATAGAATTACTGATTTGCAAACTTAAGCACTTTTTATAGACACTCAAAAGGTTGTACCTGCTTGTTCCATAGAAAACAAATTTACTTGCAGCAGTCTAAACCAATTACTTGTTGTAACACCATATGTTATTGTTGCAAGTATCAACTAACAAAGTAATTAGTTAATTATGCTTTTATTAAAGAATGCAAAAGATTATTCTCTAGTTAGTCAACTTTAATCCAAAGGCTAACGATGTATCCAACATTTTTCAAAGATTAAAAAAGATATTAATACTACAAAATTTGAAAAATAGTAATTGTTATGTGCGAAATTTGAAAAACACATAACCTAAGAGATAAAATATACCTTTATTCACCCGTTTGAAACTCCTTTGTTCACCCATTTAAAGCAGGTGTATACGATCTACCCTAGTAATCACCCTTAATGCAAAAACTGTATTAGAAGAAGTAAATAACCATAAATGAAGAGAACTTACCAAATGTTACAAATAATTTTCTTCCATTTAAATCAGTTTCCTATAGTACAAACATCCCTAACTTAAACGAAAAATGAATCTTGAGATGCCAACTGACTTTATATATATCGAAGCTTAAGCTGTACAAAGAAAACAATTATAAAAGAATTACTAACCACTTTCTTAAAACTGAAACAAATAAAACAATTATAAAAACATCAAGTTTAAACCAAAAAGCACCAATAAATGAGAAAAGTAAACAAATCCCAAAATTACGGTCTAGTCATATATTAAAAAAAATAAAAAAATAAAAAATCTAAACAATAACAACTCAAATCAGAATACAAATTACTAAATCGAGTATTACAGTCTTGTCAAAAATTTACCTGGTAAATCGACGGCAGATTCGATGATGGTTATTGTGACGGAGTAGGTAACAGGTGGAGAAAGGGACGACGCTTGAGCTGTAGACGGTGACTGTGACGACCCGGAAATTTCCGACCAAATTTAAACTTTATCTTTATATTATTCTGACACGATAAGCAAAGTTTGTTAAGTTGAATCTCAAGGATTTTAAACTGTGTTCATACATTCATTTAACCTCGACCAAATTCCAACGATTCACGAACCATTATATAAACGGACATGATTGTATATATCTGTGTATATGTATATATATTATAACTTGAAAACGTTAACAAAGTATTAGACGTATAATACTTTACATGAACGTATTTGTTTCAAAATATATTTAAAATAATTATCGACGGAATTAAAAGATAATATCAAATGATTGAATTATCAGATACATTGAATTATGATTACGAGTCTCTATTGAGAGGTCCACATTGATTTGAGAAATCTTTCCATTTTAACAATATTCGAAATAAATGGTAAATTGATTTACAAGTAAGAAAAAGTGTCAACTAACGATAACTGGACAAAAGTTAGTGGAGGACTAAATTTCATAATATCTAATTGATTTAATTCAAATGTACGAAAACATTTTTCGATATAATAGAAATTGATTAATAAAATGTCTTTGTTTAAATAACGTAATTAGAATATACAATAAGTGTAATATTAATTATTAGAACTAAATATATAAATAACTTGCAACATGTATTTAAAACGTGTTGGTATATATATATATATATATATATATATATATATATATATATATATATATATGTATAATTATTTTGTAAACAATAATAGCACTCGTTGATTGATTCGATTCATATTTAAGTAAGTTAATCTGAATGTTCGAGAAATTAAAATATAGTTGTTATAATAATATTATTACTTTCATTATTATTATTAAAATAAATATTAGTACTAATAATATTATAATATAAATATGAAACTTGATATATATAAATTTTTATATTATTATTATTAATATTATTATTATCATTAATAATATAAATATTAATGTTATTATAATTAGTATTATTATTAGTATTACGAATAATATTATTATTACCATTTTTATAGTTAGTATCATTATTATTATCTAATATTATTATAATTATCATTAAAATAATTATTATTAGTGTTTTGATTAGTTCTAATATTATTAACTGTATTATTATTAATATATATTATATATTTATTATTAATATTAAATATAAATTATACATATAAAAATATATATATAAACGCGTGTAATATCTAATATATACATTACTATCTATCTGATTGGAAGAAAATCATAATTTTTTTTTTTTAACTTTTCTTCTTTTTCTGTTTACCCGTGACTATATGTTAATTTCTCTTTTCTATTATAGATCAACTGGGTATGTTAAGAGATGAATTATTCGACTCATATTATCAATCACTCAATTACACACTCATTCACTTTCGAATCAACCCTGCACCTGCAACTATGTACGTTTTTCATTTCTTTCTTTTTACGAATGATCAAACCCATGATCACTGCAAACAACCCACCATCGATCATCTTCAACCTATAACTAACCTTCGATCACTATAACCACTGCAGCTATTTCATTTCTGTTTACAAGCTAACCGTCACTAGACCACCAATTGCACCACCAACACGACACCATGAAACTCACCTGCAAATTCTTGCAACTTATGTATTCTCTTCTGTTTTGTTGTGCAACACCAAAAGCCATGAAGCGACCCGTCCTAATCCATCTGGACGAATACATTACATTTGGTTACATCGCGAGGTACTTGACCTCTATATGATACATTTTACAAACATTGCATTCGTTTTTAAAAGACAAACTTTCATTACATCGAAAGTTGACGGCATACATACCATTTCATAATATATCCAAACTATAAATGACTTAATAATAATCTTGATAAACTCAATGACTCTAATGCAACGTCTTTTGAAATATGCCATGATTGACTCCAAGTAATATCTTTAAAATGAGCAAATGCACAGCGGAAGATTTCTTTTATACTTGAGAATAAACATGCTTTCAAGTGTCAACCAAAAGGTTGGTGAGTTCATTAGTTTATCATAACAATCATTTCCATTAATTTAATAGACCACAAGATTTTTATTTCATTTCTCATAAATATCATCTCATATCAGGCATTTCGCAAATTGCATAGAGATAAAAATCATTCATATGGTGAACGCTTGATAACTGAACTAACAGGATGCATATAAAATATCCCCATCATTCCGGGACTCTCATCAGACATGATAATCGAAGTACTAAAGCATTCGTAACCCGAATGGGACGTGTCAAGGTCCATAGATCTATCTTTAGGATTCGCGTCAATTAGGGGCCATTTCCCTAATTCTTAGGCTACCAAGCTAAAAAGGGGCATATTCGATTCGATAATCCAACCATAGAATGTAGTTTCGATTACTTGTGTCTATTTCGTAAAACATTTATAAAAGCAGCGCATGTATTCTCAGTCCCAAAAAATATATAAAAAGGGAGTAATGAAACTCACCTAATGTATTTTGTAGTAAAAATACATATGACTATATTGATCAACTGAACAATGCAGGGTTGGCCTCGGATTCACGAACCTATATTATTCGTATATATATTAACACCTATAGTTAACATTTAATAATAATCAAACTAGTTTATATTTTACTTATTTAATTTAGTAATATATTTGTAATTTCAAAGGTTATATACATTTATTCTGTATATTAATATTTATATATAGTGATGTTAAAGCGAAGGGGTACAAAATAGTTATATTTTTACTACAAAATACTATTAAATACGATACAATTTTACACAAGTTATTTATTTATTTATAGAGTGGATATATCTAAACCTTGCTACAACACTTATAGGCAGTGTATCTAATCGTACAGTAGTGTAGTTTTTAGTAAGTCCGGTTCGTTCCACAGGGATCTTAGCCAAGTTTAACGCTATATTTTTAAAACTATATTTGTAAATATATAAATATATATAAGTACTATTATTATTATAAAAAGGGAGTTTTTACCGTTTAATGGCCGGTTTGTCGATTTTAAAACTTTAGTCGCAGTTAAAACCTAATGTAAAATATTAAAAATAAATATAATTTAATTTAAAGCGTAAAGTAAATGACAATAATTAAAGTGCGATAAATTAAAGTGCGATAAATAAAATGACAATAAATAAAATTGCGATAATTAAAAGTGCAATTAAATATGAAATAAAGGAATTATGCTTATTTAAACTTCCGTAATCATGATATTTGACGTGTTGATTTTAGTTTATTCCCATGGGTTAATTGTCCTTTGTCTTGGATTATTCAATATGTCCATCTGGTTTTTGTCCATAACAGTCCATCAGTCATAAATATAAAGTGTGAGTGTCCTCGTCAAATTATCCTTATATCTGAAGTCAAATATTCCCACTAATTTGGGACTTAAACTATAATTACACCAAGTGTCCTTGTATATAATTCACCCCTGTTTTAATAAGTCCATTGACTATTAATCCATTCCCGTGTCCGGTTAAATGAACGATTATTAGTACTTATAAATATCCCGCCCATCGTTTCTGATCGAGTGTATATGGTTATTTATAGGTACGTCCAATTGTAAATCTTTATATTAAATTAACAAACTATCATTTAATTAAACAAATATAAAGCCCATTAATAGCCCATAGTCTAATTTCCACAAGTGTCGTTCTTTTGTCTAAACCCCAATTATGGTACAAAGCCCAATTACCCAATTTTAATATTTAGCCTAACATCACGATTACTTCGGCTTAAATAAGCATAATAATAACTTAGCTACGAGACATTAATTTAAAAAGGTTGAACATAACTTACAATGATTAAAAATAGCGTAGCGTTACACAGACAGAATTTCAACTTACACCCTTACAACATTCGCTAACATACCCTTATTATTAAAATTAAAATTAAAATTATAATATATATATATATATATATATATATATATATATATATATATATATATATATATATATATTACGTTGATAGATGAAGAAGAGAAAAAGATGTGTTTTATTTGGCCAAAAACTGCGAGATTTATAGATGTGGCCAGCATATTGGGGTCATGCGACCGCATGACATTTCTACTTCCTGGCCATGCGATCACATGGCCAGCTGGGAGAGCTCACATGTTGTTGTTTTCTTCTTGCCGACGGTTTTATTAAATATATATAATATATAAATAATTTTAAGAATTATTTATATATTATATTATATTTATGTGCATAGTTGACTTATAATTTTCGCTCCGTTGCGTCGCGCGTTGAAAGTTGACTTTGGTCCCGGTTCCGGATTTTCGAGCGTCCTTGCGTACAATTTAATATCTTGTACTTTGCGTTTTGCGTCTTGTACTCTTGTAATTTTGAGACGTTTCTCACCAATAATTTGAACCACTTTAATTGTACTTTGTACTTTTGAGCTTTTTGGTCGTTTGCGTCTTCAATTCGTCAAATCTGTCTTTTGTCTTCACCTTTTATTATTTAAACAAATATCACTTGTATATAGAACAATTGCAACTAAAAGCTTGTCTTTCTTGAGGGATAATGCTATAAAATATATGTTCGTTTTTAGCATTATCATATAGTTATACTAATACATATATATCTATACAATTATATTGTTAAATCAAAGATTTGTTATATGTAAATATTTATGTAAATAATGTTATTATATTTAATACATAATTTATATGTAATATTAATATGGTTATAGTATACGTAATAAGTATCTTTTTATATAAAAATATTTATTTGTTATGATATAATAATAATATTAATAATTTTAATAAAAAAATGATTTTAATGATAATTTTATTAAAAATGATACTTTCAATGAAAATGTTACTTTTAATAATAATAATAATATTACTAATATTAATGATTAAAAATAATAATAATAATAATAATAATAATAGTATTAATCTTAATCTTAATATAACTATCTCTTTATTATATGTGTTCTTATTGTATCTTCATCTTTATTATATATGTTCTTATTGTATCTTCATTTTCATAGCTTACGTCTTCATAAACATATTCATATTCATGTTTATGTTATATCATTTTTCTAACAATGATACATGATAATAATAATAATAATAATACTAATGAATATAATGCTTGTAATTAGAGTTATGTTAATAATATTAATATGAAAGGGTAACCAATTCTTGTTTTAGTAATAATTATAATACCAATAACTAATGTTCATAATATTTAATAATAATACAAATAATAAAAATTCTAATACCTAATGATAATAATAATAATAATAACATTCATAATATTTATAACAATTAATAATAATATAATAATAACAATTAAAATAGTAATAATAAAAATAATAATACAAGAACTACCTCAAAATTCAGCTCAAAAGAATATAATGACACTGCCAGGGTTCGAACCCGAGACCTCCCGCTTAACCAACAACTCATTAAACCATCAAACCAATTCTATTTTTCCTGAAATTTAGCCCACCCAATTTAATATAACCCGTATGTATTGCAGTTTTATTTCCTTCTCCTCCTTCACTTTCCAATCGATCCAAAACGCTCATGATTTGTAACAAACTGTAATTCTTTTGTTTTATAATATATAAACGTAACAGTTTTAGCATGATTATTACTTTTTATTTGACAGAAAACTTTTAAAACAGCAATATATATATATATATATATATATGTATATATATATATATGTATATATATATATATATATATATATATATGTTGTATCGTAAAAAAAATATAAGAACATAAAATCGAATGTCAATATAGAGATGTTTTGAGACCTCAAATCCTTCATGAAACATTTTCTAAATCACCATTAAAAACTGCTTGAACCATCAATTTTACCTATAACATCAACATACATACGAATTTCCTCATGAACACAAGTTTTGATTTTTCAAGACCAAAACTTTGACTCCGGAATTACAATTCGATATGAGGAATTAGCTTATGAAATTTTGAAGATAGTTTAAATATAGGAATCCTAACAAAACTGCATTTACACATTTTTGAAAATCATTCGAATTCTAGATATGTTGAAAAAGTTGTAAAACAGAGGTGACGAGCTGTAAAAGGTTTTTCTGATTATAGTTCAATCGATGTAAACAGGTTTCAGTTGATACTTGATAATGATAAAGTGAGTGGAATAGGTTATCAATGACATAAATAATTTGTTGGCTTTATTAGTCGACAAGAATATTTCCAATTGAATAAATTATGTAAAAGCAGCTTTAATTTCAACAGAATCGTACGACTGAATTTGATATATAACGAATTTTGGACAAACTCAAGGATTAATTACAGTTGGCAAGCAATACTAAACAGGTTCCATTATTTAATCACTGTAATATTATCCTTAAAAATAATTATACAAAAATACATTAATAATAACCATTCTATAAATAATAATAGAATTAATAATTTTATTAATAATAAATCGAGATAATACTAATAATTGTATTGATAATAACCATAAATAGTAGTGATGTTACAAATCATGAAATTGATCATTTTAATAAGTTTACTAATAATAATTCTATTTATCATAATTTTTGTTGATAATAATATTATTAATTTTGATACTATAATAACTTATATCAAATTTCGTATTTCATATATATCCATATATCTGTATATTAAATATATATAAAGAATCATAATAACATTAATTTATACCAATTTTAATATCTAATATTCATGAAATAGATATTAATAATATCAATAGTATTAATAATGATAATAATACTAATATAAATAATAATATTTGCACATGTCAAATTTCATATATATACTTTATATAATAATATTGATGATACAAATGTTGATAGTAATAGTGAAATTAATGGTAATAATATTAACATTACAATTATATTACTATCATTTTATAACTTACTGAATCTTCAATATTTATAAATTACAATATATATAATATTATTTATATATAGAATTTGTTTATACATATATAATTACATATTTATTTTTTTATATAAATATCAATATTTTTATTTACAATATTAGTTCGTGAATCGTTGGGAACAGTCAAAGTTAAATGCATATATGAAACAGTTCAAAATTCTTGAGACTCAACCTAACAGACATTTCTTATCGTGTCAAAATTATATAAAGATTAAATTTAAATTTGGTCAGAAATTCCCGGGTCGTCACAGTACCTACCCGTTAAAGAAATTTCGTCCCGAAATTTGAGTGAGGTGGTCATGGTTAACAATAAAAATGTTTTCATGACGAATATGAGTTAATAAATAGAGATTTTATCATCATTGAGTAATATGGATAAAATAATTCGTTTATTCGAAGAGTACGAATGAAGCTATTGCAAAAGAGTGAAATGAGTATATGTAAGTCCTTCTTAACCGATGATGTAGTCACAGTTGATATTCCGGAATTCCAGGGATTTAAAGAAATCTTCGAAATCTAAAAGATTTGATTCTTCGGCGAATAAGGAAATTAAGATCTCTTCAATTAAATGCGATGATCTGCCTCGATTGCTATGTCTGATATTTACATTATAAATTAAACTCTTCGGTTCCCTTATTTTCACCATTCCAATACTTTCTTTATTAGTTCATACATCTAAAGGATTGTGAAAATGCTTAATCTAGTTCTAATCCTTGATATTTTCCTAATTATCATTTCTGTCATCCTTCTTTTCAATCTTCCACCAGAAAGATCTATTTACTTCTACTATTACCTTGGGTGATACTATTCTTAATTATACCGTGTCTTTATATTGCTATTCGTATTAATATCCACCGTTTGTAATTTCCGCGTTGTTGTTGGATTTTATATCTTCCCTTATATTTCGATGTCCCTGCTTCTGTCTCCTATAATCATTGTCATCCACAGTTAATGCTCTCTCTTATTTTATGTGATTTATACCCCCTTTCTATTTCGGAGCTTCATGCTTTTGTTTTCTTTTCTCAAGTAATGGTCCAGAATTCGTAGGTATGGAGTTTCGAATTAGCATAATATACAAAGTAGAAAGGAAAGGTAGTAGCACGATTTGATTTGTCAAATTACCTTAATCACTGAGAATAGAACTATCAAGAATATATTTTCTTGATATGTTCAGAAGTTAAGCAGAATGAAAAAGTTATGTAACATGGCACATGATGACGTTATGATCTGTGAATCATCACATCCCATTAGAAACTCAGCATGACCTACTGTAATATAATCACGTTGATCAAGTATCATTATATTATACTAACTCATGCTTCAGTTCCCAACACTACTTCAATATCATTCATATTTTAAGTTCAATTTTTTTTTTTAATTTAGAAACTAAAACAGTTTCCCTTCTGATGTAATATAGATAGCACGAAGAGATGAATAATTTTGGAAAAAAATATTAATAAAAATATCCTTAGAAATATCGAAGATATTTATGATGATATTTTTGAAATTTCTAAGGTCGAAGATTGATGAAGAAAGGTTTTTCCACAAGATTTAACATGAGTACGGAGCAAGGTATTTTCTAAAGATTTCATCGGATACAGAATCATCTGGATTTTTTGAATATAGAGTTTGGTTCTTGTATTTGTCTTTGGTCTCCTTCGTGGTTAGCTCAATCCGTTTTCCAGTTCCAGCTTTTTCTGGGCTTTACCAACATAATATTCTTTATCATTAAACTTCTGATGATTGGAGTTGTTTACAGTTGTTTACATTTTCTGCTGCTTCATTCAGCTATTTTCAAAATTCAGAGTATTGGTTCATAGGCTGGGTGCTTTTCAGAATTTCAGAATGGAAGGTCATTATTCTAAGAGATAAAGGTTATATGTATACATATAACTGTTGATGTAGAAACGTTGCGAGATTTAAAATACTGATTGCTGATTCCCAGTAATTGGTATGAAATTCTTGTTACAAAATGAAAATGAGTACTTGATAGGGTTTCAACGAATGTAATGATTTTTCGGGAAGTCAAAGATCAATGAAGTTGTTGATAAATTTACTACTAATTTGGTGGAATATAAACGGTCCCCCGGTAACGATAGAAGAGTACGCATATATATCAAGGTTATAATAAGGTTATTTCGAACGAAAAGTCGAAGTTGACTTGCTGGAGCTGTGACAAAATTGACTAATTTAGAAAGAGATTGCAAAGATATATTCGGTAATAATAACGCTAAAGGAATTAGCACAGCTATGCGTTAAATGTTTACTCAGTTTCTGAGAGTTTTCAGGTGCATAGCTATATGCATAAATCTTTCCTTCCGTAGACGAAGTGCGGTTGGTTCATTCTCTTGCTTGAGGTGTTTTCAAAATTCATGAAAGGTTTGAACGCAGATCGTAATGGTTAAGATACAAATGAAGTTTAGGATGAAATTAAATGGCAAACTTGAAGAATTGTTTAGTTTCATATGTTATAATCAATATTTTAATTCATTTTAATTGTCCAATGTTGGTAGTCCTCAGTTGATAGTCCACAGTTAGCAATATATAATATTCGAATTAATTAATACGTGTCGTGACCCGTATTTATCTCAGACTCGATCACAACTCAAAGTATATATATTATTATAGAATCAACCTCAACCCTGTATAGAGAACTCGATCATTACTGCATATAGAGTGTCTATGGTTATTCCAAATAATATATATATATATATATATATATATATATATATATATATATATATATATATATATATATATATATATATATATATATATATGCGTCGATATGATATGTCAAAACCTTGTATACGTGTCCCGATATTTAAAGTGCGTAAAAATAAATAACATAAATTAAATGATGATAAATAAAGTGCGTAAAGTAAATAACAGAAATTAAATGACGATAAATAAAATTGCGAGACTGTAAATTGCGATAAATAAAATGTAATCAGTTAGCTAGGAACAGTTAGCTAGGATTTTGTTAGCGTGGATTCTTAACAAAATTTTCTCATGGTTAATTTGTTTGTTTCTAACAAATTTTTATTTTTGTCCAGTGTTTTCTTCATTATGCCACTTGTTGGATTCTGTTAGGTCAAAATCCAAATATGAAATTGAATGAAACTGGTTATTTCGTGGTGAACGGATTCGTATATCGGTGGTTGTAAATAGGATAGTAAATGATTGTTGAATTAGATCTGAAAGAATGTACAGAGTACTTATTAATGTGAAATCTAAATATTCCTCGAGTATTACCTACCCGTTAAAATATTTTCACCTTTAATCGTTTGTACGAAAGAATTTTTAATTACAATCTTTATGAAAATATATATACATATATATTTTCTTCAGATGTAATCATGGATTTAATGAGTCAATATGATATTAAACTCATTTGATTTACCGTTAGAACAAGTATATATAATCTCTAAAACATTAGAGATTACATAATTTCCATGTCGAACGAAGATAATTGATGTAGAACGATACATAGTATGATGATTATACTTCGAGTTATAGAATGAGATGTTGAGGCATGGATTGTTGATGGTACTGGTGCTGTTCCTGATGATACTGTTGGTGCCGGTGATGTTGCTGAAGCTGGTAAAAAAAAATTTTTACACCATATTCTCCAAATTAATTACTCGAGCGCGAAGTTTGTTGACTTATTACTCTGGGATGATTGTTTGTAAGAACGAGTGAATGTATAAGGTTTAGAATCTGAGATATTATGTAATTATGACGAGATATTCAGGAAATGAGGGTGAAAATGATATTTCGGACTGGTTCACCGGTAAGTGCTTCAGGTTCTTCGTCAAGAGGTGAATGTGGTGGATGGAAAGGATCGCTTTCTTCGCGTCAACATCGGTTAAGTCGTCTACAAACTCATCAGATGAATTGTGGATGACTAATTGATTGATTCATTCTGGTGACACCGCTGTCGGTGCTTAGGTGAATATCCATGTCGGAATGGCTATCAGAATCTGAGGAATCGAACTGGTTGAGGGATTCATCTCGTACAATCAGATGAAGTATTTTCAATAAGAAATAGATTATAGGATGTAGATTAGTACCCTGCAATACATAATTTACACATGCATATATAATACTAAAATCCCATAAGTTTCGGAGGAATCTACGGAATCTGTCAGGCAGAGGTAACAATAACGAATACGCTAAGATATGAATTTTGTCTATATACTATTCATACAATCATTGCAGTATGATGTGTCTAGATTGAAAATGATAAGTAGGTAATTTTTCGACAAAAATGATAAGCAAAACTTTTGACATGCAGACACGGTCGAAGTCCAGACTCACTAATGCATCCTAACGACTTATCAGTTAGACACACTAATGCAAACCTGGTTCACTAAGACCACCGCTCTGATACCAACTGAAGTGACTGTAGTGACCCGAACTTTTCCATGTTTATATATATTAATTGAGATTGATATTTACATGATTAAATGTTTCCAACATGTTAAGCAATCAAACTTGTTAAGACTTGATTAATTGAAATATGTTTCATATAGACAATTGACCACCCAAGTTGACCGGTGATTCACGAACGTTAAAACTTGTAAAAACTATATGATGACATATATATGGATATATATATAGTTAACATGATACTATGATAAGTAAACATATCATTAAGTAAATTAACAATGAACTACATATGTAAAAACAAGACTACTAACTTAATGATATTTAAACGAGACATATATGTAACGATTATCGTTGTAAAGACATTTAATGTATATATATCATATTAAGAGATATTCATACATGATAATATCATGATAATATAATAATTTAAAATCTCATTTGATATTATAAACATTGGGTTAACAACATTTAACAAGATCGTTAACCTAAAGGTTTCAAAACAACACTTACATGTAACGACTAACGATGACTTAACGACTCAGTTAAAATGTATATACATGTAGTGTTTTAATATGTATTTATACACTTTTGAAAGACTTTAATACACTTATCAAAATACTTCTACTTAACAAAAATGCTTACAATTACATCCTCGTTCAGTTTCATCAACAATTCTACTCGTATGCACCCGTATTCGTACTCGTACAATACACAGCTTTTAGATGTATGTACTATTGGTATATACACACCAATGATCAGCTCTTAGCAGCCCATGTGAGTCACCTAACACATGTGGGAACCATCATTTGGCAACTAGCATGAAATATCTCATAAAATTACAAAAATATGAGTAATCATTCATGACTTATTTACATGAAAACAAAATTACATATCCTTTATATCTAATCCATACACCAACGACCAAAAACACCTACAAACACTTTCATTCTTCAATTTTCTTCATCTAATTGATCTCTCTCAAGTTCTATCTTCAAGTTCTAAGTGTTCTTCATATATTCTACAAGTTCTAGTTACATAAAATCAAGAATACTTTCAAGTTTGCTAGCTCACTTCCAATCTTGTAAGGTGATCATCCAACCTCAAGAAATCTTTGTTTCATACAGTAGGTTATCATTCTAATACAAGGTAATAATCATATTCAAACTTTGGTTCAATTTCTATAACTATAACAATCTTATTTCAAGTGATGATCTTACTTGAACTTGTTTTCGTGTCATGATTCTGCTTCAAGAACTTGGAGCCATCCAAGGATCCGTTGAAGCTAGATCCATTTTTCTCTTTTCCAGTAGGTTTATCCAAGGAACTTAAGGTAGTAATGATGTTCATAACATCATTCGATTCATACATATAAAGCTATCTTATTCGAAGGTTTAAACTTGTAATCACTAGAACATAGTTTAGTTAATTCTAAACTTGTTCGCAAACAAAAGTTAATCCTTCTAACTTGACTTTTAAAATCAACTAAACACATGTTCTATATCTATATGATATTCTAACTTAATGATTTAAAACCTGGAGACACGAAAAACACCGTAAAATCGGATTTACGCCGTCGTAGTAACACCGCGGGCTGTTTTGGGTTAGTTAATTAAAAACTATGATAAACTTTGATTTAAAAGTTGTTATTCTGAGAAAATGATTTTTATTATGAACATGAAACTATATCCAAAAATTATGGTTAAACTCAAAGTGGAAGTATGTTTTCTAAAATGGTCATCTAGACGTCGTTCTTTCGACTGAAATGACTACCTTTACAAAAACGACTTGTAACTTATTTTTCCGACAATAAACCTATACTTTTTCTGTTTATATTCATAAAATAGAGTTCAATATGAAACCATAGCAATTTGATTCACTCAAAACGGATTTAAAATGAAGAAGTTATGGGTATAACAAGATTGGATAATTTTTCTCATTTTAGCTACGTGAAAATTGGTAACAAATCTATTCCAACCATAACTTAATCAACTTGTATTGTATATTATGTAATCTTGAGATACCATAGACACGTATACAATGTTTCGACCTATCATGTCGACACATCTATATATATTTCGGAACAACCATAGACACTCTATATGTGAATGTTGGAGTTAGCTATACAGGGTTGAGGTTGATTCCAAAATATATATAGTTTGAGTTGTGATCAATACTGAGATACGTATACACTGGGTCGTGGATTGATTCAAGATAATATTTATCGATTTATTTCTGTACATCTAACTGTGGACAACTAGTTGTAGGATTACTAACAAGGACAGCTGACTTAATAAACTTAAAACATCAAAATATATTAAAAGTGTTGTAAATATATTTTGAACATACTTTGATATATATGTATATATTGTTATAGGTTCGTGAATCAACCAGTGGCCAAGTCTTACTTCCCGACGAAGTAAAAATCTGTGAAAGTGAGTTATAGTCCCACTTTTAAAATCTAATATTTTTGGGATGAGAATACATGCAGGTTTTATAAATGCTTTACGAAATAGACACAAGTAATCGAAACTACATTCTATGGTTGGATTATCTAATCGAATATGCCCTTTTTATTAAGTCTGGTAATCTAAGAATTAGGGAACAGACACCCTAATTGACGCGAACTCTAAAGATAGATCTATCGAGCCCAACAAGCCCCATCCAAAGTACCGGATGCTTTAGTACTTTGAAATTTATATCATGTCCGAAGGAGGATCCCGGAATGATGGGGATATTCTTATATATGCATCTTGTTAATGTCGGTTACCAGGTGTTCACCATATGAATGATTTTTATCTCTATGTATGGGATGTGTATTGAAATATGAAATCTTGTGGTCTATTACTATGATTTGATATATATATGTTAAACCTATAACTCACCAACATTTTTGTTGACGTTTTAAGCATGTTTATTCTCAGGTGATTATTAAGAGCTTCCGCTGTCGCATACTTAAATAAGGACGAGATTTGGAGTCCATGCTTGTATGATATTGTGTAAAAACTGCATTCAAGAAACTTATTTTGTTGTAACATATTTGTATTGTAAACCATTATGTAATGGTCGTGTGTAAACAGGATATTTTAGATTATCATTATTTGTTAATCTACGTAAAGCTTTTTAAACCTTTATTGATGAAATAAAGGTTATGGTTTGTTTTAAAATGAATGCAGTCTTTGAAAAACGTCTCATATAGAGGTCAAAACCTCGCAACGAAATCAATTAATATGGAACGTTTTTAATCAATAAGAACGGGACATTTCAGTTGGTATCCGAGCGTTGGTCTTAGAGAACCAGAATTTTGCATTAGTGTGTCTTATCGAGTTTGTTAGGATGCATTAGTGAGTCTGGACTTCGACCGTGTTTACTTGAAAAATGATTGCTTAACAAATTTTATTGGAAACTATATATTTTTAACATGTGAATATTATGTGATATATTAATCTCTTAACGTGTTTGATATTATGTGATAGATGTCTACCTCTAGAACAAGTCTCATTGACTCACCTAATAATAATGAAGAGTCAAATGTAAATTGGAATGATTCGTGGACTGATTCACAAGTTCCCGAAGAGGAACCGGAAGAAGAATCGAAACCGGAAGAAGAATCGGAACCGGATGAAGAAATAGAACCGGTGGGGGAAATAATAAAACGGTTAAGTAAAAGAAAATCCTCAACCAACCGACCAAGGTTAATTATGGTCAATGGTGTTTCCGCCAAGGAAGCAAAATATTGGGAGGATTACCAATTCTCCGATGAATCGGATTCCGACGAGAATTCTGATGATGTTATAGAAATTACCTCAACTGAATTTAAAAAGGCAAAAGAAAATAATAAGGGAAAGGGCATAAAAATAGAGAAATCTAATTCCAACCCCGATGAACTTTATATGTATCGTCAACCCCCGAAGTCCTTAAGTTGTAACAATGACCCGGGAACCTCTAAACCACCAGGTTTTTCTAAACTGTTGTGGAAAACGACAGCTAGTATTAGGGGAACATCATATATCCCTAGAAACTTGGCAAAACGAACCAAAACCGAAGAAGAAGAAACGAGCGAGTCGGAATAAGATAGTTGTATTCGTGTGGTGTAATATATGTAATATAGTGTGCTTATGCTTTATGATATATGTAAAAATTGCTTGTATTAATAAGTATTTTTTATGAATCTAACTCTTGTCTATTTTACAGTTTAAAAACACAAAATGAATAGACAACCCAATATTTTAAGAGACCTACCCGGAGACATGATTGATGAAATCTTGTCTAGAGTCGGTCAGAATTCCTCGGCACAACTATTTAAGGCGAGATCAGTTTGTAAGACATTCGAAGAACGTTCCAAGAATGTCTTGGTTTATAAGAGACTTTCGTTTGAAAGATGGGGGATATCACATTGGGAAACCCATAAGTTACGATGTGTTTACTTTGACGCATATATTGCGGGGAACCCAAATGCTATTTTACGCAACGGGTTAAGAAATTATTTTGACTCAATGTATCCGAATATAGGACTTCATGATTTAGAAAAAGCGGCTAACATGCAACATAAAGAAGCATGCTATGCTTACGGGTTAGTAATGCTCGCTTCTCACCAAAGTGAGAAAAAGAACATCGGGCTACAGCTATTAAACAAAACGTTCCCACAAGTGACGGAGTCGGTAATTGGGGTAAGAAATGAGGTTTTTAGATTGTTACGGGACTGTTGGACATTACGTAACCCTCGTCCCTTTGACGGTGTTACAACACGCTGTCTTATCAACGGCCATAACGGTTATGTTCCACAAGACCAAGGATGGGAAGTAGTCCTAGTAAAACCAGAATGCATGACTTGTTTCTGGATGTATGAATTACGTGTCTTTATTGCCTTTGCTGAACGACTTATGTACTAGCTAGAATTATCTTCAGAACTATCTTGTATCAAAGTTATTGTGTGCTATATTTCATGCTTTATGTAAAATAAGCGGTATTGTAAGTTTGTAAAATATTGTATAAAAGTTTGAACGCGAAATATTATTATAATCAGTTTTTCATATATAATTGTAGTAGTTGAATTGTATATTAGCTACTAAGTATGAACTTAACGGGTAGGTACTACCCGAATTTAAACTTATAAAACGCTAATATGAAGAAAAAGCTTTTATAAATGAGTTCATATTATGCTACGAAATACTATTAACTACTCTTAATATTCTGTATGATTAACTTGTTCCATTTGACTATTTTGAAGGAAATGGCACCGACTACTCGACACACCGTGAATATGAATGAAGAGGAATTCCGTACTTTTCTAGCTTCAAACATAGCCGCAGTACAGGCTGCGCTACATACCAACAATAACATTGGATCTAGCAGTACAGGAAATCGTGTAGGATGCACCTACAAAGAATTCACTGCCTGCAAACCTTTGGAATTTGATGGAACCGAAGGACCGATTGGATTGAAACGGTGGACCGAGAAGGTCGAATCGGTGTTTGCCATAAGTAAGTGTAGTGAAGAGGACAAAGTGAAGTACGCTACGCATACCTTCACAGGTTCTGCGTTAACATGGTGGAATACCTATCTAGAGCAAGTGGGACAAGATGATGCGTACGCACTACCGTGGTCAGCATTTAAGCACTTGATGAACGAGAAGTACCGTCCCAGAACCGAGGTCAATAAGCTCAAGACAGAACTTAGAGGGTTACGAACCCAAGGATTTGATATTACCACCTACGAAAGACGATTCACAGAATTGTGCCTATTGTGTCCGGGAGCGTTCGAAGATGAGGAAGAGAAGATCGACGCGTTTGTGAAAGGATTACCGGAAAGAATCCAAGAAGATATAAGTTCACACGAGCCCGCCTCCATACAACAGGCATGTAGAATGGCTCATAAACTAGTGAACCAGATTGAAGAAAGAATTAAAGAACAGACTGCTGAAGAGGCCAATGTGAAGCAAGTCAAAAGAAAGTGGGAGGAAAACGGTGATAAGAATCACCAATACAGCAACAACAACAATTACAACAATAATCGCAACAATTATCCCAACAATCGCAACATCAATCGCAACTACAACAAACGGCCCAACAACAACAACAACAGCAACAACAACAACAACAACTACAACAATCATCCTAACAACAATAATAACCGCAACAACAACAACAATCAGAAGCAGCTATGCCAAAGGTGTGAAAAGTATCACTCGGGGTTCTGCACCAAATTTTGCAACAAGTGTAAAAGAAATGGTCATAGCGCGGCGAAGTGTGAGGTCTACGGACCAGGGGTTAATAGAACGAAAGGAACAAATGGTGTCGGAACGAGTAATGGCGGAGCAAGTAGTGTCGGAGCAAGTTATGCCAATGTAGTTTGTTATAAATGTTGAAAACCGGGCCACATTATTAGAAATTGCCCGAACCAGGAGAACACGAATGGACAAGGCCACGGAAGAGTTTTCAATATTAATGCGGCAGAGGCACAGGAAGACCCGGAGCTTGTTACGGGTACATTTCTTATTGACAATAAATCTTCTTACGTTTTATTTGATTCGGGTGCGGATAGAAGCTATATGAGTAGAGATTTTTGTGCTAAATTAAGTTGTCCATTGATGCCTTTGGATAGTAAATTTTTACTCGAATTAGCAAATGGTAAATTAATTTCAGCAGATAATATATGTCGGAATCGAGAAATTAAACTGGTTAGCGAAACATTTAAGATTGATTTGATACCAGTAGAGTTAGGGAGTTTTGATGTGATAATCGGTATGGACTGGTTGAAAGAAGTGAAAGCAGAGATCGTTTGTTACCAAAATGCAATTCGCATTATACGAGAAAAAGGAAAACCCTTAATGGTGTACGAAGAAAAGGGCAATACGAAGCTACATCTTATTAGTAATTTGAAGGCACAAAAACTAATAAGAAAAAGTTGCTATGCTGTTCTAGCACACGTTGAGAAAGTACAAACTGAAGAAAAGAGCATCAATGATGTTCCCATTGCAAAAGAATTTCCAGATGTATTTCCGAAAGAATTACCGGGATTACCCCCACATCGATCCGTTGAATTTCAAATAGATCTTGTACCAGGAGCTGCACCAATAGCTCGTGCTCCTTACAGACTCGCACCCAGTGAGATGAAAGAACTGCAAAGCCAATTACAAGAACTTTTAGAGCGTGGTTTCATTCGACCAAGCACATCACCGTGGGGAGCTCCTGTTTTGTTTGTCAAGAAGAAAGATGGTACATTCAGGTTGTGTATCGACTACCGAGAGTTGAACAAACTTACCATCAAGAACCGCTACCCACTACCGAGAATCGATGACTTATTTGATCAACTACAAGGCTCGTCTGTTTATTTAAAGATTGACTTACGTTCCGGGTATCATCAAATGCAGGTGAAAGAAGATGATATTCCAAAGACTGCTTTCAGAACACGTTACGGTTATTACGAGTTTATGGTCATGCCGTTTGGTTTAACTAATGCACCAGCTGTGTTCATGGACCTTATGAACCGAGTGTGTGGACCATACCTTGACAAGTTTGTCATTGTTTTCATTGATGACATACTTATTTACTCAAAGAATGACCAAGAACACGGTGAACATTTGAGAAAGGTGTTAGAAGTATTGAGGAAGGAAGAATTGTACGCTAAGTTTTCAAAGTGTGTATTTTGGTTGGAAGAAGTTCAATTCCTCGGTCACATAGTGAACAAAGAAGGTATTAAGGTGGATCCGGCAAAGATATAAACTGTTGAAAAGTGGGAAACCCCGAAAACTCCGAAACACATACGCCAGTTTTTAAGACTAGCTGGTTACTACAGAAGGTTCATCCGAGACTTTTCCAGAATAGCAAAACCCTTAACTGCATTAACGCATAAAGGGAAGAAATTTGAATGGAATGATGAACAAGAGAAAGCGTTTCAGTTATTGAAGAAAAAGCTAACTACGGCACCTATATTGTCATTGTCTGAAGGGAATGATGATTTTGTGATTTATTGTGACGCATCAAAGCAAGGTCTCGGTTGTGTATTAATGCAACGAACGAAGGTGATTGCTTATGCGTCTAGACAATTGAAGATTCACGAACAAAATTATACGACACATGATTTGGAATTAGGCGCGGTTGTTTTTGCATTAAAGACTTGGAGGCACTACTTATATGGGGTCAAAAGTATTATATATACCGACCACAAAAGTCTTCAACACATATTTAATCAGAAACAACTGAATATGAGGCAGCGTAGGTGGATTGAATTGTTGAATGATTACGACTTTGAGATTCGTTACCACCCGGGGAAGGCAAATGTGGTAGCCGATGCCTTGAGCAGGAAGGACAGAGAACCCATTCGAGTAAAATCTATGAATATAATGATTCATAATAACCTTACTACTCAAATAAAGGAGGCGCAACAAGGAGTTTTAAAAGAGGGAAATTTAAAGGATGAAATACCCAAAGGATCGGAAAAGCATCTTAATATTCAGGAAGACGGAACCCGGTATAGGGCTGAAAGGATTTGGGTACCAAAATTTGGAGATATGAGAGAAATGGTACTTAGAGAAGCTCATAAAACCAGATACTCAATACATCCTGGAACGGGGAAGATGTACAAGGATCTCAAGAAACATTTTTGGTGGCCGGGTATGAAATCCGATGTTGCTAAATACGTAGGAGAATGTTTGACGTGTTCTAAGGTCAAAGCTGAGCATCAGAAACCATCAGGTCTACTTCAACAACCCGAAATCCCGGAATGGAAATGGGAAAACATTACCATGGATTTCATCACTAAATTGCCAAGGACTGCAAGTGGTTTTGATACTATTTGGGTAATAGTTGATCGTCTCACCAAATTAGCACACTTCCTGCCAATAAGAGAAGATGATAAGATGGAGAAGTTAGCACGACTGTATTTGAAGGAAGTCATCTCCAGACATGGAATACCAATCTCTATTATCTCTGATAGGGATGGCAGATTTATTTCAAGATTCTGGCAGACATTACAGCAAGCATTAGGAACTCGTCTAGACATGAGTACTGCCTATCATCCACAAACTGATGGGCAGAGTGAAAGGACGATACAAACGCTTGAAGACATGCTACGAGCATGTGTTATTGATTTCGGAAACAGTTGGGATCGACATCTACCATTAGCAGAATTTTCCTACAACAACAGCTACCATTCAAGCATTGAGATGGCGCCGTTTGAAGCACTTTATGGTAGAAAGTGCAGGTCTCCGATTTGTTGGAGTGAAGTGGGGGATAGACATATTACGGGTCCAGAGATTATACAAGAAACTACCGAGAAGATCATCCAAATTCAACAACGGTTGAAAACCGCCCAAAGTCGACAAAAGAGCTACGCTGACATTAAAAGAAAAGATATAGAATTTGAAATTGGAGAGATGGTCATGCTTAAAGTTGCACCTTGGAAAGGTGTTGTTCGATTTGGTAAACGAGGGAAATTAAATCCAAGGTATATTGGACCATTCAAGATTATTGATCGTGTCGGACCAGTAGCTTACCGACTTGAGTTACCTCAACAACTCGCGGCTGTACATAACACTTTCCACGTCTCGAATTTGAAGAAATGTTTTGCTAAAGAAGATCTCACTATTCCGTTAGATGAAATCCAAATCAACAAAAAAACTTCAATTCATCGAAGAACCCGTCGAAATAATGGATCGTGAAGTTAAAAGACTTAAGCAAAACAAGATACCGATTGTTAAGGTTCGAAGGAATGCTCGTAGAGGACCCGAGTTCACCTGGGAGCGTGAAGATCAGATGAAGAAGAAATACCCGCATCTATTTCCAGAAGATTCGTCAACACCTTCAACAGCTTAAAATTTCGGGACGAAATTTATTTAACGGGTAGGTACTGTAGTGACCCGAACTTTTCCATGTTTATATATATTAATTGAGATTGATATTTACATGATTAAATGTTTCCAACATGTTAAGCAATCAAACTTGTTAAGACTTGATTAATTGAAATATGTTTCATATAGACAATTGACCACCCAAGTTGACCGGTGATTCACGAACGTTAAAACTTGTAAAAACTATATGATAACATATATATGGATATATATATAGTTAACATGATACTATGATAAGTAAACATATCATTAAGTATATTAACAATGAACTACATATGTAAAAACAAGACTACTAACTTAATGATTTTTAAACGAGACATATATGTAACGATTATCGTTGTAAAGACATTTAATGTATATATATCATATTAAGAGATATTAATACATGATAATATCATGATAATATAATAATTTAAAATCTCATTTGATATTATAAACATTGGGTTAACAACATTTAACAAGATCGTTAACCTAAAGGTTTCAAAACAACACTTACATGTAACGACTAACGATGACTTAACGACTCAGTTAAAATGTATATACATGTAGTGTTTTAATATGTATTTATACACTTTTGAAAGACTTTAATACACTTATCAAAATACTTCTACTTAACAAAAATGCTTACAATTACATCCTCGTTCAGTTTCATCAACAATTCTACTCGTATGCACCCGTATTCGTACTCGTACAATACACAGCTTTTAGATGTATGTACTATTGGTATATACACTCCAATGATCAGCTCTTAGCAGCCCATGTGAGTCACCTAACACATGTGGGAACCATAATTTAACAACTAGCATGAAATATCTCATAAAATTACAAAAATATGAGTAATCATTCATGACTTATTTACATGAAAACAAAATTACATATCCTTTATATCTAATCCATACACCAACGACCAAAAACACCTACAAACACTTTCATTCTTCAATTTACTTCATCTAATTGATCTCTCTCAAGTTCTATCTTCAAGTTCTAAGTGTTCTTCATATATTCTACAAGTTCTAGTTACATAAAATCAAGAATACTTTCAAGTTTGCTAGCTCACTTCCAATCTTGTAAGGTGATCATCCAACCTCAAGAAATCTTTGTTTCTTACAGTAGGTTATCATTCTAATACAAGGTAATAATCATATTCAAACTTTGGTTCAATTTCTATAACTATAACAATCTTATTTCAAGTGATGATCTTACTTGAACTTGTTTTCGTGTCATGATTCTGCTTCAAGAACTTCGAGCCATCCAAGGATCCGTTGAAGCTAGATCCATTTTTCTCTTTTCCAGTAGGTTTTTCCAAGGAACTTAAGGTAGTAATGATGTTCATAACATCATTTGATTCATACATATAAAGCTATCTTATTCGAAGGTTTAAACTTGTAATCACTAGAACATAGTTTAGTTAATTCTAAACTTGTTCGCAAACAAAAGTTAATCCTTCTAACTTGACTTTTAAAATCAACTAAACACATGTTCTATATCTATATGATATGCTAACTTAATGATTTAAAACCTGGAGACACGAAAAATACCGTAAAACCGGATTTACGCCGTCGTAGTAACACCGCGGGCTGTTTTGGGTTAGTTAATTAAAAACTATGATAAACTTTGATTTAAAAGTTGTTATTCTGAGAAAATGATTTTTATTATTAACATGAAACTATATCCAAAAATTATGGTTAAACTCAAAGTGGAAGTATGTTTTCTAAAATGGTCATCTAGACGTCGTTCTTTCGACTGAAATGACTACCTTTACAAAAACGACTTGTAACTTATTTTTCCGACAATAAACCTATACTTTTTCTGTTTAGATTCATAAAATAGAGTTCAATATGAAACCATAGCAATTTGATTCACTCAAAACGGATTTAAAATGAAGAAGTTATGGGTAAAACAAGATTGGATAATTTTTCTCATTTTAGCTACGTGAAAATTGGTAACAAATCTATTCCAACCATAACTTAATCAACTTGTATTGTATATTATGTAATCTTGAGATACCATAGACACGTATACAATGTTTCGACCTATCATGTCGACACATCTATATATATTTCGGAACAACCATAGACACTCTATATGTGAATGTTGGAGTTAGCTATACAGGGTTGAGGTTGATTCCAAAATATATATAGTTTGAGTTGTGATCAATACTGAGATACGTATACACTGGGTCGTGGATTGATTCAAGATAATATTTATCGATTTATTTCTTGACATCTAACTGTGGACAACTAGTTGTAGGTTACTAACAAGGACAGCTGACTTAATAAACTTAAAACATCAAAATATATTAAAAGTGTTGTAAATATATTTTGAACATACTTTGATATATATGTATATATTGTTATAGGTTCGTGAATCAACCAGTGGCCAAGTCTTACTTCCCGACGAAGTAAAAATCTGTGAAAGTGAGTTATAGTCCCACTTTTAAAATCTAATATTTTTGGGATGAGAATACATGCAAGTTTTATAAATGCTTTACGAAATAGACACAAGTAATCGAAACTACATTCTATGGTTGGATTATCTAATCGAATATGCCCTTTTTATTAAGTCTGGTAATCTAAGAATTAGGGAACATACACCCTAATTGACGCGAACTCTAAAGATAGATCTATCGGGCCCAACAAGCCCCATCCAAAGTACCGGATGCTTTAGTACTTCGAAATTTATATCATGTCCGAAGGAGGATCCCGGAATGATGGGGATATTCTTATATATGCATCTTGTTAATGTCGGTTACCAGGTGTTCACCATATGAATGATTTTTATCTCTATGTATGGGATGTGTATTGAAATATGAAATCTTGTGGTCTATTACTATGATTTGATATATATAGGTTAAACCTATAACTCACCAACATTTTTGTTGACGTTTTAAGCATGTTTATTCTCAGGTGATTATTAAGAGCTTCCGCTGTCGCATACTTAAATAAGGACGAGATTTGGAGTCCATGCTTGTATGATATTGTGTAAAAACTGCATTCAAGAAACTTATTTTGTTGTAACATATTTGTATTGTAAACCATTATGTAACGGTCGTGTGTAAACATGATATTTTAGATTATCATTATTTGATCATCTACGTAAAGCTTTTTAAACCTTTATTGATGAAATAAAGGTTATGGTTTGTTTTAAAATGAATGCAGTCTTTGAAAAACGTCTCATATAGAGGTCAAAACCTCGCAACGAAATCAATTAATATGGAACGTTTTTAATCAATAAGAACGGGACATTTCAGTGACCCGTCCTAATTCATCTGGACGAATACATTACATTTGGTTACATCGCGAGGTACTTGACCTCTATATGATACATTTTACAAACATTGCATTCGTTTTTAAAAGACAAACTTTCATTACATCGAAAGTTAACGGCATGCATACCATTTCATAATATATCCAAACTATAAATGACTTAATAATAATCTTGATAAACTCAATGACTCGAATGCAACGTCTTTTGAAATATGCCATGATTGACTCCAAGTAATATCTTTAAAATGAGTGATGTGTTAAAACGTAACTTTTAAAATGTAGACAATCTGCTTAATAATTAACACATAATACAGGCAACTAAAACCCGATCATGCAGTAACTAGCAAGTAAATTGACCAGTTCAATCCACAGGGAGAAGTTTGTTTTAAGGATTTCACAACGATTAATTATTCTTAAAAGGGGGTTTTGTGTTTGAAGTTTTATTTTCGTTTAACGAAAAAGTAAATAAATATAGTAATTAACAAGAATGAGAATGCGGTGTTTACTTCTATGCTTGATAAATGACAAGGATTGTTCTTTTATAATTAAAACCATTATGAGATAGTTACAATAGAACAGTTTATATTAATTTCACAATTTCTATAAACTTAAGAGCTATGTTTAATCAACAAGATTCTTTCATGGTTGAATTCACATAAAACCTAGTTTACTAAGATCACTCTAAGTAAACTACATGATTGTATATCCTAAATATCGTTCAATTAACATCCTATATTCACATATAGGTGGCTAGATCACTAGGTGTTGAAGTATAAGCTATAGTCTTTGATAAACTCACATAAACCAAGTCATAACTTACATAATTGAACTAAAATACAAGGATGATTACAACAATGGATCTTTTGAAAGAACATGGTGATTTAGATCGATTAACTAACTAGATCCAACCCAGTTAAACTCACGTAAAACCTAAATTACAACAATCACTTGAGGTAATTTCATAACTATGTTGCTTTAGAACTTATTCAATTACCGAATTAAACACATAACAAAATCACTTAAGTGTATGTATCTAATCGTCTAGATTACTAGGTGTATTGAAGTATAGATTGTTTTCCTAGTTAACTCACATTAATAGGTTTTCAATCTATATAATTGAAGTAATGATCTAAACAAGCATAACAATGGTTCTTACGGTTGAACTAGATAATTTAATCAATCAAACATATGTATAACTAGCATAACATCAAAGTATAGAACAATCCCAAGCCATAAATCTTACATTGAAGTAAACACACAAGGCTTTTAGCCTAACATAATCATAGTAGAACTAATGAAACAGTAAATACAAGTTGAATTCATGTTAAAAAGATATAGAACAATAGTACCAATTGCGATAAACGATCCTAGCTTAATCTTGATGTCGAAAGAGTGGAGATTGACTTGCAGCCTTCCTTGAACCTTGAAAATCATCTTAGAACTGAGGAAGAACATAGTAGTGAAGGTGTATGAAGTAAGTAACCAAAGGCTCCATTAAATAGCCTCAAAAGTTAGGTATTTTGGCCAGAAAGTGACCAGATGTGCCGCATCTCTTTACGTTCAGTAGATTTCAGCTCGATTCTGCACTCAGGACTGTCGGCAGGGGGTCAGATGCGCCGCATCTGGCTTGGATGTGCCGCATCCATCTCAGATGCGCCGCATCTGAGGCTGTTTTGGTCCAGAAGTCTGCATGCTCCGCATCTGAAACTGTCGGGAATTATTTGGCACATAGATGCGCCGCATCTAAGAGAGATGCTCCGCATTTGGACCTGTTTCAGTGGTTTCAGGCTGTTTTGTGCGTTCAATCTTCGTTTTAACTCTGTTTTTGCTGTTGGTCTTCATTTATTCATTCACAATGGACTTTTACAAATATACATGAATTACAATACATACGTACAAAAATTACATACAAATGGAACAACTTTGGATCAAAATAACGGCAATAAACATGTATAATTTTGGCGTTATCAAAATCCCCACACTTAAACCTTGCTTGTCCTCAAGCAAGACTTACAAGAATTTGAAATTTACTATAGTACACACACTTATTTAATTGAGAACACAAAAATGGGACTCACACTCACTTTTTATAATACACAAGACACACAAGTTATTTTGGAACACAATAACTCACGCTATATGGAACACACACTTGGGTCACAATATATACACACTCACACTTTTGAGTATACACACACCTTTGGAGTACACACGCTTTTATTTATTTCACAATGTAATACGCACACTAAGAGTACACACACGAAATGAAATCACACCAAAGTCGAAAGGTGGGTCTTAAAGTCCACATTTCTTAAAAATTTAGATCCTTATGGAAATTAAGACCTTTGCGAAAAAACCTTTTATATTTTGAAAATTAGACATGTTAGTTTTTACACTAACAAGTTTTCCGGTTTTAACCTCAAAGTCCGGTTGAGGGTAATTGAAAACCGAAGCCTCAGTCGGCGTTTAGCAAGCTGCTCGCCCCCATGATTGAAGTATCATGGAACTTGAAACCGGATGTCCTAAAAATGGTTTTACATAATATAGTTCATAAAATAGCATAAGTTTTAGAAGAAACTATATCGTGTCCAAATATCATCGGTGAACCATGAGTTTGCACACCTCAATTTGTTATGGCATATGTATGTTGACCACGGTCAACATAGATGCAGTTGATCTTTACGGAGATCATCCATCTGGGGATTAGATTCATTAGTCTTAAAAGCTAATTTGCAATGTGCCCCCCATTGTACGAGACAGATCCATCTCATGGTTACGATAAGGCTGACCACCAAAAACCCTGTTTGATGCTGAGGTGAGGTGGATTTCCAGCCGATGATAGATATGACTTTTCAAGATTTTTCGTCAATCTACAGCTGTTCTGGACTACATCTTCTAACATAAGTTAGCAAGTTGTCAAATTGGAAGACTTGACTTCCTTCACAATCATTACATAGATGAGCATTGGATTAGATTGTTAGAACAACAAATTACTTGATTCTTTTTCATTTAGAATGTGGTAAAGTATGATGGTTATATCTTTTATATGACTACTAGTTTTATGATTTTTAACAAAATAAACTCAATCATCTGGTTGTTTCTTAATTTGTTTCGTGATAATAATTTTGGTGTATACACCTAGTTTTAAAATCTACAAATTTTAAACAAAATTTGAATTTATGAAGATAAAAGGGTAAAAATTTTCACCATTTTAAGCTTTTTTAACCAGAATAAAAAACCCGAAAGAACCTGAAAGAATTTATAACTTCCTCCCCACACTTGAGTTCATGTATCGCCCTCGTTACATGAAATCAGAAAAATTTAAATGCAAAAGGGTTAAAGAGTGTAAGAGAGTTTATTACTTTCAAGGTCTAAAATCGAAGTTCACAGGATGATGGCGCTGAACTGAATGCCAGCATAAGAACATCATCCGCTTCTTGCAACCACAAAACAATCACCAATCAAGAATGTGCTGAACTTACTGCCAGTCTTTGTAAAAATGCAGCATATAGCACAATGCTCACCTGTATCATTTCAAACAAAGGAACCATACGATTCACACAAATAAATGGGGGTGTACTCCATGTACTAAAAACCCCACTTATAATTATCTAAATTATTCAAATTACAATCATCCAAAATACTATCAAGTTATTACACACCAAACATAATGATAAATTGTTTTTGAAACAAACCAACATCAATCAAACCGTTCACACACTTCACCATTAATCATGCCAACTTTAGAAGAATCCCTAAAAAGAGTTACTTGGGCCAGCTCCGCCTTCATTTTGGTTTCCCGTGTCGTCGTCCTGAAATATGAAGGGGTTGTACCCCTGATAAGTTCCTTGAGCAGGGACGACAGCAGTGTCTTCAGTAGGCGGGTTAGGAGGAGGAGGATAAGGCGCATGATATGGATCACCTAATCGAACCCATGGTTCATATGCAGAACAAGGAGAGGGGATATAGTTAGCGGGATCTGCAGTGTATGACACTATCTGTTCATGTATCCAATTAAGCTGATTTTGCTGCCCCGCTTGAGTGTACCATGTTCGATCATTCCCTACATCAATGTAATGTTGCATCTCCCTGTTACCTGTATCGTAGTGATCAATTACCTTTTGGGTGTTTCGATCACTATGGAGTCGCATATCTGAAAACTGGCGCGCCATGTAAGCCTCCCAATCATTTTCCGGACCGGAACTACTTCTAACATTCGGTTGTGGATCTTGCTGCTGTTGGGGTTGTTCTGGTTGCCTGTTCATGGGATCCTCATACCTAGTTAGAAGGCCGTTCGACCCCCTAGTCAAAATGTTTGCCCTTGTATAACTTACTCTGTCAAAGGCAATCATATGTTTCTCCTCTAACCCACTTATATTGATACGAAAATGTTGGGCGATCCTGGTTACAAAATGGCCACCCATGATTGGTGTAATCTTTTTCCTTTCTTCGAGAAGGAAAGTGAGAATCATTCGTGGAATATGAACATGGGAGTGATCCATTATCGTGTGAATATACCAGATATCCAAGTTGGTAACTTTTTCGCTACTGTCTTTTCGACAGTTTATGGTACTTGAAATGAATCTTTGGACGCATCGATGCTTGTAGGAATGTAGCTTGCTACATGTCTGCTTGCTTGCACTATATGTGCTATTGCTCATGTCCACCCATGCTTCTGAATGATTAAAAGAAGAAACATAGTATATACATTGATTAAAGTAATTTTGCATCAATTGATGTGGCAACCCTTCATAGATATCCAACGCCTTCACAAATTGTAGCAGTGTTAATGTTCGGTCTTGTCCTCCAAGATGAAATCTCATAAAGGTACTGGATGCTGGTGACGTGTAATCAACCCTAAGTGAACCAACGAATTCTTTGACTAAAAGTGGGTATACTCTTTCTTGCATTCTGAACAGGTTTTCCCATGCATATATTCGATGGCCTTGATACGTTACTCGGAAATGGTTGCGAAAATTTTGATATTCGCCGGCTTCTTCTAATGGTGTCCAATCGATATATTTCCCCGGATATACGTCTTTGTGTAGAAGTGCCTTCATCCGTTCATGATATTCCAGATGCCTCAAAACTGCATTGATCCATGGATCCGGAGTGGTTAATCCACGGACATTTAACTGCCGGTTGTCAATATCCATTTCTTCCTCTTCAACAGCATGTTCTTCTTCACTTGTTTCCTCATCTACAATTGCCGGGGCTTTTTGCTTCTTTGATTTTGGGTTTAATGATGATGCTCTAGTCTACAAAAACACAACAAAACCAAACAAAACAAAACAACAAACCAAGTTGATTTGCGTTAAAGAAATTCAAAACATCTTTCATATTGCACATCCAAAACCATGTAGTACATGTTATATTGTACGCATTACACAAACTCTCATGTCAAACATAGTTCTATCATGGATGTACTTATCTCATTTTCAACAAACATGTACTAGTATGACTTATAATCTTTATCACTTCATAAGTTCAATCATATCTAGCATAATTAGTTTCACCAAAACAAGTGTATGAAACCATTAGCATTCATCAATAAGCATGTCAAACAATATGCAATCAATGGTTATCATACATTTAGACACTTAATTCGACTGAAGTCAACAATTTCATCAAAAAGCCTAAGCATACAATCCTTAACCTTCACAAGTAAAACTTTTCAATTCGAACAAACACTAAGTTAAGGCATATATGAGTTTAGCATAATCAATGCATTGCTTTAATTCCACCTAGAACACTTACTAGTCAACAAAAGTCAAAAACCCCAATTTAAGAACCCTAAAATTCAATAATTTGTGTACTCGTATAATTCAACTAAGGTTCATGCGGATTTGTTAATGTATACTAGTAATTGTACTCTAAAACATCCCAATTTAAACAAGTAATGGTCATTTTTTCGAAATCCCCAAATTCATGAAGAACCCTAATTTCTAAAGTAAATTTTTGAGAATTAAGCATGAAATTCGAGCATGAATAAGGATTAGTAACAACAATGCAAGCATATAATGACCAAAACATGAAGATTTAAATATCTCCACACCTAGAACAAGCTAAATCCGAATTTGAGAATGAAGAACACAAGAACCATGAAGAAATGAAGATTAATCTTACCTTTCTCATGTTGATAGACGGATTAGATGCTCAAAGATGGGTTTAATCGGTTGATTTGGTGTTTAGAGGTGGAATCCTTGAGAGAAAATGAGATGAAGTTCGGAGTTGTAGGTGAAAAAATGAATAAAAATGATAAACTCCCGTATTTGTGCAAAAAAATTGGGCAGACTCAAACATTCAGACACAGATGCGGCGCATCTGTGGCAGATGCGGCGCATCTGGCTCAGATGCGGCGCATCTGAAGCAGATGCGGCACATCTGGTGGTCCAAAAGCGGCGCATGACCTTTTCTCGGCGCATCAAAAACTGTCGGCTTTTTTTCTTGTGTTCAGATGCGGCGCATCCAACATGGATGCGGCGCATCTGGCCCTGTTGCACCAGTTTTCGATGTTTTTTCGCGTATTAAACATTTCGGAAGGTCCCTAAACAACTTGGTTCATACTAAAACTTGAAAAATCACTCAAAGCAATCAATCCTAAGAAACGAGACTTACGAATGAGACTATGTACATGTTGTGAGGTTTATTAGTGAGTTGTTCACGCGACTCCTTCCCAAGTTAATTAGCGTTGGGGGAGAAAGGGATGTCATCTTGAACCGTGGTATCAACTCCATCAAAATAGAGTTTTAAGCGATGACCATTCACTTTAAAAGTATTTCTGTTTCCAAACAACTCAACATATCCCGATGGAAATGCTTGTTTCACCAAATAAGGTCCCGTCCATTGGGACTTCAACTATCCGGGAGAAAATTTAAACCGCGAGTTAAA
Organism: Rutidosis leptorrhynchoides; assembly: GCF_046630445.1. NCBI lineage: Eukaryota > Viridiplantae > Streptophyta > Magnoliopsida > Asterales > Asteraceae > Rutidosis > Rutidosis leptorrhynchoides. Next base: position 32,062,060 of record NC_092338.1, read on the forward strand.
AACCAAAACCTTATCACCGGTTTTAAAATCTTTCACTTCTTTCAATCGGGCATCATGCCACCTTTTCGTTTTCTCCTTATACGAGCTCGAATTCTCGTACGCTTCTAACCTCAACTCTTCCAATTCATGCATTTGCATGAATCGGTTTTCACCAGCCTTTTCCATGTCTAAATTACAAAGCTTTAATGCCCAGTACGCTCTATGTTCCACTTCAACTGAAAGATGGCACGCTTTACCATATACAAGTCTGAATGGTGTGGTACTGATTGGTGTTTTAAAAGCAGTCCTAAAGGCCCACAACGCATCATCTAACTTACGTTGCCATATCTTAGGGTTGTTATCAACCGTCTTCTCAAGTATGCGTTTCAAGGCACGATTTGTGTTCTCCACTTGACCACTCATTTGCGGGTGGTACAGAGTAGAGAAATGATGAGTTACGCCATACTTCTTCAACACCTTTTCAAGAAGGTTGTTGGCAAAATGTGTTCCTGAAGCAAGATAGTTTGCAAAATGGGCAAACCATGGGGTTTCAGATTCCTTGTCAACCCTCATTAGAGATTCATCAGGAAATGTGTCCTTGATAATTGTATCATCGAGTTTTTCTAATTCGGGGATTTTGATGTTAAAGCTAAGGTGTATAAAATACTATTAAATTTTACAAGGAAATACTATTAAATGCGATACAATTTTACACAAGATATTTATTTATTTATAGAATGGATATACTTAAACCTTGCTACAACACTTATAGGCAGTGTACCTAATCGTACAATAGTGTAGTTTTTTAGTAAGTCCGGTTCGGTCCACAGGGAATCTTTTAAACAAAGCTTAACGCTATATTAGTTTTATTTTATAAAAATACAAATATATATATATATATATATATATATATATATATATATAAGTAATATTATTATTATAAAGTGGGGTTTTTACCGTTTAATGACCGGTTTGTCGATTTTAAAAACTTAAGTCGCAGTTAAAACCAAATGTAAAATATTAAAAATAAATACAAGACTTAATTTAAAGCATAAAATAAATAACGATAATGAAATTGCAATAAATAAAAGTGCAATAATTAGAAGTGCAATTAAATATAAAATAAAGGAAATTAAATATGAAATAAAATAATTATGCTTATTTAAACTTCCGTAATCATGATGTTTGACGTGTTGATTTTAGTTTTATGCCCATGGGTTAATTGTCCTTTGTCCTGGATTATTTAATATGTCCGTCTGGTTTTTGTCCATAACAGTTCATCAGTCATAAATATAAAGTGCGAGTATCCTCGTCAAATTATCCTTATACCCGAAGTTAAATATTCCAATTAATTGGGGACTTAAACTGTAAAAAGATTTTAATACTTTGTTTAATAATTACACCAGGTTATCGACTGCGTGTAACCCAAGGTTTTAATACTTTGTTAACAATTATGCCAAGTGTCCTTGTACATAATTTCACCCCTGTTTTAATAATTCTAGTGGCTATTAATCCATTCCCGTGTCCGGTTAAATGAACGATTATTCGTACATATAAATATCCCGCCCATCGTGTCCGATTGAGTGTATATGGTTATTTATAGGGATGTCCAATTGTAAATCTTTATATTAAAATTAACACACTATCATTTAGTTAAACAAATATAAAGCCCATTAATAGCCCATAGTCTAATTTCCACAAGTGTCGTTCTTTTGTCCAAACCCCAATTATGGTACAAAGCCCAATTACCCAATTTTAGTAATTAGCCAAACATCAGGATTACTTTGTTTTAAATAAGCATAATAATAACTTAACTACGAGACATTAAATTAAAAGGGTTGAACATAACTTACAATGATTAAAAATAGCGTAGCATTACACGGACAGAATTTCGACTTACACCCTTACAACATTCGCTAACATACCCTTATTATTAGAATTAAAATTAAAATTAAAATTAAAATATAAATTATAAATATAAATATTACGTATAGATATAGAGAGGATGGATATATATTGAATGATGCACCAAACACTCGATTTTATAGGCCTTGTGAACTGGAAAAGATGCTCATGCGATCGCATGGAGTTTCTTCCTCCAGGCCATGCGATCGCATGGCCAGCTGGGGAGGCTCAAAAGTCTTTGTTTTTTTATGCCGACGGTTTTTAAATATAATATAATATATATATTAATTTTAAGAATTAATTATATATTATATTATATTCATGTGCATAGTTGACTTGTAATTTTTAGTCCGTTGCGTCGAGCGTTGAGAGTTGACTCTGGTCCCGGTTCCGGATTTTTGAACGTCCTTGCGTACAATTCAATATCTTGTACTTTGCGTTTTGAATCTTGTACTCTTGTAATTCTTAGACGTTTTTATCAATAATTGGAACCTCTTTGATTGTATTTTGTACTTTTGAGCTTTTTGGTCGTTTGCGTCTTCAATTCGTCGAATCTGTCTTTTGTCTTCACCTTTTATTATTTAAACGAATATCACTTGTAAATAGAACAATCGCAACTAAAAGTTTGTCTTTCTTGAGGGATAATGCTATGAAATATATGTTCATTTTTAGCATTATCAAATATTCCCACACTTGAGCGTTGCTTGTCCTCAAGCAATATAGTCTTGAAATACTAGAATCACTTCTTTATTCTTCACACTTTGTACATCAGTGATTTCTTTACGGCGGTATAAACAATGGTAGTAACGATGTGGTTTACAGTCCCACATGACTATAAAATTTAGATCCATTAAGGAAATTGGATCTTTATGAAAACATTTGATCTTTTTAAAAATTAAATCTAGCTTTTACCCTAGATAAGTTTTCCGGAATAACCCTTCACCGGTGTTTGCAAAATATTTTTGTGGGTTTGGTGGGTTTCAGATTTGAAAATTTTAGCTCAAAACTTGCGGTTTTGTGTCACCCACTTGCTAACCTTGTATTGGGAAAGCAACACGTCCAGTTTCCTTGTTCCGAATATTACCTTTCGGTAAACTACCGTCCGGTTGTAAAGGAAAGTGTTGAGAAAGCAACTGTTAAGGCAATGTCCCCTGACATTCTTTTAATTATGGTCTATAACGTGTCGGACGCAATTACTATCCTTGGTAGGAGCAATAGTAAAGCTCACCCTTATGATTTTTCGGTCTGGCACAAGGTCCTGTCTTTGACCATGCTATGCAACCACCGTTCTTACGGTTGACACCCGATTTGGTTTAGGTGACCTAATGAATTCCAGGTGAATTCCTAGGATTTTGAGTTCAATGGTAATGAACGCATTGAAAAATGGGTTTTCAGAAAACAAATCGGTTTGTAATTTTGATCAAAATATTTTCTCGTTCAAGCTCGAGTTTAGATATCATTGAATTCCATGAGTTTGTAATTCTCAATCTTTAAGGTCAATCTCTAGGATTGAGTAATATCAGGCTTAAAAGCTGATTTTTGATCTTTTAAGGAGATTATCCTTTCTGGGGGTCTGATTCATTAGTCTTATCAAGCTAATTTGCACGGTGCCCCCCCCCATTGTACGAGATAAATCCTTCTCATGGTTAGGATAAATCTGACCACTTGGCGACCCTGTTTTATGCTGAGGTCCGTGGATTTCCTGCTGATTTTAGAGATGACTTTTCTAGATTTTTCATCAACCTACAGCTGGTCTGGACGACAACTTCATGACCTAAATCAAGAAGCGCATTTATTTTTCGAAAGACTTTACTTCCTTTTAACGATGGAATTGATTCATCGTGTAGATCCATCTCTTCTTTTCTTTCATCGAGTAAAACAGTTTAGTTTAGTCCAAAGCAAAAGTATCTTCAATTATTTGTTACAGAAATATGTGACATATGTTTAAGATAACTTGGTAATTTTTCCCACACTTGGCTTTTATTTTTCTTTTTATTGTCCTCTATTCCATTTTAAATGAATTTTAACATTTTGGTTTGTTTCTCAATTTATGTCCTTTCCGAGATAACAATAATTTCGGTGTTAACTCCTAGTTTTATCATTCATAAATATGTATAAACATGATTTTGAGTTCATTTAATTGAAAAATTTTACTAGAATTGGGTAGTCAGTATATAAGACTAGGGTTGTTCTTTATTATCAGAGAGCACTAGATTCTAATACAACTACTACTTTACTAGTATTTCTAATGGTAACCAAGTGTATAAAGTAAAAATTTTAAAATCCGAAAGAATTTAACCCCTTCCCATACTTAAGATCTTGCAATGCCCTCATTTGCAAGAAATCAGTAACAATTTAAATTATTGAGGGTGATTAACGTAAAAATGATTAAATTTTACCAAAGTTTCCAAACATATTGGCGTTTGTTTGCTGAATGATAAATGGTGCATATCATTTGTTCATTCCGTCTGTTGTTACATCACATTTATTTGTCATCTTGTCGTCAAAATTAGTAGCTTTTGCTGAACTTAATGCCAGTCTTTGAAAATGTGTTGTTTTACCCTGTTTTGTACAATTTACAATATACATACATACAAATATAAACATGCATGGCAATTTGGAATGGGACTTAATATCCCACTTTCAAATCCTAAATGTGAAATATTAGTACACAATAATAATAAAAATGATAAAGATTACATAAGTATATTCAATAACATAAGTTTAAACATGAATAAGTAAAAAGATAAAAACATAAAAATCATATAAATAAACAAATAGAACCAAATCAGTCTGGATAGGGGTTCCAGTTCATCTCATCAGGTGGTACATAGTTATTTGGTACCTGATATGATAGCTGGCTCATGATTTGGTGCTGATGAACTAACCAGCTATCGTGTTGGCGTCACCTATAATCCTCGTATACTCGCTCGGAGTTCCACTGCTCATACATACTATGTCTGGCCGTGTTCGTCATTGCTTCCTCATCTATACGAACGTGGACGTCAAGAATAGCATCTCGAAAGACATCCCTAATGTCTTCCGCCTCCTCCATTTCCTCGTCTGAGCCTCTCTCTACCTGAGGATGAGATCCCTCATAGGGTACTGCCTGGTTACGTCTACTTTTCAATACCTTAGCACCCACATAAACTTTCAATCCTAAGGGCTCAACCTGTTCTCTACAAAGCTGTAATGGACCTCCTTGGTTCCTATCAACACCTAAATACTCTTCAATGAGAGTAACAAAAATACCTCCTCCTATTATACTCCCGTCCTGCATTCCCTCTACCATTTTAGATAAATAAAAAGCAACACAGTAAGGGATATTGACAAAGCTTCTAGGATCCCGAATACACTTTAGGTAGAATAAATCATGTAAGGTATTTTTTTCTTTATTATGACCTCTCTGTGTAATCGAGTTAGCAAAAAATCTATGAATAATACAGAGCTCGGCTCTGTCAATATGTGTATAGGAGTGTCCTCCTGCTCGTGTAAAAACATCAAAATGTGACATACGCCTCTAAATGGCATCAGCGTCAAAGTTGCTATCTACCCTTTTACCATAATGAATCAAGTTTGTACAATCGGGTAGTAGCAACTCACCAGGAGTATATATCTGTAAAGCCCTGGCCATGTCCAGCATGGACATTCTGTACATCCTATCGCCAAGGATAAACCTAAGAAATCTTCTATCATCTATTCTAACTATATTTGTATCAAGTGATACAGTACTCATCAACTCAACACACCATTCCTTATATACAGGTCTACGAATGGTGAAAAGACGTTCTCAATCTGTAAAAGAAGAACTGCCATACCTTTGAACTAAAAGCTGTCTAACACGGTCAGCTAGATGGACCGTTTCCAAAGGAACCCAATCGATTACCCTTAGCACCTCTACATTTTTTGTTACCAATTTGAATTTGTTCCTTTGATATGTCTCGTAATCTCTCCATCTCCTATCAAATCTCAGATTAGGATGCAGAGTGTGCTCAGGAATCGTTGGGAATTCTACTGGCGGCCTCATTGGGAATACTATGAATTCATCAACAAACTGTACCAGATCATAATAAGGTATGTGCTGATCAGGCTGTTGTTGTGGTTCTTGTTGTGGTTTTTGTTCGTGTTGCATATCTGGTTCTGGTTCTGGTGCTGGTGCTGGTCGTCTAGATGATGATGCTCCTGAACCTACAGTATCGGCTTTCTGTAAAACACATTAAACACAAAATTTGTGCATCCAAATATGCATTAGTGTTAGAAAAATAACAACTTAAAACAATCACTATAACATGTTAAATCAAAATTAAACTTATACACATTTTCACAATTTTTCACAATTCTACACTTTTCATATAAGCACATATGAAAATGTATACAAAGTTCATAAGCTTTTAACTCAAATAACATGTCAAAATAGTCATTACTAATAATTAAACAAGTCTCAAATGGCAATTACATCAAATTAATCAAGTTTATGAATTTTGGACTTAAAAAGTCCACTTTAATCTCCAAAAATCATGTTTAGGATCAATGTTTGGATCATTTAACTACCTAAACATGTTACACTACTCAATTTAGCAATAATTCATGACGAAAATCGGCCATAACCTGTTTATATCAAAAAGCCCCAAATTGCTCAAGAACACAAACCCTAGATTTCTAAAAATTTTGAAGTTTTTGGCTTCAAATCATGTTAAATAGCATCAATCTAGGTTATACATGTATAAAATACTAACAATTTAACACTAATTACACTAGAAATTAACAAAATTGTATTAGGTAAAAAATTGGTAATTATCACAAAAACTAGGAATTTATAGAGTTTAGGGGTGTAATTTTTACCATTTTGCTGAAGAATGAGAATCTAGGCATGATTAGAGCAAGAAAAATGACGAATTACGGTGGAAAATTGGCGAAATTTGGTGAAGATTTGAGAGAGTTTCGTGTTTGTGTGTGTGTTGTGTGGAGAAGACAGCTCCGCTGTCTGTTTTGAGTCTGGCCTGCATTTGGTCCCCATGCGATCGCATGGGTTCCAAGTGCAAACCCCATGCGATCGCATGGGGTGCCGGCTACAGTACTTTCAGCTTTTTTTTTTTTTTTTTTTTTTTTTTTTTTTTTTTTGTAAAACCTTATACTTTATAAAACATATAATTAATAAAATTCTAAAAATTTTGTTTTCCTTTAGGAGCGAGGGCGTTTCGGATCGTTGTCCTAGTCTGTCCCTCGACAAAATTTTAAAATTTATCAAATCAAAGCGCGGTTTTTAAAGTAAAGATTTTTGGGTTTTTTTTTAATGTTTTTGGCATACTTTAGTTCAATAAGATTAAAAATAATGATAATGAAAGTTCTCGTCCCTCCCTCGGGTAAAGCAATTTTGGTTCAACGACCTAGTCTTCAACTCACGACGAATTTTAAAAATCATATTTTTAACTTAGCAAAATAAAGTAAATTTTTGTTTTTAAATTCACACAACTTAAATTTAAAAATGCATAAAATTAAAAATTCACACCAAACTTAAATAAAAATTCATATTATAAATTCACACCAAACTTATATTATATTTTTATTTTTATACATACAAACTTATATTAATTATATTAATTTTTCAAATATTTATAATTTTAAATATATTGATTTAATTTAAACAAGTTTACAATATTATTTTAATATTAATTTTAAAAACAAAGTAAAAATAAAATTAAAAATCTTTTTGGCTTTTATCCCACTTTAATCAATCAAATATTATCAAAAATATGCGCCCCTCTTTTCGGTAAAGTAATTTCGGTTCCATGACCTAATTTAACTCATGACGAATTTTTGAAATATTTTGGGTTGATTGATTAAAGATATTTATACCTTAAGAATAAACGTTAAATTTCGCAGTGATGTAATAAATTTTTGAATGATATCAATAATTTCGGTCGCCAAACCTAATTTTATTCAATACCAATTTAATACTTTATAGCGAACAAATTAGCGTTTATTATCAAAAGGTTAAAAATAAAAATAAAAAATAAAAACTGTACAGACTTACCTGTGAGATAGTATTCTTAGTGATACAATCTATCCCACTCATAAGATAGTCGGTTTAATTGGTTTTCCATAGCTACATAGGCGTAACCTCGAGCATTCAGTGTTTTTTCTTCTAAACATATGAACGGTCCGTCTCTGCATAAAGTAACAAATTCGGTGTTTGAATAGGTTTGATTATTTGGACATTTACCTCCATGTGACCATTTTCCGCATTTGTGACATCTTTCTAGGTGTCGTGCTCTTCTTTTCGCTGCGAATTTTGATTTTCCTTTACCAAATTATAACTTATTATCTTCGCATCTGGATTCTTTTCTTACTCCGTCCAATCTTTCTCTGATTACTGATACTAGTTCACTCGGAAGTGTGTCATTATTACGTTTAGTGATCAAAGCGTGTAGCATTAGACCATGGTTTAGTTCACAGGAAGTCTTCATTTCCAAAAATAAAAATAAAAATTCAGAATGGGGGGAGAAGACTAGTTCTTTAGGGTCTGCTAGGGAAAGACCATTCGGGTTCCATTTTCGAGAACTATACGAAAACAGAAAATCTAACTCTAACAGAAATACATATTATCCTTTAAAGACTTGATTCTCCCCCACACTTAGTTAGCTGTGGTATCGAAATTGTGATTAACTTCGTTGTCGACTTCCATCGGACTATCTATGTAATGTTTAACTCTGTGACCATTAACTTTAAATTCAATTCTATTTGAATTTATTAATTCTATCATTCCGTATGGGAAAACTCTTTTGACTATGAATGGTCCAGACCATCTTGATTTCAATTTTCCAGGAAATAGCTTGAATCGTGAATTGAAAAGAAGAACTCTGTCTCCTTCTTTAAATTCTTTTAAACTTCTGATTCTTTTATCATGCCATTTCTTTGTTCTTTCTTTATAGATTAATGAATTTTCGTATGCTTCATGTCTTAATTCTTCTAATTCATTTAGTTGACTTAACCGTAGACGTCCAGCTTCATGTAAATCAAGATTACATGTCTTCAAAGCCCAAAATGCTTTGTGTTCAATTTCTACTGGAAGAAGACATGCTTTTCCATAAACGAGTCTGAAAGGTGTGGTTCCAATTGGAGTTTTGTAGGCTGTTCTAAAAGCCCAGAGTGCATCCTCCAATTTAATGGACCATTCCTTCGGATTTGATCCTATGATTTTTTCTAGAATACGTTTTAAAGCTCGGTTGGTATTTTCAACTTGTTCACTTGTTTGTGGATGATATGCAGTGGAGATTTTATGAGTTACTCCATATCTTTTAAGAACTTTCTCAAGTTGATTATTACAGAAATGAGTTCCCCGATCACTTATTAAAGCTTTCGGTGTTCCAAACCTTGCAAAAAGATGTTTTAAAAAGTTGACTACAACTCGTGCATCGTTAGTTGGGAGAGCTTGTGCTTCCGCCCATTTAGATACATAATCAATGGCTACGAGAATATAGAGATTATTATGAGATTTTGGAAATGGACCCATAAAGTCAATACCCCAAATGTCAAATACTTCACATACTTGAATGACATTTTGGGGCATTTCATCACGTTGACTTATTTTTCCGGCCCTTTGACAAGCATCACAGGATTTGTAAAGAAGGTGTGCGTCTTTGTAAATTGTAGGCCAATAGAATCCAGCATCATAAACTTTTCTTGCTGTTAGTTGAGGCCCATAATGCCCTCCTGTTGGTCCTGTGTGACAATGGTTTAAGATTTGATTGGCTTCATCACCGAATACACATCGGCGTATTATTCCATCTGGACAACTTTTAAACAAATGTGGATCTTCCCAGAAATAGTGTTTTATATCACTGAAGAATTTCTTTCGTTTTTGGTACGATAATCCTTTTTCAAGGAATTCACATACTAAGTAGTTTGCATAGTCTGCAAACCATGGAATTTCATTATAATCTATCTTCAATAGATATTCATCAGGAAAGTTGTCTTGTATGGCCGATTCATTTAGAACTTCTAATCCGGGATTTTCAAGACGAGAAAGATGATCAGCGGCGAGATTTTCTGCTCCTCTTTTATCTCGGATTTCAATATCGAACTCTTGTAAGAGTAAGATCCAACGGATTAATCTTGGTTTGGCATCTTGTTTCGAAAATAGGTATCTAAGAGCAGAATGGTCGGTATAGACCACCGTTTTTGCTAGAACGAGATATGAACGAAATTTGTCAAAAGCAAAGACAATAGCAAGGAGTTCTTTTTCAGTAGTTGTGTAATTTGTTTGTGCTCCTTGTAACGTCTTACTAGCATACTATATAGTTTGAAATCGTTTTTCAATCCTTTGTCCTAAAACGGCTCCCATTGCAAAATCACTTGCATCGTACATTAGTTCAAACGGTAGATTCCAATTTGGTGTTATCATGATTGGCGCATTAGTGAGTTTTTCTTTAAGAATATTAAAAGATTTGATACATTCATCTGAAAAGATGAATGGAGCATCCTTTTCTAGGAGTTTATTCATAGGAGTGGCAATTTTAGAAAAATCTTTTATGAAACGTCGGTAAAAACCGGCATGCCCTAGAAAACTCCTAACTCCTCTAACATTGGTGGGATGTGGAAGTTTAGCAATTACATATACTTTAGCTCTATCCACTTCAATTCCTTCTTTTGAAATTATATGTCCAAGAACGATGCCTTCTTTAACCATGAAATTGCATTTCTCCCAATTAAGTACTAGATTTGATTGTTCGCATCTAATAAGCATTCGTTCCAGATTAACTAGACATGATTCAAAAGTATCACCGAAGACTGAAAAGTCATCCATGAAAACTTCCATGCATTCTTCTATCATGTCGTGAAAAATCGCCATCATGCACCTTTGAAAGGTTGCAGGGGCGTTGCAAAGTCCAAATGGCATGCGTTTGTAAGCAAAAGTACCATAAGGGCACGTGAATGTGGTTTTCTCTTGATCTTCAGGTGCTATTGGAATTTGAAAGTATCCGGAAAAACCATCTAGAAAACAATAGTAACTATTTCCGGCAAATCTTTCCAACATTTGATCAATGAAAGGTAAGGAAAAGTGATCTTTTCTGGTGGCGTCATTTAATTTTCTATAATCAATACAAACACGCCATCCTGTTACAGTCCTAGTAGGAATAAGTTCATTTTTCTCATTTGTAATGACAGTCATGCCACCCTTCTTAGGCACGCATTGAACTGGGCTTACCCATGGACTATCAGAAATTGGATAAATTAAACCTGCATCTAGCAGTTTAATTATTTCTTTTTTAACAACATCTTGCATATTAGGATTTAGTCTTCGTTGTCGTTGCACATACGTTTTATGACCTTCTTCCATAAGGATTTTATGTGTGCAATACGAAGGACTTATTCCTTTAATATCATGAATCTTCCATGCAATGGCTGGTTTATGAGCTTTCAACATAGAAATGAGTTGAGATTTTTCATTTTCAGTAAGAGAAGACGATATTATTACAGGTAATTCAGATTCACCATGTAAATAAGCGTATTCCAAATGGTTTGGAAGTGGCTTTAACTCTAATTTCGGAGGTTCTTCTATCGATGATTTATATCGATATCTGTCTTCTTCTTTTAGCATTTGAATTTCTTCTGTTGTTGGTTCATATCCATTAGCTATTAGTGTAGCTAACATTTCAGCTTCATCAATTGGTTCAGTTCCTTCTCCTAAAGAACATTCTCCTGTTTCTTGTAATTCTAGAAATTCTTCTAACAATTCTGCATGTGAGTCTATAGTTTGAATATAATAGCATGTATCATCTGCAGATTGCGGTTGTTGCATTGCTCTATCAACTGAAAAGGTAACACTTTCGTCCTCTATACTTAGGGTCAGTTTCTTACCAAACACGTCTATCATTGCTCTAGCCGTGTTTAAGAATGGTCTTCCTAATATGAGAGGAACTTGAGAATCTTCTTCCATGTCCAGAACAACAAAATCTACTGGAAATACTAAAGTACCAACTTTAACTAGCATGTTCTCCATTATCCCTCTAGGATATTTTATTGATCGATCGGCTAGTTGTATACTTATTCTTGTTGGTTTCAATTCTCCAAGGTCTAGTTAAGTGTATAGTGAATACGGCATTAAATTTATACTAGCACCTAACTCTGCCAATGCTTCTATTTAACTAAGACTACCCAGAAAATATGGAATTGTGAAACTTCCTGGATCAGATAATTTTTCTGGTATCTTATTTAACAGCACTGCTGAACAATTAGCATTCATAGTAACAGCCGAGAGTTCTTCCATTTTCTTTCTATTTGAGATTAGATCTTTCAAGAATTTAGCATATCTAGGCATTCCTGAAATCACATCAATGAAAGGAAGATTGACATTTATTTGTTTAAACATATCCAAGAATTTGGATTGCTCGGCTTCAAGTTTCTCTTTTTTCATTTTACTCGGGTAAGGAAGTGGTGGTTGGTATGGTTTAACATAAGGTTTAGCCTTAACTGTGTTATCTTCATTAACCTTTTCAACTACCGGTTCTTTTTCCTTATCTTGATCAGGTTGTGGTTCTTGTGGAGTAGGAATAGCTTCATCAGAAGTTACAGGTATTTCAGGTGGTTTAAGTGTTGTACCACTTCTTGTGGTAATGGCTTTAGCTGTTTCATTCCGGGGGTTAGCATTTGTATCACTAGGTAAACTTCCCGGTTTTCTTTCACCTATTAACCTTGCTAGGTTACTTACTTCTTGTTCCAGATTTTGAATAGAAGCTTGTTAATTTCTAAATGCTTGAGCATTTTGTTCATTGGTTTGTTTCTGAGATGTGAAAAACTGCGTTTGAGTTTCAACTAGCTTCATCATCATATCTTCTAAATTCGGCTTTTTATCATCGGTTTATGGTGGTTTGTTTTGAAAATTAGGTCTTTGCTGGTTGTAAGTATTATTGGATACTTGTTGATTGCTAGGACCTTGTTGGTTGTTGTATGGAACATTTCTGTTATAATTCTGGTTTTGATTGTAAATCGGTCTTGGCGGTTGATAATTATTCTGATAATTATTTCCAGGCCTTTGGTTTATGTATGAAATATTCTCTCTTTGTTCCATTGTTAGTTCAATACTGAGACAATCTTTTGTCAAATGTGGTCCTCCACATTGCTCACAACTAATTCGTATTGAGTGGTTATCTTTAGTCAACTTTTCCATTCGTCTCTAGACAGCATCTATCTTTGCAGAAATGGAATCTAAGTCATGGCTAGAATCGGCTCTAGCTGCTTTAGATGATCTAACGATATCTTTTTCTTGGTGCCACTCATGTGAGTGGGAAGCAGTGTTATCAATAATTTTGTAAGCATCAGTTTCGGTTTTCTTCATAATAGAACCACCAGCTGCTATATCGATGTCTTTCCTTGTAGTGATGTCGCATCCTTGGTAGAATATTTGTACTATTTGACAGGTGTCTAAACCATGTTGCGGACATCCTCTTAATAACTTTCCAAATCTTGTCCACGCCTCATATAGAGTTTCATTCGGTTTCTGTGTGAACGTAACAATTTCTCCTTGAAGTCTTACGGCTTTAGATGCCGGAAAGAATTGTTTAAGAAAATTTTCAACTAAAACGTCCCATGTATCAATCGCCCCTTCAGGTAACGATTCCAACCAATCTTTGGCTTCTCCCTTTAAAGTCCAGGGAAATAACATGAGATATATCTGTTCATCCTCCACTTCTCTTATTTTAAATAGTGTGCAGATCCTATTAAATTTACGAAGATGTTCGTTTGGATCTTCCTTCGGCACACCACTAAATTGGCATTGATTAGTCACCATATGTAGAATTTGTCCTTTGATTTCATAATCTGGCGCATTAATGTCTGGATGAGTAATTGCGTGAACTTAGCCAGTGCGTTTAGCTCTCATCCGGTCTTCCATGCTTAAAGGTTCCAGATTTTCCATAATTGAATTTGTTGAATCTGAATCACTAGAAGATTCTGATTTAATGGTTCGTTCCTCAACAATCTCTGTTTGAATGATTGGTGGTTCCGGAGGAAAAATTAATGGTTCAGGATCTATGAATTGTCCCTGAATATTTTCCGGATTCTCAATTGTGAGGTCGGGTTCAAAAAATGGATTATCGAAAATTTGAATTGGAGCACTTGGTCGACTAGATGACGATTCTAAAGAAAAATCAACGGCGGTAATATTTGCTAGATGTCTTGATCTAATTACTGGTGGTGAACGTACAAAAGGTGGTGAACGTCTTGCTCGGTGCATTCACTGAATATCCTATTAGTTTTTAAAAGGAAAGAAAAATTATATAAGTTATCCAATTAATAGACTTTTCTGATTTTGTCTACGTTTCGAATAGCCAAAAGATGCAGCAAAGGGGCAGGATTCGTTTGGTCTCAATATAATTGAGTACTGTTTGGCTCCAATAACCCGGTCCACGTACAAATCCAACTATTACTACGAACCAGAAAATTTTGATGTCTATCAATTTAACCACTTAAAATAAATTTTCGTAATTTTAAGAAATTTAGATAAGAAGTAGAATAAAATCTATGTCCTAAAACTAGAATAGCGAGAAATAAGAAAGAAAAAGAGCGCGTCGAAAAAGGTCGAAAAAGGAAAGAAAAAGAAAATAAAAAGCGCGACTTAAAAAATTTTAAAAACACTCGACTAACCCAACCTTATTACTATCACTAACTTAAAATTAAAATTACAAATTGAGATTACTAATTAGAGTGATAATTGATACATAGGTAAAAGGCGTCGAAAAATAAAAATAAGAAAGTAGCGCGTTGAAACTTAAAAAGGAACTAAAAACTAAAAAGTTGCGTCTAAAAATATTAAAGCTTAAAAGTAAAACTATATCCCAAATGGCAATAACTTAAAAAGAAACTAAAACTTAAAAAGGCGTCGCAAAATTCTAAAACACCTAAATCTTAGTCTAAAGAAAAAGCACTTAAGGGATTTTACGGCAAAACCTAAAATTCTAGATATAAAAATACCTATGGCAAAAATTATATCTTAAAACTAAATACGAGCGAAAAATACAAAAATTACGCTAAAACAATTAAAAAGGGACAAAATATAAAAATATACTAAAAGTTGTAAAAAGTACAATTTTTGTAAAAATACTATTTTTATATTATTTATTTAATAAAAGTATTAATTTTATAAATTATTAAAACTAATTAAACATAAAAATACAAATTAAATAAACTAAACTAAATTAACTAATAAAATACTAAACCCTAATTAGGGTTTAAGTATAATTAATAATAATACTCCGTAATGATTACTGAATTGGTCAACCCTGGCGTGTCTGCAGGGCTCATGCGATCGCATGAGTCCTATGTTACCCAGCCATGCGATTGCATGGGCTAGGGTTTCGGGCCACAGAGTGGGCTGCTACAGTACGGGCCGAATAAATTTTTTTTTTTTTATAATTTCTGTTTTAATAAAAATATTTATATAATAAAAACTTATATTAAAAAACTAAAATAAAAATAGAAATACTTTATAATTTTATAAATAAAAAAATCTTAAAAATAGATTTATATATATATATTTTTTTGGTTTTTGATTTTATGTTTTAATAAAAACAAAATATTTAAATAAAACTTATATTTTTTTTTAAAAATAAAGAAACTTTATAAAACTTAATTATTTAACAAACTATTAAAAATATTTAAATTTTTGTTTTCTTTTCTATGTTTTCGAATATTTAAAACGTATTTTTACAAAAACGTATTTTTATAAAAGTAAACTAAAAATAAAATATATTTTTTATTTAGCGTTGCGCTTCCGGCTTTTGAGCAAGAAAATGAGTCCCCGGCAGCGGCTCCAAAAATACTTGATGTCAAAGCTAAGGGGTATAAAATACTATTAAATTTTACAAGGAAATACTATTAAATGCGATACAATTTTACACAAGATATTTATTTATTTATAGAATAGATATACTTAAACCTTGCTACAACACTTATAGGCAGTGTACCTAATCGTACAGTAGTGTAGTTTTTTAGTAAGTCCGGTTCGGTCCACAGGGAATCTTTTAAACAAAGCTTAACGCTATATTAGTTTTATTTTATAAAAATACAAATATATATATATATATATATATATATATATATATATATATATATATATATATATATATATATATATATATATATATATATATATATATATATATATATATATATATAAGTAATATTATTATTATAAAGGGGGGTTTTTACCGTTTAATGACCGGTTTGTCGATTTTAAAAACTTAAGTCGCAGTTAAAACTAAATGTAAAATATTAAAAATAAATACAAGACTTAATTTAAAGCGTAAAATAAATAACGATAATGAAATTGCAATAAATAAAAGTGAAATAATTAGAAGTTCAATTAAATATAAAATAAAGGAAATTAAATATGAAATAAAATAATTATGCTTATTTAAACTTCCGTAGTCATGATGTTTGACGTGTTGATTTTAGTTTTATGCCCATGGGTTAATTGTCCTTTGTCCTGGATTATTTAATATGTCCGTCTGGTTTTTGTCCATAACAGTCCATCAGTCATAAATATAAAGTGCGAGTATCCTCGTCAAATTATTCTTATACCCGAAGTTAAATATTCCAACTAATTGGGGACTTAAACTGTAACAAGATTTTAATACTTTGTTTAATAATTACACCAGGTTATCGACTGCGTGTAACCCAAGGTTTTAATATTTTGTTAACAATTATGCCAAGTGTCCTTGTACATAATTTCACCCCTGTTTTAATAATTCTAGTGGCTATTAATCCATTCCCGTGTCCGGTTAAATGAACGATTATTCGTACATATAAATATCCCGCCCATCGTGTCCGATTGAGTGTATATGGTTATTTATAGTGACGTCCAATTGTAAATCTTTATATTAAAATTAACAAACTATCATTTAGTTAAACAAATATAAAGCCCATTAATAGCCCATAGTCTAATTTCCACAAGTGTCGTTCTTTTTTCCAAACCCCAATTATGGTACAAAGCCCAATTACCCAATTTTAGTAATTAGCCCAACATCATGATTACTTCATTTTAAATAAGCATAATAATAACTTAGCTACGAGACATTAAATTAAAAAAGTTGAACATAACTTACAATGATTAAAAATAGCGTAGTGTTACACGGACAGAATTTCGACTAACACCCTTACAACATTCGCTAACATACCCTTATTATTAGAATAAAAATTAAAATTAAAATTAAAATATAAATATTACGTATAGATATAGAGAGGATGGATATATATTGAATGATGCACCAAACACTCGATTTTATAGGCCTTGTGAACTGGAAAAGTTGTCCATGCGATCGCATGGAGTTTCTTCCTCCAGGCCATGCGATCGCATGGCCAGCTGGGGAGGCTCAAAAGTCTTTGTTTTTTTATGCCGACGGTTTTTAAATATAATATAATATATATATTAATTTTAAGAATTAATTATATATTATATTATATTCATGTGCATAGTTGACTTGTAATTTTTAGTCCGTTGCGTCGAGCGTTGAGAGTTGACTCTGGTCCCGGTTCCGGATTTTCGAACGTCCTTGCGTACAATTTAATATCTTGTACTTTGCGTTTTGAATCTTGTACTCTTGTAATTCTGAGACGTTTCTTATCAATAATTGGAACCTCTTTGATTGTATTTTGTACTTTTGAGCTTTTTGGTCGTTTGCGTCTTCAATTCGTCGAATCTGTCTTTTGTCTTCACCTTTTATTATTTAAACGAATATCACTTGTAAATAGAATAATCGCAACTAAAATCTTGTCTTTCTTGAGGGATAATGCTATGAAATATATGTTCGTTTTTAGCATTATCAGTTTTCAAGTCGGGATAAAGGTCGGCGGCTAGATTCTCGGCTCCTTTCTTATCACGTATCTCAATGTCAAACTCTTGAAGTAAAAGAACCCAACGTATGAGATGATGTTTTACATCTAGTTTCGAGAATAAGTACCTAAGAGCCGAATGATCCGTGTAAACAATGGTCTTGGACAACACCAAATATGACCGAAATTTATCAAAAGCATAAACAACCGCTAAGAGCTCTTTTTCCGTGGTGGTATAATTAATTTGAGCTCCCGTTAGCATTTTGCTCGCATAATAAATTAGACAAAAATGATTATCGGGTCGTTGTCCTAAGACAGCACCTAAGGCATAGTCGTTCGCGTCACACATTAACTCAAAAGGCATACTCCAATCCGGAGACATGATAATGGGAGCTTGTGTGAGTTTTGACTTTAGAATGGAGAATGCATTCTCACAATTGGAATCGAAGTCAAATGGAGCATCCTTTTCAAGAAGTTTGGTCATTGGACGGGCAATTTTAGAGAAATATTTGATAAATCGCCTATAAAATCCCGCGTGACCAAGAAAGCTTCTAATTGCCTTGACATTCGTCGGTATAGGTAGTTTAGAGATAACTTCAATTTTAGCTTTATCTACCTCTATTCCCGCACGAGATATCTTGTGACCAAGTACAATGCCCTCCTTCACCATGAAGTGGCATTTTTTCCAATTCAGGACCAAATTTGCTTTCTCACATCGGATAAGCATACGTTCAAGGTTAAAAAGACACGATTCAAAGGAGTCTCCAAATACAAAAAAGTCATCCATGAAGACTTCCATACAATCCTCTACCATATCATCAAAAATTGCCATCATGCACCTTTGAAAGGTTCCGGGTGCATTACATAAACCAAAAGGCATGCGACGATAGGCAAAGGTCCCAAAAGGACAAGTGAATGTGGTCTTTTCATGGTCATTGGGATCAATTGGAATTTGGAAGTAACCGGAGAAACCATCTAGAAAGCAATAGTATTCTTTCCCCATTAATCGTTCAATCATTTGATCAATAAAAGGCAACGGGAAATGATCCTTTCTAGTGGCATCATTGAGATGCCTGTAATCAATACAGACTCTCCAGCCGGTAACCGTTCTAGTTGGAACGAGTTCGTCCTTTTCATTTACAATAACGGTTGTACCCCCCTTTTTGGGTACTACTTGTACTGGACTAACCCAAGGACTATCGGAGATGGGGTAGATTAACCCGGTGTCAAGAAGCTTGACTACCTCTTTTTTAACAACCTCTTTCATGTTGGGATTTAGCCTGCGTTGTCTTTGTACTACTAGTTTGAAGTCATTCTCAAGGAGAATTTTATGTGTACAATAAGACGGGTTTATCCCTGGAATGTCGGTCGTTTTCCAGGCTATAGCCTTTTTATGGGTTTTCAAAACAGAGATTAACCTTTCCTTCTCGTTACCGGAAAGATGTGAAGCAATAATTACCGATAATTGAGATGTACCTTCGAGGTAAGCATACTCCAAGTGTTTGGTAGCTCCTTAAGCTCTAGTACGGGTGGTTCTTCCAAGGGATTCTTTATTCGGAATCTATCTTTATTTCCGATATCTTCAAATGATTCCTCTTCCTTAGGAATTTCTTCTTCCATGGTCTCATCATCCGTGACCACTTTCATCAACTCATCAAAAGCCTCATCGATATTGAAATATTCACTTTCACTTACCGAGACAAACCCCGAGGTATCGATTTCAAGTAGGTCCTGCAATTCATCCTCAACACAAAGATTTATGACATCAATTTGAAAACAAGAGTCATCGGTGGAAGTAGGTCTTTTCATGGCTTTGTCAATATGACAAATTATTCTCTCGTTTCCCACACCTAGACTTAATTGTTCTTTTTGGACATTAATGATAGCATCTGCGGTGTTAAGGAAAGGACGTCCTAAAATGATAGGAACTTTTGTGTCCTCTTGCATTTCTAGAATAACAAAGTCGACGGGAAAGATAAGTGAGCCAACTTTTACAAGAATATCCTCGGCTATACCTATGGGAGTATCAAATGATTGATTTGCTAATCAAATACCCATTCGGGTTGGTTTCAAGTCTCCTAAGTCAAGTTTCAAATATAATGAGTAAGGCATTAGGTTAACACTTGCACCTAGGTAGGCTAGTGCATCGTACACTACCGAATCACCCATCATACATGGTATGATAAAACTACCCGGATCTCCCAATTTTGGAGATACATTTTGCTTTTTCAAGATTGCCGAACACTCCTCATGGAGGAATGTGGCAGAAACATCGTGGTATTTACCCTTCGAGGATATGAGATCTTTCAAAAACTTCCCGTAATGGGGCATACCCTTAAGAACCTCCGCGAGTGGCATGTTAATGCTGATTTGCTTGATCATATCCGCGAATTTTTGATATTGGCTCGCGAGTCTATCTTTCTTCAATGCTTTTGGGTATCGAATAGGTGCCTTGTACACCTTCACTGGTGGTTCTTCACTTTTCTTTGATATGACCTCCGGTGGATCATCTTTCTCTTGTTCTTTTTCAACATGCTCATCTACATCAACAGGTACCTGCAAAACAGAATGAGACAAAGGAACTTCCGAGGACTTAAGGGTCTCTGGGTTAGTGGTTAAACCACTTCTAGTAGTTATATCATTTACATGCTCATTCCTTGTTTGATTGTTACTAGGATTCACTTGAGTATTTGAGGGGAGAGCACCAGGTGGTCTCTCGGCTAGTAACTGTGAAATCCTTCCAACATCCCTTTCTAAATTCTGAATCGTAGCTTGTTGATTTCGAATTTGCTGAGTTTGAAGTTCCGCATTTTGCTCGTGTTTAACCATAAAATCTCTCAAAAGATCTTCTAAACCGAATTTCTTCTCGGGTTGTGGTTGTACATGTGTTTGTGGTTGTGGTTGTGGTTGATTGTGTTGGAAATTATTTTGGTAATTTCGTGGAGGTTGATTACGATTGTTTAGATTATTGTACCCCGGTGGTGCATTTCTTTGATTTTGATTTTGGAAATTCCAGTAATTTTGGTAACCTGCATTTCCTCCGTGGTAATTGTTGTTTGAACTTGAAGGTCTCCCTATTTTATAACTGTTGACTGGAGGATATTTCTGGTTCATTGCTTCAACCGCCGAAAAGTCGTCAAAATTCATTTCACCTTTGCGCAAGTAACCTAAGAAATTTGCTTGCTCTTCCATCGTCGTTTGGTCGCAATCTCGCGTGAGATGGGGACCTTGGCACAACTCGCACCCTACCCTGATAGCGTGCATTTCTTTAGTTACCTTCTCGATTTGCCTTGCTTGATTTGCCAATTGAACTTTTAATGCAGCGATTTCATCGTTGCTTTCGACATTAGCAACTGTTGACGATCTAGAGAACTCCATCTCCTGATGCCAATTATGAGAATGGGCTGCTATATCGGCAATTATCGTGTGAGCGTCTTCAGGCGTTTTTTTCATGATTGATCCTCCTGCTGCAACATCTATATCCTTCCGGGTAGCCACATTGACTCCTTTATAGAAAATTTGGACTTTTTGGAATGTATTCAACCCGTGTTGAGGACATACCCTAAGCATTTTATTAAATCGGGTCCAAGCTTCATAAAGAGTCTCGTTAGACTTCTGCTTGAAGTGATTTGTATCACTTTGCAATTTTGCTGCTTTCGAAGCAGGGAAGAATTCTGACAAAAATTTGTCCATCATGTCATTCCAATCTTCAATATAACCTTCCGGTAATGAGTCCAGCCAATCTCTTGCATCATCCTTTAGGGACCATGGAAAGATTTTTAGATATGCAACTTCATCGGAGACATCTTTGATTTTGAAAAGCTTGCAAATGCTTACAAACTTACGAAGATGCTCATTAGCATATTCATTTGGGGCTCCACCGAATTGGCATGTATTAGTCACCATGTGGAGAAATTGCCCCTTTATTTCAAAACCATCAGTCATCGTAGGTTGAACAATTGCGTGGCCTTGTCCTGTCCTTGTTGCCTTCATCAAAGCATCCATCGTTTGATTTGTAGCAGTCATCTCTTCCTCTTCTTTAATGACTGGCTCGATGATTGGTTGAACAATTGGTTCAGAGTTAGAATCTAATGAAAGTGATTCTAAACCCTGAGCAAGAGATTCTACTTCTTGAGCTCTTAAGCGTTCGTGAAGTTCTCTTTTAGGCTCAGGATATGAAGAAATTAAATTAGAGTTGGAAGAACGTAGATTCATGCACTAATACCTATCCTGCAATAACAACACCACAAACAAACCAATTGCAAAAACACAAGCTTACAATAAAAAGTAACTTTTCTAGGAATTGAATTCCTACAAAAGGATCGAATAATTCAAAGTTTATTAAAATCTTTTAACAAAACCGCTCCCGGGCAGCGGCGCCAAAAAGTTGATGTGTTAAAACGTAACCTTTAAAACGTAGACAATCTGCTTAATAATTAACACATAATACAGGCAACTAAAACCCGATCATGCAGTAACTAGCAAGTAAATTGACCAGTTCAATCCACAGGGAGAAGTTTGTTTTAAGGATTTCACAACGATTAATTATTATTAAAAGGGGGTTTTGTTTTTGAAGTTGTATTTTCGTTTAATGAAAAAGTAAATAAATATAGTAATTAACAAGAATGAGAATGCGGTGTTTACTTCTATGCTTGATAAATGACAGGGATTGTTCTTTTATAATTAAAACCGTTATGAGATAGTTACAATAGAACAGTTTATATTAATTTCACAATTTCTATAAACTTAAGAGCTATGTTTAATCAACAAGATTCTTTCATGGTTGAATTCACATAAAACCTAGTTTACTAAGATCACTCTAGGTAAACTACATGATTGTATATCCTAAATATCGTTCAATTAACATCCTATATTCACATATAGGTGGCTAGATCACTAGGTGTTGAAGTATAAGCTATAGTCTTTGATAAACTCACATAAATCAAGTCATAACTTACATAATTGAACTAAAATACAAGGATGATTACAACAATGGATCTTTTGAAAGAACATGGTGATTTATATCGATTAACTAACTAGATCCAACCCGTTTAAACTCACGTAAAACCTAAATTACAACAATCACTTGAGGTAATTTCATAACTATGTTGCTTTAGAACTTATTCAATTACCGAATTAAACACATAACAAAATCACTTAAGTGTATGTATCTAATCGTCTAGATTACTAGGTGTATTGAAGTATAGATTGTTTTCCTAGTTAACTCACATTAATAGGTTTTCAATCTATATAATTGAAGTAATGATCTAAACAAGCATAACAATGGTTCTTACGGTTGAACTAGATAATTTAATCAATCAAACATATGTATAACTAGCATAACATCAAAGTATAGAACAATCCCAAGCCATAAATCTTACATTGAAGTAAACACACAAGGCTTTTAGCCTAACATAATCATAGTAGATCTAATGAAACAGTAAATACAAGTTGAATTCATGTTAAAAAGATATAGAACAATAGTACCAATTGCGATAAATGATCCTAGCTTAATCTTGATGTCGAAAGAGTGGAGATTGACTTGTAGCCTTCCTTAAACCTTGAAAATCGTCTTAGAACTGAGGAAGAACGTAGTAGTGAAGGTGTATGAATTAAGTAACTAAAGGCTCCATTAAATAGCCTCAAAAGTTAGGTATTTTGGCCAGAAAGTGACCAGATGCGCCGCATCTCTTTACGTTCAGTAGATTCCAGCTCGATTCGGCACTCAGGACTGTCGGCAGGGGGTCAGATGCGCCGCATCTGGGACAGATGCGCCGCATCTGGCTTGGATGCGCCGCATCCATCTCAGATGCGCCGCATCCAACTCAGATGCGCCGCATTTGAGGCTGTTTTGGTCCAGAAGTCTGCATGCTCCGCATCTGAAACTGTCGGGAGTTATTTGGCACATAGATGCGCCGCATCTAAGAGAGATGCGCTGCATTTGGACCTGTTATAGTGGTTTCGGGCTGTTTTGCGCGTTCAATCTTCGTTTTAACTCTGTTTTTGCTGTTGGTCTTCATTTATTCATTCACAATGGACTTTTACAAATATACATGAATTACAATACATACGTACAAAAATTACATACAAATGGAACAACTTTGGATCGAAATAACGGCAATAAACATGTATAATTTTGGCGTTATCAATGAGCAAATGCACAGCGGAAGATTTCTTTCATACCTGAGAATAAACATGCTTTCAAATGTCAACCAAAAGGTTGGTGAGTTCATTAGTTTATCATAACAATCATTTCCATTAATTTATTAGACCATAAGATTTTCATTTCATTTCTCATAAATATCATCTCATATCAGGCATTTCGTAAACTGTATAGAGATAAAAATCATTCATATGGTGAACGCTTGATAACCGAACTAACAGGATGCATATAGAATATCCCCATCATTCCGAGACTCTCATCGGACATGATAATCGAAGTACTAAAGCATTCGTAACTCGAATGGGACGTGTCAAGGTCCATAGATCTATCTTTAGGATTCGTGTCAATTAGGGGCCATTTCCCTAATTCTTAGGCTACCAAGCTAAAAAGGGGCATATTCGATTCGATAATCCAACCATAGAATGCAGTTTCGATTACTTGTGTCTATTTCGTAAAACATTTATAAAAGCAGCGCATGTATTCTGAGTCCCAAAATATATATAAAAAGGGAGTAATGAAACTCACCTAATGTATTTTGTAGTAAAAATACATATGACTATATTGGTCAACTGAACAATGCAGGGTTGGCCTCGGATTCACGAACCTATATCATTCATATATATATTAACACCTATAGTTAACATTTAATAATAATCAAACTAGTTTATATTTTACTTATTTAATTTAGTAATATATTTGTAATTTCAAAGGTTATATACATTTATTCTGCATATTAATATTTATATATAGTTATACTAATACATATATATCTATACAATTATATTGTTAAATCAAAGATTTGTTATATGTAAATATTTATGTAAATAATGTTATTATATTTAATACATAATTTATATGTAATATTAATATGGTTATAGTATACGTAATAAGTATCTTTTTATATAAAAATATTTATTTGTTATGACCTAATAATAATATTAATAATTTTAATAAAAAAATGATGTTAATGATAATTTTATTAAAAATGATACTTTCAATGAAAATGTTACTTTTAATAATAATAATAATATTACTAATATTAATGATTAAAATAATAATAATAATAATAATAATAATAATAATAATAATAATAATAATAATAATAATAATAGTATTAATCTTAATCTTAATATAACTATCTTTTATTATATGTGTTCTTATTGTATCTTCATCTTTATTATATGTGTTCTTATTGTATCTTCATTTTCATAGCTTACGTCTTCATAAACATATTCATATTCATGTTTATGTTATATCATTTTTCTAACAATGATACATGATAATAATAATAATAATAATAATAATAATACTAATGAATATAATGCTTGTAATTAGAGTTATGTTAATAATATTAATATGAAAGGGAAACCAATTCTTGTTTTAGTAATAATTATAATACCAATAACTAATGTTCATAATATTTAATAATAATAATACAAATAATAAAAATTCTAATACCTAATGATAATAATAATAATAATAACATTCATAATATTTATAACAATTAATAATAATAATAATAATAATAACAATTAAAATAGTAATAATAAAAATAATAATATAAGAACTACCTCAAAATTCAGCTCAAAAGAATATAATGACACTGCCAGGGTTCGAACCCGAGACCTCCCGCTTAACAAACAACTCATTAAACCATCAAACCAATTCTGTTTTTCCTGAAATTTAGCCCACCCAATTTAATATAACCCGTATGTATTGCAGTTTTATTTCCTTCCCCTGCTTCACTTTCCAATCGATCCAAAACGCTCATGATTTGTAACAAACTGTAATTCGTTTGTTTTATAATATATAAACGTAACAGTTTTAGCATGATTATTACTTTTTATTTGACAGAAAACTTTTAAAACATCAATATATATATATATATATATATATATATATATATATATATATATATATATATATATATATATCTGTTGTATTGTAAAAAAAATATAAGAACATAAAATCGAATGTCAATATAGAGATGTTTTGAGACCTCAAATCCTTCATGAAACATTTTCTAAATCACCATTAAAAACTGCTTGAACCATCAATTTTACCTATAACATCAACATACATACGAATTTCCTCATGAACATAAGTTTTGACTTTTCAAGACCAAAACTTTGACTCCGAAATTACAATTCGATATGAGGAATTAGCTTATGAAATTTTGAAGATAGTTTAAATATAGGAATCCTAACAAAACTGCATTTACACATTTTTTAAAATCATTCGAATTCGAGATATGTTGAAAAAGTTGTAAAACAGAGGTGACGAGCTGTAAAAGGTTTTTCTGATTATAGTTCAATCGATGTAACCAGGTTTCAGTTGATACTTGATAATGATAAAGTGAGTGGAATAGGTTATCAATGACATAAATAATTCATTGGCTTTATTAGTCGACAAGAATATTTCCAATTGAATAAATTATGTTAAAGCAGCTTTAATTTCAACATAATCGTACGACTGAATTTGATATATAACGAATTTTGGACAAACTCAAGGATTAATTACAGTTGGCAAGCAATACTAAACAGGTTCCATTATTTAATCACTGTAATATTATCCTTAAAAATAATTATACAAAAATACATTAATAATAACCATTCTATAAATAATAATAGAATTAATAATTTTATTAATAATAAATCGAGATAATACTAATAATTGTATTGATAATAACCATAAATAGTAGTGATGTTACAAATCATGAAATTGATAATTTTAATAAGTTTACTAATAATAATTCTATTTATCATAATTTTTGTTGATAATAATATTATTAATTTTGATACTATAATAACTTATATCAAATTTCGTATTTCATATATATCTATATATCTGTATATTAAATATATATAAAGAATCATAATAACATTAATTTATACCAATTTTAATATCTAATATTCATGAAACAGATATTAATAATATCAATAGTATTAATAATGATAATAATACTAATATAAATAATAATATTTGCACATGTCAAATTTCATATATATACTTTATATAATAATATTGATGATACAAATGTTGATAGTAATAGTGAAATTAATGGTAATAATATTAACATTACAATTATATTACTATCATTTTTATAACTTACTGAATCTTCAATATTAATAAATTACAATATATATATATATAATATTATTTATATATAGAATTTGTTTATACATATATAATTACATATTTTTTTTATATATAAATATCAATATTTTTATTTACAATATTGGTTCGTGAATCGTTGGGAACAGTCAAAGTTAAATGCATATATGAAACAGTTCAAAATTCTTGAGACTCAACCTAACAGACTTTTCTTATCGTGTCAAAATTATATAAAGATTAAATTTAAATTTGGTGGGAAATTCCCGGGTCGTCACAAGCCAACCCAAAACCATCTCCACTTCGATCACCATTTATTTTCTATATTGTGTTATGATCATCATCCATCACCACTTGGCTTGCGGTTTTTCTGTTTCATTGGTACATACATGACCACCACCTTTGTGTTACTATCACCACCTTCCACCACCTCCGATCACATCACGACCATCATCTTCAATCATCAAAACCCTACGTAGCAGCCTTTATGTTTGGTAAAACCCAATACAAGAACAACCATCAATCACAACCCTGAAATTGTTTCAGTTTTCTATCGAGCCAGGATCAAACCCACAGGCAAATACTTTTGTTTACTAATTATTAGGTTCGAACTACTGCTCTTGTTTCCTTGTTCAATTACATCAAATTACACCAACAACTCACCACGTTTGGGCAACCACTTACTGCTACCCTCGAACTTAACTACTACTACCCAGCTACTTATTTATGTTACTTAATTAACTGCTACAACCTGCTGTGTTGTTTCTTTCGTGACAAAACAACACGCACCCACCTGCACTAGTACTTCTGTTCAACCTGCAAACTGCCACCTCCCTAACCTAACACTCGCTGCACATTTTTTTCCTTCTTTCTTCTTTTGATCGAAAATTTTAATAAAGAAATACCCCACATAACTTTATAATATACTAGTGGGATGCAAGTGGAACAAAACTCCTTCAATCATGCCGACACTTGGGTCATTCAAAAAGAAAAGGGATGTTCCATTTCTATTTTATTTTTTAAAAGTAATTTGATGTTAATAAAGTAGAAAATTTGATTGTGATGTGGGATTAGAGTGATAGTAATATTAATGATTAAGTTGATGCTAATTATATGAGATCGAATGATACATGGTAGCCATTAAGCGATGAAAATAAGAAAATTGATACGTGATGATGATGAATAATGAATTGACGATGATTAAGATATTATGATGTAAGATGATGATATATGATTATGGTACGCATGTAAAATGATGATGTACGCGATTATGATAGATGATAATATAATAGATGATGCATGTTACATGAACTAATGGTGATGAATAAAGAATGATGATGACAATGATAACAATACGGTATTGATGATGATAGACGAGGATGAGAATGGTAATAATATTATTATAACAACTATATTTTAATTTCTCCAACATTCAGATTAACTTACTTAAATATCAATCGAATCAATCAACGAGTGCTATTATTGTTTACAAAATAATTATATATATATATATATATATATATATATATATATATATATATATATATATATATATATATATATATATATATATATATATATATATATATATATATATATATATATATATATATATATAATACCAACACATTTTAAATACATGTTGCAAGTTATTTATATATTTAGTTCTAATAATTAATATTACACTTATTGTATATTCTAATATTACACTTATTGTATATTCTAATTACGTTATTTAAACAAAGACATTTTATTAGTCAATTTCTATTATATCGAAAAATGTTTTCGTACGTTTGAAATTAAATCAATTAGATATTATGAAATTTTGTCCTCCACTAACTTTTGTCCAGTTATCGTTAGTTGACACTTTTTCTTACTTGTAAATCACTTTACCATTTATTCCGAATATTGTTAAAATGGAAAGATTTCTCAAATCAATGTGGACCTCTCAACAGAGACTCGTAATCATAATTCAATGTATCTGATAATTCAATCATTTGATATTATCTTTTAATTTCGTCGATAATTATTTTAAATATATTTTGAAACAAATACGTTCATGTAAAGTATTATACGTCTA
Organism: Rutidosis leptorrhynchoides; assembly: GCF_046630445.1. Lineage (NCBI taxonomy): Eukaryota > Viridiplantae > Streptophyta > Magnoliopsida > Asterales > Asteraceae > Rutidosis > Rutidosis leptorrhynchoides. Next base: position 32,091,129 of record NC_092338.1, read on the forward strand.
ATACTTTGTTAACTTTTTCAAGTTATAATATATATATACATATACACAGATATATACAATCATGTCCGTTTATATAATGGTTCGTGAGTCGTTGGAATTTGGTCGAGGTTAAATGAATGTATGAACACAGTTTAAAATCCTTGAGATTCAACTTAACAAACTTTGCTTATCGTGTCGAAATAATATAAAGATAAAGTTTAAATTTGGTCGGAAATTTCCGGGTCGTCACAGTCACCGTCTACAGCTCAAGCGTCGTCCCTTTCTCCACCTGTTACCTACTCCGTCACAATAACCATCATCGAATCTGCCGTCGATTTACCAGGTAAAGTTTTGACAAGACTGTAATACTCGATTTAGTAATTTGTATTCTGATTTGAGTTGTTATTGTTTAGATTTTTTTTTTTTTTGAATATATGACTAGACCGTAATTTTGGGATTTGTTTACTTTTCTCATTTATTGGTGCTTTTTGGTTTAAACTTGATGTTTTTATAATTGTTTTATTTGTTTCAGTTTTAAGAAAGTGGTTAGTAATTCTTTTATGATTGTTTTCTTTGTACAGCTTAAGCTTCGATATATATAAAGTCAGTTGGTATCTCAAGATTCATTTTTCGTTTAAGTTAGGGATGTTTGTACTATATGAAACTGATTTAAATGGAAGAAAATTATTTGTAACATTTGGTAAGTTCTCTTCATTTATGGTTATTTACTTCTTCTAATACAGTTTTTGCATTAAGGGTGATTACTAGGGTAGCTCGTATACACCTGCTTTAAATTGGTGAACAAAGGAGTTTCAAATGGGTGAATAAAGGTATATTTTATCTCTTAGGTTATGTGTTTTTCAAATTTCGCACATAACAATTACTATTTTTCAAATTTTGTAGTATTAATATCTTTTTTAATCTTTGAAAAATGTTGGATACATCGTTAGCCTTTGGATTGAAGTTGACTAACTAGAGAATAATCTTTTGCATTCTTTAATAAAAGCATAATTAACTAATTACTTTGTTAGTTGATACTTACAACAATAACATATGGTGTTTGATAATGCTAAAAACGAACATATATTTCATAGCATTATTCCTCAAGAAAGACAAGCTTTTAGTTGCAATTGTTCTATTTACAAGTGATATTCGTTTAAATAATAAAAGGTGAAGACAAAAGACAGATTCGACGAATTGAAGACGCAAACGACCAAAAAGCTCAAAAGTACAAAATACAATCAATGAGGTTCCAATTATTGATAAGAAACGTCTCAAAATTACAAGAGTACAAGATTCAAAACGCAAAGTACAAGATATTAAATTGTACGCAAGGACGTTCGAAAATCCGAAACCGGGACCAGAGTCAACTCTCAACGCTCGACGCAACGGACTAAAAATTTCAAGTCAACTATGCACATGAATATAATATAATATATAATTAATTCTTAAAATTAATATATATATTATATTATATTTAAAAACCGTCGGCATAAAAAAACAAAGACTTTTGAGTCTCCCCAGCTGGCCATGCGATCGCATGGCCTGGAAGGCATAAATCCATGCGATCGCATGGTGCACAGTTCCAGCCCACATGCCTATAAAAATCGAGCTTTGGTGCACCACAAAAACACATCTTTTTCTTCTCCTCATTCAACGTATAATATTTATATTTATATTATAATTTTAATTTTAATTTATAATAATAAGGGTGTGTTAGCGAATGTTGTAAGGGTGTAAGTCGAAATTATGTCCGTGTAACGCTACGCTATTTTTAATCATTGTAAGTTATGTTCAACCTTTTTAATTTAATGTCTCGTAGCTAAGTTATTATTATGCTTATTTAATCCGAAGTAATCATGATGTTGGGCTAAAAATATTAAAATTGGGTAATTGAGCTTTGTACCATAATTGGGGTTTGGACAAAAGAACGACACTTGTGGAAATTAGACTATGGGCTATTAATGGGCTTTATATTTGTTTAACTAAATGATAGTTTGTTAATTTTAATATAAAGATTTACAATTGGACGTCCCTATAAATAACCATATACACTCAATCGGACACGATGGGCGGGATATTTATATGTACGAATAATCGTTCATTTAACCGGACACGGGAATGGATTAATAGCCACTAGAATTATTAAAACAGGGGTGAAATTATGTACAAGGACACTTGGCATAATTGATAACAAAGTATTAAAACCTTGGGTTACATTCAGTCGACATCCTGATGTAATTATTAAACAAAGTATTAAAATCTTGTTACAGTTTAAGTCCCCAATTAGTTGGAATATTTAACTTCGGGTATAAGGATAATTTGACGAGGACACTCGTACTTTATATTTATGACTGATGGACTGTTATGGACAAAAACCAGACGGACATATTAAATAATCTAGGACAAAGGACAATTAACCCATGGGCATAAAACTAAAATCAACACGTCAAACATCATGATTACGGAAGTTTAAATAAGCATAATTCTTTTATTTCATATTTAATTTCCTTTATTTTATATTTAATTACACTTCTAATTATCGCACTTTTATTTTTTGTTATTGTATTTAATTGCACTTTTAATTATCGTACTTTTTAATTATCGCAAGTTTATTTTATCGCACTTTTATTTATCGCAATTTCATTATCGTTATTTACTTTACGCTTTAAATTAAGTCTTTTATTTATTTAATATTTTACATTTTGTTTTAACTGCGACTAAAGTTTTTAAAATCGACAAACCGGTCATTAAACGGTAAAAACCCCCTTTATAATAATAATATTACTTATATATACATTTGTATTTTTATAAAATAAAACTAATATAGCGTTAAGCTTTGATTAAAAGATTTTTCCTGTGGAACTAACCGGACTTACTAAAAACTACACTACTGTACGATTAGGTACACTGCCTATAAGTGTTGTAGCAAGGTTTAAGTATATCCATTCAATAAATAAATAAATATCTTGAGTAAAATTGTATCGTATTTAATAGTATTTCCTTGTAAAATATAAGCTATTTTATATACACCTCGCAGAACATCAAGTATTTTTGGCGCCGCTGCCGGGGATTTCTCTTGCTTAAAAGCCGGAAGCGCAACGCTAAAAAAAATAAATAAATAAACTCTCGGGCCTGCTACTGTAGCAGCCCGTAACTTGGCCCAAAATCCGGGCTCATGCGATCGCATGAGCCCGAAGGCATAAACTCATGCGATCGCATGAGATCGTCTGACACGCCACAGTTTACCCTAATTCAGCATTTATTACGGGTATTATTTATTATTATTAATTTAAAACCCTAATTAGGTTATATATATTATATTATTTAGTTTAGTTATTTTATTATTTGTATTATTTAGTTTAATTAGTTTAATTAATTTATAAAATTAATAGTTTTATAATATAAATAATATAAAAATAATATTTTTTATAAAAATTGTAATTTTTACAACTTTTAGTATATTTTTATATTTTGTCCCTTTTTAATTGTTTTAGCGTAACTTTTGTATTTTTCGCTCGTATTTAGTTTTAATTCATAGTTTTTGCCATAGTTATTTTTATTTCTAGATTTTTAGGCTTTGCCGTAAAATCCCTTAAGTGCTTTTTCTTTAGACTAAGATTAAAGTGCTTTAGAATTTTGCGACGTCTTTTTAAGTTTTAGTACCTTTTTAAGTTATTGCCATTTGAGATATAGTTTTACTTGTAAGCTTTTATATTTTTAGACGCGACTTTTAGTTTTTAGTTTTTAGTTCCTTTTTAAGTTTCAACGCGCTACTTTCTTATTTTTATTTTTCGACGCCTTTTACCTATGTATCAATTATCACTCCAATTAGTAATCTCAATTTGCAATTTTAATTTTAAGTTAGTGATAGTAATAAGGTTGGGTTAGTCGAGTGTTTTTAAGTTTTATAAGTCACTCTTTTTCTTTCTTATTTTTCGACGCCTTTTATTTTTCAATTCTTTTCTTTTTCGACCTTTTTCGACGCACTCTTTTTCTTTCTTATTTCTCGCTATTCTAGTTTTAGGACATAGATTTTTTTTCTACTTCTTATCTATACTTCTTAAAATTACGAAAATTTATTTTAAGTGGTTAAATTGATAGATATCAAAATTTTATGGTTCGTAGTAATAGTTGGATTTGTACGTGGACCGGGTTATTGGAGCCAAACAATCCTCAATGATATTGAGACCAAACGAATCCTGCCCCTCTGCTGCATCTTTTGGCTATTCGAAACGTGGGCAAAATCAGAAAAGTCTATTAATTGGATAACTTATATAATTTTTCTTTCCTTTTAAAAAACTAATAGGATATTCAGTGAATGCACCGAGCAAGACGTTCACCACCTTTTGTACGTTCACCACCAGTAATTAGATCAAGACATCTAGCAAATATTACCGCCGTTGATTTTTCTTTAGAATCGTCATCTAGTCGACCAAGTACTCCAATTCAAATTTTCGATAATCCATTTTTTGAACCCGACCTCACAATTGAGAATCCGGAAAATATTCAGGGACAATTCATAGATCCTGAACCATTAATTTTTCCTCCGGAACCACCAATCATTCAAACAGAGATTGTTGAGGAACGAACCATTAAATCAGAATCTTCTAGTGATTCAGATTCAACAAATTCAATTATGGAAAATCTGGAACCTTTAAGCATGGAAGACCGGATGAGAGCTAAACGCACTGGCCAAGTTCACGCAATTACTCATCCAGACATTAATGCGCCAGATTATGAAATCAAAGGACAAATTCTACATATGGTGACTAATCAATGCCAATTTAGTGGTGTGCTGAAGGAAGATCCAAACGAACATCTTCGTAAATTTAATAGGATCTGCACACTATTTAAAATAAGAGAAGTGGAGGATGAACAGATATATCTCATGTTATTTCCCTGGACTTTAAAGGGAGAAGCCAAAGATTGGTTGGAATCGTTACCTGAAGGGGCGATTGATACATGGGACGTTTTAGTTGAAAATTTTCTTAAACAATTCTTTCCGGCATCTAAAGCCGTAAGACTTCAAGGAGAAATTGTTACGTTCACACAGAAACCGAATGAAACTCTATATGAGGCGTGGACAAGATTTGGAAAGTTATTAAGAGGATGTCCGCAACATGGTTTAGACACCTGTCAAATAGTACAAATATTCTACCAAGGATGCGACATCACTACAAGGAAAGACATCGATATAGCAGCTGGTGGTTCTATTATGAAGAAAACCGAAACTGATGCTTACAAAATTATTGATAACACTGCTTCCCACTCACATGAGTGGCACCAAGAAAAAGATATCGTTAGATTATCTAAAGCAGCTAGAGCCGATTCTAGCCATGACTTAGATTCCATTTCCGCAAAGATAGATGCTGTCGAGAGACGAATGGAAAAGATGAATAAAGATATCCACTCAATACGAATTAGTTGTGAGCAGTGTGGAGGACCACATTTGACAAAATATTGTCTTAGTATTGAATTAACAATGGAACAAAGAGAGAATGTTTCATATCTAAACTAAAGGCTTGGAAATAATTATCAGAATAATTATCAACCGCCAAGACCGATCTACAATCAAGACCAGAATTATAATCGAAATATTCCATACAACAACCAACAAGGTCCTAGCAATCAACAAGTATCCAATAATACTTACAATCAGCAAAGATCTAATTTTCAAAACAAACCACCACAAACCGATGATAAAAAGCCGAATTTAGAAGATATGATGACGAAGCTAGTTGAAACTCAAACGCAGTTTTTCACATCTCAGAAACAAACTAATGAACAAAATGCTCAAGCATTTAGAAATCAACAAGCTTCTATTCAAAACTTGGAACAAGAAGTAAGTAACCTAGCAAGGTTAATAGGTGAAAGAAAACCGGGAAGTTTACCTAGTGATACAAATGCTAACCCCCGGAATGAAACAGCTAAAGCCATTACCACAAGAAGTGGTACAACACTTAAACCACCTGAAATACCTGTAACTTCTGATGAAACTATTCCTACTCCACAAGAACCACAACCTGATCAAGATAAGAAAAAAGAACCGGTAGTTGAAAAGGTTAATGAAGATAACACAGCTAAGGATAAACCTTATGTTAAACCATACCAACCACCACTTCCTTACCCGAGTAAAATGAAAAAATAGAAACTTGAAGCCGAGCAATCCAAATTCTTGGATATGTTTAAACAAATAAATGTCAATCTTCCTTTCATTGATGTGATTTCAGGAATGCCTAGATATGCTAAATTTCTGAAAGATCTAATCTCAAATAGAAAGAAAATGAAAGAACTCTCGGCTGTTACTATGAATGCTAATTGTTCAGCAGTGCTGTTGAATAAGATACCAGAAAAATTATCTGATCCAGGAAGTTTCACAATTCCATGTTTTCTGGGTAGTCTTAGTTCAATAGAAGCATTGGCAGACTTAGGTGCTAGCATAAATTTAATGCCGTATTCACTATACGCTAAACTAGACCTTGGAGAATTGAAACCAACAAGAATAAGCATACAACTAGCCGATCGATCAATAAAATATCCTAGAGGGATAATGGAGAACATGCTAGTTAAAGTTGGTACTTTAGTATTTCCAGTAGATTTTGTTGTTCTGGACATGGAAGAAGATTCTCAAGTTCCTCTCATATTAGGAAGACCATTCTTAAACACGGCTAAAGCAATGATAGACGTGTTCGGTAAGAAATTGACCCTAAGTATAGAGGACAAGAGTGTTACCTTTTCAGTTGATAGAGCAATGCAACAACCGCAATCTGCAGATGATACATGTTATTATATTCAAACTATAGATTCACATGCAGAATTGTTAGAAGAATTTCCAGAATTACAAGGAACAGAAGAATGTTCTTTAGGAGAAGGAACTGAACTAATTGATGAAGCTGAAATGTTAGCTACACTAATAGCTAATGGATATGAACCAACAACAGAAGAAATTCAAATGCTAAAAGAAGAAGACAGATATCGACATAAATCATCGATAGAAGAACCTCCGACATTAGAGTTAAAGCCACTTCCAAACCATTTGGAATACGCTTATTTACATGGTGAATCTGAATTACCTGTAATAATATCATCTTCTCTTACTGAAAATGAGAAATCACAACTCATTTCTGTGTTGAAAGCTCATAAACCAGCCATTGCATGGAAGATTCATCATATTAAAGGAATAAGTCCTTCGTATTGCACACATAAAATCCTTATAGAAGAAGGTCATAAAACGTATGTGCAACGCCAACGAAGACTAAATCCGAATATGCAAGATGTAGTTAAAAAAGAAATTATTAAACTGCTAGATGCAGGTTTAATTTATCCAATCTCTGATAGTCCATTGGTAAGCCCAGTTCAATGCGTGCCTAAGAAGGGTGGCATGACTGTCATTACAAATGAAAAAAATGAGCTTATTCCTACTAGGACTGTAACAGGATGGTGTGTGTGTGTATTGATTATAGAAAATTAAATGACGCCACCAGAAAAGATCACTTTCCCTTACCTTTTATTGATCAAATGTTGGAAAGATTAGCCGGAAACAGTTACTATTGTTTTCTTGATGGATTTTCCGGATATTTTCAAATTCCAATAGCACTCGAAGATCAAGAGAAAACCACGTTCACGTGCCCTTATGGTACTTTTGCTTACAAACGCTTGCCATTTGGACTTTGCAACGCCCCTGCAACCTTTCAAAGGTGCATGATGACGATTTTTCACGACATGATAGAAGAATGCATGGAAGTTTTCATGGATGACTTTTCAGTCTTCGGTGATACATTTGAATCATGTCTAGTTAATCTTGAACGAATGCTTATTAGATGTAAACAATCAAATCTAGTACTTAATTGGGAGAAATGCCATTTCATGGTTAAAGAAGGCATCGTTCTTGGACATAAAATTTCAAAAGAAGGAATTGAAGTGGATAGAGCTAAAGTAGATGTAATTGCTAAACTTCCACATCCCACCAATGTTAGAGGAGTTAGGAGTTTTCTAGGGCATGCCGGTTTTTACCGACGTTTCATAAAAGATTTTTCTAAAATTGCCACTCCTATGAATAAACTCCTAGAAAAAGATGCTCCATTCATCTTTTCAGATGAATGCATCAAATCTTTTAATATTCTTAAAGAGAAACTCACTAATGCGCCGATCATGATAACACCGAATTGGAATTTACCGTTTGAACTAATGTGCGATGCAAGTGATTTTGCAATGGGAGCCGTTTTAGGACAAAGGATTGAAAAACGATTTCAACCTATATATTATGCTAGTAACACGTTACAAGGAGCACAAACGAATTACACAACTACTGAAAAAGAACTCCTTGCTATTGTCTTCGCTTTTGAAAAATTTCGTTCATATCTCGTTCTAGCAAAAACGGTGGTCTATACCGACCATTCTGCTCTTAGATACCTATTTTCGAAACAAGATGCCAAACCAAGATTAATCCGTTGGATCTTACTCTTACAAGAGTTCGATATTGAAATCCGAGATAAAAGAGGAGCAGAAAATCTCGCCGCTGATCATCTTTCTCGTCTTGAAAATCCCGAATTAGAAGTTCTAAATGAATCGGCCATACAAGACAACTTTCCTGATGAATATCTATTGAAGATAGATTATAATGAAATTCCATGGTTTGTAGACTATGTAAACTACTTAGTATGTGGATTCCTTGAAAAAGGATTATCGTACCAAAAACGAAAGAAATTCTTCAGTGATATAAAACACTATTTCTGGGAAGATCCACATTTGTTTAAAAGTTGTCTCGATGGAATAATACGCCGATGTGTATTTGGAGATGCAGCTAGTAAAATTTTAAACCATTGTCACACATGACCAACAGGAGGGCACTATGGGCCTCAACTAACAGCAAGAAAAGTTTATGATGCTGGATTCTATTGGCCTACAATTTACAAAGACGCACACCTTCTTTACAAATCCTGTGATGCTTGTCAAAGGGCCGGAAAAATAAGTCAACGTGATGAAATGCCACAAAATGTCATTCAAGTATGCGAAGTATTTGACATTTGGGGTATTGAATTTATGGGTCCATTTCCAAAATCTCATAATAATTTATATATATTCTCGTAGCCATTGATTATGTATCTAAATGGGCGGAAGCACAAGCTCTCCCAACTAACGATGCACGAGTTGTAGTCAACTTTTTAAAACGTCTTTTTGCAAGGTTTGGAACACCGAAAGCTTTAATAAGTGATCGGGGTACTCATTTCTGTAATAATCAACTTGAGAAAGTTCTCAAAAGATATGGAGTAACTCATAAAATCTCCACAGCATATCATCCACAAACAAGTGGACAAGTTGAAAATACCAACCGAGCTTTAAAACGTATTCTAGAAAAAACAGTAGGATCAAATACGAAGGAATGGTCCATTAAATTGGAGGATGCACTCTGGGCTTTTAGAACAGCCTACAAAACTCCAATTGGAACCACACCTTTTAAACTCGTCTACGGAAAAGTATGTCATCTTCCAGTAGAAATTGAACACAAAGCATTTTGGGCTTTGAAGACATGTAATCTTGATTTACATGAAGCTGGACGTCTACGGTTAAGTCAATTAAACGAATTAGAAGAATTAAGACATGAAGCATACGAAAATTCGTTAATCTATAAGGAAAGAACGAAGAAATGGCATGATAAAAGAATCAGAAGTTCAAAAGAATTTAAAGAAGGAGACAGAGTTCTTCTTTTCAATTCACGATTCAAGCTATTTCCTGGAAAATTGAAATCAAGATGGTCTGGACCATTCATAGTCAAAAGCGTTTTCCCATATGGAACGATAGAATTAATAAATTCAAATGGAATTGAATTTAAAGTTAATGGTCACAGAGTTAAACATTACATAGATAGTCCGATGGAAATCGATAACGAAGTTAATCACAATTTCGATACCACAGCTAACTAAGTGTGGGGAGAATCAAGTCTTTTAAAGGATAATATGTATTTCTGTTAGAGTTAGATTTTCTGTTTTCGTGTAGTTCTCGAAAATGGAACCCGAATGGTCTTTCTCTAGCAGACCCTAAAGAACTAGTCTTCTCCCCCCATTCTGAATTTTTATTTTTTTAGGTTTTTACGAAATGAAGACTTCCTGTGAACTAAACCATGGTCTAATGCTACACGCTTTGATCACTAAACATAATAATGACACTTCCGAGTGAACTAGTATCAGTAATCAGAGAAAGATTGGACGGAGTAAGAAAAGAATCCAGATGCGGAGATAATAAGTTACAATTTGGTAAAGGAAAATCAAAATCCGCAGTGAAAAGAAGAGCACGACACCTTGAAAGATGTCACAAATGCGGAAAATGGTCACATGGAGGTAAATGTTCAAATAATCAAACCTATTCAAACACCGAATTTGTTACTTTATGCAGAGACGGATCGTTCATATGTTTAGAAGAAAAAACACTGAATGCTTGAGGTTACGCCTATGTAGCCATGGAAAATCAATTAAACCGACTATCTTATGAAAGGGATAGATCGTATCACTAAGAATACTATCTCACAGGTAAGTCTGTACAGTTTTTATTTTTTATTTTTATTTTTAACCTTTTGATAATAAACGCTAATTTGTTCGCTATGAAGTATTAAATTGGTATTGAATAAAATTAGGTTTGGCGACCGAAATTATTGATATCATTCAAAAATTTATTACATCACTGCGAAATTTAACGTTTATTCTTAAGGTATAAATATCTTTAATCAATCAACCCAAAATATTTCAAAAATTCGTCATGAGTTAAATTAGGTCATGGAACCGAAATTACTTTACCGAAAAGAGGGACGTATATTTTTGATAATATTTGATTGACTAAAGTGGGATAAAAGACCAAAAAGATTTTTAATTTTATTTTTACCATGTTTTTAAAATTAATATATAAATATTAAATTAATATTTTGAACTTTGTAAAATCAATATATTTAAGTTTGTAAATATTTGAAAAATTAATCTTTTTAATATAAGTTTGTATGTATAAAAACAAAAATATAATATAAGTTTGGTGTAAATTTATAATATGAATTTTTAATTAAGTTTAATATGAATTTTTAATGTTATGCATTTTAAATTTAAGTTTGGTGTGAATTTAAAAACAAAAATTTACTTTATTTCGCTGAGTTAAAAATATGATTTTTAAAATTCGTCGTGAGTTGAAGACTAGGTCGTTGAACCGAAATTGCTTTACCCGAGGGAGGGACGAGAACTTTTATTATCATTATTTTTAATCTTATTGAATTAAAGTATGCCAAAAACATTAAAAAACCCAAAAATCTTTGCTTTTAAAACCGCGCTTTAAATTGACAAATTTTAAAATTTTGTCGAGAGACGGACTAGGACATCGATCCGAAACACCCTCGCTCCTAAAGGAAAACAAAATTTTTAGAATTTAATTAATTATATGTTTTATAAAGTATAAGGTTGTTTAAAAAAAAAACATGAAATCACTGTAGCCGGGTACCCATGCGATCGCATGGGATTTTCACTATCCCTCCATGCGATCGCATGGAGGCAAATTCCAGGCCTGAGACATACAGCTCGTTGTTCTGTCTTCTCCACATAAACACACACACATATACGAAAAACACTCAAAACCACACCAAATTTTATCATTTTTCCACCGTAATTCGTCATTTTTCTTGCTCTAATCATGCCTAGATTCTCATTCTTCAGCAAAATGGTAAAAATTACACCCCTAAACTCTATAAATTCCTAGTTTTTGTGATAATTACCAATTTTTTACCTAATGCAATTTTGTTAATTTCTAGTGTAATTAGTGTTAAATTGTTAGTATTTTATGCATGTATAACATAGATTGATGCTATTTAACATGATTTGAAGCCAAAAACTTCAAAATTTTTAGAAATCTAGGGTTTGTGTTCTTGAGCAATTTGGGACTTTTTGATATAAACAGGTTATGGCCGATTTTTGTCATGAATTATTGCTAAATTGAGTAGTGTAACATGTTTAGATAGTTAAATGATCCAAACATTGATCCTAAACATGATTTTTAGAGATTAAAGTGGACTTTTTAAGTCCAAAATTCATGAACTTGATTAATTTGATATAATTGTCATTTGAGACTTGTTTAATTATTAGTAATGACTATTTTGACATGTTATTTGAGTTAAAAGCTTATGAACTTTGTATACATTTTCATATGTGCTTATTTGAAAAGTGTAGAATTGTGAAAAATTGTGAAAATGTGTATAAGTTTAATTTTGATTTAACATGTTATAGTGATTGTTTTAAGTTGTTATTTTGCTAACACTAATGCATATTTGGATGCACAAATTTTGTGTTTAATGTATTTTGTAGAAAGCCGATACTGGAGGTTCAGGAGCATCATCATCTAGACGACCAGCACCAGCACCAGCACCAGAACCAGAACCAGAAATGCAACACGAACAAGAACCACAACAACAACCACAACAACAGCCTGATCAGCACATACCTTATTATGATCTGGTACAGTTTGTTGATGAATTCATAGTATTCCCGATGAGGCCTCCAGTAGAATTCCCAATGATTCCTGAGCACACTATGCATCCTAATCTAAGATTTGATAGGAGATGGAGAGATTACGAGACATATCAAAGGAACAAATTCAAATTGGTAACAAAAAATGTAGAGGTGCCAAGGGTAATCGATTGGGCCCCTTTGGAAACGGTCCATCTAGCTGACCGTGTTAGACAGCTTTTGGTACAAAGGTATGGCAGTTCTGCTTTTACAAATTGGGAACGTCTTTTCACCATTCGTAGACCTGTATATAAGGAATGGTGTGTTGAGTTGATGAGTACTGTATCACTTGATACAAATATAGTTAGAATAGATGATAGAAGATTTCTTAGGTTTATCCTTGGCGGTAGGATGTACAGAATGTCCATGCTGGACATGGCCAGGGCCTTACAGATATATACTCCTGGTGAGTTGCTATTACCCGATTATACAAATTTGATTCATTATGGTGAAAGGGTAGATAGTAACTTTGACGCTGACGCCATTTGGAGGCGTATGTCACATTTTGATGTTTTTACACGAGCAGGAGGACACTCCTATACACATATTGACAGAGCCGAGCTTCGTATTATTCATAGATTTTTGGCTAACTCAATTACACAGAGAGGTCACAATAAAGAAAAAATTACCTTACATGATTTATTCTACCTAAAGTGTATTCGGGATCCTAGAAGCTTTGTCAATATCCCTTACTGTGTTGCTTTTTATTTATCTAAAATGGTAGAGGGAATGCAGGACGGGAGTATAATAGGAGGATGTATTTTTGTTACTCTCATTGGAGAGTATTTAGGTGTTGATAGGAACCAAGGGGGTCCATTACAGCTTTGAAGAGAACAGGTTGAGCCCTTAGGATTGAAAGTTTATGTGGATGCTAAGGTATTGAAAAGTAGACGTAACCAGGCAGTACCCTATGAGGGATCTCATCCTCAGGTAGAGAGAGGCTCAGACGAGGAAATGGAGGAGGCGGAAGACATTAGGGATGTCTTTCGAGATGCTATTCTTGACGTCCACGTTCGTATAGATGAGGAAGCAATGACGAACGTGGCCAGACATAGTATGTATGAGCAGTGGAACTCCGAGTGAGTATACGAGGATTATAGGCGATGCCAACACGATAGCTGGGTAGTTCATCAGCACCAAATCATGAGCCATCTATCATATCAGGTACCAAATAACTATGTACCTACTCGACCTGCTCATTTTCCGCCACACAGCCCCGATATCCGACCACCCTTTAACCGGTATGACTATAACCAAGCCTATCAGAACACCTATAACCAACAATAGAACCCACCTGACGAGATGAACTGGAACCCATATCCAGACTGATTTAGTTCCATTTGGTTATTTATATGATTTTTATGTTTTTATCTTTTTACTTATTCATGTTTAAACTTATGTTATTGAATATACTTATGTAATCTTTATCATTTTTATTATTATTGTGTACTAATATTTCACATTTAGGATTTGAAAGTGAGATATTAAGTCCCATTTCAAATTGCCATGCATGTTTATATTTGTATGTATGTATATTGTAAATTGTACAAAACAGGGTAAAACAGCGCATTTTCAAAGACTGACATTAAGTTCAGCAAAAGCTACTAATTTTGACGACAAGACGACAAGATAAATGTGATGTAACAACAGACGGAATGAACAAATGATATGCACCATTTATCATTCAGCAAACAAACGCCAATATGTTTGGAAACTTTGGTAAAATTTAATCATTTTTCTACGCTAATCACCCTCAATAATTTAAATTGTTACTGATTTCTTGCAAATGAGGGCATTGCAAGATCTTAAGTGTGGGAAGGGGTTAAATTCTTTCGGATTTTTAAATTTTTTTACTTTAAACACTTGGTTACCATTAGAAATACTAGTAAAGTAGTAGTTGTATTAGAATCTAGTGCTCTCTGATAAAGAACAGCCCTAGTCTTATATACTGACTACCCAATTCTAGTAAAATTTTTCAAAATTTTCAATTAAATGAACTTAAAATCATGTTTATACATATTTATGAACGATAAAACTAGGTGTTAACACCGAAATTATTGTTACCTCGGAAAGGACATAAATTGAGAAACAAACCAAAATGTTAAAATTCATTTAAAATGGAATAGAGGACAATAAAAAGGAAAATAAAAGCCAAGTGTGGGAAAAATTACCAAGTTATCTTAAACATATGTCACATATTTCTGTAACAAATAATTGAAGATACTTTTGCTTTGGACTAAACTAAACTGTTTTACCCGATGAAAGAAAAGAAGAGATGGATCTACACGATGAATCAATTCCATCGTTAAAAGGAAGTAAAGTCTTTCGAAAAAGAAACGCACTTCTTGATTTAGGTCATGAAGTTGTCGTCCAGACCAGCTGTAGGTTGATGAAAAATCTAGAAAAGTCATCTCTAAAATCAGCAGGAAATCCAAGGACCTTAGCATAAAATAGGGTCGCCAAGTGGTCAGATTTATCCTAACCATGAGAAGGATTTATCTCGTACAATGGGGGCACCGTGCAAATTAGCTTGATAAGACTAATAAATCAGATCCCAGAAAGGATAATCTCCTTAAAGATTAAAAATCAGCTTATAAGCCTGATATTACTCAATCCTTGAGATTGACCTTAAAGATTGAGAATTACAAACTCATGGAATTCAATGATATCTAAACTCGAGCTTGAACGAGAAAATATTTTGATAAAATTACAAACCGATTTGTTTTCTGAAAACCCATTTTCAATGCGTTCATTACCATTGAACGTAAAATCCTAGGAATTCATCTGGAATTCATTAGGTCATCTGAACCAAATCGGGTGTCAACCGTAAGAACGGTGGTTGCATAGCATAGTCAAAGACAGGACCTTGTGCCAGACCGAAAAATCATAAGGGTGAGCTTTACTATTGCTCCTACCAAGGATAGTAATTGCGTCCGACACGTTATAGACCATAATTAAAAGCATGTCAGGGGAAATTGCCTTAACAGTTGCTTGTTCAAACGCTTTCCTTTACAACCGGACGGTAGTTTACCGAAAGGTAATATACGGAGCAAGTATACTAGACGTGTTGCTTTCCCAATACAAGATTAGCAAGTGGGTGACACAAAACCACAAGTTTTGAGCTAAAATTTTCAAATCTGAAACCCACCAAACTCACAAAAATATTTTGCAAACACCGGTGAAGGGTTATTCCGGAAAACTTATCTAGGGTAAAAGCTAGATTGAATTTTCAAAAAGATCAAATGTTTTCATAAAGATCCAATTTCTTAAAGGATCTAAATTTTTATAGTCATGTGGGACTGTAAACCACAACGTTACTACCATTGTTTATACTGCCGTATTGAAATCACTGATGTACAAAGTGTGAATAATAAAGAAGTGATTCTAGTATTTCAATACGATATTGTTTGAGGACAAACAACGCTCAAGTGTGGGAATATTTGATAATGCTAAAAATGAACATATATTTCATAGCATTATTCCTCAAGAAAGACAAGCTTTTAGTTGCAATTGTTCTATTTACAAGTGATATTCGTTTAAATAATAAAAGGTGAAGACAAAAGACAGATTCGACGAATTGAAGACGCAAACGACCAAAAAGCTCAAAAGTACAAAATACAATCAATAAGGTTCCAATTATTGATAAGAAACGTCTCAAAATTACAAGAGTACAAGATTCAAAATGCAAAGTACACGGGACCAGAGTCAACTCTCAACGCTCGACGCAACGGACTAAAAATTTCAAGTCAACTATGCACATGAATATAATATAATATATAATTAATTCTTAAAATTAATATATATATTATATTATATTTAAAAACCGTCGGCATAAAAAAACAAAGACTTTTGAGTCTCCCCAGCTGGCCATGCGATCGCATAGCCTGGAAGGCATAAATCCATGCGATCGCATGGTGCACAGTTCCAGCCCACATGCCTATAAAAATCGAGCTTTGGTGCACCACAAAAACACATCTTTTTCTTCTCCTCATTCAACGTATAATATTTATATTTATATTATAATTTTAATTTTAATTTATAATAATAAGGGTGTGTTAGCGAATGTTGTAAGGGTGTAAGTCGAAATTCTGTCCGTGTAACGCTACGCTATTTTTAATCATTGTAAGTTATGTTCAACCTTTTTAATTTAATGTCTCGTAGATAAGTTATTATTATGCTTATTTAATCCGAAGTAATCATGATGTTGGGCTAAAAATATTAAAATTGGGTAATTGTGCTTTGTACCATAATTGGGGTTTGGACAAAAGAACGACACTTGTGGAAATTAGACTATGGGCTATTAATGGGCTTTATATTTGTTTAACTAAATGATAGTTTGTTAATTTTAATATAAAGATTTACAATTGGACGTCCCTATAAATAACCATATACACTCAATCAGACACGATGGGCGGGATATTTATATGTACGAATAATCGTTCATTTAACCGGACACGGGAATGGATTAATAGCCACTAGACTTATTAAAATAGGGGTGAAATTATGTACAAGGACACTTGGCATAATTGATAACAAAGTATTAAAATCTTGGGTTACATTCAGTCGACATCCTGGTATAATTATTAAACAAAGTATTAAAATCTTGTTACAGTTTAAGTCCCCAATTAGTTGGAATATTTAACTTCGGGTATAAGGATAATTTGACGAGGACACTCGCACTTTATATTTATGACTGATGGACTGTTATGGACAAAAACTAGACGGACATATTAAATAATCCAGAACAAAGGACAATTAACCCATGGGCATAAAACTAAAATCAACACGTCAAACATCATGATTACGGAAGTTTAAATAAGCATAATTCTTTTATTTCATATTTAATTTCCTTTATTTTATATTTAATTGCACTTCTAATTATCGCACTTTTATTTTTTGTTATTGTATTTAATTGCACTTTTAATTATCGTACTTTTTAATTATCGCAAGTTTATTTTATCGCACTTTTATTTATCGCAATTTCATTATCGTTATTTATTTTACGCTTTAAATTAAGTCTTTTATTTATTTAATATTTTACATTTTGTTTTAACTGCGACTAAAGTTTTTAAATTCGACAAACCGGTCATTAAACGGTAAAAAGCCCCCTTTATAATAATAATATTACTTATATATATATTTGTATTTTTATAAAATAAAACTAATATAGCGTTAAGCTTTGATTAAAAGATTTTCCATGTGGAACGAACCGAACTTATTAAAAACTACACTACTGTACGATTAGGTACACTGTCTATAAGTGTTGTAGCAAGGTTTAAGTATATCCATTCAATAAATAAATAAATATCTTGAGTAAAATTGTATCGTATTTAATAGTATTTCCTTGTAAAATATAAGCTATTTTATATACACCTCGCAGAACATCAGTGTTATAACAAGTAATTGGTTTAGACTGCTGCGGGTAAATTTGTTTTCTATGGAACAAGCAGGTACAACCTTTTGAGTGTCTATAAAAAGTGCTTAAGTTTGCAAATCAGTAATTCTATTTACATTAAGCTATCAAATTAAAACCTGATGTTTCTTCTATATTAAACCATTACAAAATTATAGGAATTTATTTATTTTAAGTGTACGTTGTATGGAGTATTCAGTTATCAAATTAAGTGTACGTTGTATACATGTTGTAAATGAATTTTGAGAATGAAGTTGTGCTTATGCTCACTATCAGTTGGTATTAGCTGTCATTTGTTTGATTTTTAAAATTTCTAGGAATGTTTGAAAAATTATTTATTATGTTTTGAACATTTAATGGATATTATTGTTTATGTATTTAAAATCACTAATATGCATTTCTATAGTTGATACTAATAATTTTTCAGGTTCAGGAGGTTTGGTCAAAGGGAGTAATTTTTTTTTTTTTTTTTGCAAATGAACTTTTAGAACAAATCATTGTTGATTAGATGCAACTGAAAGAAGATGATCGACTAACAATCATGCCTCTTCTCTTTAAGGTAATTAGTTTTACAACTCTGTATTTTGTGTGATGAATCGTTCTATCTGCACATGTCCACCGGGTGTTGTAATGTTTGATAGTGGTCTTCCTATCCGTTTTCTTTCTATACATGGTTTGGCTTAAGTACATTTGATTTTGTTTCATATTAACTATGTTTGAAACTTCCTTTTGTTAACTTATCAATTTCAGTTTTATGTGTCTGTTGTTTTACTTAATTTGAATTCAAATTTAAGAGTAAATTGGTCAAAACGAGATTAGTAACCTTTATAATAAGGTCAATCATTTTGTATTTTATGTTAGGGATGACAGATTTTTCGCTTGCCATTTTGAAATTATCATCTATTATAATACTTTATGCACATCTTAATTCTACCAATTCGTCAGGTCCTAATATATAGTTTTCTCTTATCCTTAATTTGTTTATCCATTTTATATATTTTTGAAAAACGTAACAATAATATAATTTAGAATTGTTGTTTATGATGGTACAGTGATATTCGATGCAACAAGTTTGTGGAGGTAAGTTGAAAGTTCATAATTGTTTTGCCCTATGCAATGCTTTAGAAAATTATTAGCTTATAACGGAAATTTTATGTAGGATATTCCGAGTATATGGGAAGGTTAAGGTGAATCGAGTATGTAGAGATTCTGTCTTTAACAACCGTGTGACAACCGTGTGGTGAATCGATGACTGTGATCCGTCACTAGAAATTTATTTGGGTTCAACCAACCACAACAACTCGTGCTGCCGTTAACTCATGAACAACAACTACAATGGGCATTTTTACAACACCATCAAAATGATGCAAAATGAAATGACCGACTCTAGACAAGATTTCATCAATCATGTCTCCGGGTAGGTCTCTTAAAATATTGGGTTGTCTATCCATTTTGTGTTTTTATACTGTAAAATAGACAAGAGTTAGATTCATAAAAAAAAAATACTTATTAATACAAGCAATTTTTACATATATCATAAAGCATAACTCACTTTCACAGATTTTTACTTCGTCGGAAAGTAAGACTTGGCCACTGGTTGATTCATGAACCTATAACAATATATACATATATATCAAAGTATGTTCAAAATATATTTACAACACTTTTAATATATTTTGATGTTTTAAGTTTATTAAGTCAGCTGTCCTCGTTAGTAACCTACAACTAGTTGTCCACAGTTAGATGTACAGAAATAAATCGATAAATATTATCTTGAATCAATCCACGACCCAGTGTATACGTATCTCAGTATTGATCACAACTCAAACTATATATATTTTGGAATCAACCTCAACCCTGTATAGCTAACTCCAACATTCACATATAGAGTGTCTATGGTTGTTCCGAAATATATATAGATGTGTCGACATGATAGGTCAAAACATAGTATACGTGTCTATGGTATCTCAAGATTACATAATATACAATACAAGTTGATTAAGTTATGGTTGGAATAGATTTGTTACCAATTTTCACGTAGCTAAAATGAGAAAAATTATCTAATCTTGTTTTACCCATAACTTCTTCATTTTAAATCCGTTTTGAGTGAATCAAATTGCTATGGTTTCATATTGAACTCTATTTTATGAATCTAAACATAAAAAGTATAGGTTTATGGTCGGAAAAATAAGTTACAATTCATTTTTGTAAAGGTAGTCATTTCAGTCGAAAGAACGACGTCTAGATGACCATTTTAGAAAACATACTTCCACTTTGAGTTTAACCATAACTTTTGGATATAGTTTCATGTTCATAATAAAAATCATTTTCTCAGAATAACAACTTTTAAATCAAAGTTTATCATAGTTTTTAATTAACTAACCCAAAACAGCCCGCGGTGTTACTACGACGGCGTAAATCCGGTTTTATGGTGTTTTTCGTGTTTCCAGGTTTTAAATTATTAAGTTAGCATATCATATAGATATAGAACATGTGTTTATTTGATTTTAAAAGTCAAGTTAGAAGGATTAACTTTTGTTTACGAACAAGTTTAGAATTAACTAAACTATGTTCTAGTGATTACAAGTTTAAACCTTCGAATAAGATAGCTTTATATGTATGAATCGAATGATGTTATGAACATCATTACTACCTTAAGTTCCTTGGATAAACCTACTGGAAAAGAGAAAAATGGATCTAGCTTCAACAGATCCTTGGATGGCTCGAAGTTCTTGAAGCAGAATCATGACACGAAAACAAGTTCAAGTAAGATCATCACTTGAAATAAGATTGTTATAGTTATAGAAATTGAACCAAAGTTTGAATATGATTATTACCTTGTATTAGAATGATAACCTACTGTAAGAAACAAAGATTTCTTGAGGTTGGATGATCACCTTACAAGATTGGAAGTGAGCTAGCAAACTTGAAAGTATTCTTGATTTTATGTAACTAGAACTTGTAGAATATATGAAGAACACTTAGAACTTGAAGATAGAACTTGAGAGAGATCAATTAGATGAAGAAAATTGAAGAATAAAAGTGTTTGTAGGTGTTTTTGGTCGTTGGTGTATGGATTAGATATAAAGGATATGTAATTTTGTTTTCATGTAAATAAGTCATGAATGATTACTCATATTTTTGTAATTTTATGAGATATTTCACGCTAGTTGCCAAATGATGGTTTCCACATGTGTTAGGTGACTCACATGGGCTGCTAAGAGCTGATCATTGGAGTGTATATACCAATAGTACATACATCTAAAAGCTGTGTATTGTACGAGTACGAATACGGGTGCATACGAGTAGAATTGTTGATGAAACTGAACGAGGATGTAATTGTAAGCATTTTTGTTAAGTAGAAGTATTTTGATAAGTGTATTGAAGTCTTTCAAAAGTATATAAATACATATTAAAACACTACATGTATATACATTTTAACTGAGTCGTTAAGTCATCGTTAGTCGTTACATGTAAGTGTTGTTTTGAAACCTTTAGGTTAACGATCTTCTTAAATGTTGTTAACCCAATGTTTATAATATCAAATGAGATTTTAAATTATTATATTATCATGATATTATCATGTATGAATATCTCTTAATATGATATATATACATTAAATGTCTTTACAACGATAATCGTTACATATATGTCTCGTTTAAAAATCATTAAGTTAGTAGTATTGTTTTTACATATGTAGTTCATTGTTAATATACTTAATGATATGTTTACTTATCATAGTATCATGATAACTATATATATATATATATATATATATATATATATATATATATATATATATATATATATATATATATATATATATATATATATCCATATATATGTCATCATATAGTTTTTACAAGTTTTAACGTTCGTGAATCACCGGTCAACTTGGGTGGTCAATTGTCTATATGAAACATATTTCAATTAATCAAGTCTTAAAAAGTTTGATTGCTTAACATGTTGGAAACATTTAATCATGTAAATATCAATCTCAATTAATATATATAAACATGGAAAAGTTCGGGTCACTACAGTACCTACCCGTTAAATAAATTTCGTCCCGAAATTTTAAGCTGTTGAAGGTGTTGACGAACCTTCTGGAAATAGATGCGGGTATTTCTTCTTCATCTGATCTTCACGCTCCCAGGTGAACTCGGGTCCTCTACTAGCATTCCATCGAACCTTAACAATTGGTATCTTGTTTTGCTTAAGTCTTTTAACATCACGATCCATTATTTCGACGGGTTCTTCGATGAATTGAAGTTTTTCGTTGATTTGGATTTCATCTAACGGAATAGTGAGATCTTCTTTAGCAAAACATTTCTTCAAATTCGAGACGTGGAAAGTGTTATGTATAGCCGCGAGTTGTTGAGGTAACTCAAGTCGGTAAGCTACTGGTCCGACACGATCAATAATCTTGAATGGTCCAATATACCTAGGATTTAATTTCCCTCGTTTACCAAATCGAACAACGCCTTTCCAAGGTGCAACTTTAAGCATGACCATCTCTCCAATTTCAAATTCTATATCTTTTCTTTTAATGTCAGCGTAGCTCTTTTGTCGACTTTGGGCGATTTTCAACCGTTGTTTAATTTGGATGATCTTCTCGGTAGTTTCTTGTATAATCTCTGGACCCGTAATCTGTCTATCCCCCACTTCACTCCAACAAATTGGAGACCTGCACTTTCTACCATAAAGTGCTTCAAACGGCGCCATCTCAATGCTTGAATGGTAGCTGTTGTTGTAGGAAAATTCTGCTAACGGTAGATGTCGATCCCAACTGTTTCTGAAATCAATAACACATGCTCGTAGCATGTCTTCAAGCATTAGTATTGTCCTTTCGCTCTGCCCATAAGTTTGTGGATGATAGGCAGTACTCATGTCTAGACGAGTTCCTAATGCTTGCTGTAATGTCTGCCAGAATCTTGAAATAAATCTGCCATCCCTATCAGAGATAATAGAGATTGGTATTCCATGTCTGGAGACGACTTCATTCAAATACAGTCGTGCTAACTTCTCCATCTTGTCATCTTCTCTTATTGGCAGGAAGTGTGCTGATTTGGTGAGACGATCAACTATTACCCAAATAGTATCAAAACCACTTGCAGCCCTTGGCAATTTAGTGATGAAATCCATGGTAATGTTTTCCCATTTCCATTCCGGGATTTCGGGTTGTTGAAGTAGACCTGATGGTTTCTGATGCTCAGCTTTGACCTTAGAACACGTCAAACATTCTCCTACGTATTTAGCAACATCGGCTTTCATACCCGGCCACCAAAAATGTTTCTTGAGATCCTTGTACATCTTTCCCGTTCCAGGATGTATTGAGTATCTGGTTTTATGAGCTTCTCTAAGTACCATTTCTCTCATATCTCCAAATTTTGGTACCCAAACCCTTTCAGCCCTATACCGGGTTCCGTCTTCCCGAATATTAAGATGCTTCTCCGATCCTTTGGGTATTTCATCCTTTAAATTTCCCTTTTTTAAAACTCCTTGTTGCGCCTCCTTTATTTGAGTAGTAAGGTTATTATGAATCATTATATTCATAGATTTTACTCGAATGGGTTCTCTGTCCTTCCTTCTCAAGGCATCGGCTACCACATTTGCCTTCCCCGGGTGGTAACGAATCTCAAAGTCGTAATCATTCAATAATTCAATCCACCTATGCTGCCTCATATTCAGTTGTTTCTGATTAAATATGTGTTGAAGACTTTTGTGGTCGGTATATATAATACTTTTGACCCCATATAAGTAGTGCCTCCAAGTCTTTAATGCAAAAACAACCGCGCCTAATTCCAAATCATGCGTCATATAATTTTGTTCGTGAATCTTCAATTGTCTAGACACATAAGCAATCACCTTCGTTCGTTGCATTAATACACAACCGAGACCTTGCTTTGATGCATCACAATAAATCACAAAATCATCATTCCCTTCAGGCAATGACAATATAGGTGCCGTAGTTAGCTTTTTCTTCAATAACTGAAACGCTTTCTCTTGTTCATCATTCCATTCAAATTTCTTCCCTTTATACGTTAATACAGTCAAGGGTTTTGCTATTCTGGAAAAGTCTTGGATGAACCTTCTGTAGTAACCAGCTAGTCCTAAAAACTGGCATATGTGTTTCGGAGTTTTCGGGGTTTCCCACTTTTCAACAGTTTCTATCTTTGCCGGATCCACCTTAATACCTTCTTTGTTCACTATGTGACCGAGGAATTGAACTTCTTCCAACCAAAATGCACACTTTGAAAACTTAGCGTACAATTCTTCCTTCCTCAATACTCCTAACACCTTTCTCAAATGTTCACCGTGTTCTTGGTCATTCTTTGAGTAAATAAGTATGTCATCAATGAAAACAATGACAAAATTGTCAAGGTATGGTCCACACACTCGGTTCATAAGGTCCATGAACACAGCTGGTGCATTAGTTAAACCAAACGGCATGACCATAAACTCGTAATGATCGTAATGTGTTCTGAAAGCAGTCTTTGGAATATCATCTTCTTTCACCCGCATTTGATGATACCCGGAACGTAAGTCAATCTTTGAATAAATAGACGAGCCTTGTAGTTGATCAAATAAGTCGTCGATTCTCGGTAGTGGGTAGCGGTTCTTGATGGTAAGTTTGTTCAACTCTCGGTAGTCGATACACAACCTGAATGTACCATCTTTCTTCTTGACAAACAAAACAGGAGCTCCCCACGGTGATGTGCTTAGTCGAATGAAACTACGCTCTAAAAGTTTTTGTAATTGGCTTTGCAGTTCTTTCATCTCGCTGGGTGCGAGTCTGTAAGGAGCACGAGCTATTGGTGCAGCTCCTGGTACAAGATCTATTTGAAATTCAACGGATCGATGTGGGGGTAATCCCGATAATTCTTTCGGAAATACATCGGGAAATTCTTTTGCAATGGGAACATCATTGATGCTCTTTTCTTCAGTTTGTACTTTCTCGACGTGTGCTAGAACAGCATAGCAACCTTTTCTTATTTGTTTTTGTGCCTTCAAATTACTAATAAGATGTAGCTTCGTGTTGCCCTTTTCTCCGTACACCATTAAGGGTTTTCCTTTTTCTCGTATAATGCGAATTTCATTTTTGTAACAAACGATCTCTGCTTTCACTTCTTTCAACCAGTCCATACTGATTATCACATCAAAACTCCCTAACTCTACTGGTATCAAATCAATCTTAAATGTTTCGCTAACCAGTTTAATTTCTCGATTCTGACATATATTATCTGCTGAAATTAATTTACCATTTGCTAATTCGAGTAAAAATTTACTATCCAAAGGCGTCAATGGACAACTTAATTTAGCACAAAAATCTCTACTCATATAGCTTCTATCCGCACCCGAATCAAATAAAACGTAAGCAGATTTATTGTCAATAAGAAACGTACCCGTAACAAGCTCCGGGTCTTCATGTGCCTCTGCCGCATTAATATTGAAAACTCTTCCGCGGCCTTGTCCATTCGTGTTCTCCTGGTTCGGGCAATTTCTAATAATGTGGCCCGGTTTTCCACATTTATAACAAACTACATTGGCATAACTTGCTCCGACACTACTTGCTCTGCCATTACTCGTTCCGACACCATTTGTTCCTTTCGTTCTATTAACCCCTGGTCCGTAGACCTCACACTTCGCCGCGCTATGACCATTTCTTTTACACTTGTTGCAAAATTTGGTGCAGAACCCCGAGTGATACTTTTCACACCTTTGGCATAGCTGCTTCTGATTGTTGTTGTTATTGCGGATATTATTGTTGTTGGGATGATTGTTGTAGTTGTTTTTGTTGTTGTTGTTGTTGTTGTTGTTGTTGTTGTTGGGCCGTTTGTTGTAGTTGCGATTGATGTTGCGATTGTTGGGATAATTGTTGCGATTATTGTTGTAATTACTGTTGTTGTTGTATTGGTGATTCTTATCACCGTTTTCCTCCCACTTTCTTTTGACTTGCTTCACATTGGCCTCTTTAGCAGTCTGTTCTTTAATTCTTTCTTCAATCTGGTTCACTAGTTTGAGAGCCATTCTACATGCCTGTTGTATGGAGGCGGGCTCGTGTGAACTTATATCTTCTTGGATTCTTTCCGGTAATCCTTTCACAAACGCGTCGATCTTCTCTTCCTCATCTTCAAATGCTCCCGGACACAATAGGCACAATTCTGTGAATCGTCTTTCGTACGTGGTAATATCAAATCCTTGGGTTCGTAACCCTCTAAGTTCTGTCTTGAGCTTATTGACCTCGGTTCTGGGACGGTACTTCTCATTCATCAAGTGCTTGAATGCTGACCACGGTAGTGCGTACGCATCGTCTTGTCCCACTTGCTCTAGATAGGTATTCTACCATGTTAACGCAGAACCTGTGAAGGTATGCGTAGCGTACTTCACTTTGTCCTCTTCAGTACACTTACTTATGGCAAACACCGATTCGACCTTCTCGGTCCACCGTTTCAATCCGATCGGTCCTTCGGTTCCATCAAATTCCAAAGGTTTGCAGGCAGTGAATTCTTTGTAGGTGCATCCTACACGATTTCCTGTACTGCTAGATCCAAGGTTATTGTTGGTATGTAGCGCAGCCTGTACTGCGGCTATGTTTGAAGCTAGAAAAGTACGGAATTCCTCTTCATTCATATTCACAGTGTGTCGAGTAGTCGGTGCCATTTCCTTCAAAATAGTCAAATGGAACAAGTTAATCATACAGAATATTAAGAGTAGTTAATAGTATTTCGTAGCATAATATGAACTCATTTATAAAAGCTTTTTCTTCATATTAGCGTTTTATAAGTTTAAATTCGGGTAGTACCTACCCGTTAAGTTCATACTTAGTAGCTAATATACAATTCAACTACTACAATTCTATATGAAAAACTGATTATAATAATATTTCGCGTTCAAACTTTTACACAATATTTTACAAACTTACAATACCGCTTATTTTACATATAGCATGAAATATAGCACACAATAAATTTGATACAAGATGGTTGTGAAGATAATTCTAGCTAGTACACAAGTCGTTCAGCAAAGGAAATAAAGACACGTAATTCGTACGTCCAGAAACAAGTCATGCATTCTGGTTTTACTAGGATTACTTCCCATCCTTGGTCTTGTGGAACATAACCGTTATGGTCGTTGATAAGATAGCGTGTTGTAACGTCGTCAAAGGGACGAGGGTTACGTAATGTCCAACAGTCCCGTAACAATCTAAAAACCTCATTTCTTACCCCAATTACCGACTCCGTCACTTGTGGAAACGTTTTGTTTAATAGTTGTAGCCCGATGTTCTTGTTCTCACTTTGGTGAGAAGCGAACATTACTAATCCGTAAGCATAACATGCTTCTTTATGTTGCATGTTAGCCGCTTTTTCTAAATCACGAAGTCCAATATTCGGATATATTGAGTCAAAATAATTTCTTAACCCATTGCGTAAAATAGCATTTGGGTTTCCCGCAATATATGCGTCAAAGTAAACACATCGTAACTTATGGATTTCCCAATGTGATATCCCCCATCTTTCGAACGAAAGCCTTTTATAAACCAAGGCATTCTTGGAACATTCTTCGAATGTCTTACAAACTGATCTCGCCTTAAATAGTTGTGCTGAAGAATTCTGACCGACTCTAGACAAGATTTCATCAATCATGTCTCCGGGTAGGTCTCTTAAAATATTGGGTTGTCTATCCATTTTGTGTTTTTATACTGTAAAATAGACAAGAGTTAGATTCATAAAAAAATACTTATTAATACAAGCAATTTTTACATATATCATAAAGCATAAGCACACTATATTACATATATTACACCACACGAATACAACTATCTTATTCCGACTCGCTTGTTTCTTCTTCTTCTGTTTTGGTTCGTTTTGCCAAGTTTCTAGGGATATATGATGTTCCCCTAATACGAGCCGTCGTTTTCCACATTGGTTTAGAAAAATCTAGTGGTTTAGAGGTTCCCGGGTCATTGTTACAACTTAAGGACTTCTGGGGTTGATGATACATATAAAGTTCATCGGGGTTGGAATTAGATTTCTCTATTTTTATGCCCTTTCCCTTATTATTTTCTTTTGCCTTTTTAAATTCAGTTGGGGTAATTTCTATAACATCATCGGAATTCTCGTCGAAATCCGATTCATCGGAGAATTGGTAATCCTCCCAATATTTTGCTTCCTTGGCGGAAACACCATTGACCATAATTAACCTTGGTCGGTTGGTTGAGGATTTTCTTTTACTTAACCGTTTTATTATTTCCCCCACCGGTTCTATTTCTTCATCCGGTTCCGATTCTTCTTCCGGTTCCGATTCTTCTTCCGGTTCCGACTCTTCTTCCGGTTCCTCTTCGGGAACTTGTGAATCAGTCCACGAATCATTCCAATCTACATTTGACTCTTCATTATTATTAGGTGAGTCAATGGGACTTGTTCTAGAGGTAGACATCTATCACATAATATCAAACATGTTAAGAGATTAATATATCACATAATATATACATGTTAATAATATATAGTTTCCAACAAAATTTGTTAAGCAATCATTTTTCAAGTAAACACGGTCGAAGTCCAGACTCACTAATGCATCCTAACAAACTCGATAAGACACACTAATGCAAAATTTTGGTTCTCTAAGACCAACGCTCGGATACCAACTGAAATGTCCCGTTCTTATTGATTAAAAACGTTCCATATTAATTAATTTCGTTGCGAGTTTTTGACCTCTATATGAGACGTTTTTCAAAGACTGCATTCATTTTTAAAACAAACCATAACCTTTATTTCATAGATAAAGGTTTTAAAAAGCTTTACGTAGATTATCAAATAATGATAATCTAAAATATCCTGTTTACACACGACCATTACATAATGGTTTACAATACAAATATGTTACAACAAAATAAGTTTCTTGAATGCAGTTTTTACACAATAACATACAAGCATGGACTCCAAATCTCGTCCTTATTTAAGTATGCGACAGCGGAAGCTCTTAATAATCACCTGAGAATAAACATGCTTAAAACGTCAACAAAAATGTTGGTGAGTTATAGGTTTAACCTATATATATCAAATCATAATAATAGACCACAAGATTTCATATTTCAATACACATCCCATACATAGAGATAAAAATCATGCATATGGTGAACACCTGGTAACCGACATTAACAAGATGCATATATAAGAATATCCCCATCATTCCGGGACACCCTTCGGATATGATATAAATTTCGAATTACTAAAGCATCTGGTACTTTGGATGGGGTTTGTTAGGCCCAATAGATCTATCTTTAGAATTCGCGTCAATTAGGGTGTCTGTTCCCTAATTCTTAGATTACCAGACTTAATAAAAACGGGCATATTCGATTTCGATAATTCAACCATAGAATGTAGTTTCACGTACTTGTGTCTATTTTGTAAATCATTTATAAAACCTGCATGTATTCTCATCCCAAAAATATTAGATTTTAAAAGTGGGACTATAAATCACTTTCACAGATTTTTACTTCGTCGGAAAGTAAGACTTGACCACTGGTTGATTCACGAACCTATAACAATATATACATATATATCAAAGTATGTTCAAAATATATTTACAACACTTTTAATATATTTTGATGTTTTAAGTTTATTAAGTCAGCTGTCCTCGTTAGTAACCTACAACTAGTTGTCCACAGTTAGATGTACAGAAATAAATCGATAAATATTATCTTGAATCAATCCACGACCCAGTGTATATGTATCTCAGTATTGATCACAACTCAAACTATATATATTTTGGAATCAACCTCAACCCTGTATAGCTAACTCCAACATTCACATATAGAGTGTCTATGGTTGTTCCGAAATATATATAGATGTGTCGACATGATAGGTCGACACATTGTATACGTGTCTATGGTATCTCAAGATTACATAATATACAATACAAGTTGATTAAGTTATGGTTGGAATAGATTTGTTATCAATTTTCACGTATCTAAAATGAGAAAAATTATCCAATCTTGTTTTACCCATAACTTCTTCATTTTAAATCCGTTTTGAGTGAATCAAATTGCTATGGTTTCATATTGAACTCTATTTTATGAATCTAAACATAAAAAGTATTTATGGTCGGAAAAATAAGTTACAAGTCGTTTTTGTAAAGGTAGTCATTTCAGTCGAAAGAACGACGTCTAGATGACCATTTTAGAAAACATACTTCCACTTTGAGTTTAACCATAATTTTTGGATATAGTTTCATGTTCATAATAAAAATCATTTTCTCAGAATAACAACTTTTAAATCAAAGTTTATCATAGTTTTTAATTAACTAACCCAAAACAGCCGCGGTGTTACTACGACGGCGTAAATCCGGTTTTACGGTGTTTTTCGTGTTTCCAGGTTTTAAATCATTAAGTTAGCATATCATATAGATATAGAACATGTGTTTAGTTGATTTTAAAAGTAAAGTTAGAAGGATTAACTTTTGTTTGCGAACAAGTTTAGAATTAACTAAACTATGTTCTAGTGATTACAAGTTTAAACCTTCGAATAAGATAGCTTTATATGTATGAATCGAATGATGTTATGAACATCATTACTACCTTAAGTTCCTTGGATAAACCTACTGGAAAAGAGAAAAATGGATCTAGCTTCAACGGATCCTTGGATGGCTCGAAGTTCTTGAAGCAGAATCATGACACGAAAACAAGTTCAAGTAAGATCATCACTTGAAATAAGATTGTTATAGTTATAGAAATTGAACCAAAGTTTGAATATGATTATTACCTTGTATTAGAATGATAACCTACTGTAAGAAACAAAGATTTCTTGAGGTTGGATGATCACCTTACAAGATTGGAAGTGAGATAGCAAACTTGAAAGTATTCTTGATTTTATGTAATTAGAACTTGTAGAATATATGAAGAACACTTAGAAATTGAAGATAGAACTTGAGAGAGATCAATTATATGAAGAAAATTGAAGAATAAAAGTGTTTGTAGGTGTTTTTGGTCGTTGGTGTATGGATTAGATATAAAGGATATGTAATTTTGTTTTCATGTAAATAAGTCATGAATGATTACTCATATTTTTGTAATTTTATGAGATATTTCATGCTAGTTGCCAAATGATGGTTCCCACATATGTTAGGTGACTCACATGGGCTGCTAATAGCTGATCATTGGAGTGTATATACCAATAGTACATACATCTAAAAGCTGTGTATTGTACGAGTACGAATACTGGTGCATACGAGTAGAATTGTTGATGAAACTGAACGAGGATGTAATTGTAAGCATTTTTGTTAAGTAGAAGTATTTTGATAAGTGTATTGAAGTCTTTCAAAAGTGTATAAATACATATTAAAACACTACATGTATATACATTTTAACTTAGTCGTTAAGTCATCGTTAGTCGTTACATGTAAGTGTTGTTTTGAAACCTTTAGGTTAACGATCTTGTTAAATATTGTTAACCCAATATTTATAATATCAAATGAGATTTTAAATTATTATATTATCATGATATTATCATGTATGAATATCTCTTAATATGATATATATACATTAAATATCTTTACAACGATAATCGTTACATATATGTCTCGTTTAAAAATCATTAAGTTAGTAGTCTTGTTTTTACATATGTAGTTCATTGTTAATATACTTAATGATATGTTTACTTATCATAGTATCATGTTAACTATATATATATCCATATATATGTCATCATATAGTTTTTACAAGTTTTAACGTTCGTGAATCACCGGTCAACTTGGGTGGTCAATTGTCTATATAAAACATATTTCAATTAATCAAGTCTGAACAAGTTTGATTGCTTAACATGTTGGAAACATTTAATCATGTAAATATCAATCTCAATTAATATATATAAACATGGAAAATTTCGGGTCACTACACAAAATCAACAAATGTTCCAAAACCAATCACAACAATTGTTCCAAAGCCAAGCACAACAAGTGTTCCAAAACCAACCACAACAAAATTTTCAAACCCAACAAGCAACTTCTCAAACCCAATCGCAAGAATCGCAAAAAGTGCAAGAACCTCGGGCTACTCGCAAACACGAAAAAAAAGAAAAAAGGTATATAACTTATTGTTTATATTTATTATTTATATATATTTATATATTTTATACCTATTGTTAATATATATATATATATATATATATATATATATATATATATATATATATATATATATATATATATATATATATATTTATATATTTATTATATATTTATATATTATTATATATATTTATTATATTTACTTATTATTTATATATTTATTATATATATATATACCTACTCTAATATATTTACTTATTATTTATATATTTATTATATATATTTATTATATTTACTTATTATTTATATATTTATTATATATATATTTATATATTTATATATATATTTATTATATTTACTTATTATTATATATATTTTATTATTTATATTCATTATACCTACTATTAATATATATATTTAGTATTTATTATATATATAATTTATTATATATTATATATGTTAATGTAATATGTTAAATATTTATAGGGAAAGCGGGAGACGAACCAAGTAAAAAGAACGCAAGACGGTGGTCGCAAAAAGAGCTTTTGTAATTAGCGGAATGTATTTTTTGGATTTTTAATTATGTACTTTTTTATTTAATGTTGTTAATTTTATGTCTTTTCAATTTTATAAAAAATATTTATTTTTATTTTTAATAATAAAAATAAAATAAAACATAAAAACACGAAATTAAATGTCACATCAGCATTCCACTAACACAACACCAACTCACAGCACTCAACAACGCAACACGTCCTAGTCACCCAAAAAGTGCAAAAAGTGCACAACACGAAACCACAACACGAACCACCATTACAAATGGTCTAAACAAAGATGATAAATAAAAATTCAAATCAACAAACAAGATGAGTGACCTGAAATTCAGGATCTACTCCCTCTGTCTTATTTCAATAGTTCACGTTTGACTTTTCAAGTCTTTTTTATGAACTTTAAGTTATAATATCTTTGTTTGTGTTATGTATTATGTGATGATATTTATATGAATGTATTGAGCTTTAAACGTGTTTTCATTTATATATACATTTTACTAAATAATATATAACACAAATAAAGATATTTTAAGTCAAAGTTGGTAAAGAAAGACTTGAAAAGTCAAACGAAGACTATTGGAATGAGATAGAGAGAGTATTAAGTATTAATCATCAGATGCAAGCAACCGTTAATAGAAAATTCTTACCGATCGGATAGCTGAGTTCCAACTATTAATTGGTCCCTGAGTGATTGAATGAATCTGATCTGAATTACGTTTGTCAACTCTTTTCAAAAGATTCGAATTATGATTTTGATTATGATATGGAGTAATGGAGTAATTCTTGCCTTGTTGTCAACCAATTCAGCATCACATCAGTATCAAATGACTAAATTAAAAATTAATTAAATCAACAAATGTAACACTTAGACCACCTCCAACCCTTCGTGAGTTAGCATCGTCAGTCCTAGCTGGCATTTTCTGACGAAAATTGACGGCCGTGAACGCGGCGGCAGTTTTTGTCACAGGGGGCGTTAGTCGGGACTGTAACGGAAAAAAAGTCAGTTTGTGTTGTCGCGGTTTGATTGGGCCACGTGGACTAGCCTTTGTCTAACGGCTTTATAGCCGTTTTATACGTATGTAGGTATGTATGTGTGTGTGTGTGTGTGTGTGTGTGTGTATATATATATATATATATATATATATATATATATATATATATATATATATATATATATATATATATATATATATATGTAACAGCCGGTTTTTGTTTCTGATTTTGCAGTAGGTCGGGACGCCGTCCAGATAGGAGGGACACCGTCCAGCAACAAAAGGTGGGACGTCGTCCCGATAGGGGGGACGCCGTCCAGCAACAAAAGGTGGGACGCCGTCCAAAGTTTGGGACGCCGTCCAAACAGTCTGTCGAGCCAGCTGTTTTAATTATTTTAAAAGGGGTAAAATGGTAAAATCACTTAGATGCCGGTTTGGAGCCTTCAAGGCTGGTTCCTTGGTCATTTATGGATCATATTTCATCTTCACAAACACTCCCAACATTATTTAGAGAGAGAGGAGAAGTTCTAGAGAGAGAGAGGTGGATTTGGAGAAGAAGGAGTCGGATTCTCGCAAAAGCTCGGGTTCTAAAGTTATTCATCTCGCTCCTAGCTACGTTGTGGTGGTATTGGTAAGCTCAAACTCCGAATTTCATTTGTTAGATTTGATGTTCAAGTTAGGGTTTTGAGCTAGATTGTTGTGAAACCCTTTTAGATGATGAAGTAGGTTCATGGTGACTTGTTAATCTTGTCACTTGGCGGGTTTTGGGTTGGTTGACGTTTTAGCCTTGATTAGGGTTTGATAATGAGTTTAATCACTAGGCTTAGTGATTTTGGAAGTGTTGGAACACTTTTGGGTGTGTTTGGTTAACTAATTTTGAAATGGCTCAAAACTAGGGTTTTGGTGTCAAAATGGGTACGACACGTCTTTAACACTTGTGTTCGGGTTTAATTGGTGTGTTAGGACCATTTTCACTCGTGTAGTGATTATTGGTTAGTTTTGGGCACAGTTTGTACTTGGAAGTGCATTTGGGTCGAAATTGCACTAAGTGTCATATGGGTTGGTTTGTAAGTCAACCCTAATCGTGTTATTGTATTTGTGATAATGGAATAGGTACTTTCCATTGGCGCGTTGCGGATTATTCGGAAGCATTCATCAAGATGACGAGGTGAGTGTTAATATCCTATGTGCATATGTATGTGTAGGATGGGTGCGGGTCGGGTTGAAGTGTTTCTTGGTTATAGAGCTCACTTCACATATAGGTGGATTTGATGGACTTATGTATAGGTCCAATTGGCACGGTTGTGCATTTTGGTTGGCCACCTTTGGCGGGGTACACAATTTGTGTGTACATTATCACACGCGGTATGATGTGGATTATATAACCCCAATGGCGAAGGGTTAATATTGTGATGCGGACTTAGATATAACCCCAATGGCGAAGGGTAGTATTGTGAGTGGAATAATTATACGTATGTGTATATGGCGTATTTATTTGTGAATGTTATGGTATGAACCATCGAGCCGGTAGTGCCATAATGTGTGTGTGTGATAGGATGTGAACCACGAGCCGGTAGCATCGAGTGTGAACCACGAGCCGGTAGCACTATAAAATAATTGATGTGAACCACGAGCCGGTAGCATCAAGTGTGAACCACGAGCCGGTAGCACTATAAAATAATTGATGTGAACCACGAGCCGGTAGCATCGAGTGGGAACCACGTGCCGGTAGCACTATAAAATAATTGATGTGAACCAAGAGCCGGTAGCATCGAGTGTGAACCACGAGCCGGTAGCACTATAAAAGAGTATGACTCAATTGCGTATGGTGTGAACCACGAGCCGGTAGCACCATAGCGTTATGGTTAACCTTGGGAGTTTTACGCGTTGTTATATATATATTGTATACGTATAATGTTGTATTGACGTGATGTAGCTAACCTTCTGGTTGTAGCTTATTGGCATTGTTCGCAACGTTGTTTGCGAACTTACTATATTGTTGGTGTTGTTAGCTTGTGCTTAGTGAACGTACGGTATGCTAGGTTTAACTTGCCTTATACTTGGATGCTTCGGTATGCGCTATTTGATTATTATTGTGGCGTGTCCATTTTATACATATATATGTATGTAGTATATTTTCACTCACTAAGCGTTAGCTTACCCTCTCGTTGTTTACATTTTTATAGATTGCATGGATGCGGTTGCTCGGGTAAGCGCGGGGACTAGTGGACTTGCGTAGTTGCTTTAGAAGACTTGCCTTTGGATTTGTTTAGGATTGGGTAGCGTATCCCCAATCCCATGCTCGGTCTATGTTTTGTATAAACTAATGGGTCGAAATAGTCACTTGTGGTATTTTGGGTCGATGTGGGCCCGGTGTCGTAAAACTCGATTTTTATTATGAAAAACTCTTAGTTTAACCTATTGTAATATATTGTGAAAGTGTGTTGGTTTAAAAGTGTCGGGAAGCGGGTTTTTCACCCGTGTGTAAAACGTAAAACTGATCAGAATCTGGCAGCACATCTAGACGCCGTCCCAGATGGCTGGACGCCGTCCTGGTTTTTACAACAGGACACCGTCCAGATTACTGGACGCCGTCCAGATCAACTGTTTCAGAAAAAAAAATTTATGGCACTTTTACGGATGGTTAACGGGTTGGGTTGTTACAAGTGGTATCAGAGCATGGTCTAAGGGATTTAGGTGACTTGAGATAGGTGCCTAGACTTAGACTTTTGTGTGTGCTTATTTGTTGCGGGACTTGTAGGATTACGGGTCGGAATGGGAATTTGGTTAGTACCTTAATTGATAGGTGGACTAACGTGTATATTAATACGTGGATATTATTAATATACGATTGTGTTATGTTTATGTTTATGTTGCGTTGCGAATATTATCGAGCAAGATGGTCGTTGTACTAACGAAGGGATACGATGTGTGTGCGTAATAAGGACTTGCAAACCTTATTACGGGTGCAAATCGTATTTAACAAGTGATGTACGACGAGTGTTGAGCAAGATGGGGCGGTGTTATGCGTGTTGTTTTATACGTTCGTGGACTAATCGTTTTGCATTCTTTAGAATGACGACGCAAAACGAGATCGAGACGAATGACAAGGAGTTTAACTCTAGAGTTGCGGCCGCCATTGCGGAGCAAATGAGTGCGTTTCGAGAAGAAATGGATAGGAAGTATTCCGAATTTCGGGGTAGTAGTGAAATGGAGCGTTGTCTTAAGAGCTTCATGAGGACTAAACCCCCGATGTATGACGGGAAACCGGATCCTTTGGTAAGCACAACTTGGATTTTGGATGTCGAAGGGTGTTTTTGTACTATTGATTGCCCTCCCGAGAAAAAGACGAGACTCGCTACTAGTCTGTTGCGGGGCAGGGCAAGGGATTGGTTGGATGGTAAGATCGATCTTGTCGGTGGCGAAACGTTTATGGCCTTATCGTGGAACGAGTTTAAGGAGGAATTCTTCGAGGAGTTCCGGACTTCGGCCGATTTGTGGGAATTGCGTAATGAGTTGCGAAATTTGCGGCAAGGATCTATGGATTTGAATACTCTCAAGACGACCTTTATGGCGAAGGCTCGTTTTTGCCCGGAGTATTTGGGGAATGATCGGTTGTTAATGGGGGATTTCTATCGGACCATGAATGACGACTTGAAAAGTAAAATTAGTCGCGGTCAAGCGAAATCGTTTGCGGAATTATACGACTTGGCTAGAGGTTTCGAGTCGTATACGCGATCAAAGATGTGTGAACCTTCAAGTAAGGTTCGGGTTGATTCGTACGGCGCCCCGGGTAAGAAAAATAAGGGTGCAAGTGCGAGTACGGGTAATGTGGGAAAAGGCACGGTGGATTCTCGTGCACCTAGATGTTTGAATTATGGTATTAGGGGCCACAAGTTGTGGGAGTGCACAATGCCGAGAAGTGATGACGGGATGTGCTACTATTGTCATAAGGAGGGGCATCGCAAGCCGGATTGTCCCGAGCTGGCGGCGAATGCCGTAAGGAGACGTTGAGGTACGTTTCATTTTAATAAATATGTCATTTGAATATTTATTTATGTGGCGTTCAAGTTCGGTTTTGTTATTGCATTGTGTTGTGCATGTTATTGTTAAGGGTGACGTTCCTAATGGAACTACCCTATGGTAATGATTGATTTTTGGACGAAGGGCATAAGACTTGGTGTAACCAAGCATTCCTTAGTATTTGGGAAATGTTTCTACCAAGCCATGGAAATGGGTTTTGGTGTTCGATTGTTAAGAGCGTGTTCTCTTGTATGTGGAAGTTGATGAACTATGAGGTTCGTCAGGTGGTTGGAACCCTTGAAATCGAGTGTTTTGAATCTCGATGTATGTTGGTAATGGAGTTTATATGACGCGACATTAGGTGCCTCTTTTATACCTACTAGCGTGGTGTTCAACTCCGATTGTGTTGCGGTTACATTGTACTTAGGGTACCGAAGTGAAACCCTTAGGTACATGAGTGACTAGGTGGAAATTGACAAACTAGAGCAATTGGATGATTGCGAGGGTGTGGTTTGTGTAATTGTAGTACACTTTTCGTTCGAAGTGTTTGAGGATTGATTTAAATCCTTCGTGTGCTCTCGGTTGGAGCAAGATGTGGTGATGGGTCGTAAGATCCCAATTGTTGGTAAAGTCTACCTTTGGTAGCATGGTACGGTTGTAAGAGATGCGGTTATGTGATGTAGTTCCAAGTGGGGGAGTTACACTCCCGCCCGAGGAAGTTTTAGTGTGAGATTTCGGATGACGTTTTAGTAAGATCCGAAAATTGTGTTGGGACCTAGTTTGGTCGATTTGTGGTAGATTACAGTTTCGGATAAATTGGACTTATGGTTTGGATTTGAATTATCACCGAGGTGGTAATGTGGTAAATCTCGTTGAGAGATAATGGACGTGTTTGGTGAGCAAGGTGAAATCCTTCTGTTAAGGGAGGTGTGTGTCGGATTCTCTTCTAGAGAATTATTGTCTTGTGCCTATGTTTGATATAGGTGGTTCTTGCTCGATTGTGGATGGTTAGTGGTATCCGTTAGGGTTCACTATAGTGTAACAGAGCGCGATGTTGCACTACTCGTTGTTTGAGGCCGAAAGTGCGTATGTGATTGATGAAGCATGACCTTCGGGGTCCGCTGACTTCATCGTGGTATTGATGAATGATGAAGCATGACTTTCGGAGTTCGATGACTTCATCATGGGATTGTTGATTAATGAAGCATGACCTTCAGGGTCCGCTGACTTCATTACGGTGTGGTTGATTGGTGAAGCATGATCTTCGGGTCCGCTGACTTCATCATGGTTGTTGATTGGTGGAGCATGACCTTTAGGGTCCGCTGACTTCATCATGGGAGTATGCGATTGGTGAAGCATGATCTTCGGGTCCGCTGACTTCATCATGAGCGAGGTGATATATCGGTGAAGCATGACTTTCGGGTCCGCTGACTTCATCCGGTGTTAAGATTGGTGAAGCATGGCCTTCGGGGTCCGCTGACTTCATTAGGAGAGTAATGTTACGTCGGTATAGCATAACATTATCGGGAAATGCGAGTACCGGTGGGAAATGAGAGTACCATTCTTGAGTTGTGTTGTGGGAACTATCGGTGGTTTTATACGCCGATGGTGGGGTCATGAGGACCGTGTGGTGTGATTTGTGATACGATAGCCGTGTTTCGCTCACATGTTGTCACGGGTGTGACAATAGCCGATTTTGTACACCTTAGGACTAGCGTTGCCATAGTCGTTCTGGGCGCTTTTGGTTTTAACCGTTTGTTATTATGTTACGGTAGTTGCGTATGGGTCGTATTTCGCACTACAAGGGATGTTTAGTGATTGGTGTTATCCGTAAGGGTTCGTTTGGTTCGGTCTCCATCGTTTCGTGTTGTTGACCTTAGGTTGACTTGGTTACTTCTAGCATTGTACCTGTAATGGTACGCTGAAGGGTTGATATCTTGGTCCGAGATTGGTTGAGTTTTCTCGATGATAGGGAGTGAGCATGGTTTTAGTGCTCGGATAGTGGGTTTGATAAATTGCGGGAGACGATTCTAGTTGTTAAAGGTGATTCCTTGGGAAGAGTTCACTAGGAAAGTCGGATTGGGACTTATGTTGAGGACCGTGGAGTGTGGTCGGTTTGGTTAAGTGACGAGGATCACGAGGACGTGATCGATTCTAAGTGGGGGAGAGTTGTAACACCCTGTTTTTGTTTCTGATTTTGCAGTAGGTCGGGACGCCGTCCAGATAGGAGGGACGCCGTCCAGCAACAAAAGGTGGGACGCCGTCCCGATAGGGGGGACGCCGTCCAGCAACAAAAGGTGGGACGCCGTCCAAAGTTTGGGACGCCGTCCAAACGGTCTGTCGAGCCAGCTGTTTTAATTATTTTAAAAGGGGTAAATGGTAAAATCACTTAGATGCCGGTTTGGAGCCTTCAAGGCTGGTTCCTTGGTCATTTGTGGATCATATTTCATCTTCACAAACACTCCCAACATTATTTAGAGAGAGAGGAGAAGTTCTAGAGAGAGAGAGGTGGATTTGGAGAAGAAGGAGTCGGATTCTCGCAAAAGCTCGGGTTCTAAAGTTGTTCATCTCGCTCCTAGCTACGTTGTGGTGGTATTGGTAAGCTCAAACTCCGAATTTCATTTGTTAGATTTGATGTTCAAGTTAGGGTTTTGAGCTAGATTGTTGTGAAACCCTTTTAGATGATGAAGTAGGTTCATGGTGACTTGTTAATCTTGTCACTTGGCGGGTTTTGGGTTGGTTGACGTTTTAGCCTTGATTAGGGTTTGATAATGAGTTTAATCACTAGGCTTAGTGATTTTGGAAGTGTTGGAACACTTTTGGGTGTGTTTGGTTAACTAATTTTGAAATGGCTCAAAACTAGGGTTTTGGTGTCAAAATGGGTACGACACGTCTTTAACACTTGTGTTCGGGTTTAATTGGTGTGTTAGGACCATTTTCACTCGTGTTAGTGATTATTGGTTAGTTTTGGGCGAAGTTTGTACTTGGAAGTGCATTTGGGTCGAAATTGCACTAAGTGTCATATGGGTTGGTTTGTAAGTCAACCCTAATCGTGTTATTGTATTTGTGATAATGGAATAGGTACTTTCTATTGGCGCGTTGCGGATTATTCGGAAGCATTCATCAAGACGACGAGGTGAGTGTTAATATCCTATGTGCATATGTATGTGTAGGATGGGTGCGGGTCGGGTTGAAGTGTTTCTTGGTTATAGAGCTCACTTCACATATAGGTGGATTTGATGGACTTGTGTATAGGTCCAATTGGCACGGTTGTGCGTTTTGGTTGGCCACCTTTGGCGGGATACACAATTTGTGTGTAGATTATCACACGCGGTATGATGTGGATTATATAACCCCAATGGCGAAGGGTTAATATTGTGATGCGGACTTAGATATAACCCCAATGGCGAAGGGTAGTATTGTGAGTGGAATAATTATACGTATGTGTATATGGCGTATTTATTTGTGAATGTTATGGTATGAACCATCGAGCCGGTAGTGCCATAATGTGTGTGTGATAGGATGTGAACCACGAGCCGGTAGCATCGAGTGTGAACCACGAGCCGGTAGCACTATAAAATAATTGATGTGAACCACAAGCCGGTAGCATCGAGTGTGAACCACGAGCCGGTAGCACTATAAAATAATTGATGTGAACCACGAGCCGGTAGCATCGAGTGTGAACCACGTGCCGGTAGCACTATAAAATAATTGATGTGAACCACGAGCCGGTAGCATCGAGTGTGAACCACGAGCCGGTAGCACTATAAAAGAGTATGACTCAATTGCGTATAGTGTGAACCACGAGCCGGTAGCACCATAGCGTTATGGTTAACCTTGGGAGTTTTACGCGTTGTTATATATATATTGTATACGTATAATGTTGTATTGACGTGATGTAGCTAACCTTCTGGTTGTAGCTTATTGGCATTGTTCGCAACGTTGTTTGCGAACTTACTATATTGTTGGTGTTGTTAGCTTGTGCTTAGTGAACGTACGGTATGCTAGGTTTAGCTTGCCTTATACTTGGATGCTTCGGTATGCGCTATTTGATTATTATTGTGGCGTGTCCATTTTATACATATATATGTATGTAGTATATTTTCACTCACTAAGCGTTAGCTTACCCTCTCGTTGTTTACATTTTTATAGATTGCATGGATGCGGTTGCTCGGGTAAGCGCGGGGACTAGTGGACTTGCGTAGTTGCTTTAGAAGACTTGCCTTTGGATTTGTTTAGGATTGGGTAGCGTATCCCCAATCCCATGCTCGGTCTATGTTTTGTATAAACTAATGGGTCGAAATAGTCACTTGTGGTATTTTGGGTCGATGTGGGCCCGGTGTCGTAAAACTCGGTTTTTATTATGAAAAACTCTTAGTTTAACCTATTGTAATATATTGTGAAAGTGTGTTGGTTTAAAAGTGTAGGGAAGCGGGTTTTTCACCCGTGTCTAAAACGTAAAACTGATCAGAATCTGGCAGCACATCTGGACGCCGTCCCAGATGGCTGGACTCCGTCCTGGTTTTTACAACAGGACGCCGTCCAGATTACTGGACGCCGTCCAGATCAACTGTTTCAGAAAATTTTTTTTATGGCACTTTTACGGATGGTTAACGGGTTGGGTTGTTACAATATATATATATATATATATATATATATATATATATATATATATTGTAACAACCCAACCCGTTAACCATCCGAATATATATATATATATATATATATATATATATATATATATATATATATATATATATATATATTCGGATGGTTAACGGGTTGGGTTGTTACAATATATATATATATATATATATATATATATATATATATATATATATATATATATATATATATATATATATATATATATATATATATATATATATATATATATATATATATTTATTTATTTTCTTTTCCATTATAAATACTAACACTTTCATTTCATTTTTACACAAAAAAAAAACAACAAATTTCTATCAATAATTATACATTTTACTCAAAATAATTATGGCGTCATATTTACTAGCTTCCGATTCTAATTCGGAGGATGTTCGTGTTATCCAACTTATTCAAGAATTGGACGAAGAGTCCGAAGTCGAGTCTGTACCTCGTATTCCTAGAGTTCGTGGACACGTTTTGAGAGATCGAGAGTCAGCAGCACAACGTCTTTGGAACGATTACTTTGCCGACGCACCAGTTTATCCGGCTAAGAAATTTAAAAGGCGGTTTTGAATGCGCATAAACTTATTTCTACGTATAGCTCAAGGTATAACTACATTTAATGGTAATTATATTCCTGAACATTTCAATTTTTTTTAGAGAAAGAAATGATGCACTTGGTAGGCAGTCGTTTACTACTTTACAAAAGTGTATTTCGGCTATACGTCAATTGGCTTATGGATTGAGCCCCGATGCTCTCAATGAATATTTACATATGAGTGAGAAAACATCAGTATTATGTTTAGACAACTTTTGTAAATGTATTATTGATTCATATAAAAGTCGATACATGAGATCTCCCACAGCAACCGATGTTGCACGATTATATAGTGCACACGAGAAGAAGCATGGATTTGAGGGTATGCTCGGTAGTATCGATTGCATGCATTGGGAATGGAAGAATAGTCTTGTCGCTTATAAAGGACAATACGCTAGGGGTGATCACAAGAAACCGACGATTATGCTTGAAGCGGTGACTTCATATCACTTGTGGATTTGACATGCCTTTTTCGGGATAACAGGTTCCAACAATGATATTAATGTTTTGAATCAGTCACCGGTTTTTGATGCACTAAAGAAGGGTTCAGCTCCATCTGCACCATTTGAGGTTAATGGTCATCAATACACCAAAGGTTATTACCTTGCTGATGGTATATATCCCGATTGGGCGACACTGATCAAAGGAATGTCGTGCCCCACAGATGAACCAATGATTAAGTTCACGAGATTTTAAGCAAGTGCAATGTGAATGAAAGGACATAGAGAGGGCATTTGGTGTTCTTCAAGGGCGATTTCATATTTTAAGTCAACCTTCACGGACTTTGAAAGTAAACAAGATGCGAAGAGTAATGGAATGTTGTCTCATTTTACATAATATGATTTTAGAAGACGATGATTTTGCGTTACGTAAATGCGAAGAAAGGTTTATAACCGAGGAAAGAGCAAATCGAACCCAACTAGTTAGGAATAGAGGACGTGATCAAGACATTGTTACAAGAGAAATAAGGGATAGGGCAGTGCACGACCAACTGACTGAAGATTTAATCGACCATATTTGGAGTCTTCATATGATTTAATCGCTAAGATATGAATTTTGTCTACATACTATTCATGCAGTCAATGCAGTAAAACGTGTCTAGACTAAGAATGATAAGCAGGTAATTTCCGACAAGAAATGATAAGCAAAACTTTTGACATGCAGACACGGTCGAAGTCCAGACTCACTAATGCATCTAAACAACCATCAGTTAGACACACTAATGCAAGACCTGGTTCGCTAAGACCACCGCTCTGATACCAACTCTAACGACCCGTCCTAATCCATCTGGACGAATACATTACAATTTATTTCATCGCGAGGTACTTGACCTCTATATGATACATTTTACAAACATTGCATTCGTTTTAAAAAGACAAACTTTCATTACATCGAAAATTGACGGCATGCATATCATTTCATAATATATCCAACTATAATTGAATTAATAATAATCTTGATGAACTCAACGACTCGAATGCAACATCTTTTGAAATATGTCATGAATGACTCCAAGTAATATCTCTAAAATGAGCAAATGCACAACGGAAGATTTTTTTCATACCTGAGAATA
The DNA here is from genome assembly GCF_046630445.1 of Rutidosis leptorrhynchoides. Lineage (NCBI taxonomy): Eukaryota > Viridiplantae > Streptophyta > Magnoliopsida > Asterales > Asteraceae > Rutidosis > Rutidosis leptorrhynchoides. The sequence continues at coordinate 32,135,523 of NC_092338.1, forward strand.
AACATGCTTTCAAGTATCAACCAAAAGGTTGGTGAGTTCATAGGTTTATCATAAAACAATAAAATTCATCATTTTGATAGACCACAAGATTTAAATCCTGCATGGTACAAATGGGCCCGAATCCTATACCCACCTGTAATGTACATGCGATATCTTTTAAATACAGTACACATTTCTAGTGTACGAAATCATCTTTCATAAATCTTAGTAATCGTACACATATCTTGTGCACAAAAATAACATACACATAACCTGTGTATAAAATCATTCTCTCGATACATAACATTCACTTTTTATTGCTTTCATAGCTTGGCTTGGTAACCGACCTTAACATATAATGCGCATAATAATATCCCCAAAACAGAACATCTCGTTTGTATAATAATCATATAAACTTCGAAGTACTAAACACCACGCCTACTAGCCCTTCCGTCTAGTGAACATTCTGGGTGAGGGTGTTAAACCCGGTAGCTACCTTTAGGATTCGCGTCAATTAGGCGTGCACTAATTCTCAAAATTAGTGATGTTCCCTAATTCTTAGGTTACCAAGCAATAATAATCAGGGGGAAAATATTCATATCAATTGTGGCAATTATCACGTCCACATAATTCAATGGTGGCAATTATCACTTCCACATAATTCAATGGTGGTAATTATCACGTTTACATAATTCATTCGAGGAATGTTTTGCTTGTGTCTATCTCGTCAAACATTTATAAAAGCATTTCATGTATTCGCAGTTCAAAATGTATTTCAAAAGCATTTAATAAAGCAGTTGTAAAAGTAGCGCATGTATTCTCAGTCCCAAAAATGTAAAGAGTAAAAGGAAATCAAATGAACTCACCCTACAATATTTTGTAGTAAAAATATTCATACGACGAAACTGAACAATGCAGGGTTGGCCTCGAATTCACGAACCTATATCATTTATATATATTAACACATATAATGGTAGTCGAATAAATTTATATATTATTAGTGATTTAATTGTTATTTTAAATTAGGTGTTTCATTAATAACCTAATTAATTATATTTATTAATATTTATTATAAAAGTATTAATATAGTTATATTTTATATACGAAATATATTTAAAACTAAAGTTATAGTTAGTAATATTAATTATAATAATAATAATGATAAAAATAATACTAACTTTAATAAAAAAAATAATTTAAAAATAGTGATACTTTTAGTAATAATGATTATAATAATAGTAATACTGATAATAATAATAACTATAATAATAATTTTACTACTAATGATAATAATTTTTAAAAATAATAATACTAATAATGATAATCATACTAATAATAAGGATAATACTATTAATGATGTTGTTAGTAATAATAATACTAATAATGTTTAATTATGATACTAATAATAATAATAATAATAATAATAATAATAATAATAATAATAATAATAATAATAATAATAATAATAATAATAATAATAATAATAATAATAATAATAATAATAATATGAATAATAAATGTACTACCTTAAAGAATAGCTTCCTAAAAAGATGTCACAATCCGGGCTCGAACCCGCAACTTCCCACTAAACCCACCACACTCTTAACCATCCCTCTGCTTCTGCTTTTCTGATTTAATACCCAACTATATCTATAAATCTAATATATCTTTCTATTTTCCTCCATTATACGCATCATCTATATATCAGTTTCAGTTTCTATGTTTTTCTTCTCGGCCCAACAATCCAATAACGGCCCAAACTTGTTAAATGATCCACTTAACTTAATCCTGGATCCACTAAATAATAATCGGTGGTAGTAGTCGATTAAACAACTGTAGGTTTAATTTAATATGTAAAATCATAGTGGCAAACACAAATGGGCAGGAATTCCGTTCCATTATCATGTATTCATTATTATTTGTAATCGCCCTCATCATCTTTGAATCTCATCATCTTCACGTATCAAACTTTTATCATAACCCTAATCTAATTATTGTTATAATCATTATCAATATCATCATAACCTTGCGTTACTTTTATCATCATCTAAATCATCGCCTACAGTCAATATCATGAACCGTAATCATAATTCACAAACATTCCCCTCATGATCATTTCGTTTAACCTCATAACTAAACTTCTGTGTCTGATCAAGCAAAAACATTCGAATTGTTTGCAGCTGTACAGCTTAATTCGAATTATAAAAGTAGTTAAAGTAAAAAGGTATTTCAACAGGTATCATAGCTTAGCACTAAACTTATGATTTTGAACCTTTATTTATTCGACTTAACAACCTTCAATTATGGCCCATTCATTGTACTAAGTCCACCTCACTACACCAACTATGGTCAGCCATCAAGTGTGTATTGTGTCCCATACTTAAATCATAAAACAAATGTCCCTTTAATCTCATTGTCGGCCATCTAGTTTCCACAAATTCTTTATGCAAGTAGTAATAAAAAATTAGGTTGATATCATTTAAATGGTGAACATAACTCACCTATTTCTTTCTGTGATAGTTTACACAATGGAAGACAAGTTATAGAGAGCAACTTCAACTGCAGCGAGTTTGTGTTGGTGATAGTTCTTGGTTTGTATGGTGGTGAGGTTCAAGGTTGAATACGGTTTCACGGCCATAACAAACATGGAAGTTAAAAACACAAGGTGATGGCGATGGTTAATCGAAGTAAGAAAAAGAAGGTCACGTGATGGTGTGATTTGTGTTCTTGCAGAGTTTATGATGGTGACTAGTGGTTCAAGATTTAAGTTCAGGGTGACGGTGATTCAAGATGGTGTTGGGTTTGTAAATAACAAAAAAATAGAAAGTGTTATATCGAGTTTGAAGTGGGTTCGGTTTACAGGTGTATTTGGGTTTTAGTATTGCTCATATATAACCGAAAATATTAGAAGTAAAAAAAGTGTGCTGGTGTTGGTTTTGGGTCGGTGCTTGATTAACGAAACAGAAATAAGAATAGAACTACAGCAGTTTGATCAATAAGAATATAGTAGTAGTGATGGTGTTTGTTGTTATGGTGAAAGTGGTGGGTTTTGTTCTTTTGATAAACCGAAGGTGATGATAGTTTGAGAGTGAAGGTGGTGATTTAGTGGTTCATGATGGTGTTTCATGGTGATGAGGTTGTTGTGTGATTCGAACGAAAACACAAAGAAAAATATATATATATAGAAACGTTCCGATTGTTATGGTGTCGTGGTGTTTGACACTCGAGCTAGATGGCGAGAGTGCAAGTGGTTCTCCGGAGATGATGACTATGGTGGTTTGGTGATGGTACCTTGATAGAAACTAAAGAAACAAAAGAATGATTTTCAGATGGGTGTTTGGTTTTTGTGGGTTTTCTATGTAGTACCGGTATATATATATATATATATATATATATATATATATATATATATATATATATATATATATATATATATATATATATATATATATGCTGTTTATATATATAGGTATATAATATGGAAACTCAATTGGTGAAGAAAATAAAAAAAATCACACAGTTACAATTCACTAATTGTTGTCTCAATTCAATCACGGGTAAGAAAACAGGAATATATATAATATTTATATATTCTGTAAAGTTTAATTATAAGAAAGATAACAGAAATTTTAAATCAATTCAATCAAGAAACAGTAACCAAACAAGTTCTCGTGAATTTTATTTGTATACATGGTACCGACAATTCACAGACTGTGTATCGTGTCCATTGCTAAACAGTTAAAATATAAAAGTGTTCCTAAAAATTTATAATTTTTAAATTAAGTCCATTTATTTATTTTGGCCATTACATGTTTGAAACCTGATCAAAAATATTCGATAATTATTTATTTTCTGTTCCAATTTATATGTACGGAGTACAAAAACTTAGCTTGAAAAGGTAAAAAAATATTTATCAAAACTATTATCTTTTTAATCAAATTTTGGAACAACTTTTATTTTAAAACTTTATATATATATATATATATATATATATATATATATATATATATATATATATATATATATATATATATATATATATATATATTAGACCTATTTTAAAAATAATTAAACGTTAACCGAAAGTTACAGACATTTATCATTTAAGCTCAAAATTAATTCTATTTAATATACACTATGTATATATATAAACAGTTGTAAATAACAAAATTTACTACGCAAATAAATATATATTAAATAATTAAATTAGATATAACAATATATATACAAGAAATATACGTATAAAATAATAGTTTTTATTACAATGTATTTTATTGTACATATTTATTTATAACAATAAATGTATATAATAGTTTATTAATGTTCATGTTATTATATATATTATATATATATACATATATATATATATATATATATATATATATATATATATATATATATATATATATATATATATATATATATATATATATATATATATATATATATATATATATATATATATATATATATATATATATATATATATATATTAATGTTCATGTTATTATAATACTTTATTATATATATTATACATATATTTATATATACACATATTTATATATATCCACATATTTACAAGCAATGGTTCATGAATCATCGGGGACAGTCGAAGGTCACATGAATATCTGAAACAGTTAAAAATTTTTGAGACTCAACCTAAAAGACTTTGCTCATCGTGTCGGAAACATATAAAGATTAAGTTTAAATTTGGTCGGAAATTTCCGGGTCGTCACACCTACTGAAATTGACACTGATAACTGACATTTTGAGTTAAAAAATATCAGAAACTGACAATGCCAGTCAGATTCAGATTACACTTTTTGGCCGAAAAGAGCAACAACTGCCTGTGACGTCGTAGTATGGTATCAATTCCCGCAAAATAAATGAAAAGAAAAAAGAAACGGCACGTGAAACGCACGTGCTATCAGTTACTAGCTCGTTACAAAATTCCAGCTGATAACCGCTTGATTAAGTCACGAAATGGAAAGTAGAATTGACGGAAAACGTTTGAGTTCATCATCCAGCCATTTGTGGCATATTTGTACTTCTGGTGTTGCACTAGATGAATTTGATTAAAAATTACATAAGCACTTATTTTGTCTCTAAATTTTAATTACTCATTATATTATTATACAGTTACATTCATATAAGATCTAAATAAATTTTAGTTTAATAACATTTGTCAAATGTAAAAAGGTTCCTTCAATATACCCGTGATTGTATGGATCTTTTAATTTTAACTAGTAATGGAGTAATAGAGTAATTGTTGCTTTGTTGTCAACCAATTCAGCATCACATCAGTATCAAAAGGCTAAATTAAAAAACAATTAATTAAATTAAATATTAAATAATACAATAATACTGTACCAATAAGTCCGGCAAAATAAATGGAAAAACACGGGATAAACAAGGAAACGGCACGTAACACGCACGTGCTATCAGACACTAAAAAACGCCCAAATATGACTAGCTCGTTACAAAATTTCCAGCTGATAACTGCTTGATTAAGTCACGAAATGGAAAGTAGAATTGACGGAAAACGTTCGAGTTCATCATCCAGCCATTTGTTGCAGAAGATAAGAGGTATTTGTATTGTAATCAAATCAAATTGATCGATATAACTGAGATTCATCTGATATATATTTACTTGCATTTGCAGATTTTTGTCGTTCGATTGTTGAAGATCTTTCATACGGTCGTTCTCCGGTGATTTACATTAATCGTTTTCGTAATTACTGCACCGATACTTCTGGAAACTGGTTAGTTAGTTTATTTTTTTTTTCTCAATTTTGTCAATTTGATTTTGTGCATACATACATACTTGAGGCAGTTTTTGAGCTGGATTAAGCCATTAATGGTAGTTATGATTGTGCATATTTGTGTTTAGAGCACCTTCGGTTGTAGCAGTATATAGCATAATTTTGTATTAATATAATTCATTTATAGAATTATCTACTTATGTTTATGTGTGATACTGTAATTAAGCGACTGCTTGAAATAACTAGTTTCTGTGTTGCTGCTTCTGTTACACAGCTATTGCAATCATGATTCCATCAAGGGAGTTGAGGTTCTCACGCTACAACAGGAGTGCCATGCTCGTAGGTTGGGTGAGTACGCTTTGTTCAACAGAGCAGTTAATTTTCTATAGGAGACTCTGGAAGGATCTTTTCGGATTGCTTTCGTTTACAACGTATAGCTATACTGCTTTCGTTTCAGATATTTTATTGCGAGTGCTACTTATTGTTCAACAACTTCTGCAAGAGAATAGGCATGGGTCTAAGAGAGACATTTATTACATGCATACCTCCGTGTTTCGAGGTGAGTCTGAATATCTTAAGGTTCAATCAGTGTAGCATACAGTTATCAGAATTATGATTTGAATGTTGTTTAACTGTGCAACATACAAAGTCTGTTATGTCATTTGACATAAAAAGATCAAAAGATTTCATTAAAATGTGCACAAACTGCTTGGTTAATCTGCATAATAGTTTTGATTAGTGTACATGTTTTTCCTCGGACATTGTATCAAACTCTATATACCATTTTTGTTGAGTACCCCCCTTAGCTATATACGAAGTTTAAGTAAGAGAACTTGAGATAACATCACTTTCCTTGACCTGTTTTTTGTTTGAAAATTATCATATTCCAGAACAATCAACTGTAGAGCGTGCCATCAATGACATCTGCATCATTCTTCAGTGCAGTCGCCATAACTTAAATGTTGTATGTAATGTCCTCATCTTCTTGCATATGTAATTTAGTTGCTGGTAAAAGTATATATCTATGGAAGATCCTATGAGATGAATGTCTACCCACATTGAGGACTGATCTCCAATCTCCAATAAGTACTGTTTGATTTCTCTGTTATGACATCAAAATTGGTGGGTTACGGATTACCATATATGGACCAAAATCTCTTCACTCACTTGAAATGAATATCCCATATTTCTATTGGAATGATCAAAATGGGTATGTGATCATACCATTTCCGGTTATGTTGAATTCCATTTATAAGCATCCCACATTGGCTTAGCAAGACCACTATAAAAGCTTAGGAATTATCGTGCCTTTTAGTTTAATTACACATTAAAAAAAAAATAATAAAAATAAATAAATTAGTATGTTGATTTTCTATAACATTTTCTTCTAATTCCATGTTCAACGTCTTTCCCTTTGCAGGTGTCTGTTGCGAAAGGGTAGGTACCTGCCAAAAATCCATAAGAATGATGGAAGTGATGTCCACCTCTGTGTAACATCACCCATGGATCATTGAATTTTCTAAACTGAAGGAGCTACTTATTTATTTATTTATTTATTTATTTTTTTTTTTTTTGTATAACTTTCGTGATAAACCCTGAAAGGATGTCAACCTCTGTGTAACACCAACCATTGATCATTAATAATATATTGTTTCAGATTGGTGATGGGATGGCTTAGATTCTCAGAAGCTGACATGATGTATAACTGCCTAAACCACCCTGATACTGTAAGAAAGAAAATGTCATCTCTTACGCTTTGATAACTGGATTCAGATTAATGATTAATATATGGGTTTTCTGGTAGGCACACTCTATTCCGGTACATGTAGAAGATGTGAAAGGTGTTCAGATAGCAATGACATCTGTAAATGAAAGACATATGCTTGTTATTTAATCACACTATAAATTGTCTAGCCTTTCAGTTTCCCCTTAGGCTCTCCAGATGTGTTGGTGTTACTAATACAAATTTTTTTTTTTTTTTGTTGTTGTTTTTTTTTTTTTTTTTTTTTTTTTTGTTATTATGCATAGATATCATTAGTGTTGCAGACTACATACTAGTTGTTGAGAAAGAATCAGGTGAGGCATGTTTTTAATAACACTAGTGGGTTGCTATTTGAAACTCATAAAAGTGTTGTGTTTTTTTGTTCGATGCAGTATTCCAAAGACTTGCAGATGATTGTTTTTGCAAGACTAATCGTTGCATTGTCATCACAGTAAGCAAGTCTTCAGTTGAATATCTCCACGGTAATTAGCCATTTTAACTATATCTAATTATCTATCTACAGGGAAGAGGTTATCCTGATATTCCAACACGAAGGTAAATTCTGTTATTAGTATTACAAATTAGAAAACACAGACCAAAAACAACTTGCCTTTGATGTTATTTGTACCTGTGCGTTTTAAATTTGCAGGTTCTTGCGTCTACTCATTGAGAAGCTGCATTTGCCTGTCTTTTGTTTGGTTGATTGTGATCCATATGGCTTTGACATCCTGACCACGTACCGGTTTGGTTCACTGGTATGTCTCGAGGCCATATATTATCAACCTATCATGGCAATGGTCAATAAAAAGGTCATGCTGATTCGAATTCTCTCTTAATAAAAATATTTTTTAAAAGCAAATGGCATATGATGCGAAGATAATGAGGCTTCCTGAGATACAATGGCTTGGCGTATTTCCTTCAGATGCTGAAACGTACGGTGTTCCACAACAATGTCTCCTTCCTATGACAGTTAAAGGTAATGCGCCTCTAAATCGCTTTCTTACAGTTGTTTATTTTTCCTCCTTTATTGAATCTAATATATACGTATGTCAGATAGGAGCAAAACTGAGGCAATTTTGAACCGATGCTATTTGCAGAGAATAGTGCCACAGTGGAGGTTTATAATGTTCTCTTTTCAACTTTCTTCTTATGTATTACTCCTAATTATAATTATATTTTAAAGAATATATTTTCTTTTGATAAGGTTGAAGCTACAGTTGCTTCTGGAAAGTGGAGTGAAGTTTGAGATTGAAGCATTATCTGTCCACTCACTTACATTCTTATCAAAAGAGTATCTACCATCTAAGATTCAAGGTAGATTTTTCATGTCAAATTCTAACTTATAAAAATGATTCCACAAATCTACTAACATTAATTAAATATTTAACCCCAAAATATAAGTTATGCATAGAAACAAATCACGGTGCATGATATAGATCCCTCCATGATCCATAACTAGTAATATAACTGTATCCATAAATAAATTTATAAAATTGAAACTTATGGAAAAATATAACCCAAGACTCCATCAATTGTAATTAGATGCTAACATGAGTAATTCAACTACATAGAGAAAACTAAAACATAATATAAATGTCTCATAAAAAATATCAATCACATCAAACTTCAGCACGTTGGAGGTCGACGTCACTCGATGTTGAGTCTTTTTTAAATGAGTCTTTTAATCGCACTGCCGATCTTCTGGAGAGTACTTTTTGAGGATTTATTATTATTAATTGTAGGTAGTGGTGCTTCTATATGTTGTCCAGAACATTCAGAAGCATCCCCTGCACATTCTAGATGCCTGAACGGATAGTTGGGTTGATAACAATAGTTAAATCCATGCCCCCCATTATACCCTGGATATAAGTAATTTCCACCTGCCCCGTAATTGTTAGGAGGATCTTTCTTGGGCGATTTTGGTATGTCATACAAGTTTGTTGAACATACACCAAACTGCCAATCGAGTAGCTCTACACCTTCTCCTTTCTTCACACTTTTTAGAAGTTTCTTTTTTCTATCTAGAACAGCAAGACGTTTTAGAAGGTGGTCTGCATGTATGTGACCTGAAATTTTTACCGTCCCGTCCTTTTTCATTCGGAAACTTATTACCTCTTTGAATACACATACTGATACAAATAGACAAGTTATTCTTGTTATGTAAAACAATATATATTTATAGCATGAACAAAAAAACGAATCATAGAAACCATACCTTCAACACTATTTAGTATTTTTTGTACCGCCGTTTGCCATCCATGTTTGGTATCAACTTTGATGATGATGTTCTGCAATAAGACATTTTATAAAACGATTAGAAAGAATACAATTTTTAATAAGACATTTTAATTAAATAATTAGGTGTTTTGTACAACCGTGAATTTAGGGTATTGGCCTTCTTCTTTCTGAGGCATAGAGCCTTTAGAACCTGTGACTGATGGCCAACACGACATATTTGTTAGTATTAATCTCGATGGTTTGATCACAAAAGGATATAATAAAATTGGATGCAAATCCGTTTTGTATGTGTGTTAATCGTTGATAAACCTTTTATAGTGATTATTTCATTTCTATTTTGGAAGTTGATACACTTTCCTTGTTGGTCGCCGACCTACAATCTTTTGCAAATCTACGACAGACTTAACCAATTCTAATCTTTAAAAAAGATACTGCGTACTCCATAGAGAACAAGCACCCCAAATTAAAAGATTTCATTTCATTATTCTATTAAGTTTAACAAAATAATTAATTTTTCTCTATTATCTCAAGCTAAAAAACCGGTCTGAAAAATGCATATTTTTATTGTGCCTGTATAAACACCAGACAAAGCTGCTTTGATTGATCTTGTTGTGTTTTTGAAGGTTTGTTGGCTGAATGTCCACTCCAAGTTGAGGTCTAGTATGGTGCAGACAACTGAAGTCTTACATTTCCTCTGTGGTAAGGTTTTGTTGTATGGCATTATTAGTTTATTACCAATGACTATGTTTTTCATTATGAGACAAATTAAACTCAGTTATAGCTATTGTTATTTTTCTGGATTAATTTTTTCTAACTCAAACGGCAGAACGGGTCAAGTGAGTATCTTTTATTAAGTTAGCTAAAATGGAAACAGTTTGACCGTTTTGAGAACGGTTCAAACTTGAGATAGTTTTTAAAATGCATAGAACTCATACAGCATTCATCGAATTTATTTCTCCAAGTCTTGGTTTAAAGAAAAAGTAGAGATGCCCCCAAACACAATGGTGGGTGAGAAGAATCTTATTTCGAGAATTATGATAGTTGTGAGCCCACAAATGCTCATCCCATATTCCCATCTTACTGCTTAATCCACCCTTTTTCTTCCGGATAATATTCATTCGATTAAGAATGTTTCTTTAGCTTATGTATGTTTGATTGCTGCTTGAGAATTGCTAGTGATATATAAAAATATTAACATATTAATAAAAACATGAGGACTAGATTGTGAATTGGACTTGTGAAGGGCAGGTGTCTAGATTCTCCATCTTTATTGATTCTCCATTTGTGGGTGGTATCGGATACCTTCTTAGATTCCAAAAGCATTAGTTAGTTTTTCACTCTTATTTCATCTTCAACATGCATACTCAAGTAGGTGTTCATGTGTGTGTTTGTGTGGCAAAGAACGGAAGTTAATTCAAATATGGAGCAAATTCAGAAGAGAAAAATCATAAGCACACTTCTAGCAAGAAAGGGTGTTACCCAACATTTAGTATTATCAATTTCCATGTTTTCGTTGTTGTTTTCTTATTATTACTACTACGACAACTATTATTACCCATTCTTGTCAAATATTGTAAATCTTCCTTTCCCTATTAAGTCTCTGTTTACACATGGCATCGACAAGACTTGTGTGTTTCTCATCTGCAATGGGATATTAGTGGTGTTGGTCAAGACATCAGGTTCCTTAATTTCTCAATCGAGATTCGATTTGAAGGAACACGTGTATATTAAGACCATCCACGAGGCCTTGCAAACCCGATACGAGGACGAGTTAGTTGAAGTTGATCAAATGGAAATCAGGCTGGATGTGGATGAGGACGATATGAAAGTTATAAACGATAATGATGAAGATAGAACAGAAGAATTAAACAAGAAATTTGACGAGTTTATAAGGAAGACAAAGGAAGAACTTAGAAGTGATGCTCAACTTGTTATGATTCCTTATAATTAGCATATAATTATCAAGTATGTTTCTTAATATCATCTAGCTTCTTTGTCCCTGTATCTTGATCATTCTCTTAACATATAATGATTCACAGTTAATTTAAAACATTAACTTTTAAAATCAGTGTTTTCACCTCCATTTGTTATAGCAACGAAACAGAGTGGTTTCTACTTTACAGCATCTAATTGCTGATCACAACACTAGCAATAAGTTGTTCATCGTTGTTGCTAATTACGAAACTAGAACGATATCTTCATCTAATGGTAGTTCATCGCTAAGATAAATGTCTACAAACAAGATTATGTACTTTTTGGCCCATTAGCTACATAAACTTAACATAGTTAAAAATTATATCGCAAGGATATACTCAAAATCACAATAAAACTACGTATCCAGAGCATCTTCCCTGCAACTCAAGCACGATATTCAAAAATTAGACACATTCACCATATGTAATGTTGGAACACTGGCCCTTTATTACTCACACTCAAACTAACCAATGTGAAATTGAATAACTTGCAAACTAAAACTAATTGAAATAATAAGAAACGAACTTCTGTTTGTGTTTTGACATGCAAACAAAAGTGAACAATTAAAGCAAAGAAACTACATTTTGCCTACTGTCATTTTCATTCATGTAAATAGGAGGCCAATATATAGCCAAGGAGTACATCGAACATGTGCTTGTATGTAGCTAACCACTACTACCATTTCTACAAGAAAAACGGCTACAATATCCCCACTCCCCTTAATTCATGGTCAACACATTTACCTATTCCAATTACAAAACAACCTACTAAAACTAACAATTAATTAAAAAAATCATGGCTAACATTTAACAAAAATACTAACTAAAGTTAAACCAAAATTTGTAACAGTGCCATGAATTGTAACTTAACCGATTACACCAACATGTAACTCATCTTAAAACTCAATTGCATGATGTTTAGCTCAGTCGGTATTTAGGGGCATCTTTGACGTATACAGGTTTAAGGGAGTCGGTTACGTCCCTCACGTTATTAATATATGTAAGTGATTGTGAGCCAATTTAGTTATGCCCATCGCATTATTGAGAGTTGATTGTGTGCCAGTCTGATTTGTAAGCTAACGTTCTGACACAAAATCGTTTAGTTGATGCATCTTCTCAAAACTGGTAACATCTAATTCGAATTACGTTGTTTAGATAAGCCCAACGAGGATTGGACCATATTTGGATCCAGTTTTCTAACCGGGCCGATATTACCTACATCTGGCCCGTTTTCTTACCTTTAGTAGGGTACGGCTTTTTTTCTAAGACCATTCCTAACCTTGCACGTGACGTCACATGCAAATGTGCACTTTTGGCCCAAAAAATGTAAGGTGGCTGTGATAGGGCAATGTCAAGATTTGACCCCCAATAACCCAAAATGTCAAGTGGAGTGTATTAAATTTAAGTAGAGTCCACTAGTTTATTTATTTTATTCATTTTATCATATTATTTTAATACATCTTTATCTTTATAAATCTCATACCTAATTCTGCCAGGTGTCAGCACCATATTCCTCCTCACTAATCCTAATTTTCTCCTAATTCTGAATTAAAAAATCCCCTAATTACGTACAACTGACGCGTGTCCCGATCAATCACGGAATGAATTCACACAGAAAAAAACCCCACAAAATCATCTCATACGCCTCATCTTCAAACCCTAATACATCAAATCGCCATTACAATCACAAAATGCGATTGTGGATGAATCAGAGAATTAAGCGCCTTCAGACGGTTTAATCATGTGAATCGCAGAAGGATTAAATCATGTTAATCGCGATTTGTGATGTGAATGGCGATCAACCAGATTCGAGTGTGGATGAATCAAACGATCAATCGCCCATTAGAATAATTTCTTCTAGGGTTTCAAACATTCATCTCATTCCACCACACACACACACACACACACACAAAATTACGATTCATCCTCTCAAAATCCTTTCGAAAAAAATCGCGACATTACACAATAAATGGATTGTAACGAATTGTCCAGTACACGATTTGTACTTCAGGTACGTTTATTGCTTTAATTGTTCCTAAATCAAAAAACGGGTTATTGAACAATTTCTTGCAAATTTTATAAATTCCTTAAGTGTAATTAATTATTTACGAAAGTTTTTCATTGTATTATTGCTGAATGTATGTTCTTGCTCTACATAACTTTTTGTTTTCAATTGGATGTTGGTTATATATGTTGGGGGTTGTTTTGCAGAAGTTTCTGATACACTTTATGAAGGGTTAAAAAGTTTTTTATACAATACAAGTATGTATTTTGTGTATCATGATTTTAGATATTCATATAGGATAAAGGAAGGATCTTGAAGTGAATTTTACTCTGGCAGACATTGATATGTTTCCTTCATGCACTTGCAGCCACTTGACTATTAGATAAAGTGTATGCATTGCCTTTGTTTCTTACAAGTTACAACCTTTAAATCATTTGTTGTTGATTCTGAAGTATCATTGTACTATCAATATGATAACAATTGGAAATTGTTTTCATATTGGCCACAAATGATTCAGGTTAGAAATTGTAGTGATTCAATCTTTTAACAGCCATTGGGTCGAATATGTTTAGGGGCGAGTAAAATTTGTGTTTGTAGTGTGTATGTAGGCTGTGGCATGTGTATTGATTAGCAAATCAAGTTTTTGACTTTTTGAACAAATAAGCAATGTATCTTGAAATCTTGAATATGATGCTGATTTTTGTGTAACTGACTGCTTATGGTTAGTCTCTGAGTAATGTGCTATTTATCTAATAGTTTATCGTTTCACCATGGTCGTTCTTTTGCTCATGTTCTTTATGAGTCTTTAATTTAAATTGTCTAATATAGTTCGATTATTTTTAACTACTGATATTCATCATGCTATGTAACTGTGCAATTTAGATTCAGCAACAGTTCTTTTTCTTAGAACGACTTTTATTTTTTTTAACCGTGCGTTGCACGGGTTTAAAGATACTCTCACAAGTATGTGCAATTAATCAATTATTGTAACGTTATTTCTTAAATGCAGGACCAATCTCTTGATTTTCAAGCTTTATGTGCACTATACGATGTCACTTGTAGTGATACTTACTCTTCATTTCTCATAGTTTTTACACTAGAGAAAATAACGTTGTTATACGATTAATCCAGAATTGATTAATTTCCAATCTTCCACGGGCTCATAATTCAATTTCCAATCTTCCAGAATCGATTACTCCATCGCGTTGTTATACGATTTCATTGTAATTCAATCCGTCAAAAACACCGTCATCGTTGAAATGCCCCGTTCATATCGATTATAAACGATTCACAATAGTTGATTACATCGCGAGGTATTTGACCTCTAAATGATACATTTTACCAACATTGCATTCGTTTTTAAAAGACAAACTTTCATTTCAACGAAAGTTGACAGGCATGCACACTATTCCATACTATATCCAAACTATGAATGACTTATTATCAACCTTGATGAACTCAACGACTAGAATGCAACGTCTTTTGAAATATGCCATGAATGACTCCAAGTAATATTCTTAAAATGAGCTAATGCACAGTGGAAGATATCTTTAACACCTGAGAATAAACATGCTTTAAAGTGTCAACCAAAAGGTTGGTGAGTTCATTAGTTTATCATAAACAATCATTTCCATAATTTTAATAGACCGCAAAATTTCATTTATTCAATAATCATACACTCGCAAGTGTTTAATATTCATTCATATGGATTGAACACCTGGTAACCGACATTAACAAAATGCATCTAGAATATTCCCAAACATATAAACATCGAAGTACTAAAGCAGATCAAATTCTCTAACTGGGGCGTGTCAAAGCCCATAGATCTATCTTTTGGATTCGCGTCAATTGGTGGCAATTATAATAAACACCAATTCTTAGGCTACCAAGTTCAACAAGGGCGATATCCGGTATAACAATTCAACCATAGAATGTAGTTTCAATTACTTGTGTCTATTTCGTAAAATAGTTATAAAAGCAGCGCATGTATTCTCAGTCCCAAAAATATATATTGCAAAAGCATTTAAAAAGGGAGCAAATGAAACTCACAATACTGTATTTCGTAGTAAAAATACATATGACGTCATTGAACAAGTGCAAGGTTGGCCTCGGATTCACGAACCTATATCATTTATATATTTATTAACACATATAATCGTAATCGAACAAATTGGTATATTATATTTTAAGTTATATATTTTATATATTTAATTTGTGTATATATTTAAAATGATTAATATTTATATAGTTATTTTAATATCTATATTGATTAGTATTATATTAAAAATACCTAATTTGTTATATATGAATTTTTATATAAAAATGTTAATATGAATAATACATACTTATATGTAATATTACTGAAAGTATATTTTTATATACAAAATATTTATTTGGTAACATAATATCAATAATAGTAATAAAAGTTGTATTTGCTTATAATGATAATATTAATAATAATAATAATAATAATAATACTAATACTTATGTTATTAATGATAATGCTAATACTAATATTTATTTGTCATGAAAATAATAATAATAATAATAATAATGATAATGATAGTAATAGTAATAACAATATTATTATAATACTTAGTAATAATAATACTACTAATAATAATAATACTAATAATAAAAATGATAAAAATAATAATGATACTTATTTTATTAATTCATAAAATGATAATATTAATAATAATAATAATACTTATATTAATACTAATAATGATACGATAATAATAATAGTAATGGTAATAGAAATGCTACCTCAAAGAAGTAGTCTTTAAAAAATAATGCCCAAGTCCGGGTTTGAACCCGCGACGTCCCGCTAACCCGATAACACATCAAACCAATGCTCTATTTGTTATTTTCTAATTTAATTCTCGGATTAAACCTTTATAACCCAAGTCCACTGCCTTCTTCTTATTAAACCAGCCAATCCATGTTCAACCCGGCCCAACAGAAAACATGGCAGCCCAGGATCAAGTTAATTCAACTAACCCAACAACCGGCCCAATATTGATGGCTTTTATTGCTAAAAAAATATGACATGGCCTGATTTCGAACTCGTGACCTCTTGTTCATCCAACAAACACTCAAACCAATTAAACCATTCCGTTTTTTTAATTATATTCACACAATCATTTAATTTAATCTATAACTATATGTTTCCCTTTTCTTCTCCTTCACTAAACTAAATCGATGATCACCATTCTCATCCTCGTCTATCATCATCAATACCGTACTGTTATCATTGACATCATCATTCTTTATTCATCACCATTATTTCATGTAACATGCATCATCTATTATATTATCATCTATCATAATCGCGTACATCATCATTTTACATGCGTACCATAATCATATATCTTCATCTTACATCATAATATCTTAATCATCGTCAATTCATTATTCATCATCATCACGTATCAATTTTCTCATTTTCATCGCTTAATGGCTACCATGTATCATTCGATCTCATATAATTAGCATCAACTTAATCATTAATATTACTATCACTCTAATCCCACATCACAATCAAATTTTCTACTTTATTAACATCAAGTTACTTTTAAAAATAAAATAGAAATGGAACATCCCTTTTCTTTTTGAATGACCCAAGTGTCGGCATGATTGAAGGAGTTTTGTTCCACTTGCATCCCACTAGTATATTATAAAGTTATGTGGGGTATTTCTTTATTAAAATTGTCGATCAAAAGAAGAAAGAAGGAAAAAAATGTGCAGCGAGTGTTAGGTTAGGGAGGTGGCGGTTTGCAGGTTGAACAGAAGTACTAGTGCAGGTGGGTGCGTGTTGTTTTGTCACGAAAGAAACAACACAGCAGATTGTAGCAGTTAATTAAGTAACAGAAATAAGTAGCTGGGCAGTAGTAGTTAAGTTCAAGGGTAGCAGTAAGTGGTTGCCCAAACGTGGTGAGTTGTTGGTGTAATTTGATGTAATTGAACAAGGAAACAAGAGCAGTAGTTCGAACCTAATAATCAGTAAACAAAAGTATTTGCCTGTGGGTTTGATCCTGGCTCGACAGAAAACAGAAACAATTTCAGGGTTGTGATTGATGGTTGTTCTTGTATTGGATTTTACCAAACATAAAGGCTGCTACGTGGGGTTTTGATGATTGAAGATGATGGTTGTGATGTGATCGGAGGTGGTGGAAGGTGGTGATAGTAACACAAAGGTGGTGGTCATGTATGTACCGATGAAACAGAAAAACCGCAAGCCAAGTGGTGATGGATGATGATCATAACACAATATAGAAAATAAATGGTGATCGAAGTGGAGATGGTTTTAGGTTGGCTTTTGGTGTTGCACAACAAAACAGAAGAGAATACATAAGTTGCAAGAATTTGCAGGTGACGGTTAGTTGTAAACAGAAATGAAATAGATGCAGTGGTTATAGTGATCGAAGGTTAGTTGTAGGTTAAATATGATCGATGGTGGGTTGTTTACAATGATCATGGGTTTGATCATTCGTAAAAAGAAAGAAATGAAAAACGTACATAGTTGCAGGTGCAGGGTTGATTCGAAAGTGAATGAGTGTGTAATTGAGTGATTGATGATAGGAGTCGAATAATTCATCTCTTAACATACCCAGTTGATCTATAATAGAAAAGAGAAATTGACATATAGTCACGGGTAAACAGAAAAAGAAGAAAAGTTAAAAAAAAAATTATGATTTTCTCCCAATCAGATAGATAGTAATGTATATATTAGATATTACACGCGTTTATATATATATTTTTATATGTATAATTTATATTTAATATTAATAATAAATATATAATATCCCTCTTCTTATTAAAGCAAAAGCTTAAATAAGTAATATTTTTTTCAAATATAAGATCTTGACCATCCATTGCATCTAATTTAATAAAATCAGCCATTGGATTAAATCTCGAAATAATTATTACGTAATACATTTTTCATTTATAATGATAATGACAACACTAACCTCATTTAAAGTTACAATTACGAGTTTATAAATCCCTCTTCTTATTAAAGCAAAAGCTTAAATAAGTAATATTTTTTTCAAATATAAGATCTTGACCATCCATTGCATCTAATTTAATAAAATCAGCCATTGGATTAAATCTCAAAATAATTATTACGTAATACATTTTTCATTTATAATGATAATGACAACATTAACCTCATTTAAAGTTACAATTACAAGTTTATAAATATATAATTAAATAGTAATTAAATTCAAATTTCAAAAATGGTTAATTAAGTCAACATCGTAACTGTAATTTTTTTTCACCCCAAAAAATCCGGAACATAAATTCAAAATATAAATTAATACGTCATATTTGAAACTGTAATCCACCCTTAATCCATTAAATACGGAAACTTTTTAATTTACGTATTAAATTATAATTAAATTAAATTAATACAATTCCAACAATTCCATTAAACGTATGTATATGTATTTTATTTAAATTAAGGAACTACTCCATAATCTATTAGTGAATGATTTTATGTGATAATTATGGGATGTCCGAGCACTGTTGTATATAAATAAATTGGGGTTTACTAAAATCGTTTGTGCTTGATTCTCGCAATTTTGGGAAAAATCACTTCATGGTATTATTGATTTCATTATCTTCTACGCGTATAGCTAAAATATAAGACTTTCCAACAAAAACACAAATTTGCTAATCAAAGATCCTAATTGTAGTAGCAGTTTACGATCAATTTCAATCCCTTCCATTATCTCATACGATTTCATCTACAATTGAATCCTATCCAAAAATGATTTTCTAAATCAACTTATATGGGTTATAAATATAAATGGAGAGCAATTCTCTTTCATTTCAGCATTCTTTTCAAAGTAACCCAGTATATAGACTTTATCTTTATTTTTTCGTTTATTATATAAGTGTCTCCCGTTTAGATATTGGTGAATGTAAATGCTTTTTCACTTCTATTCCTATAGATGTAAGTAATGATATTACATTCAGTTGTTCTATGCTCTTATTGTATGAATTTTAACAATTTTATTGGTTAATAGTTTTTATGTGCATTTGATGTTATGTAGGGTCTGCTGAATCTGAATCTTCTTCTATTAATTATTCATATTATCATGGTTCATTTTTATTTGCTGCACCTGCTTTGACAAACAAATTAGTGTATGTGATTATTGAAATGTCCCGTTCTTATTGATTAAAAACGTTCCATATTAATTGATTTCGTTGCGAGGTTTTGACCTCTATATGAGACGTTTTTCAAAGACTGCATTCATTTTTAAAACAAACCATAACCTTTATTTCATAAATAAAGGTTTAAAAAGCTTTACGTAGATTATCAAATAATGATAATCTAAAATATCCTGTTTACACACGACCATTACATAATGGTTTACAATACAAATATGTTACATCGAAATCAGTTTCTTGAATGCAGTTTTTACACAATATCATACAAACATGGACTCCAAATCTTGTCCTTATTTTAGTATGCAACAGCGGAAGCTCTTAGTATTCACCTGAGAATAAACATGCTTTAAACGTCAACAAAAATGTTGGTGAGTTATAGGTTTAACCTATATATATCAAATCGTAACAATAGACCACAAGATTTCATATTTCAATACACATCCCATACATAGAGATAAAAATCATTCATATGGTGAACACCTGGTAACCGACATTAACAAGATGCATATATAAGAATATCCCCATCATTCCGGGACACCCTTCGGATATGATATAAATTTCGAAGTACTAAAGCATCCGGTACTTTGGATGGGGTTTGTTAGGCCCAATAGATCTATCTTTAGGATTCGCGTCAATTAGGGTGTCTGTTCCCTAATTCTTAGATTAATTCTTAGATTACCAGACTTAATAAAAAGGGGCATATTCGATTTCGATAATTCAACCATAGAATGTAGTTTCACGTACTTGTGTCTATTTTGTAAATCATTTATAAAACCTGCATGTATTCTCATCCCAAAAATATTAGATTTTAAAAGTGGGACTATAACTCACTTTCACAAATTTTTACTTCGTCGGGAAGTAAGACTTGGCCACTGGTTGATTCACGAACCTATAACAATATATACATATATATCAAAGTATGTTTAAAATATATTTACAACACTTTTAATATATTTTGATGTTTTAAGTTTATTAAGTCAGCTGTCCTCGTTAGTAACCTACAACTAGTTGTCCACAGTTAGATGTACAGAAATAAATCGATAAATATTATCTTGAATCAATCCATGACCCAGTGTATACGTATCTCAGTATTGATCACAACTCAAACTATATATATTTTGGAATCAACCTCAACCCTGTATAGCTAACTCTAACATTCACATATAGAGTGTCTATGGTTGTTCCGAAATATATATAGATGTGTCGACATGATAGGTCGAAACATTGTATACGTGTCTATGGTATCTCAAGATTACATAATATACAATACAAGTTGATTAAGTTATGGTTGGAATAGATTTGTTACCAATTGTCACGTAGCTAAAATGAGAAAAATTATCCAATCTTGTTTTACCCATAACTTCTTCATTTTAAATCCGTTTTGAGTGAATCAAATTGCTATGGTTTCATATTGAACTCTATTTTATGAATCTAAACAGAAAAGTATAGGTTTATAGTCGGAAAAATAAGTTACAAGTCATTTTTGTAAAGGTAGTCATTTCAGTCGAAAGAACGACGTCTAGATGACCATTTTAGAAAACATACTTCCACTTTGAGTTTAACCATAATTTTTGGATATAGTTTCATGTTCATAATAAAAATCATTTTCTCAGAATAACAACTTTTAAATCAAAGTTTATCATAGTTTTTAATTAACTAACCCAAAACAGCCCGCGGTGTTACTACGACGGCGTAAATCCGGTTTTACAGTTTTTTTGTGTTTCCAGGTTTTAAATCATTAAGTTAGCATATCATATAGATATAGAACATGTGTGTAGTTAATTTTAAAAGTCAAGTTAGAAGGATTAACTTTTATTTGCGAACAAGTTTAGAATTAACTAAACTATGTTCTAGTGATTACGAGTTTAAACCTTCGAATAAGATAGTTTTATATATATGAATCGAATGATGTTATGAACATAATTACTACCTCAAGATTAGTAGGTAAACCTACTGGAAGTGACAAGAAATGATCTAACTTCAAAGGATCTTGGATGGCTTGAAAGTTCTTGAAGTAGGATCATGACACAAAAACAAGTTCAAGTAAGATTTTTACTCGAATTAAGATAGTTTATAGTTATAGAAATTGAATCAAAGTTTGAATATGAATATTACCTTGAATAAGAAAGATAACCTACTGTATATAACAAAGGTTTCTTGATCTTAGATGATTACTTGGAATGGATTAGAAAGCTTGAAAGTAAATTAGTAAACTTGAAGGGATTTTTGAAGTGTTCTTGAAGTGTTCTTCCTATGATGATTATAGCTTGATTCTTGAAGTAATTTTTGATGAAAATGATGATTAACTACTGGAAAAATACGTTCATAATAGTGTGTGTGTGTGTTGAGAGAGAATTAGAAAGAGAATTGGAAGTGAAATGGAGTGAATGATGAGTGGTAATTGGTGAGTGGTGAGTGGGGTTAAAAGGAGTTCTAGTTAGTTGACTAGCTCATAGTAGAAGTTAAAATTGATTAGTCATACATGACATAATCAAGAGTGGAATCCCATGCTAGTTCCTATTGGTATATACTCATAGTAAGTACGTTTTGAAGCTGTGTATAATACGGGTAAGAATACGACTAGAATTCTTGATGAAAGAAAAGAATGGAAAAGTAACTGTAACCATTTTTGTTAAGTATGAGTGTTTTGATATATGTCTTGAAGTCTTCCAAAAGTATTTTAATACATCTAAATACACTACATGTATATACATTTTAACTGAGTCGTTAAGTCATCGTTAGTCGTTACATGTAAGTGTTGTTTTGAAACCTTTAAGTTAACGATCTCAATTAATGTTGTTAACCCATTATTTATTATATCTAATGAGATGTTAAATTATTATATTATCATGATATTATGATATATTAATATATCTTAATATGATATATATACATTTAAATGTCGTTACAACGATAATCGTTACATATATGTCTCGTTTCGAAATCCTTAAGTTAGTAGTCTTGTTTATATGTATATAACTCATTGTTAATATACTTATGGAGATACTTACTTATCATAATCTCATGTTAACCATATGTATATCCATATATATATATCGTCATGTCGTTTTTACAAGTTTTAACGTTCGTGAATCGCCGGTCAACTTGGGTGGTCAATTGTCTATATGAAACATATTTCAATTAATCAAGTCTTAACAAGTTTGATTGCTTAACATGTTGGAAACATTTAATCATGTAAATATCAATCTCAATTAATATATATAAACATGGAAAAGTTCGGGTCACTACAATTATTTATCAATATTTTTGCATTCTTAATTATATTATATATGATATGATTCTTTGTTAATAGTTTTTTTAGTATAATGTTCCTATCTATGGCACTGTGATTTTAGTATGTGTAATTGTTAATGATTCTATGTTATTGTGTTTTATTGTAAATAAATATAATTATCATTACATGACTTTTTATGACATTTTAATAGGAGGTGGTTGGGATGGAAGATATCTTTGAGAAATCATTAATTGATATTGATGTTACCAATAATGAAAATCAGCTTGGTGTAGTTGAGTGTGCTGAA
This sequence comes from Rutidosis leptorrhynchoides, assembly GCF_046630445.1. Lineage (NCBI taxonomy): Eukaryota > Viridiplantae > Streptophyta > Magnoliopsida > Asterales > Asteraceae > Rutidosis > Rutidosis leptorrhynchoides. The sequence continues at coordinate 32,158,961 of NC_092338.1, forward strand.
AATTTATATGCTCACTACATAATTATGAAGGTATGTGGCTCTTCTAATTTTGATTACTTGAAAAAATGGTATGCTTTATTTGCATTAATATGATTTGCATTAAATGTTAGAGTATATGACTATTTAAAAAGGCTTTCTCACAAGGACAAACAATATGCATTAGATGGCATTCTTGTGCTAAAAATGTAGCGGGTTTCACTAATGTTAATCTCATAAACATTGAAAATGCAGGATTTTTGAATAGGATTCTTCATGGATTCTTATTTTGGTGTAGCTTGCATTTTTAACCCAAAAATTTGCGGATTTTTCATGGAGTTGTATATGCTTTCTGAATGGTTTATATGCTTTCTGAATTGAGGGGCAAACAGTCAAATGGTATGGTTTCTGAATTACAAATATAAGTTTACATAGATTGAGGTATTTACTTTATCTTTCAGTCTTTAATTTTTGTTACTTTTATGTACTTTATGATGCAACTATATGATATATGATGATTTGAAAATGATAGTATTACCTACGATTGATGAATTAACAATTTCTTCATCTATTCTAAACAATCAATATATTGATTTAATAATATTCATATACTTTATATTAGGGTAGGATCTAATCTACACTCAATATTTAGCAGCCATGTAACCTCCATTGCATCGATTGTTGGGCAGTTAAGCACATATCTTTATTTGAGTACGACTTGCTTATAAAACGTTCTTAAATTTGTGTTGTAATATATGTTATTTGAGGGTAGGTTTGTTGCTTTTAGGAACCTGAAATATTTTGTTCAAAATATATTAACTATATCTAATATGCATCAGATTTATGCTTCATTGACTTGACTACGCAGTGAAACTAATTGAGCTACAAAATTTTAAAAGTTGTATATGTTGCCATCTATTTGTAACCATGTCGTTTATAAAATTTAATGGGTTAATAAATACAAAGGTCTTGAGTTAAAACAAAGTCAATAAAATAATAACTTTGTTATGCAAACCTCTTAACTTGCATATATTTCTAGGGTTCTAAATAGTTAAACAAGATCTTTTTTTTTCAAGTTGATGAGGTAAAAGCGTGTTGGTTCAGTTCTATGTAGTTTGTTGCTTTTCACAGTTTTTTTTCAAGGTTTTTATTTTATTTTTGTTTAACACCTTATGTGTATATGGTCATGTAGGATTTATCTTACGTAGCTTGGATTCACAACATTCCTACTCTTCAATGGTTGTATTATTGTTCATACATGATTCATTTGATGCAGCTTGTAGTTAAAATAGAAGTCTGTTTCAAGCAGTCTATAAAGAGCTTTATGTACAAACTCATGTTAAAATAGATGTCCATTTCAAGCATTCTATAAAGAGCTTTCTGCACAAACTCATGATCCTACATGAAATGGGTCCAATTAACAGTGTTTGTTTGTATTTAATTATTATTAAATGTTATTTCAAGTTCATCATATCACGATTCATATAATGTGTAATAATCAATCCTCATATAAAATGTCTGTAGGGTGGCAATCTTTGATTTGATTTGAAGAAAGGTCATAGTGGTTTAAAGGTAAGGTTCATATTTTATAAAATACATATATTTTATAAAGATGTTTCAAGTAGTTCCCGTTGGCTCACAAGCATTATTGGATGTCTCATGGATGTCCGCCAAGGGTCAACAAGTATCTTTAGTCGTTTTGATATAATCATTTGTCAAAAGTAATATTTTATGCATTTATTGCTTTTAGATTCTTAGGTTGATTTGCTAATATGATAACGAATTAGCAAGTGATGGCTTTAAAAGTTTGTAACCTATAGTGGTCTATTGCAATATATGATTTGAATGTTTGCATCTTCTTGAGATATGAGATATCGGTATTTGGTTTGTAGGTTCACAATGGACTGAGGAAGAACAAAGGATAGGTTCTAATAGGTTGGACCATCTCTTTCTCCTAGAGATATCGTTTTGCTTTCAGGGCATGAATTGCAACTTGAGTTGGTATTGTTGTAGTAAGATAGTGTCTTGCTATACCTTTAAGCAAAACATATGTATTTATCATTTTGCTTTATAATATATACTAGTCAAATACCCGCGACTTCGCGGGTTTTATTTAAAAAATTATTACTATATAACAACAATTCAAAAAAGTGTTTATAGATTAAAACAATTCAAAAACAATACCTAATGTTTCACAAATAAGATTAATAAAGTACTGGTATTAGTTTAGGTTATTACAACCAAATAACCAATTAGCATATAGTTGCTGGCCCAACAAAATTACATCATCAACTACAATATCGAAGAAGTTGGACCATCTCTTTCTCCTAGAGATATCATTTTACTTTCTGGGCATGAATTGCAACTTGAGTTGGTATTCTTGTAGTAAGATAGTGTTTTGGTTAAAGGTAAGGTTCATATTTAATAAAATACATATATATTATAAAGCAAAATGATAAATACATATGTTTTGCTTAAAGGTATAGCAAGACACTATCTTACTACAAGAATACCAACTCAAGTTGCAATTCATGCCCTAAAAGCAAAACGATATCTCTAGGAGAAAGAGATGGTCCAACCTATTAGAAACTATCCTTTGTTCTTCCTCAGTCCATTGTGAACCTACAAACCAAATACCGATATCTCATATCTCAAGAAGATGCAAACATTCAAATCATATATTGCAATAGACCACTATAGGTTACAAACTTTTAAAGCCATCACTTGCTAATTCGTTATCATATTAGCAAATCAACCTAAGAATCTAAAAGCAATAAATGCATAAAATATTACTTTTGACAAATGATTATATCAAAACGACTAAAGATACTTGTTGACCCTTGGCGGACATCCATGAGACATCCAATAATGCTTGTGAGCCAACAGGAACTACTTGAAACATCTTTATAAAATATATGTATTTTATAAAATATGAACCTTACCTTTAAACCACTATGACCTTTCTTCAAATCAAATCAAAGATTGCCACCCTACAGACATTTTATATGAGGATTGATTATTACACATTATATGAATCGTGATATGCTGAACTTGAAATAACATTTAATAATAATTAAATACAAACAAACACTGTTAATTGGACCCATTTCATGTAGGATCATGAGTTTGTGCAGAAAGCTCTTTATAGAATGCTTGAAATGGACATCTATTTTAACATGAGTTTGTACATAAAGCTCTTTATAGACTGCTTGAAACAGACTTCTATTTTAACTACAAGCTGCATCAAATGAATCATGTATGAACAATAATACAACCAGTGAAGAGTAGGAATGTTGCGAATCCAAGCTACGTAAGATAAATCCTACATGACCATATACACATAAGGTGTTAAACAAAAATAAAATAAAAACCTTGAAAAAAAAAATGTGAAAAGCAACAAACTACATAGAACTGAACCAACACGCTTTTACCTCATCAACTTGAAAAAAAAAAGGATCTTGTTTATCTATTTAGAACCCTAGAAATATATGCAAGTTAAGAGGTTTGCATAACAAAGTTATTATTTTATTGACTTTGTTTTAACTCAAGACCTTTGTATTTATTAACCCATTAAATTTTATAAACGACATGGTTACAAATAGATGGCAACATATACAACTTTTAAAATTTTGTAGCTCAATTAGTTTCACTGCGTAGTCAAGTCAATGAAGCATAAATCTGATGCATATTAGATATAGTTAATATATTTTGAACAAAATATTCCAGGTTCCTAAAAGCAACAAACCCACCCTCAAATAACATATATTACAACACAAATTTAAGAACGTTTTATAAGCAAGTCGTACTCAAATAAAGATATGTGCTTAACTGCCCAACAATCGATGCAATGGAGGTTACATGGCTGCTAAATATTGAGTGTAGATTAGATCCTACCCTAATATAAAGTATATGAATATTATTAAATCAATATATTGATTGTTTAGAATAGATGAAGAAATTGTTAATTCATCAACCGTAGGTAATACTATCATTTTCAAATCATCATATATCATATAATTGCATCATAAAGTAAATAAAGTAACAAAATGTAAAGACTGAAAGATAAAGTAAATACCTCAATCTATGTAAACATATATTTGTAATTCAGAAACCATACCATTTGACTGTTTGCCCCTCAATTCAGAAAGCATATAAACCATTCAGAAAGCATATACAACTCCATGAAAAATCCGCAAATTTTTGGGTTAAAAATGCAAGCTACACCAAAATAAGAATCCATGAAGAATCCTATTCAAAAATCCTGCATTTTCAATGTTTATGAGATTAAAATTAGTGAAACCCACTACATTTTTAGCACAAGAATGCCATCTAATGCATATTGTTTGTCCTTGTGAGAAAGCCTTTTTAAATAGTCATATACTCTACCATTTAATGCAAATCATATTAATGCAAATAAAGCATACCATTTTTTCAAGTAATCAAAATTAGAAGAGCCACATACCTTCATAATTATGTAGTGCGCATATAAATTTTCAGCACACTCAACTACACCAATCTGATTTTCATTATTGGTAACATCAATATCAATTAAGGATTTCTCAAAGATATCTTCCATCCCAACCACCTCCTATTAAAATGTCATAAAAAGTCATGTAATGATAATTATATTTATTTACAATAAAACACAATAACATAGAATCATTAACAATTACACATACTAAAATCACAGTGCCATAGATAGGAACATTATACTAAAAAAAACTGTTAACAAAGAATCATATCATATATAATATAATTAAGAATGCAAAAATATTGATAAATAATCATATACACTAATTTGTTTGTTAAAGCAGGTGCAGCAAATAAAGATGAACCATGATAATATGAATAATTAATAGGAGAAGATTCAGATTCAGCAGACCCTACATAACATCAAATGCACATAAAAACTATTAACCAATAAAATTGTTAAAATTCATACAATAAGAACATAGAACAACTGAATGTAATATCATTACTTACATCTATAGGAGTAGAAGTGAAAAAGCATTTACATTCACCAATATCTAAACGGGAGACACTTATATAATAAACGAAAGAATAAAGATAAAGTCTATATACTGGGTTACTTTGAAAAGAATGCTGAAATGAAAGAGAATTGCTCTCCATTTATATTTATAACCCATATAAGTTGATTTAGAAAATCATATTTGGATAGGATTCAATTGTAGATGAAATCATATGAGATAATGGAAGGGATTGAAATTGAACATAAACTGCTACTACAATTAGGATCTTTGATTAACAAATTTATGTTTTTGTTGGAAAGTCTTATATTTTAGCTATATGCGTAGAAGATAATGAAATCAATAATACCATGAAGTGATTTTTCCCAAAATTGCGAGAATCAAGCACAAACGATTTTAGTAAACCCCAATTTATTTATATACAACAGTGCTCGGACATCCCATAATTATCACATAAAATCATTCACTAATAGATTATGGAGTAGTTCCTTAATTTAAACAAAATACATATACATACGTTTAATGGAATTGTTGCAATTGTATTAATTTAATTTAATTATAATTTAATACGTAAATTAAAAAGTTTCCGTATTTAATGGATTAAGGGTGGATTACAGTTTCAAATACGATGTATTAATTTATATTTTGAATTAATGTTCTGGATTTTTTGGGGTGAAAAACAATTACAGTTACGATGTTGACTTAATTAACCATTTTTGAAATTTGAGTTTAATTACTATTTAATTATATATTTATAAACTTGTAATTGTAACTTTAAATGAGGTTAGTGTTGTCATTATCATTATAAATGAAAAATGTATTACGTAATAATTATTTCAAGATTTAATCCAATGGCTGATTTTATTAAATTAGATGCAATGGATGGTCAAGATCTTATATTTGAAAAAAATATTACTTATTTAAGCTTTTGCTTTAATAAGAAGAGGGATTTATAAACTTGTAATTGTAACTTTAAATGAGGTTAGTGTTGTCATTATCATTATAAATGAAAAATGTATTACGTAATAATTATTTCGAGATTTAATCCAATAGCTGATTTTATTAAATTAGATGCAATGGATGGTCAAGATCTTATATTTGAAAAAAATATTACTTATTTAAGCTTTTGCTTTAATAAGAAGAGGGAAGGGATATTATATATTTATTATTAATATTAAATATAAATTATACATATAAAATATATATATAAACGCGTGTAATATTTAATATAAACATTACTATCTATCTGATTGGGAGAAAATCATAATATTTTTTTTAACTTTTCTTCTTTTTCTGTTTACCCATGACTATATGTCAATTTCTCTTTTCTATTATAGATCAACTGGGTATGTTAAGAGATGAATTATTCGACTCCTATCATCAATCACTCAATTACACACTCATTCACTTTCGAATCAACCCTGCACCTGCAACTATGTACGTTTTTCATTTCTTTCTTTTTACGAATGATCAAACCCATGATCACTGCAAACAACCCACCATCGATCATCTTCAACCTACAACTAACCTTCGATCACTATAACCACTGCAGCTATTTCATTTCTGTTTACAAGCTAACCGTCACTAGTGTAGTGACCCGAACTTTTCCATGTTTATATATATTAAATGAAATTGATATTTACATGATTAAGTGTTTCCAACATGTTAAGTAATCAAACTTGTTAAGACTTGATTAATTGGAATAGGTTTCATATAGACAAATGACCACCCAAGTTGACTGGTGATCCACGAACGTTAAAACTTGTAAAAACTATACGATGACATATATATGGTTATATATATAGTTAACATGATTTTATTATAAGTATGTATCTCATTAGGTATTTTAACAGTGAGTTATATACATAAAAATGAGACTATTAAATTAAGAAACTCGAAAACGATATATATAACGATTATCGTTATAACAACGTCTTACTAGGTACATATGAATCATATTAAGATATTGATACACTTGGTTAATTATGTTAAATGATAAGTAAATATATCATTAAGTGTATTAACAATGAACTACATATGTAAAAATAAGACTACTAACTTAATGATTTCGAAACGAGACATATATGTAACGATTATCGTTGTAACGACATTTAACTGTATATATATCATACTAAGATATATTATATATCATAATATCATGATAATATAAAAATCATTTGATATAATAAACAATGGGTTAACAACATTTAACAAGATCGTTAACCTAAAGGTTTCAAAACAACATTTACATGTAACGACTAACGATGACTTAACGACTCAGTTAAAATGTATATACATGTAGTGTTTTAATATGTATTCATACACTTTTTAAAGACTTCAATACACTTATCAAAATTCTTCTACTTAACAAAAATGCTTACAATTACATCCTCGTTCAGTTTCATCAACAATTCTACTCGTATGCACCCGTATTCGTACTCGTACAATACACAGCTTTTAGATGTATGTACTATTGGTATATACACTCCAATGATCAGCTCTTAGCAGCCCATGTGAGTCACCTAACACATGTGGGAATCATCATTTGGCAACTAGCATGAAATATCTCATAAAATTACAAAAATATGAGTAATCATTCATGACTTATTTACATGAAAACAAAATTACACATCCTTTATATCTAATCCATATACCAACGACCAAAAACACCTACAAACACTTTCATTCTTCAATTTTATTCATCTAAGTGATCTCTCTCAAGTTCTATCTTCAAGTTCTAAGTGTTCTTCATAAATTCCATAAGTATAGTTTCATAAAAATCAAGAATACTTCCAAGTTTGCAAGTCTACTTCCAAGCTTTCTAATCCATTCCAAGTAATCATCTAAGATCAAGGAACCTTTGTTATTTACAGTAGGTTATCTTTCTAATTCAAGGTAATATTCATATTCAAACTTTGATTCAATTTCTACAACTATAACAATCGTATTTCGAGTGAAAATCTTACTTGAACTATTTTCGTGTCATGATTCTGCTTCAAGAACTTTCAAGCCATCCAAGGATCCTTTGAAGCTAGATCCATTTTTCTCATTTCCAGTAGCTTTATCCAGAAAACTTGAGGTAGTAATGATGTTCATAACATCATTCGATTCATACATACAAAGCTATCTTATTCGAAGGTTTAAACTTGAAATCACTAGAACATAGTTTAGTTAATTCTAAACTTGTTCGCAAACAAAAGTTAATCCTTCTAACTTGACTTTTAAAATCAACTAAACACATGTTCTATATCTATATGATATGCTAACTTAATGATTTAAAACCTGGAAACACGATGAACACCATAAAATCGGATATACGCCGTCGTAGTGAAACCGGGGGCTGTTTTGGTTTGGATAATTAAAAACTATAATAAACTTTGATTTAAAAGTTGTTCTTATGAGAAAATGATTTTTCATATGAACATGAAACTATATCCAAAAATCAAGGTTAATCTCAAAGTGAAAGTATGTTTTCTAAAATGGTCATCTAGACGTCGTTCTTTCGACTGAAATGACTACCTTTACAAAAATGACTTGTAACTTATATTTCCAACTATAAACCTATACTTTTTCTGTTTATATTCATAAAATAGAGTTCAATACGAAACCATAGCAATTTGATTCACTCAAAACGGATTTAAAATGAAGAAGTTATGGGTAAAACAAGATTGGATATTTTTGATCTTTTTAGCTACGGGAAATGTTTAACAAATCTATACAAATCATATCCTAGCTAACTTATATTGTATTATACATGTATTCTAATATATTATGTAATCTTGGGATACCATAGACACGTATGCAAATGTTTTGACATATCATATCGACCCATCTATATATATTATTTGGAACAACCATAGACACTCTATATGCAGTAATGTTGGAGTTAGCTATACAGGGTTGAGCTTGATTCTAAAAATATATATAGTTTGAGTTGTGATCTAGCCTGAGACGTGTATACACTGGGTCGTGGATTGATTCAAGATAATATATATCGATTTATTTCTGTACATCTAATTGTGGACAACTAGTTGTAGGTTACTAACGAGGACAGCTGACTTAATACACTCAAATCTTTAAAACATAATAAAAAATGGTTGTAATTATATTTTGATCATACTTTGATATATATGTACATATTTGTTATAGGTTCGTGAATCGACCAGTGGCCAAGTCTTACTTCCCGACGAAGTAAAAATCTGTGAAAGTGAGTTATAGTCCCACTTTCAAAATCTAATATTTTTGGGATGAGAATACATGCAGGTTTTATAAATGATTTATGAAATAGACACAAGTACGTGAAACTACATTCTATTGTTGAATTATCGAAATCGAATATGCCCCTTTTTATTAAGTCTGGTAATCTAAGAATTAGGGAACAGACACCCTAATTGACGCGAATCCTAAAGATAGATCTATTGGGCCTAACAAACCCCATCCAAAGTACCAGATGCTTTAGTACCTCGAAATTTATATCATATCCGAAGGGTGTCCCGGAATGATGGGGATATTCTTATATATGCATCTTGTTAATGTCGGTTACCAGGTGTTCACCATATGAATGATTTTTATCTCTATGTATGGGATGTATATTGAAATATGAAATCTTGTGGTCTATTATTACGATTTGATATATATAGGTTAAACCTATAACTCACCAACATTTTTGTTGACGTTTAAAGCATGTTTATTCTCAGATGAATACTAAGAGCTTCCGCTGTTGCATACTAAAATAAGGACAAGATTTGGAGTCCATGTTTGTATGATATTGTGTAAAAACTGCATTCAAGAAACATATGTCGATGTAATATATTTCTATTGTAAACCATTATGTAATGGCCGTGTGTAAACAGTATATTTTAGATTATCATTATTTGATAATCTACGTAATGCTTTTGAAACCTTTATTGATAAAATAAAGGTTATGGTTGTTTTAAAAATGAATGCAGTCTTTAAAAAACGTCTCATATAGAGGTCAAAACCTCGCAACGAAATCAATTAATATGGAACGTTTATAATCAATATGAACGGGACATTTCAGTTGGTATCCGAGCGTTGGTCTTAGAGAACCAGAAAATTGCATTAGTGTGTCTTACCGAGTTTTTAGGATGCATTAGTGAGTCAGGACTTTGACCGTGTTTTCTTCAAAAACGATTGCTTAACATTTTTTTTGTTGGAAATTATATATTATTAACATGTAAATATTATGTGATATATTAATCTCTTAACGTGTTTGATATTGTGTGATAGATGTCTACTTCTAGTACAAATCTCATTGATTCACCTAATAATAATGAAGAGTCGAATATATTTTGGGAAGATTCTCAAATCCCCGAAGAGGAACCGGAAGAAGAAGAACTTGAAGAGGAGGAACCGGAAGAAGATGAACTAGAAGAGGAGGAATCGGATGAGGAGGAACCAGAAGAAAAGGTTCCGGAGGAAGAAATATTGATACCTATAGTAAATCGATTAAATAAAAGAAAATTCTCAACCAACAGACCAAAGTTAATAATGGTCAATGGTGTTTCCGCCAAGGAAGCAAAATATTGGGAAGATTACCAATTTTTCGATGAATCGGATCCCGATGAGGATTCCGATGATATTATAGAAATTACCTCAACCCAATCTAATAAAGCGAAAGAAAATAATAAGGGAAAAGGTATAAAAATAGAGAAACCCGATTCCAACCCCGATGAACTTTATATGTATCGACAACATCCGTATTTCCTAAAATATAACAATGACCCGGGAACCTCTAAACCACCAGGTTTTTCTAAACCAATGTGGAAAACGACGACTCGTATTAGAGGAACACCATATATTCCTAGAAAATTAGGAAAACGAACCAAGTCAGAAGAAGAAGAAACCAGTGATTCAGATTAGAGGGTTGTAATCATGTTGTGTATTATATGTATTGTAGTGTGCTTGTACTTTTATGTTCTATGTAAAAATTGCTTGTATTGTTTGTTAATTATCTTTTACGAATCTAATCCTTGTCTATTTTACAGTATAAAAACAAAATGGACGTTAAGGGTAGACAACCGAATATTTTAGAAGACTTACCAGAGGATATGATTGAGGAAATCTTGTCTAGAGTCGGTCAGAATTCATCAGCATATTTAGTTATGGCGAAATTAACTTGTCAAACATTTGACAGACTTTCCAGAAATGCCTTAATTTATAAAAGGATTTCCTTTGATAGGTGGGGTATATCACATTGGGGAGACCGTAAGTTACGCCGTGTTTTCTTTAAAGCGTTAAATGCGGGGAACCCAAATACAATTTTACGCTACGGGTTAAGAACCTATTTTGACTCAACATATCCCAACATAGGATTTCGTGAATTAGAAAGAGCTTTTAACATGCAACATAAAGAAGCATGTTATGCTTACGGGTTAGTGATGTTCGCTTCTTACCAAAGTGAGAAAAAGAACATCGGATTGCAACTATTAAATAAAACCTTTCCACAAGTGACGGATTCAGTAGTTGGGGTGAGAAACAAGGTTTTTAGATTATTACGAGGCTGTTGGACATTACGAAACCCTCGTCCTTTTGACGACATTACAACATGCTGCCTAGCTAATGGTCATAACGGTTATTTTCCACAAGACCAAGGATGGGAAGTCGTCTTAGTAAAACCAGAATGCATGACTTGTTTCTGGACTTACGAATTACGTGTCTTTATTTCCTTTGCTGAACAACTTGCGTATTAACTAGATTTATCTTCAAAACTGTCCTGTATCATAGTGTATTATATTTCATGTTATATGTAATATAGCGAAGTTGTAAGTTTGAAGAATATTTGTATGTGATATATTATTATAATCAGTTTTTCATATGGAATTGTAGTAGTTGAATTGTATATTAGCTACTAAGTATGAACTTAACGGGTAGGTAGTACCCGAATTTAAACTTATAAAACGCTAATATGAAGAAAAAGCTTTTATAAATGAGTTCATATTATGCTACGAAATACTATTGACTACTCTTAATATTCAGTATGATTAACTCGATTTAATTGGCTATTTTGAAGGAAATGGCACCGACTACTCGACAGACCATGAATATGAACGAAGAGGAATTTCGTACCTTTCTTGCTGCAAACATAGCCATAGTACAGGCTGCGCTTCATACCAACAATAACTCTGAATCTAGCAATGCAGCTAACGACGCAAGAAATCGTGTAGGATGCTCCTACAAAGAATTCACTGCCTGCAAACCTTTGGAATTTGATGGAACCGAAGGACCAATTGGATTGAAACGGTGGACCAAGAAAGTCAAATCGGTGTTTGCCATAAGTAAGTGTACTCAAGAGGACAAAGTTAAGTACGCTATGCATACCTTCACAGGTACAGCATTAACATGGTGGAACACCTATCTTGAACAGGTAGGACACAATGTGAAATGTCCCGTTCTTATTGATTAAAAATGTTCCATATTAATTGATTTCGTTACGAGGTTTTGACCTCTATATGAGACATTTTTTCAAAGACTGCATTCATTTTAAAAAAAAACCATAACCTTTATTTCATAAATAAAGGTTTAAAAAGCTTTACGTAGATTATCAAATAATGATAATCTAAAATATCCTGTTTACACATGACCATTACATAATGGTTTACAATACAAATATGTTACATCGAAATCAGTTTCTTGAATGTAGTTTTTACACAATATCATACAAACATGGACTCCAAATCTTGTCCTTATTTTAGTATGCAACAGCGGAAGCTCTTAGTATTCACCTGAGAATAAACATGCTTTAAACGTCAACAAAAATGTTGGTGAGTTATAGGTTTAACCTATATATATCAAATCGTAACAATAGACCACAAGATTTCATATTTCAATACACATCCCATACATAGAGATAAAAATCATTCATATGGTGAACACCTGGTAACCGACATTAACAAGATGCATATTTAAGAATATCCCCATCATTCCGGGACACCCTTCGGATATGATATAAATTTTGAAGTACTAAAGCATCCGGTACTTTGGATGGGGTTTGTTAGGCCCAATAGATCTATCTTTAGGATTCGCATCAATTAGGGTGTCTGTTCCCTAATTCTTAGATTACCAGACTTAATAAAAAGGGGCATATTCGATTTCGATAATTCAACCATAGAATGTAGTTTCACGTACTTGTGTCTATTTTTTAAATCATTTATAAAACCTGCATGTATTCTCTTCCCAAAAATATTAGATTTTAAAAGTGGCACTATAACTCACTTTCACAGATTTTTACTTCGTCGAGAAGTAAGACTTGGCCACTGGTTGATTCACGAACCTATAACAATATATACATATATATCAAAGTATGTTCAAAATATATTTACAATACTTTTAATACATTTTGATGTTTTAAGTTTATTAAGTCAGCTGTCCTCGTTAGTAACCTACAACTAGTTGTCCACAGTTAGATGTACAGAAATAAATTGATAAATATTATCTTGAATCAATCCATGACCCAGTGTATACGTATCTCAGTATTGATCACAACTCAAACTATATATATATTTTGGAATCAACCTCAACCCTGTATAGCTAACTCCAACATTCACATATAGAGTGTCTATGGTTGTTCCGCAATATATATATAGATGGGTCGACATGATAGGTCAAAACATTGTATACGTGTCTATGGTATCTCAAGATTACATAATATACAATATAAGTTGATTAAGTTATAGTTGGAATAGATTTATTACTAACTTTCACGTAGGTAAAATGAGTAGTTTTTATCAATCTTGTTTTACTCGCCATTTCTTTGTTTCTAATCCATTTTGAGTGATTCCAGTGGCCACGGTTTTGTATTGAACTTAAATTTATGAATCTAAATATAAAAAGTATAAGTTTATAGTCGGAAATACAAGTTACAAGTCGTTTTTGAAAGAGGTAGTCATTTCCTTCGAAAGAACGACATCTTGATGACCATTTTGAAAAACATACTTTCACTTTGAGTTTAACCATGATTTTTGGATATAGTTTCATGTTCATAAGAAAAATCATTTTTCAAGAAGTATAGCTTTTAAATCAAAGTTCTTCTTAGCTTTTAATTATCCCAACCAAAACAGCCCCCGGTTTTACTACGACGGCGTATATCCAGTTTTATGGTGTTTATCGTGTTTCCGGGTTTTAAATTATTAAGTTAGCATATCGTATAGATATAGAACATGTGTTTAGTTGATTTTAAAAGTCTAGTTAGAAGGATTAACTTTATTTACGAAAAAGTTTAGAATTAAATAAACTATGTTCTAGTGATTACAAGTTTATAACATTGAATAAGACAGCTTTTTATGTATGAATCGAATGATGTTATGAACATCATTACTACCTCAAGTTCCTTGGATAAACCTACTGGAAATGAGAAAAATGGATCTAGCTTCAAAGGATCCTTGGATGGCTTGAAAGTTCTTGAAGCAAAATCATGACACAAAAACAATTTCAAGTAAGATTTCCACTCGAAATAAGATTGTTATAGTTATAGAAATTGAATTAAAGTTTGAATATGATTATTACCTTGTATTAGAAATATAACCTACTGTAAGTAACAAAGGTTTCTTGATCTTGGATGATTACTTGGAATGGATTTAGAAAACTTGGAAGTAAACTTGCAATCTTGGAAGTATTCTTAATTTTATGAAACTAGAACTTTTGGAATTTATGAAGAACACTTAGAACGTGAAGATAGAACTTGAGAGAGATCAATTAGATGAAGAAAATTGAAGAATGAAAGTGTTTGTAGGTGTTTTTGATCGTTGGTGTATGGATTAGATATAAAGGATATGTAATTTTGTTTTCATGTAAATAAGTCATGAATGATTACTCATATTTTTGTAATTTTATGAGATATTTCATGCTAGTTGCCAAATGATGGTTCCCACATGTGTTAGGTAACTCACATGGGCTGCTAAGAGCTGATCATTTGAGTGTATATACCAATAGTACATACATCTAAAAGCTGTGTATTGTACGAGTACGGATACGGGTGCATACGAGTAGATTTGTTGATGAAACTGAACGAGGATGTAATTGTAAGCATTTTTGTTAAGTAGAAGTATTTTGATAAATGTATTGAAGTCTTTAAAAAGTGTATGAATACATATTAAATCACTACATGTATATACATTTTAACTGAGTCGTTAAGTCATCGTTAGTCGTTACATGTAAATGTTGTTTTGAAACCTTTAGGTTAACGATCTTGTTAAATGTTGTTAACCCAATGTTTATAATATCAAATAAGATTTTAAATTACTATATTATCATGATATTATGATGTATGAATATCTCTTAATATGATCTATATACATTAAATGTCGTTACAACGATAATCGTTACATATATGTCTCGTTTCAAAATTATTAAGTTAGTAGTCTTATTTTTACATATGTAGTTCATTGTTAATACACTTAATGATATATTTACTTATCATTTAACATAATTATCCAAGTATATCAATATCTTAATATGATTCATATGTACCTAGTAAGACGTTATAACGATAATCGTTATATATATCGTTTTCGAGTTTCTTAATTTAATAGTCTCATTTTTATGTATATAACTCGTTGTTAAAATACCTAATGAGATACATACTTATAATAAAATCATGTTAACTATATATATAACCATATATATGTCATCGTATAGTTTTTACAAGTTTTAATGTTCGTGAATCACCGGTCAACTTGGGTGGTCATTTGTCTATATGAAACCTATTCCAATTAATCAAGTCTTAATAAGTTTGATTGCTTAACATGTTGGAAACACTTAATCATGTAAATATCAATTTCATTTAATATATATAAACATGGAAAAGTTCGGGTCAC
Organism: Rutidosis leptorrhynchoides; assembly: GCF_046630445.1. NCBI lineage: Eukaryota > Viridiplantae > Streptophyta > Magnoliopsida > Asterales > Asteraceae > Rutidosis > Rutidosis leptorrhynchoides. Next base: position 32,174,760 of record NC_092338.1, read on the forward strand.
TACAGTACCTACCCGTTAAATAAATTTCGTCCCGAAATTTTAAGCGATTGGAGGTGTTGGCTCATCTTCTGGAAAGAAGTACGGGTACTTCTTCTTCATCTGATCTTCTCATTCTCAGGTGAACTCGGGTCCTCTACGAGCATTCCATCGAACCTTAACAATCGGTATCTTGTTTTGTTTAAGTCTCTTAACCTCACGATCCATTATTTTGACGGGTTCTTCAATGAATTGAAGTTTTTCATTGATTTGGATTTCGTCCAACGGAATAGTGAGATCTTCTTTAGAAAAACATTCCTTCAAATTTGAGACGTGGAAAGTGTTATGTACAGCTGCGAGTTGTTGAGGTAGCTCCAGTTGGTAAGCTACTGGTCCGACACGATCTATAATCTTGAATGGTCCAATGTACCTTGGATTTAGTTTCCCCCGTTTACCAAATCGAACAACGCCTTTCCAAGGTGAAACCTTAAGCATGACCATTTCTCCAATTTCAAACTCTATATCTTTTCTTTTACTGTCTGCGTAGCTCTTTTGTCGACTCTGGGCTGTTTTCAATCTTTGTTGAATTTGGATGATTTTCTCGGTAGTTTCTTATATTATCTCCGGACCCGTAATCTGTCTATCCCCCACTTCATTCCAACAAATCGGAGACCTGCACTTTCTACCATAAAGTGCCTCAAATAACGCCATCTCAATGCTTGAATGGTAGCTGTTGTTGTAGGAAAATTCTGCTAAAGGTAGATGTCGATCCTAACTGTTTGCGAAATCAATAACACATGCTCGTATCATGTCTTCAAGCGTTTGTATCGTCCTTTTGCTCTGCCCATCAGTTTATGGATGATAGGCAGTACTCATGTCTAGACGAGTTCCTAATGCTTGCTGTAATGTCTGCCAGAATCTTGAAATAAATCTGCCATCCCTATCAGAGATAATAGAGATTGGTATTCCATGTCTGGAGATGACTTCCTTTAAATACAGTCGTGCTAACTTCTCCATCTTGTCATCTTCTCTTATTGACAGGAAGTGTGCTGATTTGGTGAGACGATCAACTATTACCCAAATAGTATCAAAACCACTTGCAGTCCTTGGCAATTTAGTAATGAAATCCATGGTAATGTTTTCCCATTTCCATTCCGGGATTTTGGGTTGTTGAAGTAGACCTGATGGTTTCTGATGCTCAGCTTTGACCTTAGAACACGTCAAACATTCTCTTACGTATTTAGCAACATCGGCTTTCATACCCGGCCACCAAAAATGTTTCTTGAGATCCTTGTACATCTTCCCAGTTCCAGGATGTATTGAGTATCTGGTTTTATGAGCTTCTCTAAGTACCATTTCTCTCATATCTCGAAATTTTGGTACCCAAATCCTTTCAGCCCTATACCGGGTTCCGTCTTCCCGAATATTAAGATGCTTCTTCGATCCTTTGGGTATTTCATCCTTTAAATTTCCCTCTTTTAAAACTCCTTGTTGCGCCTCCTTTATTTGAGTAGTAAGGTTATTGTGAATCATTATATTCATAGATTTTACTCGAATGGGTTCTCTGTCCTTCCTGCTCAAGGCGTCGGCTACCACATTTGCCTTCCCCGGGTGGTAACGAATCTCAAAGTCGTAATCATTCAACAATTTAATCCACCTACGCTGCCTCATATTCAGTTGTTTCTGATTAAATATGTGTTGAAGACTTTTGTGGTCGGTATATATAATACTTTTGACCCCATATAAGTAGTGCCTCCAAGTCTTTAATGCAAAAATAACCGCGCCTAATTCCAAATCATGCATAGTATAATTTTGTTCGTGAATCTTCAATTGTCTAGACGCATAAGCAATCACCTTCGATCGTTGCATTAATACACAACCGAGACCTTGCTTTGATGCGTCACAATAAATCACAAAATCATCATTCCCTTCAGGCAATGACAATATAGGTGCCGTAGTTAGCTTTTTCTTCAATAACTGAAACGCTTTCTCTTGTTCATCCTTCCATTCAAATTTCTTCCCTTTATGCGTTAATGCAGTCAAGGGTTTTGCTATTCTAGAAAAGTCTTGGATGAACCTTCTGTAGTAACCAGCTAGTCCTAAAAACTTGCGTATGTGTTTCGGAGTTTTCGGGGTTTCCCACTTTTCAACAGTTTCTAACTTTGCCGGATCCACCTTAATACCTTCTTTGTTCACTATGTGACCGAGAAATTGAACTTCTTCTAACCAAAATGCACACTTGGAAAATTTAGCTTACAATTCTTCCTTCCTCAATACTTCTAACACCTTTCTCAAATGTTCACCGTGTTCTTGGTCATTCTTTGAGTAAATAAGTATGTCATCAATGAAAACAATGACAAACTTGTCAAGGTATGGTCCACACACTAGGTTCATAAGGTCCATGAACACAGCTGGTGCATTAGTTAAACCAAACGGCATGACCATAAACTCGTAATGACCGTAACGTGTTCTGAAAGCAGTCTTTGGAATATCATCTTCTTTCACCCGCATTTGATGATACCCGGAACGTAAGTCAATCTTTGAATAAACAGAAGAGCCTTGTAGTTGATTAAATAAGTCGTCGATTCTCGGTAGTGGGTAGCGGTTCTTGATGGTAAGTTTGTTCAACTCTCGGTAGTCGATACACAACCTGAATGTACCATCTTTCTTCTTGACAAACAAAACAGGAGCTCCCCACGGTGATGTGCTTGGTCGAATGAAACCACGCTCTAAAAGTTCTTGTAATTGGCTTTGCAGTTCTTTCATCTCGCTGGGTGCGAGTCTGTAAGGAGCACGAGCTATTGGTGCAGCTCCTGGTACAAGATCTATTTGAAATTCAACGGATCGATGTGGGGGTAATCCCGGTAATTCTTTCGGAAATACATAGGGAAATTCTTTTGCGACGGGAACATCATTGATGCTCTTTTCTTCAGTTTGTACTTTCTTGACGTGTGCTAGAACAGCATAGCAACCTTTTCTTATTAGTTTCTGTGCCTTCAAATTACTAATAAGATGTAGCTTCGTGTTGCCCTTTTCTCCGTACACCATTAAGGGTTTTCCTTTTTCTCGTATAATGCGAATTGCATGTTTGTAACAAACGATCTCTGCTTTCACTTCTTTCAACCAGTCCATACCGATTATCACATCAAAACTCCCTAACTCTACTGGTATCAAGTCAATCTTAAATATTTCGCTAACCAGTTTAATTTCTCAATTCCGACATATATTATCTACTGAAATTAATTTACCATTTGCTAATTCGAGTAAAAATTTACTATCCAAAGGCGTCAATGGACAACTTAATTTAGCACAAAAATCTCTACTCATATAGCTTCTATCCGCACTCGAATCAAATAAAATGTAAGCAGATTTATTGTCAATAAGAAACGTACCCGTAACAAGCTCCGGGTCTTCCTGTGCCTCTGCCGCATTAATATTGAAAACTCTTTCGTGGCCTTGTCCATTCGTGTTCTCCTGGTTCGGGCAATTTCTAATAATGTGGCCCGGTTTTCCACATTTATAACAAACTACATTGGCATAAATTGCTCCGACACTACTTGCTCCGCCATTACTCGTTCCGACACCATTTGTTCCTTTCATTCTGTTAACCCCTGGTCCGTAGACCTCACACTTCGCCGCGCTATGACCATTTCTTTTACACTTGTTGCAAAATTTGGTGCAGAACCCCGAGTGATACTTTTCACACCTTTGGCATAGCTACTTCTGATTGTTGTTGTTGTTGCGGTTGTTATTGTTATTGAGATGATTGTTGTAGTTGCTGTTGTTGTTGTTGTTAGGCCGTTTGTTGTAGTTGCGATTGATGTTGCGATTGTTGGGATAGTTGTTGCGATTATTGTTGTAATTACTGTTGTTGTTGTATTGGTGATTCTTATCACCGTTTTCCTCCCACTTTCTTTTGACTTGCTTCACATTGGCCTCTTCAGCCGTCTGTTCTTTAATTCTTTCCTCAATCTGGTTTACTAGTTTGTGAGCCATTCTACATGCCTGTTGTATGGAGGCAGGCTCATGTGAACTTATATCTTCTTGGATTCTTTCCGGTAATCCTGTCACAAATGCGTCGATCTTCTCTTCCTCATCTTCGAACACTCCCGGACACAATAGGCACAATTCTGTGAATCGTCTTTCGTACGTGGTAATATCAAATCCTTGGGTTCATAACCCTCTAAGTTCTGTCTTGAGCTTATTGACCTCGGTTCTGGGACGGTACTTCTCGTTCATCAAGTGCTTGAATGCTGACCACGGTAGTGCGTAAGCATCATCTTGTCCCACTTGCTCTAGATAGGTATTCCACCATGTTAACGCAGAACCTGTGAAGGTATGCGTAGCGTACTTCACTTTGTCCTCTTCGGTACACTTACTTATGGTAAACACCGATTCGACCTTCTCGGTCCACCGTTTCAATCCGATCGGTCCTTCGGTTCCATCAAATTCCAAAGGTTTGTAGGCAGTGAATTCTTTGTAGGTGCATCCTACACGATTTCCTGTACTGCTAGATCCAAGGTTATTGTTGATATGTAGCGCAGCCTGTACTGCGGCTATGTTTGAAGCGAGAAAGGCACGAAATTCCTCTTCACTCATATTCAAGGTGTGTCGAGTAGTCGGTGCCATTTCCTTCAAAATAGTCAAATGAAACGAGTTAATCATATAGAATATCAAGAGTAGTCAATAGTATTTCGTAGCGTATTATGAACTTATTTATAAAAGCACTTTCTTCATATTAGCGTTTTATACTCTTTAATTCGGGTAGTACCTACCCGTTAAGTTCATACTTAGTAGCTAACATACCATTTCAACTACTACAATTCTATATGAAAAACTAATCACAAAAAAAATATATATCATATTCAAACCTTTATACAATAACTTGCAAACTTACAATACCGCTATTTTACATATAGCATGAAATATAGCACATAAAACTTTGATACAAAGTAGTTGCGAAGATAATTCTAGTTAATAAATAAGGCGTTCAGCAAAGGCAACAAAGACACGTAATTCATACGTCCAGAAACAAGTCATGCATTCTGGTTTTACTAATACCACTTCCCATCCTTGGTCTTGTGGAACGTAACCGTTGTGACTGATAGTATGACAACGTGTTGTAACGTCGTCAAAAGGGCGAAGGTTACGTAATGACCAACAGTCTCGTAATAACCTAAAAACCTCATTTCTTACCCCAACTACTGAGTCCGTCACTTGTGGGAACGTTTTGTTTAATAGTTGTAGCCCAATGTTCTTGTTCTCACTTTGGTGAGAAGCGAACATTACTAACCCGTAAGCATAACATGCTTCTTTATGTTGCATGTTAGCCGCTTTTTCTAAATCACGAAGTCCTATATTCGGATATATTGAGTCAAAATAATTTCTTAACCCCTTGCGTAAAATAGCATTTGGGTTCCCCGCAATATATGCGTCAAAGTAAACATATCGTAACTTATGGATTTCCCAATGTGATATCCCCCATATTTCGAACGAAAGCCTTTTATAAACCAAGGCATTCTTGGAACGTTCTTCGAATGTCTTACAAACTGATCTCGCCTTAAATAGTTGTGCCGAGGAATTCTGACCGACTCTAGACAAGATTTCATCAATCATGTCTCCGGGTAGGTCTTTTAAAATATTGGGTTGTCTATCCATTTTGTGTTTTTATACTGTAAAATAGACAAGAGTTAGATTCATAAAAAAAAAATACTTATTAACACAAGCAATTTTTACATATATCATAAAGTATAAGCACACTATATTACATATATTACACCACACGAATACAACTATCTTATTCCGACTCGCTCGTTTCTTCTTCTTCGGTTTTGGTTCGTTTTGCCAAGTTTCTAGGGATATATGATGTTCCCCTAATACGAGCCGTCGTTTTCCACATTGGTTTAGAAAAACCTGGTGGTTTAGAGGTTCCCGGGTTATTGTCACAACTTAAGAAATACGAGTGTTGACGATACATATAAAGTTCATCGGGTTTGGAATCAAATTTCTCTATTTTTATGCCCTTTCCCTTATTGTTCTCTTTTGCCTTTTTTAAATTTAGTTTGGGTAATTTCTATAACATCATCGGAATCCTCGTCGGGATCCGATTCATCGGAGAATTGGTAATCCTCCTAATATTTTGCTTCCTTGGCGGAAACACCGTTGACCATAATTAACCTTGGTCGGTTGGTTGAGGATTTTCTTTTACTTAACCGTTTTATTATTTCCCCCACCGTATCTATTTCTTCTTCCGGTTCCTCCTCCTCCGGTTCCGATTCTTCTTTCGGTTCCGATTCTTCTTCCGGTTCCTCTTCGGGAACTTGTGAATCAGTCCACGAATCATTCCAAATTACATTTGACTCTTCATTATTATTAGGTGAGTCAATGGGACTTGCATTAGAGGTCTCTACTATCACATAATATCAAACACGTTAAGAGATTAATATATCACATAATATTCACATGTTAAAAATATATAGTTTCCAACAAAATTTGTTAAGCAATCATTTTTCAAGTAAACACGGTCGAAGTCCAGACTCACTAATGCATCCTAACAAACTCGATAAGACACACTAATGCAAAATTCTGGTTCTCTAAGACCAACGCTCGGATACCAACTGAAATGTCCCGTTCTTATTGATTAAAAAAGTTCCATATTAATTGATTTCGTTGCGAGGTTTTGACCTCTATATGAGACATTTTTTCAAAGACTGCATTCATTTTTAAAACAAACCATAACCTTTATTTCATAAATAAAGGTTTAAAAAGCTTTACGTAGATTATCAAATAATGATAATCTAAAATATCCTGTTTACACACGACCATTACATAATGGTTTACAATACAAATATGTTACATCGAAATCAGTTTCTTGAATGTAGTTTTTACACAATATCATACAAACATGGACTCCAAATCTTGTCCTTATTTTAGTATGCAACAGCGGAAGCTCTTAGTATTCACCTGAGAATAAACATGATTTAAACGTCAACAAAAATGTTGGTGAGTTATAGGTTTAACCTATATATATCAAATCGTAACAATAGACCACAAGATTTCATATTTCAATACACATCCCATACATAGAGATAAAAATCATTCATATGGTGAACACCTGGTAACCGACATTAACAAGATACATATTTAAGAATATCCCCATCATTCCGGGACACCCTTCGGATATGATATAAATTTTGAAGTACTAAAGCATCCGGTACTTTGGATGGGGTTTGTTAGGCCCAATAGATCTATCTTTAGGATTCGCATCAATTAGGGTGTCTGTTCCCTAATTCTTAGATTACCAGACTTAATAAAAATGGGCATATTCGATTTCGATAATTCAACCATAGAATGTAGTTTCACGTACTTGTGTCTATTTTGTAAATCATTTATAAAACCTGCATGTATTCTAATCCCAAAAATATTAAATTTTAAAAGTGGGACTATAACTCACTTTCACAGATTTTTACTTCGTCGGGAAGTAAGACTTGGCCACTGGTTGATTCACGAACCTATAACAATATATACATATATATCAAAGTATGTTCAAAATATATTTACAATACTTTTAATACATTTTGATGTTTTAAGTTTATCAAGTCAGCTGTCCTCGTTAGTAACCTACAACTAGTTGTCCACAGTTAGATGTACAGAAATAAATCGATAAATATTATCTTGAATCAATCCACGACCCAGTGTATACGTATCTCAGTATTGATCACAACTCAAACTATATATATATTTTGGAATCAACCTCAACCCTGTATAGCTAACTCCAACATTCACATATAGAGTGTCTATGGTTGTTCCGCAATATATATATAGATGGGTCGACATGATAGGTCGAAACATTGTATACGTGTCTATGGTATCTCAAGATTACATAATATATAATATAAGTTGATTAGGTTATAGTTGGAATAGATTTATTACTAACTTTCACGTAGGTAAAAAGAGTAGTTTTTATCAATCTTATTTTACTCGCCATTTCTTCGTTTCTAATCCGTTTTGAGTGATTCCAGTGGCCACGGTTTCGTATTGAACTTAAATTTATGAATCTAAATAGAAAAAGTATAAGTTTATAGTCAGAAATACAAGTTACAAGTCATTTTTGAAAGAGGTAGTCATTTCCGTCGAAAGAACGACATCTTGATGACCATTTTGAAAAACATACTTTCACTTTGAGTTTAACCATGATTTTTGGATATAGTTTCATGTACATTAGAAAAATCATTTTTCAAGAAGTATAGCTTTTAAATCAAAGTTCTTCTTAGCTTTTAATTATCCCAACCAAAACAGCCCCCGGTTTTACAACGACGGCGTATATCCAGTTTTATGGTGTTTATCGTGTTTCCGGGTTTTAAATCATTAAGTTAGCATATCGTATAGATATAGAACATGTGTTTAGTTGATTTTAAAAGTCTAGTTAGAAGGATTAACTTTATTTGCAAAAAATTTTAGAATTAACTAAACTATGTTCTAGTGATTACAAGTTTATAACGTTGAATAAGACAGTTTTTTATGTATGAATCGAATGATGTTATGAACATCATTACTACCTCAAGTTCCTTGGATAAACCTACTGGAAATGAAAAAAATGGATCTAGCTTCAAAGGATCCTTGGATGGCTTGAAAGTTCTTGAAGCAAAATCATGACACAAAAACAATTTCAAGTAAGATTTCCACTCGACATAAGATTGTTATAGTTATAGAAATTGAATTAAAGTTTGAATATGATTATTACCTTGTATTAGAAAGATAACCTACTGTAATTAACAAAGGTTTCTTGATCTTGGATGATTACTTGGAATGGATTTAGAAAACTTGGAAGTAAACTTGCAATCTTGGAAGTATTCTTGATTTTATGAAACTAGAACTTTTGGAATTTATGAAGAACACTTAGAACTTGAAGATAGAACTTGAGAGAGATCAATTAGATGAAGAAAATTGAAGAATGAAAGTGTTTGTAGGTGTTTTTGGTTGTTAGTGTATGGATTAGATATAAAGGATATGTAATTTTGTTTTCATGTAAATAAGTCATGAATGATTACTCATATTTTTGTAATTTTATGAGATATTTCATGCTAGTTGCCAAATGATGGTTCCCACATGTGTTAGTTGACTCACATGGGCTGCTAAGAGCTGATAATTTGAGTGTATATACTAATAGTACATACATCTAAAAGCTGTGTATTGTACGAGTACGAATACGGGTGCATACGAGTAGATTTGTTGATGAAACGGAACGGGGATGTAATTGTAAGCATTTTTGTTAAGTAGAAGTATTTTGATAAGTGTCTTGAAGTCTTTCAAAAGTGTATGAATGCATATTAAAACACTACATGTATATACATTTTAACTGAGTCGTTAAGTCATCGTTAGTCGTTACATGTAAATGTTGTTTTGAAACCTTTAGGTTAACGATCTTGTTAAATGTTGTTAACCCAATGTTTATAATATCAAATAAGATTTTAAATTACTATATTATCATGATATTATGATGTACAAATATCTCTTAATATGATCTATATACATTAAATGTCGTTACAACGATAATCGTTACATATATGTCTCGTTTAAAAATCATTAAGTTAGTAGTCTTATTTTTACATATGTAGTTCATTGTTAATACACTTAATGATATATTTACTTATCATTTAACATAATTATCCAAGTGTATCAATATCTTAATATGATTCATATGTACCTAGTAAGACGTTATAACGATAATCGTTATATATATCGTTTTCGAGTTTCTTAATTTAATAGTCTCATTTTTATGTATATAACTCATTGTTAAAATACCTAATGAGATACATACTTATAATAAAATCATGTTAACTATATATATAACCATATATATGTCATCGTATAGTTTTTACAAGTTTTAACGTTCGTGAATCACCGGTCAACTTGGGTGGTCATTTGTCTATATGAAACCTATTCCAATTAATCAAGTCTTAATAAGTTTGATTGCTTAACATGTTGGAAACACTTAATCATGTAAATATCAATTTCATTTAATATATATAAACTTGGAAAAGTTCGGGTCACTACACAATGCTGCTTACGCACTACTGTGGTCGGCATTTAAGCACTTGATGAACGAGAAGTACCATCCCAGAATCGAGGTCAATAAGCTCAAGTCAGAACTTAGAGGGTTACGAACACAGTGATTCGATATTACTTCGTACGAAAGACGATTCACAGAATTGTGCCTATGGTGTCCGAGAGCGTTCGAAGATGAGGAAGAGAAGATCGACGCGTTTGTGAAAGGGTTACCGGAGAGAATCCAAGAAGATATAAGTTCACACGGATTGAGGGAAGAATTAAAGAACAGTGAACCATGTAGAATCCATGTAGAATGGCTCACAAACTAGTGAACCAGATTGAGGGAAGAATTAAAGAACAGGCGGCCGAAGAGGCCAACGTGAAGCTAGTCAAAAGAAAGTGGGAGGAAAATGGTGATAAGAGTCACCAATAAAACAACAACAATCCCAACAATCGCAACATCAATCGCAACATCAATCGCAACTACAACAAACGGCACAACAACAACAACAACAACAACTACAACAATCATCCCAACAATAATAACAACCACAACAACAACAACAACAACAACAATCAGAAGCAGCTATGCCAAAGGTGTGAAAAGTATCACTCGGGGTTCTGCACCAAATTTTGCAACAAGTGTAAAAGAAATGGTCATAGCACGGCGAAGTGTGAGGTCTACGGACCAGGGGTTAACAGAACAAAATGAATAAATGGTGTCGGAACGAGTAATGGCGGAACAAGTAGTGTCGGAGCAAGTTATGCCAATGTAGTTTGTTATAAATGTGGAAAACTGGGCCACATTATTAGAAATTGCCCGAACCAGGAGAACACGAATGGACAAGGCCACGGAAGAGTTTTCAATATTAATGCGGCAGAGGCACAGGACGACCCGGAGCTTGTTACGAGTACGTTTCTTATTGACAATAAATCTGCTTACGTTTTATTTGATTCGGGTGCGGATAGAAGCTATATGAGTAGAGATTTTTGTGCTAAATTAAGTTGTCCATTGACGCCGTTGGATAGTAAATTTTTACTCGAATTAGCAAACGGTAAATTAATTTTAGCAGATAATATATGCCGAAATCGAGAAATTAAACTGGGTAGTGAAATATTTAAGATTGATTTGATACCAGTAGAGTTAGGGAGTTTTGATGTAATAGTTGGCATGGACTGGCTGAAGAAAATGAAAGCAGAGATCGTATGTTACAAAAATGCAATTCGCATTGTACGAGAAGAAGGAGAACCCTTAATGGTGTATGGAGAAAAGGGCAACACGAAGCTACATCTTATTAGTAATTTGAAGGCACAAAAACTAATAAGAAAAGGTTGCTATGCTGTTCTAGCACACGCCGAGAAAGTACAAACTGAAGAAAAGAGCATCAATAATGTTCCCGTCGTAAAAGAATTTCCCGATGTATTTCCGAAAGAATTACCGGGACTACCTCCACATCGATCTGTTGAATTTCAAATAGATCTTGTACCAGGAGCTGCACCAATAGCTCGTGCTCCTTACAGACTCGCACCCAGCGAGATGAAAGAACTGCAAAGCCAACTGCAAGAACTATTAGAACGTGGTTTCATTCGACCAAGCACATCACCATGGGGAGCTCTTGTTTTGTTTGTCAAGAAGAAGGATGGTACATTTAGGTTGTGTATTGACTACAGAGAGTTGAATAAACTTACCATCAAAAACCGTTATCCACTGCCGAGAATTGACGACTTATTTGATCAACTACAAGGCTCGTCGGTTTATTCGAAAATCGATTTACGTTCTGGATATCATCAAATGCGAGTAAAGGAGGATGATATTCCAAAAACTACTTTTAGGACGCGTTATGGTCATTACGAGTTTATGGTTATGCCGTTTGGATTGACTAACGCACCAGCTGTGTTCATGGACCTTATGAACCGAGTGTGTGGGCCATATCTTGACAAGTTTGTCATTGTTTTCATCGATGACATACTTATTTACTCAAAGAATGATCAAGAGCACGAAGAACATTTGAGAAAAGTGCTAGAAGTATTGAGGAAAGAAAAACAGTACGCTAAGTTTTCAAAGTGTTCATTTTGGTTGGAAGAAGTTCAATTCCTCGGTCATATAGTGAACAAAGAAGGTATCCGGGTGGACCCGGCAAAGATCGAAACCGTTGAAAAGTGGGAAACCCCAAAAACTCCGAAGCATATACGTCAATTTTTAGGATTGGCTGGTTACTACAGAAGATTCATCCAAGATTTCTCCAAAATAGCAAAACCCTTGACTGCATTAACGCATAAAGGGAAGAAATTTGAATGGAGGGATGAACAAGAGAAGGCGTTTCAGTTATTGAAGAAAAAGCTAACTACGGCACCTATATTGTCATTGCCTGAAGGGAATGATGATTTTGTGATTTATTGTGACGCATCAAAGCAAGGTCTCGGTTGTGTATTAATGCAACGAATGAAGGTGATTGCTTATGCGTCTAGACAATTGAAGATTCACGAGCAAAATTATACAACTCACGATTTGGAATTATGTGCTGTTGTTTTTGCATTAAAGACTTGGAGGAATTATTTATATAGAGTCAAAAGTATTATATATACCGACCACAAAAGTCTTCAACACATATTTAATCAGAAACAACTGAATATGAGGCAGCGTATGTGACGACCCGAAAATTTCCGACCAAATTTAAACTTTAATCTTTATATTATTCCGACACGATAAGAAAAGTTTGTTAAGTTAAATCTCAAGAATTTTAAACTGTGTTCATACATTCATTATAACCTCGACCAAATTCTGACGATTCACGAACCGTTATATATAAATAGATATGTATATATATATGTATATATATATTATAACTTGAGAATATTAATAAAGTATTAAACGTATAATACTTTACCCGAACGTATTTGTTTCAATATGATTTTTGACGAAATTAAAAAAAATATATTAAATGATTGAATTATCAGAAACATTGAATTATGATTACAAGTCTCTATTGAGAGGTCCACTATGATTTGAGAAAATCTATTCCTCTTAACGATATTCAGAATAATTTGTAAAGCTATTTATAAATAAAAACATAAAGTGTCATTTACGAAAGTTAGACAAAAGTTAGCGGAGAATTGGTTTCCATAATATTCTATTAATCTATTTTCAAACGTACAAAGACGTTTTCAATTTAAAAAGAACTTTATTATTAAAACGTATATAACTTTTATAAATATCTAGAATCACTTTTGACAACTCATTACTTAACCAGTATAATAAAGATAACGATATTTATATTTTATTTTATTAAATATATATAACGATTTAAATTAATATTATATATATTTATACGCGTATTATACATACATAGTTTTTATACTTTTACTATACTTTAACTTTACCTTTACTTTACTTTTACTTTACTTTAACTTTAATAATTCATACTTTAATAATTTACTTTAATAATTCATATTTTAATAATCCACTTTAATAATTCATACTTTAATAATTCACTTTAATAATTCACTTTAATAATTCATACTTTAATAATTCACTTTAATAATTCAAAAATCTATTATAAATAGAATTCAATAGGTTTCATTTTTTCATAGAAACTTGAAAATATATTTCTCCAAACTCTCTCAATCGAATTACATATATATATTTTCTTTGTATTATTTCAAGATATTATTAGTATACATAAAATACAACGACAGAGTTATACTCAGACGATTTCAAAATAAGTTTTCAAACGGGATAGAGCTAAGGAAATTATGGGTTATAGCTATGGAGGTTATGGGTATTAATCGAGGGTATTGCTCGTGAGGTCAACCTAACGTTTATCATTTTCGTTGCGTCTACGTACTTTCCTGCAATATTGAATCACAATATTGATACGTTCATGAATCCGAGACAAACCCTGCACTTGTTCAGTGCCGTCATATACATAATTACTACGAAATACAGTATTGTGAGTTTCATTTGCTCTCTTTTTAATGCTTTTGCAATATATATTTTTGGGCTGAGAATACAAGCGCTGTTTTATAAATGTTTTACGAAGTAGGCACAAGTACTAAAACTAATTCTATGTGGGTTTAAACCAGAAATATACCCTTAGCTTGGTAACATTAAACTACTTGTCTATGTACGGTAGGCGCGAATCCTAAAGATAGATCTATTGGGCCTGACAAACCCCATCCTGACTATGGGATGCTTTAGTACTTCGAGGTTATTTTAAACACACCTGATCTGGTGTACTTCAGAGGGTAAAACATGAACGTTAAGGCTTGTTACCGGGTGCCTACAACTTATAGAATACTTTTAAACACTTGCGAGTGTATGGATATTTATGGAAACTGAAATCTTGTGGTCTATTACTATTACGAAAATGATTGATTATGATAAACTAATGAACTCACCAACCTTTTGGTTGACACTTTAAAGCATGTTTATTCTCAGGTATTAAAGAAATCTTCCGCTGTGCATTAGCTCATTTTAAGGATATTACCTGGAGTCATTCATGACATACTTTGAAAGACGTTGCATTCGAGTCATTGAGTTCATCAAGATTAATATTAAGTCAATTATAGTTGGATGTAATATGAAATGGTATGCATGCCGTCAATTTTTGATGTAAAGAAAGTTTGTCTTTTGAAAACGAATGCAATGTTTGTAAAACGTATCATATAGAGGTCAAATACCTCGCGATGTAATCAACTATTGTGAATCGTTTATAATGTATATGAACGGGTCATTTCAGTTGGTATCAGAGCTGGTTTAATGCCGTTTATGAGCGGGTTAATCGTAGAGGGGGTTCTCACAGTGTTTCCTGTGACGAAGCATAGGCTCTTACTCCTCGCGGTCCCTATTAGGGTTAGCTGTACGTTGCCGAGAGGCTGGCCATAAAATCAGTGTATGAGGTACGCTCAGTGGTCACCAGGCGGTTAGCTGGAAAGGTACTGAGTGGGATGCGTCCCCACTGTTATTTCAGTTGGTATCAGAGCGGTGGTCTTAGTGAACCAGGTCTTGCATTAGTGTGTCCAACTGATAGTTTATAAGATACATTAGTGAGTCTGGACTTCGACCGTGTCTGCATGTCAAAAGTTTTGTTTATCATTTTTAGTCGGAAATCATCTACTTACCATCCTTAGAAAATTACCTGCTTATCATTCTTAGTCTAGACACGTCTTGCTGCATTGATTGCATGAATAGTGTATAGAGAAAATTCATATCTTAGCGTATTTGCTAAATCATATCTTATCGTATCTATTACCGTAAACTTTGCCTGACATATTCCGTAAATTCCTCCGTAATCTACGAAACCTTTTGCTCTATATAATTAGAATACCACCCGATAGCCGGAAAATCATTTCATATCGAAAAATCCTTTATCAAATTGTACGAAATGGAATTCGTCATCAGTTCAAGTTCCTCGGATTTCAAAATGGAATCCCACTCAAGTTCCGAAAGCAGTGTGAGTGGAATGGATCAACCAATTAGTCATAATCTATTCTGGATGAATTGGAGATGGGTTCGTAGCCTCCTTAACCATTGGAGACAAGAAGAAGGTGATCCTTTCCATCCACCACATTGCCCTCTTGGCGAAGAACCTGAAGCACTTACCGGCGAACCTGTTCGAAACACCATTTTCTCTCTCATTTCCAGAGTATCTCGTCATGATTATATACTACACCAAATTCTAGATCTTATTTATCCGCTCGTCCGAACCGACAATCACCCCGGTGTAATAGAAGAAGTCAACGAGCTTCGTGCTCGGGTAGTGGCTTTGGAGAATATGGTGCAAAGGTTACAAACACCAGCAGCAGCACCAGCAACATAACCAGTACCACCATCAACAACATCAACAGTACCATTACCACCACCAACAACAACCGCATCGCAAACCTTAACTTCACAATCTGTCCCATGAGCATCGACGTCATACGCCCTGTAGATACTAAAGAATACCACAACGATGAAGTATTGATTCATAACTTCATTGGGAAAACATTCTACGACGATTATGTAATTTCTAAAGTTTAGAAATTATCTATCCTAGCCTTAACCATAAATCAAGTGAGTTTAATTTAATATTAACTCATTAAATCTATATTACATCTGAAGAAATATACACATATATTTCCATAAAGACTGTAATAAAATTCTTTTGTACAAAATATTAATTGTGATATTTTTTTAACGGGTAGGTAATACCCGAGAGATATATAAATTCACAATTAATACATTACATTCTTCGAATCTGATTCAGCAAATCATCAACTATACTCCCTACTTTTACAACAATATCCATTCTTTCATATAAATCAAAACAATCATACTCATTCAAATTCAATTACATATTCTGATTTTGAAATCGCATAATTCAATTCGAAATATAACCAGTATCATCACTCTTAGATTCCTATATCTTTCAAAGCTATACTTTGACTTCAAAACTGTGTTAGAACATCATATGTATTAACGATTACAATATGTGCTCAAACCCTTCAAAATTCCTGAAGACACTTCAACTAAGGAACAATTGAGATGATGATCCAACCACATGTTACCCACAGTTATACACCTGAAAAACTCTCAAAACCCAAGTCATAGTTCAACACATATCCGTGTTAGACCCTTTGGCATTTACTAGCTAAAATAACTTTTCAATTCCGTTTCAAAATAGACAGTTTTGTCACAGCTCCAGCAAACCAACTTCAATTGTTCATTCGAATAAGCCTTATTATAATGATTACCCCTTCATCATTATTACCGGAGAACCTTTCATATCTCGCCACATTAGCAGTAAACTTATTAACAACTTCATTGATCTTTGAATTTCTGAAAAATCTTTATATTTATCAAAACCCCATCATTTACTCATCTGCATCTTGTAACGAGAATTGCCATACGAATCATCAGAAATTAGCAATCAGTATTTTAATACCTCATTTTGTATTAATAACAATAAGTTATAAGTATATTTTGAAACTACTAACTTAAGTTTTCAAAACGATAACCATACGTAACGTTATTTGACTTAAATACTTATGACATATAATGTTTATACATATATCGTATAAGTAATGTATTTAATCATTTTTAAGGACTTAAATACATAAAACCATATAAGTATATTCACAAAAGATAGCTATATTTGAATTCTCGTTCCGTTTTCACAAGATTTCTATACGTATACTTAGGGTATATGTACCCGTATAAATACGCAGTTTCTAGAAGTTTTACTATTGAAAAATACCAATTATTAGACTTCAATTATATGATCTTAGCAGCCTTTGATTAGTCAATACATGTGGGATCATATATGAGGACTTTTGAGCTAAAAATCAAAAAAAAATAAAGTCTATATATACATATACATATATACGCCTATATACACATATGCACACTTTCATAACAATTTTCTTTCAAGTTAAATGATCTTCTAAACTCTCTTATCTTCAACCTTCAAGTGTTCTTCAAGGTCCTCATAAGTTTTTAGCTTCAAAACATCACTTAATCATCATAAGAAAACCCTTACAAAAATACTTCAAGAAAACCTTCCAAGAACACCAACTTACTTCCAATCTTTCATCCACTTCCATCACCCTTTTGGTTCTAGATTCTTACTCCTCTTTTACAGCAACCTTGTCCAAGGAACTTGAGGTAGAATCTATGTTCATAACCTTATTCGATTCATATATATATAGCTATCTTATTTTGTGGTATAAAATTTTAACAACAAGAACATAGTTTGAATGTTTTCAAACTTGTTTGCAAACTAAATAGATCCTTCTAACTTAACTTTTAAAATACTTCAAGACCTGTAATATATCTTAAATATATGCTAATTTAACAAGGTTTAACTTGGTTTTTCAAAGAACACCTTAAAAACTGTTTTTACGACGTCGGAGTGTAACCGGGGGCTGTTTTGGGTTGGATAATTAAAAACCATCTTAAACTTTGAATTGGAGGTTTATTTTCTGGAAAAATGATTTTTACTATGAATATGATAACACATAAAAATTTCATGATTTAACTCAAAGTATAAGTATTTTTAAAAAAATAATCATTTAAGGTTGTTTACATGATGGAAAATGATTAACTTCATAAGTTTCACTAAAGTTTGACCTATGACCTGTGATTTCGAATACAAACTAAGGTATTTACAGTTCATAGTCTTAAAGAGGGACTCGATCCAAGGAAGTGGCAAGTTGAATCAACGAAAACGGAGTTGTAACGAAGAAACTATGACCAAAACGAGATCGGATATCTAAGACTAGTTTAGCTACGAAAATAATTGGAGAAAATTAAATAAATCACATCTTTTTAAGATAACATGATATTTTATATATATGTACTTATAATTCAATTTTATATGGTTCAGGATCACCCGTAAACAACACGAGAAGATTAATCATAAGATCCCATGATTGTACGCAACACGTTATTTGACAACACCGGTACTTTATGTACGCAACACGTCATTTGACAACACCGGTACCATGGGTCAAGATTAATCTCGACCAATACATATACGATGGGGGTTTTATTTATTTCATTGGGGGTTTATTAAACACCTAAAAATGAACCATTAAAATTGAATTACTAACATCGGACTGCTAACTACGGACTAAGAAATTATTAAAAGTATTAAAAGTATAATAAGTATATATATGTGACGATTGTTTTAAAAAGAAAAGGTATTGATATATTATATATGGATAGGTTCGTGATATCAATCGGAGACCAAGTCAAAATTACATATCTTCAAGACGAAAGTGAGTATATAGTCCCACTTTTAAACTCTAAATATTTCGGGATGAGAATACATGTATTTTATGTTTAAAGATATGGACACAAGTAACTGAAAAATATATTCTACGTTGAGTTGTACCACTGGCATACTTCCCTGTAGCTTGGTAACTGTTATTTACAGCGGTATTGTAAACGCGAATCCTGTTGATAGATCTATCGGGCCTGACAACCCCAACCGGACTGGACGACCAGTATTCAACGGTTGCACAGTACTTCATTTCGTGACTACACTTGGTACGGTGTAGTAAGATTTTATAATAAAGGGAATATGCGACGTGATTAAATGTTAAGTATGGTTACCAAGTGCTCAACCACTTAGAATATTTTTATTAAAGCGTTTATATATGAAATCTTGTGGTCTATATATATATTGCTGCCGGCACTAAACCTATATCTCACCAACTTTATGTTGACCTTTTAAAACATGTCTATTCTCAGGTGATTTCTAAAAGCTTCCGCTGCATTATGTTGAATTTGAGCAGGATCTTGCGTACGCATATTTGTGTCAAAAATAAGACTGCATATCCAAGAACTTGTGTTGTAAAATATGCTAGAAATCGTGTTGTTATCATCATTTGTAAAGTTTGTAAGTCGAAGATTATCGCTAAATGATAATCATCTTTATTTCGTCCAAAGCTTGTATCAAAAATAAGAATCATGGTTTGTAATGTATAATATATGCAGTTTTTCTTTTAAAAATGTCGCATATAGAGGTCAATACCTCGCAATGAAATCATACGTTATCTAACACGTTCTTACGGTTAAGGACGGGTTATGACATGTGGTATCATAGCGGTGGTCTTAGCGAACCAGGTTTGCATTAGTGTGTCTAACTGATAAGTCGTTAGGATACATTAGTAAGTCTGGACTTTGACCGGGTCTAATTTAAAAACCATTGCTTATCATTGTTGGATAAAATTTATATGTAAATATTATGTAGTACTAATGGGTTAGTTGTTGTGTGATAGAAGTCGGGCTCAAAACTTGTCATCACGTTCAGCGACTCCGAACCAGAATCTTCAGATGGTGTTCCAGTCATTAACCTATCCGATGACGAAAATAATATCTTTGGGGAAGACTCACAAATTCCGGATGAACCGACTATAGAGAACCCGGAAAGTGAACCCGAGGAGGAAAGTGAACCCGAGGAGGAAAGTGAACCCGAGGAGGAAAGTGAACCCGAGGAAGAAATACAGGAAATTACAAAAGACGAGTTCGAACTAGGAAAGAAACGAAAGGCTAATGAATTAGAAAATTCAAATCCCGAGTTTAGTAAGGATGATGTGGCACCAACTCCACTAGACACTACCACCCCTATTCCCGCTATTCCTATTCGTTCTATCCCGGCATCCAGTTCTTCAGTCCCACAGCCAAAATATAGGCAGACAGCCAGGATAAGCGTTAAGCGATTCTTTGAACCTAAACGTCCTAGAAAATAGACCAAACGATGCGCTGCCGTATTAAACCATGGGATCATATAATGTTTTGTATAATATTATTAGTGTGGTTTGTTTAATGTTCGATGTAAGATAAGCATATGTAAAATAGTGAAGTGTGAAATGCAATAATTTTCCATGGTTAAGTATTATTTAGATGGTAGTAATTGATTCTGTACTAAGCTATTAAGTATGGACATTAACGGGTAGGTACTACCCTAGATATAATTATAAAACGCTAATAAGAAGAAAAGGCTTTTATAATAATACTTGGTTCATATTATTAATAAGCTATAATGTACTGTAAATATACACTACATCTATAATATTCCATGTGAATAATTATTTTCTTTTCATTCTTATAGAAGAATATGGCGCGATTGAACCGAATGACGGAACAAGAAATCCAGGAACTCATCAATCAGCGAGTGAACGACAGAATGTTATGGGTCGAGGCTGCAAGAGGTGCTGCAGTTAACCCAAATCCTCGTGTGGGGTGCACTTACAAAACTTTTCAAGCTTGCAAGCCCTCATCATTCAGTGGAACAGAAGGACCGATCGGTTTAACCCGGTGGATAGAAAAGATGGAGACTGTGTTTAAAATCAGTGGTTGTGTTGAAAAGGACATGACCAAGTATGCATCGTGCACTTTACAAGATAGTGCACTCACGTGGTGGAAAAATTATGTGAAGGCTGTAGGAGGAGATGTAGCTTATGATACTCCGTGGGAAGAATTCAAAACAATGTTAATCAACGAATATTATCCAAGGAACGAGGTTAGGAAGTTGGAAGATGAGTTACGAAGTCTGAAGGTTATTGGTACTGAAATCACCAACTACAATCAGCGATTCATGGAATTAGTTTTGCTATGTCCTGAATTGGTTCCAACCGAAGAACGGAAGATTGAAATGTACAAAGATGGTTTGCCCAAAAAGGTCAAGGCAAATGTTACAGCATCGAAACCTAAGACAATTCATGAAGCTATAACCATGGCAAACGAGCTAATGGATCAGGTCATCATGGATAAGAAAGTATCCAATACTGATGTGAAGGTATCAGGTAACAAAAGAAAGTGGAATGGAAATTATGATCGAGGTAACCAACAATAATCTTTTAAGAAACAAGAAAACACGCAAGGTGCGGGTAGTGGTTTAAGCTTTGGTTATAAAGGACAAAATCCTTTATGCAACCGATGCCACAAACATCACTCTGGTTACTGTAATGTGGTATGCAACAAATGTAATCGAAAGGGTCATCTTGCTGAAGATTGTAGGGCTCTCGTTACAAATACAAATGGTACCAAGACTCCTGCCACCAATGCAAATAGAACTGCTTTGGCTACCATTACTTGTTTTGGGTGTGGAAAACAAGGTCACTATAAGAGCCAGTGCCCGAATCCAGAGAAGAATATCGGACCTGCACGTGGGAGAGCATTTGTTATTAATGTTAGAGAGGCATGTGAAGACCCGGAGCTTGTTACGGGTACGTTTACCATTAATAACTTATCCGCATCTATTATATTTGATACTGGTGCTGATAGAAGTTACATGTGTAGAGACTTTCACGCTAAATTGAATTGTTCATCATTACCTCTAGATGCTAAGTACATGATTGAGTTAGCTAATGGTAAACTAATTAAAGCCGATAAAATTTGCCGTGATTGTAAAATAAATTTAGCCGGAGAAACATTTAAGATTGATTTGATACCCGTAGAATTAGGAAGTTTTGATGTAATAATCGGCATGGACTGGATGTCCAAAATAGGAGCTGAAGTTGTGTGCGCCAAGAAGGCAATTCGCATTCCTCGTAAGGATAAAATGCCAGTAATGATTTATGGAGAGAAGGGTAACTCAAAGCTAAAACTCATTAGTTATTTGAAAGCTCATAAGTGCTTGAAGAAAGGGTGCTATGCTATCTTAGCACATGTTAATAAAGTCAAAAAGAAAGAAAAAGAGAAGTGCATCAATGACGTGCCTGTGGCAAGAGATTTTCCTGAAGTATTTCCGGAAGAGTTGCCGGGATTACCTCCATTTAGATCTGTAGAATTTCAAATAGATCTTGTACCAGGAGCTGCACCGGTTGCCCGTGCTCCATATAGACTTGCACCGTCCGAGTTAAAAGAACTTCAGAGTCAGTTAAAAGAATTACTGGATCGTGGATTCATATGACCAAGTACTTCACCGTGGGGAGCTCCAATTTTATTCGTCAAGAAGAAAGACGGATCTTTCCGAATGTGTATAGATTATCGTGAATTAAATAAGTTAACTATCAAGAATCGGTATCCACTACCGAGAATTGACGACTTATTTGATCAACTCCAAGTATCATGTGTGTACTCGAAAATTGACCTAAGATCGGGCTATCATCAATTACGTGTCAAAGAAGAAGATATACCGAAAACTGCTTTTCGGACACGCTACGGTCATTACGAATTTTTGGTCATGCCGTTTGGATTGACGAATGTGCCAGCTATATTCATGGACCTCATGAATCGAGTTTGTAGTCCATATTTAGATAAGTTTGTTATCGTTTTCATTGATGATATTCTTATCTATTCCAAGAGTGAGCAAGAGCATGAGCAGCATTTAAGGTTGATATTAGAGTTGTTAAGAAAAGAACAGCTATATGCTAAATTTTCTAAATGTGCTTTCTGGTTGAAAGAAGTGCAATTTCTTAGCCACGTTGTTAGTAGCAAAGGAATTCAGGTTGATCCAGCAAAAATTGAAGCCATTGAAAAATGGGAGACTCCTAAGACACCAATGCAGATACGCCAATTTTTGGGTTTAGCCGGTTATTATAGAAGGTTTATTCAAGATTTTTCCCGAATAGCTAAGCCGTTGACAGCGTTAACGCAAAAAGGGAAGAAATATGAATGGACTTCTGAGCAGGAGAGTGCATTTCAATTACTAAAGAAGAAGTTAACTACGGCGCCTATTTTATCGTTACCAGAAGGGAACGATGATTTTGAAATATATTGTGACGCTTCGCGACAAGGTTTTGGTTGCGTTCTTATGCAACAGAAGAAAGTTATTGCATACGCATCCCGACAATTAAAGATTCACGAGCGGAATTATACGACGCATGATCTAGAACTGGGAGCAGTCGTGTTTGCATTGAAGATATGGAGACACTACTTGTATGGAGTTAAATGCACTGTGTTTACTGATCATAAAAGCCTTCAACATATTTTTGATCAGAAACAGTTGAACATGAGGCAACGTAGGTGGGTCGAGTTAATAAATGACTATGATTGTGAAATTCATTATCATCCCGGGAAAGCGAACGTAGTGGCCGACGCTCTAAGCAGAAAGGAACGAGAACCAATTCGAGTACGAGCGATGAACATAAAAATTCGCATGAATCTCAACTCACAAATCAAAGAAGTTCAACGAGAAGCACTTACTAAAGAAAATATAGGAAATGAAATAATGAAGAAGTATGAGAAGCAACTCGTTATACGGGAAGATGGAATTCGATATTTTGCAAACCGTATTTGGGTACCGAAGTTGGGTGGATTAAGGAAGTTGATATTGAATGAGGCACATAAGACAAGATACTCGATACATCCTGGAGTTGGAAAGATGTACCAAGATCTTAAGACACATTATTGGTGGCCTAATTTAAAGACAGACGTTGCAACATATGTTGGGGAATGTTTAACTTGTTCCAAAGTCAAAGCTGAACACCAGAAGCCGTCAGGGTTACTTCAACAACCAGAAATCCCAGAATGGAAATGGGATGGTATTACCATGGATTTCATCACGAAGTTACCAAAGACTGCCTGGGGATACGACACCATTTGGGTGATTGTTGATCGTCTCACCAAGTCTGCACATTTCTTGCCTATAAAGGAAACGGATAGAATGGAGAAACTATTAAGATTGTATATAAAGGAAGTTGTTTCAAGGCATGGAATACCTATTTCCATTATATCTGATCGTGATAGTAGATTTACCTCAAAGTTCTGGCAAGCACTACAGGAGGCACTAGGAACTCGTTTAGATATGAGTACCGCATATCATCCGCAAACGGACGGGCAGAGTGAAAGAACAATTCAGACTCTTGAAGATATGCTCAGGGCATGTGTGATCGATTTTGGAAACGGATGGGATAAGTATTTACCGTTAGCAGAATTCTCGTATAATAATAGTTATCATGCGAGCATTGGAGCTGCGCCATTCGAAGCATTGTATGGAAGGAAGTGTAGATCTCCTATCTGTTGGAATGAAGTAGGAGATTGACAATTAACTGGTCCCGAGATCATACACGAAATGACTGAGAAGATAGTACAAATCAAGGAGAGATTGAAAACAGCCCGTAGTCGCCAAAAGAGCTACGCCGATGTCCGAAGGAAACCATTAGAGTTTCAGGTCGGGGACATGGTTATGTTAAAGGTGTCACCTTGGAAATGTGTAATACGTTTCGGCAAAAGGGGTAAGCTGAACCCAAGATATGTAGGCCCGTTCAAGATTATTGAACGCATTGGACCGGTAGCTTATCGACTTGAGTTACCGCAACAACTCGCCGGGGTACATAATACCTTTCACGTCTCAAACCTTAAGAAGTGTCTTGCAAAGGAAGACCTCACTATTCCTCTTGAAGAAATCCATATCGACGAGAAACTACAATTCGTCGAAGAACCAATCGAAATCATGGACCGTGAAGTTAAACAGCTCAAACAGAGCAACATACCGATTGTTAAGGTTCGTTGGAATGCTAGAAGAGGTCCCGAGTTTACTTGGGAATGAGAGGATCAGATGAAACAAAAGTATCCACACTTGTTTCTCGATGACGCAAAATAGGTACAATTTTAAAATTTCGGGACGAAATTTATTTAACGGGGAGGTAATGTAACGACCCGCACTTTTTCGATCATTCTATACTTATAAGATTAATATTTACATAAATTAAACTTTACCAACATGATAAGCAATCCAAATTGTCGAGACTTATGTTTTTCGAAAAGAGATTTATACAACGTTTGACCGTCTAGTTTGACCGATGATATCACGAACTATACAATATATGATAATTATACGTTTTTATATATATATATATGTATATACATGTTTAACATGATTTAAGGATGTTTTAATACCTCATTTTGTATTAATAACAATAAGTTATAAGTATATTTTGAAACTACTAACTTAAGTTTTCAAAACGATAACCATACGTAACGTTATTTGACTTAAATACTTATGACATATAATGTTTATACATATATCGTATAAGTAATGTATTTAATCATTTTTAAGGACTTAAATACATAAAACCATATAAGTATATTCACAAAAGATAGCTATATTTGAATCCTCGTTCCGTTTTCACAAGATTTCTATACGTATACTTAGGGTATATGTACCCGTATAAATACGCAGTTTCTAGAAGTTTTACTATTGAAAAATACCAATTATTAGACTTCAATTATATGATCTTAGCAGCCTTTGATTAGTCAATACATGTGGGATCATATATGAGGACTTTTGAGCTAAAAATCAAAAAAAATAAAGTCTATATATACATATACATATATACGCCTATATACACATATGCACACTTTCATAACAATTTTCTTTCAAGTTAAATGATCTTCTAAACTCTCTTATCTTCAACCTTCAAGTGTTCTTCAAGGTCCTCATAAGTTTTTAGCTTCAAAACATCACTTAATCATCATAAGAAAACCCTTACAAAAATACTTCAAGAAAACCTTCCAAGAACACCAACTTACTTCCAATCTTTCATCCACTTCCATCACCCTTTTAGTTCTAGGTTCTTACTCCTCTTTTACAGCAACCTTGTCCAAGGAACTTGAGGTAGAATCTATGTTCATAACCTTATTCGATTCATATATATATAGCTATCTTATTTTGTGGTATAAAATTTTAACAACAAGAACATAGTTTGAATGTTTTCAAACTTGTTTGCAAACTAAATAGATCCTTCTAACTTAACTTTTAAAATACTTCAAGACCTGTAATATATCTTAAATATATGCTAATTTAACAAGGTTTAACTTGGTTTTTCAAAGAACACCTTAAAAACTGTTTTTACGACGTCGGAGTGTAACCGGGGGCTGTTTTGGGTTGGATAATTAAAAACCATCTTAAACTTTGAATTGGAGGTTTATTTTCTGGAAAAATGATTTTTACTATGAATATGATAACACATAAAAATTTCATGATTTAACTCAAAGTATAAGTATTTTTAGAAAAATAATCATTTAAGGTTGTTTACATGATGGAAAATGATTAACTTCATAAGTTTCACTAAAGTTTGACCTATGACCTGTGATTTTGAATACAAACTAAGGTATTTACAGTTCATAGTCTTAAAGAGGGACTCGATCCAAGGAAGTGGCAAGTTGAATCAACGAAAACGGAGTTGTAACGAAGAAACTATGACCAAAACGAGATCGGATATCTAAGACTAGTTTAGCTACGAAAATAATTGGAGAAAATTAAATAAATCACATCTTTTTAAGATAACATGATATTTTATATATATGTACTTATAATTCAATTTTATATGGTTCAGGATCACCAGTAAACAACACGAGAAGATTAATCATAAGATCCCATGATTGTACGCAACACGTCATTTGACAACACCGGTACTTTATGTACGCAACACGTCATTTGACAACACCGGTACCATGGGTCAAGATTAATCTCGACCAATACATATACGATGGGGGTTTTATTTATTTCATTGGGGGTTTATTAAACACCTAAAAATGAACCATTAAAATTGAATTACTAACATCGGACTGCTAACTACGGACTAAGAAATTATTAAAAGTATTAAAACTATAATAAGTATATATATGTGACGATTGTTTTAAAAAGAAAAGGTATTGATATATTATATATGGATAGGTTCGTGATATCAATCGGAGACCAAGTCAAAATTACATATCTTCAAGACGAAAGTGAGTATATAGTCCCACGTTTAAACTCTAAATATTTCGGGATGAGAATACATGTATTTTATGTTTTACGATATGGACACAAGTAACTGAAAAATATATTCTACGTTGAGTTGTACCACTGGCATACTTCCCTGTAGCTTGGTAACTGTTATTTACAGCGGTATTGTAAACGCGAATCCTGTTGATAGATCTATCGGGCCTGACAACCCCAACCGGACTGGACGACCAGTATTCAACGGTTGCACAGTACTTCGTTTCGTGACTACACTTGGTACGGTGTAGTAAGATTTCATAATAAAGGGAATATGCGACGTGATTAAATGTTAAGTATGGTTACCAAGTGCTCAACCACTTAGAATATTTTTATTAAAACGTTTATATATGAAATCTTGTGGTCTATATATATATTGCTGCCGGCACTAAACCTATATCTCACCAACTTTATGTTGACCTTTTAAAACATGTCTATTCTCAGGTGATTTCTAAAAGCTTCCGCTGCATTATGTTGAATTTGAGCAGGATCTTGCGTACGCATATTTGTGTCAAAAATAAGACTGCATATCCAAGAACTTGTGTTGTAAAATATGCTAGAAATCGTGTTGTTATCATCATTTGTAAAGTTTGTAAGTCGAAGATTATCGCTAAACGATAATCATCTTTATTTCGTCCAAAGCTTGTATCAAAAATAAGAATCATGGTTTGTAATGTATAATATATGCAGTTTTTCTTTTAAAAATGTCGCATATAGAGGTCAATACCTCGCAATGAAATCATACGTTATCTAACACGTTCTTACGGTTAAGGACGGGTTATGACAGATTTTATTACTAAATTGCCAAGGACTGCAAGTGGTTATGATACTATTTGGGTAATAGTTGATCGTCTCACCAAATCAGCACACTTCCTGTCAATAAGAGAAGATGACAAGATGGAGAAGTTAGCACGACTGTATTTGAAGGAAGTCATCTCCAGACATGGAATACCAATCTCTATTATCTCTGATAGGGATGGCAGATTTATTTCAAGATTCTGGCAGACATTACAGCAAGCATTAGGAACTCGTCTAGACATGAGTACTGCCTATCATCTGTAAACTGATGGGCAGAGCGAAAGGACGATACAAACGCTTGAAGACATGCTACGAGCATGTGTTATTGATTTCAGAAACAGTTGGGATCGACACCTACCGTTAACAGAATTTTCCTACAACAACAGTTATCATTCTAGTATTGAGATGGCGCCGTTTGAGGCACTTTATGATATAAAGTGCAGGTCTCCGATTTGTTGGAATGAAGTGAGGGATAGACAGATTACGGGTCCGGAGATAATACAAGAAACTACCGAGAAAATCATCCAAATTCAACAACGATTGAAAATCGCCCAGAGTCGACAAAAGAGCTACGCGGACAGTAAAAGAAAAGATATAGAGTTTGAAATTGGAGAAATGATCATGCTTAAGGTTTCACCTTGGAAAGGCGTTGTTCGATTTGGTAAACGGGGGAAACTAAATCCAAGGTACATTGGACCATTCAAGATTATAGATCGTGTCAGACCAGTAGCTTACCAACTGGAGCTACCTCAACAACTCGCGGCGGTACATAGCACTTTCCACGTCTCGAATTTGAAGAAATGTTTTGCTAAATAAGATCTCACTATTCCATTGGACGAAATCCAAATCAATGAAAAACTTCAATTCATTGAAGAACCCGTCGAAATAATGGATCGTGAGGTTAAAAGACTTAAACAAAACAAGATACCGATTGTTAAGGTTAGATGGAATAATCGTAGAGGACCCGAATTCACCTGGGAGTGTGAAGATCAGATGAAGAAGAAATACCCGCATCTATTTCTAGAAGATTCGTCAACACTTTCAACAGCTTAAAAATTTCGGGACGAAATTTATTTAATGGGTAGGTACTGTAGTGACCCGAACTTTTTCATGTTTATATATATTAAATGAAATTCATATTTACATGATTAAGTGTTTCCAACATGTTAAGCAATCAAACTTGTTAAGACATGATTAATTTGAATATGTTTCATATAGACAAATGACCACCCAAGTTGACCGGTGATTCACGAACGTTAAAACTTGTAAAAACTATACGATGACATATATATGGTTATATATATAGTTAACATGATTTTATTATAAGTATGTATCTCATTAGGTATTTTAACAATGAGTTATATACATAAAAATGAGACTATTAAAATAAGAAACTCGAAAACGATATATATAACGATTATCGTTATAACAACGTCTTACTAGGTACATATGAATCATATTAAGATATTGATACACTTGGTTAATTATGTTAAATTATAAGTAAATATATCATTAAGTGTATTAACAATGAACTACATATGTAAAAATAAGACTACTAACTTAATGATTTCGAAACGAGACATATATGTAACGATTATCGTTGTAACGACATTTAACTGTATATATATCATACTAAGATATATTATATATTATAATATCATGATAATATAAAAATTTAACATCTCATTTGATATAATAAACAATGGGTTAACAACATTTAACAAGATCGTTAACCTAAAGGTTTCAAAACAACATTTACATGTAACGACTAACGATGACTTAACGACTCAGTTAAAATGTATATACATGTAGTGTTTTAATATGTATTCATACACTTTTGAAAGACTTCAAGACACTTATCAAAATACTTCTACTTAACAAAAATGCTTACAATTACATCCTCGTTCAGTTTCATCAACAATTCTACTCGTATGCACCCGTATTCGTACTCGTACAATACACAGCTTTTAGATATATGTACTATTGGTATATACACTCCAATGATAAGCTCTTAGCAGCCCATGTGAGTCACCTAACACATGTAGGAACCATTATTTGGCAACTAGCATGAAATATCTCATAAAATTACAAAAATGTGAGTAATCATTCATGACTTATTTATATGAAAACAAAATTACACATCCTTTATATCTAATCCATATACCAATGACCAAAAACACCTACAAACACTTTCATTCTTCAATTTTCTTCATTTAAGTGATCTCTCTCATGTTCTATCTTCAAGTTCTAAGTGTTCTTCATAAATTCCATAAGTATAGTTTCATAAAAATCAAGAATACTTCCAAGTTTGCAAGTCTACTTCCAAGCTTTCTAATCCATTCCAAGTAATCATCTAAGATCAAGGAACCTTTGTTATTTATAGTAGGTTATCTTTTTAATTCAAGGTAATATTCATATTCAAACTTTGATTCAATTTCTACAACTATAACAATCTTATTTCGAGTGAAAATCTTACTTGAACTGTTTTCGTGTCATGATTCTGCTTCAAGAACTCTCAAGTCATCCAAGGATCCTTTGAAGCTAGATCCATTTTTCTCATTTCCAGTAGCTTTATCCAGAAAACTTGAGGTAGTAATGATGTTCATAACATCACTCGATTCATACATATAAAGCTATCTTATTCGAAGGTTTAAACTTGAAATCACTAGAACATAGTTTAGTTAATTCTAAACTTGTTCGCAAACAAAAGTTAATTCTTCTAACTTGACTTTTAAAATCAACTAAACACATGTTCTATATCTATATGATATGCTAACTTAATGATTTAAAACCTGGAAACACGATGAACACCATAAAATCGGATATACGCCGTCGTAGTGAAACCGGGGGGCTGTTTTGGTTTGGATAATTAAAAACTATGATAAACTTTGATTTAAAAGTTGTTCTTCTGAGAAAATGATTTTCATATGAACATGAAACTATATCCAAAAATCAAGGTTAAACTCAAAGTGGAAGTATGTTTTCTAAAATGGTCATCTAGACGTCGTTCTTTCGACTGAAATGACTACCTTTACAAAAACGACTTGTAACTTATATTTCTGACTATAAACCTATACTTTTTTTGTTTATATTCATAAAATAGAGTTCAATATGAAACCATATCAATTTGATTCACTCAAAACGGATTTAAAATGAAGAAGTTAAGGGTAAAACAAGATTGGATATTTTTGATCTTTTTAGCTACGGGAAATGTTTAACAAATCTATACAAATCATATCCTAGCTAACTTATATTGTATTATACATGTATTCTAATATATTATGTAATCTTGGGATACCATAGACACGTATGCAAATGTTTTGACATATCATATCGACCCATCTATATATATTATTTGAAACAACCATAGACACTCTATATGCAGTAATGTTGGAGTTAGCTATACAGGGTTGAGGTTGATTCCAAAAATATATATAGTTTGAGTTGAGATCTAGCCTGAGACGTGTATACACTGGGTCGTGGATTGATTCAAGATAATATATATATCGATTTATTTATGTACATCTAACTGTGGACAACTAGTTGTAGGTTACTAACGAGGACAGCTAACTTAATACACTCAAATCTTTAAAACATAATAAAAATGGTTGTAATTATATTTTGATCATACTTTGATATATATGTACATATTTGTTATAGGTTCGTGAATCGACCAGTGGCCAAGTCTTACTTCCCGACGAAGTAAAAATATGTGAAAGTGAGTTATAGTCCCACTTTTAAAATTTAATATTTTTGGGATGAGAATACATGCAGGTTTTATAAATGATTTACGAAATAGACACAAGTACGTGAAACTACATTCTATGGTTGAATTATCGAAATCGAATATGCCCCTTTTTATTAAGTCTGGTAATCTAAGAATTAGGGAACATACACCCTAATTGACGCGAATCCTAAAGATAGATCTATTGGGCCTAACAAACCCCATCCAAAGTACCGGATGCTTTAGTACTTCGAAATTTATATCATATCCGAAGGGTGTCCCGGAATGATGGGGATATTCTTATATATGCATCTTGTTAATGTCGGTTACCAGGTATTCACCATATGAATGATTTTTATCTCTATGTATGGGATGTATATTGAAATATGAAATCTTGTGGTCTATTGTTACGATTTGATATATATAGGTTAAACCTATAACTCACCAACATTTTTGTTGACGTTTAAAGTATGTTTATTCTCAGGTGAATACTAAGAGCTTCCGCTGTTGCATACTAAAATAAGGACAAGATTTGGAGTCCATGTTTGTATGATATTGTGTAAAAACTGCATTCAAGAAACATATGTCGATGTAATATATTTCTATTGTAAACCATTATGTAATGGTCGTGTGTAAACAGTATATTTTAGATTATCATTATTTGATAATCTACGTAATGCTTTTGAAACCTTTATTGATAAAATAAAGGTTATGGTTGTTTTGAAAATGAATGCAGTCTTTGAAAAATGTCTCATATAGAGGTCAAAACCTCGCAACGAAATCAATTAATATGGAACGTTTATAATCAATATGAACGGGACATTTCAACTAGACCACCAATTGCACCACCAACACGACACCATGAAACTCACCTGCAAATTCTTGCGACTTATGTATTCTCTTCTGTTTTGTTGCGCAACACCAAAAGCCAACCTAAAACCATCTCCACTTCGATCACCATTTATTTTCTATATTGTGTTATGATCATCATCCATCACCACTTGGCTTGCGGTTTTTCTGTTTCATCGGTACATACATGACCACCACCTTTGTGTTACTATCACCAGCTTCCACCACCTCCGTTAAAGGACCCGTTCATATACATTATAAACGATTCACAATAGTTGATTACATTGCGAGGTATTTGACCTCTTATATGATACATTTTACAAACATTGCATTTGTTTTTAAAAGACAAACTTTCTTTACATCGAAAATTTACAGGCATGCATACCATTTCATAATATTCACTATTAAACTATAAATTGATTTAATAATAATCTTTGATGAACTCAATGACTCGAATGCAACGTTCTTCGAAATATGCTATGAAAGACCCCAAGTAATATCTTTAAAATGAGCAAATGCACAGCGGAAGATTTCTTTAACACCTGAGAATAAACATGCTTTAAAGTGTCAACCAAAAGGTTGGTGAGTTCATTAGTTTATCATAATCATTTATTTCCATCATTTTAATAGGCTACAAGAATTTTATTTCCAGTTCTCATAAATATACGTCCCATGCATAGAGACAAAAATAATCATTCATATGGTGAACACCTGGTAACCGACATTAACTAGATACATATAAGAATATCCCCTATCATTCCGGGATCCTCCTTCGGACATGATATAAATTTCGAAGTACTAAAGTATCCGGTACTTTGGATGGGGTTTGTTAGGCCCAACAGATCGATCTTTAGGATTCGCGTCAATTAGGGTGTCTGTTCCCTAATTCTTAGATTACCAGACTTTAATAAAAAGGGGCATATTCGATTTCGATAATTCAACCATAGAATGTAGTTTCAATTACTTGTGTCTATTTCGTCAAACATTTATAAAAGCGCATGTATTCTCAGTCCCAAAAATATAAAGGGTAAAAAGGCAAATGAAACTCACCATACTGTATTTCGTAGTAAAAATACATATAACGTCATTGAACAAGTGCAAGGTTGGCCTCGGATTCACGAACCTAAATTAATTATATATATTTATGTGTTGGTCAATATTTGTCTAACAAATTAGGTCAAGTCATAGTGTACAACAATCCTAATGCTCGAGACTAATACGCAAAAGTCAACAAAAGTAAATTTGACTCAAAATAATTTCCAAAAATCTATACATGATTAATATATAGTTTAAATATCGTCGTTTTATATTTTTAAATATTTTTAAAAGATTTATTAGAGTAAATAATATAATTTATTTATTAATAAATAAAATTTTATATTAAATTTATATAATAAAATATACTTTTATATATATTAAGTAATAAAATTTATAGGGTTCATTTAATATCATAAAGATAATATGATAGGTATTATTAAAGTAAGTTATTACACGTAGTAAAATATGTTTGTATCACATATTTATTTGTTAAAATAATATCTATAATGATAGTAAGTAAAAGTTGTATTATTTTGTAATAATAATAATTATTATAAAAATATCAATATTTATAATTACTAAGATGACATTATGATAAAACGATAATTCTAATTATGATAACTTTAATATTTACGATAATTTTTAATATTATCTTTAAAATGATAATTCTATTTAAAATAATAATAATAATGATATTTTATAGTAACAATGACATTTCTATTAAAATGATAATTTTTGTTCAAATGATAGTTTTAATACTAACGATACTTTTAATAATAATAGTAATGATAAAAATAATAAGAACGATAATTTTATCTAAATCAATATCTTATAATATTTTAATTTCATCATGATACTCTTACTCATTATTTCCTAATCGTTTTATTTAATAGCTTTTAATCATCTTTTATATCGTGTTCATAATAATGATAATAATAGTAATCAAAATAATTAGGTGTCACAAATATTTATTTTAATTACACTAATATTAATAATGATAGTTACTATAACATTATTAACGATAATACTAATAATTATCTTAATGATAATATAGTAATAATAATAATAATAACAATAACAATAACCATTTTTAAATAATGATATATATATTAATAATAATAATAATAATAATAATAATAATAATAATAATAATAATAATAATAATAATAATAATAATAATAATAATAATAATAATACTAATAATAATAATAATAATAATAATAATAATAATAATAATTGTATAATAATAATAATAATACTAATTATAACTTTAACGATAATAACGATAGTAATAATAAAAAAAATTAACAATTTTTAATGATAAATCCATTTTATAACTTCTAATCCGTTCATCAAAACCAATTGATTATAACTTCTAATCCGTTCATCAAAACCATTCGATATCTACAGGAAAAGTTCTGAATTTTTTGCTAGCTTTTCAAGGACATGCATATCTTATACCTTATCTCAACCGCAAGTGTAACTACTTCAAGATTCAACCTAATCTATCTAAGGGCAATATCAAAAGTACAAGCATGCATAATCCTAAATACTCGAGCACTAGTCAAGGATACACTATTAGTATATAAAAGTTAAATTATGAGTACTCACGTATCAATATTGACATTCAATATTGCAGGAAAGGTACGTAGACGCAACGGAAATGATAAACACTATATTGACCTCACGAGCATACCCATGAACCATACTCAATCACCTCCATAGCTATAACCCATAATTTCCTTAATCCTATCCTACTCGAAAAACAATTTCGAAATCACTCGGACAGCACTCCGTCGTAATATTTTATGTATACTAATAATATCTTGAAATAATACGGAGTAAATATATATATGTAAATCGATTGAGAGAGTTTAGAGAAAAATATTTTCAAGTTTCTATGAAATAATGAAACCTATTGAATTCTATTTATAATAGATTTTTGAATTATTAAAGTGAACTATTAAAGTCTGAATTATTAAAGTATGAATTATTAAAGTGAATTATTAAAGTTAAAGTAAAGTAAAAATAAAGTAAAGGTAAAGTTTAAGTATAGTAAAAGTATAAAACTATGTACGTATAATACGCGTATAAATATATATAATATTAATTTAAATCGTTATATATATTTAATAAAATAAAATATAAATATCGTTATCTTTATCATACTAGTTAAGTAATGAGTTGTCAAAAGTGGTTCTAGATATTTATAAAAGTTATATACGTTTTAATAATAAAGTTCTTTTTAAACTGAAAACGTTTTTTTTGTACGTTTGAAACTAAATAGATCAATTGAGTCTTTATGAGATTCAATCTTCCACTATCTTTTGTCTAGTTCTCAATGATTGACAATTTATTCTTATTTATAAATCACTTTACCATTATCCGAATATTGTTAAAATGGAAAGATTTCTCAAATCAACGTGGGCCTTTCAACAGAGACTTGTAATCATAATTCAATATATCTGATAATTCAATCATTTGATCTTATCTTCTAATTCCATTGATAAACATTTTGAAACAGATACAATCATATAAAGTATTTAATCTAATATTTTGTTTACGTTTCAAGTTATAATATATATACACATATACATATATAATCATATTCGTTTAATGGTTCGTGAATCGTTGGAACTTGGTCGAGGTTGAATGAATGTATGAACATAGTTTAAAATTCTTGAAATTTAACTTAACAAATATTGCTTATCGTGTTGGAAACATATAAAGATTAAAGTTTAAATTTGGTTGGAAATTTCCGGATTGTCATAGTACCTACCCGTTAAAGAAATTTCGTCCCGAAATTTGAGTGGAAAGGTCGTGAATGATAATAAGTATGTTTTCATGATGCATACGGGCTGAAAATTAGAGTTTTATCATCAGCGAATAATTTGGATAAACAATCCATTTATATGAAGAGTACGAATGAAGCTAACATAGAAGAGTGAAATGAGTAAGTGTAGATTCATCTTATCATTTTACATAGATATGATTGATTCCCAGATTTCAAGGGATTTGAAGAAAATCTTCTTAATAAGATTTGACTCTCCGGTAATCAAGGGAATTAGGATCCGCTTTAAATGCGATCGTCCATTTTAATTGTTCTGTCGGAGATTTTCTTATAAATTCACCTCCTTCATTTCCTTACAACTCACACCTTCTGTTGATGCATTTTATGCAAGTCCCTAGACATCTACCCACGTCCATTGCAGGTACAACAGTTTACAGGCCACCATGATTGCTCGTTATTATCTTATCCATGTTTGTATGTGGTTACAGGAATTGCAGGAACGAGATTTAGATGTTTGACTATGTTAGACTTAGTCAGATGTACGAGTGAAGCCTCACTAGTACGACTGATAGGCTCATACGCACGGTTGATGCTGAGCTAAGTCACAATTACAACCTAAATGAGAAGACACGAGTGAGTGATCACCCGTACGGCTGATGAAGCCAACTCGTACGTGTGATGAATGAATCGTATGGGTGAGTCAACAACAGGGGTATATAAAGTCTTATGTTCTTCATTTTAGGTTAAGCCTCTCATTTGTTACACACACTCAGATCTTAGTGAGCTCCTCCGATTCTCTCTCAGTCCAAATCACCTAGGTGGTGAATAATAGCTCTAGGTTTTGATCTAATCACACTTGATTTAGTTGTGGTTTGACTAAATTAATCAAAAAAAACTTAACATATTCACTAGAGGGTTTGATTCACTTATTTCGCCATTGTGTGAGTTAAATCTGTTGATTTCTAAGTTCCTAGTCATGTTTCATCACCTTCTATTCTTTCCCCCTCAACTCATATTTTAAAGTATTCATCAATATGCTCCATCCAGTTCTGATTCTCGATATACTTCTAACTTTCATATCGGTCATTCTTCTTTTTCATCTACCGCCGGAAGAATCTATTTACTTCTACTATACTCTTGGGTTTATAGTGTTTCTAGTTCTCCCGTATCTTTATATTGCTATATGCATCGATATATATGGTTTATAATTTCTGGTTTGTCATTGGCTTTATATGTTCCCTTATATTTCAAAGTCTCTACTTCTGTCTTCTATAATCATTATCATTCACAGTTAATGCTCTCTTTTATTTGATGCGATTTATACCCCAATTTCTATTTTGGAGTTTTGTCCTTTTGTTTCTTCTTCTTGCGATTAAGCACCGCTTGTAATGGTCCAGAATTCACAGATATGAATTTCAGAATGAACATTGTTAATGTTCTAGGAAGGAAATTGTGATGGTACGATCTTGACTTGTCAAATTACTAGAATACCTTGGAAAAGGCCGAATCATCAAGAAATATTTTCTTGATATTTTAGAGGTTAAATAGAATACAAGAGTCGTATAACATGGCACATGATGATGTTATGATCTGTGAATCATCACGTTCCATTTAGAAACTCAGCATGACTTACTGTAATATAATCACATTGATCAAGTGTCATTATATTATACTAATTCATGCTTCAGTTCCCAACACTACTTCAAAATATTCCTATTTTAAACTTGAATGTTTTAGAATTTAGAAACTAAAATAGTTTCTTTTATGATGTAATACAGATAGCGCGAAGAGGTAAATGATTTCAAATAAGAAAAATTAAGAAAATATCTTCAGAAATATGGAGGATATTTATAATGAAAGGTATGATGATATTTTAGAATTTCTAATATCAGAGGATGATGAAGAATATTGTCCGCAGGGGTTTAGAGTCAGGAGTAAGGTATTCGTTAATGACTTCAGCAGGTACTGAATCATTTGGATCCTTTAAAGTCAGGTTCAGTCTTTGTAATTTGTCCACAGCCTCCTTCCTACTTTGCTCAATCCGTTTTCCAGTTCTAAAATTTCTCTTTTTCTGCGCTTTGCCAGCATACTTCATCATTATCATCCAGCTTTTACCGTTTAAAGTCGTTTATAGTTTTTGCTGCTTCATCAGCATTTTTTTCCATTTTTGGAGAACCAATTCGTAGTTCGGAGTGTTTTTCAGAAACTTCACATTCAAATTAAGTCCAGAAGATAGACGTTATATATACACATATAACTGTTGGCGTAGACATGTTGCGAGATTTCAAAATACTGATTGCTAATTCCCAATGATTCGTATAGCAATTCTCATTACAAGATGCGAATGAGTAAATGATGGGGTTTCAATGAATAATTATAATGACTTTTTGGAGAGGCTAAAGTCCAAGGGTAATGAAGTTGTTGGTACATCTGCTAATAATGTGGTGGAATGTAAAAGGTTCCCTGGTAACGATGGTGTATATCTCAAGGTTATAATAAGGTTATTCTGACTGAAAAGTCGAAGTTGACTTGCTGGAGCTGTGACAAAACTGGCTACTTTGAATAGGAGTCGCAAAGTTATTTTTACTAATAAATGCCAAAGAATCTGACGCGGATACGTTGTTTAAACTTTTACTTTAGTTTCAAAAGTTTTTCGGGTACATAACTGTGGGTAACATGTGGTTGGATCATCATCTCGATTGCTCATCATTCGAAGTGTCTTCAGAAATTTTCGAAGGGTTTGAACACATATTGTAATCGTTAACATACATTTGATGTTCTAACACAGTTTTGAAGTCAAAATATAGCTTGTGAAAGATGTAAGGATCTAAGAGTGATGATTTTGGTCATATCTCAAGTTGAATTTTGAGATTTCAAAATCAGAATATGTAATTAAATTTTGAATGAGTATGGTTGTTTTGATTTCTATAAAAGAATGTATATTGTTGTGAAAGTAGGGAGTATAATGGATGATTTGCTGAATCAGATTCGAAGAATGTAACATATTAATTGTGAATTTATATATCTCTCGGGTATTACCTACCCGTTAAACAAAAATTTCACAATTAATATCTTGTACAAAAGAATTTTATTACAGTCTTTATGAATATATATATATATGTATATTTTCTTCAGATGTAACATAGATTTAATGAGTTAATGTTAAATTAAACTCATTTGATTTACGGTTGAAACTAGAATTGAATAATCCCTAAAGGCTTTAAAAAGTACATAACTTTTACGCAGTATTTCTTTAATGACATTGAAATTATGAATCAATACTTCGGTTCGTGGAATTCTTGTGAATTTCGCAAAGTACGAATGATGTTATCTAAAAAGTTTCGGGTACATCGATGATGAAAGTGTAAAATCAAATATATACTTGATTTATTATGATTTGGAATTTGTTGAATTGCGACAGAGATTGTAGTTAACGCTGGTTAAGTTGCGACTGAAGGACGTACATTATTGCATATTTGTAATATGAATTAACAGAGTAGTTAAGATTCACACACAATAGCTTAGCACGGAAAGATTTATTTCAAAATATATATATATATATATATATATATATATATATATATATATATATATATATATATATATATATATATATATATATATATATATATATAATATACATATAATTTCTTCAGAGGGAAAGAGTTAATTCTTCATAACTCGTTGATACAATATACACGTTATTGATTCGTAATGATGTCCACAGTGATTCTTGAACTGATGGAGTTTGTGATGTTATCGATGTTGTCGATTCGGATGTTGACTGTACTGACGATGCTGGTAACGCTGACAGTACTGTTGATGCTGTTGGCAAAGCAAGTTTAGCTTGTTAATCACACACCATTTTTGTCGGGGTTTCTACTCTTCCTTCTATCATTTTGGTTTGCTTAACTGATTTATGGTTAGGGCTAGATTAGATAATCTCTAAGACTTTAGAGATTACATAATCGCTGCGGAATGTTTCTCCAATGAAGTTATGAATTAATACTTCATCAGTTATTGTTGTTGGTACTCCTTGATATCTATGGTGCGTATGACGTTGATGCTCGTGGGACAGATTGTGAAGTTGAGGTTTACGACGTGGTTGTGGTTGGAGGTGGTAATGGTACTGTTGGCGTTGATGATGGTGGTACTGGTTATGCTGCTGATACTGCTGCTGGTGTTTGTAATCTCTGCACCATATTCTCCAAAGCCACTACCCGAGCGCGAAGCTCGTTGACTTCTTCTATTACACCGGGGTGATTGTCGGTTCGAACGAGCGGATAAATAAAATCTAAAATTTGATGTAATATATAATCGTGACGAGATACTCTGGAAATGAGCGAGAAAATGGTGTTTCGGACAGGTTCGCTGGTAAGTGCTTCAGGTTCTTCGTCAAGAGGGCAATGTGGTGGATGGAAGGGATCACCTTCTTCTTGTCTCCAATGATTGAGGAGGCTACGAACCCATCCCCAATTCATCCAGAATAGGTGATGACTAATTGGTTGATCTATTCCGGTCACACTGCTTTCGGAGCTTGAATGAGATTCTATTTCAGAATCTGAGTGACTTGAACTGATGACGAATTCCATTTCGTACGATTGGATAAAGGATTTTTTTTCTCGATATGAAATGATTTTGGCTAATGGATGGTATTCTAATTACATAGAATATATATATATATATATATATATATATATATATATATATATATATATATATATATATATATATATATATATATATATATATATATATATATATATATATATATATATATAGATCAAAAGATTTCATAGATTACGGAGGATTTTGCGGGATATGTCAGGCAAAGTTTAAAGTAACAGATACGATAAGATATGATTTAGCAGATATGCTAAGATATGAATTTTTGTCTATACACTATTCATGCAATCAATGCAGCAAGACGTGTCTTAGACTAAAAATGATAAGCAGGTAATTTCCTGAGGATGATAAGTAGTTAATTTTCGACACAAAATGATAAGCAAAACTTTTGACATGCAGACACGGTCGAAGTCCAGACTCACTAATGCAGACCTGGTTCGCTAAGACCACCGCTCTGATACCAACTGAAAGGACCCGTTCATATACATTATAAACGATTCACAATAGTTGATTACATTGCGAGGTATTTGACCTCTTATATGATACATTTTACAAACATTGCATTCGTTTTTAAAAGACAAACTTTCTTTACATCGAAAATTTACAGGCATGCATACCATTTCATAATATTCACGATCAAACTATAAATTGATTTAATAATAATCTTTGATGAACTCAATGACTCGAATGCAACGTTCTTCAAAATATGCTATGAAAGACCCCAAGTAATATCTTTAAAATGAGCAAATGCACAGCGGAAGATTTCTTTAACACCTGAGAATAAACATGTTTTAAAGTGTCAACCAAAAGGTTGGTGAGTTCATTAGTTTATCATAATCATTTATTTCCATCATTTTAATAGACCACAAGAATTTCATTTCCAATTCTCATAAATATACGTCCCATGCATAGAGACAAAAATAATCATTCATATGGTGAACACCTGGTAATCGACATTAACTAGATACATATAAGAATATCCCATATCATTCCGGGATCCTCCTTCGGACATGATATAAATTTTGAAGTACTAAAGCATCCGGTACTTTGGACGGGGTTTGTTAGGCCCAATAGATCTATCTTTAGGATTCGCGTCAATTAGGGTGTCTGTTCCCTAATTCTTAGATTACCAGACTTTAATAAAAAGGGGCATATTCGATTTCGATAATTCAGCCATAGAATATAGTTTCAATTACTTGTGTCTATTTCGTCAAACATTTATAAAAGCGCATGTATTCTCAGTCCCAAAAATATAAAGGGTAAAAAGTCAAATGAAACTCACCATACTGTATTTCGTAGTAAAAATACATATAACGTCATTGAATAAGTGCAAGGTTGGCCTCGGATTCACGAATCTAAATTAATTATATATATTTATGTGTTGGTCAATATTTGTCTAACAAATTAGGTCAAGTCATAGTGTACCACAATCCTAATGCTCGAGACTAATATGCAAAAGTCAACAAAAG
Source organism: Rutidosis leptorrhynchoides (assembly GCF_046630445.1). NCBI lineage: Eukaryota > Viridiplantae > Streptophyta > Magnoliopsida > Asterales > Asteraceae > Rutidosis > Rutidosis leptorrhynchoides. Next base: position 32,217,276 of record NC_092338.1, read on the forward strand.
TAAATTTGACTCAAAATAATTTTCAAAAATCTATACATGATTAATATATAGTTTAAATATCGTCGTTTTATATTTTTAAATATTTTTAAAAGATTTATTAGAGTAAATAATATAATTTATTTATTAATAAATAAAATTTTATATTAAATTTATATAATAAAATATACTTTTATATATATTAAGTAATAAAATTTATAGGGTTCATTTATATCATAAAGATAATATGATAGGTATTATTAAAGTAAGTTATTACACGTAGTAAAATATGTTTGTATCACATATTTATTTGATAAAATAATATCTATAATGATAGTAAGTAAAATTTGTATTATTTTGTAATAATAATAATTATTGTAAAAATATCAATATTTATAATTACTAAGATGACATTATGATAAAACGATAATTCTAATTATGATAACTTTAATATTTATGATAATTTTTAATATTATCTTTAAAATAATAATTCTATTTAAAATAATAATAATAATGATATTTTATAGTAACAATGACATTTATATTAAAATGATAATTTTTGTTCAAATGATAGTTTTAATACTAACAATACTTTTAATAATCATAGTAATGATAAAAATAATAAGAACGATAATTTTATCTAAATCAATATCTTATAATATTTTAATTTCATCATGATACTCTTACTCATTATTTCCTAATCGTTTCGTTTAATAGCTTTTAATCGTCTTTTATATCGTGTTCATAATAATGATAATAATAGTAATCAAAATAATTAGGTGTTACAAATATTTGTTTTAATTATACTAATATTAATAATGATAGTTACTATAACATTATTAACGATAATACTAATAATTATCTTAATGATAATATAGTAATAATAATAATAACAATAACAATAACCATTTTTAAATAATGATATATATATTAATAATGATAATAATAATAATAATAATAATACTAATAATAATAATAATAATAATAATAATAATAATAATAATAATAATAATAATAATTGGATGATAATAATAATAATAGTAATTATAACTTTAACGATAATAACGATAGTAATAATAAAAAAAATAACAATTTTTAATGATAAATCCATTTTATTGATAAAGATAATAATAATGATAATAATAAGATAAAACTAGAACGACGATAAAAATGACGATAATAATAATCATTTTTAATAAAAATATCGAAAATTCAATTGATTATAACTTCTAATCCGTTCATCAAAACCATTCGATATCTACAGGAAAAGTTCTTAATTTTTCGCTAGCTTTCCAAGGACATGCATATCTTATACCTTATCTCAACCGCAAGTGTAACTACTTCAAGATTCAACCTAACCTGTCTAAGGGCAATATCAAAAGTACAAGCATGCATAATCCTAAATACTCGAGCACTAGTCAGGAATACACTATTAGTATGTAAAAGTTAAATTATGAGTACTCACGTATCAATATTGAGATTCAATATTGCAGGAAAGGTACGTAGACGCAACGGAAATGATAAACACTATATTGACCTCACGAGCATACCCATGGACCATACTCAATCACATCCATAGCTATAACCCATAATTTCCTTAATCCTATCCTACTCGAAAAACAATTTCGAAATCACTCGGACAGCACTCCGTCGTAATATTTTATGTATACTAATAATATCTTGAAATAATACGGAGTAAATATATATATGTAAATCGATTGAGAGAGTTTAGAGAAAAATATTTTCAAGTTTCTATGAAATAATGAAACCTATTGAATTCTATTTATAATAGATTTTTGAATTATTAAAGTGAATTATTAAAGTATGAATTATTAAAGTGAATTATTAAAGTATGAATTATTAAAGTGAATTATTAAAGTATGAATTATTAAAGTATGAATTATTAAAGTGAATTATTAAAGTTAAAGTAAAGTAAAAATAAAGTAAAGGTAAAGTTTAAGTATAGTAAAAGTATAAAACTATGTACGTATAATACGCGTATAAATATATATAATATTAATTTAAATCGTTATATATATTTAATAAAATAAAATATAAATATCGTTATCTTTATCATACTAGTTAAGTAATGAGTTGTCAAAAGTGGTTCTAGATATTTATAAAAGTTATATACGTTTTAATAATAAAGTTCTTTTTAAACTGAAAACGTTTTTTTTTGTACGTTTGAAACTAAATAGATCAATTGAGTCTTTATGAGATTCAATCTTCCACTATCTTTTGTCTAGTTCTCAATGATTGACAATTTGTTCTTATTTATAAATCACTTTACCATTTTCCGAATATTGTTAAAATGGAAAGATTTCTCAAATCAACGTGGGCCTTTCAACAGAGACTTGTAATCATAATTCAATATATCTGATAATTCAATCATTTGATCTTATCTTCTAATTCCATTGATAAACATTTTGAAACAGATACAATCATATAAAGTATTTAATCTAATATTTTGTTTACGTTTCAAGTTATAATATATATACACATATACATATATAATCATATTCGTTTAATGGTTCGTGAATCGTTGGAACTTGGTCGAGGTTGAATGAATGTATGAACATAGTTTAAAATTCTTGAAATTTAACTTAACAAATATTGCTTATCGTGTCGGAAACATATAAAGATTAAAGTTTAAATTTGGTTGGAAATTTCCGGGTTGTCACACTCCGATCACATCACAACCATCATCTTCAATCATCAAAACTCCACATAGCAGCCTTTATGTTTGGTAAAACCCAATACAAGAACAACCATCAATCACAACCCTGAAATTGTTTCTTTTTTCTGTCGAGCCAGGATCAAACCCACAGGCAAATACTTTTGTTTACTGATTATTAGGTTCGAACTACTGCTCTTGTTTCCTTATTCAATTACATCAAATTACACCAATAACTCACCACGTTTGGGCAACCACTTACTGCTACCCTCGAACTTAACTACTACTGCCCAGCTACTTATTTCTGTTACTTAATTAACTGCTACAATCTGCTGTGTTGTTTCTTTCGTGACAAAACAACACGCACCCACCTGCACTAGTACTTCTGTTTAACCTGCAAACCGCCACCTCCCTAACCTAACACTCGCTGCACATTTTTTTTTCCTTCTTTCTTCTTTTGATCGACAATTTTAATAAAGAAATACCCCACATAACTTTATAATATACTAGTGGGATGCAAGTGGAACAAAACTCCTTTAATCATGCCGACACTTGGGTCATTCAAAAAGAAAAGGGACGTTCCATTTCTATTTTATTTTTAAAAGTAACTTGATGTTAATAAAGTAGAAAATTTGATTGTGATGTGGGATTAGAGTGATAGTAATATTAATGATTAAGTTGATGCTAATTATATGAGATCGAATGATACATGGTAGCCATTAAGCGATGAAAATGAGAAAATTGATACGTGATGATGATGAATAATGAATTGACGATGATTAAGATATTATGATGTAAGATGAAGATATATGATTATGGTACGCATGTAAAATGATGATGTACGCGATTATGATAGATGATAATATAATAGATGATGCATGTTACATAAAATAATGGTGATGAATAAAGAATGATGATGACAATGATAACAGTACGGTATTGATGATGATAGACGAGGATGAGAATGGTGATCATCGATTTAGTTTAGTGAAGGAGAAGAAAAGGGAAACAGATAGTTATAGATTAAATTAAATGATTGTGTGAATATAATTAAAAAACGGAATGGTTCAATTGGTTTGAGTGTTTTTTGGATGAACAAGAGGTCACGAGTTCGAAACCAGGCCATGTCATTTTTTTTTTTAGCAATAAAAGCCGACAATATTGGGCCGGTTGTTGGGCTAGTTGAATTAACTTGATCCTGGGCTGCCATGTTTTCTGTTGGGCCGGGATGAACATGGATTGGCTAGTTTAATAAGAAGAAGGCAGTGGACTTGGGTTATAAAGGTTTAATCCGAGAATTAAATTAGAAAATAACAAATAGAGCATTGGTTTGATGTGTTATCGGGTTAGCGGGACGTCGCGATTTCAAACCCGGACTTGGGCATTATTTTTTAAAGACTACTTCTTTGAGGTAGTATTTCTATTACCATTACTATTATTATTATCGTATCATTATTAGTATTAATATAAGTATTATTATTATTAATATTATCATTTTATGAATTAATAAAATAAGTATCATTATTATTTTTATCATTTTTATTATTAGTATTATTATTATTAGTAGTATTATTATTACTAAGTATTATAAATATTATTGTTATTACTATTACTATTATTATCATTATTATTATTATTATTATTTTCATGACAAATAAATATTAGTATTAGCATTATCATTAATAACGTAAGTATTAGTATTATTATTATTAATATTATCATTATAAGCAAATACAACTTTTATTACTATTATTGATATTATGTTATCAAATAAATATTTTGTATATAAAAATATACTTTCAGTAATATTACATATAAGTATGTATTATTCATATTAACATTTTTATATAAAAATTCGTATATAATAAATTAGGTATTTTTAATATAATACTAATCAATATAGATATTAAAATAACTATATAAATATTAATCATTTTAAATATATACACAAATTAAATATATAACATATATAACTTAAAATATAATATACCAATTTGTTCGATTACGATTATATGTGTTAATAAATATATAAATGATATAGGTTCGTGAATCCGAGGCCAACCTTGCACTTGTTCAATGACGTCATATGTATTTTTACTACGAAATACAGTATTGTGAGTTTCATTTGCTCCCTTTTTAAATGCTTTTGCAATATATATTTTTGGGACTGAGAATACATGCGCTGCTTTTATAACTGTTTTACGCAATAGACACAAGTACTTGAAACTACATTCTATGGTTGAATTGTTATACCGGATATCGCCCTTGTTGAACTTGGTAGCCTACGAATTGGTGTTTATCATAATTGTCACCAATTGACTCGAATCCAAAAGATAGATCTATGGGCTTTGACACGCTCCAGTCAGAGAATTTGATCTGCTTTAGTACTTCGATGTTTATATGTTTGGGAATATTCTAGATGCATTTTGTTAATGTCGGTTACTAGGTGTTCAATCCATATGAATGAATATTAAACACTTGCAAGTGTATGATTATTGAATAAATGAAATCTTGCGGTCTATTAAAATTATGGAAATGATTGTTTATGATAAACTAATGAACTCACCAACCTTTTGGTTGACACTTTAAAGCATGTTTATTCTCAGGTATTAAAGACATCTTCCGCTGTGCATTAGCTCATTTTAAGGATATTACTTGGAGTCATTCATGGCATATTTCAAAAGACGTTGCATTCGAGTCGTTGAGTTCATCAAGGTTGATAATAAGTTATTCATAGTTTGGATATAGTATGGAATAGTGTGCATGCATGTCAACTTTCGTTGAAATGAAAGTTTGTCTTTTAAAAACGAATGCAATGTTTGTAAAATGTATCATTTAAAAGTCAAATACCTCGCGATGTAATCAACTATTGTGAATCGTTTATAATCGATATGAACGGGGCATTTCAACGATGATGGTGTTTTTGACGGATTGAATTACAATGAAATCGTATAACAACGCGATGGAATAATCGATTCTGGAAGATTGGAAATTGAATTATGAGCCCGTGGAAGATTGGAAATTAATCAATTCTGGATTAATTGTATAACAACGTTATTTTCTCTAGTGTAAAAACTATGAGAAATGAAGAGTAAGTATCACTACAAGTGACATCGTATAGTGCACATAAAGCTTGAAAATCAAGAGATTGGTCCTGCATTTAAGAAATAACGTTGCAATAATTGATTAATTGCACATACTTGTGAGACTATCTTTAAACCCGTGCGTTGCACGGTTAAAAAAAATAAAAGTCGTTCTAAGAAAAAGAACTGTTGCTGAATCTAAATTGCACAGTTACATAGCATGATGAATATCAGTAGTTAAAAATAATCGAACTATATTAGACAATTTAAATTAAAGACTCATAAAGAACATGAGCAAAAGAACGACCATGGTGAAACGATAAACTATTAGATAAATAGCACATTACTCAAAGACTAACCATAAGCAGTCAGTTACACAAAAATCAGCATCATATTCAAGATTTCAAGATACATTGCTTATTTGTTCAAAAAGTCAAAAACTTGATTTGCTAATCAATACACATGCCACAGCCTACATACACACTACAAACACAAATTTTAATCGCCCCTAAACATATTCGAATAACTTAAACTCAATGGCTGTTAAAAGAAAGAATCACTACAATTTCTAACCTGAATCATTTGTGGCCAATATGAAAACAATTTCCAATTGTTATCATATTGATAGTACAATGATACATCAGAATCAACAACAAATGATTTAAAGGTTGTAACTTGTAAGAAACAAAGGCAATGCATACACTTTATCTAATAGTCTAGTGGCTGCAAGTGCATGAAGGAAACATATCAATGTCTGCCAGAGTAAAATTCACTTCAAGATCCTTCCTTTATCCTATATGAATATCTAAAATCATGATACACAAAATACATACTTTGTATTGTATAAAAAACTTTTTAACCCTTCATAAAGTGTATCAGAAACTTCTGCAAAACAACCCCCAACATATATAACCAACATCCAATTGAAAACAAAAAGTTATGTAGAGCAAGAACATACATTCAGCAATAATACAATGAAAAACTTTCGTAAATAATTAATTACACTTAAGGAATTTATAAAATTTGCAAGAAATTGTTCAATAACCCGTTTTTTGATTTAGGAACAATTAAAGCAATAAACGTACCTGAAGTACAAATCGTGTACTGGACAATTCGTTACAATCCATTTATTGTGTAATGTCGCGATTTTTTTTCGAAAGGATTTTGAGAGGATGAATCGTAATTTTGTGTGTGTGTGTGTGTGTGTGGCGGAATGAGATGAATGTTTGAAACCCTAGAAGAAATTATTCTAATGGGCGATTGATCGTTTGATTCATCCACACTCGAATCTGGTTGATCGCCATTCACATCACAAATCGCGATTAACATGATTTAATCCTTCTGCGATTCACATGATTAAACCGTCTGAAGGCGCTTAATTCTCTGATTCATCCACAATCGCATTTTGTGATTGTAATGGCGATTTGATGTATTAGGGTTTGAAGATGAGGCGTATGAGATGATTTTGTGAGGTTTTTTTCTGTGTGAATTCATTCCGTGATTGATCGGGACACGCGTTAGTTGTACGTAATTAGGGGATTTTTTAATTCAGAATTAGGAGAAAATTAGGATTAGTGAGGAGGAATATGGTGCTGGCACCTGGCAGAATTAGGTATGAGATTTATAAAGATAAAGATGTTTTAAAATAATATGATAAAATGAATAAAATAAATAAACTAGTGGACTCTACTTAAATTTAATACACTCCACTTGACATTTTGGGTTATTGGGGGTCAAATCTTGACATTGCCCTATCACAGCCACCTTACATTTTTTGGGCCAAAAGTGCACATTTGCATGTGACGTCGCGTGCAAGGTTAGGAATGGTCTTAGAAAAAAAGCCGTACCCTACTAAAGGTAAGAAAACGGGCCAGATGTAGGTAATATCGGCCCGGTTAGAAAACTGGATCCAAATATGGTCCAATCCTCGTTGGGCTTATCTAAACAACGTAATTCGAATTAGATGTTACCAGTTTTGAGAAGATGCATCAACTAAACGATTTTGTGTCAGAACGTTAGCTTACAAATCAGACTGGCACACAATCAACTCTCAATAATGCGATGGGCATAACTAAATCGGCTCACAATCACTTACATATATTAATAACGTGAGGGACGTAACCGACTCCCTTAAACCTGTATACGTCAAAGATGCCCCTAAATACCGACTGAGCTAAACATCATGCAATTGAGTTTTAAGATGAGTTACATGTTGGTGTAATCGGTTAAGTTACAATTCATGGCACTGTTACAAATTTTGGTTTAACTTTAGTTAGTATTTTTGTTAAATGTTAGCCATTATTTTTTTAATTAATTGTTAGTTTTAGTAGGTTGTTTTGTAATTGGAATAGGTAAATGTGTTGACCATGAATTAAGGGGAGTGGGGATATTGTAGCCGTTTTTCTTGTAGAAATGGTAGTAGTGGTTAGCTACATACAAGCACATGTTCGATGTACTCCTTGGCTATATATTGGCCTCCTATTTACATGAATGAAAATGACAGTAGGCAAAATGTAGTTTCTTTGCTTTAATTGTTCACTTTTGTTTGCATGTCAAAACACAAACAGAAGTTCGTTTCTTATTATTTCAATTAGTTTTAGTTTGCAAGTTATTCAATTTCACATTGGTTAGTTTGAGTGTGAGTAATAAAGGGCCAGTGTTCCAACATTACATATGGTGAATGTGTCTAATTTTTGAATATCGTGCTTGAGTTGCAGGAAAGATGCTCTGGATACGTAGTTTTATTGTGATTTTGATTATATCCTTACCATATAATTTTTAACTATGTTAAGTTTATGTAGCTAATGGGCCAAAAAGTACAGAATCTTGTTTGTAGACATTTATCTTAGCGATGAACTACCATTAGATGAAGATATCGTTCTAGTTTCGTAATTAGCAACAACGATGAACAACTTATTGCTAGTGTTGTGATCAGCAATTAGATGCTGTAAAGTAGAAACCACTCTGTTTCGTTGCTATAACAAATGGAGGTGAAAACACTGATTTTAAAAGTTAATGTTTTAAATTAACTGTGAATCATTATATGTTAAGAGAATGATCAAGATACAGGGACGAAGAAGCTAGAAGATATTAAGAAACATACTTGATAATTATATGCTAATTATAAGGAATCATAACAAGTTGAGCATCACTTCTAAGTTCTTCCTTTGTCTTCCTTATAAACTCATCAAATTTATTGTTTAATTCTTCTGTTCTATCTTCATCATTATCGTTTATAACTTTCATATCGTCCTCATCCACATCCAGCCTGATTTCCATTTGATCAATTTCAACTAACTCGTCCTCGTATCGGGTTTGCAAGGCCTCGTGGATGGTCTTAATATACACGTGTTCCTTCAAATCGAATCTCGATTGAGAAATTAAGGAACCTGATGTCTTGACCAACACCACTAATATCCCATTGCAGATGAGAAACACATAAGTCTTGTCGATGCCATGTGTAAACGGAGACTTAATAGGGAAAGGAAGATTTACAATATTTGACAAGAATGGGTAATAATAGTCGTCGTAGTAGTAATAATAAGAAAACAACAACGAAAACATGGAAATTGATAATACTAAATGTTGGGTAACACCCTTTCTTGCTAGAAGTGTGCTTATGATTTTTCTCTTCTGAATTTGCTCCATATTTGAATTAACTTCCGTTCTTTGCCACACAAACACACACATGAACACCTACTTGAGTATGCATGTTGAAGATGAAATAAGAGTGAAAAACTAACTAATGCTTTTGGAATCTAAGAAGGTATCCGATACCACCCACAAATGGAGAATCAATAAAGATGGAGAATCTAGACACCTGCCCTTCACAAGTCCAATTCACAATCTAGTCCTCATGTTTTTATTAATATGTTAATATTTTTATATATCACTAGCAATTCTCAAGCAGCAATCAAACATACATAAGCTAAAGAAACATTCTTAATCGAATGAATATTATCCGGAAGAAAAAGGGTGGATTAAGAAGTAAGATGGGAATATGGGATGAGCATTTGTGGGCTCACAACTATCATAATTCTCGAAATAAGATTCTTCTCACCCACCATTGTGTTTGGGGGCATCTCTACTTTTTCTTTAAACCAAGACTTGGAGAAATAAATTCGATGAATGCTTTATGAGTTCTATGCATTTTAAAAACTATCTCAAGTTTGAACCGTTCTCAAAACGGTCAAACTGTTTCCATTTTAGCTAACTTAATAAAAGATACTCACTTGACCCGTTCTGCCATTTGAGTTAGAAAAAATTAATCCAGAAAAATAACAATAGCTATAACTGAGTTTAATTTGTCTCATAATGAAAAACATAGTCATTGGTAATAAACTAATAATGCCATACAACAAAACCTTACCACAGAGGAAATGTAAGACTTCAGTTGTCTGCACCATACTAGACCTCAACTTGGAGTGGACATTCAGCCAACAAACCTTCAAAAACACAACAAGATCAATCAAAGCAGCTTTGCCTAGTGTTTATACAGGCACAATAAAAATATGCATTTTTCAGACCGGTTTTTTAGCTTGAGATAATAGAGAAAAATTAATTATTTTGTTAAACTTAATAGAATAATGAAATGAAATCTTTTAATTTGGGGTGCTTGTTCTCTATGGAGTACGCAGTATCTTTTTTAAAGATTAGAATTGGTTAAGTCTCTCGTAGATTTGCAAAAGATTGTAGATCGGCGACCAACAAGGAAAGTGTATCAACTTCCAAAATAGAAATGAAATAATCACTATAAAAGGTTTATCAACGATTAACACACACACAAAACGGATTTGCATCCAATTTTATTATATCCTTTTGTGATCAAACCATCGAGATTAATACTAACAAATATGTCGTGTTGGCCATCAGTCACAGGTTCTAAAGGCTCTATGCCTCAGAAAGAAGAAGGCCAATACCCTAAATTCACGGTTGTACAAAACACCTAATTGTTTAATTACATGTCTTATTAAATGTATTGTTTCTAATTGTTTTATAAAATGTCTTATTGCAGAACATCACCATCAAAGTTGATACCACACATGGATGGCAAACGACTGTTCGAAAATTATTAAATAGTATTCAAGGTATGGTTTCTATGATCTGATTTTTTGTTCATGCTATAAATATATATTGTTTTACATAACAAGAATAACTTGTCTATTTGTATTTGTATGTGTATTCAAAGGGGTAAGAAGTTTCCGAATGGAAACGGACGGGAAGATAACTATTTCAGGTTACATAGATGCAGACCACCTTCTAAGACGTCTTGCTGTTCTAGATAGAAAAAAGAAACTTCTAAAAAGTGTGAAGAAAGGAGAAGGTGTAAAGGTACTCTATTGGCAGTTTGGTGAATGTTCAACAAACTTGTTTGATAAGCCAAAATCACCCAAGAAAGATGATAACAAAACTGGGGCAGGTGGAAATAACTTATATCCTGGTTATGGATGGTATAATGGGTATGCATTTAACAACGGTTATCCAACAACTTTTCAACCGAACTTTCCGTTCAGGCATCTTGAATGTGCAGGGGATGCTTCTGAATGTTCTGGACAACATATAGAAGCACCACTGCCTCCAATTAATAATAATAAATCCTCAAAAAGTACTCTACAAAAGATCGGCAGCGCTTTTAAAAGACTCATTTAAAAAGACTCAACATCAAGTGACGACGACCTCCAACGTGCTGCAGTTTGATGTGATTGATATTTTTTATGAGACATTTATTTATGTTCTAGTTTCCTCTGTGTAGTTGAATTACTCATGTTAGCATCTAATTGCAATTGATGGAGTCTTATATATTTATCTAAGTTTTATATTTATAAATTTATGGATACAGTTATATTACTAGTTATGGATTATGGATGGATCTAAATCATGTACAGTGATTTGTTTCTATGCATAACTTATCTCTTTTGGGGTTAAATAAACATTTATTTAATGTTAGTATATTAGTGGTTTTATATTTATAAGTTATATATATAATTTCACATGAAGAATTTACCTTGAATCTTAGATGGTAGATACTCTTTTGACAAGAATGTAAGTGAGTGGACAGATAATGCTTCAATCTCAAACTTCACTCCATTTTCCAGCAGCAACTGTAGCTCCAACCTTATCAAAAGAAAATATATTTCAAAAGAATTATAACTAATACATACATAAGAAGAAAGTTGAAAAGAGAACATTATGAACCTCCACTGTGGCACTATTCTCTGCAAATAACACCGGTTCAAAATTGCCTCAGTTTTGCTCCTATCTGACAAACATATTAGATTCAATCAAGGAAAAATAAACCACTGTAAGAGAGGCACATTATATTAGGGTTGCAGAATCACACCTATAACTGTCATAGGAAGGAGACACCGTTGTGGAACACCGTACTTTTCAGCATCTGAAGGAAATACTCCAAGCCATTGTATCTCAGGAAGCCTCATTATCTTCGCATCATATGCCATTTGCTTTTAAAAAAAAATTAATAAGAGAGAATTCGAATCAGCATGGCCATTTATTGACCACATGCCGCCTTTCAAAAAAAAAAAATTGACCATATGCCATGATAAGTTGATAACCACATTACATACATAAAATATATATGGCCTTGAGACATACCATTGAACCAAATCGGTATGTGGTCAGGATGTCAAAGCCATATGGATCACAATCAACCAAACAAAAGACGGGCAAATGCAGCTTCTCTATGAGTAGCCGCAAGAACCTGCTAATATAAAACGCACAGGAACGTATCACATCAAATGCAAGTTGTTTTTGGTGTGCGTTCTAATTTGTAATACTAATAACGGAATTTACCTTCTTGTTGGAACATCAGGATAACCTCTTCCCTGTAGATAGATAATAATTAGATATAGTTAAATGGCTAATTCCCATGGAGATATTCAACTGAATACTTGCTTACTGTGATGACAATGCAACGATTAGTCTTGCAAAAGCAATCATCTGAAAGTCTTTGGAATACTGCATCGAAGAAAACACGACACACTTATGAGTTTCAAATAGCAACACACAAGCGTTACTAAGAACAGGCCTCACCTGATTCCTTCTCAACAACTAGTATGTAGTCTGCAACACTGATGATATCTGTTCATAAGAACCAACTAACATATTAGTAACACCAAATAACAAGCATATGTCTTTCATTTAAAGATCTCATTGTTATCTGAACACCTTTCACATCTTCTACATGTACCGGAATAGAATGTGCCTACCAGAAAACCAGATATTAATCATTAATCTGAATCCATTTATCGAAACGTAAGAGATGACATTTTGTTTCTTACAGTATCAGGGTGGTTTAGGCAGTTATACATCATGTCAGCTTCTGAGAATCTCAGCCATCCCATCACCAATCTGAAACAATACGAATGAAATGATCAATGGTTGGGTGATGTTACTCAGAGATAGACATTCTTTCAGGGTTTATCACAAAAATTATACAACGATAAGTAGCTCCTTCAGTTTAGTAAAGCAACTTCTTATTAAAGTTGCGCAGCAATATCAATATATGATACAAGCATCATTTTCATCATTCTTATGGATTTTTTGGCGGGTACCTACCCTTTCGCAACAGACACCTGCAAAGGGAAAGACGTAGAACATGGAAATTAGACGAAAATGTTTTAGAAAATAAAAATATTCATATTTGTTTATGTGTAATAAAATTCTAATGCACAATAGTTCCTAAGCTTTTCCAGTTGTCTCACTCTCTCACTTAGCCAATGTAACATACCAATAAATGGTATGATGATATACCCATTTTGATTATTCCAATAGACATATAAGATATTCATCTCAAGTGAGCGAAGGTAGCATATACGAAGATAGATATTGGTCCATATATGGTAACCCCCGCCAATTCTGAGGTCATAACAGAGAAATCAAACAGTACTTATTGGAGATCATTCCTCAATGTGGGCAGACATTCATCTCATAGGATTTTTCATAGATATACTTTCACCAGCAACTAAATTACAGATACAAGAAGACGAGGACATTACATACAACATTTAAGTTGTGGCGACTACACTGAAGAAGGATGCAAATGTCATTGATGGCACGGTCAACAGTTGATTGTTCTGGAACATGATAATTTATAAACAAAAAACAGGTCAAGGAAAGTGATGTTATCTCAATTTCTCTTACTAAAACTTCGTATATAGCTAGGGGGGGGGGGGGGGGGGGGGTTACTTAACAAAAATGGCATATAGAGTTTGATACAATGTCAGAGCAAAAACATGTTTTACTAATGAAAATTATTATGCAGATTAACCCAGCATTTTTTGCACATTTTAATGAAATCTTTTGATCTTTTTGTATCAAATGACATAATAGAAATTGTATGTTGCACAGTTAAACAACATTCGAACATAATTCTGATAACCGTACTACACTCATTGAACCTTGAGATATTCAGACTCACCTCGAAACACAGAGGTATGCATGTAATAAATGTCTCGCTTAGACCCATGCCTATTCTCTTGCAGAAGTTGTTGAACAATAAGTAGCACTCGCAATAAAATATCTGCAACGAAAGCATAAACACAGAACCGGAAATTTAACTGCTCTGTTGATCAAAGCGTACTCACCCAACCTAAGTGCATGGCACTCCTGTCGTAGCGTGAGAACCTCAACTCCCTTGATGGAATCATGATTGCAATAGCTGTGTAACAGCAGCAGAAACACAGAACTAGTTATTTCAAGCAGTCCCTTAATTACAGTATCACACACAAACATAAGTAGATAATTCTATAAATGAATTTATTAATACAAAATTATGCTATATACTGCTACAAGCGACGGTACTCTAAGCATAAATATGCACAATCATAACTACCATTAATGGCTAAATCCAGCTCAAAAACTGCCTCAAGTATGTATGTATGCACAAAATCAAATTGACAAAATTGAGAAAAAAATAAACTAACTAACCAGTTTCCAGAAGTATCGGTGCAGTAATTACGAAAACGATTAATGTAAATCACCGGAGAACGACCGTATGAAAGATCTTCAACAATCGAACGACAAAAATCTGCAAATGCAAGTAAATATATATCAGATGAATCTCAGTTATATCGATCAATTTGATTTGATTACAATACAAATACCTCTTATCTTCTGCAACAAATGGCTGGATGATGAACTCGAACGTTTTCCGTCAATTCTACTTTCCATTTCGTGACTAAATCAAGCGGTTATCAGCTGGAATTTTGTAACGAGCTAGTAATATTTGGGCTTTTTTTTAGTGACTGATAGCACGTGCGTGTCACGTGCCGTTTCTTTTTTCTTTTCATTTATTTTGCATGAATTGATACCATTTCCGGACTACGACGTCATAGGCAGTTGGTGCTCTTTTCGGTCAAAAAGTGCAATCTGAATCTGACTGGCATTGTCAGTTTCTGATATTTTTTAACTCAAAATGTCAGTTATCAGTGTCAGTTTCAGTAGGTGTGACGACCCGGAAATTTCCGACCAAATTTAAACTTAATCTTTATATATTTTCGACACGATGAGCAAAGTCTTTTAGGTTGAGTCTCAAAAATTTTTAACTGTTTCAGATATTCATGTGACCTTCGACTGTCCCCGATGATTCACGAACCATTGCTTGTAAATATGTGGATATATATAAATATGTGTATATATAAATATATATATAATTATATAATATATATAATAACATGAACATTAATAAACTATTATATACATTTATTGTTATAAATAAATATGTACAATAAAATACATTGTAATAAAAACTATTATTTTATACGTATATTTCTTGTATATATATATTGTTATATCTAATATAATTATTTAATATATATTTATTTGCGTAGTAAATTTTGTTATTTACAACTGTTTATATATATACATAGTGTATATTAAATATAATTAATTTTGAGCTTAAATGGTAAATGTCTGTAACTTTCGGTTAACGTTTAATTATTTTTAAAATAGGTCTAATATATATATATATATATATATATATATATATATATATATATATATATATATATATATATATATATATATATATATATATATAAAGTTTTAAAATAAAAATTGTTCCAAAATTTGATTAAAAAGATAATAGTTTTGATAAATATTTTTTTACCTTTTCAAGCTAAGTTTTTGTACTCCGTACATATAAATTGGAACAGAAAATAAATAATTATCGAATCTTTTTGATCAGGTTTCAAACATATAATGACCAAAATAAATAAATGGACTTAATTTAAAAATTATGAATTTTTAGGAACACTTTTATTTTTTAACTGTTTAGCAATGTACACAGTCCGTGAATTGTCGGTAGCATGTATACAAATAAAATTCACGAGAACTTGTTTGGTTACTGTTTCTTGATTGAATTGATTTAAAATTTCTGTTATCTTTCTTATAATTAAACTTTACAGAATATATAAATATTATATATATTCCTGTTTTCTTACCCGTGATTGAATTGAGACAACAATTAGTGAATTGTTACTGTGTGATTTTTTTTGTTTTCTTCACCAATTGAGTTTCCATATTATATATACATATATATATATATATATATATATATATATATATATATATATATATATATATATATATATATATATATATATATATATATATATATATATATATATATATATATATATATATATATATAGGTACTACATAGAAAACCCACAAAAACCAAACACCCATTTGAAAATCATTCTTTTGTTTCTTTAGTTTCTATCAAGGTACCATCACCAAACCACCATAGTCATCATCTCCGGAGAACCACTTGCACTCTCGCCATCTAGCTCGAGTGTCAAACACCACGACACCATAACAATCAAAACGTTTCTATATATATATATTTTTCTTTGTATTTTCGTTCGAATCACACAACAACCTCATCACCATGAAACACCATCATGAACCACTAAATCACCACCTTCACTCTCAAACTATCATCACCTTCGGTTTATCAAAAGAACAAAACCCACCACTTTCACCATAACAACAAACACCATCACTACTACTATATTCTTATTGATCAAACTGCTGTAGTTCTATTCTTATTTCTGTTTCGTTAATCAAGCACCGACCCAAAACCAACACCAGCACACTCTTTTTACTTCTAATATTTTCGGTTATATATGAGCAAGACTAAAACCCAAATACACCTGTAAACCGAACCCACTTCAAACTCGATATAACACTTTCTGTTTTTCTGTTATTTACAAACCCAACACCATCTTGAATCACCGTCACCCTGAACTTAAATCTTGAACCACTAGTCACCATCATAAACTCTGCAAGAACACAAATCACACCATCACGTGACCTTCTTTTTCTTACTTCGATTAACCATCGCCATCACCTTGTGTTTCTAACTTCCATGTTTGTTATGGCCGTGAAACCGTCTTCAACCTTGAACCTCACCACCATACAAACCAAGAACTATCACCAACACAAACTCGCTGCAGTTGAAGTTGCTCTCTATAACTTGTCTTCCATTGTGTAAACTATCACAGAAAGAAATAGGTGAGTTATGTTCACCATTTAAATGATATCAACCTAATTTTTTCATTACTACTTGCATAAAGAATTTGTGGAAACTAGATGGCCGACAATGAGATTAAAGGGACATTTGTTTTATGATTTAAGTATGGGACACAATACACACTTGATGGCCGACCATAGTTGGTGTAGTGAGGTGGACTTAGTACAATGAATGGGTCATAATTGAAGGTTGTTAAGTCGAATAAATAAAGGTTCAAAATCATAAGTTTAGTGCTAAGCTATGATACCTGTTGAAATACCTTTTAACTTTAACTACTTTTATAATTCGAATTAAGCTGTACAGCTGCAAACAATTCGAATGTTTTTGCTTGATCAGACACAGAAGTTTAGTTAGGAGGTTAAACGAAATGATCATGAGGGGAATGTTTGTGAATTATGATTACGGTTCATGATATTGACTGTAGGCGATGATTTAGATGATGATAAAAGTAACGCGAGGTTATGATGATATTGATAATGATTATAACAATAATTAGATTAGGGTTATGATAAAAGTTTGATACGTGAAGATGATGAGATTCAAAGATGATGAGGGCGATTACAAATAATAATGAATACATGATAATGAAACGGAATTCCTGCCCATTCTTATGGATTTTTGGCAGCTACCTTCCCTTTTGCAACAGACACCTGCAAAGGGAAAGTAGTAGAACACGGAATTAGACGAAAATATCATAGAAAATAAAAAATACTTAAATTATGGAATTCAACATATCGACAAATGGTATGATCACCTACCCATTTTAATTATTCCAATAAAAATATAGGATATTCATTTTAAGTGAGTCAAGGTAGCATATACTAAGATAGAAATTGGTCCATATATGGTAACTAAATTACGTAGATATACTTTTACCAGCAACTACATTACAGATGCAAGAAGACGAGGACATTACATACAACATTTAAGTTGTGGCGACTGCACTGAAGAATGATGCAAATGTCATTGATGGCACGGTCTACAGTTGATTGTTCTGAAACATGATAATATACAAAAACAGTAATCAGGTTAAGGAAACAGTGATGTTATCTCAAGTTCTCTTACTTAATACTTTGTGTATAGATAGCTAACTAAGGAGGCTACTCAACAACAATCATCATCTATAGAGTTTGATAGAATGTCAGAGCACAAACATGTATACTAATGAAGAATGCTTTGCAGATTAACCATGCAATTTTTGCACATTTTAATGAGATCTTCTTGAATTTTTTTTTTTTATATGATGACATAACAGACTTCGTATCTTGCACAGTTAAACAACTTCCAAATCGTGTTTCTGATAACTGTCCTGTCCTGCAGGTAGTGATTAAAACTTAAGATATTCAGACTCACCTCGAAACACAGAGGTATGCATGTAATAAATGTCTCTCTTAGACCCATGCCTATTCTCTTGCAGAAGTTGTTGAACAATAAGTAGCACTCGCAATAAAATATCTGCAACGAAAGCAGTATCGCAATACTTTGTAAAATAAAACAATCCGAAAAGATCTTTCCACAGTCTCCTATAGCAATTTAACTGCTCTGTTGATCAAAGCGTACTCACCCAACCTACGTGCATGACACTCCTGTTGTAACGTGAGAATCTCGACTCCCTTAACAGAATCATGATTGCAATAGCTGTGTAACGGCAGCAGCAACACAGAACTAGTTATTTCAATCAGTCCTTTTTATCACAGCATCACACACGAACATAAGCAGATACATAATTCTATAAACGGATTTTATTTATTAATATAAAAGTATGCTACCATATATTACTACAACCGAAGGTGAATAGGCACAATCATAACTACTGTACCATTAATGGCTAAATCCAGCTCAAAAACTGCCTCAGGTATGTATGTATGTATGTACAAAATCAAATAAATAGAATTGGACGAAATAAACTAACCAGTTTCCAGAAGTATCGGTGCAGTAATTACGAAAACGATTAATGTAAATCACCGGAGAACGACCGTATGAAAGATCTTCAACAATCGAACGACAAAAATCTGCAAATGCAAGTATATATATCAGATGAATCTCAATTATATCAATCAATTTGATTTGATTACTATACAAATACCTCTTATCTTCTGCAACAAATGGCTGGATGATGAACTCGAACGTTTTCCGTCAATTCTACTTTCCATTTCGTGATTAAATCAAGCATTCATCAGCTGGAATTTTGTAGAGAGCTGGTAATATTTGGGCATTTTTTAGTGACTGATAGCACGTGCCGTGTCACGTGCGGTTTCCTTTTTTTCATTTATTTTTTGCGGGACTTAATTGGTACAGTATTATTTATTTATTTAATTATTTAATTAATTTTCAATTTAGCCGTTTGAATACTGATGTGATGCTGAATTAGTTGACAACAAGGCAACAATTACTCCATATCATAATAATCAAAATCATAATTCTGTTATAATATATAAATATATATATATATATAAATGGATAGTCAATTATTGATACACAAAAGTAATATTATTGTATTACCTAAACTTGTGATATTTTTGCTATAAATAGCCATGAATGCAAGCATTAAACTTGCACCATTTCTCACACTTACAAAGTGTTTCTTTCTTTCTCTCCATTATCATCTTTGTTCTTACACTTCATTATTAGTATTCTTAATCAAGAATCAAATCACTAAAGGTAGTTATAAGCCTACTGAATTATAACATCAAGAATCAAACCACTAAAGGTAGTTATAAGCCTACTGAATTATAACACGTTATCAGCACGATAATCTTAATACTAATTATGGTTGGCTCTGCCACCTAAATGATATATGGTCGGTTATACCACCTGAATAATATATGGTCGACACTGTCATCTAATTATCATTTATGTTACTAACATTTATATTTCAATTATCTAACATTTATATGGCCGACACTGTCGCCTAATTATCATTTATGTTACTAACATTTATATTTCTATTATCTAACATTTATATGGCCGACACTGTCGCCTAATTATCATTTATGTTTACTAATATTTATATTTATGTTATATAACATTTATTAATGATTGCTTACATATGGTCGACACTGTCACCTACTTATCATTTATGTTATATTAAATTTATGTTTAATGTTTATATGCTTATGAATATAAAGTGACTATAATTTATCATGTTGTTTGTTTTAATAGAAAATGTCGAATCTGGAAAAGCTTAAATTTACTCCTTTAGAATCAACTGGAAACAACTACATGCCATGGGTTATAAAAGTAAAAATGCATCTTAAATCAATGGGCATTCTTGAAGCCATAAATGAAAACAACACTTGTTCTGAAAAAGAACAAGCAACGGCATGTTGCTTTATTCATCAACATATTGATGAATGCTTACAAAATAATTATGTGACTGTAGAAGATCCCCATGTTTTATGGGAAGGTCTCAAAAGCAGATTCAATAATCAAAGAGAAATTTTACTTCCAGCTGCTATGGAACAATGGAGAACATTAAGGTTTCAAGACTTTAAGAAAGTAAATGAATATAGCTCAGCTCTGTATAATACATGTTCACAACTTAAATTCTGTGGACATGAAATAAGTGATGCAGACATGATGGAGAAAACTTTCTCCACAATGAATGCTGCAAACATCACAGTGCAAAGAAATTTGAGAATGCTAAAGTTCAAAACATATCCTGAACTTAATTCATATCTCTTAGTTGCAGAGCAAAATGATGAGCTATTAATGAAAAATCAGCAATCCCGTCCTACTGGTACACTTGCAATCCCTGAAGCAAATACTGCAAATAATTATAAACAGGGACAAGGACGCGGGCAAGGTCGTGGTTATAATAACCATCACCATCATCATGCCAAAAGCCATAACTATGGTAGAAACCATCCTTATGGTAATGGTAATGGGCGAGGACGTGGTCGTGGTCGTGGCCGTGGTGGTCAAAGAAATAATAATCCACGAAAATATAAATATCAACCACAAAACAAGCCCACTAAACAAGATGTTGAAGAAAATTCTTCTAAAAATTCTGAAGAATCTTGCTACAGATGTGGTAGAATGGGCCACTGGGCTAATACTTGCCGAACATCTAAACATCTTGTTAAGATGTATCAGGATTCGCTGAAAGATAAAGAAAAGGAAGTAAACTTTGTGGATAACGTCGATCCAACAGTCACTGAGAAACCATCTGATTTATATGAAGATTTCTTGAATGTTTAAGTTGTGTGTCTTTCGAAAAATAAACGATTTAATATCGTCTGTCTTTGTCATTATGTTTGCTAAATGTTTCAGTACTATCTATTTGCGTTTAAAATATTGTGTAATATTAATGTACTCACTATTTATTTCTTATATATGAAGTTCAATATGAATTTTGCTGGAATACAACATCAATCAAGTGGTGGAGATCTCTGTATAGCAGACAGTGGAACTACACACACTATACTTAAATCCGAGAAATATTTTATTGATCTAAAACCAACGGAAGGAACTATACATACAATATCAGGACCTGCTAACTTGATAAAAGGGATAGGAAAGGCAAATTTCATACTACCAAATGGTACAAAATTTTTAATAAATGATGCCTTATTTTCTCCCAAGTCAAGCAGAAATTTATTGAGTTTCTCCGACATATATCTTAACGGGTATGATTATCAGTCAGTGACAATAGAAAATGAGAAATATTTAAGTATCACTGACAAGAGTCATGTGGTTGAAAAACTGCCAAGACTTAGTTCTGGATTACATTATACACATATAAATGTACCAGAAATACATATGGTAGTTAACGAAAAATATATTGATCCTGGTGTATTCAGTTTATGGCATAACAGATTAGGCCATCCAGGATCAACAATGATGAAAAGGATTATTGAATGTACTCATGGACATCCACTAAAGGATAGAAAAATCCATCATGATACAATGGTTCCATGTACATCTTGCTCTCTTGGAAAATTGATAACTAGACCCTCACCACTTAAGGTTGAGAAAGAATCACCAATGTTTCTTGAAAGAATTCAAGGTGATATATGTGGACCAATTCATCCACCATGTGGACCATTTAGATATTTCATGGTTCTAATAGACGCATCTAGCAGATGGTCTCATGTTTGTCTGTTATCAAGCCGTAATGTGGCATTTGCAAAATTTCTTGCCCAAATTATTAAATTGAGAGCTCATTTTCCTGATTACACCATTAAAAGGGTGAGACTTGATAATGCTGGTGAATTTACATCTCAAGCATTTAATGACTACTGCATGTCTATAGGAATTGTTGTTGAACATTCTGTTGCTCATGTGCATACACAAAATGGTTTAGCCGAGTCATTGATTAAACGTTTACAGTTAATCGCTAGACCATTGATAATGAGAACAAAACTCCCTGTATCTATATGGGGTCATTCAATTTTACATGCTGCTGCATTGATTCGCATCAGACCAAGTGCAAGTCATAAATATTCCCCCCTACAACTTGCTTTTGGTCAAGAGCCAAATATTTCCCATCTTAGAACATTTGGTTGTGCAGTGTATGTTCCAATTGCGACACCACAACGTACAAAAATGGGTCCTCAAAGGAGGTTGGGAATATATGTTGGATATGAAACATCTTCAATATTAAGGTATATTGAACCTATGACAGGTGACGTTTTTACAGCACGTTTTGCTGATTGTCATTTTAATGAAACATTGTTCCCTAGATTAGGGGGAGAAATGAAAAATAAAGAAAATGATGTTTCATGGTGTGAACCTCAATTAAAGTATCTTGATCCTCGCACAAAAGAATGCGAGACAGAAGTTCAAAAGATAATGCATATACAAGAACTTGCAAATCAATTGCCTGATGCATTTACAGATACAAAAACGGTGACAAAATCATATATACCAGCAGTAAATACTCCAGCTCGAATTGAAATTCCAAAAGCTGGCAATAACGTCACTCATGAATCTTTGCCACGTCAGAAACGTGGAAGACCAATTGGTTCAAAGGATAAAAATCCTCGAAAAAGAAAATCAGCTGATAATGAAGTAAAAGAAAGTGTTCAAGAAGAACCACAAATCAGTACTCCTACTGCAGAGGAGATTGATGATGTCAATACAGAAATTGCAATCAATTATGCATATTCAAAAATATTATGGAACCGAAATGAAATGAAAAATCTTGATGAGAAATTTTCATTTAATGTTGCATATGACATCATGAATAATGATGATGATCCAGAACCAACATCTATGGTTGAATGTCAAAATAGACATGATTGGGCTCAATGGAAAGAAGCAATACGAGCTGAATTAGAATCACTCAATAAAAGAAAAGTTTTCGGATCCATCATTCTCACTCCTAAAGATGTGAAACCTGTAGGATACAGATGGATTTTTGTCCGAAAAAGAAATGAGAAAAATGAAGTTACAAGGTATAAAGCTAGACTTGTAGCCCAAGGTTTTTCTCAAAGACCGGGAATTGATTATGAAGAAACTTATTCCCCTGTTATGGATGCAATTACTTTTAGGTACTTAATCAGCCTGGCAGTTTCTAAAAATTTAGAAATGCATCTCATGGATGTTGTGACTGCTTACCTATATGGATCACTTGATAGTGATATATATATGAAGATACCTGAAGGATTTAAGGTACCAGAAGCATCAAATGCAAAACCCAAAGAAATGTATTCGATTAAATTACAAAGATCTTTATATGGGTTAAAACAATCGGGACGTATGTGGTATAACCGATTAAGTGATTACTTGATAAGCAAAGGGTATACAAATAACCTTACTTGCCCTTGTGTTTTCATTAAGAAAACAACATCCGGATATGTGATCATAGCTGTTTATGTTGATGATCTTAACATCATAGGTACAAATAAAGAGATCTATGAAGCCATTCAACTTCTAAAGAAAGAATTTGAAATGAAAGATCTCGGAAAAACCAAGTATTGCCTTGGTTTACAAATTGAGCATATGCCTAATGGTTTACTTGTACATCAAACAACATATACTGAAAAGATTTTGAAACGTTTCAATATGGACAAGGCAAAATCATTAAGTACTCCTATGGTTGTTAGATCACTCAATGTTGAAACTGATCCATTTCGTCCATGTGAAGATCATGAAGATATTCTTGGACCAGAAGTACCATATCTTAGTGCAATTGGAGCTCTTATGTATCTTACAAATTGTACAAGACCTGACATTTCTTTTGCAGTTAATTTGTTGGCAAGGTTCAGCTCTGCTCCTACCAAAAGACACTGGAATGGGATCAAACACATATTTCGATACCTTCGAGGAACTACTGATTTAGGATTATTTTATTCTAACGAATCAAAACAAGATTTGGTTGGTTATGCTGATGCAGGTTATTTATCTGATCCACATAAAGCTAAATCTCAAACTGGATATGTATTCCTAAATGGAGGTACTGCAATATCATGGCGTTCTCAAAAACAAACACTTGTTGCTACATCATCAAATCATGCCGAAGTGATTGCATTACATGAAGCTACTCGGGAATGTTTTTGGTTGAGATCAATGACACAAATCATTACTGATTCTTGTAGACTAGAACGCGATAAAAGTCCAACAATTATCTATGAAGATAATGCAGCTTGCATAGCACATATGAAAGAAGGGTATATCAAAAGTGACCGAACCAAACACATACCTCCTAGATTCTTCTCATACACTCAAAATCTCATTAAGGACAACGAGATTGAAATGAGATATGTTCAATCCAGCAAAAACTCTGCTGATCTTTTCACGAAAGCACTTCCAACTGCTATTTTCAGAACACACGTTCATAACATTGGCATGAGACATGTTCAAAAGATGTAACAACCGAAGCGATGTCTACTTGAGGGGGAGTCAACTCCATGCTGCACTCTTTTTCCCTTAGCTAAAGTTTTTCCCATTGGGTTTTCTTTAGCAAGGTTTTTAACGAGACAGTAACTTACAGTTGATCTTCAACAAACAAAATTGCTATCCAAGGGGGAGTGTTATAATATATAAATATATATATATATATATATATATATATATATATATATATATATATATAAAAATGGATAGTCAATTATTGATACACAAAAGTAATATTATTGTATTACCTAAACTTGTGATATTTTTGCTATAAATAGCCATGAATGCAAGCATTAAACTTGCACCATTTCTCACACTTACAAAGTGTTTCTTTCTTTCTCTCCATTATCATCTTTGTTCTTACACTTCATTATTAGTATTCTTAATCAAGAATCAAATCACTAAAGGTAGTTATAAGCCTACTGAATTATAACATCAAGAATCAAACCACTAAAGGTAGATATAAGCCTACTGAATTATAACAAATTCTAATATTTTGAAAAAAGTAGACAAACGTAATTCAGATCGGATTCATTCAATCACTCCGGGACCAATTAACAGTTGGAACTCAGCTATCCGATCGGTAAGAATCTTCTATTAACGGTTGCTTGCATCTGACGGCTAATACTTAATAGATCTTGAATTTCAGTTCACTCATCTTGTTTTGTTGATTTGAATTTTTATTTATCATCTCTGTTTATGTTTATATTTCACGCTATATCATTTGTTCCTTACAGATACTTTGTAGGCATCCAGAATTTGTGAAACAGATTTTTTAATTCCCTGCTATACGCTGATGAAATTCTATAAGTAGGTCTTAAAATTTCTCATAGATGTGTTTCATGATTCCTTGATGTTACGTTAATATTAGTGGTTGGATGTTTAGGGCGAATTAGTTGATTCAATCCTCTTGTTTAAAAATTGTTTATCTACTTATTTGAGGAGGCAATTGGTATAGTTATTCTCTTTATAACGTCACTCTGACCTACTTTTATCACTTTTACATGTTTTTGATGAACCTTTGATTTGGATTAATATTTTTCTAGCTAGACATACTTCTGGAACTTATTCAAATAGATTATGGACATATTTTCACCATATTTGATGACTATGATTATTGATTTTGACACAATGGCTATTAGCTTTCAACACATTTTTGATGGTATTTATTTGGGCTTTTAATGCATACTAGTTACAATTATGCACATCTTAGTAATATGACACTTGATAATTTTAATCTCTTATTTGTTGAAGGAATTCAATGGACCATAACGGTGGAAAAGAACCTCTGCTAACGAAACAATCTGAACCCAAACCTCAGTTTGATAACATGCCTTCATCCAAATGCAAAAAACTGAGACGCTGTAGAAGTGCACCAATGGAGGAAACTATTCTTCAGGGAACTAACTATGAACGATTTCTTGAAGGCCCAAAATCCATTTTTGATCAACTCAATCCTCATTTTAAAAGGGTAGCCATCTACTTATTTATATACTTAAGTATAGGTACACTTTGCTTTTACCTTGTTAGCAACCAGATTTCTGGAGAGAAAACATTTGGTGTTCTAGATTCTATCTATTTCTGCGTTGTAACAATGACCACTGTTGGATATGGAGACCTTCTACCTGCTAGCACGACATCGAAACTACTTTCTTGTTTATTTGTATTCTCGGGGATGGCCCTTATTGGATTAAGTTTGAGTAAAGCAGCTGATTGTATAGTTGAGAATCAAGAAATATTACTAGTTAAAGCTTTGCATTTGCGTCAAAAAGCTAATTCAATGGAAATTCTTAAAGAAATGGAAACTAATAGAGTGAGATACAGGTGTATAATATTGTCTGTTTTGATCGCAATTCTTATAGCTTCTGGGACTATCTTTTTAACTACAGTGGAGAAAATGGAAATAGTCGATGCTTTTTATTGTGTTTGTTCCACAATTACGACTCTAGGTTATGGAGATAAAAGTTTCTCTACACCAGCTGGGCGTGTTTTTGCTATATTTTGGATATTGATGAGTACCATATGTTTAGCTCAGTTTCTATTTGCTTTTGCTGAGTTTTATACTGAAAGTAGACAGCGGTCGTTAGTCAGATGGGTTCTTACAAGACGAACAACCGCTGCTGACCTGGAAGCGGCTGATCTCGACGATGATGGGGTTGTAGGGTAAGTTCAAAAGTTTGTACCTTTTTGAAGTTGTATACTATTATCTTTATATGCAAAGTTATTAACTTTATACATATTGTAACAATTCCTTCCTTTATGGATTTCCTTTTTGTTACTAATGTAGGGCTGCAGAATTTGTGATTTATAAGCTAAAAGAGATGGGAAAGATCAATCCAGAAGATATTTCACTTATAATGACCGAGTTCAAAAATCTTGATGTGGACGAGTCAGGGACTCTGTCTCCGTCCGATATTTATCTTGCTCAGTCATCAACGAGGAAGGACAGGTAACGGAGCACCTACCACCTATTATATACATATTTTTGTTCCTGGCTGGACTTGAACCCACAACCTATTGATTAATGAATCTCATGACGCTAGGCAAAAGCCCCTTGTTATTACATTGGTCTTACCGATATCTTTTTCACTCTTGATGTGTGTATTTTCCTAATGTTTAGAAAAACTATGTAAATGGTGTCATGCTGTATTTACTCCTGGCTCTGGTGAATATGGTGATAATGCAATTAACCGTGTGTGTGTGTATTCAGTTTAACTTATGGGTACAACCCTAATCATTGTATACTTTTAGAAATCCGAATGGATGAATGTCCTTATATGGACTTTGTGATGAAAGATATACCAATAACTGAATCTACACACAAGATGAATGTCCTTCCACTAACTTTAATTAATGATCATGATATAGATCAAAATCTCAAATATTCTATTGATATTCATCATCATAATGAGAATCAGTATTTGAGATTGATCACTCACCAACAATAAACTCAAATGAAGCAAAAGAACGATTAAGCTAACAACAAATAGGCAAAATTATTAGAAGTTAGAAAGATTCAAACAAAGGACAATATTACATTCACTCGGATTTACTACTAGTTCCTTCTCCAAGATCATGTTGTACAACCGGTTCAGGTGGGCCCGCTACGTAATCCAAGATCCCATCACCTGCTTTCTCACCAGACACTTGAGCGGATGGTGGTGAAGTAAGACCAAAAACAACGACGGCAACTAGGAAGAGAGCAGTTGAAACCAAGAGCGGGCCGAAGTAGGCGAGAATGTTGAGGAAGCTAGGGAAGATGTAAATGAGATATAGAATGATGAGTAATAAAATGGTGGTGAATAATATGTGATATTTGAAGTGGATTAAGTTTTTCATGGTGGTTTAAGTTTGACAAGAACAAGAATGTGATGAGGTGTTTGTAAAAGTTGAACAGGTGAAGGGAATTAAAGGTGATGTGGAAGATGGCATCGAGATGATTGGATTTTTGTGTGAAGAGATTCTCTGTCGATTTCGTACGAACGGTTCTTTACAGATTTATTGTCCAAATATGCTCGTAAAGCATCTTGAATGTGGACTATTTTAGATGTGATGATGCTGTTATAATATATAGAATATAAATATAATAGAGTGGATAGTCAATTTTGATACACAAAATTAATGTTATTATATTACATAAAGTACTTGAATTCTTGCTATAAATAGACCTTCAAGCAAGCATCATACTTGCTCATTCTTACAAGAAAATTTCTCTCTTTACTCATATACTCTTGTTCTTAAGATTTTCAAAGTCTATATTCAAGAACCAATCCACTAAAGGTAGTTATAAGCCTACTGAATTATAACACGTTATAAGCACGAAGTGCTCCGTATAATCAAGGTTTATCTAAGCAAACACAAGTCACTAATCAAGATTTTTTTAGTGATCAAAGAACCAACAAAATACTTGATATACATCAACTTCAGTTCAGTTGACTCAATATTAAATTTCGCCCCCAGTAATTTAGAAAACACTTTTTCTTGGTAAATAATAGACTTTTCATCTTGTAATTATTAAACTCAATCGACACCACAAACTTGGCGCAAAAGCACAAGGTAGGTAATACTTAAAGCACTTGTGCATTTTACTGACGTTAGACAAGATTGGGCCATTTACACTCTTTTCATATTTTTAACAACTTCCTGCTTTTCATGCATTTACTTGAACCCAATCTTAAGCTTACAGGCCAAATTTTTTTGAATAACATTTTAAGATCTGCAGTTCCATTTGCAACATTTTTGGTCTGTACTCTCGACTGTTAACTTTGTATTCATTAGCAAAGAAGATAAATCATACAACAACAACAACAACAACAACAACAACAACAAAACCCAATACCACATAACTGGTGTATGGGGGAGGTGAGATGTAGACAATCTTTCCCCTATCCGAGAATAAAGTCAAGTCATTTCTCCACCTAGAGTGAAAACACTCTAAAGTAGAGAAAATCATCCATCTCTCTATTCGACGGATAGAGAGATTGCTTCCGAGTGGACCTCCGGCCAATAAGTAGGAAAAAGCTATTTAAAAAATAAAATAAAATAAAAAATAAAATTGAGACGCCATGAAAATGGTAAAATCAAATTTCCATGGATTTTAAATCCTGCCTGAAATTTAATTTAGGCTCTAAGATACATCATAATAATTGTTTATATATTTGTACAGTCCTATATTCAAGGAATAATTTGACTAAAAATTAGCCTAATTCTTTATGTGTTGTGTCCCCCTTTTGTTGTACAGAGAAAAAATTATATATATAATTTTAACTCCATATGATTGATTAAATTTAGACCCCACCACCTTAGTTTAATATACTACACATATATCGTCAATTATGCACAGCCAGATTGTTTCTCATAGTTTGTGGCTATTCTTTTCAATTATTTAAGCAACCAAAGTAGAAATGAAAAGATGGGATCATAGGAAAGAACACGTAACCTTCACATGATTTCAGATAAAGTGGTATAATTAATATTATTTCCTTAATTTAGATTAAACAAATAAATAGTTCATGTGATAAATGGTAAAATAATAATAAGTGGAGATTAGCATTGGTCTCTCTCTAGCTACCTCAACAAATTTTTTTTTTAGTACTACAAATAAGTCTCAAAAGAAAAGAAAACAAGAGTGAATCTGTTGAAAAATCTTGATTAAATAAACTCTGAACTACCTCGAGACTTGAATGGTTTGAATTTTCTAAGATGTCTAGCTTGTTATATATCACTCCTAAGTAAATAATTTTAGAGCATAATATATGTATGTTTATTAAGTGTTATCTTTTATGTACTTCGGATTGTAACTTGTTTGCAGGTAATATAATTTGATTATCTTGATGAAATATTACTCATAATTTGCTTGAAGTTTTAGTATGAATCTTGCTGAAATACAACATCTATTAAATGTTAAATACCTATGTATTGCAGATAGTGGTAACATACACACTATGATCAAATCTAAGAAATATTTCATTGATTTAAATCAAATGAATGAATTATAAATACTATATCAGGTCATGCAAACTTAATATAAGGAACGAAAAAGGCAAAAATTCATTTTACCAAATGGTACAAATTTTCTGATAAACAATGCCTTGTTTTTCTCCCAAATCAAAGAGAAATTTGTTAAGTTTCTTTGATATATATCATAATGGATATGATTATCAGTCAATGATAACCGAAAATGAGAAATATCTAAAGCGCATATGATGAAAAGTGCATATGATGAAAAGCGCAGCGCATTGCATATGATGAAAAGCGCAGCGCATATGATTAAAAGCGCATATGGTGAAAAGGATATATGATGAAAAGCGCATATGGTGATTAATGAAAAAGCACATATGGTGACTAATGAAAAAGTACATATGGTGATTAATGAAAAGCACATATAGTGATTAATGAAAAATACATTGTGAAAAGGAATCACAAATGTTTCTTGAAAGAATTCAAGGTGATATATATGGATCAATACATCCATCATGTGGACCATTTTGATAGTTTATGGTTCTGATAGACGCATCTAACAGATGGTCTCATATTTGTTTATTATCAAATCAAAATGTAGCATTAGGAAAGTTTCTTGTTTGAATTATTAAATTAAGAGCACATTTCTCGATTACACCATTAAAAGAGTAAGACTTGATAATGTTGGTGAGTCAACATCTTAAGCATTTTATGATTATTATATGTCTAAAGGGATTGTTATTGAACATCCAGTTGCTCATGTTGCATAAAAAAAATTGGTATAGCTGAATCAATAATTAAAAGCATGCAACTAATAGCTAGACCATTAAAATGAGTACATAACTCTCATAATTTAAATGAGGACATGCAAATTTACATGCTGCGACTTTATTTCACATTAAACAAAGTGCGACTCATAAATATTCTCCTCTACAACTTAATCTTGGCCAAGAGCCAAATATTTCACACCATTAAGACATTTGATTGTGCAGTGTATGTTCTAGTTGCACAACCACAAGTTACTAAAATGGGTCCTCAAAGGAGGATGGGAATATATGTTAGATATGAAACATATTCAATTATAAGATATATTGAACCCATGAGGGGTGATATTTTTACAACACATTTTGCTGATTGTCATTATAATGAAAAATTGTTCCCTATATTAGGGGGAGAAATGAAAAATAAAGAAAAAAGATGTTTCATGATGTGAACATAAATTAATGTATCTTGATCATCGCACAAAAAAAAATGCGAAAAGAAAGTTCAAAAAAAAATAATACATATGCAAGAACTTGTAAATAAATTACCTGATGTATTTACAGATACAAAAAGTAGTGACTAAATCATATATACTAGCAGTAAATGCTTTAGCTAGAATTGAAATTCTAAAAGCTGGCAATAATGTCACTCATGAGTCTTTGCCACGCCAAAAACGTGGGAGACCAATTGGTTCCAAAGATAAAAATCCTCGAAAAAGAAAATCAGCTGATAATGAGGTAAAAGAAAGTGTTCAAGAAGAACCACAAATCAGTACTCCTACTGCAGAGGAGATTGATGATGTCAATACAGAAATTGCAATCAATTATGCATATTCAAAAATATGATGGAACCGAAATGAAATGAAAAATCTTGATGAGAAATTTTCATTTAATGTTGCATATGACATCATGAATAATGATGATGATCCAGAACCAACATCTATGGTTGAATGTCAAAATAGACATGATTGGGCTCAATGGAAAGAAGCAATACGAGCTGAATTAGAATCACTCAATAAAAGAAAAGTTTTCGGATCCATCATTCTCACTCCCAAAGATGTGAAACCTGTAGGATATAGATGGATTTTTGTCCGAAAAAGAAATGAGAAAAATGAAGTTACAAGGTATAAAGCTAGACTTGTAGCTCAAGGTTTTTCTCAAAGACCGGGAATTGATTATGAAGAAACTTATTCTCCTGTTATGGATACAATTACTTTTAGATACTTAATCAGCCTGGCAGTTTCTAAAAATTTAGAAATGCATCACATGGATGTTGTGACTGCTTATCTATATGGATCACTTGATAGTGATATATATATGAAGATACCTGAAGGATTTAAGGTACCAGAAGCATCAAATGCAAAACCCAAAGAAATGTATTCAATTAAATTACAAAGATCTTTATATGGGTTGAAACAATCGGGTCGCATGTGGTATGAATGATTAAGTGATTACTTGATAAGCAAAGGGTATACCAATAATTTTATTTGCCCATGTGTTTTCATTAAGATAACAACATCCGAATATATGATCATAGCTGTTTATGTTGATGATCTTAACATCATAGGTACAAATAAAGAGATCTATGAAGCCATTCAACTTCTAAAGAAAGAATTTGAAATGAAAGATCTCGGAAAAACCAAGTATTACCTTGGTTTGCAGATTGAGCATATGCCTAATGTTTACTTGTACATCAAACAACTTATACCGAAAAGATTTTAAAACATTTTTAAAGACAAACCATTGGTTGATATATCACTCAATATTGATACTGATCCATTTCATCCCCGTGAAGATCATGGAGATCTTTACCGATCATAAGTTCCATATCTTAGTGAATTGGGGCTCTTATGTATCTTACAAATTATACAAGAACTGACATTTCTTTTGCAGTTAATTTGTTAACAAGGTTCAACTCAATTCTTTCCAAAAAGACACTGGAATAGGATCAAACACATGTTTCGATACCCTTGAGGAACTACTGATTTATGATTATTTTACTCTAACGATTCAAAACAAGTTTTGGTTGGTTATATAGATGCAGGTTATTTATCTGATCCACATAATGCTAAATCTCAAACTGGATATGTATTCCTAAATGGAGGTACCGCAATATCATGGCGTTCTAAAAAGCAAACACTTGTTGCAACATCATCAAATCATGCCGAAGTGATTGTATTACATGTAGCTACTCGGGAATGTTTTTGGTTAAGATCAATGACACAACTCATTACTGATTCTTGTGAACAAGAACGCCATAAAAGTCCAACAACTATCTATGAAGATAATGCAACTTGCATAGCACAGATGAAAGAAGGGTATATCAAAAGTGACCGAACAAAACACATACCTCCTAGATTCTTCTCATACACTCAAGATCTCATCAAGGACGACCAGATTGAAATGATATACGTTCAATCTAGCAAAAACGATGTTGATCTTTTTACCAAAGCACTTCCAACTACTATTTTTCAAAACAAACTTTCACAATATTGGCATGAGGCAAGTTCAAAAGATGTGACAACTCAACGATGTCTACTTGAGGGGGAGTCAACTCTATACTGCACTCTTTTTCCCTTGACTAAAGTTTTTATCCCACTGGGTTTTTCTTTAGCAAGGTTTTTAACGAGGCAGTACTAGTTTATTTCTAATGAAGCAAAATTGCTATCCAAGGGGGAGTGTTATAATATATAGAATATAAATATAATAGAGTGGATAGTCAATTTTGATACACAAAATTAATGTTATTATATTACATAAAGTACTTGAATTCTTGCTATAAATAGACCTTCAAGCAAGCATCATACTTGCTCATTCTTACAAGAAAATTTCTCTCTTTACTCATATACTCTTGTTCTTAAGATTTTCAAAGTCTATATTCAAGAACCAATCCACTAAAGGTAGTTATAAGCCTACTGAATTATAACAGATGCGGAATTTTATAATTTTTTAATATTTTGATAAAAGGTTTTACTTTTGATAAGGTGTGTTCCGGTGGCATAACCCTTTTACGATCATTTGAAGATGAGAAAATTGCGTGGATAGTTCCTGTGGTTTGTAGCACCCAACGTGGATAGACAAAGTTGGTGATTTAAGTGTGGTTAGTCCTTGTGACTTAAAAGTGGAGTAAGGATAGTCCAATTCACTAACAGTGTTAATTTTTTCCGTTAAAGTTGGTCATGTGTCAAGCATGTGAGGGTATTTACGTCATTTGCAAGGGGTTTCATCAACTCAATTATTTTAGTCATGTGACAAGCTTGTAAGGAGGGCCCTACTTAATTTCTGTATCTAATTAAAAATATATAAAAATTCTTAAATCATCAAAAATTACAGTAGCATCCCCTTGACCAACATGAACTCATTCAAAAACCCATTTTCCTTAAAAATTCCTAAATCATCAAAAACCATTTTCCTTCAAATTTGTTATTTCATGCTTCTCATCTCGAATTGATTACAAAAATATGTTCTACACGTGATTCCTAACACTCGTTACCTTTCAGATTGAATTAACAAAAACAAATTCGAAGTGATTCGATCCGAGTTCATTTTTATACAAAAACGTCCTCGATTTAGTCTTCGGATCGTTTCGGAATGAAATTGAGAAAAATAACCATGCAGAGTTCTTCATTTTCATCTCGTGATTGTTTCTGCAAAGTTTGAGGTTTCAATTCATTGAAACTAATTCGAATTTTGAGGTCAAAGCTACGGATCAAAAAGTCAATCGTATTGTTCATTATCAAATTCGAAGATTACAGGTTGATTCAGGTCCTGATAATGATAATCGAATGTTATGTAAATGAATTGCAACAAGTTTCATGAAGGAATCAAGTTCTAAAATAGTGTAGATTTCGAATTTGATCTTTGAGAGCACATCTTCATGTTCGTCACTGTTCTGCTTCGATTTCGAATTATCTGTTGTTTTTGGCCATGGAATCTTCAAGTATTCTGTTAATCGCTGCTCTTAGAAGGTTATGTAACTATAGTTGAGTTCCAATTTCATCTAAATCGAATTTTCATTTTGCAAGTTCATCTGCAGCCGCCCAGTTCATCATCAATTATGGACATCTGATGCTGTTATGGTGATTAATTCTTCACAAGATGTGTTAGACGCTGCCATGGAAGGCTATTTCAATCGATTTTACACTTTAATTTGATGAATTAATTCAAACAGATGATGATGAAGGTCCGTACTGTAACGAAGGGTTAACAGCTCGAATGAATAATGATGATGACGTATGATGATGACCACTGCATTTGTGTGTCAAAGTCACTGATTGGTGTGGTACGCCGAGTTTTTTTTATTATTTATTTTTGGGGCTTAAATTAGGGTTTTTAATGTTTGATGAAGTTGATGAAGATGAGAGGGGATTAAATTGGATGATGAAGATGAATGTATAAAAGAAATGAGATATGTAATTAAAGGTGTAGATAGCTCAAATGACGTAAATACCCTCACATGCTTGTCACATGATTAACTTTAACGGAAAAAATTAACACTGTTAGTGAATTGGACTATCCTTACTCCACTTTTAAGTCACAAGGACTATCCATACTCAAATCATCAACTTTGTCTATCCACGTTGGGTGCTACAAACCACAGGGACTATCCGCGCAATTTTCTCTTTGAAGATTGTCAAGTCATGATATTCTCACTTGAAAAATATTAGAAACGGTCACGGAATCATCATAGTAGCTAGATACATATTAGACCACTCCCAGCGATACGTGCTAGGAGTCCGCCCTCACACTCGCCCTCGAGGGCTCCAATGGCAATCAAGCCGCCTTGGGCCGCCCTCCGATAACACAACCCATTTCGGCCTGAAAATTTTCTTCCCCAAGCATAATTAAGGACGAAATTTTGTAACCTTTTTTCTTTTTTATTGTATTTGTTAAACTAAAATAGAAAATGGGGTTACAATGAGTAGAATATGGTGTTTCAAAATGGAGTTTGTTTTTTAAATAAAGAAGGTAGAAAAGGTAGATGATGGTGTTCTAATTTTAGTTGGTGCACACGAAGATGAAGATACAACTCCTTTATCTTTTTGGACCACCAACAACCACAAGTAATTATGTGGTATAGAAATAATACACGTATTTTTTGTTTAACAATAATAATAATTGACTGATAATATTTATTAATAATAATAATAATTAATATAGTAATAATAATAATAATAAATAAATAATAAAATTTGAAGAAGTATGTCATGGTTGGCAATAGTATGTTATGGGAGGAAGTTGTGAGGACAATGAGAGAGAATGTTGATTTGACGCTGAGAATATGTTGAGGAAGGTGTCATTGTTGGAAGTGGTTTTAGTAAAATGTTTGAGCTTAAGTTGTTAATATGACATTAGATTCAAAGATATAGAACCATAATGTCATGTTAAGGTGCGTAATATTAATCCTCACTATAGTAACGTATCTGTATTTATCTATACAATACAATGCAATGATAAAGCAGCTTAGTGGATATGAATGATATAAAAAATTAATAAATTGTATATGAATGACACACGGATATATTCATTTATCACTTAAAATACAAACAAATAAATATATACAAATTTACTTAATCACACACACGCCCGCCCGCCCGCCCGCCCGACCACCCGCTTTCACGCACGCACGCGCGCTCGCGCGCGCACCCACACACACATATATATAAATATTAACTATGTGAATATTATTAAATTTATATATTTTATATATCTAATGTCATTTGAGTTTTTTTGTGATAGATATCTAGCAAATCAAATGCATAAATCAATCAAAATCGACTACAATAACAGTAAGCGACGTAGGATGGTGGTAGTTCCAAAGCACCGGAACCATATGGATTTTCTTTTCTCTTCATCAAGGCTTAATGGGATATGCTACAACTTGACATTTGCTCGACTGTTCGTGAATTCTTTGATACGGCTAAGTTACATACGGGTGCGAACTCAGCATTTGTTTCTCTTATCCCAAAGGCCAGTAATTCGGTAGTTATCAATGATTCCAGACCTATTTCGTTGATTGAAGCGGTCTACAAAATAATTGCTACGATCTTAACCATCCGAATGACTAGCAAAGTAAAATGCATAAATCAATCTTAATCGACTTTGATAACAATCAAAAGTAGCTCAAAGAGGTGTGTGATTTGTGGTAGTTCCAAAGCAGCGGGACTGGATAGATTTTCTTTTCTCTTCATTAAGCCTTATTGGGATATGCTACAGCTTGACATTTGCTCGACTGTTCGTGAATTCTTTGACATGGCTAGGTTACCTATGAGTGCGATCTCAACATTTGTTTCCCTTATCCCAAAGGTTAGTAATCGGGTAGTTATTAATGATTTCATACCTATTTCGTTGATTGGTATGGTCTCGAAATATAAGTTACGAGTGCTAACTCAACATTTGTTTCTCTTATCCTAAAGGTTAGTAATCTGGTAGTTATTAGTGATTTCAGACCTATTTCACTGATTGGTGTGGTCTACAGAATAATTGCTAAGATCTTAACTATCCGGATGACTGGTATTATTAGTAGATGAATAAGTCCAATACAGTATGTTTTTGTTGTTGGGAGACCGTTTTTAGATGGTCCTCTTATACTCAGTGAGGTGATCTCTTTGTTCAAGAAGAGAAATCAACAACTGCTTTCATTTAAGGTTGATTTTGAGAATGCATTTGATTTTGTTAGATGGGGGTGTTTGAATTTTATGTTTTCTTCTCTTGGTTTCAGTAGTAAATGGTGTAGGTTGATCGATGGGTGCTTAAAGTCGGCTCGTACGTCGATTCTTATTAATGGAAGCGCAACTAAAGAATTCCCATTCAAGAAAGGTTTACGTCAAGGAGATCCGATAAGTCGCTTTCTTTTTCATTGTTGTCATGGAGGGATTGCATTTGGCGTTTAATAAAGCGGTTTCTTCTAATATGATACGTGGAATAAATATTGGTGGTAACATTGCTTTATCTCATCTTATATATGTCAATGATTTAATTATTATGTCAAGATGGTGTAGAGATGATTTGGAGAATATTTTGTGTCCTAGAGGTGTTTTACTTGGCTTCGGGGTTAAAGATTAATGTGGCAAAATCTAATGTATTTGGTGTAGGGGTTCCTAATGAAGGTGTGGCCACTTTAGCTTCGATCACGGGTTGTCAAGTTGGGTCATTTCCTACGACTTATCTTGGTGTTACGATCGGTGCTAATATGAAGTTGGTCAACAATTGGGAAAATGTTGTTAATAGATTTCGTGCTAAGCTTTCTCCTTGGAAGGTTGACTTAAGTGAAATCGGTGTTGGGGAGCCTTGCCATTTATTCAATAACTATTTATAAGTGCCCGGAAACCATTGTTAAATTTCTTGAATAGCTTCGGGCTCAATTCTTTTGGGGTTGGACATGGAGAACTAGAAAGATACCTTGGTTAAAGTGGAATTGTGTTTTATCATCTCATTACAAGGGTAGACTTAACATTAGAAGTGTTAAAGCTATTACCTTTTAACTTCTTCATATATGGCGTTGGAGATATCATAATTCGGACGGGTCTCCTTGGACGCAGGTCATCAAAGTCATCCATGGTTCGGTTTTTGAATCGTTTAGTGTGAATAAAGCTTAGAAATGACATTGTTTATGTTTTGGCAAGACGAGTGATGATTTCGTCAATGATCAAAGTTCGTTTTTTGGCGTGATCATTGAATCGGAAACGATACTTTAGCTTCTCGATACGATAGATTATTTCATTTAGAATAAAATAATGAGGTGATGGTGGCGAATAGATTGGTTGATATTGAGTGGAAATGGGAATTGAATCGCGTCGTCATTTGTAGTATGAAAGAAACTGACCTTGCGACTCTGGTTTCGGGAATTCAACATCTTCATATACCCGATCACCCGGATTCGTGGCAATGGTTTTTGACTACAAATAGCTTGTTTTCTGTTAAATCGTTGTGTGACGACACTGACAAAGTTGTATTGCCATCGATAGAGCCGTCTACTATATGGTTTAAATCGCTTCCTCGTAAGCTGAATATATTCTTGTGGCATCTACGACTTTATCGACTACCTCACAGGAATATTTTAGCCATTAAATGTATCTCATTGCCTTTTGTTGTTTGTCCCAGATGTAACCTGTCATAACCCGTCCTTAACCATAAGAACGAGTTAGATAACGTATGATTTCATTGCGAGGTATTGACCTCTATATGCGACATTTTTAAAAGAACAACTGCATTTATTTTACATTACAAACCATAACTCTTATGTTAATACAAGCTTTAGACAATATAAAGATGATTATCGTTTAGCGATAATCTTAGACTTACAAACTTTACATGTGATGATAACAATACGATTTCTAGCATATTTTACATTACAATTCCTCGGATATGCAGTTTTATTTTTGACACAAATATGCATACTCAAGATGTGATGACCCGGAAATTTCTGACCAAATTTAAACTTAATCTTTGTATGATTAACATTTCCGACACGATAAGCAAAGTCTGTAAAACTGAATCTCAAAATTTTTGAACTACTTTTATATATTTAAATACCCTTCGGTTGTTTTCGACGATTCGCGAACAATTATATGTAAATAGATACATATATACTATAACTTAAAAAGGAAACAATGTATTAATTATTTGATACCGTACATTAAACTTATTGATTTAAATATCTATTTGAATATATATGATAAGTTGAAATATTTATTATTAAAATTTATTTATAAATAACTTCCAATGTGTATTTAAAAATTGATTTATGTATATTAAAAAGATATATACATATATATAATTTCAAGTTATTTAGTAAACGATAGTAACATTCGTTTATTGATTCGATTGATATTTAGATAATTTAACTAAAGCTTTTAAGATGAACCAGTAAAACACTAATTTGCTACAGTATTTTCAAATTGCTACAGTACCCAAAATACTACAGTGTTTTCGAAAATCACTATTTGCTACAATGAAATTGCTACAGTAAAAATTGACTTTGCTACAGTGAATTGCTATAGTAAAAATTGACTAACTTTGCTACAGTGGTATAGTTTATGGATGATTTAAGACTATATTTTGACAAAGGTAAGAGTCACGAAACGAAAAGAACTAGTTTTCTCAGCGTACGAAAGGGCGTTCGAAAAACCGGAACCGGGACATAAGTCGAGTGACGACGTACGAATTTTCGGGACAAAAATTACAAATTAACTATGCACATGAATTTAATATAATATATAATTAATTATATAAATTATATATATTATATTAATATTAAAATATGTCGACAAGCAAGAAAACAAAAGGATTGTGTGCTGGACAGCCGGCCCATGCGATCGCATGGGATATAGCCTTCCCAGCCATGCGATCGCATGGCCACCAGGGACAGGCCACAACTATAAAAACCCGATCATTTCTGTTTCTGATCTCATTGTAATTACTCCGTAGATATTTATTTATTATTATATTATTATTATTATTATTATTATTATTATTATTATTAATCTTATTATAATATTATTATTATTAGTATATATACATAAAATACTACGACGAGGTTATGAGCGTGTCACCTTCAAAATAGTTTTATGAGCGGGATAAAGCTAAGGAAATTATGGGTTATTGCCAAGGAGGTTATGGGTAATATTCATGGGTATTATTTGCAAGTCAAACCTAGTGTTATCATCTCCGTTACGTCTACGTACTTTTCTACAATATTGAATCTCAATATTGATATGTTGAGATTTACGATTATTTGGTAATCCGTGTTTCGATCACATTTTGGTGAACGACTTTATATGCTGCTAAGGTGAGTTTCATATGATCCCTTTTTCAAATTATATTTTTGGGCTGAGAATACATGCGCAGTTTTATAAACTGTTTTACTAAATGGATACAAATACTAAAACTGATTTTGTGTGAGTTTCATATGATCCCTTTTTCAAATTATATTTTTGGGCTGAGAATACATGCGCAGTTTTATAAACTGTTTTACTAAATGGATACAAATACTAAAACTGATTTTGTGTGAGTTTCATATGATCCCTTTTACTCTCTACATTTTTGGGCTGAGAATACATGCAAATGCTTTATTAACTGATTTACAATATATATATATGCGTGAGTTTCATTGATCCCTTTTTAATTGCTTTTGCAATATATATTTTTGGGCTGAGAATACATGCACTTTATTTTAAACGCAATGGATACAAGTACATACTAAATTCTACACTGAGTTTGAACCGAAAATCCCTTAGCTTTGGTAACTGTTAACTGCCAGTTATAAGAACTGGTGGGCGCGAGTAGTAGTATATGGATCCATAGGGCTTGACATCCCCGTCCGAGCTAGAGCGCTAGCCTTTTAACGGACGTATGCTATTTGAGAAGCGTACACGTTGGTTTGCGTGTATTATTAAGATGATTATACAAAGGGTACAAATTATATATACGTTAAGTTTAGTTACCAGGGTGCTCAATTTTGTAGAATATTTTGATAAACGTTTCTGGATGAAATAACTGAAATCTTGTGATCCACTTTTATATACAGATTATGCGAAACACTAAAACTATGAACTCACCAACCTTTGTGTTGACACTTGTTAGCATGTTTATTCTCAGGTTCCTAGAAGTCTTCCGCAGTTTGCTTATATGTTAGACAAGCTATGTGCATGGAGTCTTACATGGCATATTTATCAAGGAAACGTTGCATTCACCAAATCATCTCCATGTATCTTATTTTGACTGCATCGTCAATGGAAGTACTATTGTAAACTTATTTACGGTGATTGTCTATATGTAAAAATCATCAGATGTCGAAAACCTTTGATTTAAATATTCATTTATGGTGTGCCTTTTCAAAAGAATGCAATGTTTACAAAACGTATCATATAGAGGTCAAATACCTCGTAATGAAATCGATGAATGATGTGTTCGTCCATATGGATTTGGAGCGAT
Organism: Rutidosis leptorrhynchoides; assembly: GCF_046630445.1. Lineage (NCBI taxonomy): Eukaryota > Viridiplantae > Streptophyta > Magnoliopsida > Asterales > Asteraceae > Rutidosis > Rutidosis leptorrhynchoides. The sequence goes on from NC_092338.1 coordinate 32,259,558, forward strand.
CGTCACACAAGATCTTGCTTAAATTCAACATGTTGCAGCGGAAGCTTCTAATTATCACCTGAGAATGAACATGCTTAAAACGTCAACATAAAGTTGGTGAGATATAGGTTTAATGCCGGCATCAATATATATATATATAGACCACAAGATTTCATATATAAACATTTTAATAAAAATATTCTAAGTGGTTGAGCACTTGGTAACCATACTTAACATTTAATCACGTCGCATATTCCCTTTATTATGAAATCTTACTACACCGTACCAAGTGTAGTCACGAAACGAAGTACTGTGCAACCGTTGAATACTGGTCGTCCAGTCCGGTTGGGGTTGTCAGGCCCGATAGATCTATCAACAGGATTCGCATTTACAATACCGCTGTAAATATTAGTTACCAAGCTACAGGGAAGTATGCCAGTGGTACAACTCAACGTAGAATATATTTTTCAGTTACTTGTGTCCATAACGTAAAACATAAAATACATGTATTCTCATCCCGAAATATTTAGAGTTTAAAAGTGGGACTATATACTCACTTTTGCCTTGAAGATATATATATTTTGACTTGGTCTCCGGTTGATATCACGAACCTATCCATATATAGTTTATCAATATATTTCCATTTTAAACAATCGTCACATATATATACTTATTATACTTTTAATAGTTTTAATAATTTCTTAGTCCGTAGTTAGCAGTCCGATGTTAGTAATTCAATTTTAATGGTTCATATTTAGGTGTTTAATAAACCCCCAATGAAATAAATAAAAACCCCCATCGTATATGTATTGGTCGAGATTAATCTTGACCCACGGTACCGGTGTTGTCAAATGACGTGTTGCGTACATAAAGTACCGGTGTTGTCAAATGACGTGTTGCGTACAATCATGAGATCTTATGATTAATCTTCTCGTATTGTTTACGGGTGATCATGAACCATATAAAATTAAATTATGAGTACATATATATAAAATATCATGTTATTTTAAAAAGATGTGATTTATTTAATTTTCTCCAATTATTTTCGTAGCTAAACTAGTCTTAGATATCCGATCTCGTTTTGGTCATAGTTTCTTCGTTACAACTCCGTTTTCGTTGATTCAACTTGCCACTTCCTTGGATCGAGTCCCTCTTTAAGACTATGAACTGTAAATACCTTAGTTTGTATTCTAAATCACAGGTCATAGGTCAAACTTTAGTGAAACTTATGAAGTTGATCATTTTCCATCATGTAAACAACCTTAAATGATTATTTTTCTAAAAATACTTATACTTTGAGTTAAATCATGAAATTTTTATGTGTTAACATATTCATAAGAAATATCATTTTTCCAGAATATAAACCTCCAATTCAAAGTTCAAGATGGTTTTTAATTATCCAACCCAAAACCGCCCCCGGTTGCACTCCGACGTCGTAAAAACAGTTTTTAAGGTGTTCTTTGAAAAACCAAGTTATACCTTGTTAAATTAGCATATATTTATGATATATTACAGGTCTTGAAGTATTTTAAAAGTTAAGTTAGAAGGATCTATTTAGTTTGCAAACAAGTTTGAAATCATTCAAACTATGTTCTTGTTGTTAAAATTGTATACCATAAAATAAGATAGTTATATATATATGAATTGAATAAGGTTATGAAAAAAGTTACTACCTCAAGTTACTTGGACAAGATTGCTGTAAGAAATAAGAAAAATCCTAGAACCAAAGAGTGGTGGAGTTGGATTGAAGATTGGAAGCAACTTAGGACATAAACTTGAAATGAAAGTAGTATTTTGTAGTGTTTTTGTTTGATCTTGATATGGTGGTTATTAAGGTGATTCTTGAGAGGATTTTTGCTGGATTTCTTAGGGATGCATGAGGCTTGTAAGTGTGTGTTCCTAGCTAGAGAAATGATGTAGTAAAAATTGAAAAATGGATGGGGTATATAAGGTGAAAATTTCGTGAATGGGGGGGGGACAAAACAAGATTTTTATGTTGTAATCTTGTGAAATTTTCCATGCTAGCATTCAATCAAGGTTACCTCTCTTGGAGGGCAGTAATATGGCAGATTTAAATGTTGATTTGATGTGTATATACCAATAGTAAATACGTATAGAAGCTGGGTATGATACGGGTACATATACCCTTGATATACGTATAAAAATCTTGAGAAAACGGAACGAGGATTCAAATATAACTATCTTTTGTAAATACACTTATATTGTTTTATGTATTTAAGTCCTTAAAAAGTGATTAAATACATTACTTATACGATATATGTATAAACATTATAGGTCATAAGTATTTATGTCAAATAACGTTACGTATGGTTATCGTTTTGAAAACTTAAGTTAGTAGTTTCAAAATATACTTATAACTTATTATTATTAATACAAAATAAGGTATTAAAACATCCTTAGATCATGTTAAGTATGTATATATACATATATATACACAAACATATAATTATCATATATTATATAGTTCGTGATATCATCGGTCAAACTAGACGGTCAAACGTTGTGTAAAACTCTTTTCGAAAACATAAATCTCAACAATTTGGATTGCTTATCATGTTGGTAAGGTTTAATTTATGTAAATATTAATCTTATAAGTATAGATCGATCGAAAAAGTGCGGGTCATTACAGTACCTACCCGTTAAATAAATTTCGTCCCGAAATTTTAAAATTGTACCTATTTTGCGTCATCGGGAAACAAGTGTGGATATTTTCGTTTCATCTGGTCCTCCCGTTCCCACGTAAACTCGGGACCTCTTCGAGCATTCCAACGAACTTTAACGATCGGTATGTTGCTCTGCTTGAGCCGTTTAACTTCACGGTCCATGATCTCGATTGGTTCTTCTATGAATTGTAGTTTCTCGTCAACTTGAATTTCTTCAAGAGGAATGGTGAGGTCTTCCTTTGCAAGACACTTCTTAAGGTTTGAGACGTGAAATGTATTATGTACTCCAGCGAGTTTTTGTGGTAACTCGAGTCGATAAGCTACCGGTCCAATGCGTTCGATAATCTTGAACGGGCCTACGTACCTTGGGTTCAGTTTACCCCTTTTTCCGAAATGTATTACACCTTTCCATGGTGACACCTTTAACATAACCATGTCACCGATCTGAAACTCTAATGGTTTCCTTCGGACATCGGCGTAGCTCTTTTGGCGGCTACGGGCTGTTTTCAATCTCTCCTTGATTTGTACTATCTTCTCAGTCGTTTCGTGTATGATCTCGGGACCAGTTAATTGTCGATCTCCTACTTCATTCCAATAGATAGGAGATCTACACTTCCTTCCATACAGTGCTTCGAATGGTGCAGCTTTAATGCTCGCATGATAACTATTATTATATGAGAATTCTGCTAACGGTAAATACTTATCCCATCCGTTTCCAAAATCGATCACACATGCCCTGAGCATGTCTTCAAGAGTCTGAATTGTTCTTTCACTCTGCCCGTCAGTTTGCGGATGATATGCGGTGCTCATATCCAAACGAGTTCCTAGTGCCTCCTGTAGTGATTGCCAGAACTTTGAGGTAAATCTACTATCACGATCAGATATAATGGAAATAGGTATTCCATGCCTTGAAACTATTTCCTTTATATATAATCGTAATAATTTCTCCATTCTATCCGTTTCCTTTATAGGCAAGAAATGTGCAGATTTGGTAAGACGATCAACAATCACCCAAATGGTGTCGTATCCCCAGGCAGTCTTTGGTAACTTCGTGATGAAATCCATGGTAATACCATCCCATTTCCATTCTGGGATTTCTGGTTGTTGAAGTAACCCTGACGGCTTTTGGTGTTCTGCTTTGACTTTGGAACAAGTTAAACACTCCCCAACATATGTTGCAACGTCTGTCTTTAAATTAGGCCACCAATAATGTGTCTTAAGATCTTGGTACATCTTTCCAACTCCAGGATGTATCGAGTATCTTGTCTTATGTGCCTCATTCAATATCAACTTCCTTAATCCACCCAACTTCGGTACCCAAATACGGTTTGCAAAATATCAAATTCCGTCTTCCCGTATAACGAGTTGCTTCTCATACTTCTTCATTATTTCATTTCTTATGTTTTCTTTAGTAAGTGCTTCTCGTTGAACTTCTTTGATTTGTGAGTTGAGATTCATGCGAATTTTTATGTTCATCGCTCGTACTCGAATTGGTTCTCGTTCCTTTCTGCTTAGTGCGTCAGCCACCACATTCGCTTTCCCGGGATGATAACGAATTTCACAATCATAGTTGTTTATTAACTCGACCCACCTACGTTGCCTCATGTTCAGCTGTTTCTGATCAAAAATATGTTGAAGACTTTTATGATCAGTAAACATAGTGCATTTAACCCCATACAAGTAGTGTCTCCATATCTTCAATGCAAACACGACTGCTCCCAGTTCTAGATCATGAGTCGTATAATTCCGCTCGTGAATCTTCAATTGTCGGGATGCGTATGCAATAACTTTCTTCCGTTGCATAAGAACGCAACCAAAACCTTGTCGCGAAGCGTCACAATATATTTCAAAATCATCGTTCCCTTCTGGTAATGATAAAATAGGCGCCGTAGTTAACTTCTTCTTTAGTAATTGAAATGCACTCTCCTGCTCAGAGGTCCATTCATATTTCTTCCCTTTTTGCGTTAACGCTGTCAACGGCTTAGCTATTCGGGAAAAATCTTGAATAAACCTTCTATAATAACCGGCTAAACCCAAAAATTGGCGTATCTGCGTTGGTGTCTTAGGAGTCTCCCATTTTTCGATGGCTTCAATTTTTGCTGGATCAACCTGAATTCCTTTGCTACTAACAACGTGGCCAAGAAATTGCACTTCTTTCAACCAGAAAGCACATTTAGAAAATTTAGCATATAGCTGTTCTTTTCTCAACAACTCTAATATCAACCTTAAATGCTGCTCATGCTCTTGCTCACTCTTGGAATAGATAAGAATATCATCAATGAAAACGATAACAAACTTATCTAAATATGGACTACAAACTCGATTCATGAGGTCCATGAATACAGCTGGCGCATTTGTCAACCCAAACGGCATGACCAAAAATTCGTAATGACCATAACGTGTCCGAAAAGCAGTTTTCGGTATATCTTCTTCTTTGACGCGTAATTGATGATAGCCCGATCTTAGGTCAATTTTCGAGTACACACACGATCCTTGGAGTTGATCAAATAAGTCGTCAATTCTCGGTAGTGGATACCGATTCTTGATAGTTAACTTATTTAATTCACGATAATCTATACACATCCTAAAAGATCCATCTTTCTTTTTAACAAATAGAATCGGAGCTCCCCACGGTGAAGTACTTGGTCGTATAAATCCACGATCCAGTAATTCTTTTAACTGAATCTGAAGTTCTTTTAACTCGGATGGTGCAAGTCTATATGGAGCACGGGCAACTGGTGCAGCTCCTGGTACTAAATCTATTTGAAATTCTACAGATCTAAATGGAGGTAATCCCGGCAACTCTTCCGGAAAAACTTCAGGAAAATCTCTTGCCACAGGCACGTCGTTGATGCACTTCTCTTTTTCTTTCTTTTTGACTTTATTAACATGTGCTAGAATAGCATAACATCCCTTTTCTAAACACTTCTTGGCTTTCAAATAGCTAATGAGTTTTAGTTTTGAGTTACCCTTCTCTCCATAAATCATCACCGGCATTTTATCCTTACAAGGAATGCGAATTGCCTTCTTGGCACACACAACTTCAGCTCCTACTTTGGACATCCAGTCCATGCCGACTATTACATCAAAACTTCCTAATTCTACGGGTATTAAGTCAATTTTAAATGTTTCTCCGGCTAAATTTATTTTACAATCGCGGCAAATTTTATCGGCTTTAATTAGTTTACCATTAGCTAACTCAATCATGTACTTAGCATCTAGAGGTAATGATGAACAATTCAATTTAGCATAAAAGCCTCTACTCACGTAACTTCTATCGGCACCAGTATCAAATATAATAGATGCGGATAAGTTATTAATGGTAAACGTACCCGTAACAAGCTCCGGGTCTTCACACGCCTCTCTAGCATTAATAACAAATGCTCTTCCACGTGCAGATCCATTATTCTTCTCTGGATTCGGACACTGGCTCTTATAGTGACCTTGTTTTCCACACCCATAACAAGTAATGGTAGCCAAAGCAGTTCTATTTGCATTGGTGGCAGGAGTCTTGGTACCATTTGTATTTGTAACGAGGGCCCTACAATCTTCATCAAGATGACCCTTTCGATTACATTTGTTGCATACCACATTACAGTAGCCAGAGTGATGTTTGTGGCATCGGTTACATAAAGGATTTTGTCCTTTGTAACCAAAGCTTAAACCACTACCCGCACCTTGCGTGATTTCTTGTTTCTTAAAAGATTGTTGTTGGTTACCTCGATCATAATTTCCATTCCACTTTCTTTTGTTACCTGATACCTTCACATCAGTATTGGATACTTTCTTATCCATGATGACCTGATCCATTAGCTCGTTTGCCATGGTTATAGCTTCATGAATTGTCTTAGGTTTCGATGCTGTAACATTTGCCTTGACCTTTTTGGGCAAACCATCTTTGTACATTTCAATCTTCCGTTCTTCGGTTGGAACCAATTCAGGACATAGCAAAACTAATTCCATGAATCGCTGATTGTAGTTGGTGATTTCAGTACCAATAACCTTCAGACTTCGTAATTCATCTTCCAACTTCCTAACCTCGTTCCTTGGACAATACTCGTTGATTAACATTGTTTTGAATTCTTCCCATGGAGTATCATAAGCTACATCTCCTCCTACAGCCTTCACATAATTTTTCCACCACGTGAGTGCACTATCTTGTAAAGTGCACGATGCATACTTGGTCATGTCCTTTTCAACACAACCACTGATTTTAAACACAGTCTCCATCTTTTCTGTCCACCGGGTTAAACCGATCGGTCCTTCTGTTCCACTGAATGATGAGGGCTTGCAAGCTTGAAAAGTCTTGTAGGTGCATCCTACGCGAGGATTTGGGTTAACTGCAGCAGCTCTTGCAGCCTCGACCCATAACATTCTATCGTTCACTCGCTGGTTGATGAATTCCTCGACTTCTTGTTCCGTCATTCGATTCAATCGCGCCATATTCTTCTATAAGAATGAAAAGAAAATAATTATTCACATGGAATATTATAGATGTAGTGTATATTTACAGTACATTATAGCTTATTAATAATATGAACCAGGTATTATTATAAAAGCCTTTTCTTCTTATTAGCATTTTATAATTATATCTAGGGTAGTACCTACCCGTTAATGTTCATACTTAATAGCTTAGTACAGAACCAATTACTACCATCTAAGTAATACTTAACCATGGAAAATTATTGCATTTCATACTTCACTATTTTACATATGCTTATCTTACATCGAACATTAAGCAAACCACACTAATAATATTATACAAAACATTATATGATCCCATGGTTTAATACGGCAGCGCATCGTTTGGTCTATTTTCTAGGACGTTTAGGTTCAAGGAATGGCCTAACGCTTATCCTAGCTGTCTGCCTATATTTTGGCTGTGGGGCTGAAGAACTAGATGCCGGGATAGAACGAATAGGAATAGCGGGAATAGGGGTGGTAGTGTCTAGTGGAGTTGGTGCCACATCATCCTCTTCGAGATTTGAATTTTCTAATTCATTAGCCTTTCGTTTCTTTCCTAGTTCGAACTTGTCTTTCGTAATTTCTTGTATTTCTTCCTCGGGTTCACTTTCCTCCTCGAGTTCACTTTCCGGGTTCTCTATAGTCGGTTCATCCGGAATTTGTGAGTCTTCCCCAAAGATATTATTTTCGTCATCGGATAGGTTAATGACTGGAACACCATCTGAAGATTCTGATTCGGAGTCGCTGAATGTGATGACAAGTTTTGAGCCCGACATCTATCACACAACAACTAACCCATTAGTACTACATAATATTTACATATAAATTTTAACCAACAATGATAAGCAATGGTTTTTAAATCAAACCCGGTCAAAGTCCAGACTTACTAATGTATCCTAACGACTTATCAGTTAGACACACTAATGCAAACCTGGTTCGCTAAGACCACCGCTCTGATACCACATGTCATAACCCGTCCTTAACCATAAGAACGAGTTAGATAACGTATGATTTCATTGCGAGGTATTGACCTCTATATGCGACATTTTTAAAAGAACAACTGCATTTATTTTACATTACAAACCATAACTCTTATGTTAATACAAGCTTTAGACAATATAAAGATGATTATCGTTTAGCGATAATCTTAGACTTACAAACTTTACATGTGATGATAACAATATGATTTCTAGCATATTTTACATTACAATTCCTCGGATATGCAGTTTTATTTTTGACACAAATATGCATACTCAAGATCTTGCTTAAATTCAACATGTTGCAGCGGAAGCTTCTAATTATCACCTGAGAATGAACATGCTTAAAACGTCAACATAAAGTTGGTGAGATATAGGTTTAATGCCGGCAGCAATATATATATATATAGACCACAAGATTTCATATATAAACATTTTAATAAAAATATTCTAAGTGGTTGAGCACTTGGTAACCATACTTAACATTTAATCACGTCGCATATTCCCTTTATTATGAAATCTTACTACACCGTACCAAGTGTAGTCACGAAACAAAGTACTGTGCAACCGTTGAATACTTGTCGTCCAGTCTGGTTGGGGTTGTCAGGCCCGATAGATCTATCAACAGGATTCGCGTTTACAATACCGCTGTAAATATTAGTTACCAAGCTACAGGGAAGTATGCCAGTGGTACAACTCAACGTAGAATATATTTTTCAGTTACTTGTGTCCATAACGTAAAACATAAAATACATGTATTCTCATCCCGAAATATTTAGAGTTTAAAAGTGGGACTATATACTCACTTTTGCCTTGAAGATATATATATTTTGACTTGGTCTCCGGTTGATATCACGAACCTATCCATATATAGTTTATCAATATATTTCCATTTTAAACAATCGTCACATATATATACTTATTATACTTTTAATAGTTTTAATAATTTCTTAGTCCGTAGTTAGCAGTCCGATGTTAGTAATTCAATTTTAATGGTTCATATTTAGGTGTTTAATAAACCCCCAATGAAATAAATAAAAACCCCCATCGTATATGTATTGGTCGAGATTAATCTTGACCCACGGTACCGGTGTTGTCAAATGACGTGTTGCCTACATAAAGTACCGGTGTTGTCAAATGACGTGTTGCGTACAATCATGGGATCTTATGATTAATCTTCTCGTATTGTTTACGGGTGATCCTGAACCATATAAAATTAAATTATGAGTACATATATATAAAATATCATGTTATTTTAAAAAGATGTGATTTATTTAATTTTCTCCAATTATTTTCGTAGCTAAACTAGTCTTAGATATCCGATCTCGTTTTGGTCATAGTTTCTTCGTTACAACTCCGTTTTCGTTGATTCAACTTGCCACTTCCTTGGATCGAGTCCCTCTTTAAGACTATGAACTGTAAATACCTTAGTTTGTATTCGAAATCACAGGTCATAGGTCAAACTTTAGTGAAACTTATGAAGTTGATCATTTTCCATCATGTAAACAACCTTAAATGATTATTTTTCTAAAAATACTTATACTTTGAGTTAAATCATGAAATTTTTATTTGTTAACATATTCATAAGAAATATCATTTTTCCAGAATATAAACCTCCAATTCAAAGTTCAAGATGGTTTTTAATTATCCAACCCAAAACCGCCCCCGGTTGCACTCCGACGTCGTAAAAACAGTTTTTAAGGTGTTCTTTGAAAAACCAAGTTATACCTTATTAAATTAGCATATATTTATGATATATTACAGGTCTTGAAGTATTTTAAAAGTTAAGTTAGAAGGATCTATTTAGTTTACAAACAAGTTTGAAATCATTCAAACTATGTTCTTGTTGTTAAAATTGTATACCATAAAATAAGATAGTTATATATATATGAATCGAATAAGGTTATGAACAAAGTTACTACCTCAAGTTACTTGGACAAGATTGCTGTAAGAAATAAGAAAAATCCTAGAACCAAAGAGTGGTGGAGTTGGATTGAAGATTGGAAGCAACTTAGGACATAAACTTGAAATGAAAGTAGTATTTTGTAGTGTTTTTGTTTGATCTTGATATGGTGGTTATTAAGGTGATTCTTGAGAGGATTTTTGCTGGATTTCTTAGGGATGCATGAGGCTTGTAAGTGTGTGTTCCTAGCTAGAGAAATGATGTAGTAAAAATTGAAAAATGGATGGGGTATATAAGGTGAAAATTTCGTGAATGGGGGGGGGACAAAACAAGATTTTTATGTTGTAATCTTGTGAAATTTTCCATGCTAGCATCCAATCAAGGTTACCTCTCTTGGAGGGCAGTAATATGGCTGATTTAGATGTTGATTTGATGTGTATATACCAATAGTAAATACGTATAGAAGCTGGGTATGATACGGGTACATATACCCTTGATATACGTATAGAAATCTTGAGAAAACGGAACGAGGATTCAAATATAACTATCTTTTGTAAATACACTTATATTGTTTTATGTATTTAAGTCCTTAAAAAGTGATTTAAAAAGTGATTAAATACATTACTTATACGATATATGTATAAACATTATAGGTCATAAGTATTTATGTCAAATAACGTTACGTATGGTTATCGTTTTGAAAACTTAAGTTAGTAGTTTCAAAATATACTTATAACTTATTGTTATTAATACAAAATGAGGTATTAAAACATCCTTAGATCATGTTAAGTATGTATATATACATATATATACACAAACGTATAATTATCATATATTATATAGTTCGTGATATCATCGGTCAAACTAGACGGTCAAACGTTGTGTAAAACTCTTTTCGAAAACATAAATCTCAACAATTTGGATTGCTTATCATGTTGATAAGGTTTAATTTATGTAAATATTAATCTTATAAGTATAGATCGATCGAAAAAGTGCGGGTCATTACATAACCAATGTGGGGAAGATGTGGGGCATGTCTTTTTTAGTGTCCTAGCTCTTCACAATTGTGGAGGTTGCTTCGAATATGGTTGGGCGGTAATATGCATATCTTTGGTTCCTTTAACGAGTTCGAATTATGGTTTAATGGGTGTCATCTAATAGAAATCTAAGTTGAAGGTGATGATTTCGGCGACCACTTTTCTTTCAGTTATTTGGCGTTACAGTAACTGTTTGGTCTTCAATGACACTTCAGTTAATAACAGTAATTTATATGATTTGATTAGATTGTACTCTTTTAATTGGCTAAAAAGCATATGAAAATTAGTTTATAATTGAAACTCTTGTCTTTCTGAGCCCTTTGTATTTGATAGTTTATTGCTAGTTTGTTTTAGTAAAAATCCCGTTGATAAAAAAAAAAGTAGCTCAAAGTATATGTAATTAATTAATTAATAATTTTAGAGATTACACGTAACATTAAATAATGCATATATATTTACTTATAGTTGTAATATATTTTGCTTAATTGACGACATATAAGTGCTTGTTTTTGTGTATAAATTTTAGTAAATTACGTTATGTTACAACTATAAGTAGATATGGATGGATGAATATTTATATTTAAATGATTATGAATTTAAAAGTTAAATAAATATGGATATGGATTTAATATTACGAATCCATATGCGTTTACCATTCCTAGCAGAACGAAATGTCCCCCTGCCCCACAAAAGAAAAAATTTGTAGCACTTCAGTTATAATATTTGAATTTTTAAATTAACTAAAATAGAGTCCACATAAAAAGATATGCCCAAATCGGCGCCCAAATCGGCGACAAGTTGTTAAATTTGTAATAAAAATAAACTTAATACTAACTATGTGCCTACTGACTTGTTGGATAGTATATGACTCTCACTTTTACTGCTAAATGTGAGAGTTAATTGTGAGTTACATGTATTTTATTACATGCACTGTAAATTACACTCTTATATTTAATAAATGTTTGCCTTTCCAAAAAAAATCTAAGAAAAAAAAAAATAGATTTACTACTAAGTATCGGAATTTTATAAATTCAACCTACATAGTAATATGTGTTTGTGACTATATTTGTATATTTTAAAAAAAGAACTTATCATGACCTAAGAAACAAGTTCAACCTTCGTCACTGATGCGATAACAGAATAAGTTTTCATCAACGTATATAAACGAGTAATACCTTAAAGTTTAGTATTCAAAATTATGAAATAATTTTCTAAGACAAACTCATCACATCATTATCACGGATAAATCCACAAAATATATATAAGTAGCTCACAACATGACTTGTACTCTCAGCCTCCTAGTTGTAAGGGCTCCTTTGATAGCGTTGGACCAACATGTGTTCGGGGGGGGGGGGGGGGGGGGGGGGGGGGGGGGGGCGGGGGGGGGGGGGGTCTAATTATTAATTAATCTGCTTATAATAGAGGGACTAAAATTATAGATGCTATATGTGTTTACAAATTACCCCTCAAAAATATACTCCTGTATGGTTCGTATTAATTTTCTTACTCCCGTCTTTCATTTGTACTGTATCTTTTCATATTTAAAAGGTTAAATTATTGATAATCTGTTTTTGTGTTTGGATATAAGAGTTTATATTCTTCAATAATAAAATTTCTAATATTATTATAAACTGATAATTTAATATTTAATATATTAATATTAATTAGTATATAATATAAAGAGGAGGCGTGTAAATCCTACACAATTAACGAAAAAGGAAATCTTAATAATGGAACTTGCTCGTCTCTCCGTAAAAAAATGATGGACAGTTTTTTAACTTAGTTTTAATTGACATGATGAGTTATTGTGTTACTTATATACGTATAATTATATCATCAGATGCGTGTGGATGTCGTGGCTCGAATTTGAAGTTATGGAAGGCTTGTTCGTGGGTGGCAGCTGACGTTATATGGCAAAACAGAAATAGACTTCTTTTCCAGAATCAAAAATGGACAACACTGATTGCTTTCCAAGAGATACAAACCCGTTGTTTCGAATGGATAAGCAATAGGTCGATAAAAGGGAATATCGAATGGTTTCAATGGATCGCAAATCCAAATCTGATAGCAGATCCTGGCTAAGCTGCTCATAGTTGTAGTATCGAATAGCTTGTCTTTTATTATTTCGCTTTTGATTGTTTGGTCAATTCAATTTGTTGTAGTATCCATGTCGTACTAGTGATAAGGATCAAGGATCCGTTGGAAAACAAACATTCTTCGCAACAAAATAATTAAAGCACAAACGTGATTTAATCGATAAACATTCACGTAAATAATAAACAGAGTATCAAACTCAACATTTTATTAAATAAAGGATATGTAGGTTAAGTTGTTTAGGAGTCTAGCTTACTATTATTTTGCTATATATAGTCGTATGTAAACGTATCAAGCTATCTACCTACCTACAATTAAATTAATAAAAGCTGTGATTTTGTTTGCATCTCATATTTTCCTATCAGTTCGATACGTATTTTATTAGTTAAAACACGTTTGTGTTTTAATTACATTGTTGCGAAGAGCGTTTGTCTTCCAACAGATCCTTGATCCTTATCAATTGGTATTCAGAGCAGTCGATCTAATCTGTCATAATTCCAATTAGTTGGGTTTCTCCCACGTTTGAATTTTTGATAATCTATCCACCATATCTTAATTCTAATTAGTTGGGTCTCTCCACGTTTGGATTTTGATATCTGTCTCAAAAAAAAAAAAATTATTGTTCATCGTAACCGTTCAACTTTTCATCTGAAGGTACTGTTCATCCGTCAGAAATCACTGTTCATCCGTCAGGTTACTGTTCATCCGAAAAAAACACTATTTTTTTTTCTTTTCTTGTTTTAATGGCCGACGATAAAAGTAATCAAAATCATGATCTCGCTATCGCCCTCAAAAGACTCAAGAACACGCTAGATATAGTTAACAAATCCAACGAGCGTGCGAAACAACGATGGATTGAAGAAGAAAATCGGAGATATGGTATACAACCTTGTATCGAGTCACAACAATATCATCGATATGAAGTGCCATAATACCACCAACGCCCCGTTTACTATGAACCACAACCCTACCATCAACCATACTATCCACCACAACCCTACCATCAAACCTACTATCAACCACCACTCTATCAGCAGAGTCAGCCCGTTAAGGAGAATCTCGATACGGAAGAGTTTTTTAATTCGATGAAAAGTTTAATCTCGAGGTTGAAGAAATCAGAATCAGATCGTATGGAGAATCATGATAAAATAGCTGAAGAAGCGAGTCAGGTAGAGGTAGAAAGTGTGTCCTCGAATCTAGAAAAGGAGATTATTTTAGACGAGATGGAGAGTGATACAGTTGTTGGTGTCGAAGAAGATACAAACTCGTTAGGCTCTAATTTAAAAGAAGAGAATTTATCAATAAGTAAGTTGACTGCAAGTTGTGAAGGTATTCTTGATAAAGGTGAAGTTGTACCAGTTTCAAAAGATTATGGAGGCAAGAAACTATCATATGTTTATTTGAATAACTCCAAAGATACAAGCAAGAGGATTAATAAAGGAGATTTGTTCGGGTTTTATTCGGGCATTGAGAACTCGAGGTCGAGTTCTTTTCAAGAAGGGGAGAAGGGTCAAAGGGTTTTAGAGTTCCAACTCGACCTCGAGATCTCTGTGAAGACCCGTCCTAATCCATCCGGACGAAGTCCATATCGATTATAAACGATTCACAACAGTTGATTACATCGCGAGGTACCTGACCTCTATATGATACATTTTACTAACATTGCATTCGTTTTTGAAAAGACAATATTTCATTACATCGAAAGTTGACAGGCATGCATACCATTTCATAATATATCCAACTATAATTGACTTGATAATAATTTTGATGAACTCAGCGACTCGAATGCAACGTCTTTTGAAATATATCATGAATGACTCCAAGTAATATCTTTAAAATGAGCAATTGCACAGCGGAAGACTTCTTTCATACCTGAGAATAAACATGCTTTAAAGTGTCAACCAAAAGGTTGGTGAGTTCATTAGTTTATCATAAACAATCATTTCATAATTTTAATAGACCACAAGATTTCATATTTCCAATTCTCATAAATAAACGTCCCATGCATAGAGACAGAAATATCATTCATATGGATTGAACACCTGGTAACCGACATTAACAAGATGCATATATAAGAATATCCCCATCATTTCAAGATCCTCCTTCGGACATGATATAAATTTCGAAGTACTAAAGCATCCGGTACTTTAGATGGGGTTTATTAGGCCCAATAGATCTATCTTTAGGATTCGCGTCAATTAGGGTGTCTGTTCCCTAATTCTTAGATTACCAGACTTAATAAAAAGGGGCATATTCGATTTCGATAATTCAACCATAGAATGTAGTTTCACGTACTTGTGTCTATTTTGTAAATCAGTTATAAAAACAGCGCATGTATTCTCAGTCCCAAAAATATATATTGCAAAAGTATTTAAAAAGGGAGTAATGAAACTCACGCATATAAATATTGTAAAACAGTTAATAAAGCATTTGCATGTATTCTCAGCCCAAAAACGTAAAGAGTAAAAGGGGAGTAAATGAAACTCACAGTATTGTATTTCGTAGTAAAAATACATATGACTATATCGAACAATGCAGGGTTGGCCTCGGATTCACGAACCTATATCATTTATATATTTATTAATACCTATAATCGTATTTGAACAATTTCATACGTTATAACTTGTTATTATGTGTTTCATTGGTAATTTAATTAAATGTATTTATTTTATATTCTTTAAATAAATAAATAAAATGTTAATTTAGTTTAGTTAAGTATATTTATATATGACTTGTGATGCCCCGTACAAAACCATCGTGTACGAATCATCAACAACAGGATCATTACAAGGTTAAGTACTATATGCTGTAATTAAAGAAGTTGCATTCACGATAAAAAGGTGATGTCATAACCGACATCAAATGTTTTACATTTCAAAAGCATGCTTCACTAAGTAGAAGCAAATAAATAAGTGTACGTGACCCCAAAGGTCGTTACATAACATAGTTTCAAAAGTAAATAAGTTTGAATGCAAGATAAGTAGTCATGCGATAACAACTCTAAGCAGCGGGTTCTACAGCACGACTAGTACACATCGGAAGCAACCTCAAGCACCTGAGAAATACATGCTTAAAAACGTCAACACAAAGGTTGGTGAGCTATAGTTTAAGTATAACAGTATGTAAGGTAGGCCACGAGATATCAGTGCTACAAAGAGCGTTTCAAAACAGTATGATAAAGTATATGTTAACCGTGGGCACTTGGTAACTAACTTAACGTTTATACCCCCTGAAAGTACACTTGGCAAGTGCGTATGTCTACGAAGTATTAAACACTCGTTAAATGCTAGCGCGACTAGCCCGAGTGGGGATGTCAAACCCTATGGATCCATATCTAAGATTCGCGTTCACGGTTCAAAAACCAATGATTAAACGTTACCGAGCTAAAGGGAATGTTTATGCCGTTGTATAACCCACACATATATAAGTTGAAGTAATCGTGCCTAGTATGTAAAACATAAAATCCGCATGTATTCTCAGTTCCCAAAATAAGTTAAAGTAAAAAGGGAATGCTATAACTCACAATGATATGTAGCGGTAAAGTAGTAGTCGGGAAAGGTGTGCAAGTAAATGGTCCGAAGTCCTCAACCTAAGTCAAATAGTACTAAGTCAGTAAATCGTCTTAATAGGTTTAAAAGTATGTAATTAAGGTCTTAAGGGTCATCATCATTCATCATCAAACAAAAGGCGTAAAGTAAGTTTCGTTTATGAAAGTAGTTTTCAACAAAGTCTGACTTCAGTCAGTCACCACGGCCTCTACCCTTACTGAATTAAGGTGATACCAGTGGCCATTGCTCCGTCTATGAGTCCCTTAAGTGTGGTAAAATTTACAGAAGCAAACTCGTCTTGGTTTGACCGTGGCGGCGGTATAAGTGCGAGTAGGTCAGAAATTTCTGCACAACGTTAAAGGACATAGTAACGATCGGAGGGCCATAAATCCTAAACCGTAACTCGGATTAAGACGAGTCCTATATGAAAAGTTATCTACTCGAAATGTTCAATCTAAAAATCAAGGTTAGAACAGCCCAGGTCTACTGGTATGTTCCAGAAGCATCAGGTCAGTAGGTTTTGGACAGAAGCAGTGAGTTTAAAAGGGTTCCGGTGGTCTTGGTGCTTGATGTTCATCATGGTTCTCATCCTTGATGCATATAGCTTCAAGTGTACAACTCATTGATGTATCTACATCATCTTAACCAAGTCTTGACCATCATAACCCATGTGCAAGTCTAAGACATGAAGCACAACTCACTTAAGAGTTGTATGAAGTTTGATGAACCAAAGTTGCATCAAAGTCTTAGATCTAACACATACATGGACTTTAAAGCTAATAACAAGTTACAAACTTGAAAGTAAACTAACTAATCAAGATTATAAGTAGTAGAACATAGTTCTTAGTTTGATCTTGAAGATCCAAGACTCAAAAGTCTAGATCCAAAGTTATATTTAATGAAAACTTATTTGTGTGTTCTTGAACTTCCAAGGTTAACTTAATTTGTTCAAGAGATATGAGATCAAGACTAACTTGTAGTACTTGACCATATAAACTAACTACATGAAATTAAAGTGCAAGAAGAAGTAAACTTAAATAAACAAAAAAAAGATTCATGGTTGTTCATACTTTTTAAAGATTCAACCAAAGTTGATCTTTAAGTAAAGTAAACTTTAAGTTTACTTCCATGACTTACAAGTATGATTTTATAAAACCATGAACTTAAATCTTTTGATACAACATATGTAGAACATAAACTAGTAAGCTTAGTTCTTGTTTGTTCTTGAAAACACAAGATATTATGAAGAATTCAAACTAGTAAGTTTGATTCTTGAAAGCTAGTAATTAAGTAACAAGAAACTACAAAGTAAGTAACAACAACATGATTTAAATAACTAGTAATCAAAGACAAGTAACATTTAAATAAAAGAATGATGATGATGATGAAGATGTAGATTTCGGTTTTTAGAAGTAAAAAGAGAAGAGAATTAATTGTTTCAAGTCACTTACAAGATGAGAGAAAGAGAGAAAATGAAGCAAGTAAAGTGTGTGTTTGAATGAGAGGGAATACAAGTGAAGTAGTATTACATAAAATGAAACAAAAAAAGGCACTCCCAAGGCCTAAAACTTTCGGCCAGCAGCAGCTCACAAGGGGGGAGGGCTTTGTTTGGTGGTCTCTAGCATGTAAAGCTTCAAAAGTTGGTTACTTGGTGTGTTTACATGGGAATTATATGATAACAAGATTCTAAAGGAAGTAACTAACTAGTTACATGTTAAATGGTGCTTACAAGTTGCAAGAGTGGGCTAAATGGTCCATTACAAAATGTATGGTGGGCTTGGAAGTCCAATAACATGAGTCCATTACACTAACAAAGCCCAAGTTCAAATAAATCACAAGTTAAACCAATTAAAGCCCAAGTAACTAACTAATAGCCTTAGTTAATTAAAATGATTAATAAATTTAATCATGAATGTAAATAATATCCAAAAATATTATTCATGAAAGTTCCGGGTGTCACAAAGACGTTTCGGGCACTTAAAAGTCAAGTACGGGCAATCATGGCAATATGTAAATGTAATAACATACATCCGTTTTATCACACGTATTAATAATAATAATTATTAATAAATAAACGTTGGAAATTCCAGGGTCGTTACATTACCCACCTGTTAAAGAAAATTTCGTCCCGAAATTTAAGCTGAGGTAGATGGAGGAGTTGGGAAAAGGTGAGGATACTTCCGCATCATTTGATCCTCTCGCTCCCAAGTAAACTCAGGTCCTCGTTTGGCATTCCATCGTACTCGTACAATTGGAATCTTGTTGCGTTTCAAAGTTTTGATCTCACGATCCATAATCTCAACTGGTTCTTCCACAAAGTGGAGTTTGTCGTCAATCGTAAGTTCCTCAAGTGGTATGATAAGTTCGGGTGCGGCAAGACACTTCTTCAAGTTCGATACATGGAAGGTAGGATGGACTGAGCTCAATTGTGCTGGTAGATCCAAACGGTATGCAACACGTTCCAAGATCTTGAAAGGACCAATGTATCGTGGGTTCAACTTTCCACGTTTTCCAAAACGGATCACACCTTTCCAAGGTGCAACCTTTAACATTACACGATCACCAACGTTGAATTCAAAGTCTTTACGCTTAAGATCGGCATAACTCTTTTGGCGATCACGGGCAGTCTTAAGTCTAGCTTGAATCTGAGCAATCTTCTCCGTGGTTTCGTGGACCACCTCGGGTCCGGTGATTTGCTTTTCGCCTACTTCGGCCCAACAAATAGGAGATCGGTACTTACGGCCATACAATGCTTCAAAAGGTGCAGCATTAATGCTTGAGTGATAACTGTTGTTGTACGAGAATTCGGCGAGTGGCAAATGCCTTTTCCAGGCCTTTCCAAAATCAATAACACATGCACGCAACATGTCCTCCAAGGTCTGAATCGTTCGTTCACTTTGCCCGTCAGTCTGAGGGTGATATGCAGTGCTCATGTCGAGACGAGTTCCCATGGCTTCTTGCAAAGAACGCCAAAATCTAGAAGCAAATCGGGGATCGCGATCTGAGATGATCGATAAAGGTACACCATGACGAGACACTACCTCCTTGATGTATAATTAAGCAAGTCTCTCCATTGTATCAGTTTCCTTCATCGCTAGAAAGTGTGCAGATTTGGTAAGGCGGTCAACAATAACCCAAATAGTATCGTATCCGCCCACCGTCTTCGGCAGCTTAGTAATGAAATCAATTGTGATCCTTTCCCACTTCCATTGTGGGATTTCCGGCTGTTGAAGTAACCCAGAAGGTCTCTGATGTTCGGCCTTAACTTTCGAACAAGTCAAACACTTCCCAACATAAGTTGCAACGTCCTTCTTAAGATTCGGCCACCAATACTGTTCTTTAAGGTCGTGGTACATTTTACCCGCTCCAGGATGAATCGAATATGTCGACTTGTGTGCTTCATCAAGTATCAGGTTCCGTAGATCTCCATAAAGAGGTACCCAAATTCTTCCGGCATAACATCGGAGTCCAGACTCCCTAACCTCGAATCGAGA
Organism: Rutidosis leptorrhynchoides; assembly: GCF_046630445.1. Classification (NCBI taxonomy): domain Eukaryota; kingdom Viridiplantae; phylum Streptophyta; class Magnoliopsida; order Asterales; family Asteraceae; genus Rutidosis; species Rutidosis leptorrhynchoides. The sequence goes on from NC_092338.1 coordinate 32,279,738, forward strand.
GACAAGTATGTTCAAATGTTCGTGAGATATGTTCTCCTCCTTGAGAGCCTCAACTTGGGCTACTCTGATCTGGCTGTTGAGGTTTGAATGGATGGTGATGTTCAGAGCCCTAACACGAAGAGGTGCCGTCCTCTCCTTTCGGCTTAAAGCGTCAGCTACAACATTGGCCTTGCCAGGGTGATAACGGAGTTCACAATCGTAGTCGTTGAGCGTCTCGATCCATCGACGCTGTCTCATATTCAGTTGCTTCTGATCAAAGATGTGCTGGAGACTCTTGTGATATGTGAAAATAGTGCTCTTAGTTCCATACAAATAATGTCTCCACAATTTGAGCGCAAAGACAACGACTCCAAGTTCAAGATCATGTGTAGTGTAGTTCCGCTCGTGAATCTTCAATTGGCTGGAGGCATAGGCAATAACCTTTGATCGTTGCATCAGTACACAACCAAAACCACTCTTCGAAGCATCGCAATAAACAACAAAGTCGTCACTGCCTTCAGGAACTGATAGGATAGGTGCGGTGGTTAACTTCTTCTTCAAAATTTGAAATGCCGATTCGTGTGCGGGTTCCCAAATGAACTTCTTGCCCTTGTGAGTCAGTGCGGTCAAAGGAAGCGCAATCAGAGAAAATCCTTCGATGAATCTTCGGTAATAACCAGCGAAACCTAGGAATTAGCGAATATGCGTCGGAGTAGTGGGGGTCTCCCACTTGCTGATGGCTTCAATCTTGGCGGGATCAACTTTGATACCCTGGTCGCTTACAACATGACCCAAAAATTGTACTTCCTTCAACCAAAATTCACACTTGGAGAATTTGGCGTAAAGTTGCTCTTGTCTTAAGAGTTCAAGCACTAATCGGAGGTGTTGCTCATGTTCTTCTTCGTTCTTAGAGTAGATGAGGATATCATCTATGAAGACGATAACAAACTTGTCCAAGTAAGGCTTGCAGACACGATTCATGAGGTCCATGAACACGGCAGGTGCATTTGTCAAACCGAATGGCATTACAAGAAACTCATAATGACCATAGCGGGTTCTGAATGCAGTTTTCATCACGTCACTTTCCTTCACCCTCAACTGGTGATAACCGGATCGCAAATCGATCTTTGAATAGACACTCGATCCTTGTAGTTGGTCAAAAAGATCGTCAATTCGTGGAAGAGGATACCGATTCTTGATAGTCAATTTGTTGAGTTCACGGTAGTCGATACACATACGGAAGGGTCCATCCTTCTTCTTCACAAACAACACAGGTGCGCCCCAAGGCGAGAAGCTTGGTTGAATAAATCCTCGGTCTAACAGCTCTTGTAGTTGACTCTGTAATTCTTGCATCTCAGAAGGTGCGAGTCTATAAGGTGCGCCAGCTACATGTGCTGCTCCTGGAACTAAATCAATCTGAAACTCTACGGCTCTCTACGGCGACAATCCAGGCAATTCTTCTGGGAAGACATCAGAGAATTCGTTCACAATTCGAACGTCATTCACGCTCTTCTCCTCAGTTTCTACCGCTTTCACATGTGCTAGGACAGCAAAACGTCCCTTCTTCATAATCTTTTGCGCTTTCACGCAACTAATGAGGTTCAACTTCGAGGTACATCTCTCTCCATAGATAACCCGTGGTTCGCCATCTCCTTGTGGTATGCGCAGTGCTTTATCTCCACAGATAATATCGGCCTTTATCTTGCTCAACCAATCCATACCAACGATCACGTCAAAACTTCCCAGTTTGATGGGTATCAAATCAATTTCGAAATCTGCACCAGCTATGTTGATAATAGCTCCTCGACTAACGTGGTCAACTTTTTCAAGTTTTCCATTTGCGACCTCGACAAGCATACTTTCTTTTAACGGGACTAATGACCAATTAATCTTATCGCAAAAATGTCTACATACATAACTTCTATCCGCACCAGCATCAAACAAGACAGAAGCTAAAAGATTGTTGATTTTGAATATACCTGTCACCAAGTCGGGGTTATCGCGTGCATCCCTTGCATTAACATTGAAGGCTCTACCTCGGGGTGGTCCTCCGTCTTTTCGCTTGTTTGGGCACGCGTTTCTGAAATGGCCCGTCTGTCCACATTCGTAGCACTTCTTCGGTCCATTGGTGTTCGGTTTCCCATTCAAAGTGGTGACCTTGCAGTCCTTTCCGATATTCCCAGCCCATTGGCACTTCTCACAGACAACATTGCAATATCCAGTATGGTGCTTGTAGCACCGCTTGTATTGTGGTAAGGTTCCTTTGTAGTTCGGGTTGGCGTTGGTGTTGTTGTTGGGATTAGGGTTTCCACCGTTGTTGTGCCTCTTGGCGGGGGTTTGATCGTAGTTTCTCCCCCTGTTGTTGTTGTTGTTGTGGTTGTTATGGTTGTTGTCCCATTTCCTCTTTTCACTACTACCGGCTTCAAACTTAGCCTTCTCCGGCTCGTCAAGGATGATTTGATTCAGGAGAGTATGTGCCATGCGCATTGCTTCGGGAACATTCGGTGGTTTGGATGAGGTAACATTACCCTTGATGGACTTAGGAAGTCCCGAGAAGTATTTCTCCAAGCGCTTAAATTCGGGGGTGACCATGGTCGGACACATCAGTGCTAACTCCAAAAACCTACGATTGTAACTGTTAAGGTCGTTCCCTACGGCCTTCAACTGCATGAATTCAATTTCCATCTTCTGAATTTCGGTTCTCGGACAATACTCATCAATTATAGCCGCCTTGAATTCCTCCCATGGCGTAGCATACGCCTCATCGATACCTTTCGCTTGAGCTAAAGTGTTCCACCACGTTAGCGCGCCGTCAGATAGCGTGCAAGATGCAAACTTGGTCTTATTATCCTCCGAACAGTTGCTAACTCGGAATACTGATTCAAGTTTCTCGAACCATCTGGTGAGACCAACTGGTCCCTCGGTGCCGCTGAAGTTATGCGGTTTGCAGCTCTGAAATTCCTTGTATGTACACCCATTTTGAACGGGTGGAAAAACCGGTGGTGGTGGCGGTGGAGCTTCGAGATTTCTTTCTGCTAGGGCTGCAGCGACCCGTTCGTTGATCATGTCCTCAATCTGGGCGGCGGTAGGTGTGGATCTTCCGTTAGCCATGGTATTCTAAACAAAATTTTTGACTCAAGTCAAAATCCAGTATGCAAGTAGTAGTAATACAGTATATAGTGACCAACATGGAATCAAAACATCACATGTTATTAAATAATGCATCTAGGTACAAATACCACAGAATCATCGTACATCAATGTAAATAGGATATCGTGCAAGAATTAAATAATGCAAAGTTCCATTCATTAATAATAATAAGTTTCATACATCTGAATAAGTTCGTACAATACATATGAAATACATGAAACTATATCTAGATTACATCATGAAATCTAAATACAAGGTCCTACGGTGAAGGCGGGTGAACTGCTCCTCGAGCCAACTGCTCCTCGAGCTCAGTGACTCGAGCTCGGAGAGTCTCAGTCTCCCTCATCAGTTCCTTGTTAGAGGGAGCTGGTGGGGCAGGCGGTGCAGGTGGGGCGGGTGGTGCCGGTGGTGCTGATGTAGATGGTCCGGCTCCGGATGTAGACGGTACGTCCCTAGACGTAAGTGGTCCGTATCTAAATCTAGGTGGTACGGTTCCAGAAATAGTCAATACGTAACGGGGAACCTTACGTATCTGTGGGTCGGCAGGGTATGGCACAACTCGTTTACGAGCAGTAACCCTACGACGATGGCCAAAAGCGTCAGTAAAAGCACGACCTCTATTCACCCCTGTAATGACGGTGCCGTCGAAACGGTACCGCTTCTTCGGTGGGGTGGAGGGTGCCTGAATAGGTCTATCAGCAGGATCCTCATCATCGCTGGTGTAACGACCCGGAAATTTACGACCAAATTTAAACTCTAATCTCTATACGTTTCCGACACGATAAGCAAAAACCCTAATATTGAGTCTAGAAAGTTTGAAATCTATATTCGGTTAATCAGTTACCCTTTGACCATGTCTGACGATTCACGAACAATTGTTTGTAAATAAATATATAAATATATAGGTATGTGTATATATATATATATATATATATATATATATATATATATATATATATATATATATATATATATATATATATGAAAATGATTTTCATATATATAACTAATGATTGTATGAATACTGTAATACGAAATTATTAATTATAATTGTTATAACAATATTGATACCATTTTTTTATAATAATATCGATACCGGTAATACTAATATTTTTAAGATATATATTTACATATAAAAGTTTATATAGTTAAAATTGGTATAATATTATTACATGTTATTATTATCATTATTATTATTATTATTATTAATATCATTATTATTGGTAGAGTTATAATTTAAGTTGTAATAATAAATGTTAATATTAGATAGTATTATCATAAAGAATTATTATTATTAATATTATTATAAAATAATATTATTATTATTATTAACATAATTATTATTACTAACATATTTATTATTAATTATATAAATCATATATATATACACCAAAACCGTACGATTTTGTTTCAAATGCCTATCAACTATAGTAAATTGAAGATTCTTGTCTCGGAATTAGATTCAAAGTGAATACAAACATTAGGTAACATCCAAATTCTGTTACAAATCATTCTCACCTTTTTATTTATTTATTTATTTATTCATTAATAATTTAAGATTTCTGTCAACCATTCCCCATTATATATGTAAACGATTAAATGCTGTGTTAAAGGATTAATTCATTTTCACTATCTTCATCAACTATTGCTAAAGCCGTTCTCCTTGCTCTTTTCATGTATCTGTTTCGAACCACCATCACTAAATCATCTTAACTGCTAGTGCTATCTTCGAACTCATGGCTACTACTTCCCTTATTGTTTTTCTGCTCGATCAGTGAAACCCACACCCCACAACTAAATTCCATCATCAAACCCATACGAACGTTTCTATTCTTTGTTTATTTTTGAATCAATCACCGGAGACCACACCTCCTACAACTACATGAAACCTTCATCATCACCACTCTCTTCCACTTAATCGATATCACCATGTAACCACCGTACACCACCTTCGACTACGGATTATGATGGAACCCATCATCCTTAATTTTCTCTACTAACATAACCACTCATCACCTTCTTTTTCCTCATAATCTTGAACACTATCGAGTTTCCATCACCTGCAAACCATCTTCGTTCTCCTGTCTCCTTTTGTTTTGTCAAACATCAAACAACCGTTCACAACCATGCACCACCATTTATATTATCTATTTCATTCGGATGCAACTACAACCGTCACACTTTCTATCTTCAACCATTGCCAAATAACCACAAAGAACTACCCTTCTATTCGATTGTTTACAGCTGCAACTTATTCTATTTTTTTTTTACTGCTCGAAAACGACTCAAATCACCACCACCAAACCCCCTGAAACAATCACAACCGCTGTTATAATTTTCTGTTTTAATCCGTCGCGAGACACCACATAAGCTGCAAAGAAGGATGATGAATATTGAGGTCCTTGGGTTGTTGTTCCTGTTGCTCGAACTACACTTGTGCCTGTTTCGATTTAAACTGCTGCTGTTACGATCCGTTTCGGTTTAAGCGAAGGAGAAGATGAAACTATTATTTGCTGCCTATTCGCTATTCCTTGTTTCTGTTTCTATTAAACAACGGGGAAGATGATCTGTTGATAATGATTGATTGCGTGATTTATGGAAGATAATGATCTGATAGTGATCGATTATTACGGATATATTTTTTTTTTTATTATTGCTGTCAAACGAATCCAATGAATTCACACACATACCCTATTTTGGTTGCTGGATCGATTATAATACTAGTGGACTACTTAGGTTTTGATATTGGGCCGAAATAGTTGGGCCAGGGTATATTGATGATCGATCTGTTTAAGTTATAAGATTGATGATATAAGAAAACAGCATGCACGGGTTTTATATAAGTAAAACGGGTAATAATTAGATAAACAGACATGGATGAATGGTTAAGGTGTTTAGCGGGTGAGCGAGGGGTCTTGGGTTCGAGTCCCGCTTGCTACATTTTTTAAGGGTATACTCAATCTCTTTTATTATTATTATTACCATTATTATTATTATTATTATTATTATTATTATTATTATTATTAACATTATAATGAAATTATTATTAAAAACTATCGTTAACATTATCATTAATAGGATTATTAAAACTATTATTATTATTAACATTGATATTATAATTATTTTATCATTTTAAATATTATTCATGTTACTAAATTACTATTTTAACAAACGAATGATATAGAAATATTTATTTCATACAACATGACAAAAATTATACTTCTATTTAAAATATAAATAAAATGAAAATATAATGAAGTAAATAAGATATTGATAGAAAGATTATATCATTAATAACAATATATATAAATTGCTAGATTACAAGTATATGTGTTAATATATATACATAATTGATATAGGTTCGTGAATCCGAGGCCAACCATATACGTGTTCAATGATGTTATATGTATTTTTACTACAAAATACATTAGGTGAGTATATAGTCCCTTTTAAACTTTAAATATTTTTGGGCTGAGAATACATGCGATGTTTTTTATAAATGATTTACGTTATGGACACAAGTAACTAAAAAATATATTCTACGTTGAGTTGTACCACTGGCATACTTCCCTGTAGCTTGGTAACTATTATTTACAGCGGTATTGTAAACGCGAATCCTGTTGATAGATCTATCGGGCCTGACAACCCCAACCGGACTGGACGACCAGTATTCAACGGTTGCACAGTACTTCGTTTCGTGACTATACTTGGTACAGTGTAGTAAGATTTCATAATAAAGGGAATATGCGACGTGATTAAATGTTAAGTATGGTTACCAAGTGCTCAACCACTTAGAATATTTTTATTAAAATGTTTACATATGAAATCTTGTGGTCCATAGTTAATACGCTGCTAGCATCAAACCTATATCTCACCAACTTTATGTTGACTTTTTAAAGCATGTTATTTTCAGGTATAAATTAAGTCTTCCGCTGTGCAATAGCTCATATTAAGGACCTTACTTGGAGTCGATCATCGCGATGGAACCAACTGTTGATGATATCGTCCGGGAGGATAAGGACGGGTCTTTACAGTTGGTATCAGAGCATTGGTCTTAGCGAACCAGGTCTTGCATTAGTGTGTCTGACTAGTAGTTGTTAGAATACATTAATGAGTCTGGACTTTGACCGTGTCTACATGTCAAAAGTTTTGCTTATCATTTCTAGTCGTAAATTATTTGCTTATTATCCTTAGGGAATTGCCTGCTTATCATTCATAAGTCTAGACACGTCTTACTGCATTTAGTGCATCGATAGTGTATAGACAAAATTCATATCTTAGCATATCTGTTACTTTGGACTTTAGTTGACATCTTTTCAAAGATTCTCCGTAATTTACGGGATATTGGTATTATATATACATATGTAAAGTATGTATAGAAGAATATCAAATCTAACTTCTATAATCTATTTCATACCAAAAATTCATTTTTCCGATTATACAAGATGGATTCCGCATCTAGTTCGAATTCCTCAGATTATGACAGCTATGCCGATATGGATTTTCATTCAAGCTCCGAAGGCAGCATCACCGGAATGGATCAACCAATCTCCCATCATCTATTCTGGATGAATTGGGGGTGGGTTCGTAATATACTAAGTCACTGGAGACATGAAGAGGGTGATCCCTTCCATCCACCAAATTGCCCTCTTGGCGATGAACCTGAAGCACTTACCGGCGAACCTGTTCGAGAAACCATTTTCTCTCTCATTTCTAGAGTATCTCGTCACGATTATATACTATCCCATATTTCAGATCTTGTTCATTCGCTCACTCCAACCACCAATCATCCCGGTGTACTAGCAGAAGTTAACGAACTTCGCGCTCGCGTGACGGCTTTGGAGAATATGGTGCGAAGGTTACAAACACCAGCAGCAGCACCAACAGCATAATCCGTACCCCCATCATCAACACCGACAGTACCCATATCACCCTCAACCACAACCGCGTCGTAAACCTCAACATCACAATTTGTACCTCGGATATCAACATCACACACCTCAATATCCCTATCTGTACTTCGAGTATGATCTTCGTTTTACATATCATTCTATATCGATTATCTTCGCTTTACTTATCGTTCTATCTCATTTATCTTCGTTCGACATGGTAATTATGTAATCTTTAATGTTTTAGAGATCATGTAATCAAGTATTAACGATAAATCAAAAAAAAAAAAAAAATTTTAATATCTTATTGACTCATTAGATCCATGATTACATCTGAAGAAAATATATATACAAGTATATTTTCATAAAGATTGTAATTAAAAATTATTTCGTACAAACTGTTAATGATGAAAATATTTTAACGGGTAGGTAGTACCCGAGGAATATTTAGATCTCACATTAATAAGTTACAGTGTATATTCTGCGAATCTGATTCAATGGTCATTTGCTATCCTACTTACAATCACCGATATACGTATCTGTTCACCCCAGATTTACCATTTCCATTTCAATTTCAAATTTGGATTTTTATCCATCAGAATCCAACAAGTGGCATAACGAAGAAAACATTGGACAAAAATAAAAAGTGTTAGAAACAAACGAATTAATTAATTGGAATTGTGATAGGATTTCACGCTAACTGTTCCGGCTAACTGTTCCCAGCTAACTGATTAACATTTAATTTATCGCAATTTACATTCTCGCAATTTTATTTATCGTCATTTAATTTCTGTTATTTACTTTTACGCACTTTAAATAACGGGACACGTATGCAAGGTTTCGACTTATCATATCGACCCATCTATATATATATTTCGGAACAACCGTAGACACTCTATATGTGAAGGTGGGAGTTGGCTATACAGGGTCGGAGTTGATTCCAAAATATATATATACTTTGAGTTGTGATCGACACCGAGACCGGTACACGGGTCACGATACGTATTATTTAATTCGAATATTATATATTAAATTATATATGAATCATTGAACCATCGGATTATTGGACTGCTAACTTTGGACAATTAAAATGAATTAAATTAAAATATTGATTATAACATATGAAACTAAATAATTTTTCAAGCTTGCCACTTGATTTCATCTTAAACCTCATTTGTATCTCGACAATTACAATGCGTGTTCAAGTCTTTCATGATTCTTGAAAACACCTCGATCGAGAAGTTGAACCCGCTGCACCTCGTCTACGGAAGAAAGATTTATGCATACAGTTATGCACCTGAAGAACTCTCGAATCCAAATTCATATTTTAACTCATACCGTGTTGAATCTTTTGCCATTTATTAGCAAAAACAATCCTACAATTCCTTTTCAAGAAGCTAATTTTGTCACAGCTCCACTTCGACTTCTCAGTGAGACTACTCCTATTATAACCTCGATATTTATACCTTGTCCTTTCGCTGTCGTTACCGGAGAACCTTTTATATTTCACAACATCATCAGCAATGGTACCAGCAACTCGTTATCTTTTTGGTGAAATCCGCAAACAATGTTCTGACAAATCTCGTAGAAATTCTCCCAGTTATACCGAAAACGTCTATCCCTAAGAGTTGCATACTTCGAACGTGAAGTTTCTGAAAAACACCCTGAACTATGAAGTAGTTTTTGAAATGATGAAGCAGCAAAAACTGTAAACGACCTTAAACAGTCAAAAGTTTGACGAAAAAGTACAGTGTGTTGGAAAAGTTCAGAAAAATATAAGGGGTTGGAACTAGAAAACAAATTGAGCAAAGTATGGAGGAGGCCGTGGACAAATCATTAAAACTAAACCCGATTTCAAAGAATCCAAACAATTCCGTGTCTGCTGAAATCATTAGCAAACACCTTACTCCTCATTCTAAACCTTCACAGACAAATCTTCCTCGTTATCCATCAAGGATAGAAAATCTAAGACATCATCGTGCCTTTCATTATAAATATCCTCAATGTTTCTGAAGATATTTTCATAGGTATTCTTATTTGAGAATATTTATCTCCCCGTAATAATTGCGTTACAACATAAAAGAAACTGTGTTAGTTTCTAAATTCTGAAACATTCGAGTTCAAAATAGGAATGTTCTGAAGCAGTGTTGGGAACTGATGCATGAATTAGTATAATATAATGAAACTTGATCAACTTCATTATATTACATTAAGCCATGTTAAGTTTCTAATGGAATGTGATGATTCACAGTACCGTCATCATGTGCCATGTTACACGGCTCTTACATTCCATCCAATTCCCAAACGTATTAGGAACATATCATCTTGATAGTTCTATCTCTCCAGAATATTCTGGTAATGTGACAAATCAAAATCGTGCCATTAACCACAGCAAATAGAAGAGAGTATTAACTGTGGATTTATAGTAAAATATCCGACAGAGAAATCAAAACAGTTGGCCGCATTAAATCAAAGAAGATCCTAATCGCCGAAGATCTTATTATGTAAGATTTTCCTTAAATCCCTAAAAATCAGGAAATCAATCAGAACCACGTCATCGGTTAGAACAATTCCATATTGCTCATTACACTCTTTTATGATAGCTTCACTCGTGCGCTTCACATGATCGAATCATTTTATCTATATCTCTCAATAATGATAAAGCTCCATTATTACCTCATATTCGTCATGAAAACATTCCTATTGTTATTTATGACAACCTCTATCAAATTTCGGGGACGAAATTTCTTTAACGGGTGGGTACTGTAACGACCCGGAAATTTCCGACCAAATTTAAACTCTAATCTCTATACGTTTCCGACACGATAAGCAAAAACCCTAATATTGAGTCTAGAAAGTTTGAAATCTATATTCGGTTAATCAGTTACCCTTTGACCATGTCTGACGATTCACGAACAATTGTTTGTAAATAAATATATAAATATATAGGTATGTGTATATATATATATATATATATATATATATATATATATATATATATATATATATATATATATATATATATATATATATGAAAATGATTTTCATATATATAACTAATGATTGTATGAATACTGTAATACGAAATTATTAATTATAATTGTTATAACAATATTGATACCATTTTTTTATAATAATATCGATACCGGTAATACTAATATTTTTAAGATATATATTTACATATAAAAGTTTATATAGTTAAAATTGGTATAATATTATTACATGTTATTATTATCATTATTATTATTATTATTATTATTAATATCATTATTATTGGTAGAGTTATAATTTAAGTTGTAATAATAAATGTTAATATTAGATAGTATTATCATAAAGAATTATTATTATTAATATTATTATAAAATAATATTATTATTATTATTAACATAATTATTATTACTAACATATTTATTATTAATTATATAAATCATATATATATACACCAAAACCGTACGATTTTGTTTCAAATGCCTATCAACTATAGTAAATTGAAGATTCTTGTCTCGGAATTAGATTCAAAGTGAATACAAACATTAGGTAACATCCAAATTCTGTTACAAATCATTCTCACCTTTTTATTTTATTTATTTATTTATTCATTAATAATTTAAGATTTCTGTCAACCATTCCCCATTATATATGTAAACGATTAAATGCTGTGTTAAAGGATTAATTCATTTTCACTATCTTCATCAACTATTGCTAAAGCCGTTCTCCTTGCTCTTTTCATGTATCTGTTTCGAACCACCATCACTAAATCATCTTAACTGCTAGTGCTATCTTCGAACTCATGGCTACTACTTCCCTTATTGTTTTTCTGCTCGATCAGTGAAACCCACACCCCACAACTAAATTCCATCATCAAACCCATACGAACGTTTCTATTCTTTGTTTATTTTTGAATCAATCACCGGAGACCACACCTCCTACAACTACATGAAACCTTCATCATCACCACTCTCTTCCACTTAATCGATATCACCATGTAACCACCGTACACCACCTTCGACTACGGATTATGATGGAACCCATCATCCTTAATTTTCTCTACTAACATAACCACTCATCACCTTCTTTTTCCTCATAATCTTGAACACTATCGAGTTTCCATCACCTGCAAACCATCTTCGTTCTCCTGTCTCCTTTTGTTTTGTCAAACATCAAACAACCGTTCACAACCATGCACCACCATTTATATTATCTATTTCATTCGGATGCAACTACAACCGTCACACTTTCTATCTTCAACCATTGCCAAATAACCACAAAGAACTACCCTTCTATTCGATTGTTTACAGCTGCAACTTATTCTATTTTTTTTTACTGCTCGAAAACGACTCAAATCACCACCACCAAACCCCCTGAAACAATCACAACCGCTGTTATAATTTTCTGTTTTAATCCGTCTCGAGACACCACATAAGCTGCAAAGAAGGATGATGAATATTGAGGTCCTTGGGTTGTTGTTCCTGTTGCTCGAACTACACTTGTGCCTGTTTCGATTTAAACTGCTGCTGTTACGATTCGTTTCGGTTTAAGCGAAGGAGAAGATGAAACTATTATTTGCTGCCTATTCGCTATTCCTTGTTTCTGTTTCTATTAAACAACGGGGAAGATGATCTGTTGATAATGATTGATTGCGTGATTTATGGAAGATAATGATCTGATAGTGATCGATTATTACGGATATATTTTTTTTTTATTTATTATTGCTGTCAAACGAATCCAATGAATTCACACACATACCCTATTTTGGTTGCTGGATCGATTATAATACTAGTGGACTACTTAGGTTTTGATATTGGGCCGAAATAGTTGGGCCAGGGTATATTGATGATCGATCTGTTTAAGTTATAAGATTGATGATATAAGAAAACAGCATGCACGGGTTTTATATAAGTAAAACGGGTAATAATTAGATAAACAGACATGGATGAATGGTTAAGGTGTTTAGCGGGTGAGCGAGGGGTCTTGGGTTCGAGTCCCGCTTGCTACATTTTTTAAGGGTATACTCAATCTCTTTTATTATTATTATTACCATTATTATTATTATTATTATTATTATTAACATTATAATGAAATTATTATTAAAAACTATCGTTAACATTATCATTAATAGGATTATTAAAACTATTATTATTATTAACATTGATATTATAATTATTTTATCATTTTAAATATTATTCATGTTACTAAATTACTATTTTAACAAACGAATGATATAGAAATATTTATTTCATACAACATGACAAAAATTATACTTCTATTTAAAATATAAATAAAATGAAAATATAATGAAGTAAATAAGATATTGATAGAAAGATTATATCATTAATAACAATATATATAAATTGCTAGATTACAAGTATATGTGTTAATATATATACATAATTGATATAGGTTCGTGAATCCGAGGCCAACCTTATACGTGTTCAATGATGTTATATGTATTTTTACTACAAAATACATTAGGTGAGTATATAATCCCTTTTAAACTTTAAATATTTTTGGGCTGAGAATACATGCGCTGTTTTTTATAAATGATTTACGTTATGGACACAAGTAACTGAAAAATATATTCTACGTTGAGTTGTATCACTGGCATACTTCCCTGTAGCTTGGTAACTATTATTTACAGCGGTATTGTAAACGCGAATCCTGTTGATAGATCTATCGGGCCTGACAACCCCAACCGGACTGGACGACCAGTATTCAACGGTTGCACAGTACTTCGTTTCGTGACTATACTTGGTACAGTGTAGTAAGATTTCATAATAAAGGGAATATGCAACGTGATTAAATGTTAAGTATGGTTACCAAGTGCTCAACCACTTAGAATATTTTTATTAAAATGTTTACATATGAAATCTTGTGGTCCATAGTTAATACGCTGCTAGCATCAAACCTATATCTCACCAACTTTATGTTGACTTTTTAAAGCATGTTATTTTCAGGTATAAATTAAGTCTTCCGCTGTGCAATAGCTCATATTAAGGACCTTACTTGGAGTCGATCATCGCGATGGAACCAACTGTTGATGATATCGTCCGGGAGGATAAGGACGGGTCTTTACAGCTGGAGTCGTCTGATGATGAAGAATCGGCGGATGATGAGTCATCCGAATCGTGTGGTGGTGACACTGGTGGCTGAGCTGGTAATCCGAAGCGTCCGAAGGCGGCCAACATCTGTCTGTGTCTGCCTGGAGGAATCACGACTAAACGTCCGTCGGGAGTGCGTCGGCAAGGTGTGCGCATGTGGTTACGAAACGGCCCTTCCCCGAACTCCGCGGGGATCTCAATACCACCAATGCGGGGCTGTGACCTCGAGGGTCCGGGAGCAGACACTAGGGCAGGTGCACTAGTACCAGCTCTGGAAGTAGAAGCGCCGGGATCACTAGTGGGTGTCGGGGCCGGTGTATCGACAGTAGCAGCAGCAGGTGTAGCAGTAGGTAGGGCGACGGGGTCTGAGTCTGTACTGCCCGAAATGCCAGCAGGTGGAACATCCGACATCTGAACAAGGAAAAAATAAATTTTCCATGTCAGTATGTCATAAAGCAAGCAAATAATAGGCCAACAGTTTAAATCATGTATAACGGTAACTAGCATGGCAATAACAGTAATTCGTATGAAGGTAGCATGCAATCGAAAGCAAGTAGCATCATGCAGTAGTGAAATCATGTAATAGCATATGGCATATAGCAGTAACAGTAAGCAGCAGCATGCAGTAAGTTCAGCAGAAACACGTAAACTAGCAAGTTGTAGATTAGTCCTATTAGTGAATCCTACTCGGGTCGGTCTTAGACTCACTAATGCAACCTAATTCCCTACAACCAATGCTCTGATACCAAATGTGATGCCCCGTACAAAACCATCGTGTATGAATCATCAACAACATGATCATTACAAGGTTAAGTACTATATGCTGTAATTAAAGAAGTTGCATTCATGATAAAAAGGTGATGTCATAACTGACATCAAATGTTTTACATTTCAAAAGCATGCTTCACTAAGTAGAAGCAAATAAATAAGTGTACGTGACCCCAAAGGTCGTTACATAACATAGTTTCAAAAGTAAATAAGTTTGAATGCAAGATAAGTAGTCATGCGATAACAACTCTAAGCAGCGGGTTCTACAGCACGACTAGTACACAGCGGAAGAAACCTCAAGCACCTGAGAAATACATGCTTAAAAACGTCAACACAAAGGTTGGTGAGCTATAGTTTAAGTATAACAGTATGAAAGGTAGGCCACGAGATTTCAGTGCTACAAAGAGCGTTTCAAAACAGTATGATAAAGTATATGTTAACCGTGGGCACTTGGTAACTAACTTAACGTTTATACCCCCTGAAAGTACACTTGGCAAGTGCGTATGTCTACGAAGTATTAAACACTCGTTAAATGCTAGCGCAACTAGCCCGAGTGGGGATGTCAAACCCTATGGATCCATATCTAAGATTCGCGTTCACGGTTCAAAAACTAATGATTAAACGTTACCGAGCTAAAGGGAATGTTTATGCCGTTGTATAACCCACACATATATAAGTTTAAGTACTCGTGCCTAGTATGTAAAACATAAAATCCGCATGTATTCTCAGTTCCCAAAATAAGTTAAAGTAAAAAGGGAATGCTATAACTCACAATGATATGTAGCGGTAAAGTAGTAGTCGGGAAAGGTGTGCAAGTAAATGGTCCGAAGTCCTCAACCTAAGTCAAATAGTACTAAGTCAGTAAATCTTCTTAATAGGTTTAAAAGTATGTAATTAAGGTCTTAAGGGTCATCATCATTCATCATCAAACAAAAGGCGTAAAGTAAGTTTATTTTATGAAAGTAGTTTTCAACAAAGTCTGACTTCAGTCAGTCACCACGGCCTCTACCCTTACTGAATTAAGGTGAGACCAGTGGCCATGACTCCGTCTATGAGTCCCTTAAGTGTGGTAAAATTTACAGAATCAAACTCGTCTTGGTTTGACCGTGGCGGCGGTATAAGTGCGAGTAGGTCAGAAATTTCTGCACAACGTTAAAGGACATAGTAACGATCAGAGGGCCATAAATCCTAAACCGTAACTCGGATTAAGACGAGTCCTATATGAAAAGTTATCTACTCGAAAAGTTCTATCTAAAAATCAAGGTTAGAACAGCCCAGGTCTACTGGTATGTTCCAGAAGCATCAGGTCAGTAGGTTTTGGACAGAAGCAGTGAGTTTAAAAGGGTTCCGGTGGTCTTGGTGCTTGATGTTCATCATGGTTCTCATCCTTGTTGCATATAGCTTCAAGTGTACAACTCATTGATGTATCTACATCATCTTAACCAAGTCTTGACCATCATAACCCATGTGCAAGTCTAAGACATGAAGCACAACTCACTTAAGAGTTGTATGAAGTTTGATGAACCAAAATTGCATCAAAGTCTTAGATCTAACACATACATGGACTTTAAAGCTAATAACAAGTTACAAACTTGAAAGTAAACTAACTAATCAAGATCATAAGTAGTAGAACATAGTTCTTAGTTTGATCTTGAAGATCCAAGACTCAAAAGTCTAGATCCAAAGTTATATTTAATGAAAACTTATTTGTGTGTTCTTGAACTTCCAAGGTTAACTTAATTTGTTCAAGAGATATGAGATCAAGACTAACTTGTAGTACTTGACCATATAAACTAACTACATGAAATTAAAGTGCAAGAAGAAGTAAACTTAAATAAACAAGAAAAAGATTCATGGTTGTTCATACTTTTTAAAGATTCAACCAAAGTTGATCTTTAAGTAAAGTAAACTTTAAGTTTACTTCCATGACTTACAAGTATGATTTTATAAAACCATGAACTTAAATCTTTTGATGCAACATATGTAGAACATAAACTAGTAAGCTTAGTTCTTGTTTGTTCTTGAAAACACAAGATATTATGAAGAATTCAAACTAGTAAGTTTGATTCTTGAAAGCTAGTAATTAAGTAACAAGAAACTACAAAGTAAGTAACAACAACATGATTTAAATAACTAGTAATCAAAGACAAGTAACATTTAAATAAAAGAATGATGATGATGAAGATGTAGATTTCGGTTTTTAGAAGTAAAAAAAGAAGAGAATTAATTGTTTCAAGTCACTTACAAGATGAGAGAAAGAGAGAAAATGAAGCAAGTAAAGTGTGTGTTTGAATGAGAGGGAATACAAGTGAAGTAGTATTACATAAAATGAAACAAAAAAAGGCACTCCCAAGGCCTAAAACTTTCGGCCAGCAGCAGCTCACAAGGGGGGAGGGCTTTGTTTGGTGGTCTCTAGCATGTAAAGCTTCAAAAGTTGGTTACTTGGTGTGTTTACATGGGAATTATATGATAACAAGATTCTAAAGGAAGTAACTAACTAGTTACATGTTAAATGGTGCTTACAAGTTGCAAGAGTGGGCTAAATGGTCCATTACAAAATGTAGGGTGGGCTTGGAAGTCCAATAACATGAGTCCATTACACTAACAAAGCCCAAGTTCAAATAAATCACAAGTTAAACCAATTAAAGCCCAAGTAACTAACTAATAGCCTTAGTTAATTAAAATGATTAATAAATTTAATCATGAATGTAAATAATATCCAAAAATATTATTCGTGAAAGTTCCGGGTGTCACAAAGACGTTTCGGGCACTTAAAAGTCAAGTACGGGCAATCATGGCAACATGTAAATGTAATAACATACATCCGTTTTATCACACGTATTAATAATAATAATTATTAATAAATAAACGTTGGAAATTCCAGGGTCGTTACATGACTAACTTTTATTGTAGTAATGATAATAGTTTTAGTAGTAATATTGATAATAATAAATAAACATCTATTTTTGTTTTATAATAATAATAATAATAATAATAGTTTTACAAAAAATGATAGTTTTTATAAAAGTGTTACTTTTAATGATAATGATAAAAATGATAACTTTTAAAAATGTTAATTTTAGTAATAATGAAAATTGATAATAATAACTATACAAATAATGATCTTTCTAATAATAATAATAATGATTCTAATACTAATATTTAATGAAAATAATAATAACATAATAAAAGGGATAAGTTTAATCGTTCTCATAATACTATCGGTATTCCAAATCTTTCATATACTTTTATGCATGGTGTTATTATTTTTATACCCTTTTATATTCATATGCTCATATTAGTATAATTATGATCATAACACAATAAATTTCCTTTTTATGCCACTATCATTATACTATACTTAAGGTTTCGATTTATGATAATTTTAATAACAATATTAATAACAATACTAATAGTAATAATAATAACAACATTAATAATAATATTAATAATAATAATAATGATAATAATAATAATAATAATAATAATAATAATAATAATAATAATAATAATAATAATAATAATAATAATAATAATAATAATAATAATAATAATAATAATAATAATAATAATAATAGTAATAATAATAATAAGAGGTTATACCCTTAGAGAAGCTTTGTAAAAAAAATATTGTCCATAACGGGGCTCGAACCCGCGACCTCCTGCTTATACACAAACACTATAAACCGTTCCTCCATCTCAGTCTTTCTGTAATAAGCCTCAACCCATTTAATTATAACTCTTACTTTCTAGTTCCTATCTCATCTTCTTCTCTATATAGATTCAATCGACCCAAAAATGTCAAACCATCACAACAACGATTTTGATACATCAAAATAATTATAAACAACTAATATCCATGTTCGTATTAATAGAAAAACAAGAAAGAAAAAAAATTAAAAAAAATTTAACAGCCTTCCTACTGCGTCGTGGTGTTTTTAAAAAAAAAAAAATTTGATTTTTGGACTTTGATCATTTAATAGCCTTTGATTATAACATGAAGTAGTTTGTAAAACATTCATGGAAACCATTAGAATTATCAATTTAATCTGAATTGAAACGAATAACACGAATTCGATTGATGAACACAGTTTGACTTTTTATCTCAGAAACTTTGACTCCAAAATTCGAGTTTGATAATAAGAATTGAAAACTGGGATTTTAGAGAAAGATTGAATGAAAGATTTCTAATCAAACTGCATTTTTAGATTTTAATATTGGGTTCAAATTCGAATTTTGGGTTTTGGAGTTACACGAACAGAGGGGAGAAGAAAAAAAAGAAGCTCTAAGTTTTTTTTTTTTTTTAACAACTGCAGATACCTTCAGTACATATCGATAATGAGAATGTTAACTCAACTTCTGGAGCAGTATGTTACTTGCTGGTTTGTGCTAGTAGTCGACACAGAGTCACGAACAAAACAGAATGCAGGAAAAAAAAATAAAGCTGATGGGATTCATAACAGCTCACATACCTACCCGATTGTTTCTATATATATTGAATTAATAATAATAATTAATAATTTTAAATAGTTAATAATAATAATACTATTAATATTAATAATTATAATAAAAATACTGATATATTAATAATAATAATAATAATACATAGTAACAATTTTTTTTATTAGGGGTAATGATGCTTAGTTGTATTGTAATAGCAATAACAATTTTTATAACAATAATAATAATAAATTTAGTAATAATGATATTACTAATATTATTAATATTAAATTTGGTAATTATATTATTGATAATAAGAGTTAATAATCATAATAATTTTGATATTGTTTTTAATAATAAAAATATTAATATTAATAATAACAATAATAGGATTAATAATATTTATTCTCAAGATATACTTAATAATAATACTAGTAATATCAATTTATATGTTTAAATTTTTATATCTACAATAATATTATTACTATTAATAATAGTAATGAGATTGCTGTAACTAATTGTGCTTATCAAATCTTATATATATATATATATATATATATATATATATATATATATATATATATATATATATATATATATGTATATATATATATATATATATATATATATATATATATATATATATATATATTTATATATATTTATTTATTTATTCTACTAACATCATTATTATTTTATATATTATTGTACATATTGAATTCAAATGATTTGTTTTCCTGTTATTTCAAATTTATTATATATATATATATATATATATATATATATATATATATATATATACTCAAATTTATATTTACATATTTATTTACATACAATTGTTCGTAATTCGTCGAGCAAGGTCAAAGGTAATTGATTACATGAATATAGTTCCAAAATTTTTGAGACTCAATATTACAGACTTTGCTTATTGTGTCGAACCCATATAAAGAATAAGTTTAAATTTGGTCGGAAATTTCCGGGTCGTCACAGTACCTACCCGTTAAAGAAATTTCGTCCCGAAATTTCTTTAACGGGTGGTGGTCATGGCTAACAATAAAAATATTTTCATGACAAATATGAGTTGATAAATAGAGTTTTATCATGATTGAATAATATGGATGAAATAATTCGATTATCCGAAGAGTACGAATGAAGCTATCGCAAAATAGTGAATTGAGAAAATAAGGTTCGTCTTGACTTTTGTCGTAGTCATGGTTGAATTTATAAAATAAGGTTCGTCTTATCTTTGGACGTTGTCTCTGTTGAATTCCGGAATTCAAGGAATTTAAAGAAAATCTTCGAAATCTAACAGATTTGATTCTTCGGCGAGTAAGGAAATTAAGATCTCTATAATTAAATACGGTGATCTGCCTCGATTTCTCTGTATGATATTTCCATTATAAATTAAACCCTTCCCGTTCCATAATTTTCACCATTCCTATACTTTCTTTCATTGTTCTTACATCCAAAAGATTGTGAAAATGCTTAATCCAGTTCTAATCCTTAATATCTTCTTGATTATCATATCAATCACTCTTCTTTTTCAACTACCACCAGAGGAATCTATTCCTTTCTACTATTACCTTTGGGTGATACTCTTCTTAACTATACCGTATCTTTATATTGCTATTCGTATTAATATCCATGGTTTGTAATTTATGTGTTGTTATTGGGCTTTATATCTTCCCTTATACTTTGGAGCTCTTTGCCTTCTTATTATCCTCCCGACCTCTAGTAAAGCGAGTAACGGTCCAGAATTCATAAGTATGGAATTTCGGATAAACATCATGTTCTAAATAAGAAAGAATGTATTAGCACGATTTGGTTTGTCAAATTACCAGAATCACTGAGAATAGAACTATCAAGAATATATTTTCTTGATATGTTCAGAAGTTAATCAGAATGAAAAAGTTATGTAACATGACACATGATGACGTTATAATCTGTGAATCATCATGTTCCATTTAGAAACTCAGCATGACTTGCTGTAATATAATCACGTTGATCAAGTGTCATTATATTATACTAACTCATGCATCAGTTCCCAACATTACTTCAATAACATTCATATTTTAAACTCGAAGGTTTCAAATTTTAAAAACTAAAATAGTTTCTTTTATGATGTAACACAAGAAGCACAAAGAGGTATATAATTTCGGACGAGAATATGTATGAAAATATCCTCAGAAATTTCGAAGATATTGATGATGATATTTTGGAATTTCTAAGTTCGAAGGTTGATGAAGAAAAAATTTCCGCAAGATTTTAACATGACTTCGGAGCAAGATATTCGCTGAAGGTTTAATCGGATCCAGAATTACCTGGATTCTTTGAATATATGGTATGGTCCTTGTATTTGTCCTTGGTCTCCTTCGTGGTTAGCTCAATCCGTTTTCTAGTTCCAACTTTTCTGAGCTTTTCCAACATACTATTCTTTATCATCAAACTTTCGATGATTAAGGTTGTTTACGGTTGTCTACAGTTTCTGCTGCTTCATTCAGCTTTTTCAACATTCAGAGTATTGATTTGTAGACTGAGTGCTTTTCAAAATTTCAGAATGAAAGATCATAATTCTAAGAGATAAATGTTATATGTATACATATAACTGTTGATGTAGCAATACTTGTGAGATTCAAAATACTGTTTGCTGATTCCTGATAATTGGTATGGCAGTTCTCGTTACAAGATGCGGATGAGTATATGATAGGGTTTCAATGAATAAATATAATGATTTATCAGAGAGATTTAAGCCAAGAAGCAACGAGGTTGCTGGTACGTCTGCTGGTAATATGGTGGAATATAAAAGGTTCCCCGGTAACAATAAAAAAATACGCATATATATCAGGGTTATAGTAAGGCTAGTCCGACTGAAAAGTCGAAGTTGACTTGCTGGAGTTGTGACAAAATTGGCTAATTTGGAAAGGGATTATAAAGCTATTTTCGGTAATAACAACGCCAAAGGAGCTAGCACAGATATGTGTTAATCGTTTACTCCGGTTCTGAGTGTTTTCAGGTACATAACTATATGCATCAATCTTTTCTTTCATAGATGAAATGCGGTTGGTTCATCCTCTCGATTGAGGTGTTTTCAAGAATCATGAAAGGTTTGAACGTTGATTGTAATCGTCAAGATACAAATGAGGTTTAAGATGAAATCAAGTGGCAAACTTGAAGAAATGTTTAGTTTCATATGTTATAATCAATATTTTAATTCATTTTAATTATCCAATGTTGGTAGTTCACAGTTGATAGTCCACATTTAACAGTTCAATAATTCATATATAGTTTAATGTATTATATTCAAATTAATTAATATGTATCGTGACCCGTGTACATGTCTCAGACTCGATCACAACTCAAATTATATATATTATTGTAGAATCAACCTCAATCCTGTATAGAGAACTCGTTCATTACTGCATATAGAGTGTCTATGGTTATTCCAAATAATATATATAAATGCGTCGATATGATATGTCAAAACCTTGTATACGTGTCCCGATATTTAAAGTGCGTAAAATAAATAACAGAAATTAAATAACGGTAAATAAAGTGCGTAAGGTAAATAACAGAAATTAAATGACGATAAATAAAATTGCGATAAATAAACTGCGATAAATAAAATGTAATCAGTTAGCTATGAACAGTTAGTTAGGATTTTGTTAGCGTGGTTTCTTAACAAAATTTCATATTGTTAATTGGTCTGTTTCTAATCAATTTTTATTGTGTCCATTATTTCTTCATTATGCCACTTGTTGGATTCTGGTAAGTCAAAATCCAAATATGAAATTGAATGAAAATGATTATTTTGTGATGAACATATTCGTATATCGGTGAATATAAATAAGATAGTAAATGACTGTTGAACCAGATTCGCAGAATGTACCGTGTAACTAATTAATGTGCAATCTAAATATTCCTCGGGTATTACCTACCCGTTAAAATATTTTCATCATTAACAGTTTGTACGGAAGAATTTTTAATTACAATCTTTATGAAAATATATACACATATATATTTTCTTCAGATGTAATCATGGATTTAATGAGTCAATATGATATTAAACTCATTTGATTTACCGTTTGAACAAGAATATATAATCTCTAAAACATTAGAGTTTACATAATCATCATGTCGAACGAAGATAAATGATGTAGAACGTCATGTAGAACGATGATTATACTAAAGGTACAGAATGAGATGTCGAAGCTGGTGATGCGGATGTTGTTGGTGGTGGTGATACTGGTTATGCTACTGGTGCTGCTGCTGGTGTTTGTAACCTTTGCACCATATTCTCCAAAGCCACTACCCGAGCGCGAAGCTCGTTGACTTCTTCTATTACACTGGGGTGATTGTCGATTCGGACGAGCGGATAAATATGATCTAGAATTTGGTATAGTATATAATCATGACGAGATACCCTGGAAATGAGAGAGAAAATGGTGTTTCGGACAGGTTCTCCGGTAAGTGCTTCAGGTTCTTCGTCAAGAGGGCAATGTGGTGGATGGAAAGGATCACATTCTTCTTATCTCCAATGATTGAGGAGGCTACGAACCCATCCCTAATTCATCCAGAATAGATGATGACTGATTGGTTGATCCATTCCGGTCACACTGCTTTCAGAGCTTGAGTGGGATTCCATTTCGGAATCCGAGGGACTTGAACTGATGACAAATTCCATTTCGTACGATTGGATAAAGGATTTTTCTATATAAAATGATTTTTCGACTATCGGGTGGTATTCTATTTACATAGGATATATATATATATATATATATATATATATATATATATATATATATATATATATATATATATATATATATATATATATATATATATATATATATATATATATATCAAAAGATTTCGTAGATTACGGAGGAATTTGCGGGATATGTCAGGCAAAGTTTAAAGTAACAGATACGATAAGATATGATTTAGCAGATACACTAAGATATGAATTTTGTCTATACACTACTCAAGCAATTAATGTAGCAAGACGTGTCTAGACTAATAATGATAAGCATGTAATTTTCTGAGGATGATAAGCAGATGATTTCCGACTAGAAATGATAAGCAGAACTTTTAACATGCAGACACGGTCGAAGTCCAGACTCACTAATGCATCCTATCGACTTATCAGTTCGACACACTAATGCAGACCTGGTTCGCTAAGACCACCGCTCTGATACCAACTGTGAAGACCCATCCTAATCTATCCGGACGAAGTCCATATCGATTATAAACGATTCACAACAGTTGATTACATCACGAGGTACTTGACCTCTATATGATACATTTTACAAACATTGCATTCGTTTTTGAAAAGACAATCTTTCATTACATCGAAAGTTGACAGGCATGCATACCATTTCATAATATATCCAACTATAATTGACTTGATAATAATTTTGATGAACTCAACGACTCGAATGCAACGTCTTTTGAAATATGTCATGAATGACTCCAAGTAATATCTTTAAAATGAGCAATTGCACAGCGGAAGACTTCTTTCATACTTGAGAATAAACATGCTTTAAAGTGTCAACCAAAAGGTTAGTGAGTTCATTAGTTTATCATAAACAATCATTTCATAATTTTAATAGACCACAAGATTTCATATTTCCAATTCTCATAAATAAACGTCCCATGCATAGAGACAGAAATATCATTCATATGGATTGAACACCTGGTAACCGACATTAACAAGATGCATATATAAGAATATCCCCATCATTCCGGGATCCTCCTTCGGACATGATATAAATTTCGAAGTACTAAAGCATCCGGTACTTTGGATGGGGTTTGTTAGGCCCAATAGATCTATCTTTAGGATTCGTGTCAATTAGGGTGTCTGTTCCCTAATTCTTAGATTACCAGACTTAATAAAAAGGGGCATATTCGATTTCGATAATTCAACCATAGAATGTAGTTTCACGTACTTGTGTCTATTTTGTAAATCAGTTATAAAAACAGCGCATGTATTCTCAGTCCCAAAAATATATTTTGCAAAAGTATTTAAAAAGGGAGTAATGAAACTCACGCATATAAATATTGTAAAACAGTTAATAAAGCATTTGCATGTATTCTCAGCCCAAAAACGTAAAGAGTAAAAGGGGAGTAAATGAAACTCACAGTATTGTATTTCGTAGTAAAAATACATATGACTATATCGAACAATGCAGGGTTGGCCTCGGATTCACGAACCTATATCATTTATATATTTATTAATACCTATAATCGTATTTGAACAATTTCATACGTTATAACTTGTTATTATGTGTTTCATTGGTAATTTAATTAAATGTATTTATTTTATATTCTTTAAATAAATTAAAAAATGTTAATTTAGTTTAGTTAAGTATATTTATATATGACTAACTTTTATTGTAGTAATGATAATAGTTTTAGTAGTAATATTGATAATAATAAATAAACATCTATTTTTGTTTTATAATAATAATAATAATAATAATAGTTTTACAAAAAATGATAGTTTTTATAAAAGTGTTACTTTTAATGATAATGATAAAAATGATAACTTTTAAAAATGTTAATTTTAGTAATAATGAAAATTGATAATAATAACTATACAAATAATGATCTTTCTAATAATAATAATAATGATTCTAATACTAATATTTAATGAAAATAATAATAACATAATAAAAGGGATAAGTTTAATCGTTCTCATAATACTATCGGTATTCCAAATCTTTCATATACTTTTATGCATGGTGTTATTATTTTTATACCCTTTTATATTCATATGCTCATATTAGTATAATTATGATCATAACACAATAAATTTCCTTTTTATGCCACTATCATTATACTATACTTAAGGTTTCGATTTATGATAATTTTAATAACAATATTAATAACAATACTAATAGTAATAATAATAACAACATTAACAATAATATTAATAATAATAATGATGATAATAATAATAATAATAATAATAATAATAATAATAATAATAATAATAATAATAATAATAATAATAATAATAATAAGAGGTTATACCCTTAGAGAAGCTTTGTAAAAAAAATATTGTCCATAACGGGGCTCGAACCCACGACCTCCCGCTTATACACAAACACTATAAACCGTTCCTCCATCTCAGTCTTTCTGTAATAAGCCTCAACCCATTTAATTATAACTCTTACTTTCTAGTTCCTATCTCATCTTCTTCTCTATATAGATTCAATCGACCCAAAAATGTCAAACCATCACAACAACGATTTTGATACATCAAAATAATTATAAACAACTAATATCCATGTTCGTATTAATAGAAAAACAAGAAAGAAAAAAAATTAAAAAAAATTTAACAGCCTTCCTGCTGCGTCGTGGTGTTTTTTAAAAAAAAAAAAATTTGATTTTTGGACTTTGATCATTTAATAGCCTTTTATTATAACATGAAGTAGTTTGTAAAACATTCATGGAAACCATTAGAATTATCAATTTAATCTGAATTGAAACGAATAACACGAATTCGATTGATGAACACAGTTTGACTTTTTATCTCAGAAACTTTGACTCCAAAATTCGAGTTTGATAATAAGAATTGAAAACTGGGATTTTAGAGAAAGATTGAATGAAAGATTTCTAATCAAACTGCATTTTTAGATTTTAATATTGGGTTCAAATTCGAATTTTGGGTTTTGGAGTTACACGAACAGAGGGGAGAAGAAAAAAAAGAGCTCTAAGTTTTTTTTTTTTTTTTTTTTTTTTTTTTTTTTTAACAACTGCAGATACCTTCAGTACATATCGATAATGAGAATGTTAACTCAACTTCTGGAGCAGTATGTTACTTGCTGGTTTGTGCTAGTAGTCGACACAGAGTCACGAACAAAACAGAATGCAGGGAAAAAAATAAAGCTGATGGGATTTATAACAGCTCACATACCTACCCGATTGTTTCTATATATATTGAATTAATAATAATAATTAATAATTTTAAATATGTTAATAATAATAATAATACTATTAATATTAATAATTATAATAAAAATACTGATATATTAATAATAATAATACATAGTAACAATTTTTTTTATTAGGGGTAATGATGCTTAGTTGTATTATAATAGCAATAACAATTTTTATAACAATAATAATAATAAATTTAGTAATAATGATATTGCTAATATTATTAATATTAAATTTGGTAATTATATTATTGATAATAATAGTTAATAATCATAATAATTTTGATATTGCTTTTAATAATAAAAATATTAATATTAATAATAACAATAATAGGATTAATAATATTTATTCGCAAGATATACTTAATAATAATACTAGTAATATCAATTTATATGTTTAAATTTTTATATCTACAATAATATTATTACTATTAATAATAGTAATGAGATTGCTGTAACTAATTATGCTTATCAAATCTATGTATATAGATATATATATATATATATATATATATTTATTCTACTAACATCATTATTATTTTATATATTATTGTACATATTGAATTCAAATGATTTGTTTTCCTGTTATTTCAAATTTATTATATATATATATATATATATATATATATATATATATATATATATATATATATATATATATATATATATATATATATATATATATATATAAAAGTTGTAAGGTTTTCCCTGTTCGGGTTACCCGGGAAGGGCGAGTAATCCGACCCCATACTCTAGTGTACGCAGCCCATCAGGAATACTCCCTGGCTGTTTCCAACCCTTCCCTGGCCACCCCAAGAATTGAACCTGAGACCTCTTGCAAGGATCTCAGGGCCCCAACCACTTGGGCTACCTTGGGATGGTTGATTACATGAATATAGTTCAAAATATTTGAGACTCAATATCACAGACTTTGCTTATTGTGTCGAACCCATATAAAGATTAAGTTTAAATTTGGTCAGAAATTTATTTACATATCTATTTACATACAATTGTTCGTGATTCGTCGAGCAAGGTCAAAGGTAATTGATTACATGAATATAGTTCAAAATATTTGAGACTCAATATCACAGACTTTGCTTATTGTGTCGAACCCATATAAAGATTAAGTTTAAATTTGGTCAGAAATTTCCGGGTTGTCACAATCTCAATGTGTGATGACCCGGAAATTTCCGACCAAATTTAAACTTGAATCTTATTTGATTTCGACACGTTAAGCAAAGTCTGTTAGGTTGAGTCTTAAAAAGCTTGAACTGTTTCATTTATATCATTTGACCTTTGACTATTCCCGACGATTCACGAACAATTGTGTTCAAATAATATGTTTGTACAAATATATATAAATATAAATATAAGTGTACATATAATACTTTGAATTAATCAAAATACACTTTAGTCAATTGCAAAATATATATAGAATAATTAAGTTACTATTAAAATGAATATACATAAATTCAATACATATGTAGTATCATATATATTGTAATATATAAAAACTTAAAATATACAAATATAATATCTTACAATATGTAATTAATAATTATGATATAATTAATAAATTTTAATATTATTATACTCTATGTAATTACAAGCATATTGTTATAATATTATAGTTAATACTTTTATTATTACTAATATCAACATCAGTATTATTAATATTATTGTTTCTAATATGAAATTCGATACATGTGACTTGTTGTATCTTAAATAATACTTGTATTATTATTAAATATTATTATTATCTCTATCAAAATATTTATCATTAATAATAATATAATTATCATTCTTATATAACATTATTATTATTACTTTATTATAATTCTTATTCATATTAGTATTATTATTATTATTGTTATTATTAATTAATATTATCATAATATTATTATCACTTTTATTATTAATGTTTTTAAAAGAAAAATATATTATTAGTACTATTAAAAATGCATCATTTTATAAATAAAATCATTGTTGTTTAGTATTATTAATATTAATGTATATATATATTAATTTGTAATGTTTATCAATGATATAAAAAAATAAAAACAGATAATTGAATCTGCTTTCTCTCATGATCTCATCTACAGCGATTTTCTTCTTTCTATCTACTCTTGTACGAACCAGAGAATCAGACATCAACATAAAACCAAATTTGTTTAAAGTCTCTATCCCCTTTTTATTTATTTAATTTTTTTCTGTCCTTCCTTTGTTCTGATAGTTGACCTGGTGCATACTACAAACAAATTGACAGAAAGGCAGTCGACAATCACACCAATATTAGACTATATCAATTACTAGTTTAATTCAGTTGAATCAAAACAGAGTTATTTATTTATTTATTTTTTTCAGATCGCTACCTCTGTTTGTTCATATTTTTTTAAAAACTTCGAAATAGAGTGAAATTCCAAAATGTAATAATGAGGTTCTGTTAGGAACAATTTGTTTAAACTATCTGTAAAGTTTCAAGATCCAATTTCATTTATCGAGCTTTAATTTCGAAGTCAAAGTTTATGTTTCAAAAAGTCAACTTTTGTTCTTGAGCCAAATTCGATTTTCCTATTTCGATTTGAGTTAAATTGATGTTTCCAATAGTTTCTAATATTGATTTGTAATGTGTTTCGTGTTATGACCTTTGGCTAATACACTCTTGAAATCGAAACACATTTTTTTTTTTACAAAAGCTGCGACAGCAGCTTGCTGTCTTCTTTTTTTTTATTATTTTTTATTTTTGTTGTTGTTTGATCTAACTAAATCACACAACTTAAGTTATTTATAAATCCATTTTTAAAGTCCAAAGTCAATTTGTTAGTTCACGGTTAAGGTGTGGTTTGATTTTGACTAATTGTGTAGAAGAAGAAGTAGAAATAGAAATAAAAGGGATTAAATACAAGTAGATGGCGTATAATTTTAGAAAAATAGACTTGGAGGAATGGTTTGAGGTGTTTGTATATGAGCGGGAGGTCAAGGGTTCGAGTCTTGTTGGGAACTTTTCTTTTTACTCAAAGTTTCAAGGGTATACACTCTTAACATTATTTCTATTATTATTACTATTACTAGTAATTATTTTGATCATTATTATTATTTAATGTTATGATTATTATGATTATAAGTATTAATGTTATTAAGTGTTATCATTGTTATTATTATTACTAATATTAATATATGTATTATTATTATAATTATGATCATTATTATTATTATTAACATTATTATTATAAATATTATTATTAGTGTCATTTTATAAATTGTTAGTATTATTATTGTTATTATTCACAAAAGTATTAGTGACAATATCATTATTATTATTAATATGATTATTAGTAGGATTATAATCAAACTTATCATCATAACTAACAAATAGATATTTTTATAATTATTAAGGATTAGGTATTATTATCAAAAATTAATATTTTCATGACCATTACTATTAAATTAAACATGTTATTAAAAACTACTGATATTATCAATATTATGAGATTTATTAATGAAAACTATCATTAATATATTTATTAATAGAATTATAAATAATATTATGATTTTTATTAATATTAGTATTAACACTATTATCATTTAAAATATTACCTTAGTATTACTAAAGTACTGTTTTAACTAACAAATAATATATATAAATATATAAATATATTTATTACATATAACCTAACGAAACTTAATATTTTTATATATAAAATGAATATAAATTATTAAAATAAGAATTATATCACTAATAATAAAATATATCTTTATTCAATTACAAGTATAGATATTAATATATATATATATATATATATATATATATGGATGATATAGGTTCGTGAATCCGAGGCCAACCCTGTATTGTTCAGTTGTTAAATATCGTCATATGTATTTTTACTACAAAATACAGTACGGTGAGTTTCATTTGCCTTTTTACCCTTTATATTTTTGGGCTGAGAATACATGCGCAATTTGTTTAAATGATTTACAAAATAGACACAAGTACGTGAAACTACATTCTATGGTTGAATTATTGAAATCGAATATGACCCTTTTTATTAAGTCTGGTAATCTAAGAATTAGGGAACAGACACCCTAATTGACGCGAATCCTAAAGATAGATCTATCGGGCCCAACAAGCCCCATCCAAAGTACCGGATGCTTTAGTACTTCGAAATTTATATCATGTCCGAAGGAGGATCCCGGAATGATGGGGATATTCTTATATGCATACTGTGAATGTCGGTTATCAGGTGTTCACCATATGAATGATTATTTTTGTCTCTATGCATGAGACTTATATTTATGAGAAATGAAAATCTTGTGGTCTATTAAAATGATGGAAATGATTACTTATGTTAAACTAATGAACTCACCAACCTTTTGGTTGACACTTTAAAGCATGTTTATTCTCATATATGAAAGAAATCTTCCGCTGTGCATTTGCTCATCTTAGAGATATTACTTGGAGTCATTCATGACATATTTCAAAAGACGTTGTATTCAAGTCATTGAGTTCATCAAGATTATTATTTAGTCAATTATAGTTCGATATATTATGAAATGATATGCATGCCGTCAACTTTTGATGTAAAGCAAGTTTGTCTTTTAAAAATGAGTGCAATGTTTGTAAAATGTATCATATAGAGGTCAAGTACCTCGCAATGTAATCAACTATTATGAATCATTTATAATCGATATGAACTTCGTCCGGATGGATTAGGACGGGTCATGAAAGTTGATATCAGAGCGGAGGTCTTAGCGAACCAGGTCTTGCATTAGTGTGTCTAACTGATAGTCATTAGGATGCATTAGTGAGTCTGGACTTCGACCATGTCTGCATGTCAAAAGTTTTGCTTATCATTTTTATCGGAAATCATCTGCTTAGCATCCTTAGGAAATTACCTACTTATTACTCTTAGTCTAGACATGTCTTACTGCCTCTATTGCATAGATAATGTATAGATAAGTTCATATCTTAGCGTATCTGTTATTGTTATCTTTGTCTGACAGCTTCCGTAGATTCCTCCGTAACTTATGAGATTTTAGTATTATATATGCATATGTAAATTATGTATTGCAGGGTACTAATCTACATCCTATAATCTATTTCTTATCAAAAATCCTTCATCTGATCGTACGAGATGAATTCCTCAACCAGTTCGAGTCTCTCAGATTTCGATAGCTATTCCGATAGTTATTCCGGCAGCTATTCCGACATGAATATTCACCTAAGCTCCGGAAATAGTGTCACCAGAATGAATCAATCAATCAGCCATCCCCAATTCATCTGATGCATTCGTAGTCGACTTAATCAATGGAAACGCGAAGAAGGTGATCCCTTCCACCAACCGAATTCACCTCTTGACAATGAACCTGAAGCGTTTACCGGCGAACCTGTTCGAGACACCATTTTCTCTCTCATTTCGAGAGTATCTCGTCATGATCATATACTATCTCAGATTCTAAACCTCATTCATCCGCTCGTTCGAACCGACAATCACTCCGGTATAATAGAAGAAGTCAACGAACTTCACGCTCGAGTAATCAATTTGAAAAAATGTGGTGCAAAACCTACCAACTTTAACAACAGCACCGGCAACACCAGTACCACCAACAACCCAAGTTTCAACATCACACGCCTCAACATCTCATTCTGTACCTCGAGTATAATCATCGTTCTACATGACGTTCCACATCATTTATCTTCATTCAACACGACAATTATGTAATATCTAATGTTTTAGAGATTATATATTCTTGTTCTAACGGTAAATCAAATGAGTTTAATATCTTATTGACTCATTAAATCCACGATTACATCTGAAGAAAATATATATGTATATATTTTCATAAAGATTGTAATTAAAAATTCTTTCGTACAAACTATTAATGGTGAAAATATTTTAACGGGTAGATAATACCCGAGGAATATTTAGATTTCACATTAATAAGTTACACTGTACAATCTTCGAATCTGATTCAACAGTCATTCACTATCCTACTTACATCAACAGATATACGAATCCGTTCACCACAGAATAACCATTTTTATTCAAATTCATATTTGGATTTTGACTTACCAGAATCCAACAAGTGGCATAATGAAGAAAACATTGGACAAAATAAAATATGTTAGAAACAAACGAATTAACTAATTGAAATTTTGTTAAGAATCCACGCTAACAGTTCCTAGCTAACTGTTCCTAGCTAACTGATTACATTTTATTTATCACAGTTTATTTATGGCAATTTAATTATCGCAATTTATTTATCGTAATTTAATTTCTGTTATTTACTTTACGCACTTTATTTATCGTCATTAAATTTCTGTTATTTATTTTATGCACTTTAAATATCGGGACATGTATACAAGGTTTTCACATATCATATCGACCCATCTATATATATAATTTGGAATAACCATAGACACTCTATATGCAGTAATGCGGGAGTTAGCTATACAGGGTTGAGGTTGATTCTATAATAATATATATAGTTTGAGTTGTGATCGAGTCTGAGACGTATACGGGTCACGATACGTATTAATTAATTCGAATAGTATATATTAAGCTATATATGAATTATTGGACTGTTAAATGTGGACTATCAACTGTGGACTGCCGACATTGGACAATTAAAATGAATTAAAATATTGATTATAACATATGAAACTAAACAAATTCTTCAAGTTGCCACTTGATTTCATCTTAAACCTCAATTGTATCTTGACGATTCCAAACTGCGTTCAAACATTTCATAATTCTTGAAAACACCTCAAACGAGAGGATGAACCAACCACACTTCATCTACGGAAGAAAGATCGATGCATATAGTTATGCACCTAAAAACTCCCGGAACCTAAGTAAAAGTTTAACACGTGTCTGTGTTAGCTCCTTTGGCATTGTCATTACCGAAAATAACATTGCAACTCTTTTTCAAATTAGCCAATTTTATCACAGCTTCAACAAATCAACTTCGACTTCCATTCGAATTAGCCTTATTATAACCTCGATATATAAGTTTGCTTGTCGTCATTGTTACCGGGGAACCGTTTATATTCCACCACATTAGCAGTAAACTTACCAGCAACTTTAATGAATTTGGATTTTTCGAAAAATCATTATATTCATTGAAGCCCCATCGCGTATTCATCTATACCCTGTAACAATAATTGCTATACAAATTACTGAGAATCAGCAATCAGTATTTCAAATCTCGTAGCATTTCTACATCAATAGTTATATGTATACATATAACAATTATCTCCTAGAATTACGACCTTTAATTCTGAAATTTTGAAAATGCACCCAGCCTACGAATCAATACATTGAACTTTGAAAAAAAAGCTGAATGAAGCAGCAGAAACTGTGGGCAACTGTGACGATCGCTCCAAATCCATATGGACGAACACGTCATTCATCGATTTCATTGCGAGGTATTTGACCTCTATATGATACGTTTTGTAAACATTGCATTCTTTTAAAAAGGCACTGTAACATCGGCAAATTTTTTATTTTTTTTAAAACACAGCGGGAGACTTTATTAACAAACACACTATAAGTCGTGTCATTACATTAATCTGAGTAATTAAGTTTAAGTTTACACAACGGTGTTACGTTATCACAAAACATTATTTATACAAAAGTCTACATCAGAGTTGGGTTGTCAAACATGTCTTCTGCAACAGCACCCATCCCGACTAGCAGTACGTAAACCTGCAAGGGGAGAATATGTGGGGGATTAGGGCACCGCTAAGTGAATGGAATCTATCTAACAGATATAGCTTAAGTCACACACAAGCTATATACTAACAACAACACATGCTAACTACCAACTAGCA
The DNA here is from genome assembly GCF_046630445.1 of Rutidosis leptorrhynchoides. NCBI lineage: Eukaryota > Viridiplantae > Streptophyta > Magnoliopsida > Asterales > Asteraceae > Rutidosis > Rutidosis leptorrhynchoides. The sequence continues at coordinate 32,314,833 of NC_092338.1, forward strand.
TACAATAAGACAATACGAGGATCGGCGGCTTGTACGAGCACACGACTCTTAGCTGATCGGACTTGAGTCTACCGATAGTCCCTGCTACTCAATTCACAGTATAGTTATCCAGATCCAGGGGATGCATCGTTCACACTATACTCCACAATCAGTAGCCTATGGACCCAACCTCTCCTAGGCACGGTTGACCTCATACGGACTCTAACCTCTCCTAGGCACGGTCTCGAGTCCCCAGTCTCCCTAAGCCCGACTGGTGCCATTCACACAGTGTACACATAAATCACATACAACATCAGGCATACTATATTATTCTAACATGGCAATTTATACACTATGCATGGTAAAAGAGTCAACCACAGTAGCATGATATGCTACTTAAACTCTATCCAGAGATAGACCCACTCACCAATTACCAGCAACTGCTCAGTTATTATTTCTGAGCTTCCTCCTTGTCCTTATAACCTGAGAACAACACAAACAAAGTTAATGTACATATCCAATAAATAATATAATCATTTCATACAATTAACTAGGTCATAACACCATATATTCATAATTTTATGAGTCTACATCATGACTCCATTCAATAATGGCATACAGGTGCGTGCAAAACACGACATACACACTAAAACTCCTTTTCAGGCTTAAAAACAATTTGATCTAGTTTCTTAAAAGTTTACCATTGAAAAGTATTCTTTATTACGATTCTAACGATAGTTTATTCATCAAAAACGGAGTTACGTTTTGAAAGTTACGCCCGTTTCAATTTCAGAAAATGTACTGTAGCAAATAGTGGCACTATAGCAACTCGGTAATGTAGCAAATAGTGACACTGTAGCAAAGCGGTACTGTAGCAACTCGGTACTGTAGTAAATAGCGATACTGTAGCAAATACCGAACACTGTAGCAAATAGTGACACTGTAGCAACTCGCACTGTAGCAAATAGTGACACTGTAGCACCTCAGGCACTGTTGCAACTCGGGCACTGTAGCAAAATACTGTAGCAACTGGTTCGAACACATTCGCTGATTTCGTGATTTTTTCCACAAAAACTCAATTTTTGAGCGTTTTTGATCAAATTTTAAGCACATGGAAGCTACTAAACATATATACAACCTATTTCTAACATCAATTAACACATACAAACACATAATATGAAGATTCAAGCTCAAAATTCATCAAAACCCCATTTACACCCAAAACCCAATTTTTATGAATTAAAGCACGAATTCAAGCTAACAAACCTGGATAAATGATCACAAGGATGATATGAATCAATCCTTAAAGCCTCACAATCCAATTTAAGACTTAGATTCAATTAGGGTTTGTGAAGGGATGAAGTTTGGGTACGAAGTACTTATTTTCTTATTTAGGGAAATGAGAAGAAACATACAGAAACATACATATAAATGGGTTATAAACCCATACCCCATATCACACGGGTATTTACCAGTTATCTTATCTGATAACCTTTCGTATCTCCTTAGGCGGTCCTAACGGAGTCCAAATTAAATAAACCAACCTGTTCTGGGACCCTTGTCACAAACTGGTCACAACACAATTATAATAAAACACTAATAAAATAATTAAAATAAAAGCACTTAAGACTAAGCACAAACCCTAAGGGCAAAATAGGCAACTTACAACTAGCCCGGGTTTCAGTCTGTTACAAATCCACCCCTTAAGAAGATTCCGTCCTCGGAATCTGGTCTTGGTCAAACAAATGAGGGTAATGTTTTCTCATCAACTCTTCCGTTTCTCACGTAAGATTAGAACCCAAACTGTGTTTCCACTCAATCAACACCATCAGAATCTCTTTCTTTCTCAGCTTAGTCACCTTTTGGTCAACCACAGGGACCGGCTCTTTCACCAATTTCTTATTCAAATCGACCCTTAAATCTTCTAAAGGAAAAAGTTATGTTTCATCGTCGACTTTACACTTACGAATATAACATACGTTGAATGTATTATGAATATCAGCTAACTCTGGCGGAAGATCTAACACCACAATCTGATCATTCAACACTTCACTGATCGGAAATGGACCAATAAATCTCGGTGCTAACTTACCACGTTTACCGAATCTGATAACCCCTTTCCACGGTGAAACTTTCAGATACACTCGTTCACCCACATTAAAGGTTACCGGACGTCTACGCGGATCAGCATACATTTTCTGCCTATCTCTAGCGGCTTTCAACTTTTCCCTCCCAATTGCAACTTTTTCGGCTGTCATTTGAACAATTTCGGGACCTGCAAACTGTTTCTCCCCGGCTTCTAACCAACAAGTCGGAGTTCTGCAACGACGACCGTATAACATTTCATAGGGCGGCATCCCTATACTCGAATGATATGAATTATTATATGCAAATTCGACCAACGGCAAATGTGTATCCCACGAACCACCGTATTCTAACACACAAGCCCTTAACATATCCTCCCACGAACCACCGTATTCTAACACACAAGCCCTTAACATATCCTCGTTCTTTCACTCTGACCGTCTGTCTGAGGATGATAAGCTGTACTTAAGTTCACACGTATACCCAAATTCTGTTGAAGACTATTCTAAAAATTCGACACAAATCTGGAATCTCTGTCTGAAACTATCGATAATGGCACACCATGTCGACTAACTATCTCGTTTATATACAATTCGGCTAACTCACTTAACGAAGCTGTTTCACGAGTAGCAAGAAAATGAGCACTTTTAGTTAGGCGATCCACTATTACCCAAATCATATCATGTCTTTTCCGAGTTCGAGGTAATTTGGTCACAAAATCCATCGTTATATGTTCCCATTTCCACTCTGGAATCTGTAACTGACGTAACAAACCATAAGGTTTCTGATGTTCGGCCTTCACTTGAGCACATATATGACACTTTTCGACATAACGGGCGATATCTGATTTCATTGTTGGCCACCAATACACTGTTTTCAAATCAAGATACATCTTATTACTACCCGGATGTACTGTCAATCTGGATTTGTGAGCTTCCGTCATGATTAAATCCCTCAAATCTCCAAGCTTAGGCACCCAAACACGATTATTTAAGGCCTTTAGTCCACGTGAGTCATCAATTAAGTCCACTTTTCGTTTGGTCATTTGTTCAGATTTAATATGTTCGTCCTCTAAAGCACATGCCTGAATGGTTTTTAAGCTGTTAATCAAATCTGAAGTTATATTCAAACGAAGAAATTTCACATTTTCACTTGACTTTTTACGACTTTGCGCATCTGCAACCACATTTGCCTTACCCGGATGGTATTTAATTTCACAATCGTAATCTTTGATCAACTCTTGCCATCGTCTCTGACGCATATTCAATTCTTTCTGTGAGAAGATATACTGCAAACTCTTGTGATCTGTACATATAACACAATGGGTTCCATACAAATAGTGTCTCCACAGTTTCAAAGCAAACACTACTGTAGCCATTTCCAGATCATGCACTGGATAATTCTTCTCATGAACTTTCAACTGTCGCGAGGCGTAGGCGATTACTTTATCTCTTTGCATTAATACACAACCCAACCCAGCATATGATGCATCACAGTATACCACGAAGTTGTCTGAACCTTCTGGTAAAGCTAACACTGGTGCCTGACACAGTAGCTGTTTCAAAATCTGAAAAGCCTTTTCCTGTTCATCAGTCCATCGAAAGGCTACATCTTTACGAGTCAACTTAGTCAACGGACCCGCTATTTTCAAGAAATCCTTGATAAATCTGCGATAATAACCGGCTAATCCCAGAAAACTCTTAATCTCAGTCGGAGTCTTCGGAGAATTCCAATTCATTACCGCTTCTATCTTTGTCGGATCAACTTTTATACCTTCGGCACAAATCACATGACCCAAAAACTGCACTTCACGTAACCAAAATTCACACTTTGAAAATTTTGAAAATAGTTGTTCACGTTTCAACATGTTCAAAACCTGTCTCAGATGTTCAGCATGTTCACTTTCGGTCTTTGAATACATAAGTATATCATCTATAAACACAATCACAAACTTATCTAAGAACGGGCGACACACTCTATTCATTAGATCCATGAAGATTGCTGGCGCATTCGTCAACCCAAACGGCATGACAAGAAATTCATAATGACCATACCTTGTTCTGAACGCTGTTTTCGGTATATCTGATTCAGCAACACGAACCTGATGATATCCGGATCGTAAGTCTATCTTAGAAAAGAATGAAGCACCCTGTAACTGATCGAACAAATCGTCTATTCAAGGTAACGGATACTTATTCTTCACTGTTCTTTTGTTCAATTCACGATAATCAATACACATATGCATTGACCCATCTTTCTTTTTAACAAACAATACCGGAGCACCCCACGGTGAAGAACTCGGTCGGATAAACCCACGATCTAATAGTTCTTGAATCTGTGACATCATTTCACGGATTTCAGACGGCGCTAATTGGTATGGAGCTTTTGCAACTGGAGTTGTTCCAGGAACCAATTCAATCTTATATTCAACTTCCCTTACCGGCGGCAGACCTGGTAACTCATCTGGGAACACTTCGGGAAATTCTGATACTATCGGAATATCGGCCACTGTTTTCTTTTCTTTCTTCGCATCAATCACATATGCAAGAAATGATTCACAACCCTTTGCCATCGACTTTTTCGCTTTCATCATGGTTATCAACAGAAAATTATACCCTCCCCGCTCCCCTTGGGCCACAACACGGGTTCCATCGGTCGAACGAAAGGTAATCATTTTCCTATCACACTTAATATTAGCCCTAAGCGAGCTCAACCAATCCATTCCTAGTACTACATCAAAGCTAGGAATAGGTAACACTAAACAAGTCACCGGGAAAGACTTCCCTTCGATCTCTATACAAACCCCAGCCACATAGGTTGTGACGGGTGTGGTCTTACCATCGGCTACTTCTACAGTAACCGGCTTGGGTAACACAGTAGCTGGTAAATTCAACTTAGCACAGAAATCTAGGGACATAAAACACCTATTGGCACCACAATCAAATAATACGCGAGCAGGTATTGAGTTGATTAGAAACATACCGGTGATTACTTCGTCGGTTACCACAGCATTCTCAACCGACATCTGAAAAGCTCTAGCCTCTGCTGTTGAAGGGTTCTTCCTCTTCTGCCCACTCGAGGCAGTTGACCCTCCAGCTGATGCTGAACGCGCCCCTGACCCTGCCCCGGAACTACCACTCTTTGACGGACAACTAACTGCACGATGCCCTGGTTTGTGACAAGTCCAACACACATTATTCGGATACGGACATGCTGAAGACTCATGCCCAAAACCACCACACTTTAAGCATCTTCTTGTAGCCTCAGAACACTGACCACTGTGAGAAGATCGACACATGTGACACCAATTCCCTTTACCTGATCCAGATCCAGTACTACTCTGACCAATTTTACCCTTCGATTTAAACCCACTAGACTTCTTGGATTTAAATCCTGATTGACCAGATACTTGCCCACCTTGTTGTAGCACATTACTAAACATTCTGTTTCTGGCGGCCTGAACATCACTTTCTACCATCTTAGCCATCACAACAGCTTGAGACAATGATGTAGCTGTTCTAACAAAAGTTCGGTACTCTGGAAGAATAATATTAACAAAATGCTGAATACGAGATGCTTCGTCTGGCACCCATTGTTGTACAAACCTCAGTTTATCCATAAACTTCTCTACTACCTCATCGATCGTCATTTGAGGTGTCATCTTCATTTCAAGAAATTCAGTCTTGATTCGGTTCATATCAAACGGATTACAATACTGTTCACACACCTTTCCATAAAACTGCTCCCATGTGATCATACTCACTTGCTCTTTCGGTATACTGGAAATCAAAGAATCCCACCAAATCATAGCCCTACCTTTCAACAGTCTACTAGCATATGTTACCTTCAGCTCGGGTTTACACTGACACGCTTCAAATACCCTTTCAACTTCTCGCAACCAATTAAGAGTTACAGTCGGATCAGTACTGAAATGTCCCGTTCTTATTGATTAAAAACGTTCCATATTAATTGATTTCATTGCGAGGTTTTGACTTCTATATGAGACGTTTTTCAAAGACTGCATTCATTTTAAAACAAACCATAACCTTTATTTCATCAATAAAGGTTTAAAAAGCTTTACGTAGATTATCAAATAATGATAATCTAAAATATCTTGTTTACACACGACCATTACATAATGGTTTACAATACAAATATGTTACAACAAATAAGTTTCTTGAATGCAGTTTTTACACAATATCATACAAGCATAGACTCCAAATCTCGTCCTTATTTAAGTATGCAATAGCGGAAGCTCTTAATAATCACCTGAGAATAAACATGCTTAAAACGTCAACAAAAATGTTGGTGAGTTATAGGTTTAACCTATATATATCAAATCATAATAATAGACCACAAGATTTCATATTTCAATACACATCCCATACATAGAGATAAAAATCATTCATATGGTGAACACCTGGTAACCGACATTAACAAGATGCATATATAAGAATATCCCCATCATTCCGGGACACCCTTCGGATATGATATAAATTTCGAAGTACTAAAGCATCCGGTACTTTGGATGGGGTTTGTTAGGCCTAATAGATCTATCTTTAGGATTCGCGTCAATTAGGGTGTCTGTTCCCTAATTCTTAGATTACCAGACTTAATAAAAAGGGGCATATTCGATTTCGATAATTCAACCATAGAATGTATTTTCACGTACTTGTGTCTATTTTGTAAATCATTTATAAAACTTGCATGTATTCTCATCCCAAATTTTGCTATAAATTGACCTCTTCCGTTTCATTTATTTTCAACACTCCTATAATATTCTTTCTTATTTCATACATCCCAATAGATTGTGAAAATGCTTAATCCAGTTCTGATTCTTGATATTTTCCTGGCTATCGTATCCTTCATTCTTCTTTTTCATCTGCCACCAGAGGAAGTTATTTTCTTCTACTATTACCTTGGGGTTATAGTGTTTTTCATTCTCCCGTGTCTTTATATTGCTATACGCATTGATATACACGGTTTGTAATTTCGGGATTGTTATCGGGCTTTATATTCTCCATTATATTTCGGAGCTTCATGCTTTCGTTTTCTCTTCCCGACCTTAAGTTAAGCAAATAATGGTCCAGAATTCGTAGCCATTCATTTCGGAATGAACATAGTTAATGTTCTAAGAAAGAAATTGTAATGGCACGATATTGATTTGTCAAATTATCAGAATATCTGGAAAAGACCGAATCATCAAGAAAAATATTTTCTTGATCTGTTTAGAGGTTAAATAGAATGAAAGAGTTATGTAACATGGTTCATGATGAGGGTATGATCTGAGAACCTTTATCACGTTCCATTAGAAACTCAGCATGACTTACTGTAATATAATCACGTTGATCAAGTGTCATTATATTATACTAACTCATGCTTCAGCTCCCAACACCACTTTCAAAATATTCATATTTTAAACTTGAAAGTTTCAGAATTTAGAAGCTAAAATAGTTTCTTTTATGATATAACACAGATATCGCAAGGATAAAATTGATTTCCGATACGAATGATTATGAAATTATCTCCAGAAATATGGAGGATATTTATAATGAAAGATTCGATGATATCTTAGAATTTCTAATATCAGAGGATGATGAAGAATATTGTCCGCAAGGGTTTAGATTCGGAAGCAAGGTATTCGTTAATGGCTTCAGCAGATACTGAATCATTTGGATTCTTTGAAGGCAGATTTCGTCCTTGTGATTTATCCACAGCCTCTTTCATACTTTGCTTAATCCGTTTTCCCGTTCCAAACTTTCTCTTTTTCTGAGCTTTGCCAGCACACTATCCTTTATCATCAAACTTTTTACTGTTAAGGTCGTTTATAGTTTTTGCTGCTTCATCAGCATTTTTTCAAGATTTTGAGAACTAGTTCGTAGTTTAAGGTGTTTTTCAGAAACTTCACATTCGAAATCTGTAAGTCTAGAAGATAGATGTTATCTATATATAACTGTTGTCGTAGAAAATGCTGCGAGATTCAAAAATACTGGTTGCTAATTCCCGGTAGTTGGTATGGCAATTATTGTTACAAGATGTGGATGAGTACATGATAGGGTTTTAATGAGTATAATGATTTTTCAGAAGGTCAAGGATTAATGAAGTTGTTAGTAAATTTACTGCTAATATGGTGGAACATAAAAGGTTCTCCGGTAACAAAAACGTATATGTCAAGGTTACAATAAGGTTAATCTGAAAAGTCAAAGTTGACAGGTTGAAAGTGTGATAAAACTGGATACTTTGAAAAGGATGGCAAGATTATTTTCAGTAATAACAATGCTAAAGGATCTTTCACATTTTTGAAGTCAAAGTATAGCTTTGAAAGATGTAGAGATCTAAGAATGATGTCACCCGTTAAATCTTGACTTGGATTCTGATCCGTCAATATCAGAATATGTAATTGAATTTGTATGGAAACGATTGTATATCGCTGTGAGCATAGTTAATAATTTTTGAATCAAAGTTGAAGAATGTACAGTGTAACATATTAATTGTGAACTTATATATTCCCGAGTATTACCTACCCGTTAAAGATTTCACAATTAATATTTTGTACAAAAGAATTTTCATTACAGTCTTTATGAAAATATATGTATGTATATTTCTTCAGATGTAATACAGATTTAATGAGTTAATATCATATTAAGCTCATTTGATTTTTAACTTGAATTAGAAATGAATAATCTCTAAAACATTAGAGATTACATAATCTTCGCGGAGTATTTCACTAATAAAATCAATACTTCATTATTTATTCTTATTGATATTCCTTGGTGAAGGGTGTTGATATTCGTGGAATTCTTTCAAACTTCGCAAGGTGCAAATGATGTTTTCTAGAAAGTTTCGAGTGCATCGAAGATGAAAGTGTAAAATCAACCATGTTATTGAATAATACACTTGGTTTATTATGAAATGAAATTCATTGAATTGAAACAGAGATTGTAGTTATCGATGATTAAGCCGTTAATGAAGGATGTACATCATTGTATATTAGTAATATGAACTAACCGAGTAGTACCTACCAGTTAAGATTCACACGTAATAGCTTAGTACGAAAATATTTATTTTGATTTCAAAATTCATATATATTAAATATACATAAAATTTCTTCAGGGGAAATGAGTTAATACTTCATCGGTTATTGTTGCTGGTATTTCTTGGTAACTACGGTGCGTATGACGTTGATGCTCGTGGAACAGATTGTGAAGTTGAGGTTTGCGATGCGGATGTTGTTGGTGGTGGTAATGGTACTGTTGGCGTTGTTGTCGGTGGTACTGTTGATGCCGGTGATGCTGCTGATGTTTGTAACCTTTTCACCATATTCTCCAAAGCCACTACCCGAGCACGAAGCTCGTTGACTTCTTCTACTACACCGGGATGATTGGCGGTTCGGACGAGCGGATGAATAAGATCCAGAATTTGAGATAGTATATTATCGTAACGAGATACTCTGGAAATGAGAGAGAAAATGGTGTCTCGAACAGGTTCGCCAGTAAGTGCTTCAGGTTCTTCGCCAAGAGGGCAATGTGGTGGGTGAAAGGGATCGCCTTCTTCTTGTCTCCAATAATTAAGTAGGCTACGAACCCATCCCCAATTCATCCAGAATAGATGATGGCTAATTGGTTGATCCATTCCGGTTACACTGTCTTCGGAATTCAGGTGAATATCCATATCGGAATAGCTGTCAGAGTTTGAACTAGATACGGGATCCATCTTGTATAAATAGGGAGATGATTTTTGATATGAATTAGATTATAGAATTTAGTTTGGTATTCTTCAATACATAATTTACATATGTATATATAATACCAAATTCCATAAATCATGGAGAAATTTTCGGAAGATATCAGGAAAAGTTTACAGTAACAGATACGCTAAGATATGAATTTTTGTCTATACACTATTTATGCAATAAATGCAGGAAAACGTGTCTAGACTTAAGAATGATAAGCATGTAATTTTCGACAAGAAATGATAAGCAAAACTTTTAACTTGCAGACACGGTCGAAGTCCAGACTTACTAATGTATCTTAACAACTATCAGTTAGACACATTCATGCAAGACCTGATTCGCTAGGACCAACGCTCTGATACCAACTGTGACGATTGCTCCAAATCCATATGGACGAACACGTCATTCATTGATTTCATTGCGAGGTATTTGACCTCTATATGATACGTTTTGTAAACATTGCATTCTTTTGAAAAGGCACACCATAAATGAATATTTAAATCAAAGGTTTTCGACATCTGATGATTTCTACATATAGACAATCACCATAAATAATAGTTTACAACATCATTTCTGTTGACAATGCAGTCAAAATAAGATACATGGTGATGATTTGGTAAATGGAACGTCTCCTTGAAAAATATGTCATGTAAGACTCCATGCACATAGCTTGTTTAACATCTAAGCAAACAGCGGAAGACTTCTAGGAAACCTGAGAATAAACATGCTAACAAGTGTCAACACAAAGGTTGGTGAGTTCATAGTTTTAATGTTGCTCATAATCTGTATATAAAAGTGGATCACAAGATTTCAGTTGTTTCATCCAGAAACATTTATCAAAAGTTTGTCAATAGATTCTACGTAACAGAGCACCCTGGTAACTAAGCTTTAACGTTATAATGATAAATACCCCATTCGTTTTAATACACGCAAACCAACGTGTCCTAAACTCAAATAACACACATCCATTAAAAGGCTAGCGCTCTAGCTCGGACGGGGATGTCAAGCCCTATGGATCCATATACTGTTATTCGCGCCCACCAGTCCATATCCTATGTACTGGCAGCTACTAGTTACCAAAGCTAAGGGATTTTCGGTTCAAACTCAGTGTAGAATTTAGTATGTACTTGTATCCATTGCGTTTAAAATAAATTGCATGTATTCTTGGCCCAAAAATATAGATTGCAAAAGCAATTAAAAAGGGAGCAATGAAACTCACGCATATAAATATTGTAAATCAGTTTATAAAGCATTTGCATGTATTCTCAGCCCAAAAATGTAGAGAGTAAAAGGGATCATATGAAACTCACTGTTTAATATTGATATACAATATTGTAGAAAAGCACGTAGACGCATCGGAGATGATAAACACGAGGTTTGATTCACAAAAATACCCTCGAACATTACCCATAATTTCCTTGGCAATAACCCATATTTTCCTTAGCTCTAGCTCGCTTGGAAACACGTTTTGAAAATTACTTGGACAGCACTCCGTCGTAATATTTTATGTACATTGTTATTTTTGTATCGCAAAAATAATAACACTAATAATAAAAATAATAAGATTAATAATAATCTTATTAATAATAATAATAATAATAATAATAATAATGATAATAATAATAATAATAATAATAATAATAATAATAATAATAATAATAATAATAATAATAATAATAATAAATAATATTACGGAGTATATCTATATTTGTGTATGTGTGTGATTATCTCGAGCCAAAAACTGCAATTTATAGCAATCATACCTGAAAAAGTACCCCATGCGATCGCATGGGATTTGTGCTTCAAGGCCATGCGATCGCATGGAACCCTGGGACAGCTCACAAATTTTTAACTTCTTGTTTGTCGACATAATTTTATATTATATATAATATATTTAATTTATATAATTAATTATATATTATATTAAATTCACATGCATAGTTGACTTGTAATTTTTGTTCTGATAAGTGTCATCACTCGACTTATGTCCCGGTTCCGGTTTTTCGAACGCCCTTTCGTACGCTGAGAAAACTAGTACTTTTCGTTTCGTGACTCGTACCTTTGTCAAAATATAAACTTAAATTATCCCTAAATTATATCACTCAAAGTGTATCTTAAACTTTCGAGTGTTTTGGTCATTTACTTTTATAAATTATCGTCTCGTTATTTGTTAAAATACATTTTAAAATAGTGTTCACTGTAGCAAAGTCACTGTAGCAAAGTCAATTTCACTGTAGCAAATAGTGATTTTCGCAAACACTGTAGCATTTTGGGTACTGTAGCAATTTGAAAATACTGTAGCAAATTAGTGTTTTACTGGTTCATCTTAAACGCTTTAGTTAACTTATCTGAATATCAATTGAATCAATAAACGAATGTTACTATCGTTTACTAAATAACTTTAAATCATATATATTCAATTAGATATATAAACCAATAAGTTTAATGTACGGTATCATGCAATTAAAACATTGTTACCTTTTCAAGTTATAGTATATATGTATCTATTTACATATAATTGTTCGCGAATCGTCGAAAACAATCGAAGGGTTTTTAAATATATAAAAGTAGTTCAAATATTTTGAGATTCAGTTTTACAGACTTTGCTTATCGTGTCGGAAATGTTAATTATACAAAGATTAAGTTTAAATTTGGTCAGAAATTTCCGGGTTATCACACAACCTCAACCCTGTATAGCTAACTCCAACATTCACATATAGAGTGTCTATGGTTGTTCCGAAATATATATAGATGTGTCGACATGATAGGTCGAAACATTGTATACGTGTCTATGGTATCTCAAGATTACATAATATACAATACAAGTTGATTAAGTTATGGTTGGAATAGATTTGTTACCAATTTTCACGTAGCTAAAATGAGAAAAATTATCCAATCTTGTTTTACCAATAACTTCTTCATTTTAAATCCGTTTTGAGTGAATCAAATTGCTATGGTTTCATATTGAACTCTATTTTATGAATCTAAACAGAAAAAGTATAGGTTTATAGTCGAAAAAATAAGTTACAAGTCGTTTTTGTAAAGGTAGTCATTTCAGTCGAAAGAACGACGTCTAGATGACCATTTTAGAAAACATACTTCCACTTTGAGTTTAACCATAATTTTTGGATATAGTTTCATGTTCATAATAAAAATCATTTTCTCAGAATAACAACTTTTAAATCAAAGTTTATCATAGTTTTTAATTAACTAACCCAAAACAGCCCGCGGTGTTACTACGACGGCGTAAATCCGGTTTTACGGTGTTTTTCATGTTTCCAGGTTTTAAATCATTAAGTTAGCATATCATATAGATATAGAATATGTGTTTAGTTGATTTTAAAAGTCAAGTTAGAAGGATTAACTTTTGTTTTCGAACAAGTTTAGAATTAACTATACTATGTTCTAGTGATTACAAGTTTAAACCTTCGAATAAGATAGCTTTATATGTATGAATCGAGTGATGTTATGAACATCATTACTACCTTAAGTTCCTTGGATAAACCTACTGGAAAAGAGAAAAATGGATCTAGCTTCAACGGATCCTTGGATGGCTCGAAGTTCTTGAAGCAGAATCATGACACGAAAACAAGTTCAAGTAAGATCATCACTTGAAATAAGATTGTTATAGTTATAGAAATTGAACCAAAGTTTGAATATGATTATTACCTTGTATTAGAATGATAACCTACTGTAAGAAATAAAGATTTCTTGAGGTTGGATGATCACCTTACAAGATTGGAAGTGAGCTAGCAAACTTGAAAGTATTCTTGATTTTATGTAACTAGAACTTGTAGAATATATGAAGAACACTTAGAACTTGAAGATAGAACTTGAGAGAGATCAATTAGATGAATAAAATTGAAGAATGAAAGTGTTTGTAGGTGTTTTTGGTCGTTGGTGTATGGATTAGATATAAAGGATATGTAATTTTGTTTTCATGTAAATAAGTCATGAATGATTACTCATATTTTTGTAATTTTATGAGATATTTCATACTAGTTGCCAAATGATGGTTCCCACATGTGTTAGGTGACTCACATGGGCTGCTAAGAGCTGATCATTGGAGTGTATATACCAATAGTACATACATCTAAAAGCTGTGTATTGTACGAGTACGAATACGGGTGCATACGAGTAGAATTGTTGATGAAACTGAACGAGGATGTAATTGTAAGCATTTTTGTTAAGTAGAAGTATTTTGATAAGTGTATTGAAGTCTTTAAAAAGTGTATAAATACATATTAAAACACTACATGTATATACATTTTAACTGAGTCGTTAAGTCATCGTTAGTCGTTACATGTAAGTGTTGTTTTGAAACCTTTAGGTTAACGATCTTGTTAAATGTTGTTAACCCAATGTTTATAATATCAAATGAGATTTTAAATTATTATATTATCATGATATTATCATGTATGAATATCTCTTAATATGATATATATATACATTAAATGTCTTTACAACGATAATCGTTACATATATGTCTCGTTTAAAAATCATTAAGTTAGTAGTCTTGTTTTTACATATGTAGTTCATTGTTAATATACTTAATGATATATTTACTTATCATAGTATCATGTTAACTATATATATATATCCATATATATGTCATCATATAGTTTTTACAAGTTTTAACGTTCGTGAATCACCGGTCAACTTTGGTGGTCAATTGTCTATATGAAACATATTTCAATTAATCAAGTCTTAACAAGTTTGATTGCTTAACATGTTGGAAACATTTAATCATGTAAATATCAATCACAATTAATATATATAAACATGGAAAAGTTCGGGTCACTACAAGTACTTCCAGAGAACTCGGAGGGTTTGCAATCACGAAAATTTTTATAAGTACACCTTTTGGATGGTTGCATGTAAGGTTGTTGGAACATTTGCATTTGGTATGGATTCATCATCATGGGATTTTGGTAAGTAAAGGTGTTTTGTGGTGGTATATAATATTGGTTAGGTATTTGATTCTGAAACTGGTTCTGGGGCACATTAGGTATCGTTTGGGATTGCGCAGTTGGGAATCCAGGTGGTGTATCATCATTTCCAGAATGCCTCGCCAATTCAAGCTCATTAATTTTGTCCTCAGCCTCTTTTAGCTTGCTTTCTAACTGAAGGATGTAACTACTCTGATCATCATCCGACTAAACACCCTCTTCTGGTGCTCTGAATGTTCCGGGGTTGGAGGGGCCAGTTGCGTTTCTATCAGCCATACCTGTGCTACAAAACATCTCACACAAAATCTTAGTGGGTAACAGTTAGTTCAATCACAACTAACACACGTATATCCTATTTTCACTTAGCCCCCACTCCCACAGACATGTTTGACTTGCCTCAGGGTTTGGGAACAAAATACGCGCACGTATTTGCTGCCAAACCATGCTCTGATACCAACTTGTAACACCGGCAAATTATTATTTTTTTTTTTTAAACACAGCGGAAGACTTTATTAACAAACACACTATAAGTCGTGTCATTACATTAATCTGAGTAATTAAGTTTAAGTTTACACAACGGTGTTACGTTATCACAAAACATTATTTATACAAAAGTCCACATCATAGTTGGGTTGTCAAACATGTCTTCTGCAACAGCACCCATCCCGACTAGCAGTACGTAAACCTGCAAGGGGAGAATATGTGGGGGATTAGCGCACCGCTAAGTGAATGGAATCTATCTAACAGATATAGCTTAAGTCACACACAAGCTATATACTAACAACAACACATGCTAACTACCAACTAGCATACAATAAGACAATACGAGGATCGGCGGCTTGTACGAGCACACGACTCTTAGCTGATCGGACTTGAGTCTACCGATAGTCCCTGCTACTCAATTCACAGTATAGTTATCCAGATGCAGGGGATGCATCGTTCACACTATAATCCACAATCAGTAGCCTATGGACCCAACCTCCCCTAGGCACGGTTGACCTCATACGGACTCTAACCTCTCCTAGGCACGGTCTCGAGTCCCCAGTCTCCCTAAGCCCGACTGGTGCCATTCACACAGTGTACACATAATTCATATACAACATCAGGCATACTATATTATTCTAACATGGCAATTTCTACACTATGCATGGTAAAAGAGTCAACCACAGTAGCATGATATGCTACTTAAACTCTATCCGGAGACAGACCCACTTACCAATTACCAGCAACTGCTCAGTTATTATTTCTGAGCTTCCTCCTTGTCCTTATAACCTGAGAACAACACAAACAAAGTTAATGTACATATCCAATAAATAATATAATCATTTCATACAATTAACTAGGTCATAACACCATATATTCATAATTTTACGAGTCTACATCATGACTCCATTCAATAATGGCATACAGGTGCGTGCAAAACACGATATACACACTAAAACTCCTTTTCTGGCCTAAAAACAGTTTGATCTAGTTTCTTAAAAGTTCACCATTGAAAAGTATTCTGTATTACGATTCTAACAATAGTTTATTCATCAAAAACGGAGTTACGTTTTGAAAGTTACGCCCGTTTCAATTTCAGAAAAGGTACTGTAGCAAATAGTGGCACTGTAGTAACTCGGTAATGTAGCAACTCAGGTACTGTAGCAAAATACTGTAGCAACTGGTTCGAACACATTCGCTGATTTCGTGATTTTTTTCCCCAAAAACTCGATTTTTGAGCGTTTTTGATCAAATTTTAAGCACATGGAAGCTACTAAACATATATACAACCTATTTCTAACATCAATTAACACATACAAACACATAATATGAAGATTCAAGCTAAAAATTCATCAAAAACCCATTTACACCCAAAACCCAATTTCTATGAATTAAAGCACGAATTCAAGCTAACAAACCTGGATAAATGATCACAAAGATGATATGAATCAATCCTTAAAGCCTCACAATCCAATTTAAGACTTAGATTCAATTAGGGTTTGTGAAGGGATGAAGTTTGGGTACGGAGTACTTATTTTCTTATTTAGGAAAATGAGAAGAAACATACAGAAACATACATATAAATGGGTTATAAACCCATACCCCATATCAAACGGGTATTTACCAGTTATCTTATCTGATAACCTTTCGTATCTCCTTAGGCGGTCCTAACGGAGTCCAAATTAAATAAACCAACCTGTTCTGGGACCCTTGTCACAAACTGGTCACAACACAATTATAATAAAACACTAAGAAAATAATTAAAATAAAAGCACTTAAGACTAAGCACAAACCCTAAGGGCAAAATAGGCAACTTACAACTAGCCCGGGTTTCAGTCTGTTACAGGCACACCATAAATGAATATTTAAATCAAAGGTTTTCATCATCTGATGATTTCTACATATAGACCATCACCGTAATATAATAGTTTACAATGTTACTTCCGTTGACAATGCAGTCAAAATAAGATACATGGTGATGATTTGGTGAATGCAACGTTTCCTTGAAAAATATGTCATGTAAGACTCCATGCACATAGCTTGTCTAACATATAAGCAAATAGCGGAAGACTTCTAGGAACCTGAGAATAAACATGCTAACAAGTGTCAACACAAAGGTTGGTGAGTTCATAGTTTTAATGTTTCGCATAATCTGTATATAAAAGTGGATCACAAGATTTCAGTTGTTTCATCCAGAAACGTTTATCAAAAGTTTGTCAATAGATTCTACGTAACAGAGCACCCTGGTAACTAAGCTTTAACGTTATAATGATAAATACCCCATTCGTTTTAATACACGCAAACCAACGTGTCCTAAACTCAAATAACACACGTCCGTTAAAAGGCTAGTGCTCTAGTTCGGAGGGGGATGTCAAGCCCTATGGATCCATATATTGTTATTCGCGCCCACCAGTCCATATCCTATGTACTGGCAGCTACTAGTTACCAAAGCTAAGGGATTTTCGGTTCAAACTCAGTGTAGAATTTAGTATGTACTTGTATCCATTGTGTTTAAAATAAATTGCATGTATTCTCAGCCCAAAAATATAGATTGCAAAGGCAATTAAAAAGGGAGCAATGAAACTCACCTTAGCAGCACATAAAGTTGTTCATCGTAATGTGATCGAAACTCGGAATATCAAATAATCGTAGATCTCAACCTAGAGAACATATGTTGGTCAATAAATGTCTATCAAGCTAGGTCAAGTCATAGTGTATCACAATCCTAATGCTCGAGACCGACATACAAAAGTTATCCGTAGTCGTTTTAAAAAGTCAATTTTGACAATAGTTCAACAAAACGAGACGTACCTTATATAAGGATTCATTTACTCGGTTGTTAATATTTAAAAAATCCACTTTATCAATATCGTAAACAAGTTGTTTAAATCTTAATTGCAGATTTAAAAGCAATTTCAATTAACGTCAATCATAATTCAGTTGATCATATCTTTTAATCCGTTCATCGAAACTATTCGATATCTAAATGAAAAGTCATTGATTTTTCGCCAGCTTTCCAAAAACATGTATATCATATACCTTTTACCAGTAATATATGTATTTAATTCGTGATTCATTATAAACTATTTAACGACGAATTTTAGCATACAAGCATGTATAAATATATATACTCGAGCACTAGACATGGATACACAATTAATATATAAAAGATAAAATATGAGTGCTTACGTATCAGTATTGAGATTCAATATTGTAGGAAAGTACGTAGACGTAACGGAGATGATAAACACTAGGTTTGATTCACAAATATACCCCTGAACATTACCCATAACCTCCTTGGCAATAACACATAATTTCCTTAGCTCTATCCCGCTTGAAAACCAGTTTGAAAGTGACACGCTTATAACCTCGTCGTAGTATTTTATGTTTAATACTAATTAATAATATTAATAATAATAAGATTAATAATAATATTAATCTTAATAATAATAATAATAATAATATAAATTTAAATTTAAATATGGAAAGCAGAGAGATAGATATGAATTGAATTCGATCACTGGCTTCTCGTTTTATACTATCTGACTTGTCCCAGCCCACCATGCGATCTCATGGTTTTTGGGCATCAAGGCCATGCGATCGCATGGCCCTCTGATCCAGCTCACATTGTTTTAACTTTTTGTTTGTCGACATAATTTAATAATAATATATATAAAATATATAATTTAAATTAATTAATTATATTTTATATTTTATTCCTGTGCGTAGTGGACTTGTAACTTTTGCTCCGATAAGTCGTACGTCGTCACTCGACTTATGTCCCGGTTCCGATTTTTCGAATGTCCTTTCGTACATTTAGAAAACTTGCATTTTACGTTTCGTGTCACGTACATTTGTCAAAATATAGCCTTAAATTATCCATAAACTATATCGCTCAAAGTGTATCTTAAACTTTCGAGTGTTTTGGTCATTTACTTCTATAAATTATCGCCTCGTTATATATACATATACATATATATATAATAGTATCCTTTTTACTCAAAACGTTTTATAATTAAATTAATCTCAAATTTATTATATCATATCACGTTTTTATTTTAAAACTTAACTAAGTAGTTCATTTATGTACTAGCATTTATTACTTCTTTATGTACTATATGACATATCTAAATTTCAATCGAATCGATAAGAGAGCGTAACAATCGTTTCCTTAATTAATTTGAAATCAAATATATCTAATATATATATAAACACGTTTTAAAATACATTTTGCAAGTTATTCATATATCTAATTCTAACAGTTAATATTCCTTATTATTGTATGTGTCCAAATTACGTTATTTAAACAAACACTTTACCATTAATTTCGAATACCGTTAAACATGAATGATCTCCCAAATCAACGTGGACCTCACAACAGAGACCCTTAATAATATCATAATCCTAAGGGACTCAATAAATATCTTTTCATTCAATCGTTTGGCATAATCTTTTAACTTCGTAGTTAAATATATAAATCAGATAATCAAACCAATAAGTTTAATGCACAGTATCATATACTCCACACTTTGTTACGTTTTCAAATTATAGTAGGTATCTATTTACATATAATTGTTCGCGAATCGTTGAGAACAATCGAAGGGTAATTGAATAGTTCAAGAATTTTGAGATTCAACTTTACAGACTTTGCATATCATGTTGGAAATGTTAAAGATTAAGTTTGAATTTGGTCAGAAATTTCCGGGACATCACAGTACCTCCCCGTTAAAGAAATTTCGTCCCGAAATTTGAGTGAGGTCGTCATGGCTAACAATAAAAATGTTTTCATGACGAATATGAGTTGGTAAATAGAATTTTATCACCATTCAATAATATGGATAAAATAATTTGATTACTCGAAGCGTGTGAAAGAAGTTATCGTAAAAGAGTGAAATGAGGAAATAGAGATTCATTTTAACTCTTGACGTAGTAACGACTGATTTTCGGAATTTAAGGAATAGAAAATCTTCATTATCTAAATAAGATTTGATTCTTCGGAATTTGCGGAAATTAGTATTTTCTTTGATTAAATGCGTAATCTGCCTCGATTGCTATGTCTGATATTTCGCTATAAATTGACCTCTTCCGTTTCATTTATTTTCACCACTCCTATACTCTTCTTCATTATTTAACACTTCTTAATAGATTGTGAAAATGCTTCATCTAGTTCTGATTCTTGATATACTCCTAACTTTCATATCTATCATTCTTCTTTTTCATCTGCCACCGGAGGAATCTATTCACTTTTACTATACTCTTGGCTTTATAGTATTTTTAGTTCTCCCGTATCTTTACGTTGCAATACTTATTGATATACATGGTTTGTAATTTATGTGTTTTTATCGGGCTTTATATTCTTCGTTATATTTTAGAGCTTCATGCTTTCGTTCTTTCTTCCCGCCTTCAATTCAAGAGAATAATGGTCCAGAATTCGTAGGTATGGATTTTAAAATGAATATAGTTAATATTCTAAGAAGGAAATTGTAATGGCACGATCTTGATTTGTCAAATTACCAGAATATCTGGAAAAGACCGAATCATCAAGAAAAAATATTTTCTTGATATGTTTAGAAGTTAAATAGAATGAAAGAGTTATGTAACATGGTTCATGATGAGGGTGAGATCTGTGAACCTTTATCACGTTCTATTAGAAAGTCAGCATGACTTACTGTAATATAATCACGTTGATCAAGTGTCATTATATTATACTAATTCATGCTTCAGTTCCCAACACTACTTCAAAACATTCATATTTTAAACTTGAAGATTTCAGAATTAAAAAACTAAAATAGTTTCTTTTATGATTTAATACAGATATTGCTAAGAGATGAATGATTTCAGATAAGAATAGTTATGAAATATCTTCAGAAATATCGAGGATATTAATAATGAAAGATACGATGATATCTTAGAATTTCTAATATCGAAGGATGATGAAAAAGATTTATCTGTGAAGGTTTAGAGTCAGGAGCAAGGTATTCGTTAATGATTTCAGCAGACACTGAATCATTTGGATTCTTTGAATATAGAGTTTGGTCCTTGTATTTGTCCTTTGTCTCCTTCATGGTCTGTTAAATCCGTTTTCCAGTTCCAAACCTTCTCTTTTTCTCAGCTTTACCACCATATCATTCTTTATCATCAAACTTTTGACTGTTAACGTCGTTTACAGTTTATGTTGCTTCATCAGCATTTTTTCAAAATTCGGAGGACTAGTTTCACAGTTTGGGGTGTTTTTCAGTAACTTTACATTCGAAGTATGTAAGTCTAGAAGATAGATGTTATCTATATATAACTGTTGTCGTAGAAAATGCTGCGAGATTCAAAATACTGATTGCTAATTCCCAGTAGTTGGTATGGCAATTATTGTTACAAGATGTGAAGGAGTACATGATAGGGTTTCAATGAGTATAAGGATTTTTCGGAAGGTCAAGGATAAATGAAGTTGTTGGTAAATTTACTGCTATTGTGGTGGAACATAAAAGGTTCTCCAGTGACAAAAATGTATATGTCAAGGTTATAATAAGGCTAATCTGAAAAGTCGAAGTTGACTTGTTGGAAGTGTGGTAAAACTGGATACTTTGAAAAGGATTGCAAGATTATTTTCGGTAATAATAATGCTAAAGGATCTTGCACAGTTTTGAAGTCAAAGTATAGCTTTGAAAGATGTAGAGATCTAAGAATGATTTCACCGGTTCAGAGCTATGACTTGGATTCTGATCCATCAATATCAGAATATGTAATTGAATTTGTATGAAAACGATTGTATATCGTTGTGAGCATTGTTAATATTTTTTGAATCAAAGTTGAAGAATGTACAATTTAACATATTAATTGTGAACTTATATATTTCCCCGGGTATTACCTACCCGTTAAAGATTTCACAAGTAATATTTTGTACAAAAGAATTTTTATTACCGTCTTTATGAAAATATATGTATGTATATTTTCTTCAGATGTAATACAGATTTAATGAGTTAATATCATATTAAACTCATTTGACTTTCGGCTTGAATTAGAAATGAATAATCTCTAAAACATTAGAGATTACATAATCTTTGCGGGGTATTTCACTAATAAAATCAATACTTCATTATTTATTCTTATTGATATTTCTCGGTGAAGGATGTTGATGCTCGTGGAATTCTTGTGAACCTTACAAGGCACAGATGATGTTTTCTGGAAAGTTTCGAGTACATCGAAAATAAAAATGTAAAATCAATTATGTAATTAAATAATACACTTGGTTTATTATGAAATGGATTTCATTGAGTTGAAATAGAGATTGTAGTTAACGATGGTTAAGTTGTTAATAAAGGATGTACATCATAGCATATTAATAATATGAATTTAACCGAGTAATATTTACCCCTTTTCAATTCATACATAATAGCTTAGTACGAAAAGATTTATGATGGTTTCAAAATTTATATATATAAGATATACATATAAACTCTTAAGAGGGAATGAGTTAATATTTCATAACTCGTTGATACAATATACGCGTTATTGATTTGTAATGATGTCCACAGTGCTTTCTTGAACTGGCGGAGCTTGTGATGTAGCAGATGCTGCTGGTGCTGACGATGCAGACGGTACTGACGGTGCTGATGATGCTGACGGTACTGTTGATGTTGTAATATAACAAGTCTAGCTTGTAAATCATACACCATTCCGATCAGGGTTTCTACTCTATCTGATTTATGGTTAAGGCTAGAATAGATAATCTCTAAACTTTAGAAATTACATAATTGCCGTAGAATGTTTCTCGGATGAAGTTATGAATCAATACTTCATCGTTTATTGTTGTTGGTACTCCTTGGTATCTATGGTGCGTATGATGTTGATATTCGAGGTATAGATTGTGATGTTGAGGCATGTGATGGGGATGTTTTGTTGGTGGTGGTAATGATACTGTTGGTGTTGATGATGGTGGTACCGGTTATGCTGCTGGTGTTTGTAACCCTTGCACCATATTCTCCAAAGCCACTACCTGAGCACGAAGCTTGTTGACTTCTTCTACTACCCCCGGATGATTGGCGGTTCGGACAAGCGGATGAATAAGATTTACAATATTGGATATTACGTAGTCGTTGCGAGCTGTTATGGAAATGAGGGTGAAAATGGTGTTACGAACGGGTTCGCCGGTAAGTGCTTCAGGTTCTTCGCCAAGAGGTGAATGTGGTGGATGGAAGGGATCGCCTTCTTCCTGCCTCCACTGATTAAGTAGATTACGAACCCATCCCCAATTCATCCAGAATAGATGATGGCTAATTGGTTGATTCATTCCAATTATGCTGCTTTCGGAGCTCGAGTGGAAATCCATATCAGAATAGCTATCGGAATCTGAGGAATTCAAACTAGATGCGGAATTCATCTTACACGGTTTGGATAAAGGATTTTTGATATGAAATGATTTTTGGATATCGGATGATATTCTAATTACATAGAATACCTATATATAATACAAGGGATCCGTAAATTACGAAGGAACTTTCAAAAGCTGTCAGATAAAGTTTATAGTAACATATACGCTAAGATATGAATTAGCAGATACGCTATGATACGAATTTTTTCTATACACAATTCATGCAATCAATGCAGTAAGACGTGTCTAGACTAGGAATGATAAGCAGGTAATTTCCGACAAGAAATGATAAGCAAAACTTTTGACATGCAGACACACTCGAAGTCCAGACTTACGAATGTATCCTAACAACTATCAATTAGACACACTAATACAAGACCTGGTTCACTAGGACCAACACTCTGATACCAACTGTGACGATCGCTCCAAATCCATATGGACGAATACGTCATTCATCGATTTCATTGCGAGGTATTTGACCTCTATATGATACATTTTGTAAACATTGCATTCTTTTGAAAAGGCACACCATAAATGAATATTTAAATCAAAGGTTTTCATCATCTGATGATTTCTACATATAGACCATCACCATAATATAATAGTTTACAATGATACTTCCGTTGACAATGCAGTCAAAATAAGATACATGGTGATGATTTGGTGAATGCAACGTTTCCTTGAAAAATATGTCATGTAAGACTCCATGCACATAGCTTGTCTAACATATAAGCAAATAGCGGAAGACTTCTAGGAACCTGAGAATAAACATGCTAACAAGTGTCAACACAAAGGTTGGTGAGTTCATAGTTTTAATGTTTCGCATAATCTGTATATAAAAGTGGATCACAAGATTTCAGTTGTTTCCCTAGCTCGGACGGGGATGTCAAGCCCTATGGATCCATATACTGTTATTCGCGCCCACCAGTCCATATCCTATGTACTGGCAGCTACTAGTTACCAAAGCTAAGGGATTTTCGGTTCAAACTCAGTGTAGAATTTAGTATGTACTTGTATCCATTGTGTTTAAAATAAATTGTATGTATTCTCAGCCCAAAAATATAGATTGCAAAGGCAATTAAAAAGGGAGCAATGAAACTCACCTTAGCAGCACATAAAGTTGTTCATCGTAATGTGACCGAAACTCGGAATATCAAATAATCGTAGATCTCAACCTAGAGAACATATGTTGGTCAATAAATGTCTATCAAGCTAGGTCAAGTCATAGTGTATCACAATCCTAATGCTCGAGACCGACATACAAAAGTTATCCGTAGTCATTTCAAAAAGTCAATTTTGACAATAGTTCAACAAAACGAGACGTACCTTATATAAGGATTCATTTACTCGGTTGTTAATATTTAAAAAATCCATTTTATCAATCTCGTAAACAAGTTGTTTAAATCTTAATTGCAGATTTAAAAGCAATTTCAATTAACGTCAATCATAATTCAGTTGATCATATCTTTTAATCCGTTCATCGAAACTATTCGATATCTAAATGAAAAGTCATTGATTTTTCGCCAGCTTTCCAAAAACATGTATATCATATACCTTTTACCAGTAATATATGTATTTAATTTGTGATTCATTATAAACTGTTTAGCGACAAATTTTAGCATACAAGCATGTATAAATATATATACTCGAGCACTAGACATGGATACACAATTAATATATAAAAGATAAAATATGAGTGCTTACGTATCAGTATTGAGATTCAATATTGTAGGAAAGTACGTAGACGTAACCGAGATGATAAACACTAGGTTTGATTCACAAATATACCCCTGAACATTACCCATAACCTCCTTGGCAATAACCCATAATTTCCTTAGCTCTATCCCGCTTGAAAACCATTTTGAAAGTGACACGCTTATAACCTCGTCATAGTATTTTATGTTTAATACTAATTAATAATATTAATAATAATAAGATTAATAATAATATTAATCTTAATAATAATAATAATAATAATAATAATAATAATAATAATAATAATAATAATAATATAAATTTAAATATAAATATGGAAAGCAGAGAGATAGATATGAATTGAATTCGTTCACTGGCTTCGCGTTTTATACTATCTGACTTGTCCCAGCCCACCATGCGATCGCATGGTTTTTGGGCATCAAGACCATGCGATCGCATGGCCCTCTGATCCAGCTCACATTGTTTTAACTTTTTGTTTGTCGACATAATTTAATAATAATATATATAATATATATAATTTAAATTAATTAATTATATATTATATTTTATTCCTGTGCGTAGTGGACTTGTAACTTTTGCTCCGATAAGTCATACGTCGTCACTCGACTTATGTCCCGGTTCCGGTTTTTCGAACGTCCTTTCGTACATTTAGAAAACTTGCATTTTACGTTTCGTGTCACGTACATTTGTCAAAATATAGCCTTAAATTATCCATAAACTATATCGCTCAAAGTGTATCTTAAACTTTCGAGTGTTTTGGTCATTTACTTCTATAAATTATCGCCTCGTTATACATATAATATCATAATCCTAAGGGACTCAATAAATATCTTTTCATTCAATCGTTTGGCATAATCTTTTAACTTCGTAGTTAAATATATAAATCAGATAATGAAACCAATAAGTTTAATGCACAGTATCATATACTCCACACTTTGTTACGTTTTCAAATTATAGTAGTTATCTATTTACATATAATTGTTCGCAAATCGTTGAGAACAATCGAAGGGTAATTGAATAGTTCAAGAATTTTGAGATTCAACTTTACAGACTTTGCATATCGTGTCAGAAACGGTAAAGATTAAGTTTAAATTTGGTCAGAAATTTCCGGGTCATCACAGCAACCGTAAACGACCTTAACAGTCAAAAGTTTGACAATAAAGAATAGTATGTTGGTAAGCTCAGAAATATTGGAACTGAAAAACGGATTGAGCTAACCACGAAGGAGTCTCTGAACAAATCATAAGGACTAAACTTGTGCATTAAGAATCCTGATGATTCTGTTTCTGATGAAATCTTTAGCGAATACCTTACTTCTGACTCCAAACTCTTACGGACAAATTTTCTTCACCATCCTTCGATATTTGAAATTCCAAGATATCATCGTATCTTTCATTATAAATATCCTCCATATTTCTGAAGATATTTTCATAACTATTCTTATCTGAAATCATTAATCTCTTAATACTATCACTGTTACATCATATAGAAACTGTTAGTTTCTATATTCTGTAAACTTTTGAGTTTAAAATATGAATGTTATTGAAGTAATGTTGGAAATTGATACATGAGTTAGTATAATATAATGACACTTGATCAACGTGATTATATTACAGTAAGTCATGCTGAGTTTCTAAATGGAACGTGATGATTCACAGATCATAACGTCATCATGTGCCATGTTACACGACTCTTACATTCCGTCTAATCTATGAACATATCAATAACAGGTTTTCTTGATAGTCCTATCTTTTCCTTGAATTCTGGTAATTTGACAAGTCAGATTGTGAAATTACCGTTTCCTTCTTAGAACATTGACAATGTTCATTCTGAAACTTATATCTGCGAATTCTGGACCATTACAAGAGATGCCTAATCGCAAGAAGAAGAAATGAAAGGACAAAGCTCTGAAATAGAAATTGGAGTATAAATCGCAGCAAATAGGAGGGAGTATTAACTGTGGATGACAATGATTATAGGGAACAGAAATAGGGACATTGAAATATAAAGGGGAGATATAAAGCCGATAACATCACATAAATTACAAATCGTGTATACCAATGTTATCGCAACATAAAGACACGGGAGAACTAAAAACACCATAACCCCAAGGGCGAAGTAGAAGTAAACAGATTTTTCTGGTGGAAGATTGAAAAGAAAGATGACAGAAATGATAATTAGGAAGATATCAAGGATTAGAACTGGGTGGAGCATATTGACTGATGATTTGAAAGTATGAATTAAAATATAGAAAATGGGAGTGGTAGGAAGTAATGGAACGGAAGAAGTTCATTTATAGTGGAAATACCGGACCGAGCAATCGAGGCAGATCATCGCATTTATTTATAGAGATCTTAATTTCCATAAATCCCGAAGAATCAGATCTTATAGATTTCGAAGATTTTCTTTGAAATCCCTTGAATTCCGGAATTCAACCAAGACAACGTCAAAGGTTAAGATGCACCTCATTTTCTAAATTCAACCCTGACTTTGTCAAAAGTTAAGACGAATCTTTACTTTTCCTATTTCACTCTTTTGTGATAGCTTCACTCGTGCTCTTCGAAAAATCGAATTATTTTATCTGTATTAATTAATAATGATAAAACTCTATTTATCAGCTCATATTCGTCAGGAAAATATTTTTATTGTTAGCCATGACGACCTCACTCAAATTTCGGGAAAAAAATTTCTTTAACGGGAAGGTACTGTGATGACCCGGGAATTTCCGACCAAATTTAAACTTGAATCTTATTTGATTTCAACACGATAAGCAAAGTCTGTTAGGTTGAGTCTTAAAAAGCTTGAACTGTTTCATTTATATCATTTGACCTTTGACTATTCCCGACGATTCACGAACAATTGTGTTCAAATAATATGTATGTACAAATATATATAAATATAAATATAAGTGTACATGTAATACTTTGAATTAATCAAAATACACTTTAGTCAATTGCAAAATATATATAGAATAATTAAGTTACTATTAAAATGAATATACATAAATTCAATACATATGTAGTATCATATATATTGTAATATATAAAAACTTGAAATATACAAATATAATATCTTACAATATGTAATTAATAATTATGATATAATTAATAAATTGTAATATTATTATACTCTATGTAATTACAAGCATATTGTTATAATATTATAGTTAATACTTTTATTATTACTAATATCAACATCAGTATTATTAATATTATTGTTTCTAATATGAAATTCGATACATGTGACTTGTTGTATCTTAAATAATACTTGTATTATTATTAAATATTACTAGCTTAAGACCCGCGGATTCGCGGGTTTCGTCAATAAAATTTTTAAATATTAATAAATTATGTGTTAGCTCATGCAAAAATGCACTAAAAATAATGTATTAAACGAAGTAAAAATGCAAATTCTTAGTCAAAATATAATTCTTCATAGTCATGGTAAGTGACAATCAACTAATTAATGACTTCTCACTTGGTCAATAGAATAGTCTTATGTTTTAAACAAAAATCTTCCTTTTGGACCGAACTTGGGATTTGTAAACATTGTAAGTGACAATCGTTTATGAAAATATAGGTAATTACTAAGAATATAGAAATAAACACATGAAAAAATTAACTAACTATATTGGATGAGAAGAGTTTAATACAACGCTTGATACTATAATTAATTAAATAATATAATAAAACGCTTTTTAACCTCAATTATAATACAACGCTTGTAAGTAATAACAAACGTCGATCTAGTGGTGACTTGACCGTCGATTAAAGCTTAAATTGAATTTCAGGCATAACATAAACAAAAATATTTGAAGTCAAAGTTTTAAAAGTAAGACCATAAAAAGTCAAACAGGACACTTATTATAGGACGGGGGGAGTATTTATCATAGTGCAACCCATTTTAGATATGATTTGATTGCTTTCTTGTAAGAGAAAAACTTAACACTTGGTCATCACATGGATACTTAGGCAAATTGGAAAAGCCATATGGACAGTTTACAAAATATAAAACAAACAAAAGTTTGGTGACTAATACTCCGTAGTATAATATATAATGTCAATCATTCGTTTTATTTGAACTACACACATAGCAAATGAAAATCTATAACCACCAAAAAATTTGTACAAATGTAAACTATCATATGTCAATACAAATCGACCTAATTGGGTATACGGGTTGCAATGGCCATGTGTACCAGGTTTATTACATTTGGAAAATTTGGACTTACTTGGATATAGCTTTAAAACGCGTTCGATAAAGGTCATCTGAGAATTGGCATCTTTAATACCAGATATTAGAATGTCTTTACCATCAACCGACACCATTTACTCATCAAGTTCGTAGAGAACCTGCAAAACCCAACATCAGTAAATCAACCAGAATGACAAAAGTGCAAAGCATTTATATTTTTATAAAACGCTGGGTAATATGAAATTCGATACATGTGACTTGTTGTATCTTAAATAATACTTGTATTATTATTAAATATTATTATTATCTCTATCAAAATATTTATCATTAATAATAATATAATTATCATTCTTATATAACATTATTATTATTACTTTATCATAATTCTTATTCATATTAGTATTATTACTATTGTTATTATTAATTAATATTATCATAATATTATTATCACTTTTATTATTAATATTTTTAAAAGAAAAATATATTATTAGTACTATTAAAAGTGCATCATTTTATAAATAAAATCATTGTTGTTTAGTACTATTAATATTAATGTATATATATATTAATTTGTAATGTTTATCAATGATATAAAAAAATAAAAACAGATAATTGAATCTGCTTTCTCTCATGATCTCATCTACAGCGATTTTTTTCTTTCTATCTACTCTTGTACGAACCAGAGAATCAGACATCAACATAAAACCAAATTTGTTTAAAGTCTCTATCCCCTTTTTATTTATTTAATTTTTTTCTGTCCTTCCTTTGTTCTGATAGTTGACCTGGTGCATACTACAAACAAATTGACAGAAAGGCAGTCGACAATCACACCAATATTAGACTATATCAATTACTAGTTTAATTCAGTTGAATCAAAACAGAGTTATTTATTTATTTATTTTTTACAGACCGCTACCTCTGTTTGTTCATATTTTTTTAAAAACTTCGAAATCGAGTGAAATTCCAAAATGTAATAATGAGGTTCTGTTAGGAACAATTTGTTTAAACTATCTGTAAAGTTTCAAGATCCAATTTCATTTATCGAGCTTTAATTTCGAAGTCAAAGTTTATGTTTCAAAAAGTCAACTTTTGTTCTTGAGCCAAATTCGATTTTCCTGTTTTGATTTGAGTTAAATTGATGTTTCCAATAGTTTCTAATATTGATTTATAATGTGTTTCGTGTTATGACCTTTGGCTAATACACTCTTGAAATCGAAACACATTTTTTTGTTTTACAAAAGCTGCGACAGCAGCTTGCTGTCTTTTTTTTTTTGTTGTTGTTGTTGTTGTTGTTGTTGTTGTTGTTGTTGTTGTTGTTGTTTGATCTAACTAAATCACCCAACTTAAGTTATTTATAAATTCATTTTTAAAGTCCAAAGTCGATTTGTTAGTTCACGGTTAAGGTGTGGTTTGATTTTGACTAATTGTGTAGAAGAAGAAGTAGAAACAGAAATAAAAGGGATTAAATACAAGTAGATGGCGTATAATTTCAGAAAAATAGACTTGGAGGAATGGTTTGAGGTGTTTGTATATGAGCGGGAGGTCAAAGGTTCGAGTCTCGTTGGGAACTTTTCTTTTTACTCAAAGTTTCAAGGGTATACACTCTTAACATTATTTCTATTATTATTACTATTACTAGTAATTATTTTGATCATTATTATTATTTAATGTTATGATTATAAGTATTAATGTTATTAAGTGTTATCATTGTTATTATTATTACTAATATTAATATATGTATTATTATTATAATTATGATCATTATTATTATTATTAACATTATTATTGAACATAATACAAAATTATTATTATAAATATTATTATTAGTGTCATTTTATAAATTGTTAGTATTATTATTGTTATTATTCACAAAAGTATTAGTGACAATATCATTATTATTATTAATATGATTATTAGTAGGATTATAATCAAACTTATCATCATAACTAACAAATAGATATTTTTATAATTATTAAGGATTAGGTATTATTATCAAAAATTAATATTTTCATGACCATTACTATTAAATTAATCATGTTATTAAAAACTACTGATATTATCAATATTATGAGATTGATTAATGAAAACTATCATTAATATATTTATTAATAGAATTATAAATAATATTATGATTTTTATTAATATTAGTATTAACACTATTATCATTTAAAATATTACCTTAGTATTACTAAAGTACTGTTTTAACTAACAAATAATATACATAAATATATAAATATATTTATTACATATAACCTAACGAAACTTAATATTTTTATATATAAAATGAATATAAATTATTAAAATAAGAATTATAATAATAAAATATATCTTTGTTCAATTACAAGTATAGATATTAATATATATATGGATGATATAGGTTCGTGAATCCGAGGCCAACCCTGCATTGTTCAGTTGTTAAATATCGTCATATGTATTTTTACTACAAAATACAGTACGGTGAGTTTCATTTGCCTTTTTACCCTTTATATTTTTGGGCTGAGAATACATGCGCAATTTGTATAAATGATTTACAAAATAGACACGAGTACGTGAAACTACATTCTATGATTGAATTATTGAAATCGAATATGCCCCTTTTTATTAAGTCTGGTAATCTAAGAATTAGGGAACAGACACCCTAATTGACGCGAATCCTAAAGATAGATCTATCGGGCCCAACAAGCCCCATCCAAAGTACCGGTTGTTTTAGTACTTCGAAATTTATATCATGTCCGAAGGAGGATCCCGGAATGATGGGGATATTCTTATATGCATATTGTGAATGTCGGTTACCAGGTGTTCACCATATGAATGATTATTTTTGTCTCTATGCATGGGACGTATATTTATGAGAAATGAAAATCTTGTGGTCTATTAAAATGATGGAAATGATTACTTATGTTAAACAAATGAACTCACCAACCTTTTGGTTGACACTTTAAAGCATGTTTATTCTCAGATATGAAAGAAATCTTCCGCTGTGCATTTGCTCATCTTAGAGATATTACTTGGAGTCATTCATGACATATTTCAAAAGGCGTTGTATTCGAGTCATTGAGTTCATCAAGATTATTATTTAGGCAATTATAGTTGGATATATTATGAAATGATATGCATGCCGTCAACTTTCGATGTAAAGCAAGTTTGTCTTTTAAAAATGAATGCAATGTTTGTAAAATGTATCATATAGAGGTCAAGTACCTCGCGATGTAATCAACTATTATGAATCGTTTATAATCGATATGGACTTCGTCCGGATAGATTAGGACGGGTCATGAAACAATGCCCGAATAAAACCCGAACAAATCTCCTTTATTAATCCTCTTGCTTGTATCTTTGGAGTTATTCAAATAAACATATGATAGTTTCTTGCCTCCATAATCTTTTGAAACCGGTACAACTTCACCTTTATCAAGAATACCTTCACAACT
Source organism: Rutidosis leptorrhynchoides (assembly GCF_046630445.1). Lineage (NCBI taxonomy): Eukaryota > Viridiplantae > Streptophyta > Magnoliopsida > Asterales > Asteraceae > Rutidosis > Rutidosis leptorrhynchoides. The sequence continues at coordinate 32,347,767 of NC_092338.1, forward strand.
TGCAGTCAACTTACTTATTGATAAATTCTCTTCTTTTAAATTAGAGTCTAACGAGTTTGGATCTTCTTCGACACCAACAACTGTATCACTCTCCGTCTCGTCTAAAATAATCTCCTTTTCTAGATTCGAGGACACACTTTCTACCTCTACCTGACTCGCTTCTTCAGCTATTTTATCACGATTCTCCATACGATCTGATTCTGATTTCTTCAACCTCGAGATTAAACTTTTCATCGAATCAAAAAACTCTTCCGTATCGAGATTCTCCTTAACGGGCTGACTCTGCTGATAGAATGGTGGTTGATAGTAGGTTTGATGGTAGGGTTGTGGTGGATAGTATGGTTGATGGTAGGGTTGTGGTTCATAGTAAACGGGGCGTTGGTGGTATTGTGGCACTTCATATCGATGATATTGTTGTGACTCGATACAAGGTTGTATACCATATCTCTGGTTTTCTTCTTCAATCCATCGTTGTTTCGCACGCTCGTTGGATTTGTTAACTATATCTAGCGTGTTCTTGAGTCTTTTGAGGGCGATAGCGAGATCATGATTTTGATTACTTTTATCGTCGGCCATTTAAACAAGAAAAGAAAAAAAAATAGTGTTTTTTCCGGATGAACAGTAACCTGACTGATGAACAGTGATTTCTGACAGATGAGCAGTACCTTCAGATGAACAGTTGAACAGTTACGATGAACAATAACTTTTTTTTTTTGAGATAGATATCAAAATCCAAACGTGGAGAGACCCAACTAATTAGAATTAAGATATGGTGGATAGATTATCAAAAATCCAAACGTGGGAGAAACCCAACTAATTGGAATTATGACAGATTAGATCGATTGCTATGAATACCAATTGATAAGGATCAAGGATCCGTTGGAAGACAAACGCTCTTCGCAACAATGTAATTAAAACACAAACGTGTTTTAACTAATAAAATACGTATCGAACTGATACGAAAATATGAGATGCAAACAAAATCACAGCTTTTATTAATTTAATTGTAGGTAGGTAGATAGCTTGATACGTTTGCATACGACTATATATAGCAAAATAATAAGCTAGACTCCTAAACAACTTAACCTATAACTTTTGGACTTTAACTCCTAAACATACGATAATTAATATTATCTAATAATAATTATACATATATACATTAGAGCAAATTTGGGGTACTATTGATAAATAGTACCCCCTCCAAAGCTTTAAAAATTTGTACATTGCCCTTTAACATTTGAACCCACTAGGGATACTCGTGAAATTTTTTTTTTTTTTTTTTTAACATTCCTCTTACCTCCCCTACGACTTTTCCTCAAGGACCCCACAACAACGCTGTCTCGATTTTTTTTTACACTATTTTTTCCCACAAAAAATGTAATCTTTATTACTTTTTTTTTTTACTATTCCTAAACATTCTAAGCTTTGTCATTTCATGTCAATATCATATTAGCTCAAATTCGACCTTCTCATTGTTAAAATCGAATACCATAAACGAGATAACTAAATCGTGACTAATTTAAAAAAAAACGTATTCTTAAATATCAGCTTCGTAGTCGCACAAAGCCCGCAGCGAAGCGCGGGGCACAGAACTAGTTAAATAACAAATAATAATAACTATTTAGACTCCTAAATCTTGTAGGACTTTTCATTCGGGTTCGACATCAACTAGCGTCGTGTGTGGAGCCTTCTACTTGTAGACTTCCTATTATCCTATATTTGTAGTTACTCATCTTTTTGTTAATAAAATTATCTGCTTGCTTTTCAAAAATATATACCTATACCTATAATTATATTTTGGAAAATGTTAGACGTAGCTCTTAGGGTTACATTTAAACATACAAAAAATAATTTTACTCTATTTATATAACTCAAACTTGCCATGAATAACATTAATTTAATGCCAAAGTTATATAAAGGAAGTCAAAATTAAAAAAAAAAAAAAACATTTATACTTTGTAATTAATTAACTGGATATTTCAAACTTAAATTTGTTAGGCTTAAGCGTAACCCTAAAAATTACGTTTAGCATTATCCTTGTATTTTTTAACACAAGAAGATATATTATGGGAGGATTATTTTCGCCCTCTTAACAATGACGCTTAAGTTCCGCCATTGGGACCAATTGCCCTTTGCTAAAGCATGACGTATTTACGGTCAGTCCACTATGTGGTATAATTATTTTTTTAATATTGTTCAGTCACAAAGTATTCATCATTTCAGTGGCTGCCTTAGAATAAAATGATATTACTGTTATAATAATAATAATAATATAGATATGGATAGTCAATTTTGGTGTATACATATAGTCAATTTTGGTACACAAAGTATGTATTTTTATATTGAGATTTTAGGCTAAAAATACTCATGAATGCAAGCATTAAAATGGCACCATTTCTCACACTTACAAAGTGTTTCTTTCTTTCTCTCCATTATCATCTTTGTTCTTACACTTCATTATTAGTATTCTAAATCAAGAATCAAACCACTAAAGGTAGTTATAAGCCTACTGAATTATAACATCAAGAATCAAACCACTAAAGGTAGTTATAAGCCTACTGAATTATAACACGTTATCAGCACGATAATCTTAATACTAAATATGGTTGGCTCTGCCACCAAAATGATATATGGTCGATTATACCACCAAAATGATATATGGTCGGTTATACCACCAAAATGATATATGGTCGGTTATACCACCAGAATGATATAGGTCGGTTATACCACCTGAAAAAATATATGGTCGACACTGTCGCCAAATTTTCATTTATGTTTACTAATATTTATATTTTTGTTATATAACATTTATTTATGATTGCTTACACATGGTCGACACTGTCACCTACTTATCATTTATGTTATATTAAATTTATGTTTAATGTTTATATACTTATGAATATAAATTGACTCTAATTTATCATGATGTTTGTTTTAATTTTTGATAATAGAAAATGTCGAATCTGGAAAAGCTTAAATTTACTCCTTTAGAATCAACTGGAAACAACTACATGCCATGGGTTATAAAAGTAAAAATGCATCTTAAATCAATGGGCATTCTTGAAACCATAAATGAAAACAACACTTGTTCTGAAAAAGAACAAGCTACGGCATGTTGCTTTATTCATCAACATATTGATGAATGCTTACAAAATAATTATGTGACTGTAGAAGATCCCCATGTTTTATGGGAAGGTCACAAAAGCAGATTCAATAATCAAAGAGAAATTTTACTTCCAGCTGCAATGGAACAATGGAGAACATTAAGGTTCCAAGACTTTAAGAAAGGAAATGAATACAGCTCAGCTCTGTATAATACATGTTCACAACTTAAATTCTGTGGACATGAAATTAGTGATGCAGACATGATGGAGAAAACTTTCTCCACAATGAATGCTGCAAACATCACAGTGCAAAGAAATTTGAGAATGCTAAAGTTCAAAACATATCCTGAACTTAATTCATATCTCTTAGTTGCAGAGCAAAATGATGAGCTATTAATGAAAAATCAGCAATCCCGTCCTACTGGTACACTTGCAATCCCTGAAGCAAATACTGCAAATAATTATAAACAGGGACAAGGACGCGGGCAAGGTCGTGGTTATAATAACCATCACCATCATCATGCCAAAAGCCATAACTATGGTAGAAACCATCCTTATGGTAATGGTAATGGGCGTGGACGTGGTCGTGGTCGTGGCCGTGGTGGTCAAAGAAATAGTAATCCACGAAAATATAAATATCAACCACAAAACAAGCCCATTAAACAAGATGTTGAAGAAAATTCTTCTAAAAATTCTGAAGAATCTTGCTACAGATGTGGTAGAATGGGCCACTGGGCTAATACTTGCCGAACATCTAAACATCTTGTTAAGATGTATCAGGATTCGCTGAAAGGTAAAGAAAAGGAAGTAAATTTTGTGGATAATATTGATCCAACAGTCACTGAGAAACCATCTGATTTATATGAAGATTTCTTGAATGTTTAAGTTGTGTGTCTTTTGAAAAATAAACGATTTAATATCGTCTGTCTTTGTCATTATGTTTGCTAAATGTTTCAGTACTATCTATTTGCGTTTAAAATATTGTGTAATATTAATGTACTCACTATTTATTTCTTATATATGAAGTTCAATATGAATTTTGCTGGAATACAACATCAATCAAGTGGTGGAGATCTCTGTATAGCAGACAGTGGAACTACACACACTATACTTAAATCCGAGAAATATTTTATTGATCTAAAACCAACGGAAGGAACTATACATACAATATCAGGACCTGCTAACTTGATAAAAGGGATAGGAAAGGCAAATTTCATACTACCAAATGGTACAAAATTTTTAATAAATGATGCCTTATTTTCTCCCAAGTCAAGCAGAAATTTATTGAGTTTCTCTGACATATACCTTAACGGGTATGATTATCAGTCAGTGACAACAGAAAATGAGAAATATTTAAGTATCACTGACAAGAGTCATGTGGTTGAAAAACTGCCAAGACTTAGTTCTGGATTACATTATACACATATAAATGTACCAGAAATACATATGGTAGTTAACGAAAAATATATTGATCCTGGTGTATTCAGTTTATGGCATAACAGATTAGGCCATCCAGGATCAACAATGATGAAAAGGATTATTGAATGTACTCATGGACATCCACTAAAGGATAGAAAAATCCATCATGATACAATGGTTCCATGTACATCTTGCTCTCTTGGAAAATTGATAACTAGACCCTCACCACTTAAGGTTGAGAAAGAATCACCAATGTTTCTTGAAAGAATTCAAGGTGATATATGTGGACCAATTCATCCACCATGTGGACCATTTAGATATTTCATGGTTCTAATAGACGCATCTAGCAGATGGTCTCATGTTTGTCTGTTATCAAGCCGTAATGTGGCATTTGCAAAATTTCTTGCCCAAATTATTAAATTGAGAGCTCATTTTCCTGATTACACCATTAAAAGGGTGAGACTTGATAATGCTGGTGAATTTACATCTCAAGCATTTAATGACTATTGCATGTCTATAGGAATTGTTGTTGAACATTCTGTTGCTCATGTGCATACACAAAATGGTTTAGCCGAGTCATTGATTAAACGTTTACAGTTAATCGCTAGACCATTGATAATGAGAACAAAACTCCCTGTATCTATATGGGGTCATGCAATTTTACATGCTGCTGCATTGATTCGCATCAGACCAAGTGCAAGTCATAAATATTCCCCCCTACAACTTGCTTTTGGTCAAGAGCCAAATATTTCCCATCTTAGAACATTTGGTTGTGCAGTGTATGTTCCAATTGCGACACCACAACGTACAAAAATGGGTCCTCAAAGGAGGTTGGGAATATATGTTGGATATGAAACATCTTCAATATTAAGGTATATTGAACCTATGACAGGTGACGTTTTTACAGCACGTTTTGCTGATTGTCATTTTAATGAAACATTGTTCCCTAGATTAGGGGGAGAAATGAAAAATAAAGAAAATGATGTTTCATGGTGTGAACCTCAATTAAAGTATCTTGATCCTCGCACAAAAGAATGCGAGACAGAAGTTCAAAAGATAATGCATATACAAGAACTTGCAAATCAATTGCCTGATGCATTTACAGATACAAAAACGGTGACAAAATCATATATACCAGCAGTAAATACTCCAGCTCGAATTGAAATTCCAAAAGCTGGCAATAACGTCACTCATGAATCTTTGCCACGTCAGAAACGTGGAAGACCAATCGGTTCAAAGGATAAAAATCCTCAAAAAAGAAAATCAGCTGATAATGAAGTAAAAGAAAGTGTTCAAGAAGAACCACAAATCAGTACTCCTACTGCAGAGGAGATTGATGATGTCAATACAGAAATTGCAATCAATTATGCATATTCAAAAATATTATGGAACCGAAATGAAATGAAAAATCTTGATGAGAAATTTTCATTTAATGTTGCATATGACATCATGAATAATGATGATGATCCAGAACCAACATCTATGGTTGAATGTCAAAATAGACATGATTGGGCTCAATGGAAAGAAGCAATACGAGCTGAATTAGAATCACTCAATAAAAGAAAAGTTTTCGGATCCATCATTCTCACTCCTAAAGATGTGAAACCTGTAGGATACAGATGGATTTTTATCCGAAAAAGAAATGAAAAAAATGAAGTTACAAGGTATAAAGCTAGACTTGTAGCTCAAGGTTTTTCTCAAAGACCGGGAATTGATTATGAAGAAACTTATTCTCCTGTTATGGATGCAATTACTTTTAGGTACTTAATCAGTCTGGCAGTTTCTAAAAATTTAGAAATGCATCTCATGGATGTTGTGACTGCTTATCTATATGGATCACTTGATAGTGATATATATATGAAGATACCTGAAGGATTTAAGGTACCAGAAGCATCAAATGCAAAACCCAAAGAAATGTATTCGATTAAATTACAAAGATCTTTATATGGGTTAAAACAATCGGGACGTATGTGGTATAACCGATTAAGTGATTACTTGATAAGCAAAGGGTATACAAATAATCTTACTTGCCCTTGTGTTTTCATTAAGAAAACAACATCCGGATATGTGATCATAGCTGTTTATGTTGATGATCTTAACATCATAGGTACAAATAAAGAGATCCATGAAGCCATTCAACTTCTAAAGAAAGAATTTGAAATGAAAGATCTCGGAAAAACCAAGTATTGCCTTGGTTTACAAATTGAGCATATGCCTAATGGTTTACTTGTACATCAAACAACATATACTGAAAAGATAATTCAGTAGGCTTATAACTAACTTTAGTGGTTTGATTCTTGATGTTATAATTCAGTAGGCTTATAACTACCTTTAGTGATTTGATTCTTGATTAAGAATACTAATAATGAAGTGTAAGAATAAAGATGATAATGGAGAGAAAGAAAGAAACACTTTGTAAGTGTGAGAAAATGGTGCAAGTTTAATGCTTGCATTCATGGCTATTTATAGCAAAAATATCACAAGTTTAGGTAATACAATAATATTACTTTTGTGTATCAATAATTGACTATCCATTTATATATATATATTTATATATTATAACACTCCCCCTTGGATAGCAATTTTGTTTGTTGAAGATCAACTGTAAGTTACTGCCTCGTTAAAAACCTTGCTAAAGAAAACCCAGTGGGAAAAACTTTAGCTAAGGGAAAAAGAGTGCAGCATGGAGTTGACTCCCCCTCAAGTAGACATCGCTTCGGTTGTTACATCTTTTGAACATGTCTCATGCCAATGTTATGAACGTGTGTTCTGAAAATAGCAGTTGGAAGTGCTTTCGTGAAAAGATCAGCAGAGTTTTTGCTGGATTGAACATATCTCATTTCAATCTCGTTGTCCTTAATGAGATTTTGAGTGTATGAGAAGAATCTAGGAGGTATGTGTTTGGTTCGGTCACTTTTGATATACCCTTCTTTCATCTGTGCTATGCAAGCTGCATTATCTTCATAGATAATGGTTGGACTTTTATCGCGTTCTAGTCCACAAGAATCAGTAATGATTTGTGTCATTGATCTCAACCAAAAACATTCCCGAGTAGCTTCATGTAATGCAATCACTTCGGCATGATTTGATGATGTAGCAACAAGTGTTTGTTTTTGAGAACGCCATGATATTGCAGTACCTCCATTTAGGAATACATATCCAGTTTGAGATTTAGCTTTATGTGGATCGGATAAATAACCTGCATCAGCATAACCAACCAAATCTTGTTTTGATTCGTTAGAATAAAATAATCCTAAATCAGTAGTTCCTCGAAGGTATCGAAATATGTGTTTGATCCCATTCCAGTGTCTTTTGGTAGGAGCAGAGCTGAACCTTGCCAACAAATTAACTGCAAAAGAAATGTCAGGTCTTGTACAATTTGTAAGATACATAAGAGCTCCAATTGCACTAAGATATGGTACTTCTGGTCCAAGAATATCTTCATGATCTTCACATGGACGAAATGGATCAGTTTCAACATTGAGTGATCTAACAACCATAGGAGTACTTAATGGTTTTGCCTGGTCCATATTGAAACGTTTCAAAATCTTTTCAGTATATGTTGTTTGATGTACAAGTAAACCATTAGGCATATGCTCAATTTGTAAACCAAGGCAATACTTGGTTTTTCCGAGATCTTTCATTTCAAATTCTTTCTTTAGAAGTTGAATGGCTTCATAGATCTCTTTATTTGTACTTATGATGTTAAGATCATCAACATAAACAGCTATGATCACATATCCGGATGTTGTTTTCTTAATGAAAACACAAGGGCAAGTAAGGTTATTTGTATACCCTTTGCTTATCAAGTAATCACTTAATCGGTTATACCACATACGTCCCGATTGTTTTAACCCATATAAAGATCTTTGTAATTTAATCGAATACATTTCTTTGGGTTTTGCATTTGATGCTTCTGGTACCTTAAATCCTTCAGGTATCTTCATATATATATCACTATCAAGTGATCCATATAGGTAAGCAGTCACAACATCCATGAGATGCATTTCTAAATTTTTAGAAACTGTCAGGCTGATTAAGTACCTAAAAGTAATTGCATCCATAACAGGGGAATAAGTTTCTTCATAATCAATTCCCGGTCTTTGAGAAAAACCTTGAGCTACAAGTCTAGCTTTATACCTTGTAACTTCATTTTTCTCATTTCTTTTCCGGACAAAAATCCATCTGTATCCTACAGGTTTCACATCTTTAGGAGTGAGAATGATGGATCCGAAAACTTTTCTTTTATTGAGTGATTCTAATTCAGCTCGTATTGCTTCTTTCCATTGAGCCCAATCATGTCTATTTTGACATTCAACCATAGATGTTGGTTCTGGATCATCATCATTATTCATGATGTCATATGCAACATTAAATGAAAATTTCTCATCAAGATTTTTCATTTCATTTCGGTTCCATAATATTTTTGAATATGCATAATTGATTGCAATTTCTGTATTGACATCATCAATCTCCTCTGCAGTAGGAGTACTGATTTGTGGTTCTTCTTGAACACTTTCTTTTACTTCATTATCAGCTGATTTTCTTTTTCGAGGATTTTTATCCTTTGAACCAATTGGTCTTCCACGTTTCTGACGTGGCAAAGATTCATGAGTGACGTTATTGCCAGCTTTTGGAATTTCAATTCGAGCTGGAGTATTTACTGCTGGTATATATGATTTTGTCACCGTTTTTGTATCTGTAAATGCATCAGGCAATTGATTTGCAAGTTCTTGTATATGCATTATCTTTTGAACTTCTGTCTCGCATTCTTTTGTGCGAGGATCAAGATACTTTAATTGAGGTTCACACCATGAAACATCATTTTCTTTATTTTTCATTTCTCCCCCTAATCTAGGGAACAATGTTTCATTAAAATGACAATCAGCAAAACGTGCTGTAAAAACGTCACCTGTCATAGGTTCAATATACCTTAATATTGAAGATGTTTCATATCCAACATATATTCCCAACCTCCTTTGAGGACCCATTTTTGTACGTTGTGGTGTCGCAATTGGAACATACACTGCACAACCAAATGTTCTAAGATGGGAAATATTTGGCTCTTGACCAAAAGCAAGTTGTAGGGGGGAATATTTATGACTTGCACTTGGTCTGATGCGAATCAATGCAGCAGCATGTAAAATTGCATGACCCCATATAGATACAGGGAGTTTTGTTCTCATTATCAATGGTCTAGCGATTAACTGTAAACGTTTAATCAATGACTCGGCTAAACCATTTTGTGTATGCACATGAGCAACAGAATGTTCAACAACAATTCCTATAGACATGCAATAGTCATTAAATGCTTGAGATGTAAATTCACCAGCATTATCAAGTCTCACCCTTTTAATGGTGTAATCAGGAAAATGAGCTCTCAATTTAATAATTTGGGCAAGAAATTTTGCAAATGCCACATTACGGCTTGATAACAGACAAACATGAGACCATCTGCTAGATGCATCTATTAGAACCATGAAATATCTAAATGGTCCACATGGTGGATGAATTGGTCCACATATATCACCTTGAATTCTTTCAAGAAACATTGGTGATTCTTTCTCAACCTTAAGTGGTGAGGGTCTAGTTATCAATTTTCCAAGAGAGCAAGATGTACATGGAACCATTGTATCATGATGGATTTTTCTATCCTTTAGTGGATGTCCATGAGTACATTCAATAATCCTTTTTATCATTGTTGATCCTGGATGGCCTAATCTGTTATGCCATAAACTGAATACACCAGGATCAATATATTTTTCGTTAACTACCATATGTATTTCTGGTACATTTATATGTGTATAATGTAATCCAGAACTAAGTCTTGGCAGTTTTTCAACCACATGACTCTTGTCAGTGATACTTAAATATTTCTCATTTTCTGTTGTCACTGACTGATAATCATACCCGTTAAGGTATATGTCAGAGAAACTCAATAAATTTCTGCTTGACTTGGGAGAAAATAAGGCATCATTTATTAAAAATTTTGTACCATTTGGTAGTATGAAATTTGCCTTTCCTATCCCTTTTATCAAGTTAGCAGGTCCTGATATTGTATGTATAGTTCCTTCCGTTGGTTTTAGATCAATAAAATATTTCTCGGATTTAAGTATAGTGTGTGTAGTTCCACTGTCTGCTATACAGAGATCTCCACCACTTGATTGATGTTGTATTCCAGCAAAATTCATATTGAACTTCATATATAAGAAATAAATAGTGAGTACATTAATATTACACAATATTTTACATGCAAATAGATAGTACTGAAACATTTAGCAAACATAATGACAAAGACAGACGATATTAAATCGTTTATTTTTCGAAAGACACACAACTTAAACATTCAAGAAATCTTCATATAAATCAGATGGTTTTTCAGTGACTGTTGGATCGACGTTATCCACAAAGTTTACTTCCTTTTCTTTATCTTTCAGCGAATCCTGATACATCTTAACAAGATGTTTAGATGTTCGGCAAGTATTAGCCCAGTGGCCCATTCTACCACATCTGTAGCAAGATTCTTCAGAATTTTTAGAAGAATTTTCTTCAACATCTTGTTTAGTGGGCTTGTTTTGTGGTTGATATTTATATTTTCGTGAATTATTATTTCTTTGACCACCACGGCCACGACCACGACCACGTCCTCGCCCATTACCATTACCATAAGGATGGTTTCTACCATAGTTATGGCTTTTGGCATGATGATGGTGATGGTTATTATAACCACGACCTTGCCCGCGTCCTTGTCCCTGTTTATAATTATTTGCAGTATTTGCTTCAGGGATTGCAAGTGTACCAGTAGGACGGGATTGCTGATTTTTCATTAATAGCTCATCATTTTGCTCTGCAACTAAGAGATATGAATTAAGTTCAGGATATGTTTTGAACTTTAGCATTCTCAAATTTCTTTGCACTGTGATGTTTGCAGCATTCATTGTGGAGAAAGTTTTCTCCATCATGTCCGCATCACTTATTTCATGTCCACAGAATTTAAGTTGTGAACATGTATTATACAGAGCTGAGCTATATTCATTTACTTTCTTAAAGTCTTGGAACCTTAATGTTCTCCATTGTTCCATAGCAGCTGGAAGTAAAATTTCTCTTTGATTATTGAATCTGCTTTTGAGACCTTCCCATAAAACATGGGGATCTTCTACAGTCACATAATTATTTTGTAAGCATTCATCAATATGTTGATGAATAAAGCAACATGCCGTTGCTTGTTCTTTTTCAGAACAATTGTTGTTTTCATTTATGGCTTCAAGAATGCCCATTGATTTAAGATGCATTTTTACTTTTATAACCCATGGCATGTAGTTGTTTCCAGTTGATTCTAAAGGAGTAAATTTAAGCTTTTCCAGATTCGACATTTTCTATTAAAACAAACAACATGATAAATTATAGTCACTTTATATTCATAAGTATATAAACATTAAACATAAATTTAATATAACATAAATGATAAGTAGGTGACAGTGTCGACCATATGTAAGTAATCATTAATAAATGTTATATAACATAAATATAAATATTAGTAAACATAAATGATAATTAGGCGACAGTGTCGGCCATATAAATGTTAGATAATAGAAATATAAATGTTAGTAACATAAATGATAATTAGGCGACAGTGTCGGCCATATAAATGTTAGATAATTGAAATATAAATGTTAGTAACATAAATGATAATTAGACGACAGTGTCGATCATATATTATTCAGGTGGTATTTTTTTACTTCCTTTTCATTATCTTTCAGCGAATCCTGATACATCTTAACAAGATGTTTAGATGTTCGGCAAGTATTAGCCCAGTGGCCCATTCTACCACATCTGTAGCAAGATTCTTCAGAATTTTTAGAAGAATTTTCTTCAACATCTTGTTTAATGGGCTTGTTTTGTGGTTGATATTTATATTTTCGTGGATTACTATTTCTTTGACCACCACGGCCACGACCACGACCACGTCCACGCCCATTACCATTACCATAAGGATGGTTTCTACCATAGTTATGGCTTTTGGCATGATGATGGTGATGGTTATTATAACCACGACCTTGCCCGCGTCCTTGTCCCTGTTTATAATTATTTGCAGTATTTGCTTCAGGGATTGCAAGTGTACCAGTAGGACGGGATTGCTGATTTTTCATTAATAGCTCATCATTTTGCTCTGCAACTAAGAGATATGAATTAAGTTCAGGATATGTTTTGAACTTTAGCATTCTCAAATTTCTTTGCACTGTGATGTTTGCAGCATTCATTGTGGAGAAAGTTTTCTCCATCATGTCTGTATCACTAATTTCATGTCCACAGAATTTAAGTTGTGAACATGTATTATACAGAGCTGAGCTGTATTCATTTACTTTCTTAAAGTCTTGGAACCTTAATGTTCTCCATTGTTCCATTGCAGCTGGAAGTAAAATTTCTCTTTGATTATTGAATCTGCTTTTGAGACTTTCTCATAAAACATGGGGATCTTCTACAGTCACATAATTATTTTGTAAGCATTCATCAATATGTTGATGAATAAAGCAACATGCCGTAGCTTGTTCTTTTTCAGAACAAGTGTTGTTTTCATTTATGGTTTCAAGAATGCCCATTGATTTAAGATGCATTTTTACTTTTATAACCCATGGCATGTAGTTGTTTCCAGTTGATTCTAAAGGAGTAAATTTAAGCTTTTCCAGATTCGACATTTTCTATTATCAAAAATTAAAACAAACATCATGATAAATTAGAGTCAATTTATATTCATAAGTATATAAACATTAAACATAAATTTAATATAACATAAATGATAAGTAGGTGACAGTGTCGACCATGTGTAAGCAATCATAAATAAATGTTATATAGCAAAAATATAAATATTAGTAAACATAAATGAAAATTTGGCGACAGTGTCGACCATATATTTTTTCAGGTGGTATAACCGACCTATATCATTCTGGTGGTATAACCGACCATATATCATTTTGGTGGTATAACCGACCATATATCATTTTGGTGGCAGAGCCAACCATATTTAGTATTAAGATTATCGTGCTGATAACGTGTTATAATTCAGTAGGCTTATAACTACCTTTAGTGGTTTGATTCTTGATGTTATAATTCAGTAGGCTTATAACTACCTTTAGTGATTTGATTCTTGATTAAGAATACTAATAATGAAGTGTAAGAACAAAGATGATAATGGAGAAAGAAAGAAACACTTTGTAAGTGTGTGAAATGGAAACCCCAAACCCTATACCTGAGTTAAGGGTATCTCCTTTCTCTCGAAGACAATGAAAGCGATTATGGGTTTCACAAGTTGCTTCATCTCCGATTGATGTCGGAAAGTGGTATTTGTGATCTACACTATTTGCTCTTGCCGTTTTTAAGCGATTGGGGTTTTCCCTTTTCACTCCGGCCGATTTTCGTGACGAGAAAGTGAAAGGAGACTTACCTCTGACCTTTTTATGGTCGATTGTTGAGGCGCCGCTGCTGGTAACCTCATGGTGGCCACCGGCTGCTACTCCTTTCGCTATTGCCGTCACCGTTTTGCTGTCTTTCCGGTTGCTCCACCATTCGGGGTAACCAATGATCTTAAAACAGTTCTTTTTAATATGTTTTGCCTTACCATAATGTGTACACTTTAACACTGGTGGCTCGTGGTGGCTTATGGCAATGTTTTTTGCTTTGATGGTTGAATGCTCTGTTGCCCCACCTTGTAACGATTTTTTGTTTGATCTTGTTCCAAGAGGTGGTTGATATAGAACATCAAGATAAGTAATCAAGCTACCGTCTGCTTTAGACATGGCAGCTTGATTCAAGAAGGTGAATTTCTGCTGCTGTATTCTTAAGCTACTGTCACAATTGACATGGCAGCTTAATTCTGGTAAATGATTGAAGCTTAACATGAGTGTATTGATCTTGAATCTACACTGTTAGCTCTGATACCATGTTATTTAAGAGAATTAAAGAGTTTAAAATGTAATTATAATGACCAGTATTATTTCATAAGCTTGAATTGTTACAGATTACATTGGCTAAGTGTTGTATATATGAACACAAAAGCTAACAGCTAATTCCTAAAAATGTTAGCTCCATAAATACTTTTGGAACCCTTTATCATTTGAGGAAATGCTGCGTGATTTAGATCCGTTAGTTTGACATATTGTTGTTGTTGAAGTGATCATGTGACTTGTCTAAACTGGGAAAGGATGAAACTAGTTTTTTGATCCCAAAAGTCGAATTACCAAATAAGGTAATTTGACTCTTTTGTTGATGCATTCTAACAAGATATGTCTTTTTTATAAGGAAAATAACATAAAACAACTGTTAACACTTTTTTTTTTAAAGGAAAGGCAGATATAATATATAAAAAAAACCTCACTATACATGTACATGCATTCAGCCCAACTTGGGGTTACAAGCAATGATCAAATATAAGATGAGCCACTTTTAAAATATATTTTTATTAGTAGAATATGGAATAACTGTTATAATAATAATAATAATATAGATATGGATAGTCAATTTTGGTGTATACATATAGTCAATTTTGGTACACAAAGTATGTATTTTTATATTGAGATTTTAGGCTATAAATACTCATGAATGCAAGCATTAAACTTGCACCATTTCTCACACTTACAAAGTGTTTCTTTCTTTCTCTCCATTATCATCTTTGTTCTTACACTTCATTATTAGTATTCTAAATCAAGAATCAAATCACTAAAGGTAGTTATAAGCCTACTGAATTATAACATCAAGA
Source organism: Rutidosis leptorrhynchoides (assembly GCF_046630445.1). Classification (NCBI taxonomy): domain Eukaryota; kingdom Viridiplantae; phylum Streptophyta; class Magnoliopsida; order Asterales; family Asteraceae; genus Rutidosis; species Rutidosis leptorrhynchoides. The sequence continues at coordinate 32,363,043 of NC_092338.1, forward strand.
ATCAAACCACTAAAGGTAGTTATAAGCCTACTGAATTATAACATCAAGAATCAAACCACTAAAGGTAGTTATAAGCCTACTGAATTATAACACGTTATCAGCACGATAATCTTAATACTAAATATGGTTGGCTCTGCCACCAAAATGATATATGGTCGGTTATACCACCAAAATGATATATGGTCGGTTATACCACCAAAATGATATATGGTCGGTTATACCACCAGAATGATATAGGTCGGTTATACCACCTGAAAAAATATATGGTCGACACTGTCGCCAAATTTTCATTTATGTTTACTAATATTTATATTTTTGTTATATAACATTTATTTATGATTGCTTACACATGGTCGACACTGTCACCTACTTATCATTTATGTTATATTAAATTTATGTTTAATGTTTATATACTTATGAATATAAATTGACTCTAATTTATCATGATGTTTGTTTTAATTTTTGATAATAGAAAATGTCGAATCTGGAAAAGCTTAAATTTACTCCTTTAGAATCAACTGGAAACAACTACATGCCATGGGTTATAAAAGTAAAAATGCATCTTAAATCAATGGGCATTCTTGAAACCATAAATGAAAACAACACTTGTTCTGAAAAAGAACAAGCTACGGCATGTTGCTTTATTCATCAACATATTGATGAATGCTTACAAAATAATTATGTGACTGTAGAAGATCCCCATGTTTTATGGGAAGGTCTCAAAAGCAGATTCAATAATCAAAGAGAAATTTTACTTCCAGCTGCAATGGAACAATGGAGAACATTAAGGTTCCAAGACTTTAAGAAAGTAAATGAATACAGCTCAGCTCTGTATAATACATGTTCACAACTTAAATTCTGTGGACATGAAATTAGTGATGCAGACATGATGGAGAAAACTTTCTCCACAATGAATGCTGCAAACATCACAGTGCAAAGAAATTTGAGAATGCTAAAGTTCAAAACATATCCTGAACTTAATTCATATCTCTTAGTTGCAGAGCAAAATGATGAGCTATTAATGAAAAATCAGCAATCCCGTCCTACTGGTACACTTGCAATCCCTGAAGCAAATACTGCAAATAATTATAAACAGGGACAAGGACGCGGGCAAGGTCATGGTTATAATAACCATCACCATCATCATGCCAAAAGCCATAACTATGGTAGAAACCATCCTTATGGTAATGGTAATGGGCGTGGACGTGGTCGTGGTCGTGGCCGTGGTGGTCAAAGAAATAGTAATCCACGAAAATATAAATATCAACCACAAAACAAGCCCATTAAACAAGATGTTGAAGAAAATTCTTCTAAAAATTCTGAAGAATCTTGCTACAGATGTGGTAGAATGGGCCACTGGGCTAATACTTGCCGAACATCTAAACATCTTGTTAAGATGTATCAGGATTCGCTGAAAGGTAAAGAAAAGGAAGTAAATTTTGTGGATAATATTGATCCAACAGTCACTGAGAAACCATCTGATTTATATGAAGATTTCTTGAATGTTTAAGTTGTGTGTCTTTTGAAAAATAAACGATTTAATATCGTCTGTCTTTGTCATTATGTTTGCTAAATGTTTCAGTACTATCTATTTGCGTTTAAAATATTGTGTAATATTAATGTACTCACTATTTATTTCTTATATATGAAGTTCAATATGAATTTTGCTGGAATACAACATCAATCAAGTGGTGGAGATCTCTGTATAGCAGACAGTGGAACTACACACACTATACTTAAATCCGAGAAATATTTTATTGATCTAAAACCAACGGAAGGAACTATACATACAATATCAGGACCTGCTAACTTGATAAAAGGGATAGGAAAGGCAAATTTCATACTACCAAATGGTACAAAATTTTTAATAAATGATGCCTTATTTTCTCCCAAGTCAAGCAGAAATTTATTGAGTTTCTCCGACATATACCTTAACGGGTATGATTATCAGTCAGTGACAACAGAAAATGAGAAATATTTAAGTATCACTGACAAGAGTCATGTGGTTGAAAAACTGCCAAGACTTAGTTCTGGATTACATTATACACATATAAATGTACCAGAAATACATATGGTAGTTAACGAAAAATATATTGATCCTGGTGTATTCAGTTTATGGCATAACAGATTAGGCCATCCAGGATCAACAATGATGAAAAGGATTATTGAATGTACTCATGGACATCCACTAAAGGATAGAAAAATCCATCATGATACAATGGTTCCATGTACATCTTGCTCTCTTGGAAAATTGATAACTAGACCCTCACCACTTAAGGTTGAGAAAGAATCACCAATGTTTCTTGAAAGAATTCAAGGTGATATATGTGGACCAATTCATCCACCATGTGGACCATTTAGATATTTCATGGTTCTAATAGACGCATCTAGCAGATGGTCTCATGTTTGTCTGTTATCAAGCCGTAATGTGGCATTTGCAAAATTTCTTGCCCAAATTATTAAATTGAGAGCTCATTTTCCTGATTACACCATTAAAAGGGTGAGACTTGATAATGCTGGTGAATTTACATCTCAAGCATTTAATGACTATTGCATGTCTATAGGAATTGTTGTTGAACATTCTGTTGCTCATGTGCATACACAAAATGGTTTAGCCGAGTCATTGATTAAACGTTTACAGTTAATCGCTAGACCATTGATAATGAGAACAAAACTCCCTGTATCTATATGGGGTCATGCAATTTTACATGCTGCTGCATTGATTCGCATCAGACCAAGTGCAAGTCATAAATATTCCCCCCTACAACTTGCTTTTGGTCAAGAGCCAAATATTTCCCATCTTAGAACATTTGGTTGTGCAGTGTATGTTCCAATTGCGACACCACAACGTACAAAAATGGGTCCTCAAAGGAGGTTGGGAATATATGTTGGATATGAAACATCTTCAATATTAAGGTATATTGAACCTATGACAGGTGACGTTTTTACAGCACGTTTTGCTGATTGTCATTTTAATGAAACATTGTTCCCTAGATTAGGGGGAGAAATGAAAAATAAAGAAAATGATGTTTCATGGTGTGAACCTCAATTAAAGTATCTTGATCCTCGCACAAAAGAATGCGAGACAGAAGTTCAAAAGATAATGCATATACAAGAACTTGCAAATCAATTGCCTGATGCATTTACAGATACAAAAACGGTGACAAAATCATATATACCAGCAGTAAATACTCCAGCTCGAATTGAAATTCCAAAAGCTGGCAATAACGTCACTCATGAATCTTTGCCACGTCAGAAACGTGGAAGACCAATCGGTTCAAAGGATAAAAATCCTCGAAAAAGAAAATCAGCTGATAATGAAGTAAAAGAAAGTGTTCAAGAAGAACCACAAATCAGTACTCCTACTGCAGAGGAGATTGATGATGTCAATACAGAAATTGCAATCAATTATGCATATTCAAAAATATTATGGAACCGAAATGAAATGAAAAATCTTGATGAGAAATTTTCATTTAATGTTGCATATGACATCATGAATAATGATGATGATCCAGAACCAACATCTATGGTTGAATGTCAAAATAGACATGATTGGGCTCAATGGAAAGAAGCAATACGAGCTGAATTAGAATCACTCAATAAAAGAAAAGTTTTCGGATCCATCATTCTCACTCCTAAAGATGTGAAACCTGTAGGATACAGATGGATTTTTGTCCGAAAAAGAAATGAGAAAAATGAAGTTACAAGGTATAAAGCTAGACTTGTAGCTCAAGGTTTTTCTCAAAGACCGGGAATTGATTATGAAGAAACTTATTCTCCTGTTATGGATGCAATTACTTTTAGGTACTTAATCAGTCTGGCAGTTTCTAAAAATTTAGAAATGCATCTCATGGATGTTGTGACTGCTTATCTATATGGATCACTTGATAGTGATATATATATGAAGTTACCTGAAGGATTTAAGGTACCAGAAGCATCAAATGCAAAACCCAAAGAAATGTATTCGATTAAATTACAAAGATCTTTATATGGGTTAAAACAATCGGGACGTATGTGGTATAACCGATTAAGTGATTACTTGATAAGCAAAGGGTATACAAATAACCTTACTTGCCCTTGTGTTTTCATTAAGAAAACAACATCCGGATATGTGATCATAGCTGTTTATGTTGATGATCTTAACATCATAGGTACAAATAAAGAGATCTATGAAGCCATTCAACTTCTAAAGAAAGAATTTGAAATGAAAGATCTCGGAAAAACCAAGTATTGCCTTGGTTTACAAATTGAGCATATGCCTAATGGTTTACTTGTACATCAAACAACATATACTGAAAAGATTTTGAAACGTTTCAATATGGACAAGGCAAAACCATTAAGTACTCCTATGGTTGTTAGATCACTCAATGTTGAAGCTGATCCATTTCGTCCATGTGAAGATCAAGAAGACATTCTTGGACCAGAAGTACCATATCTTAGTGCAATTGGAGCTCTTATGTATCTTACAAATTGTACAAGACCTGACATTTCTTTTGCAGTTAATTTGTTGGCAAGGTTCAGCTCTGCTCCTACCAAAAGACACTGGAATGGGATCAAACACATATTTCGATACCTTCGAGGAACTACTGATTTAGGATTATTTTATTCTAACGAATCAAAACAAGATTTGGTTGGTTATGCAGATGCAGGTTATTTATCTGATCCACATAAAGCTAAATCTCAAACTGGATATGTATTCCTAAATGGAGGTACTGCAATATCATGGCGTTCTCAAAAACAAACACTTGTTGCTACATCGTCAAATCATGCCGAAGTGATTGCATTACATGAAGCTACTCGAGAATGTTTTTGGTTGAGATCAATGACACAACTCATTACTGATTCTTGTGGACTAGAACGCGATAAAAGTCCAACAACTATCTATGAAGATAATGCAGCTTGCATAGCACAGATGAAAGAAGGGTATATCAAAAGTGACCGAACAAAACACATACCACCTAGATTCTTCTCATACACTCAAAATCTCATTAAGGACAACCAGATTGAAATGAGATATGTGCAATCTAGCAAAAACTCTGCTGATCTTTTCACGAAAGCACTTCCAACTGCTATTTTCAGAACACACGTTCATAACATTGGCATGAGACATGTTCAAAAGATGTAACAGCTGAAGCGATGTCTACTTGAGGGGGAGTCAACTCCATGCTGCACTCTTTTTCCCTTAGCTAAAGTTTTTCCCCACTGGGTTTTCTTTAGCAAGGTTTTTAACGAGGCAGTAATTTATAGTTGATCTTCAACAAAATAAAATTGCTATCCAAGGGGGAGTGTTATAATAATAATAATAATATAGATATGGATAGTCAATTTTGGTGTATACATATAGTCAATTTTGGTACACAAAGTATGTATTTTTATATTGAGATTTTAGGCTATAAATACTCATGAATGCAAGCATTAAACTTGCACCATTTCTCACACTTACAAAGTGTTTCTTTCTTTCTCTCCATTATCATCTTTGTTCTTACACTTCATTATTAGTATTCTAAATCAAGAATCAAATCACTAAAGGTAGTTATAAGCCTACTGAATTATAACATCAAGAATCAAACCACTAAAGGTAGTTATAAGCCTACTGAATTATAACATCAAGAATCAAACCACTAAAGGTAGTTATAAGCCTACTGAATTATAACAATAACTAATTAAAAATGATAATAACAGAAACGGGATTATGTCGCTAAGCGTATTCACATTGGCGGCCGTTAGTGCAGTGACAAAACAAACGTCGGCCGGCCACAAGGTAATTGGACGGATCCGTTTTATAGTTAGTTAGCCCAACAAACGTAAGCGTGGGACGGTCGTACCCCATCCACTAGCCGAAAATGTTTTAATACTTTTATCATGATGACTCAAAAACTAGCTCAAATTGGAATCCACTAAGAAACTTATTAGTTTATTATTAACATTTCAGGTGCAACCTCATTGGGTTGTTGAATAAGTTTTTGTAAAAATCATGTAAATGTATTAATCCTCGACGGGTACCGGAATGGGCTTAATTAACGTGATATCCGATAATCCCGTCTAAGATGACGATTAATTTTCATATGGTTAAAGTGTTAAACATTCAACGCGGTAATATACTCCGTATATCAAGCTTAAGTTGTTCGCATGAGCGTTAGATGTGGGAGGTACAAATAAAGAGATCCATGAAGCCATTCAACTTCTAAAGAAAGAATTTGAAATGAAAGATCTCGGAAAAACCAAGTATTGCCTTGGTTTACAAATTGAGCATATGCCTAATGGTTTACTTGTACATCAAACAACATATACTGAAAAGATTTTGAAACGTTTCAATATGGACAAGGCAAAACCATTAAGTACTCCTATGGTTGTTAGATCACTCAATGTTGAAGCTGATCCATTTCGTCCATGTGAAGATCAAGAAGACATTCTTGGACCAGAAGTACCATATCTTAGTGCAATTGGAGCTCTTATGTATCTTACAAATTGTACAAGACCTGACATTTCTTTTGCAGTTAATTTGTTGGCAAGGTTCAGCTCTGCTCCTACCAAAAGACACTGGAATGGGATCAAACACATATTTCGATACCTTCGAGGAACTACTGATTTAGGATTATTTTATTCTAACGAATCAAAACAAGATTTGGTTGGTTATGCAGATGCAGGTTATTTATCTGATCCACATAAAGCTAAATCTCAAACTGGATATGTATTCCTAAATGGAGGTACTGCAATATCATGGCGTTCTCAAAAACAAACACTTGTTGCTACATCGTCAAATCATGCCGAAGTGATTGCATTACATGAAGCTACTCGGGAATGTTTTTGGTTGAGATCAATGACACAAATCATTACTGATTCTTGTGGACTAGAACGCGATAAAAGTCCAACAATTATCTATGAAGATAATGCAGCTTGCATAGCACAGATGAAAGAAGGGTATATCAAAAGTGACCGAACCAAACACATACCTCCTAGATTCTTCTCATACACTCAAAATCTCATTAAGGACAACGAGATTGAAATGAGATATGTTCAATCCAGCAAAAACTCTGCTGATCTTTTCACGAAAGCACTTCCAACTGCTATTTTCAGAACACACGTTCATAACATTGGCATGAGACATATTCAAAAGATGTAACAGCTGAAGCGATGTCTACTTGAGGGGGAGTCAACTCCATGCTGCACTCTTTTTCCCTTAGCTAAAGTTTTTTCCCACTGGGTTTTCTTTAGCAAGGTTTTTAACGAGGCAGTAATTTATAGTTGATCTTCAACAAAATAAAATTGCTATCCAAGGGGGAGTGTTATAATAATAATAATAATATAGATATGGATAGTCAATTTTGGTGTATACATATAGTCAATTTTGGTACACAAAGTATGTATTTTTATATTGAGATTTTAGGCTATAAATACTCATGAATGCAAGCATTAAAATGGCACCATTTCTTACACTTACAAAGTGTTTCTTTCTTTCTCTCCATTATCATCTTTGTTCTTACACTTCATTATTAGTATTCTAAATCAAGAATCAAACCACTAAAGGTAGTTATAAGCCTACTGAATTATAACATCAAGAATCAAACCACTAAAGGTAGTTATAAGCCTACTGAATTATAACAATTACTCTAGATAAGATATCAATCTAATATAAGATACATATTTTTTTTTAAGGCAATATAAGATACTTATACATGATGTAGGTGAGGTTGTGTTACGAACTTACGATTTTACGCAGAACAAACAACTAGTAAAAGACAACTGCTTCCGAAAAACAAACTAAAACAACACTGATTCAATCAAATTTACACTAGAGATTATAAATAGATATCTACTAGCAATTAACACAAAAATGAAGAAGATAATTTTTTGAAGAATAGTAGAATACTAACATAAGAATTTCATGGTTATAATTGATTTTCAACTTGAAGATATTTTTAGTCCAACTGACCAAATCAAATAGATTTCATCTTACTCTAAACTAATACAGACTGGAGTAATAAATTATGGTGAAAGGTTTTGTAAAGATGTTTTATTATAAACTAGGGTGATTTTTTTTAAATTTTGTCAAGAATATAATAATGGCAGAATGTTGGAAGCTTTGACGAGCTCAACATACCCACTATAAAGGATCTAGACTATACTAGACTCACTACACCAACACTTTGACGTTGATTAGCCTTTAATTTTATGAATTCTTAGTGCACAATAGTACTTAGGCGACAGTGTCGACCATATATCATTTAGGCGGTATAACCGACCATGTATCACTTAGGCGGCAGAGCCGACCATATAATAAGAACAACACAAGTGCACTAAGAACTTAAACACAAACTAAGGCTTAATCGGGAAACTTAACAAAGAACACTTTTATTAATACAAAGAAACAATTACAATATTATTGACTCGACTCACACTCTTACTTCTTCACAACTTCTACTTCTAACTCTTCTTTACTTCTTACTTCTTCTCTACTTCACACTTCACTTACTCACACATTACACAAATGAATTACTCATCACCCATATTTATACTACCCCATGAAACATTCTAGAAACTAGATATTTCCATGGATAAATATCTAGATATTTTCTACACATACAAATATCTAGATTTTTCCTATCAAATATTTCTAGATTTTTTCTACCATATTCTAAATTCTAAATATTTTCTTATACATATTAATATCTAGATATTTTACATATATACATCTACTAATACCAAATTTGCATTGTATTTTAACACTCCCCCTTAATGCAAATGTTCTTCCAACGATGTCTTGCAGACCATTCCAAGTGCTTCTCTGAATTTTGTAAACTTCGGTTTACTTAGGCTCTTGGTGAATATATTTGCAACCTGTTCATCTGTCTTTGTTGGCATCGTCTTGATTTTCCCTTCAAGGACCTTCTCGCGAACATAATGATAGTGCACTTCTATATGTTTTGTTCTTGCATGAAAGACCGAATTCTCTGCTAGTCGTATAGCTGATAGGTTATCGCAAAGAAGATTTACTTGATAATCTGTTGATTGATGAAGATCTTCCATTAGTTGTTTCAACCATGTAATTTCTTGTGTTGCTGATGATGCCGATCGATATTCTGCTTCAGTGCTTGACAAGGATACTGTTGGTTGTCTCTTGCTGCACCATGATATTACTCCTGATCCAAGACTAAACATGTATCCAGTTATTGACCGTCGTGTATCATAGTCTCCAGCGTAATCGGCGTCACAATATCCAGTCACGTGACATTCTTTTGTTTTCTTGTATAAAATACCAAAGTTAATAGTGCCTTTAACATACCTTAAGATGCGTCGTACAACATCAAGGTGAGGCTTCTTCGGATTGCTCATGTATCGACTAACCACTCCAACTACATAAGATATGTCTGGCCGGCTTAGTGTGAGATAAATAAGACTTCCGACCAACTTTCGATACATGGTAACATCTTGAAGACTTTTTCCTTCATCTGCTCGTAGTTTTGTATTCGGATCCATCGGAGTTGAGATATGTTTGCAATTAAACATTCCGTACTTTTGTAAAAGATCTCGCGCATATTTCTGTTGTCCCAGAAATAATCCTTCTCTTTTCTGCTCTATTCCGAGTTCAATAAAATGTTTGAGTTCTCCAAGCTCCTTCATATGAAATCTGATAGACAGATTCTCTCTTGTTCTTTGGATCTCCTCATAGTGATCTCCCGTGATGATTAAGTCATCCACATATACTAGCACTATGGGTAGTTTTCCTTGATCTTGTTTCAAAAATATACTAGAATCTGAAGGAGCAACTGTGAAACTACTTTGTACCAAGAACTCGTCAATCTTCCCGTACCAAGCTCTTGGAGCCTGCTTCAAGCCGTATAGTGCTTTCTTTAATTTGCAGACATGATCAGGATGGAACTTGTTCTCAAAGCCTCTTGGTTGCTTCATATAAATGTCTTTGTCAAGTTCTCCATGTAAGAAAGCGTTCTTGACATCCATCTGCCACAGCTTCCAAGATTTGCTAGCGGCTAAAGCTAGTAGAGCTCGAATTGTTGTGATCTTCGCCACTGGACTAAACGTTTCTTCATAATCCAGCCCATATTGTTGAGAAAAACCTCTAGCAACAAGTCGAGCTTTATACCTTTCAATGGATCCATCTGATCGAGTCTTCACCTTGTAAACCCATTTACAAGATATTGGTTTTACATCTTTTGGCTTTGAAACTAAACTCCATGTCTGGTTTTCTTTTAGTGCATTAATTTCTTCTTCCATCGCTTTCTGCCATTCTCGACTTTGCGCTGCTTCTTCATAAGTAGAAGGCTTAATAGGTATTGATTAATCCATATGAGCAGCATTAGCATACCTTGGATTAGGTTGTCTCGGCCTTGTTGATCTCCTTAATTCTTGTGCATGCTCCTCGACTTCCTTTCGACTTGGACGAACCTCCTCGGATATAGATTGATGTACACCAGTTTTTCATGGACTCTTATCCTTAGATTACGACCCTTCTCCTTCTTTTATTGGATCCAATATCTGCTCTTTAGGTTCTTCTTTTTCTTCTGGACCTTCTTCTAATCCATGAGATTCTAGAAGCTCTATCTTTTGAGGTGACCACCATGAAGAAGCTTCATCAAATACCACATTTCTTGAAGTATGACACTTTCCAGTATTTGGATTACAACATCTCCATCATTTTCTTGATTCATCATAACCGACAAAAATGCACCGAATTGTGTGACGATCGCTCCAAATCCATTTGGACGAATACGTCATTCATTGATTTCATTGCGAGGTATTTGACCTCTATATGATACGTTTTATAAACATTGCATTCTTTTGAAAAGGTACACCATAAATGAATATTAAATCAAAGGTTTTCGACATCTGATGATTTCTACATATAAACAACCACCTTATATAATAGTTTACAACAGTACTTCCGTTGACAATGCAGTCTAAATAAGGTACATGGTGATGAATTGGTGAATGCAACGTTTTCTTGAAAAATATGCCATGTAAGACTCCATGCACATAGCTTGTCTATCATATAAGTAAACAGCGGAAGACTTCTAGGGAACCTGAGAATAAACATGCTAACAAGTGTCAACACAAAGGTTGGTGAGTTCATAGTTTTAGTGTTTCGCATAATCTGCATATAAAAGTGGATAACAAGATTTCAGCTGTTTCATCCAGAAACGTTTATCAAAATATTCTACGAAATTGAGCACCCTGGTAACTAAACTTAACGTATATATAATTTGTACCCTTTGTATAATCATCTTAATAATACACGTAAACCAACATGTACGCTTCTCAAATAGCATACGTCCGTTAAAAGGCCAGTGCTCTAGCTCGGACGGGGATATCAAGCCCTATGGATCCATATACTACTACTCGCTCCCACCAGTTCTTATAACTGGCAGTTACTAGTTACCAAAGCTAAGGGATTTTCGGTTCAAACTCAGTGTAGAATTTAGTATGTACTTGTATCCGTTGTGTTTAAAATAAAGTGTATGTATTCCCAGCCCAAAAATATATATTGCAAAAGCATTTAAAAAGGGAGCAAATGAAACTCACGCATATAAATCTAGTATTTTCAGTATTTATAAACAGTCGCATGTATTCTCAGCCCAAAAATATATTGAGTAAAAGGGATCATATGAAACTCACCTTAGCAGCACATACAGTTGTTCATCGTAATGTGACCGAAACTCGGTATATCAAAGAATCGTAGATCTCAACCTAGAGAACATATGTTGGTCAATAAATGTCTATCAAGCTAGGTCAGGTCATAGTGTATCACAATCCTAATGCTCGAGATCGACATACAAAAGTTATCCAAAGTCGTTTCAAAAAGTCAATTTTGACAATAGTTTAACAAAATGAGACGTGCCTTATATAAAGATTCATTTACTCGGTTAGCAATATTTAAAAATTCACTTTATCAATCTCGTAAACAAGTTGTTTAAATCTTAATTGTAGATTCAAAAGCAATTTCAATTAACGTCAATCATAATTCAGTTGATCATATCTTTTAATCCGTTCATCGAAACTATTCGGTGTCTAAATGAAAAGTTATCGATTTTTCGCCAGCTTTCCAAAAACATGTATATCATATACCTTTTACCAGTAATATATGGATTTAATTCATGATTCATTATAAACTGTTTAACGACGAAATTTAGCATACAAGCATTTATAAATATATATACTCGAGTACTAGACATGGATACACTATTAATATATAATAGATAAAATATAAGTACTTACGTATTAATATTGAGATTCAATATTGTAGGAAAGTACGTAGACGTAACGAGATGATAAACACTAGGTTTGATTCTTAAATATATCCCCGAACATTACCCATAACCTCCTTGGCAATAACCCATAATTTCCTTAGCTCTATCCCGCTCTTAAAACCATTTTGAAAGTGACACACTCATAACCTCGTCGTAGTATTTTATGTATAATACTAATTAATAATATTAATAATAATAAGATTAATAATAATATTAATCTTAATAATAATAATAATAATAATAATAATAATAATAATAATAATAATAATATAAATATGGAGTATGATATGTATGTGTGTAAGACAGAGACCAAAATGCTTGAGCTTTTATAGGTGTGGCCTGATTCTGATGCTCATGCGATTGCATGGGTTTTATGCCTATTTGCCATGCGATCGCATGGCCGTCAAATCCAGCTCACATATTTTTTGTAATTTTGTTTGTCGACATAATTTAATATAATATATATAATATATTTAATTTAAATAATTAATTATATATTATATTAAATTCACATGCATAGTTTGACTTGTAATTTTTGTTCCAATAAGTCGTACGTCATCACTTGACTTATGTCCCGGTTCCGGTTTTTCGAGTGTCTCTTCGTACGTTGAGAAAACTTGTACATTACGTTTCGCGACTCGTACCTTTGTCAAAATATAGTCTTAAATTATTCCTAAACTATACCACTCAAAGTATATCTTAAACTTTCGAGTATTTTGGTCATTTACTTCTATAAATCATCGTCTCGTTATTTGTTATTATATATATAATAACATATTGTTTTATGACCAAGTTAATATTATATTTAAATATATATATTCAATATTTAATAAACACGTTTTTAAAATACATAACACAGGTTATTCATATATCTAATTCCAATAGTTAATATTCCTTATTATTGTATGTGTCCAAGTTACGTTATTTAAACAAACACTTTATCATTTGTTCCGAATACCGTTAAAAATGAATGATTTCTCAAATCAACGTGGACCTCTCAATAGAGACCCGTAATGATATCATAATCCTTAAGAGACTCAGTAAATGTCTTTTACTTGAATCGTTTGGCATAATCTTTTAACTCCGTAGTTAAATATATCAATCAGGTAATCAATCAAATAAGATTAATGCACAGTATCATATACCCAACACTTAGTTACGTTTTCAAGTTATAGTATATGTATCTATTTACATATAATTATTTGTGCATCATCGTGAATAAACGAAAGGTAATTGAATAGTTCAAGAATTTTGAGATTCAGTTTAACAGACTTTGCTTATCGTATCGAAATCATATAAGATTAAGTTTAAATTTGGTCGAAAATTTTCGGGTCATCACAGTACCTACCCGTTAAAGAAATTTCGTCCCGAAATTTGAGTGAGGTCGTCATGGCTAACAATAAAAATGTTTTCATGACGTATATGAGTTGATAATTAGAGTTTTATCACCGTTGAATAATATGGATAACACAATCCAATTACTCGAAGAGTATGAGGGAAGTTATCGTAAAAGAGTGAAATGAAGAATATAGATTCATCTTAACTCTTGACATATTAACGATTGATTTTCGTAATTTAAGGAATAGAAAATCTTCATTATCTAAATAAGATTTGATTCTTCGGAATTTAAGGAAACTGGGATTTCCTTTGATTAAATGCGTAATCTGCCTCGATTGCTATGTCTGATATTTTGCTATAAATTAACCTCTTCCGTTTCATTTATTTTCACCACTCCTATAATCTTCTTTCTTATTTCATACTTACAAAAGATTTGTGAAAATGCTTCATCCAGTTCTGATTCTTGATATTTTCTTGGCTATCATATCATTCATTCTTCTTTTTCATCTGCCACCAGAGGAGGTTATTTTCTTCTACTATTACCTTGGGGTTATATTGTTTTTTATTCTCCCGTGTCTTTATATTGCTATACGCATTGATATACACGGTTTGTAATTTCGGGGTTGTTTTCGGGCTTTATATTTTCCATTATATTTCGGAGCTTCATGCTTTCGTTTTCTCTTCCCGACTTTAAGTCAAGCGAATAATGGTTCAAAATTCGTAGATATGGATTTTGAAATGAACATAATTAATGTTCTAAGAAAGAAACGGTAATGGCACAATCTGACTTGTCAAATTACCAGAATACCTCGAAAAAGACCGAATCATCAAGAAAAATATTTTCTTAATATGTTTAGAGGTTAAATAGAATGAAGGAGTTATGTAACATGGTTCATGATGAGGGTATGATCTGTGAACCTTTATCACGTTCCATTAGAAACTCAGCATGACTTACTGTAATATAATCACGTTGATCAAGTGTCATTATATTATATTAACTCATGCTTCAATTCCCAACATTACTTCAAAACATTTATATTTTAAACTTGAAAGTTTCAGAATTTAGAAACTAAAATAGTTTCTTTTATGGTGTAACACAGATATCGTAAAGAGAAAATTGATTTTCGATAAGAATGATTATGAAATTATCTCCAGAAATATGGAGGATATTTATAATGAAAGATACGATGATATCTTAGAATTTCTAATATCAGAGGATGATGAAGAATATTGTCCGCAAGGGTTTAGATTCGGAAGCAAGGTATTCGTTAATGGCTTCAACAGATACTGAATCATTTGGATTCTTTGAAGACAGGTTTTGTCCTTGTGATTTATCCACAGCCTCTTTCATACTTTGCTCAATCCGTTTTCCAGTTCCAAACTTTCTCTTTTTCTCAGCTTTACCACCATACTATTCTTTATCATCAAACTTTTGACTGTTAAGGTCGTTTACAGTTTTTGCTGCTTCATCAACATTTTTCCAAAATTCGGAGAACTAGTTTAGTAGTTTGGGGTGTTTTTCGGAAACTTCACATTCGAAGTATGTAAGTCCAAGAGGTAGACGTTATATGTACACATATAACTGTTGGCGTAGACGTGCTACAAGATTTCAAAATACTGATTGCTAATTCCTGATAGTTGGTATGGCAATTGCCGTTACAAGATGTGGATGAGTACATGATACGGTTTCAATGAGTATAAGGATTTTTTTGAAGGTCAAAGATCAATGAAGTTGTTGATAAATTTACTGCTAATGTGGTGGAACATGAAAGGTTCCCCAGTAACAAAAACGTATATGCCAAAGTTACAAGTCTGAAAGGTCGCCGTTGACTGGTTGAACGGTTGATAATACTGGATACTTTTGGAAAGGAATTGCAAGGTTATTTTCAGTAATAACAATGCTAAAGGATCTTTCACATTTTTGAAGTCAAAGTATAGCTTTGAAAGATGTAGAGATCTAAGAATGATGTCACCCGTTAAATCTTGACTTGGATTCTGATCCGTCAATATCAGAATATGTAATTGAATTTGTATGGAAACGATTGTATATCGCTGTGAGCATAGTTAATAATTTTTGAATCAAAGTTGAAGAATGTACAGTGTAACATATTAATTGTGAACTTAAATATTTCCCGGAAATTACCTACCCGTTAAAGATTTCACAAGTAATATTTTGTACAAAAGAATTTTTATTACCGTCTTTATGAAAATATATGTATGTATATTTTTTTCAGATGTAATACAGATTTGATGAGTTAATATCATATTAAGCTCATTTGATTTTTGACTTGAATTAGAAATGAATAAAACATTAAAGATTTAATAATCTTTACGGAGTATTTCACTAATGTAATCAATACTCAGTTTTATTGATATTTTCTCAGTGAATCATGTTGGTGCTCATGGAACTCTTGCTAACTTCGCAAGGTACGAATGATGTTTTCTAGAAAGTTTCGAATACATCGAAGATGAAAGTATAAAATCAACCATATAATTGAATAATATACTTAGTTTATTATGAAATGGAATTCATTGAGTTGGAAACAGAGATTGTAGTTAACGATGGTTAAGTCATTAACGAAGTATGTACATCATAGCATATTAGTAATATGAATTAACCGAGTAGTACCTACCAGTTAAGATTCACACGTAATAACTTGGTACGAAAAGATTTATTTTGATTTCAAAATTCATATATATTAAATATACATAAAATTTCTTCAGGGGAAATGAGTTAATACTTCATCGGTTATTGTTGCTGGTATTTCTTGGTAACTACGGTGCGTATGACGTTGATGCTCGTGGAACAGATTGTGAAGTTGAGGTTTGCGATGCGGATGTTGTTGGTGGTGGTAATGGTACTGTTGGTGTTGTTGTCGGTGGTACTGTTGATGCCGGTGATGCTGCTGGTGCATGTAACCTTTGCACCATATTCTCCAAAGCCACTACCCGAGCGCGAAGCTCGTTGACTTCTTCTACTACACCGGGATGATTGTCGATTCGGACGAGCGGACGAATAAGATTTAGAATGTGAGATAGTATATAATCATGATTAGATACTCTGGAAATGAGAGAGAAAATGGTATTACGAACAGGTTCGCCGGTAAGTGCTTCAGGTTCTTCGCCAAGAGGGCAATGTGGTGGATGGAAGGGATCGCCTTCTTCTTGTCTCCAATAATTAAGTAGGCTACGAACCTGTGATGAACCGAAAAATTTCGACTAATTTAAACCAATTCTCTTTATGATTTAATATTATGTAAATATATGTATGTATATATATATATATATTATAAGATGTACAAGTAAAAACGACTTTCCTACAGTAAAACATTAATTGCTACAGTAAAAATGACTTTGCTACAGTAAAACACTATTTGCTACAGTGAAACCGTATTTTGCTACAGTGCTACAGTAAAACACTATTTGCTACAGTAAACACTATTTGCTACAGTGAAACACTATTTGCTAAAGTAAAACACTATTTGCTACATTAAAAAAACTATTTGATGTCGACGAACTAGCAAACAAAAACAGAAAAGGCGGCCATGCGATCGCATGGCAAAAACACTAAAAACTCATGCGATCGCATGAGCTACAGTAAATCGAAAAGTACTATAAAAGGTCAGTTTTGCTCGACGTTTTTTTTCATTCTTATTCTGTACTTAAAATTTATATTTATAATTTTAATTATAATTTTAATTTTAAGTTTAATAATAATAAAGTATATTCGAGGGTATTTTTAATTCGGGTTTCAAACCGTTTTAAAATAAGGAAATATTGGGTATTGTTCGGGGTATTGTTCTTGAATCCAAGGCCAACCATACAGTCGTCTACCATCATTACGTCTACGCAATTTGCCTGCAATATTGAGTCTCAATATTGAACTGTGAGTTATAGTCTCCCTTTTTAAATACTTTAAATATTTTTGGGCTGAGAATACATACAATTTATTTTAAACGCAATAAGACACAAGTACATACAAAATTCTACACTGAGTTAAACCGAAAATCCCTTAGCTTTGGTAACTAGTAGCTGCCAGTACATAGGATATGGACTAGTGGGCGCGAATAATTGTATATGGATCCATAGGGCTTGACATCCCCGTCCGAGCTAGAGCGCTAGCCTTTTAACGGACGTATGTTATTTGAGTTTAAGACACGTTGGTTTGCGTGTATTAAAACGAATGGGGTAATTATCACTATAGCGTTAAGTTTAGTTACCAGGGTGCTCTGTTACGTAGAATCTATTGATAAACTTTTGATGAAATCTTGTGGTCTATCTTTATATATGTTTATGACTCGAGCAATTAAACCTATAACTCACCAACATTCGTGTTGACTTTTTAGCATGTTTTATTCTCAGGTCCTTAGAATGCTTCCGCTGTGATGTGCTTGTTGCCTGCATGGAGTCTCTCATGCTTTGTACAAAGTTTATTGCATTCAAAATAAAACTGCGTTGTGTAATAAATAATTGGACTGTGATGTCAACCTGTAAATTAAAGACTTATGTATTTCGGGGTTTTGCTTATACCTAAGCACTCGCCCACATGTTTATAACTTTCTATGTTTAGAAAGTCACTTATTTTAATGAATGCAATATTTTATCAAAACGTATCATATAGAGGTCAAAACCTCACTGTGGAATCAATGATTAACGTGCCGCGTCAATAGCGATTTTGACGGGTCGTTACAGTTGGTATTCGAGCTTGAGGTCATAGGGAACCATAAATTACATTAGTGTGTTTAACTGGTAATTGTTAGGATGCATTAGTGAGTCTGGACTATGACCATATTTGTTTTTACTGATTTTTGCTTATCATTTGGTCAAAAACATTATATGTAATATATTTATATGCTAACGTAATTGTTGTTTCAATTATGTGATAGATGACTTCCTCTAATCCTATCATTTTGTACGACTCGGAATCGGACACTGAATCTATTCTATCCACAACTGAAAAGGGCGTTCCAATACCTATTAAAGAAGAAATTGTGTTAGCCGGGGAATCTCAACTCCCGGTAAACCCAGAGGAGGTTCCAGCTCCACCCAACTCTAGTTTTCCGGAGCCACAGTATCGTTGGCATGGACCCATGATCCCTGGAGTAAACGAGGATCGTCCATTTCTAAACAAATATGGACATTGGTCCAGATATACCGCCGACGGGCGGGTTGTGCCGATTACGCCTGGCAGATTTCGGTTCATGACCACCGGTACATATTCTTGCAGTTCGTCATCATATTCTCCAACACATGAATCAGACAGTTCGTCATCAGACGAAATCAGTAAGGAGGAGGATTTCGCTAATGAAATAAAAGAGATCACTAAGGAGAAATTCCAACTTGCTATAGATAATAAAAACAACCACAATAATAAAAAGTCCTTAATTATTAAAAAGGAACATGACCATTCGATCCGTAACCACCCTTATTGTATTAAACCCACTGAGGCAACGGGTACCTCAAAACCCCAACCAAAAATAAAATACACTGCCAGAATGTCTGTCGGACCATGTGCACACAAACAATTGGCAGAGAGAACCAAATGGGAAGAAGTTTCTGATAGTTCTGAATGAACGACCTCGCAACCATAAATCTTCCATGCGCTATTTTATTGCTTATGTGTGCTACTCTATCTTGTTATGTAGAATAATCATATGTAAAATATCGGTATTGTATGGTATTGTATTATTTTGGTTTATTAATAATAAATGCATGGAATGATTATTTGTATTATTAATACTTATTATTATTATTACATAATAACGTAGTAACTCGCTATAATTTTTCATAGTGGAATATTATTAGGATTTTAGTAGTTAATTCCTAGTACTAGCTATTATGTATAAACTTAACGGGTAGGTAATACCCTAGAAATAATTATAAAATGCTAATAAGAAGAAAAGGCTTTTATAATAATCGGTTCATATTATTAATATGCTACGATTAACTATTGACAACTCATTTTACCTATAATATTCTATATGATTAAATTATATCTGCTGTGTTTATTGAAGAAACATGTCTCAAATGTCGGATGCTGAGTTTGAGCAACTAGTCGAGAAACGTGTGAATGAAAGAATTGCTGCAGCCGAGGCAGCAAAAGCAACAGCCGAAGCAGCAGCCAAAGCAGCAGCCGTAAACACAAACTCACGAAACGGATGCTCATACAAAACTTTTCAAGGATGCAAACCACAGACGTTTAGTGGAACTGAGGGACCAGTCGGTCTAACCCGATGGTTTGAAAAGATGGAGTCCGTTTTCAAAATCAGTAATTGTGCGAACGAAGACAAGTCAAAGTATGCTTCGTGCACGTTGCAAGATGGTGCACTTACTTGGTGGAACAATTATGCTAAAGCAGAAGGAATAGATACGGCATATGATATCTCTTGGGAAGAACTGAAAAAGATGCTAATCGAGGAGTACTGTCCTCGAAACGAGATCAGAAAAATGGAATCTGAGTTACGTAATCTGAAGGTTATCGGCGCGAATCTCAATAACTATGAAAAGCGTTTCATGGAACTAGCCTTGTTGTGTCCCGAATTGGTGCCAAATGAGAAACGAAAGATAGAAATGTATATTGACAGTTTATCGATTAATATCAAAGGAAATGTTACATCGTCCAAACCGAATACGATGCAGGAAGCCATGACAATGGCACACCAACTCATGGACCAGATCACAGAGAGTTCGATTAAGGCACCAATTACCGAAGTCAAGACAACTGAAGGAAAGAGGAAATGGGAAGACTATAAGGGCAAAAGTACTCACCTGAAGAAACAAGAAACTTTTAAAGGTAAACAAGATGGGGCAACTGCAAGTCCAAACTATAAGGGACCCCATCCGTTCTGCAAAAGATGTTACACACATCATGCAGGTTATTGCCAAGTGGTCTGTGATAAGTGCAACAAGAAAGGACATGTGGCGAAAGATTGTTATGCCACCGTTTCTGAAGTAAAGACAAAATCGAACGATGTCAAGAAATGTTTTGGATGCGGGAAGTCTGGTCACTTTATAAATCAATGCCCTGATAAGGAGAAGAACAAAGAACCCACACGTGGGAGGGCATTTAATGTTAGTGCCAGTAAAGCACGTGAGGATCCTAATCTTGTCACGGGTACGTTTACCGTTAATAATCAACTAGCTTCTATTATGTTTGATACGGGTGCTGATAGAAGTTATATGTGTAAAGACTTTAGTTTTAAACTAAAATGTGCATCATTACCTCTAGACGATAAATATACTATTGAATTAGCTAATGGTAAACTGATAAAAGCCGATAAAATTTGCCATGGTTGCGAAATGAATCTTGCTGGTGAAACCTTCAAAATCGATTTGATACCCGTAGAACTAGGAAGTTTTGACGTAATCGTTGGCATGGACTGGATGTCCAAAACAAGAGCGGAAGTTGTTTGCGCTGAGAAAGCAATCCGCATCCCTCGTAAGGATGAAACGTCATTAATGATTTATGGGGAGAAGAGCAACTCAAAGCTGAACTTTATCAGCTGTATGAAGGCCCAGAAACTTATAAGAAAAGGTTGTTATGCTATTCTGGCACACGTAAAGAAGATCGATACTGAAGAAAGAAGCATTAATGACATGCCGGTTGTAAGAGAATATCCCGGAGTATTTCCAGAAGAATTACCGGGGCTACCTCCACACAGATGTGTAGAATTCCAGATTGATCTCATACCAGGAGCTGCACCTGTAGCCCGATCTCCATATAGACTTGCACCTTCAGAAATGCAAGAATTACAAGACCAGTTGCAAGAATTATCGGACCGTGGATTTATTCGTCCTAGTTTTTCACCTTGGGGTGCTCCTATTCTGTTCGTCAAGAAGAAGGATGGATCTATGAGAATGTGCATAGATTACCGAGAATTAAACAAATTAACGATCAAGAATCGGTACCCATTACCGAGGATTGATGATTTGTTTGATCAATTGCAAGGATCAAGTGTTTATTCTAAGATTGATCTACGCTCCGGATATCATCAACTGAGAGTGAAGGAAGAAGATGTTCCTAAAACCGCGTTCAGAACCCGTTACGGTCACTATGAATTTTTAGTCATGCCTTTTGGATTGACTAATGCTCCAGCAGTATTCATGGATCTAATGAATCGCATCTGTAGACCGTATTTAGACAAATTTGTCATTGTTTTTATCGACGACATATTGATTTACTCGAAGAACAAGGAAGAACATGAGCAACACTTAAGACTGGTACTAGAGATACTCAAGAAAGAAGAATTGTACGCAAAATTTTCGAAGTGTGATTTCTGGTTACAAGAAGTACAATTTTTGGGCCATGTTGTCAGTAAACATGGAATTAAAGTTGACCCCGCCAAGATCGAAGCCATTAGTAAATGGGAAACACCGAAGACTCCAACACAAATCCGCCAATTCTTAGGTCTTGCTGGTTACTACCGAAGATTCATTCAAGATTTCTCTAGAATCGCCAAACCCTTAACTGCATTGACTCAAAAGGGAAAGAAGTATGATTGGTCCACAGAACAGGAATCCTCATTCAAGTTATTAAAGAAGAAGTTAACGTCTGCACCCATTTTGTCATTACCGGAAGGAAATGATGATTTCGTGATCTATTGTGATGCTTCACGCCAAGGTTTAGGATGTGTATTAATGCAACGCACAAAAGTCATCGCATACGCCTCACGACAACTAAAAATTCATGAAAAGAACTATACGACGCACGATTTGGAACTTGGAGCAGTAGTTTTTGCACTCAAAATATGGAGACACTATCTATATGGCACCAAGTGTACAGTGTACACCGACCATAAGAGTCTTCAGCATATTTTTGATCAAAAACAACTCAATATGAGGCAACGTCGCTGGGTAGAGTTGTTAAACGATTACGATTGTGAAATCCGTTACCACCCCGGAAAGGCTAATGTTGTAGCTGATGCCCTAAGTCGAAAAGAAAGAGTAAAACCTCTTAGGGTCCGAGCTTTGAATATTACAATTCGTACTGATCTCACAAAGCAAATTCAAGCAGCACAGTTAGAGGCTTTAAAAGAAGAAAATGAAAAAGGCGAAATGAGCAGAGGGTTAGAAAAACAGCTTGAAGTAAAAGCCGATGGAACCCTATATTTTGCTGATAGGATATGGGTACCAAAACATGGTAATCTAAGGCAACTAGTACTAGATGAAGCACACAAAACGAGGTACTCAATTCACCCAGGAAACGGGAAAATGTACCACGATCTCAAGAAGTTTTATTGGTGGCCTAATATGAAGACAGAAATTGCTACTTATGTAAGCAAATGTTTGACGTGTGCAAAGGTCAAAGCTGAGCACCAAAAGCCGTCAGGATTACTGCAACAACCAGAAATTCCGCAGTGGAAATGGGAAAGAATAACTATGGATTTCATTACGAAATTGCCAAGGACTGCAAGTAGTCATGATACTATTTGGGTGATAGTTGATCGTCTAACTAAATCAGCTCACTTTCTACCAATAAAGGAGACAGACAGTATGGAGAAATTAGCACGCCTATATTTGAAGGAAGTAGTTTCCAGGCATGGTGTACCCATCTCCATCATATCTGATCGCGACACCTGATTCACATCACGTTTTTGGCAATCATTACAAAAAGCATTGGGAACTCGATTAGATATGAGCACCGCTTATCACCCACAGACAGATGGTCAAAGTGAAAGAACAATACAAACATTGGAAGACATGTTACGGGCATGCGTGATTGACTTTGGAACCAGTTGGGATCGATACTTACCGTTGGCAGAATTTTCATACAATAACAGCTATCATACGAGCATCAACGCAGCACCATTTGAAGCACTTTACGGTAGAAAGTGCAGATCTCCTATCTGTTGGAGTGAAGTAGGAGAAAGACAACTTACTGGACCAGAAATTATTCACGAAACCACCGAAAAGATCATTCAAATACAACAGCGATTGAAAACGGCCATGAGTCGCCAAAAGAGTTATGCTGATGTAAGAAGAAAACCGCTAGAATTTCAAGTGGGCGACAAAGTCATGTTGAAAGTGTCACCCTGGAAAGGTGTTGTACGATTCGGTAAACGAGGAAAGCTAAGTCCTAGGTACGTAGGACCCTTTGAAATCACCGAAAGAATTGGAGCAGTTGCTTATCGATTAAGGCTACCACAAGAACTTAGTAGTGTTCACGACACATTTCACGTGTCAAATTTGAAGAAATGTTTAGCTGAAGAGGATGTCATAATTCCTCTTGACGAAATACGAATCAATGATAAACTCCATTTTGTCGAAGAACCTGTTGAAATCATGGACCGTGAGGTCAAACAATTAAAACAAAGCAAAATACCGATAGTTAGAGTTCGTTGGAACGCTAGACGAGGACCCGAGTTTACTTGGGAACGTGAGGATCAAATGAAGCAAAAGTATCCACATTTGTTCACTGATATCGCTCATGAAACAGGTACTACTCAAAATTTCGGGACGAAATTTTCTTTAACGGGGAGGTCATGTGATGAACCGAAAAATTTCGACTAATTTAAACCAATTCTCTTTATGATTTAATATTATGTAAATATATGTATGTATATATATATATATATTATAAGATGTACAAGTAAAAACGACTTTCCTACAGTAAAACATTAATTGCTACAGTAAAAATGACTTTGCTACAGTAAAACACTATTTGCTACAGTGAAACCGTATTTTGCTACAGTGCTACAGTAAAACACTATTTGCTACAGTAAACACTATTTGCTACAGTGAAACACTATTTGCTACAGTAAAACACTATTTGCTACAGTAAAACACTATTTGCTACATTAAAAAAACTATTTGATGTCGACGAACTAGCAAACAAAAACAGAAAAGGCGGCCATGCGATCGCATGGCAAAAACACTAAAAACTCATGCGATCGCATGAGCTACAGTAAATCGAAAAGTACTATAAAAGGTCAGTTTTGCTCGACGTTTTTTTTCATTCTTATTCTGTACTTAAAATTTATATTTATAATTTTAATTATAATTTTAATTTTAAGTTTAATAATAATAAAGTATATTCGAGGGTATTTTTAATTCGGGTTTCAAACCGTTTTAAAATAAGGAAATATTGGGTATTGTTCGGGGTATTGTTCTTGAATCCAAGGCCAACCATACAGTCATCTACCATCATTACGTCTACGCAATTTGCCTGCAATATTGAGTCTCAATATTGAACTGTGAGTTATAGTCTCCCTTTTTAAATACTTTAAATATTTTTGGGCTGAGAATACATACAATTTATTTTAAACGCAATAAGACACAAGTACATACAAAATTCTACACTGAGTTAAACCGAAAATCCCTTAGCTTTGGTAACTAGTAGCTGCCAGTACATAGGATATGGACTAGTGGGCGCGAATAATTGTATATGGATCCATAGGGCTTGACATCCCCGTCCGAGCTAGAGCGCTAGCCTTTTAACGGACGTATGTTATTTGAGTTTAAGACACGTTGGTTTGCGTGTATTAAAACGAATGGGGTAATTATCACTATAGCGTTAAGTTTAGTTACCAGGGTGCTCTGTTACGTAGAATCTATTGATAAACTTTTGATGAAATCTTGTGGTCTATCTTTATATATGTTTATGACTCGAGCAATTAAACCTATAACTCACCAACATTCGTGTCGACTTTTTAGCATGTTTTATTCTCAGGTCCTTAGAATGCTTCCGCTGTGATGTGCTTGTTGCCTGCATGGAGTCTCTCATGCTTTGTACAAAGTTTATTGCATTCAAAATAAAACTGCGTTGTGTAATAAATAATTGGACTGTGATGTCAACCTGTAAATTAAAGACTTATGTATTTCGGAGTTTTGCTTATACCTAAGTACTCGCCCACATGTTTATAACTTTCTATGTTTAGAAAGTCACTTATTTTAATGAATGCAATATTTTATCAAAACGTATCATATAGAGGTCAAAACCTCACTGTGGAATCAATGATTAACGTGCCGCGTCAATAGCGATTTTGACGGGTCGTTACAGAACCCATCCCCAATACATCCAGAATAGATGATGGCTAGTTGGTTGATCCATTCCAGTTACACTTTCTTCAGAGTTCAGGAGAATATCCATATCGGAATAGCTGTCGGAATTTAAGGAATTTGAACTAGATACGGGATCCATATTGTATAATTAGATAGATGATTTTTGATATGAAATAGATTATAGAATTTAGTTTGGTATTCTTCAATACATAATTTACATATGTATATATAATACCAAATTCCATAAATCACGGAGAAATTTTCGGAAGATGTCAGGAAAAGTTTACAGTAACAGATACGCTAAGATATGAATTTTTGTCTATACACTATTTATGCAATCAATGCAGCAAAACGTGTCTAGACTTAAGAATGATAAGCATGTAATTTTCGACAAAAAATGATAAGCAAAACTTTTAACATGCAGACACGGTCGAAGTCCAGACTTACTAATGCATCTTAACAACTATCAGTTAGACACATTCATGTAAGACCTGGTTCGCTAGGACCAACGCTCTGATACCAACTGTGACGATCGCTCCAAATCCATTTGGCCGAATACGTCATTCATTGATTTCATTGCGAGGTATTTGACCTCTATATGATACGTTTTATAAACATTTCATTCTTTTGAAAAGGCACACCATAAATGAATATTAAATCAAAGGTTTTCGACATCTGATGATTTCTACATATAAACAATCACCTTATATAATAGTTTACAACAGTACTTCCGTTGACAATGCAGTCTAAATAAGGTACATGGTGATGAATTGGTGAATGCAACGTTTTCTTGAAAAATATGCCATGTAAGACTCCATGCACATAGCTTGTCTATCATATAAGCAAACAGCGGAAGACTTCTAGGGAACCTGAGAATAAACATGCTAACAAGTGTCAACACAAAGGTTGGTGAGTTCATAGTTTTAGTGTTTCGCATAATCTGCATATAAAAGTGGATAACAAGATTTCAGTTGTTTCATCCAGAAACGTTTATCAAAATATTCTACGAAATTGAGCACCCTGGTAACTAAACTTAACGTATATATAATTTGTACCCTTTGTATAATCATCTTAATAATACACGTAAACCAACGTGTACGCTTCTCAAATAGCATACGTCCGTTAAAAGGCTAGTGCTCTAGCTCGGACGGGGATATCAAGCCCTATGGATCCATATACTACTACTCGCGCCCACCAGTTCTTATAACTGGCAGTTACTAGTTACCAAAGCTAAGGGATTTTCGGTTCAAACTCAGTGTAGAATTTAGTATGTACTTGTATCCATTGTGTTTAAAATAAAGTTTATGTATTCTCAGCCCAAAAATATATATTGCAAAAGCATTTAAAAAGGGAGCAAATGAAACTCACGCATATAAATCTAGTATTTTCAGTATTTATAAACAGTCGCATGTATTCTCAGCCCAAAAATATATTGAGTAAAAGGGATCATATGAAACTCACCTTAGCAGCACATACAGTTGTTCATCGTAATGTGACCGAAACTCGGTATATCAAAGAATCGTAGATCTCAACCTAGAGAACATATGTTGGTCAATAAATGTCTATCAAGCTAGGTCAGGTCATAGTGTATCACAATCCTAATGCTCGAGATCGACATACAAAAGTTATCCAAAGTCGTTTTAAAAAGTCAATTTTGACAATAGTTTAACAAAATGAGACGTGCCTTATATAAAGATTCATTTACTCGGTTAGCAATATTTAAAAATTCACTTTATCAATCTCGTAAACAAGTTGTTTAAATCTTAATTGTAGATTCAAAAGCAATTTCAATTAACGTCAATCATAATTCAGTTGATCATATCTTTTAATCCGTTCATCGAAACTATTCGGTGTCTAAATGAAAAGTTATCGATTTTTCGCCAGCTTTCCAAAAACATATATATCATATACCTTTTACCAGTAATATATGGATTTAATTCGTGATTCATTATAAACTGTTTAACGACGAAATTTAGCATACAAGCATTTATAAATATATATACTCGAGTACTAGACATGGATACACTATTAATATATAATAGATAAAATATAAGTACTTACGTATTAATATTGAGATTCAATATTGTAGGAAAGTACGTAGACGTAACGAGATGATAAACACTAGGATTGATTCATAAATATATCCCCGAACATTACCCATAACCTCCTTGGCAATAACCCATAATTTCCTTAGCTCTATCCCGCTCTTAAAACCATTTTGAAAGTGACACACTCATAACCTCGTCGTAGTATTTTATGTATAATACTAATTAATAATATTAATAATAATAAGATTAATAATAATATTAATCTTAATAATAATAATAATAATAATAATAATAATAATAATAATAATAATAATAATAATAATAATAATAATAATAATAATAATAATAATAATAATATAAATATGGAGTATGATATGTATGTGTGTAAGACAGAGACCAAAATGCTTGAGCTTTTATAGGTGTGGACTGATTCTGATGCCCATGCGATTGCATGGGTTTTATGCCTATTTGCCATGCGATCGCATGGCCGTCAGATCCAGCTCACATATTTTTTGTAATTTTGTTTGTCGACATAATTTAATATAATATATATAATATATTTAATTTAAATAATTAATTATATATTATATTAAATTCACATGCATAGTTGACTTGTAATTTTTGTTCCGATAAGTCGTACGTCATCACTCGACTTATGTCCCGGTTCCGGCTTTTCGAGTGTCTCTTCGTACGTTGAGAAAACTTGTACATTACGTTTCGCGACTCGTACCTTTGTCAAAATATAGTCTTAAATTATTCCTAAACTATACCACTCAAAGTATATCTTAAACTTTCGAGTATTTTGGTCATTTACTTCTATAAATCATCGTCTCGTTATTTGTTATTATATATATAATAACAGATTGTTTTATGACCAAGTTAATATTATATTTAAATATATATATTCAATATTTAATAAACACGTTTTTAAAATACATAACACAGGTTATTCATATATCTAATTCCAACAGTTAATATTCCTTATTATTGTATGTGTCCAAGTTACGTTATTTAAACAAACACTTTATCATTTGTTCCGAATACCGTTAAAAATGAATGATTTCTCAAATCAACGTGGACCTCTCAATAGAGACCCGTAATGATATCATAATCCATAAGAGACTCAGTAAATGTCTTTTACTTGAATCGTTTGGCATAATCTTTTAACACCGTAGTTAAATATATCAATCAGGTAATCAATCAAATAAGATTAATGCACAGTATCATATACCCAACACTTAGTTACGTTTTCAAGTTATAGTATATGTATCTATTTACATATAATTATTTGTGCATCATCATGAATAAACGAAAGGTAATTGAATAGTTCAAGAATTTTGAGATTCAGTTTAACAGACTTTGCTTATCGTATCGAAATCATATAAGATTAAGTTTAAATTTGGTCGAAAATTTTCGGGTCATCACAAATTGCCTTCTTATCAAATTTGCTTCGTAAATGATCTGGCACGAAGACGTAGCATACACATCCAAAAACTTTGATATGGTTGACGGTTGGCTTGATCTTCCATAATCTTTCATATGGTGAAATATATCCCAATTTTTTTTGTGGGAGTCTGTTAATCACGTACGATGTTGTCCTCATACATTCAACCCAAAATCTGCCTGGTACATTCTTACCATGAAGCATATTTTGACAAGTTTCGCAAGGTGGCGATTCTTGCGTTCTGCCATTCCATTCTGCTGTTGAGTATTGGGGCGAGTTAATTGCCTTTTGATCTTGTGCTTCTCAAGATACATATTGAACTCAGTCGATAAATATTCTCTTCCATTATTTGTGCGTAAGCACCGGATCTTAGTATTGAGCTCACTTTCTACCTTGTTCTTGAACTCTTTAAACTTCAGAAAAGTCTCCGACTTCTCCTTCATAAAGTAAACCCACGCATATCTTGAGAAGTCATCAATGAATGTCACCATATATTTCATACCTCCAAGTGATGTTTGTTTCACTGGGCCGAAGACATCTGAGTGTATGAGCTCTAGTGGTGTCTTGGACTGATGCACTGACTCCTTGAATGGCAATTGATGAGCTTTGCCAAATTGACATCCATCACATATTGTATCTGTGCTGATATCAATTTGAGGAAGCCCATTTACTATGTGTTTTACCATCATCTCCTTTAACTTATTGTAGCCCACATGCCCAAGACGTTCATGCCAAAGATCAGCCGTCTCATTCTTTCGAGTCTTATCCACATATGCTGTTTCAGCAGATAGTACATAGACCGACTCTATTCTTCTTCCTTGCATAATTAGATTGCCAATCACCTTCACTCTCTTGAATACGGACACATCTTCTGGTACAAAGAGCACATAATTCCCTTCTGCTATCAATTGTGGTACTGACAGTAAATTCTTCTTTAGGCCAGGGACAAGATACACCTTCTCGAGTTGGAGCTTATGAGAGTCGCCTTCATTTTGAATTATTGTCTTTCCAAAGTGAGAAATAGACAACCTTGAATTGTTGGCTGTCAACACGAATCTCTTTCCTTTGTAATCCTCCATTTCTTGCAGCTTCGTCCCATCGTTGGTCATATGATTTGAGCACCCAGAATCGATGATCTAATCATCTTTGTAGTTTATTTTTGACTTTAAAGTTGTTGTAAGAGCTTGATCATCTATGTCAGCTTCAACAGAGAGTCCAGCTTCTGCATCCCAAGTTTCCTCATTAATGGATGCTTCGAATGTGACCTCTTTCTTCTCATCTCTTGCGGCGGCCACATTTCCTTCGAAAGTTCGCCTTCTGGGGAATCTACAATCTCGAGCAAAATGACCCTTCTTGTAGTGACCCGAACTTTTCCATGTTTATATATATATCAAATGAAATTGTTATTTACATGATTAAGTGTTTCTAACATGTTAAGCAATCAAACTTGTTAAGACTTGATTAATTGAAATAGGTTTCATATAGACAATTGACCACCCAAGTTGACCGGTGATTCACGAACGTTAAAACTTGTAAAAACTATACGATGACATATATATAGTTATATATATAGTTAATATGATTTTATTATAAGTATGTATCTTATTAGGTATTTTAACAATGAGTTATATACATAAAAATGAGACTATTAATTTAAGAAACTCGAAAACGATATATATAACGATTATCGTTATAACAACGTCTTACTAGGTACATATGAATCATATTAAGATATTGATACACTTGGTTAATTATGTTAAATGATAAGTAAATATATTATTAAGTGTATTAACAATGAAATACATATGTAAAAATAAGACTACTAACTTAATGATTTCGAAACGAGACATATATGTAACGATTATCGTTGTAACAACATTTAACTGTATATATATCATACTAAGATATATTATATATCATAATATCATGATAATATAACAATTTAACATCTCATTTGTTATAATAAACAATGGGTTAACAACATTCAACAAGATCGTTAACCTAAAGGTTTCAAAACAACATTTGCATGTAACGACTAACGATGACTTAACGACTCAGTTAAAATGTATATACATGTAGTGTTTTAATATGTATTCATACACTTTTGAAAGACTTCAAGACACTTATCAAAATACTTCTACTTAACAAAAATGCTTACAATTACATCCTCGTTCAGTTTCATCAACAATTCTACTCGTATGCACCCGTATTCGTACTCGTACAATACACAGCTTTTAGATGTATGTACTATTGGTATATACACTACAATGATCAGCTCTTAGCAGCCCATGTGATTCACCTAACATATGTGGGAACCATCATTTGGCAACTAGCATGAAATATCTCATAAAATTACAAAAATATGAGTAATCATTCATGACTTATTTACATGAAAACAAAATTACATATCCTTTATATCTAATCCATACACCAACGATCAAAAACACCTACAAACACTTTCATTCTTCAATTTTCTTCATCTAATTGATCTCTCTCAAGTTCTATCTTCAAGTTCTAAGTGTTCTTCATAAATTCCAAAAGTTCTAGTTTCATAAAATCAAGAATACTTCCAAGATTGCAAGTTTACTTCCAAGTTTTCTAAATCCATTCCAAGTAATCATCCAAGATCAAGAAACCTTTGTTACTTACAGTAGGTTATCTTTCTAATACAACGTAATAATCATATTCAAACTTTAATTCAATTTCTATAACTATAACAATCTTATTTCGAGTGGAAATCTTACTTGAAATTGTTTTCGTGTCATGATTCTGCTTCAAGAACTTTCAAGCCATCCAAGGATCCTTTGAAGCTAGATCTATTTTTTCATTTCCAGTAGGTTTATCCAAGGAACTTGAGGTAGTAATGATGTTCATAACATCATTCGATTCATACATATAAAGCTATCTTATTCGAAGGTTTAAACTTGTAATCACTAGAACATAGTTTAGTTAATTCTAAACTTGTTAACAAATAAAAGTTAATCCTTCTAACTTGACTTTTAAAATCAACTAAACACATGTTCTATATCTATATGATATGCTAACTTAATGATTTAAAACCTGGAAACACGAAAAACACCGTAAAACCGGATTTACGCCGTCGTAGTAACACCGCGGGCTGTTTTGGGTTAGTTAATTAAAAACTATGATAAACTTTGATTTAAAAGTTGTTATTCTGGGAAAATGATTTTTATTATGAACATGAAACTATATCCAAAAATTATGGTTAAACTCAAAGTGGAAGTATGTTTTCTAAAATGGTCATCTAGACGTCGTTCTTTCGACTGAAATGACTACCTTTACAAAAACGACTTGTAACTTATTTTTCTGACTATAAACCTATACTTTATCTATTTAGATTCATAAAATAGAGTTCAATATGAAACCATAGCAATTTGATTCACTCAAAACGGATTTAAAATGAAGAAGTTATGGGTAAAACAAGATTGGATAATTTTTCTCATTTTAGCTACGTGAAAATTGGTAACAAATCTATTCCAACCATAACTTAATCAACTTGTATTGTATATTATGTAATCTTGAGATACCATAGACACGTATACAATGTTTCGATCTATCATGTCGACACATCTATATATATTTCGGTACAACCATAGACACTCTATATGTGAATGTTGGAGTTAGCTATATAGGGTTGAGGTTGATTCCAAAATATATATAGTTTGAGTTGTGATCAATACTGAGATACGTATACACTGGGTCGTGGATTGATTCAAGATAATATTTATCGATTTATTTCTGTACATCTAACTGTGGACAACTAGTTGTAGGTTACTAACGAGGACAGCTGACTTAATAAACTTAAAACATCAAAATATATTAAAAATGTTGTAAATATATTTTGAACATACTTTGATATATATGTATATATTATTATAGGTTCGTGAATCAACCAGTGGCCAAGTCTTACTTCTCGATGAAGTAAAAATCTGTGAAAGTGAGTTATAGTCCCACTTTTAAAATCTAATATTTTTGGGATGAGAATACATGCAGGTTTTATAAATGATTTACAAAATAGACACAAGTACGTGAAACTACATTCTATGGTTGAATTATCGAAATCGAATATGCCCCTTTTTATTAAGTCTGGTAATCTAAGAATTAGGGAACAGACACCCTAATTGACGCGAATCCTAAAGATAGATCTATTGGGCCTAACAAACCTCATCCAAAGTACCAGATGCTTTAGTACTTCGAATTTTATATCATATCCGAAGGGTGTCCCGGAATGATGGGGATATTCTTATATATGCATCTTGTTAATGTCGGTTACCAGGTGTTCACCATATGAATGATTTTTATCTCTATGTATGGGATGTGCATTGAAATATGAAATCTTGTGGTCTATTATTATGATTTGATATATATAGGTTAAACCTATAACTCACCAACATTTTTGTTGACGTTTTAAGCATGTTTATTCTCAGGTGATTATTAAGAGCTTCCGCTGTCGCATACTTAAATAAGGACGAGATTTGGAGTCCATGCTAGTATGATATTGTGTAAAAACTGCATTCAAGAAACTGATTTCGATGTAACATATTTGTATTGTAAACCATTATGTAATGGTCATGGGTAAACAGGATATTTTAGATTATCATTATTTGATAATTTACGTAAAGCTTTTTAAACCTTTATTTATGAAATAAAGATTACGGTTTGTTTTAAAAATGAATGCAGTCTTTGAAAAACGTCTCATATAGAGGTCAAAACCTCGCAACAAAATCAATTAATATGGAACGTTTTTAATCAATAAGAACGGGACATTTCAGTTGGTATCCGAGCGTTGGTCTTAGAGAACCAGAAAATTTGCATTAGTGTGTCTTATCGAGTTTGTTAGGATGCATTAGTGAGTCTGGACTTCGACCGTGTTTTCTTTAAAAATGATTGCTTAACATTTTTGTTGGAAACTATATATTATTAATATGTATATATTATGTGATATATTAATCTCTTAACATGTTTGATATTGTGTGATAGATGTCTACCTCTAGCACAAATCTCATTGACTCACCTAAAAATAACGAAGAGTCGAATATATATTGGACTGATTCACAAGTTCCCGAAGAAGAACCGGAAGAAGAATCAGAACCGGAAGAAGAATCAGAACCGGAAGAGGAGGAACCGGAGGAGAAAATAGAACCGGTGGGGGAAATAATAAAACGGTTAAGTAAAAGAAAATCCTCAACCAACCGACCAAGGTTAACTATGGTCAATGGTGTTTCCGCCAAGGAAGCAAAATATTGGGAGGATTACCAATTCTCCGATGAATCGGATTCCGACGAGAATTCCGATGATGTTATAGAAATTACCCCAACTGAATTTAAAAAGGCAAAAGAAAATAATAAGGGAAAGGGCATAAAAATAGAGAAATCTAATTCCAACCCCGATGAACTTTATATGTATCGTCAACCCCCGAAGCCCTTAAGTTGTAACAATGACCCGGGAACCTCTAAACCACCAGGTTTTTCTAAACCGTTGTGGAAAATGATAGCTCGTATTAGGGGAACATCATATATCCCTAGAAACTTGGCAAAACGAACCAAAACCGAAGAAGAAGAAACGAGTGAGTCGGAATAAGATAGTTGTATTCGTGTGGTGTAATATATGTAATATAGTGTGCTTATGCTTTATAATATATGTAAAAATTGCTTGTATTAATAAGTATTTTTTTTTATGAATCTAACTCTTGTCTATTTTACAGTATAAAAACACAAAATGGATAGACAACCCAATATTTTAAGAGACCTACCCAGAGACATGATTGATGAAATCTTGTCCAGAGTCGGTCAGAATTCTTCGGCACAACTATTTACGGCGAAATCAGTTTGTAAGACATTCGAAGAACGTTCCAAGAATGTCTTGGTTTATAAGAGACTTTCATTTGAAAGATGGGGGATATTACATTGGGAAACCCATAAGTTACGATGTGTTTACTTTGATGCATATATTGCGGGGAACCCAAATGCTATTTTACGCAACGGGTTAAGAAATTATTTTGACTCAATGTATCCGAATATAGGACTTCATGATTTAGAAAAAGCGGCTAACATGCAACATAAAGAAGCATGCTATGCTTACGGGTTAGTAAAGTTCGCTTCTCACCAAAGTGAGAAAAAGAACATCGGGCTACAACTATTAAACAAAACGTTCCCACAAGTGACGGAGTCGGTAATTGGGGTAAGAAATGAGGTTTTTAGGTTATTACGAGACTGTTGGTCATTACGTAACCCTCGTCCCTTTGACGACGTTACAACACGCTGTCTTATCAACGGCCATAACGGTTATGTTCCACAAGACCAAGGTTGGGAAGTAGTCCTAGTAAAACCAGAATGCATGACTTGTTTCTGGACGTATGAATTACGTGTCTTTGTTGCCTTTGCTGAACGCCTTATTTATTAACTAGAATTATCTTCGCAACTACTTTGTATCAAAGTTTTATGTGCTATATTTCATGCTATATGTAAAATAGCGGTATTGTAAGTTTGCAAGTTATTGTATAAAGGTTTGAATATGATATATATTTTTTTGTGATTAGTTTTTCATATAGAATTGTAGTAGTTGAAATGGTATATTAGCTACTAAGTATGAACTTAACGGGTAGGTGCTACCCGAATTTAAACTTATAAAACGCTAATATGAATAAAAAGCTTTTATAAATGAGTTCATATTATGCTACGAAATACTATTAACTACTCTTAATATTCTGTATGATTAACTTGTTCCATTTGACTATTTTGAAGGAAATGGCACCGACTACTCGACACACCGTGAATATGAATGAAGAGGAATTCCGTACTTTTCTAGCTTCAAACATAGCCGAAGTACAGGCTGCGCTACATACCAACAATAACCTTGGATCTAGCAGTACAGGAAATCGTGTAGGATGCACCTACAAAGAATTCACTGCCTGTAAACCTTTGGAATTTGATGGAACCGAAGGACCGATCGGATTGAAACGGTGCACCGAGAAGGTCGAATCGGTGTTTGCCATAAGTAAGTGTACTGAAGAGGACAAAGTGAAGTACGCTACGCATACCTTCACAGGTTCTGCGTTAACATGGTGGAATACCTATCTAGAGCAAGTGGGACAAGATGATGCGTACGCACTACCGTGGTCAGCATTCAAGCACTTGATGAACGAGAAGTACCGTACCAGAACCGAGGTCAATAAGCTCAAGACAGAACTTAGAGGGTTTCGAACCCAAGGATTTGATATTACCACGTACGAAAGACGATTCACAGAATTGTGCCTATTGTGTCCGGGAGCGTTCGAAGATGAGGAAGAGAAGATCGACGCGTTTGTGAAAGGATTACCGGAAAGAATCCAAGAAGATATAAGTTCACACGAGCCCGCCTCCATACAACAGGCATGTAGAATGGCTCATAAACTAGTGAACCAGATTGAGGAAAGAATTAAAGAATAGACGGCTGAAGAGGTCAATGTGAAGCAAGTCAAAAGAAAGTGGGAGGAAAACGGTGATAAGAATCACCAATACAACAACAACAGCAATTACAACAATAATCGCAACAATTATCCCAACAATCGTAACATCAATCGCAACATCAACAAACGGCCCAACAACAACAACAACAACAACAACATCAACTACAACAATCATCCCAACAACAATAACAACCGCAACAACAACAATAATCAGAAACAGCTATGCCAAAGGTGTGAAAAGTATCACTCGGGGTTCTGCACCAAATTTTGCAACAAGTGTAAAAGAAATGGTCATAGCGCGGTGAAGTGTGAGGTCTACGGACCAGGGGTTAACAGAACGAAAGGAACAAATGGTGTCGGAACGAGTAATGGCGGAGCAAGTAGTGTCGGAGCAAGTTATGCCAATGTAGTTTGTTATAAATGTGAAAAACCGGGCCACATTATTAGAAATTGCCCGAACCAGGAGAACACGAATGGACATGGCCGCGGAAGAGTTTTCAATATTAATGCGGCAGAGGCACAGGAAGACCCGGAGCTTGTTACGGGTACGTTTCTTATTGACAATAAATCTGCTTACGTTTTATTTGATTCGGGTGCGGATAGAAGCTATATGAGTAGAGATTTTTGTGCTAAATTAAGTTGTCCATTGACGCCGTTGGATAGTAAATTTTTACTCGAATTTGAAAACGGTAAATTAATTTCAGCAGATAATATATGCCGGAATCGAGAAATTAAACTGGGTAGCGAAATATTTAAGATTGATTTGATACCAGTAGAGTTAGGGAGTTTTGATGTAATAGTTGGCATGGACTGGCTGAAGAAGGTGAAAGCAGAGATCGTATGTTATAAAAATGCAATTCGCATTGTACGAGAAGAAGGAGAACCCTTAATGGTGTACGGAGAAAAGGGCAACATGAAGCTACATCTTATTAGTAATTTGAAGGCACAAAAACTAATAAGAAAAGGTTGCTATGCTGTTCTAGCACACGTCGAGAAAGTACAAACTGAAGAAAAGAGCATCAATGATGTTCCCGTCGCAAAAGAATTTCCCGATGTATTTCCGAAAGAATTATCGGGACTACCTCCACATTGATCTGTTGAATTTCAAATAGATCTTATACCAGGAGCTGCACCAATAGCTCGTGCTCCTTATAGACTCGCACCCAGCGAGATGAAAGAACTGCAAAGCCAACTGCAAGAACTATTAGAACGTGGTTTCATTAGACCAAGCACATCACCATGGGGAGCTCCTGTTTTGTTTGTCAAGAAGAAAGATGGTACATTCAGGTTGTGTATCGACTACCGAGAGTTGAACAAACTTACCATCAAGAACCGCTACCCACTACCGAGAATCGACGACTTATTTAATCAACTACAAGGCTCGTCTGTTTATTCAAAGATTGAGTTACGTTCCGGATATCATCAAATGCGGGTGAAAGAAAATGATATTCCAAAGACTGCTTTCAGAACACGTTACGGTCATTACGAGTTTATGGTCATGCCGTTTGGTTTAACTAATACACCAGCTATGTTCATGGACCTTATGAACCGAGTGTGTGGGCCATACCTTGACAAGTTTGTCATTGTTTTCATTGATGACATACTTATTTACTCAAAGAATGACCAAGAACACGGTGAACATTTGAGAAAGGTGTTAGAAGTATTGAGGAATGAAGAATTGTACGCTAAGTTTTCAAAGTGTGCATTTTGGTTAGAAGAAGTTCAATTCCTCGGTCACATAGTGAACAAAGAAGGTATTAAGGTGGATCCGGCAAAGATAGAAACTGTTGAAAAGTGGGAAACCCCGAAAACTCCGAAACACATACGCCAGTTTTTAGGACTAGCTGGTTACTACAGAAGGTTCATCCAAGACTTTTCCAGAATAGCAAAACCCTTGACTGCATTAACGCATAAAGGGAAGAAATTTGAATGGAAGGATGAACAAGAGAAAGCGTTTTAGTTATTGAAGAAAAAGCTAACTACGGCACCTATATTGTCATTGCCTGAAGGGAATGATGATTTTGTGATTTATTGTGACGCATCAAAGCAAGGTCTCGGTTGTGTATTAATGCAACGAACGAAGGTGATTGCTTATACGTCTAGACAATTGAAGATTCACGAACAAAATTATACGACGCATGATTTGGAATTAGGCGTGGTTGTTTTTGCATTAAAGACTTGGAGGCACTACTTATATGGGGTCAAAAGTATTATATATACCGACCACAAAAGTCTTCAACACATATTTAATCAGAAACAACTGAATATGAGGCAGCGTAGGTGGATTGAATTATTGAATGATTACGACTTTGAGATTCGTTACCACCCGGGGAAGGCAAATGTGGTAGCCGACGCCTTGAGCAGAAAGGACAGAGAACCCATTAGAGTAAAATCTATGAATATAATGATTCACACTAACCTTACTACTCAAATAAAGGAGGCGCAACAAGGAGTTTTAAAAGAGGGAAATTTAAAGGATGAAATACCCAAAGGATCGGAGAAGCATCTTAATATTCAGGAAGACGGAACCCGGTATAGGGCTGAAAGAATTTGGGTACCAAAATTTGGAGATATGAGAGAAATGGTACTTAGAGAAGCTCATAAAACCAGATACTCAATACATCCTGGAACGGGGAAGATGTACAAGGATCTTAAGAAACATTTTTGGTGGCCAGGTATGAAAGCCGATATTGCTAAATATGTAGGAGAATGTTTGAAGTGTTCTAAGGTCAAAGCTGAACATCAGAAACCATCAGGTCTACTACAACAACCTGAAATCCCGGAATGGAAATGGGAAAACATTACCATGGATTTCATTACTAAATTGCCAAGGACTGCAAGTGGTTATGATACTATTTGGGTAATAGTTGATCGTCTCACCAAGTCAGCACACTTCCTGCCAATAAGAGAAGATGACAAAATGGAGAAGTTAGCACGATTGTATTTGAAGGAAGTCGTCTCCAGACATGGAATACCAATCTCTATTATCTCTGATAGGGATGGCAGATTTATTTCAAGATTCTGACAGACATTACAGCAAGCATTGGGAACTCGTCTAGACATGAGTACTGCCTATCATCCACAAACTGATGGGCAGAGCGAAAGGACGATACAAACGCTTGAAGACATGCTACGAGCTTGTGTTATTGATTTCGGAAACAGTTGGGATCGACATCTACCGTTAGCAGAATTTTCCTACAACAACAGCTACCATTCAAGCATTGAGATGGCGCCGTTTGAAGCACTTTATGGTAGAAAGTGCAGGTCTCCGATTTGTTGGAGTGAAGTGGGGGATAGACAGATTACGGGTCCGGAGATAATACAAGAAACTACCGAGAAAATCATCCAGATTCAACAAAGATTGAAAACCGCCCAGAGTCGACAAAAGAGCTACGCGGACAGTAAAAGAAAAGATATAGAGTTTGAAATTGGAGAAATGGTCATGCTTAAGGTTTCACCTTGGAAAGGCGTTGTTCGATTTGGTAAACGGGGGAAACTAAATCCAAGGTACATTGGACCATTCAAGATTATAGATCGTGTCGGACCAGTAGCTTACTAACTGGAGCTACCTCAACAACTCGCGGCTGTACATAACACTTTCCACGTCTCAAATTTGAAGAAATGTTTTGCTAAAGAAGATCTCACTATTCCGTTGGACGAAATCCAAATCAATGAAAAACTTCAATTCATTGAAGAACCCGTCGAAATAATGGATCGTGAGGTTAAGAGACTTAAACAAAACAAGATACCGATTGTTAAGGTTCGATGGAATACTCGTAGAGGACTCGAGTTCACCTGGTAGCATGAAGATCAGATGAAGAAGAAATACCCGCATTTATTTCCAGAAGATACGTCAACACCTCCAACTGCTTAAAATTTCTGGACGAAATTTATTTAGCTGGTAGGTACTGTAGTGACCCGAACTTTTCCATTTTTATATATATATTAAATGAAATTATTATTTACATAATTAAGTGTTTCCAACATGTTAAGAAATCAAACTTGTTAAGACTTGATTAATTGAAATAGGTTTCATATAGACAATTGACCACCCAAGTTGACCGGTGATTTACGAACGTTAAAACTTGTAAAAACTATACGATGACATATATATGGTTATATATATAGTTAATATGATTTTATTATAAGTATGTATCTCATTAGGTATTTTAACAATGAGTTATATACATAAAAATGAGACTATTAATTTAAGAAACTCGAAAACGATATATATAACGATTATCGTTATAACAACGTCTTACTAGGTACATATGAATCATATTAAGATATTGATACACTTGGTTAATTATGTTAAATGATAAGTAAATATATTATTAAGTGTATTAACAATGAAATACATATGTAAAAATAAGACTACTAACTTAATGATTTCGAAACGAGACATATATGTAACGATTATCGTTGTAACGACATTTAACTGTATATATATCATACTAAGATATATTATATATCATAATATCATGATAATATAACAATTTAACATCTCATTTGTTATAATAAACAATGGGTTAACAACATTCAACAAGATCGTTAACCTAAAGGTTTCAAAACAACATTTACATGTAACGACTAACGATGACTTAACGACTCAGTTAAAATGTAT
The DNA here is from genome assembly GCF_046630445.1 of Rutidosis leptorrhynchoides. Taxonomy (NCBI): domain Eukaryota; kingdom Viridiplantae; phylum Streptophyta; class Magnoliopsida; order Asterales; family Asteraceae; genus Rutidosis; species Rutidosis leptorrhynchoides. The sequence goes on from NC_092338.1 coordinate 32,404,228, forward strand.
ATACATGTAGTGTTTTAATATGTATTCATACACTTTTGAAATACTTCAAGACACTTATCAAAATACTTCTACTTAACAAAAATGCTTACAATTACATCCTCGTTCAGTTTCATCAACAATTCTACTCGTATGCACCTGTATTCGTACTCGTACAATACACAGCTTTTAGATGTATGTACTATTGGTATATACACTCCAATGATCAGCTCTTAGCAGCCCATGTGATTCACCTAACATATGTGGGAACCATCATTTGGCAACTAGCATGAAATATCTCATAAAATTACAAAAATATGAGAAATCATTCATGACTTATTTACATGAAAACAAAATTACATATCCTTTATATCTAATCCATACACCAACGACCAAAAACACCTACAAAAACTTTCATTCTTCAATTTTCTTCATCTAATTGATCTCTCTCAAGTTCTATCTTCAAGTTCTAAGTGTTCTTCATAAATTCCAAAAGTTCTAGTTTCATAAAATCAAGAATACTTCCAAGATTGCAAGTTTACTTCCAAGTTTTCTAAATCCATTCCAAGTAATCATCCAAGATCAAGAAACCTTTGTTACTTACAGTAGGTTATCTTTCTAATACAAGGTAATAATCATATTCAAACTTTAATTCAATTTCTATAACTATAACAATCTTATTTCGAGTGGAAATCTTACTTGAAATTGTTTTCGTGTCATGATTCTGCTTCAAGAACTTTCAAGCCATCCAAGGATCCTTTGAAGCTAGATCTATTTTTCTCATTTCCAGTATGTTTATCCAAGGAACTTGAGGTAGTAATGATGTTCATAACATCATTCAATTCATACATATAAAGCTATCTTATTCGAAGGTTTAAACTTGTAATCACTAGAACATAGTTTAGTTAATTCTAAACTTGTTCGCAAATAAAAGTTAATCCTTCTAACTTGACTTTTAAAATCAACTAAACACATGTTCTATATCTATATGATATGCTAACTTAATGATTTAAAACCTGGAAACACGAAAAACACCGTAAAACCGGATTTACGCCGTCGTAGTAACACCGCGGGCTGTTTTGGGTTAGTTAATTAAAAACTATGATAAACTTTGATTTAAAAGTTGTTATTATGGGAAAATGATTTTTATTACGAATATGAAACTATATCCAAAAATTATGGTTAAACTCAAAGTGGAAGTATGTTTTCTAAAATGGTCATCTAGACGTCGTTCTTTCGACTGAAATGACTACCTTTACAAAAACGACTTGTAACTTATTTTTCTGACTATAAACCTACACTTTATCTGTTTAGATTCATAAAATAGAGTTCAATATGAAACCATAGCAATTTGATTCACTCAAAACGGATTTAAAATGAAGAAGTTATGGGTAAAACAAGATTGGATAATTTTTCTCATTTTAGCTACGTGAAAATTGGTAACAAATCTATTCCAACCATAACTTAATCAACTTGTATTGTATATTATGTAATCTTGAGATACCATAGACACGTATACAATGTTTCGACCTATCATGTCGACACATCTATATATATTTCGGAACAACCATAGACACTCTATATGTGAATGTTGGAGTTAGCTATACAGGGTTGAGGTTGATTCCAAAATATATATAGTTTGAATTGTGATCAATACTGAGATACGTATACACTGGGTCGTGGATTGATTCAAGATAATATTTATCGATTTATTTCTGTACATCTAACTGAGAACAACTAGTTGTAGGTTACTAACGAGGACAGCTGACTTAATAAACTTAAAACATCAAAATATATTAAAAATGTTGTAAATATATTTTGAACATACTTTGATATATATGTATATATTGTTATAGGTTCGTGAATCAACCAGTGGCCAAGTCTTACTTCCCGACGAAGTAAAAATCAGTGAAAGTGAGTTATAGTCCCACTTTTAAAATCTAATATTTTTGGGATGAGAATACATGCAGGTTTTATAAATGATTTACAAAATAGACACAAGTACGTGAAACTACATTCTATGGTTGAATTATCGAAATCGAATATGCCCCTTTTTATTAAGTCTGATAATCTAAGAATTAGGGAACAGACACCCTAATTGACGCGAATCCTAAAGATAGATCTATTGGGCCTAACAAACCTCATTCAAAGTACCAGATGTGTTAGTACTTCGAAATTTATATCATATCCGAAGGGTGTCCCGGAATGATGGGGATATTCTTATATATGCATCTTGTTAATGTCGGTTACCAGGTGTTCACCATATGAATGATTTTTATCTCTATGTATGGGATGTGTATTGAAATATGAAATCTTGTGGTCTATTATTACGATTTGATATATATAGGTTAAACCTATAACTCACCAACATTTTTGTTGACGTTTAAAGCATGTTTATTCTCAGGTGAATACTAAGAGCTTCCGCTGTTGCATACTAAAATAAGGACAATATTTGGAGTCCATGTTTGTATGATATTGTGTAAAAACTGCATTCAAGAAACTGATTTCGATGTAACATATTTGTATTGTAAACCATTATGTAATGGTCGTGGGTAAACAGGATATTTTAGATTATCATTATTTGATAATTTACGTAAAGCTTTTTAAACCTTTATTTATAAAATAAAGGTTATGGTTTGTTTTAAAAATGAATGCAGTCTTTGAAAAACGTCTCATATAGAGGTCAAAACCTCGCAACAAAATCAATTAATATGGAACGTTTTTAATCAATAAGAACGGGACATTTCACTTCTTGCCACAATTGAAGCATTCACCATTCTTTATCTTATCATTTTCTCCATATTGTTGGCGATAATATTTTCTTCCTTCTTGAGCTCCCCCTGAAGCGTTGCTTTTTGATTTTAGACGACCCTTGCATCCATATGTCTGACTTTCTTTCGTCACTTCTTGTCTTCGAGATGTTGCTTTCTTCTTATTGGTGAAAAGTGCCTCTTCTTCGCCTTTTATGTTTGCTTCACTCAGCTGCTTGGCTAAGGCTTCTTGGTTAGCCAATAAATTCTCCAACTCTATTAATGATGGTTGAGTAGGTCATCCTCTCACAGCTGCTATAAATCCATTATACTCGGACCTTAAGCCGTTGATGATAATTCTCTTCATCCTTGCTTCACTCACTTTCTCTTCAGGAGCAAGTTGAGATATCTCACGGCAGATAGATTTCACCTTGGTGAAATACTGAGAAATAGACAGACTTCCTTGTGAGATACCCGCGAGCTCATTTTCCAAGAGCTGGATGCGTGCTTCATTCTTCTTTGAAAATAATTTTTCAAAAGTTTCCCAAGCGGCCTTTGGTGTTTTCTCGTCACGGATGTGCTCCAATAGATCCTCCTCAATTGTAGTCTTCAATATAAATAAAGCATTCCCGGCCTTGATGTTCCATATTCTTAAGGCTTCAGCATTTTCTTTCGGTGGAGGCGTTGTGTCACTGCAAGCAACTATTTCCCATAAATCCTGTCCTTGTAGGTAGGATTCTATACAAGTCCGCCAATAACTATAGTTGTGGTTATTGAGACTCTTGATTCCACTGCTCGTACTTGCAAGATCTGCCATCATGACGTCCAACGTCCAATAAGCTTGGTCCCAGACCGATGAGCTTTCACAGTTTCTAACTGTGCTCCGACAGAATCTCCCTTAGAGCCTTGGTGTTAACAAGACAACGTTTACCGATGAGTACCTCCACTAGCAATGGTCCCGAACAACCTGGCTCTGATACCAATTGTTGGAAGCTTTGACGAGCCCAACACACCCACTATAGAGGATCGAGACTATACTAGACTCACTACACCAACACTTTGACGTTGATTTGCCTTTAATTTTATGAATTCTTAGTGCACAATAGTACTTAGGCGACAGTGTCGATCATATATCATTTATGCGGTATAACCGACTATGTATCACTTAGGCGGCAGAGCCGACCAAATAATAAGAACAACACAAGTGCACTAAGAACTTAAACACAAACTAAGGCTTAATCGGGAAACTTAACAAAGAACACTTTTATTAATACAAAGAAACAATTACAATATTATGGACTCAACTCACACTCTTATTTCTTCACAACTTCTACTTATAACTCTTCTTTTCTTCTTATTTCTTCTCTACTTCACACTTCACTTACTCACACATTACACAAATGAACTACTCATCATCCATATTTATACTACCTCATGGAACATTCTAGAAACTAGAAATTTTATAGATAAATATCTAGATATTTTTTACACATACAAATATCCAGATTTTTTCTATCAAATATTTCTAGATTTTTCCTACCATATTCTAAATTCTAGATATTTTCTTATACATATTAATATCTAGATATTTTACATATATACATCTACTAATACCAAATTTGCATTGTATTTAATAATGGCAGAATAAGAAGAGATTCCAGTTGCTGAATTTAACGCGACGCATGTGGAAAACGGCTCTATGAGTCTATAGTATAATGAATTTATTTAGGTCAAGTGAAATTATTAAAATAAATTACATATATATATATAGATATATTTATATTTATATTATAGAATTAAATACGAGTAATAATCAGATACATATTCGGATCTACTATGACCATGTTAAATAAGATGTTTTACTATAGAGTATAACCATGTAAAATATGATGTTTTATTCCCATCAGAACAACAACATCAACACTTATGTAAAATTGTAAACTATTATCCAATATACTATTTTATATTATCTATTATCTATTTATAATTTATATTTATATTTATATTTATATTTATATTTATATTTATATTTATAATAAGTATATTAGCCAACACCAATGAATAGTAATCGGATGATGTCATCACTACATCTACTATTTCGTCTTTTAGTGATATATTTTTTTTTTACGTTTTTTATCCCGATTTTTCATCCCGATTATCGGGCCCAACGGAGTGGGCTACTCCGGACCTCCATCTAGTATATACTAAGGATCATTGTAGAATGCTCAAATCCTATTGGTCGGCCACTATTCATCAATAGTGGCCCGCCACTATTCACCTTTTTTTTTTTTTGATCCCTTCACCTTTTTTCCCTTTTCAGATCCCTATTAGTCGAGCACTGTTCATCATTTTAAATATTTTTTTTGTCTTTTTTTTGTCCTATTATGTCTTTATCATTTGGAGAAAGTTGATAGGATAGTATACATGAATACATACACTCGCTATTACACGGTTTAAAATATATAATATTTTTAATTTTTTTAATTAAATCGCTAACAGTTTTCAAGCAGCAGTGCGCGAACCGTCGGTCACTATTCATCAATAGTGGTCGACCACTATTCATCATCATTTTTTTTTTTTACACTTTCACTTTTTTTTCCCACTTTCACTTTATATATACTATATTGGTCGACTCCTATTCATCAATAGTAATTTTTTTTAATTTCCCAATATTCATCATTTTAATTTTTTTCCTCAAATACATGAATACATACACTCGCTATTACACGGTTTAAAATATATAATATTTTTTTAATATTTTTTCTAAAGTTAAATCGCTAACACTTTTAAAACTGCAACTCGCGAACCCACCTTTCTTGTTAAGTATATTAGCCAACACCAATAAATAGTAACCCGATGATGTCATCACGACTTCACCTATTTCGTCTTTTAGTGGTTTTTTTAACGTTTTTCATCCCGTTTATCTAGCCCAACGGAGTGGGCCACTTCGGACCTCCATCTAGTTATCTATATTATATCTATATATCTAAAAGGTATAGCCAAAGTGAATAGCAACACTCACAAGTTTCACAAACTACCTCCAATCTTTTACTTACTTATATTTTAGCCTCAAAATATGTAATGGCTACCTTTATAGCTTTTATAAATTTACCACAAACTTTTAACTTTTTATACTTTAACCATTAAACTTCTCATTCATTATAAATCGAAAACATACTTTATATACTACCTAACAGACAAACACGATTAATAGTCACCAGGGGCGTTTTGATCCTTTCACTTTTTTCCCTTTTCCCACCTTTTTTTTTCAAAAAAGACCCCATAGTTTGTTCAAATATTAAAATCGACCCCCCAAAGTGTCAAATACTCATTTTCATAAAAAAATTTAAATAAACTCCACCCAAATATTCAACGGGCCATATCTTCTCGCTCGCAACGAGTTAAATTTTTCTGACACCATCGTTAAACTCGAAATAATTTTAGGAGTACACTGTCACTAACTATACGCAAAACAGACGCTTTTAAAAAAACGCTAAATATTTGAGGTACTTTTCATACGCGTCGATTTTGCGTTAAATTTTTAAAAGTCGACAATTTCATAGTGAAATGCGGAGATGTACATATATTGTTAATTTAAAATAACATTTAAATCTTTCACGGATTATACCTTTTAGTTCGAATCGAATTGCGCTTCAACGATATCATCTTTAGCCACGAAATAATTTTACAAACTAAACGCAATATAATACATTGAATACCGAACCCCGACGCGAAGCGAGGGTTCGAACACTATATATATCTAAAAGAAAAAGGGTAAGTGAATAGTCAAGTCTAGAGCTTTCACAAAATTACAACATACTTTTAATTTTTTTATAATTCAACCACAACCCTTATCCCTTTATAATAGCTAATTTCATAGTTTTTATAAACTTACATCAAACTTTTCACATTTTATTATTTACCAATAAAAGTTCTCATTCATTATAGACAGCCCACACAATTTTAACTATCTAATAACTATTCATTATTATTAAAATTATTATTATTATTATCAAATCAATCACATGATTTTTCACTTTATTATTGTTTAACTTTTTTTTCTCATTAAAAATTAATCACGTAACTCATTTTTAATAACTGTTTTATTGTTATATATATATATATATATATATATATATATATATATATATATTACAAGTAGTTTTTCCTATTTTATTAAATAGTTTATACCAATCGTTGATGTACGTCTCACTTTATTGATTGATCATCTGAGTCTTTTCTCTCGACAAGACAAAAACTAAAAAAAATGATGAATAATTACTTTCACGCTTATTACAAATCAATCACATAACTATTTTGGGTCCTTCCTCGACTAAACGAAAAATAAAACAAAAAAACAAAAAATGATAAATAGTTACTTTCTCAATAATTAACTATGTAAGGGTGAAAAACCGGCGCAAAGCCAGGTCGCCTAACTAGTTTACCACTAAAATGTAAACAAAGTGAACAATAACGATAGTGACCTCATAAATAAAGTCAAGGCGGACGCATGTGGGAAATGAGTACGAGTCTATGATATAATGCTAATGTCATCATCAGAATGATGAGGCCTCAAAACGATTACAATCACAGGTGTCAAAACAGCCCAACGAAGAAACAACACAACCATAAAAATAGACCAAGACCTAGCACAAACAAGTTGTACAACGCGCGAACTTTCTTTACTCGTTAGAACTATTTTACAAAATGCAATAATAATTAAAAAGCATCCTGTTATAATGCATATTCAATATTCATCAAGGTTGAAAAAGACGCGAGACGGGGCCGAAACGGTAGCGACTTCAAAACGTCGCAACGAAAAAAAGGGGGCCGAGACGGGGTCGAAACGGATGTTGACTAATGTTGACTTTTATATATATAAATATATATTTACACATATTTTAGTGCTAAAAAACCTTCGTTGACAAGTTTGTACATATAATTGCTATTAGCGTTAATATAATACAAAATGAAATACTAAACTAAATTAATTTTGATTGATTTGACCGACTTATGATTGATTTTAACAGAATTTCTGACTTTTGACCGACGTTGACCCAATTTTTCTGACTTTTGACCGTTGACCGGCTTATAAGAAAACATGACAGGGTCGAAACGGTTTAGTCACCAAAACGCGACAACGGGTGTCGCAATGGACGATGTTTACAACAGTGATATTCATAATTCATATTCATTTCACATTCATATGGTATGATTTTTTTTCTCTCACTTTAGTCATGTTTTGTAAACTATTAAACTATTGTGCGTCGTGGAACTTTAAATAGTCGTCAGGGTCTTTTAAATTTAGATTGGTGTATTTACGTTAGTATGATTTTATAAATGCTATGGTTACAAACAATTCATACAAATAAAGTTACAAAGTGACGTGTATCATGTATGGATTTGTGTTGTCCTAAAAGGCTAAAAGTGATATGATGATACGTCAAATGAAAAGACGAGAATACGGCTCGTAGTGACCGTATTTGCTGACTTGCTTATCGGTATTACTCACGAGATAGTTATATTGTTCGGGTTAATATGAAGGATTGGAAATGTTTATCGTGTCGGGTAGCTATTTCCTATCTGGTAACACATATCACACTTCAAGTGTAATTGGTTTTACGCCATTTATCTTTATTTATGAATTCATGAACGTGGGGTGTGATTATATTGACTTACAACATATCTAGGAAATGATGATATGAATTATAGTAACTAGAATTATTCCTACGTTGATGGAAATGGATCACTTGTCCTTGTTTGGTGGGTTTTTTCTCAAATTTATAGGCATAGAAAAATATGAGAGGTTCTATATAGTAACTCTCCAAAAGATTCATCAAGTAGAGAGATATCCCACCAATATGTAGTACATTTTTGTGTGTTTTGTGTGTTTTAGTATGTTATTGATAATTACTACGAAGTATGAATTATCACCATGTCCACATAATTTAGTGTTTTGTTTTACTCAATATTGATAAATATTACGGAGTACTTTCTAATTGTCTTGTATTTATATTTACATGCTATTATTGATGATAATTGATAAACATTTTATTATAGCTACTCTATTATGATAATTTTCAAATTTTGTGATATTAGAATTTCAACGTATTTGAGTTTTGTGGGTTTAGTTTTGGAAAAAAAACTTGTAAAATTTTATCCAAACATCTAAATTTGCTACATGAATTTTTTAATAGTTTTAGTTAATCAATTAAATATCCAACCACATCGAATTCAAACCATATACTTTAATTCATACGGAGTATTATGTAACACATTTACTCGTCGGCAATCAGTAGTAAAGTATTTTTTTTAGTAGTGCACATGGTATGGACACATGGGACAGACCCTGTACGACCACAACGGCCTCGTTTGACTGTTTTGGGGCACCCAATATACGCTCCAAGGGAGCGGGGCCAACTATCAAATTATTTTACTAGATTCATTAATTTGGACATTACAATATCGAAAAAACAATTTTAGATTGTATAATGGCGCTTTTAACTTTATTTATATTTATATTTATATGTTTATTATAAGATAATAATTATATTAGTTTGATTATAAGTTTACTTATAATTAAAGATGTAAATGAGTCGAACTAATCGTTAATTGTTGAAGTTCAACTTGTTAAAAGTACGATGCGAGTTAAGTTGAGCTTAAATGAGCCCCAACCATGGTTAAGCATTTACTAAACGAGCTCAAACTTCTTATATTGAGCTCAGTGGTGAAACTTAAACGTTTGTCGGAGGGCAAAAATATTATTGCAAAATATTTATTTCCTTTTGAGGGGCGTTATAAGTTAAATGCTATCTATATCATTTAAAATCACCTGCTACAAGTTTCTTAGGTTAAAATTGTAGGACAATCGCTTTCCGTCCATGAAATCTTTCACCCCTAATTGAGACTTAAAGTGAACCAAACTCGAGCTTAGAAGAATTATACATAGTGGGCTTGGGTCTAACATAATCCTCTAACATAATCCTCTAACAGTTAGCTAATCTTTTCATATCTATTAAGATTAAGACTATCCTATATGGTTATATATATAATTATAAAACTTATCTTCTATGTGGTAATAGTTTGCTAAAATAACTCTTTCGCTATTAACTAAATTAAAAGTATAATATATGATAACTCAAAAAAATTAACTACATCATCCAATCTTTCGTCGTGAAAAAATATTTATCAATGAAGCGTGTAAATTGAATCAATTTTATTATATTACACTCGAAACAAGTCGAGTAACTTAACATGTTTACACGTATAGTATAACTTAACCGTTGCAATGTTACATAGTGGAGTATTTATATTTGTTGACCTGGTTAAGTTTCGCATGAATAATAATAATAATAAAATAAAACCAACCGACCCCACTATCATCAGTTTCTCACTTCTAACCGTTTGATGCGCACTTTCGAAGTTTAATCCCCACCACCATCATCAACCGCCAAAACACTAAATCCACCCATCTTCTTGAATTTTCATATTCCCATCTTCATCCTCATGAATTCAAGAAACCAGCTTGCTTTCTTGATGACAATCATCATCACATATCACCACGTGTCGCCATCTCAAGACATTACATTCCACTTCTCATCACTATCTCTCCGTAACCTCACTCTCCTCGGTGATTCCTACCTCCGAAACGGCGTCGTCGGCCTCACTCGTGAAACCGGCGTCCCTTCTTCATCTTCCGGTACCGTTATTTACAACACCCCAGTTCCATTCTTTGATCGTACCACCAATTCCACCGCCTCTTTTTCAACGCGATTTTCATTCACCGTTAACAACGTTAACCGTCTGTCATCTTCCGTCGGTGACGGACTGTCATTCTTTCTTTCCCCAAAAAATCAACTCCTCGGGTCACCCGGTGGGTATTTGGGTCTTGTTAACTCATCACAATTAACTAAAAACAAATTCATCGCAATCGAATTCGATACTCGACTCGATCCACATTTCAATGACCCGAATGATAATCATGTCGGGTTAGACATCGACAGCCTGAATTCAATCAAAACCGTTGATTGTTTATCCGTTGGGATTGATTTAAAATCCGGGAACTTGATTACTGCTTGGATCGATTACTGGAACGATGGAAAGACTCTTAAAGTGTTCTTATCCGAATCGAGTTATAAACCGTTAAACCCGATTCTCGATATCGAAATCGATTTAACTGAATTTGTTTCAGATGTTATGTATTTAGGGTTCTCTGCATCAACAGAAGGTAGTACAGAAACACATTACGTTGAAAATTGGAGCTTTACGTCATTCGGTATTCGACATTTGAATCCAAGAATCACTAACCCTCATAATGTAACCGATAACACAATATCGAAAAATCCTCGAATCGAAGTTCCGAATGATCCCAGTAATCACAGTGATCATCATAAGAGGATCGGATTAGCAGTCGGGATATTAGGCCCGGTGTTCTTCTGCAGTGTCCTCGTCGTTTTCGGGTATATTTCGGTTAAGAAATTGAAACGGGCTAAAACCGAAATGAACATACAAGCAGAGCTTTTAACCGGGCCGAAACAGTTTAGTTACAAAGAGCTAAAAGCAGCCACAAACGGGTTCCATTCGAGTCGGATCATCGGGCATGGTGCATTCGGGTCGGTTTATAAAGCTGTTCTTGCACCATCAGGGAGTACAATGGCTGCTGTCAAAAGATCAAAGCATTCACATGAAGGGAAAACAGAGTTTTTGGCAGAGTTATCGATTATAGCGTGTTTACGTCACAAAAATCTGGTCCCACTTCAAGGATGGTGTGTCGAAAAAGGCGAGTTGTTGCTTGTTTACGAGTTCATGCCTTACGGGAGTATCGACAAGGTGTTGTATCAAGAAACGGAGCATTGGAACTTTTTAAAATGGAGTCATCGATACAATATTGCGGTTGGGTTAGCTTCGGTTTTAACTTACCTTCATCAAGAATGTGAACAACAAGTGATTCATCGCGACATTAAAGCTAGCAACGTGATGTTAGATGCGAATTTCAATGCACGGTTGGGTGATTTCGGGCTGGCCCGTTTGATGGACCATAATAAAAGCCCTGTTTCAACGCTAACAGCTGGAACAATGGGATACTTAGCCCCTGAGTATCTTCAATATGGAAAAGCAACGGATAAAACGGACGTTTTCAGTTATGGTGTGGTTGTGTTAGAATTGTGCTGTGGTCGGAGACCGATTGAGAGGGAGGTTGATGGGCATAAGATGATTAATTTGGTGGATTGGGTTTGGGATTTGCACTCGAAAGGTTCGATTTGTGATGCGGTTGATAAACGGTTGAATAATGAGTTTGATTTGGAGGAAGTTAGGAAGCTTTTGGTGGTCGGGTTAAGTTGTGCGAATCCTGATAGCGAAAGGAGGCCATCCATGAGGAGAGTGTTTCAGATCTTGAATAACGAGGCGGCTGAGATCAAGGTACCGAAGAAGAAGCCGATGCTGAGTTTTTCTAGTGGTTTGCCGTTAAGTATTGAGGATATTATGTCATCTTCAGATGAAGAAGTAGAAGATATTGGTCGTAAAGTTAGATTTGAATAATGGTATGTGGTAGTGATTTGGGGTTGTTTTTTGTTTGTTTGATTCATTATGTGATAGTTTGCAGTATGTATATAATATTTTTTAGACATGTATACGATTCTCATACTTAAATGAGTGAATTGTTTATATCTGAATTATTGATACGAGTCTACAATGTATTTAGAGCTTGGTGTTGTTGATCTTTTGTTCGTTTGTTACCTAATCTAATGATTATGTTTGTTATCACGTTAAATTTGACAAAAAAAAAAATATATATATATATATAATAAAAAAAATCCTTAGAGGCACATAATAATTAGTTCCAAATCCCTCTTGTAAATTATGTGTTTTACATTTTAAAAAACTAAAATCCGCTTGTTCAATAATAAATCATCTCTTGTGATTCTAGTGTCATCTAACAATAATTTTTGGTAATTGAGATTTATTTGAAAAACAAGAGTTATTTAGTTATATTTAACGAGTTATAAGTCTTGTCCTGTTTTTCTATGTGAATCATAATAACAGGTCGAAATTTGTTTCTCGGCTAGTAAAATCGCTTGAAAAAATCTTAACACGATTTTCTCCTCTTGCTGGTAGGTACGATGTAGGAACTCACACCGTAGATTGCAGTGACCAAGGCGTTGAATTTATACAAGCAAAAGTCAATATTAAACTTGAAGACGTTCTTGGTTCTGAAACGAATTTAAGATTAGTCAATAAACTCGTGCCATTAGAACTTGGTGCAGCTGGTCAAGTTACTGACCCAATGCTTGCGATTCAAGTAACCACGTTTGAGTGTGGAGGTGGAGCACTTGGTTTAAGCGTTTCACATAGGATTGCTGACGCAGCTACAATATGTCAATATGTATATTTCTGAATGAATGGGCTTCTGTAAGCAGATCAGAAGAATATCAAGTTGAACATATTGGGTCGGGTTTCAACTCATCTTTATTATTTCCGGGTCGTGGGCTAAATCCATTTCTACAAGGACTTCCAAGGTCAAAAAGTGATGATGAGCTAAGAGCGAAAGTCACAAAGAAACTTTCGTTTAGCAAAAACGACATAACAAAATTGAAAGTGATGATGATGAATCGAAGAAGTGGTAGTCCGCATTGGTCAAAGGTACAAATGGTGTCATCAATCGTATGGCATGTTTTAATGACTAATGATCGAAGAATACACAATCATCCAAGAGATTCTATTTTTATACAGCCGATAAACGTGAGGGGAAAAACATCTTTAATACCGAATGATTCGTGTGGGAATTTTTTGGGGGCTAATAGCAACAGAGTGCACGAGCGGCGTCGAAACTGTTGAAGAACTGACGGATCTTTTGAGAGATTCAGTTAAGAAGACTAAAGATTACTATTTGAAGGTACACCATGAAAACGAGGAAGGGCAAAAATTGGTTCTTGATTCCTTCAAATTTTTAGGCACGATTCCTCCTACGAAAAATGTGATTTCGTTTAGCAGCTGGTGTAACTTCCCTTTCTATGAAGCAGACTTTGGTTTTGGAAAGCCCGTTTGGGTAAACTGTGGTAGTATGCACGGAAATAATTCAGCGTATTTGATCGATGGTGTGGAGGTAAAGGCATTGAAGCGTATATATCTGTGGAAGATATATATGTTCCTCACTTGGAAGAAGCTCTGAAACTCTACCTGGAAGAATAAATTTAATACAAAAGATAGTTGTAACTGAATGAATCAAAATTGTCACCTTAACCTTTTAAAAAAAAAAAAAAACAATACAACATGTGTTTACATTTTCACATAGATTGCAAATCGCTATTACACTGGAACTCTATGAATGTGCATTTACTATTTTCATTATCAGCATGTAATCCTCAGTTTTGATTGTATCAATTTTTTTTAATACGGTATATGTATATAATAACGGGAGACGGAACTCATTCTTACGCGCTCCCTCTATGCTACTCTGTTTTTGATCAAATGTGTTGCGGCAGAAGAATATTCGAATCATAAACCTCTGCAGAAAGAATGTTTCTGTTGACGGTGCTAAAGAACAAAATTTACAAGGTATCATGATCTCTTGAAGGACGTTTTAACCTCTCAAAAATTTCATCAAGTGATTCAGACGAATTGCTTTGAGATACTTCCGTATCTTGGATTTGGCGCAACGGTATAAACCGTCTAGCCTCCATGTTAGATTTGAAATTTTGGAAATTCGACTTCATTGATATCCAAGTAGAGGCTATCTTCGATGACTGTCCACTTCCCATACTTTGATTTTTATCAATATCAAGTGAAGAGCTGTTTGAAGTTACCAAATTTGACTTGGCTTCTATTTTAGTAGACCGATCTGTCCTCACCGCTTCGTATTTTCTGGTTATGGTGTCTTTATTGACGTAATCGTGACCATCTGTTTTAGATAGCTCTGAATAACCCCTGCTACCAGTTTCAACTAAAGTGGTTGATGTCCTTGAATCAACAACCTAAACCAGAACAATTTTGTCACATACATTGAACTATTAAGGATAGCGTAAAAATAGAAAGTACTAGATGCGGCAAAATGGTCGGGTCAACGGGCTGTGTAACTATTAAAAGATATTGCGGATAATTTTGGATTAGGTAGAGTTGAACGGGATTATTCTCTTTCTATCCAAAGCTTTATATACTTTACAAAAATCAATGTCAAAGATCATTGCAAAAATCATATTATTCCAATAATACAGTATGATTATAATAAAAAATTTATACGCTTGTGAGCACTAAATATAACATTGGGCAACTTACAGTGGTATCGTGTCCAGATTCAACATCCACATTTGCACCATTGAAATGCCTTGCGAGGGGGATGACAAGTTCACCAACCTTATGTCCTTTCTCAAGTGAAGAGCGTTCTACATACAAAAGAAACAAAAATGGTATCTGGATTATTTTAATTTACTTTTTAGAAATAAAAAGAGAAGCAAATATACGAAAGTATACTAAAAGTTACCTTTCTGTAGGATCATCAATCCTGAAGGATCAAATCCATCAAGGTCGTCGGTTTCATTTCTCAACCGAAAGATATTCCAGTTCCCAAAATAACTCACAACTCGGTCAAAAAAGTTGCTTGCTATCAATATAGTATATACAACCATAATAAGCGGATAAATTTTGTTGAAACCTTGCCCAAAGAAAGGGACTGCATCATCAATTTTCCCCATTCTCTGTACATGACATACATATGAACACTCGGCACTTGCTAATATATAGTAATTGATTGGGTCAGCAAACAGAAAGATATTAAATACTGAAATCTAACCCGTTCAAAGATAGTTGTGGCATCTTTTGGAAGATGGATAAGATTTAAGAAGTTGTACGAGATTGGAGGCGCATATCGTGCCACCTGTCTGATATGTATATGTTGTCACAACCACATTATGTATACATCATTCAACAACAACAACAACAAAACCCAATACCACATGAGTGGTGTATGGGGGAGGTGATATGTAGACAATCCTTCCCCTATCCGAGAATACAGACAAGTCATTTCTCCACCCAGAGTGAAACACTCTCAAGAGTAGAGAAAGTCATCCCTCTCTTTATTCGACGGATAAAGAGATTGCTTCCGAGAGGACCTCCGGCCTTTAAGTAGGAAAAGTTTTAAGAAAAAAAATAAAAATACTAAAATAAAAATAATAATAGACGCCATGAAAATGGTAGAATCAAATTTTCATGGGTTTTAAATCCTGCCTGGAATTTAATTTAGGCTCTAAGAGTCAGTCAAGTCGCCAATAAATCGACGATTATGTATACATCATTGTAACACATATATGTAAAAAAACTTACGAGCATATCATCAGCAAGCTGACTGAATTAGTTTGACTCGGAGTAAGTGAATAGAATGTCAACATTCCAATTTTAAATAAAGAATAATATGTGCAGACACACATATACATCAGAGGAATAAAACCGACAACCTGAAAACAGAAAGACAAGAGTAAGTTATATGTTTCAAGAAATACGGGAAAAAGAAAATAAAAGAAGATAATGGTGAGATGTTACCTGCACAAGTACTTCATTTGTTTCAACAGCATTTATTATAATAGAAAAAAGAGAAAAATCGACTCCGTTGGGCAGTATAGTAGCTTCTGCTAAAAGGATTGCAGCCGTCAAACAACCCAACGTGATAGCCGAAAGCTTTTTTAGTTGCTTCTTCAGTATACACCGCCACACCAGCTCTGAAAGATAATCCAGTATGAAATTTATTACATCACACATATAATACTTACTGTATTATCCAAATCTAGTTGAAATTCTTAAGAATTGATTTAATGGAAAAATGATGAGCTTGCATATTGTTATGGGTGTGCATGGTACAGAACCAGACCATATTAGTGTGGTTTGGTTCTGTCCCGAATCCCAATTTGAGAAAGAAAGTCGGACCGAAAACCCGGAACATATATTTTCGGTTCGGTTACTCAGTTCAATCCGGTTCCTCGGTTTTTCCAGATATATGCACACCCCTACATTTTATACATTCGTTGGTTCCAATTTACGGTTAAACTTGCATTTTCAGTTGTTAATTGCCAAACGATTTAACTTCAAACATAAGTATAAAGTTGACTTTATTTTCATCAAGAAAGGATAAATTGAACAGATACCAATAGTATCAAGACAAGACCCTATCTTCCCAGGACGTTCGGGCCTGAAGCTTGAAATATATCTCCTGCGAGTCAAATGAACCCAATAACAAAACATAAGCATTCGGTACAGAGCTATGTTATTAAAAGTGATTTGATTAGGCCTACTTTTAGATTATAATGTTAGGTCCATGTATCATAACTCAGAATAACAGTTTAAAGTAGCAGAGTCTTGGTCAATGTCAATTGTCAAGGTATCAGTGAAAGTAATTCAAGAATAATAGGGGATTGTATTTCCAAACATATATCAGCGGTTAATGCCCATACGCGCGGTTACATAAAATCTCAGTAAACGTACCATCCAGTCGCATTACGGAGTTCATAATTCTTTATAGTATCCTCCAACTCAAGAGCTTCGGTGACATAATTCATATATTCACTGTTTAATAAGGAAACTGTTAATTAATACCTGCAAATATAATACAAGATGACCTACATAACCTGTAACTTAAGTCTAAAACTAAATACCTCCCCAGCATTACCTTTTATAACGATAATACTCGCCTCGTGCTATTCTTAGCTGTCGTCTTAGTGTTGCCATAGATTTTTCATCCGTGTCATAGTCCATATCGTTCTCGCCTAACCTTCCTCCTTGCGGTTTGAAAGAAGGATCTTCGGTAAACTGAAAATATATATTAACTGCACCTATTGGTATATAATAATAACTTTAACATGTCAAGCCGGCCCAACCCAAATCATTCGACCCATTTCAAGTTTTCATGATATGAACTGACCCATACTGACCTATTACCCAACTCACCTATTTTTTGATTCTATATCAAAATGCATATATAGTCACCAAGAAATCGATAAGTGTAACGATGGTAGAAAAGAGACTCAAAGGCATGTATAGGGTATGTCGCTCACACAAACTACGATGGTCATTTTTATAGAGCAAAGTACAATTACCATTTGTGTCAACATTTGGTCAATGATATTCATGTAGGGTCGCAAAGGATCACGCTTTGACATTTGCTTCGATGTTGCTTGAGCAACCTAATACAACAAACAATCACGTGTTAGAAACTAAAAGTAAATGGAATCAAACAAAATTATAGTTAAAAAAAAAAAAGGTATAAGTGATCTTACAACGATAGCATTCGAAAGATCTTGGTGAGCATCATCAAGTTTTACAGCCATCCTAGCAACTTTGTGAGAAAGAACCTTTTGTCGAGTACTATAATCAGCATTTATCCAAATCCCTTTTGGAATTTCACTTAAACCAAAACCAAGAAGAAATACACCAGTCAGAAGTCCAAATGTATTTGAACATGCCATGGCAAAACCAACTATACCTCCACCCCTGACAATCATTCAAAAAGTATATAAAAAAAACCAAACTTTTTTATAAAATAACAATTTAAAAGAGATGTATATGTATAGTTAATAGTTAGGTACCAGAAACGAACCAGTTTCTGTGCAAAAGAATAAGTAGTATAAGTCCGAAAAACGCTACAGCACCAACAATCAAGTAAAATACTAAATTCACATGAATACTGGTCTTTAATCTTTCGGTAACAGTGAAATCCCCCGCATCTTCGTAACCCTGAAGGATAGGCACCACAGCCCTGCTTAGGGAAAATTTTCAACATAAATAATGAGAATACGATGCATTTAGAAGCCAATGTGCCATGCAGTTTCGAAGTTGAAGAAGCTTACACGATCATATGATACTTAAATTTAACGGTGCTAGACGTTTTATTGTTAAAAAAAACTATGTTAGAGTAAAATTAATGAATAAAACGTAAAACATGAACCGCACCAAGTGAGTAAAAAAGTACTCCAATATGACCAACTCCAAAAGAACGAAATTCCTCCCTTATCGTGATCAATCATAGCCTGCAACACGAGAAAAACATAACCAAATGTTTGAATAACTAATCAATGGAGCTATGTTACTTTAAGCAACCAATTGGACCCTTTTCCCATTATTGCATTATTATGATTTCAAAATACATCTCCAGTTGCTTTACCACAATTATCATACAAGTTTCTGGAATAAAGTATATCGTTAATTATAGGAAACTTCAAAATCAAAAATTTGAAAATGAGTTATGACTTATGAGTAAGTTTCGCTCTCATCTATAAAGCGTAGAAGTTAGATTTTCAATAATATGATGCATCTAGAAGACAATGTCTGGTCCCTAAGTTTGTCAAAAAATGAACTTTAACTCCCTACTTTTATCTAAATTATCATAAGTTTCACTGCTAAGTTACCAAAAATTGAGCTTTCATCAAAACCTTTTTATGAGATGGAATCATATACAGACCCCACATTGTCAAAGTTGGATCTTTCCCAATTTTATTTGATTACATCTACATTCACATCATTCGGGTACATAAAGGAACATTAGATCTTGATAGAAATTATCTTCTATCTAGGGTTTAACAATTCGATCAAAATTGATCAAGAAAGATGAAACATGTAACATTATATAATGCAAATTGATCAATTGATCAAGGAAATTGAAACATGTGATGACATAAACTTACAGTCCAAATGTCGGCGGGTACAAGAATGATGAAAGAAAGAGAACAAAACCATGTGTAACCGACGGTGAACAGGATGTGACGTGGCACGTCTGGTCCGGCGAAATAACGTAGTGTGAACATCACCATCCCCATAGTTAATGGAAGAGAGATCAAGTAGAAAACCCACATGATTCTTGAATTATTAATTATTAATTGATTGATGATTTTGGAGAAGATGATTATATGAACAACAGGAACAAGATTTGGTCAAGCGTCAAGAAAGAAAGAGTGCGTTTCCTTGATGTTCCCTCACCTAATTTTGTATTTTCATTTTCATTTTCATTTTCATTTCCATTTTATTTTATTTGCCATTTCCATTTTTCTTTCCACTTTCACAAGCTTCTTAAGCCGGTCCTAAAGTTTATTTTACGTGAATATACGGATTTGAATTTATATATATTTAATTTTAATTAATATTGTTGGTGTTCTTCGACGGCATTGTTACTTTAGATGGTGAAGATGTTATTGACTATGAACCAATATTGGGTTATTTACACAGAAGTATGGAAAAAATTGCGAAAAATTGAACAATTATACAATATTTGCCTTATGTAACACGTGCAAACACACGCTATTTCTATTCACGACGAGACTTTAACTCACAACTACGAAATTGAAGAGTTGTCTTGATAAAACTAGGCCAAAGCTCTTTAATGATGTAGTATTTGATTGTTGTATATGTACTAATGCTACTAAATTTCCTTCAATCAAAAAAATGACTCCCTTTTTTTTTTCTTCCTAACCTTCATTTCAACCTTCAAACCAACTTACCCAAACTCAATACCAATCAAACCAATTCCAAATGTTAACAATCAAAAAACAAAATCATCAATCAACAATAAACCTGTCTTTCAACCAAAATCTACTGTTTTTTTGGTGGTTTATCTCGTTTCTCAAACCCAACGGTTATAAACACAAATAAAAAACCATTTGGACATATCCAAGGTCTCTCTTGGAAGCAAGATCGAAGTTTTGCCTTTGCGAAAGTCGAAAATGTAGATCAAGCTACATATGTTGTTTCTTCTATGAACGGCAAACTATTAAATGGCAGAAAGATCTTTGTAGGCTTTGCTAAAAAAGAAATGTTCCTCAAAAACAACAATGAGGGTGTTACACAAAGAGGTGGTGACACGCCTAAATCATACAATATCAATCTTTCAATTAATCAAGAACTCGATGAGGGATTGGAACTTACAGCTATGATCATTGATAAAGTTCCCATAAAGGCTTTAAAATTGGCCAGGTAGTTACTTAGTAGAAACTAGTGTTCGAACCCTCGCTTCGCGCCGGGGGTTCGGTTTTTAATGTATTTTATTGCGTTTAGTTTGTAAAAATTTTTTGTGGCTAACGATGTTATTGTTGAAACGCAACTCGAGTCGAACTAAAAGGTATAACCCGTGAAAGATTTAAATGTTATTTAAAATTAACAACATACGTGCATCTCCGCGTTTCGCTATGGAGTTGTCGACTTTTAAAAATTTAACGGGGAATTAACGTGTATGAAAAGTACCCCAAATATTTAACGTTTTTTAAAAAAACGCCCGTTTTGCGTATAGCTAGTGACATTGTGTTCCTAAAATTATTTCGAGTTTAACGATGGTGGCGGAAAAATTTAACTTGTTGCGAGTGCGAAGATATGGCCCGTTGAATATTTGGGTGGAGTTTGTTTAAGATTTTTTTATGAGAATGGTTAATTGACACTTTACCCCCTGTTTGGGGGGTGGATTTGATTTTTTGAATAAAGTGTGGGGTGGTTTGTGGTTGAATTTGCAAAAAAAAAAAAAAGGGGAAAGTCGAAAATACCCCGGTACTATTCATTTGGCGTATGTCTTTTAGAATATAGGTATAATATAATATAATATCAACATTAGAACAATCTCAGTTTGGGGGATTTATGCTTATTTGTTATTTATATCAGAAATACTAATTCGTTAAAATTTAAATGGTAGTTCGTTAAAAAGCTAGATTTTTAACTTTTGATTATGAAATAAATTTTAATTTAGCAATTATATATTGCATTAGGTTTGATAATTGTTAATTAGTTTATCATATTTTGTATTTAATCGTGGTATTTAATTTGTTGTTTTGTAAGGTCGGTACGCAATTAAATAAGTATCTAATCTTGCAAGAGGTCGCAAGTTCAAATCTTGTGGTGGTCAGGGGAGGGTTTGGAAACGGTCACAGATTAATCTGTTAGTCTGCGTGCACCACAGTAAAAGTATTCGTCCTCTCAGATAACCCGAACAAGAAAAACCTTATCACTTTAAATATGTAAATGTAGATAGATACACTTGTCTCAAATTTATTTTTTTATACTCCTTGATCTTATTAGGGGAGGTAAAATGGGTGAGTCACAAATATTTTGATATATATTTTCTAATAATATAGGAGATGTCAAACATATAAACTTGCTAGCATGTATACATTTATCGATTCTACATGAACATCAAAAAATATGACTATGGTGACTTTGTTTATGATCATATTATTCGAGTTGTTAATCGAATTTTCAATAGCACAACTTGAAAGTAAGATGAAATAGTAATGTGCTTTTTAATGTGAAAATGTGATTTTTAATGGAAACATGTTGTAACTAATATTGTGAGAGATGCAACATGGTCTAATTTTGAAATTCCTGCTACTTTTCCGCATGTTTCACTTTCATGAGTGTTTTGTTGAGATTCGTTCTTAATCTTTCGATATGCTTATTAAAATTGATTATCTGCTTACAGTTTAGAATAAACAAGTTTCAAGTTGCTTATCTATGTAACTGCTTATTTTACTTATAAGTACTTAATCAGATAAGTAGTTTTTTTATACATAATTTGAAAAACCATATAAGCATTTTCTACATACACTTTTGGTAATTAGTTAAATGGAAATTGTGTAGGGGTGTGACGGTCGATCTTGATAGAAAATGGACAAAATCCGGAGAGAGCGTTAATTGGGCATTTAAGGTTACTAGGATTTGATGTAATAGAGAATGCAAAAGCGAAGTTGGAAATGTTCGTTCTCAGGGTCGATCTCGTTGTTATCGTGGTTGGCCTTTCAACCAAGAGGTTGATGGTTCAAGTCATGTTGTGGACATATTTCGTGGTTATTGTAAATATACGTATAATGGGTGTGTGAGTTTGTCATTAGAAAAAAATTGGGTGGAGTTAATGGGACATGTTATATAACGACCCTCATTTTTTCATTCTATATTTATTCCAATATTAAATGCCCAAACAATATAAATAAAACTTAATGATTAAATTTTATTCAACAATTGTTAAGTATTAAGAATTATAAAACATATTAATTAACTTTGTGTAATAATTGACAAGTTAATAAAAGATGGAAATAATAATCTAATTAACTTTCGTGAACAAAATGTAATACTCAAAAACTTGTTGTATTCAAACAATTAAACTAGAACAGTTAAGGAGTCATTTTAACTAACCAAAAGTACAAGGACTAAAACGAAAAAGTTCCAAACCCATCCTTGTTGCCCTGGCCGAATTTAAAAAAAGAGAGGATGAAATGACCTTTTTGCCCCTCTAAATATCGGCCACCATCACCACCTCCTTAAACCCTAACTTGTTCCCTAAGCACTCCTAACTAAACCCTAATTCTAGATCCTTCTAACCTCACCTATAAATAGAGACCTAGGCTAATGCTTTTTTTGTACCAAAACATTCTTATAATCCTCTCTCAAAATCACAATCTCCTCTCCCTCTCCTTTGTGGATTTCGGCCACCCTCACCACCACACCACCACCATTCGATTTTTAACAAAACCGAAACCCCACCACCACCTTTTGAAGTTTTGGTTAATTGCTTCTTGATTCCGGGTAATCTTCAAGTGATCTTCAACGTGTTCTTCGTGTTCATCAAGATCTTCAAAAGTGTTCTTGAGTTTTCTAGTGCTTGGATCTTCATCTTCAAGCGTTCTTCTTTTCTTTTTGTTAATCTTCATCCATCTTCAAGGTATAAGACTATAAACCTAAATTTGTTCATTCAATTCTTGTTTTGATTCATATTCATTCTTGATCATATACATACTTGTTCATGTAAAAAAAAAATTAATATACATATGAAATGTCCCGTTCTTATTGATTAAAAACATTCCATATTAATTGATTTCGTTGCGAGGTTTTGACCTCTATATGAGACGTTTTTCAAAGACTGCATTCATTTTTAAAACAAACCATAACCTTTATTTCATAAATAAAGGTTTAAAAAGCTTTACGTAGATTATCAAATAATGATAATCTAAAATATCCTGTTTACACACGACCATTACATAATGGTTTACAATACAAATATGTTACATCGAAATCAGTTTCTTGAATGCAGTTTTTACACAATATCATACAAACATGGACTCCAAATCTTGTCCTTATTTTAGTATGCAACAGCGGAAGCTCTTAGTATTCACCTGAGAATAAACATGCTTTAAACGTCAACAAAAATGTTGGTGAGTTATAGGTTTAACCTATATATATCAAATCGTAACAATAGACCACAAGATTTCATATTTCAATACACGTCCCATACATAGAGATAAAAATCATTCATATGGTGAACACCTGGTAACTGACATTAACAAGATGCATATATAAGAATATCCCCATCATTCCGGGACACCCTTCGGATATGATATAAATTTCGAAGTACTAAAGCAACCGGTACTTTGGATGGGGTTTGTTAGGCCCAATAGATCTATCTTTAGGATTCGCGTCAATTAGGATGTCTGTTCCCTAATTCTTAGATTACCAGACTTAATAAAAAGGGGCATATTCGATTTCGATAATTCAACCATAGAATGTAGTTTCATGTACTTGTGTCTATTTTGTAAATCATTTATAAAACCTGCATGTATTCTCATCCCAAAAATATTAGATTTTAAAAGTGGGACTATAACTCACTTTCACATATTTTTACTTCGTCGGAAAGTAAGACTTGGCCACTGGTTGATTCACGAACCTATAACAATATATACATATATATCAAAGTATGTTCAAAATATATTTACAACACTTTTAATATATTTTGATGTTTTAAGTTTATTAAGTCAGCTGTCCTCGTTAGTAACCTACAACTAGTTATCCACAGTTAGATGTACAAAAATAAATCGATAAATATTATCTTGAATCAATCCACGACCCAGTGTATACGTATCTCAGTATTGATCACAACTCAAACTATATATATTTTGGAATCAACCTCAACCCTGTATACCTAACTCCAACATTCACATATAGAGTGTCTATGGTTGTTCCGAAATATATATAGATGTGTCGACATGATAGGTCGAAACATTGTATACGTGTCTATGGTATCTCAAGATTACATAATATACAATACAAGTTGATTAAGTTATGGTTGGAATAGATTTGTTACCAATTTTCACGTAGCTAAAATGAGAAAAATTATCCAATCTTGTTTTACCCATAACTTCTTCATTTTAAATCCGTTTTGAGTGAATCAAATTGCTATGGTTTCATATTGAACTCTATTTTATGAATATAAACATAAAAAGTACAGGTTTATAGTCGGAAAAATAAGTTACAAGTCGTTTTTGTAAAGGTAGTCATTTCAGTCGAAAGAGCGACGTCTAGATGACCATTTTAGAAAACATACTTCCACTTTGAGTTTAACCATAATTTTTGGATATAGTTTCATGTTCATAATAAAAATCATTTTCCCAGAATAACAACTTTTAAATCAAAGTTTATCATAGTTTTTAATTAACTAACCCAAAACAGCCTGCGGTGTTACTACGACGGCGTAAATCCGATTTTACGGTGTTTTTCGTGTTTCTAAGTTTTAAATCATTAAGTTAGCATATCATATAGATATATAACATGTGTTTAGTTGATTTTAAAAGTCAAGTTAGAAGGATTAACTTTTATTTGTGAACAAGTTTAGAATTAACTAAACTATGTTCTAGTGATTACAAGTTTAAACCTTCGAATAAGATAGCTTTATATGTATGAATCGAATGATGTTATGAACATCATTACTATCTCAAGTTCCTTGGATAAACCTACTGGAAATGAGAAAAATAGATCTAGCTTCAAAGGATCCTTGGATGGCTTGAAAGTTCTTGAAGCAGAATCATGACACGAAAACAATTTCAAGTAAGATTTCCACTCGAAATAAGATTGTTATAGTTATAGAAATTAAATTAAAGTTTGAATATGATTATTACCTTGTATTAGAAAGATAACCTAATGTAAGTAACAAAGGTTTCTTGATCTTGGATGATTACTTGGAATGGATTTAGAAAAGTTGGAAGTAAACTTGCAACCTTGGAAGTATTCTTGATTTTATGAAACTAGAACTTTTGGAATTTATGAAGAACACTTAGAACTTGAAGATAGAACTTGAGAGAGATCAATTAGATGAAGAAAATTGAAGAATGAAAGTGTTTGTAGGTGTTTTTGGTCGTTGGTGTATGGATTAGATATAAAGGATATGTAATTTTGTTTTCATGTAAATAAGTCATGAATGATTACTCATATTTTTGTAATTTTATGAGATATTTCATGCTAGTTGCCAAATGATGGTTCCCACATGTGTTAGGTGACTCACATGGGCTGCTAAGAGCTGATCATTGGAGTGTATATACCAATAGTACATACATCTAAAATCTGTGTATTGTACGAGTACGAATACGGGTGCATACGAGTAGAATTGTTGATGAAACTGAACGAGGATGTAATTGTAAGAATTTTTGTTAAGTAGAAGTATTTTGATAAGTGTCTTGAAGTCTTTCAAAAGTGTATGAATACATATTAAAACACTACATGTATATACATTTTAACTGAGTCGTTAAGTCATCGTTAGTCGTTACATGTAAATGTTGTTTTGAAACCTTTAGGTTAACGATCTTGTTGAATGTTGTTAACCCATTCTTTATTATAACAAATGAGATGTTAAATTGTTATATTATCATGATATTATGATATATAATATATCTTAGTATGATATATATACAGTTAAATGTCGTTACATATATGTCTCGTTTCGAAATCATTAAGTTAGTAGTCTTATTTTTACATATGTATTTCATTGTTAATACACTTAATAATATATTTACTTATCATTTAACATAATTAACCAAGTGTATCAATATCTTAATATGATTCATATGTACCTAGTAAGACGTTGTTATAACGATAATCGTTATATATATCGTTTTCGAGTTTCTTAAATTAATAGTCTCATTTTTATGTATATAACTCATTGTTAAAATACCTAATGAGATACATGCTTATAATAAAATCATGTTAACTATATATATAACCATATATATGTCATCGTATAGTTTTTACAAGTTTTAACGTTCGTGAATCACCGGTCAACTTGGGTGGTCAATTGTCTATATGAAACCTATTTCAATTAATCAAGTCTTAACAAGTTTGATTGCTTAACATGTTGGAAACACTTAATCATGTAAATAACAATTTCATTTAATATATATATAAACATGGAAAAGTTCGGGTCACTACAACATATACATACACATACATACGGTTTTAAAAAAAATGTTTAGATCTTAGAAACCCTAATGATTAACCAAGATTTTGTTAATGTTTAAAATGGTAACAAAATATATATATACATATACCACATATACATATACATATTAAAAAAATATATATAAACATATACATATATATACATATATAGCTATATATACATACATATATATATATATATATATATATATATATATATATATATATATATATATATATAAACAAAAAACAAAACATATATATATATATATATATACATATACACGACATATACATATACATAAACATTTATTAATCAAAACCCTAATACTACTTAAACCCTAAACATTAATTATATAAACCCTAAACCTAATACTACTTAAATATTATTTAAAACATTTAATAATACTTAACCCTAACTAACTAAATCTACTTATTTAATTATAACCTAATCATTTATTATTAATCATTACTTACACCTACTCATTTAATAATAACACCCTAATAATAATATTATTATTATTACTTACCACTTATACATTTATAATATATAATAACACTTAAACCTATACTTATTATATAACACTTATATTATAACTACATAGTAACATTTTTATAATATAACACATATACTTAAACTATATACTTATATTAAATACTTATATTATAATAATACGAGTACTATTACTAACACATATAATATACTACTTATATTATAACACTTAGATTATAAGATTATAACATACGATTACAATAGTCATTCACGATAACGTAAAATTACTCGAACGTCAACGCTACTTAAGGCCTAGGGTGATTCTTGGTACCATTATGGGACGCTTGTGGATCTCGAATGCCAAACTTAGATTTTGGTCAAGAGATCCTGGGCCAACCGGTAACAATTGATCATTCAAGTGACTCGGCGGTGGCATAGATGTTTGGGTATGGTGCACAATATCAAACCCGACTATAGTAATCATACACTCACTAAGTGAGCAACACTTGGTCACTTGCACACTTAATAAGTGGTGGACTTATTAAGAACAACTCACTAGTGTTCAACACTAACTTACTAAAAATGGAAACTTACTAAAAGTGGAAACTTACTAAGAATGGAAATTTAGTAAAACGAACTACACTTAAACACTTGCATACTTAACTTAAACTTGGGCAAACATTTAACTACTCTTAAATGTCATTAGGTTGACTTTCTGCTCACATTCATCCAATTCTTCTATTTCGTGGAATAACAAACTCTTCTCCTACTTACTAAGGTGAACTTCATAGCCCAACTTTATATTGTGCACAACTTATTTAACTTATTGGGGTGAGACACATGCTACTTTTAATATTTACAATTTAGACACAAGTACCAACTATTAAACTGTGCTATACCTGGCTATGTCCTGCAAGTCCCCACTGTGATATTTTTAATTGCTTTTACATAACGCATTCTTAGTTATTGGGGGTAGGCCTATCGGGAGTAACGTCCCCGATACATTTGACCAAGTCATTGTATTACTTAATAATGATTCAAACCGACAAGGACAGTACAACTTGTCACGGGGCAAACTTTGAAACTGTTTAGTCTAAATATCACAAACTTGGCACTACTTTTAGATCCCTGCGAGATCTACCTTTATAAATAAAAATTTTGTGGTCTAAACAACAGTCAACTATTTTGTTAAACCTATGAACTTCACTCAACCTTTTTGGTTGACACTTTAGCATGTTTTGTCTCAGGTTATGATTGAACAGCTTACTATTATCTATGTGATGCTACTTGGACTCTAGGACTTGAAGAAAGAATCACATTTATTATTTATGCATTTATTGTAATTTAAATTCTTGTAACGACATTCTATTTCATTCCGCTTCGTACTCAATAAAGCTTGTTTTTATCTTATAGTTTCGTTCTCATTATATAATATGTTGGTATTTTTTATATTAATTTCACATTCACCCAGGCCCTAACTGGGGGTGTGATAGATTGGTATCAGAGCATAACCAGGCTGTTACAGAGAACCAGGATTGCATCTTTATGTGTGCCTTCCTTGCTAGCTAAGGTGCCTTAGCAATCTAGGAAACTATAACCTTTCCTGCCTTAGACTTAAAGCACTTAGGATTGCCTTATAATCTTAACAACTTTGCTTAAATAATCTTGGCTTAAAATCCTAATCAAAGTCTCTTTCCTAATGTTAGGATGTCAAGCATTAACCAACCAAACAAAACAACTCTCTTCAAACCATCTGAAGAAATGGCTCGCTTCAAACCTGCCACCGA
Source organism: Rutidosis leptorrhynchoides (assembly GCF_046630445.1). Classification (NCBI taxonomy): domain Eukaryota; kingdom Viridiplantae; phylum Streptophyta; class Magnoliopsida; order Asterales; family Asteraceae; genus Rutidosis; species Rutidosis leptorrhynchoides. Next base: position 32,433,444 of record NC_092338.1, read on the forward strand.
AGCAGATACTAGATACTCTTCAACTGCAAGACTAGTCAGAAGCCCTCTTTATGGTCCTGCCTCACCACCATTGAACTATAGTCCAAATACTCTTCAAGATTCACCTAAGTCTCTCGAATACTACCCGACCCCGAGAACTGAAGACAAGGGGAAACGTCCTGAGGAAACTGGTCTATCCAGGAAAAGAGGCGGATCTCCTTTTTGTGATAATGATGCTAAGTATGAGGTAATGAACTTGCGAAAGACTACCGAAAAGAACTTGGAAGGTTTGCTTCGCTACGTGGTGAGAGTTGAGGTTCGAATGGACGAGAAAGACCGAGAAGTTAAGAAACGGGTGGAAGAGAATGCTAAGCTGAGAAAAGAGTTGATCATATTGAGATATGAGGAAGAACGCAACACCCGCTGGGGAAGCAGTCACTTGCTTATCTAAAAGAGGATGTTGATTTCCAGATGAAGATGGAGAGAAATCGAGTCGATAAGCAGCTTGCTCTAAAGGAGTACAACAACAACACAGTCAACAACCGTGTTACTAACCTCTATGATAGCCTCGAGTATCTCTATGAGAAACAAAAAGAGAAGAATGAGAAAATAGAGAAGTTTATGAAGGAGGCTGAGAAGAAGAATTGAACCCGACATTTGTTTTGTTTTTTCTTTCATTCTTTTATTTCCTAATTATGTAAAGGCTTTGCCTAAGAATATTTCTATATTCAACTCGTGTAGTAAAAAGGCTTATTTAATGCCTCGTTTCTAATAATATAAAGTGTTTCATTTATATCATGTTGATATCAATATTTTATCTTTATCATACTTGTAATTTCTCAAACTTATAACTTGTAAACTTATCAAACTTATGTTCACTTTTATGTAGTGAAGCATCATGGCTCACACACCTACCGTTAACAACATTGTGTTGACCAATGAGCAATTTCAACAATTACTTGCTGCCGCCCAAGGCAACGTCCAACCTAATCATGCTAACAATCAACCAAAACCTTGTTCTTACAAGGACTTTATGAAATTCAATCCTCCCTCTTTCAAGGGAAGTGAAGATTCCGTTGAACTAGTCCGATGGTTCGAAAAACTAGAGTCCATCTTCCGTGTCTGCAACTGCGGGACAATGACCGAGTTAAATATGCCACTAGTTCATTAGCTGGCAATGCTATGACTTGGTGGACCGCTCATGCTAAGTTTGTGGGAATCGATAATGCTAATGCAACCCCATGGGATGAACTTAAAGGCATGATGGTTAATAAGTTTTGTCCTAGAAGTCAAGTCCAAAAGCTTGAATCCGAGTTCTGGGAACTCAAAGTTAAGGGTACCGACATTGAAAGCTACACTAATCGTTTTCTTGAGCTTTCTACCCTGTGTCCCGAAACGTTTCCTACTGAGCCGAGAAGGATTGAAAGGTACATTGAAGGTCTCCCTGAGGATGTTCAGGGAAATGTTATCGCTGCTGAGAAAGTTACCCTTGATGCTGTGATTCTCATGGCTCAAAATCTGATGATGGCCAAAAGAAGAAGAGCTTTGGCTAGTAAGCAAGTTGATACTAAGAGTAGTGACGGTAAAAGGAAATTTGAGCCGTCTCAAGGTTCAAACCAAAATATTGCTAAGAAGCCTGCTGATAATACTACGACCGGTTATATAGGGACTAAGCCCTATTGTGCTCGTTGTGAAAGGCACCACCTAGGGCGGTGCACTGCTACTTGTTCTTTATGTAAGAAGGTGGGACATGTAGCTAAGACTTGTAAGACTCCTCCGAAAGATAAAGCTGTTATTCCTGCTAAAGCTCCTCCTACTTGTTACACCTGCGGAGAAAAGAGGCATATTAGTCCTCACTGCCCGAAGAAGAAAGATACCCCTGCTACTGGAGCCAATACCACCAATGCGAAGAGCTGTGCGTTTGTCATAACGGCTGAAGAAGCCCGTGAGGAAGATGAAGTCATTACGGGTACGTTTCTTGTCAATAATTGCTACGCAAAAATTTTATTCGATACGGGTGCCGATAAGAGTTACGTGTCTAGTGAATTTTGTACCTTATTCACTGAGATACCACAACCCCTAGAAACTAAATGACTAGTAGAGGTAGCAAACGAAAAAGTTATGAAAGTTGATCACATCTATAAAAACTGTAATCTAAAACTAGCCGACCAAGAATTTAAGATTGACCTTTTGCCGGTCGAGTTAGCAAGTTTCGATGTCGTAGTCGGAATGGACTGGTTACGTCCATTACATGCTGCAATCTTGTGTGTTGATAAGACCATTAACATTCCATTGGGAAATGGAGAGACTCTCGTCATTCAAGGCGACAAGAGTGGTTCCAAGCTTAACATCATTTCTTGCATCAAGACCCGTAAATACCTTATGAAAGGTTATCCCGCGATATTAGCCCATGTTAAGATAGTCGAACCAAAGGAAAAGCTTATTGATGACGTGCTGGTGGTTAGAGATTACCCCGAGGTATTTCCTGAAGATCTTCCTGGTCTTCCACCTCATCGACAAGTCAAATTTTAGATTGATTTATCTCCTGGTGCTGCTCCTATTGCTAAAGCACCATACCATTTAGCACCTTCCAAAATGAAGGAACTTTTCATCCAACTCCAAGAATTATTGGATAAAGGTTTCATTCGTCCAAGCTCGTCCCCATGGGGAGCTTCTATTCTATTCGTTAAAAAGAAAGATGGTACGTTGAGGATGTGTATTGATTACCGCGAACTCAACAAGCTTACTATCAAGAACCGCTATCCATTACTGCGTATTAATGATCTATTTGACCAACTTCAAGGGTCGAGTGTTTATTCAAAAATTGATCTGAGGTCCGGTTATCACCAACTTAGGGTCAAGGAATCCGATATTCCTAAGACTGCTTTTCGTACTTGCTATGGGCACTATGAATTTTGTGTCATGCCTTTTGGCTTAACTAATGCTCCTGCCGTGTTCATGGATCTTATGAATCGTGTCTGCAAACCATATCTCGACAAATTTGTCATTGTATTCATTGACGACATCTTAATCTACTCAATGAGTGAGAAAGAACATGAGCAGCATTTGCGCATGATTCTTGAACTCTTACGAAAGGAAAAACTCTACGCTACGTTTTCAAAGTGCGAGTTTTAGCTCAAAACCGTACAATTCCTCGGACATGTTGTTGATAGTAACGGAATACATGTCGATCCTGCTAAGATTACCGCTATTTAGAACTGGTAGATACCAAAGACTGCGAAGCATATTTGTCAACTTTTTGGGACTTGCCGGTTATTATCGAAGATTCATAAAAGATTTTTCCCTCCTTGCTAAACCCGTTACAAACTTAACTCACAAAGCGAAGAAGTTTGAGTGGTCCGAAGAACAGGAATTTGCTTTCAAGATTCTGAAGGAGAAATTGACCACAACCCCGATTCTATCTTTACCTGAAGGCTTTGACGATTTTGTTGTTTACTGCGATACCTCAAAGCAAGGCTTTGGTTGTGTTTTAATGCAACGTGAAAAGGTTATTACCTATGCATCTAGACAGTTGAAGAAACATGAGAAGAACTATACCACACATGACCTGGAATTAGGAGCCGTGGTATTTGCACTAAAGATGTGGAGACATTACCTCCATGGAGTTAGAATCACGGTGTATACATATCATAAGAGTCTTCAGCATATCTTTGACCAGAAGCAATTAAACACGAGACAAAGACGATGGCTCGAGTTATTGAATGATTATGACTGTGAGCTAATATACCATCCTGGCAAGGCGAATGTAGTTACCGATACCCTTAGTCGAAAAGACGATGTTAGACGTGTTCATGCTTTAAACCTGAAAATCAAATCGAATCTTATATCACGAATCTGTGAAGCTCAACTTGAAGCTACTAAACCGACACTTATCGAAGGTGAAGGACCTATCGGTTTCGAGAACCAACTCCAAGTGAAAGCTAATGGTACACGGTACCTTGGCGACAGAATTTGGGTTCCTCGCTTCGGTAATCTCCGTGATCTAGTCTTTGACGAAGCTCATAAGACTAGGTACTCTATTCACCCCGGTTCCAGTAAGATGTACCATGATGTGAAGGAATTCTACTGGTGGCCTAACATGAAAGCCGACATTGCTACTTATGTTAGTAAGTGTCTCACTTGTTTGAAAGTCAAGGCTGAACATCAAAAGTCTTCTGGTCTGTTGACACAACCCGATATCCCGCAGTGCAAGTGAGAATGTATCACTATGGATTTCGTTACTAAGTTACCTAAGACTTCAAATAGTAACGATACTATTTGGGTCATAGTTGATCGTCTTACCAAATCTGCACATTTCTTATCGATCAAGGAAACTGACAAGATGGAGAAATTATCACAACTCTATATCAAAGAAATTGTCTCACGTCATGGAGTTTCTATCTTAATTATTTCTGATCGCGACAGTCGATTCGTTTCTGGATTCTGGAAAACTTTGCAATCTGCTCTTGGAACTCAACTCGACATGAGTACAGCCTATCATCTGCAAACGGATGGCCAAAGTGAACGAATCATTCAAACCATGGAAGATATGCTACGTGCTTGTGCAATCGATTTCGACAAAGGTTGGGATAGATACTTGCCTTTAGCTGAATTTTCCTACAACAACAGTTATCACTCTAGCATTAAAGCTGCACCTTTTGAAGCCTTATATGGATGGAAATGTAAATCCCCTTTGTATTGGGATGAACTCGAGGACAGACATTTAACTGGTCCTGAAATTATTCATGAAACCACCGAAAAGATCGTCCAGATTAAGCAACGATTAGAAACTGCCCGCAGTCGACAAAATAGCTATGCTGATAAGCATCGGAAGGATACAGAATTCCAAGTTGGAGATAAAGTCATGTTGAAAGTGTCCCCTTGGAAAGGTGTCTTCCGTTTCGGTAAACGAAGTAAACTCAGTCCACGATATGTTGGACCTTTCACAATCACTCAAAGAGTCAGTTTCGTGGCGTACCGATCAGAACTACCAACTGAACTTAGCCAAGTACATGATGTGTTTCATATCTCGAATTTTAAAAAGTGTCTTCCTGATAACACTCTTGTTATTCCTGTGGATGATATCCGCATTGATGAGCAAATGCATTTCGTTGAAGAACTTATAGAAATCATGAATGAAGAGGTCAAACAAATGTGTAAAAGCAACATACCTATCGTTAAAGTCCGTTGGAATTCGCGTAGAGGCCCCGAATATACATGGGAACCCAAAGACCAAATGATACGGAAATATCCTCATCTCTTCTCAAACGCTGATGCATCCGAGAAGTCTACCTAAAACTTCGGGACAAAGTTTCTAATAACGGGGAGGTACTATAACGACCCTCATTTTTCCATTCTATATTTATTCCATTATTAAATGCCCAAACAATATAAATAAAACTTAATGATTAAATTTTAATCAACAATTGTTAAGTATTAAGAATTATAAAACATATTAATTAACTTTGTGTAATAATTGACAAGTTAATAAAAGATGGAAATAATAATCTAATTAACTTTCGTGAACAAAATGTAATACTCAAAAACTTGTTGCATTCAAACAATTAAACTAGAACAGTTAACGAGTCATTTTAACTAACCAAAAGTACAAGGACTAAAACGAAAAAGTTCCAAACCCATCCTTGTTGCCCTAGCAGAATTTTTTTTTAAAAAAAAGGGATGAAATGACCTTTTTGCCCCTCTAAAAATCAGCCACCACTGTAACATCCCGCCTTTTTTTGGTTACTTTCCGTTTAACTATTTTAAAGTCCGTTATATATTTATAACATCTTTCGTTAATACGCGTTTTAAATTATCTCGATTAGGTAATTCACGCACCCGATTCAACCTTGAGGGACTAAAATTGACACGGGGCAAACTAGTTGACTAGGTCAACTAGTCCACCCCAATCACCACCATTCAACCATCTCCATCTCTCTCTCTTTCTCTAGCAAGAACACACACACAATTACCAAATTCATTCAATCATCATCTAAATTCGATCTAGGAGGCTTACAACAAAATAAATTACATATTCGTGATCCTCTCTTCATCCTCTTCATTTTGGTACCAACTTCATCTCGTTTGGGTAACATTTCTAAAACTCTAGATTTCTCTAAATTCGTGTTTTTGACTTGAAATGGTGTTAGTTAGTGTCTATGGCTCATTGTGATGTCGTGTATGTAATTTGTAGGCTCGATCTTGTTATTTGGTGTAACTAGCATGAACACTTGAAATGGGTTAGTTTAACCTTTGATTTTGAATGATAAAATGTGTTTAGATGTTAATGGTTGTGTGTTCAAAGTGTTAGTTACTTCATTAACTTCGTTTTGGTGTGTTGATTGACATGAAAACCTTACATTAACATGATTATTGGTTTTGAGATTTTGGTTAGGGTTTGATAAGCTTTATATGAACTTTTGATGTATCAAATGCTATGAAATATTGTTGATAAGTGTTTTGTTGCAACGTGTGTTTGATTACCTTCGAAACAGCATATCATACATGTAAATTGGTTACCCGAATCATGAAATGCGTTTTTAGAACTTAAACCTTTGATTATGAACGTTTAATGCGGTTTTGGGTTGTTGTAGGTGTTAAATTACTTGTTGAAATGTGTTTAGTTGTCTTCCTCGTCAAATTACCATCCCAACGGTATAAAATACTTGACTTGATTGTTTGCGGATCATAAATTGTGTTTATTTGGTTTTTGGTTCGTGTACTTAGAAACTTACTGCATCAGACTGGAATACCAACCTGGACGCCGTCCAGATCCTTGGACGCCGTCCCATATTTCAAAGCTGGACGCCGTCCAGATATTTGGACGCCGTCCCAGCCTTCAAAGCTGGACGCCGTCCAGAAAATCTGGACGCCGTACAGATACACTGGCAGGCCTCTGTCTTCGTTGGTCATTTTACGAAAAATGTTTGCTATGCTATGGACCTCCGATTCACATGTAACTTGTTCTAACATGCTCATATATGATTAAAAACCTCAGAAAAATAGTTCGGGACCCGACCCGAACGTGTTGACTTTTTGTTGACTTTGACCCGACCTAAGTTGACTTTTAATCAAACTTAACCAAATGTTTGTGAAATCGTTCTAACATGCTTTTATACTTGTACCTTGCATGAAACATGACAATTTGATTCACATGCTATTATGATCGAGTCTTAACGAGCCATAGGACTAATTGAACATCTTTGACCTATCGTGTGTACCGTTATTGATACAACCCATTGTTTAGGTCAAGACTAGCATTGTTCTTTGCACACGTTTACTTGTTGAAGTACTTTACTACTCGTGCACTCAAGGTGAGATCATAGTCCCACTTTTACTCTTTTTGAACTTATATTTGGGATGAGAAAACATAAACATTTCTTTTACTAAGTGAACACAAGTACAGGAAAACAAACATTCTACATACGAGTTTAGAACGAAATCCTCAATTCGATTATCATTAGTTACACTTGCAGGGTGTAAGTGTAGGCGTGAACTTATGTTGTATGGCCATATGGGTTTGACAAACCCTCATCTCGGACGGTTCGCTACCGTCCACAGATGAAATATATTTTCGAGAAACAGTGTTGTTCTAGCACTATGAATGGGGTATCAACGGACGGAATGTTAAGCCTTGATAATTGGGTGCTCGTGAATATTAACTTTTAGAATGTATTACTATTTTATCTTTGATGTAAATCTTGTGGTTCGACTTACTTTTACTCACTTGCTTACTTAAACCTATGATTTCACCAACGTTTTAGTTGACAGATTTCTATGTTTTTCTCAGGTCCCTGAACGTTTTGTGATACATGCTTCCGCTCATTATTTTGATACTTGCATTGGATGTCGAGTATATATGCATACATGGAGCGTCTTTTGGCTACTTTTAAATTGTGTCGCATAAGTTTCATTTGTACTTATAACTTTGTAACGTAACTTGTGGTGGAACAATTCTTGTAAACTTTGAACAATCTTTACATTTGAAATGAATGCGATATATCTTTTGGTCAAACGTTGTTTTAAAGACTTATGACCACGTAACGGGACCTAAGTAGACGGCGCCGTCAATGACGCTTTTGTCGGGTCGCTACAGATGGTATCAGAGCGTTGGTTATAGGGATTTAGAGTTCATTGGTGTCAACCTCGAGTCATAGGGTACATTGGTGAGTCTAGACTACAACCGGCATATAGACTTGAAGTAGGAATTACTTGACTACTTGTGCATTTATACTCGAACGCTTCTACTCATATCTACTCTTACTTCATCTTAATCTCACGTTGTTTAATTTGATTGACACGCCACCTTGACTATATGAAATGATGTCGAATGCACATATGAATCAGGGTAATATAATTTCCGGGATTATATTACGGTGACTCATATGAACGTTCCGACATTGTGGCATAAAGAATTTAAGGCGAGTCAAGGAAAATTTTCTCTCTATCATTATTCCATATCACGGTTAGTATTATTTAGAGTACTAACCAACGGTATTCTTTTGTTTTAAGGAACAATGCCTCTTCGCCGTGCGCCACGCCGTGAAACTCCCGAACAAGCTCTACAACGCATGATAGCCACCGCCGTAGATGCGGCCATGGCCGGTCACTCATCCAACAACAATAATAATAACAACCACAACAACAACAACAACAACAACAATGGAGCCGGTAACTCAAATGAGGGATGCTCCTATAAAGCTTTCATGGGGTGCAAACCTCACACTTTCGATGGAACCGGAGGACCGGTTGCTCTCACTCGATGGTTTGAGCAAACGGAAGCCGTTTTCAGCATAAGCGGTTGTCGGGACCAGACAAGGTCAAGTACTCCACTCACACTTTCTCCGGCGTCACTCTCACTTGGTGGAACACCTATGTACAATCGGTGGGTACCGATGAAGCCCACGCTCTCTCTTGGTCCGATTTGAAAGGAAAGATGATCACCGAATACTTTCCGCGCGAGGAAACCCGAAAGCTCGAACAAGAGCTAAGAACTCTGAAAGCGGTCGGAAACGATCTCAAGGCCTATAATCAACGATTTTCTGAACTAGCCTTGATGTGCCCAAACCTTGTGAACCCCGAGTCTTTAAGGGTTGAACTTTACATGGATGGTCTTCCAAAGAGCATCAAACACGGAGTAATGTCATCCAAACCCCCTAATCATCAAGAAGCTTTGAACATGGCCCGCAAATTGATAGAGACGGTGGACAAAATCGTAGTACCGGCACCTAAAGCCGAGGACAAGTCGGGTAACAACAAAAGAAAATGGGAAGCCACTCCAATCAAGCAACTACAACAACAATACCTTCACCAAAAAGCCTTTCAACAACGACGGCAAGAAAGGTTATGTCGAAACTCAACCTTTTTGCAACAAATGTCACAAGCACCACTCGGGTGAATGCGGCAAGCTAATTTGCCACCGGTGCCAAGGAGTTGGTCATAAGGCCAACAATTGCACAAGCGCCGCCCCCATCGCTCGAAAGGGGCCCAATCCTCCAAAAACGGTCACTTGTTACGAATGTGGCCAAACGGGCCATTATAGAAATGCATGCCTGAAGAGGAAAGATAACCCCAATACGCGCGGCCGAGCTTTCAACATCAACACCGAGGAAGCCCGAGATGATAATGAATTGGTCACGGGTACGTTTCTTCTCAACAACACTTATGTTACTTGTTTATTAGATTCGGGTGCCGATAAGAGTTTTGTATCCAAGACTTTGACTCATTCTTTTAATACTCCACCACGTCCACTAGATACCACTTATACCATTTAAGTGGCCAACGGAAAACTATTGAGTGCCGACACATATTACCGGGGGTGTACGTTAAACATTTTGGGTAATGAGTTTGAAATCGACTTGATACCCATGGAACTAGGTAGCTTCGATGTAATAATCGGTATGAATTGGCTAGCCAAAACGAAATCTCACATCCTTTGTGATCTTAACGCAATCCGAATCCCTATCGAGAATGGTGAACCTTTGATCGTCTATGGCGATAAGAGTTGCACCGAACTCAACCTCGTTTCGTGTATTAAAGTTAGAAAACTACTTCGTAAGGGTTGTTTTGCGATCCTTGCACACGTTAAGAAAGTCGAGTCCGATGTGAAGCACATCGATGATGTGCCAATTGTTAGTGACTATTCCGATGTATTTCCCGACGAATTTCCGGGTCTTCCACCTCATCGACCGGTTGAATTCCAAATCGATCTTATTCCGGGAGCCGCACCCGTAGCACGCGCACCATATAGACTCGCTCCATCCGAAATGCAAGAATTGCAAAGTCAAATCCAAGAACTACTTGATCGTGGTTTTATCCAACCTAGCCATTCACCTTGGGGCGCTCCGATTTTGTTTGTTAAGAAGAAAGACGGATCCCTACGAATGTGCATTGACTATCGTGAACTAAACAAATTGACGGTTAAGAACCGATATCCTCTTCCTCGCATCGATGACCTCTTTGATCAATTATAAGGGTCTTGTGTATATTCAAAAATCGATCTCCGCTCGGGTTATCATCAATTAAGGGCTAAGGGGGAAGATGTCTCCAAAACCGCTTTCCGAACTCGTTATGGTAGTTATGAATTTCTTGTAATGCCATTTGGTCTCACTAACACACCGGCGGTGTTCATGGATCTTATGAACCGCGTGTGCAAACCGTATCTCGATAAATTCGTTATTGTGTTCATCGATGACATATTGATCTATTCTAAAAATGAAGAAGAGCACGAACAACATCTCCGACTTGTGCTTGAACTCTTGAGACAAGAACGACTTTATGCCAAATTCTCCAAGTGTGAATTTTAGTTAAAGGAAGTTCAATTTCTTGGTCATGTTGTAAGTGACCAAGGTATTAAAGTCGATCCAATGAAAATCGAAGCCATTAGTAAATGGAAGACTCCTACTACTCCTACTCACATTCGTCAATTCTTGGGTCTCGCCGGGTACTATCGTAGATTCATCGAAAACTTCTCTTTGGTTGCACGTCCTCTAACCGCATTAACTCACAAGGGAAAGAAATTCATTTGGGCGACCGAGCAAGAATCCGCGTTTCAAATCTTGAAGACAAAGCTAACCACCGCTCTTATCTTGTCACTTCCCGAAGGCAATGATGATTTTGTTGTATATTGCGATGCCTCGAAACATGGTTTTGGGTGTGTATTGATGCAACGGAAGAAAGTCATTGCTTATGCCTCTCGACAACTAAAAATTCATGAACGGAATTACACGACTCATGATCTCGAACTTGGAGCCGTTGTCTTTGCACTTAAAATGTGGAGACACTATCTTTATGGAACCAAGAGTACTATCTTCACCGATCACAAAAGCCTTCAACACATCTTCGATCAAAAGCAACTAAACATGAGATAACGAAGGTGGATTGAAACCTTAAACGATTACGATTGCGAGCTTCGTTACCATCCCGGGAAGGCAAATGTAGTAGCCGATGCCTTAAGTCGAAAAGAAAGAGCGGTGCCTCTTCGTGTCCGAGCCTTAAACATCACCATCCACACAAACCTTAATAGCCAAATTCGGGTAGCCCAAGATGAGGCTCTCAAGGACGAAAACATCTCTCTCGAACACTTGTACATCCTCACCTCTCGATTCGAAGTTAAAGAAACCGGACTCCGATATTTCGCCGGAAGAATTTGGGTACCTAGTTATGGGGACATGCGAAGCCTTATTTTAGACGAAGCCCATAAGTCAAGGTATTCGATTCACCCCGGTGCCAATAAGATATACCACGACCTCAAAGAACAATATTGGTGGCCGAACATTAAAAGGGACGTCGCTACTTATGTTGGAAAGTGCCTAACTTGCTCCAAAGTCAAAGCCGAACACCAAAGACCGTCCGGACTACTTCAACAACCCGAAATCCAGCAATGGAAATGGGAAAGGATAACGATGGATTTTATCACCAAATTACCAAAGACGGTTGGCGGTTATGATACTATTTGGGTCATTGTTGACCGACTCACCAAATCCGCGCACTTCCTAGCCATGAAGGAAACCGACAACATGGAGAAACTCGCACAACTCTACATCAAAGAAATCGTAGCCCGACACGGTGTACCCTTATCGATTATCTCCGACCGAGATGGCCGTTTTGTTTCTAGATTTTGGCGTACTTTGCAAGAAGCATTGGGAACGCGTTTAGACATGAGCACCGCATATCATCCACAAACCGATGGACAAAGCGAACGCACAATTCAAACCTTGGAAGACATGCTACGAGCTTGCGTGGTTGATTTCGGAAAAGCTTGGGACAAGCACTTACCTCTCGCCGAGTTCTCTTACAATAATAGTTATCACGCGAGTATTAAAGCCGCACCTTTTGAAGCGCTATATGGCCGAAAATGTCGTTCACCTCTTTGTTGGGCCGAGGTAGGCGACGTGCAAATCACCGGACCCGAACTCATTCACGAAACCACCGAGAAAATCGTTCAAATCCGAGATAGGCTTAGGACGGCCCGAAGTCGTCAAAAGAGCTATACTGACAAACGACGCAACGATCTTGAATTTCAGGTCGGTGACCGAGTAATGTTAAAAGTCGTACCTTGGAAAGGTGTAATCCGCTTTGGGAAACGCGGGAAGCTAAATCCGCGGTATATTGGTCCTTTCGAAATCTTGGAGCGTGTTGGAACCGTTGCTTATCGTTTAGATCTTCCGCCTCAACTGAGTTCCGTTCATCCTACTTTCCATATATCTAACTTGAAAAAGTGTTTAGCCAAACCCGAACTCGTCATCCCTCTCGAGGAGCTTACTATCGATGACAAACTTCATTTTGTGGAGGAACCGGTTGAAATTGTGGACACCTCCGTCAAAACATTAAAACAAAGCCGAATTCCAATTGTCAAGGTCCGTTGGAATGCCAAAAGGGGACCCGAGTTTACTTGGGAAAGACAAGATCAAATGCAAAGGAAGTATCCTCATCTATTCGTAAATTCGGAAACGCAAGATCTCGAGGAAGGAACAACGACTACTACGCCTACTTAAATTTCGGGACAAAATTTCTTTTAAGGAGTAGGTAATGTAACATCCCGCCTTTTTCCGGTTACTTTTCGTTTAACTATTTTAAAGTCCGTTATATATTTATAACATCTTTCGTTAATACGCGTTTTAAATTATCTCGATTAGGTAATTCACGCACCCGATTCAACCTTGAGGGACTAAAATTGACACGGGGCAAACTAGTTGACTAGGTCAACTAGTCCACCCCAATCACCACCATTCAACCATCTCCATCTCTCTCTCTTTCTCTCTAGCAAGAACACACACACAATTACCAAATTCATTCAATCATCATCTAAATTCGATCTAGGAGGCTTACAACAAAATAAATTACATATTCGTGATCCTCTCTTCATCCTCTTCATTTTGGTACCAACTTCATCTCGTTTGGGTAACATTTCTAAAACTCTAGATTTCTCTAAATTCGTGTTTTTGACTTGAAATGGTGTTAGTTAGTGTCTATGGCTCATTGTGATGTCGTGTATGTAATTTGTAGGCTCGATCTTGTTATTTGGTGTAACTAGCATGAACACTTGAAATGGGTTAGTTTAACCTTTGATTTTGAATGATAAAATGTGTTTAGATGTTAATGGTTGTGTGTTCAAAGTGTTAGTTACTTCATTAACTTCGTTTTGGTGTGTTGATTGACATGAAAACCTTACATTAACATGATTATTGGTTTTGAGATTTTGGTTAGGGTTTGATAAGCTTTATATGAACTTTTGATGTATCAAATGCTATGAAATATTGTTGATAAGTGTTTTGTTGCAACGTGTGTTTGATTACCTTCGAAACGGCATATCATACAAGTAAATTGGTTACCCGAATCATGAAATGCGTTTTTAGAACTTGAACCTTTGATTATGAACATTTAATGTGGTTTTGGGTTGTTGTAGGTGTTAAATTACTTGTTGAAATGTGTTTAGTTGTCTTCCTCGTCAAATTACCATCCCAACGGTATAAAATACTTGACTTGATTGTTTGCGGATCATAAATTGTGTTTATTTGGTTTTTAGTTCGTGTACTTAGAATCTTACTGCATCAGACTGGAATACCAACCTGGATGCCGTCCAGATCCTTGGACGCCGTTCCATATTTCAAAGCTGGACGCCGTCCAGATATTTGGACGCCGTCCCAGCCTTCAAAGCTGGACGCCGTCCAGAAAATCTGGACGCCGTCCAGATACACTGGCAGGCCTCTGTCTTCGTTGGTCATTTTACGAAAAATGTTTGCTATGCTATGGACCTCCGATTCACATGTAACTTGTTCTAACATGCTCATATATGATTAAAAACCTCAGAAAAATAGTTCGGGACCCGACCCGAACGTGTTGACTTTTTGTTGACTTTGACCCGACCTAAGTTGACTTTTAATCAAACTTAACCAAATGTTTGTGAAATCGTTCTAACATGCTTTTATACTTGTACCTTGCATGAAACATGACAATTTGATTCACATGCTATTATGATCGAGTCTTAACGAGCCATAGGACTAATTGAACATCTTTGACCTATCGTGTGTACCGTTATTGATACAACCCATTGTTTAGGTCAAGACTAGCATTGTTCTTTGCACACGTTTACTTGTTGAAGTACTTTACTACTCGTGCACTCAAGGTGAGATCATAGTCCCACTTTTACTCTTTTTGAACTTATATTTGGGATGAGAAAACATAAACATTTCTTTTACTAAGTGAACACAAGTACAGGAAAACAAACATTCTACATACGAGTTTAGAACGAAATCCTCAATTCGATTATCATTAGTTACACTTGCAGGGTGTAAGTGTAGGCGTGAACTTATGTTGTATGGCCATATGGGTTTGACAAACCCTCATCTCGGACGGTTCGCTACCGTCCACAGATGAAATATATTTTCGAGAAACAGTGTTGTTCTAGCACTATGAATGGGGTATCAACGGACGGAATGTTAAGCCTTGATAATTGGGTGCTCGTGAATATTAACTTTTAGAATGTATTACTATTTTATCTTTGATGTAAATCTTGTGGTTCGACTTACTTTTACTCACTTACTTACTTAAACCTATGATTTCACCAACGTTTTTGTTGACAGATTTCTATGTTTTTCTCAGGTCCCTGAACGTTTTGTGATACATGCTTCCGCTCATTATTTTGATACTTGCATTGGATGTCGAGTATATGTGCATACATGGAGCGTCTTTTGGCTACTTTTAAATTGTGTCGCATAAGTTTCATTTGTACTTATAACTTTGTAACGTAACTTGTGGTGGAACAATTCTTGTAAACTTTGAACAATCTTTACATTTGAAATGAATGCGACATATCTTTTGGTCAAACGTTGTTTTAAAGACTTATGACCACGTAACGGGACCTAAGTAGATGGTGCCGTCAATGACGATTTTGTCGGGTCGCTACAACCATCACCACCTCCTTAAACCCTAACTTGTTCCCTAAGCACTCCTAACTAAACCCTAATTCTAGATCCTTCTAACTTCACCTATAAATAGAGACCTAGGATAATGCTTTTCTTGTACCAAAACATTCTTATAATCCTCTCTCAAAATCAGAATCTCCTCTCCATCTCCTTTGTAGATTTCGGCCACCCTCACCACCACACCACCGCCATTCAGTTTTCAACAAAACCGAAACCCCACCACCACCTTTTGAAGTTTTGGTTAATTGCTTCTTGATTTCGGGTAATCTTCAAGTGATCTTCAACGTGCTCTTCGTGTTCATCAAGATCTTCAAAAGTGTTCTTGAGTTTTCTAGTGCTTGGATCTTCATCTTCAAGTGTTCTTCTTTTCTTTTTGTTAATCTTCATCCATCTTCAAGGTATAAGACTATAAACCTAAACTTGTTCATTCAATTCTTGTTTTGATTCATATTCATTCTTGATCATATACATACTTGTTCATGTAAAAAAAATATAATATACATATACATACACACACATACGGTTTTAAAAAAAAAAATGTTTAGATCTTAGAAACCCTAATGATTAACCTGATGGAATTCAACATAACAACAAATTCATATGTGTATATGTTCACAAAACCGATTTCATGAATATTAAGACAAGCGGGAGCATTATGTTATTTATAAACAAGTGTATATGTTAAACCCTTTTAAGTGAATTCCATTATGTGTTATCAAGCCTTGAAAATATACTTACAAACTAAAAGAGGGAATAAGAATTTACCTCCTCAATATAGATTGAGGGCTGAAAATGGACAGCAGAATGTGGATGAAGATGATGCGAAAATGGAGCTTCAAAGCAATGAAACCTCAAGAGATTATACCCCAAACTTATGACCAACACCCTAGCCTTTAGTTAGGATTTAATTAGACACTTAATGTGAGCTTGAAAATCAAACTTGGAACCTCCTTTGATGTGTAAAACCCCACGGTTTTTGGACAGCAGCAGGAAGCTGAAAATCAATTTTTTTTTTAAGCTTTGAAACACTAGTTACACTTGAGAGAATAAGTCTTGCTTTGGTCCAAGAGTTCCCCATGCTTATATGGACTTTTTATGTTCTTAAAAGTAACAATACCATGGCATGCCTATGAGTCTTGGAGACCCAAAATCTGCCACCATATATATTATATAATAATGTCTTTACATATATATTAACTTGATATATATATATATATATATATAAAACATATATATTTTTATGTTACTTTCATATTTTATAAACCTTTTATAAAATATAACACAATAAAATCATTTAAAACTTATAAACAATTATATATAAATTATCCAAATAATTTATCTCAAGTGATAACATTTTAGAAAACCGATTTTTTTCTAAAATCCAAGTGTCGCGTATTTACTTAATGATTTAATCGTTAAGCTTGAATACGTTTAGGGTGTCGGTAAGCTTGTTATTGGGTATGACCCGACTTGGATCATAACATATTAGCCACATTAAATTAATATGCCTCTCGGGCATACGAAAAACCTTCAATCTCCCACTTGCACGAGAGACATAAGAAATTAATGCAAGTGATGGATACCACCTAACGACCGTCCATCACCCCCAATATGTTATGACTTTGTGCCATTCAATAACATCATCCTTTTCGAGTTCCCATCTCGAATATGAATAGGTGAATCTTTTCATTATGTCCTTTCATCCTAGATGTCATGTTAAACCCAAGAGACACAGAATGATCACTCTCTTTTAGATTTAACTTTATCAGGCCTTAGACATCTGACTCTCAACGAATAAGAGGGACAAATTCCATCTTGACCACATACGTCCTAAATATATACCTTGCATTATGCCTGAGCTCTTCCTTTTGAACTACCATATTTCAGAATAGCGAAGGAAAGAATCAAGGCACGATACTTGGTAAATATCCGAACCCAATATGTATCTCAGGTCAGAGGATACAATGATATTCGCCTTTACTCAAGATTACATGTGATCAACCACAAAGGCTCCATTTAGTAAATCTTGAGGGCGGGTCTTTCAATATTTGTATCCCACAAATATCTATGAACCTTGGTTGCAACCTTGCCCTACATTCATCCCGTGAATGTATACCAATCCAAGTTCATAATAGTCTAAACCTCACACTTGTTCCCACAAATGTGATCGACTACGAAATTTAGAATAATTACTTATTCATGGATAAAATATGCAAAATAGGAACTTGACTCAAAATAAATTAATACCATAATTATATTGATGAGTTTGAACAATTTCGTTCCATTACAATACTTAAAACAGATCATAACCAATCACTAGAATATCGAAGCCCTAATGCGCTAACATGCCCTTGATGTTTCGCACCATGTAAGAGCTTCGTGAGTGGATCCGCTATATTAAGATCTGTGTGAACTTTGCGAATACATATCTTTCCCTTTTCAACTTCATCCCTTATGTAGTTGAATCTCCGCTCAATGTGACGGGACTTTTGGTGAGCACGAGGTTCCTTGATTTGAGCAATCGCACCCTCGTTGTCACAAAAGATCTCAAGAGGGTCCTGAATGGAAGGGACTACTCCTAAGTCGTCGATGAATTTCTTCATCCATGTAGCTTCCTGAGCTACCAATGAGGTGGCAATGTACTCCGACTCTGTAGTGGATAATGCAACAACATCCTGTTTTGAACTCTTCCAAGAGACTGCACCTCCATTTAATGTAAAGACATAACCGGATTGTGATCGAGAATCATCACGATCAGTTTGGAAACTCGCGTCCACGTAACCTCTTACAGCGAGTTCCTCCTCACCAGACCCATATATTAGAAACATATCCTTAGTCCTCCTAAGGTATTTCAATATACTTTTAACAGCAATCCAATGACTGTTTCCTGGGTTATTCTGGTATCTGCTTGTCAGGCTAAGAGCGCATGACACATCCGGTCTAGTGCATATCATTGCATACATGATTGACCCAATGGCAGACGCATATGGGACTTTCTTCATTTTCTCTTGTTCATCTTTCATGGTGGGGCACTGAGATGAACTAAGGAGCGTTCCTCTTTGAATATGTACCAAACCTTTCTTAGAGTTTTCCATCTTGAACCTTTTCAAGATCTTTTCAATGTATGCACTTTGATTCAAACCTATCAATTTCTTGGATCTATCCCTGTAGATCCTAATCCCCAAAATGTATTGTGCTTCTTCAAGATCCTTAATGGAGAAGCAGCTTTTTAGCCAAGTTTTAACACCTTGCATTGTCGGAATATCGTTTCCAAATAACAATATATCATCCACATATAATACAAGGAACATGATAGTGCTCCCACTAGCTTTCTTGTATACACAAGCTTCATCACCATTTTTAATGAAGCCAAACTTCTTGGCTTCCTCATTAAAACGATGATTCCACATTCTAGATGCTTGTTTCAATCCGTAGATTGACTTCTTTAACTTACATACTTTGTTAGGATGTTTCGGATCGACAAAACCTTCAGGCTGAACCATATAGACATCTTCCTCAAGATATCCATTTAGGAAAGCGGTCTTGACATCCATTTACCATATTTCATAATCATAATGAGCAGCAATGGCAAATAATATCCTAATAGACTTTAGCATTGCCACAGGCGAAAAGGTTTCATCATAGTCAACCCCTTGAGTTTGAGTGAAACCTTTTGCTACAAGTCTAGCTTTATATGTATTTAAGTTTCCATGCATGTTGGTTTTCATCTTGAAAATCCATTTACAATCAACTAACTTGGAGTTAGCAGGTTGTACAACTAGTTCCCAAACTTGGTTGTCATACATGGATTGCATCTCAGCGTTCATGGCTTCCTGCCATTTATCTTTATCAATCCTTGATAAAGCATCTTGGTAGTTTGTTGGTTCGTCCAAATCAACCACATAGCAACCATCCATGAGAAACCCATATCTCTCAGGAGGATTACTAATCCTACCAGATCTGCGAATGTCTTGTATACTTTGATCATCCATTTGATCATTCTCAACATTTTCATGTTGAGTGCTAGTGTTAACCAATTGTGTATCATCTACTTGATCTTGAACCTCTTCAAGATCTATCTTCCTTTCACTATTTCCTTCCAATAGGAATTTAGTTTCAAGGAATTCAGCCTTTCGAGCAACAAATACATTTTGCTCGGTTGGATCATAGAAATAGTATCCCATATCATCCTTGGGATATCCTATGAAGATACACTTCGTGGATCGAGCATTCAACTTATTAGGGACATAACGCTTAGGATAAGCTTCACATCCCCATACCTTTAAGTATGATAGAGATGGAGGTTTTCCAAACCACATCTCATGAGGAGTTCGTTCCACTTTCTTGGTTGGGGCCATATTTAAAATACGAGCCGCGGAGCATAGACAATAACCCCAAAATGATAGAGGTAACGTGCTTCTAGCCATCATAGATCGAACCATATCCATTAGGGTTCGGTTCCTCCTTTCGGAAACTCCATTAAGTTGGGGTGTTCCAGGTGGAGTAAGTTGTGAGATAATCCCACAACTCCTAAGATGATCTTGGAAAGCATCGCTTAGGTATTCACCTCCTCTATCGGTACGAAGTACCTTAATTGTCTTATTGAGTTGATTTTGTACTTCGTTTTGATATTCTTTGAATGCTTCAAAAGTTTCGTCCTTGTGTCTTAATAAGTAGACATATCCGAAACGACTAAAGTCATCAGTGAAAGTAACAAAGTATCTTTCACCATTCCTAGTCATGGGCTTAAAGGGTCCACATACATCCGAATGTATTAATCCCAATAAGTCTTTAGCCCTTTCATAGGTCCCTTTGAAAGGTGCTTTAGTCATCTTGCCTTGTAAACAAGATTCACATACATCAAACGAATCCATTTCATTTGATTTCAAAAGTCCATTCTTTTGAAGTGTATGCATTCGGTTCTTGTTTATATGACCAAGGCGACAATGCCATAAGTAGGAATCACTCAAATCCCTTTTGAGTTTCTTGGTGCTAGTATGGTATATTGAGCTACTAGATGATGCATCATCATGAACCAATTCATAAATTCCATTTGAAGGCGTAGCCTTAAAATAGAATACGTTATCTAAATAAACATGGATATCATCGTTAACAAAATTAAGATTAAAACCACATTTTTTCAAACGGGAAACGAAAATAATGTTTCGACATAAATCGGGTGCATACAAAACATCATTCAAAATAAGTTCCAAACCACTTGGAAGTTTTAACACAAAGTCTCCTTGAGCCTTCACTTGCACTTTGGCTCCATTACCCATAAAGAGACTTGATGTTCCTGCTTGCTTGCTACTTCTTTTGAACCCCTGCAATGAATTGCAAATGTGAGTTCCACATCCAGTGTCCAATACCCATGTATTAGAAGAAGTAATACTAAGCTCTATATATACCATATATATATTACCTGAGGATTGCCCCGCATCCCTCTTTTCCTTCAACTCCTTAAGGTAGACCGGGCAGTTTCGTTTCCAGTGACCCATTTCACCGTAACCGAAACATGGGTCTTCCTTGGGGTTTGCTTGTCCGGCAACCTTTTGTTTCTTATTCTTGTTTTTGGTTGGGGTAGCCATCTTTCCCTTTCCCTTGCCTTGATGAGCGGGTCCTTTCCTCTTAGCCGCCTTAGGCTTAGAGGTGTTGTTACCTTTAGACCCACCATCATTGATCATTAGCACGGGTGAAGCCCTTTTACCCATGCTAGTTTCGGCCGTCCTTAACATGCCATGAAGTTCACCAATGGTCTTATCCATCCCATTCATATTGTAATTAATTACAAATTGGTCAAACCTCTTTGACAAGGAGTTTAGGATAAGATCGGTGGCTAGCTCATTGGATATGTTGAGATTGAGACGGTTAGCGCGATCAATGAGGCTTTTCATTTTGAGGACATAAGAGGATACGGATTGGGTGTCATCCATACGACATGCATGTAACGCTCGAACCGTTTCGAAGCGCTCGACACGTGCTTGTTGAAGGAATATCTCCTTCAATTGCGTAATCATGTCATATGCACTATGATGTTCGAAATCCTTTTGGAGTTCGGGTATCATAGTCCCAAGCATTAGGCAAGCGACTTGCACCGAATCGGCACAATACTTATCCCAATAAGCCATGCCTTCCGTATCATCCTCGTCGGGTTGATCGGGAATGGGGTCTTCCAACACATACGCCTTATCCTCAAGTTTGAGGACAATCCTAAGATTGCGGAACCAATCCATAAAGTTCGTATGGTTGAGTTTGTCTTTCTCGAGGAGAGACCTTAACGATAGGTTGTTCAAGTTAATAGGTGCATTTTGCATGTTGTTGTTGTTGGCGGCCATCTACAAAATTTAACAAAGTTCATTTAAGTATCGATTTTAAATTTAATAAACAACACCCTTTTAAATTTTAATTGACTTATTAAATATTAGAATCCAACGGTAAATCAAATTTCGGTTAGGTGACCTTTATCCCGTTATTTGATTTAGCTAGGTAGTCATTTATATGACAATTGTAATCCTTTTGCAACTTCTAAATTATGGGATCATGCAATCCTTTTGCATGGCATATTTATCCCATCAACGCCTATTTGTTCCTCATGCTTCGGTGACCCTAAGTTCATGATTCCCAAATCAAGTCGTCCTACTTGTGTAAACATGTAAAATTAACATACAAGTGGTTAGGTGACCTTTATCCCACAAGCATGCGAATTTTACCTTAACTATATTAGTTAGCTCATAACGGTTAGGTGACCTTTATCCCGTTATGAGTTCCCTACTATGTTTAAGTGTTCCACAAAAGGATGGCGTTAAACTTGTTTGCCTTGTTTTAGTTTTAAAGGGATTTTCGGCTTTCTTTATTCTAGTTTAAGAAAACATATATGCCATACACCAACATGCATTTAGTGTATGGTTTATTTGAAATCCATTTTAAAGTCTAGTAATTTTAGCCAATTACTTGATATAAACCATTTTATATATATGATCCTTATCATGTTCTTAATAACCGTTTTTAATTTAACCATTTAAATTAACGTTTTGCATGTCGTTAATAATTTCAACCAATTAAATTGTAGTTGTGCTTGTTGTTAACTTGTGTGATAACATTTTATAGTAACATACACAATCCACAATCATACAAGAAATAAAACAACCACGCATGCAAACAAATGTGTTCACAATCAAGCCGATTTGGTAGACATTTGTTTAGCCGAAAACAAATGTCACCGGTTAAGGGTTATAACACTAAGTAGGAGATTTCAAAATCTCCCACTTAATCTTGCATCCAAATGCATCTTCCAATTCTTCATCTTGTATCTTCATTTTTATAAAAAATATATCCTAATACATTTTGTCTAAAAATGAAATTACAACCTAATCTATTTTACATACCAAATATAAAATAAATTACATAACCAAATGAATGAATATTACAACCAAATGAATGAATTAATTATTACATACTAAATGAATAATACAAATCATTCAAACACACATGCATTCAATCACAAGGTCTTGGCTATGATTGTGAACAACAACATATGAACAAAATATGAACCAAATGGCAAACCAAAACCATATTTGGAGCCCCAAATAATTCGGCACATAGATTAACCCACCCAAAACCAATAATATTTGCATTCTATTTTCATGCATGTACATAAAATGCAAAGTTATGGTGAGTTCAAAAAACCATCTCGAAGCATATTTCAAGACTTCGGCTCTAGATACCATTGATGGAATTCAACATAACAACAAATTCATATGTGTATATGTTCACAAAACCGATTTCATGAATATTAAGACAATCGGAAGCATTATGTTATTTATAAACAAGTGTATATGTTAAACCCTTTTAAGTGAATTCCATTATGTGTTATCAAGCCTTGAAAATATACTTACAAACTAAAAGAGGGAATAAGAATTTACCTCCTCAATATAGTTTGAGGGCTGAAAATGGACAGCAGAATGTGGATGAAGATGATGCGAAAATGGAGCTTCAAAGCAATGAAACCTCAAGAGATTATACCCCAAACTTATGACCAACACCCTAGCCTTTAGTTAGGATTTAATTAGACACTTAATGTGAGCTTGAAAATCAAACTTGGAACCTCCTTTGATGTGTAAAACCCCACGGTTTTTGGACAGCAGCAGGAAGCTGAAAATCAGTTTTTTTTAAGCTTTGAAACACTAGTTACACTTGAGAGAATAAGTCTTGCTTTGGTCCAAGAGTTCCCCATGCTTATATGGACTTTTTATGTTCTTAAAAGTAACAATACCATGGCATGCCTATGAGTCTTGGAGACCCAAAATCTGCCACCATATATATTATATAATAATGTCTTTACATATATATTAACTTGATATATATATATATATATATATATATATATAAAACATATATATTTTTATGTTACTTTCATATTTTATAAACCTTTTATAAAATATAACACAATAAAATCATTTAAAACTTATAAACAATTATATATAAATTATCCAAATAATTTATCTCAAGTGATAACATTTTAGAAAACCGATTTTTTTTCTAAAATCCAAGTGTCGCGTATTTACTTAATGATTTAATCGTTAAGCTTGAATACGTTTAGGGTGTCGGTAAGCTTGTTATTGGGTATGACCCGACTTGGATCATAACATATTAGCCACATTAAATTAATATGCCTCTCGGGCATACGAAAAACCTTCATAACCAAGATTTTGTTAATGTTTAAAATGGTAACAAAATATATATATATATATATATATATATATATATATATATATATATATATATATATATATATATACCACATATACATATACATATAAAAAAAATATATAAACATATACATATATATACATATACGGCTATATATATATATATATATATATATATATATATATATATATACATATACCACATATACATATACATATAAAAAATATATATATACATATACGGCTATATATATATATATATATATATATATATATATATATAACATATATATATATATATATATACATATACACGACATATATATATACATAAACATTTATTAATCAAAACCCTAATACTACTTAAACCCTAAACATTAATTATATAAACCCTAAACCTAATACTACTTAAATATTATTTAAAACATTTAATACTACTTAACCCTAACTAACTAAATCTACTTATTTAATTATAACCTAATCATTTATTATTAATCATTACTTACACCAACTCATTTAATAATAACACCCTAATAATATTATTATTATTATTACTTACCACTTATACATTTATAATATATAATAACACTTAAACCTATACTTATTATATAACATTTATATTATAACTACATAGTAACATTTTTATAATATAACACATATACTTAAACTATATACTTATATTAAATACTTATATTATAATAATACGAGTACTATTACTAACACATATAATATACTACTTATATTATAATACTTAGATTATAAGATTATAACATACGATTACAATAGTCATTCACGATAACGTAAAATTACTCGAACGTCAACGCTACTTAAGGCCTAGGGTGATTCTTGGTACCATTATGGGACGCTTGTGGATCTCGAATGCCAAACTTAGATTTTGGTCAAGAGATCCTGGGCCAACCGGTAACAATTGATTATTCAAGTGACTCGGCGGTGGCATAGATGTTTGGGTATGGTGCACAATATCAAACCCGACTATAGTAATCATACACTCACTAAGTGAACAACACTTGGTCACTTGCACACTTAATAAGTGGTGGACTTATTAAGAACAACTCACTAGTGTTCAACACTAACTTACTAAAAATGGAAACTTACTAAAAGTGAAAACATACTAAGAATGGAAATTTAGTAAAACGAACTACACTTAAACACTTGCATACTTAACTTAAACTTGGGCAAACATTTAACTACTCTTAATGTCATTAGGTTGACTTTCTGCTCACATTCATCCAATTCTTCTATTTAGTGGAATAACAAACTCTTCTCCTACTTACTAAGGTGAACTTCATAGCCCCACTTTATATTGTGCACAACTTATTTAACTTATTGGGGTGAGACACATGCTACTTTTAATATTTACAATTTAGACACAAGTACCAACTATTAAACTGTGCTATACCTGGCTATGTCCTGCAAGTCCCCACTGTGATATTTTTAATTGCTTTTACATAACGCATTCTTAGTTATTGGGGGTAGGCCTATCGGGAGTAACGTCCCCGATACATTTGACCAAGTCATTGTATTACTTAATAATGATTCAAACCGACAAGGACAGTACAACTTGTCACGGTGCAAACTTTGAAACTGTTTAGTCTAAATATCACAAACTTGGCACTACTTTTAAATCCCTGCGAGATCTACCTTTATAAATAAAAATCTTGTGGTCTAAACAACGGTCAACTATTTTGTTAAACCTATGAACTTCACTCAATCTTTTTGGTTGACACTTTAGCATGTTTTGTCTCAGGTTATGATTGAACAGCTTGCTCTTATCTATGTGATGCTACTTGGACTCTATGGCTTGAAGAAAGAGTCACATTTATTATTTATGCATTTATTGTAATTTAAATTTTTGTAACGACATTCTATTTCATTCTGCTGCGTACTCAATAAAGTTTATTTTTATCATATAGTGTCGTTCTCATTATATAATATGTTGGTATTTTTGATATTAATGTCACATTCAATCAGACCCTAACTGGGGGTGTGATATGTTACCACCTACTAGGTTGAAATGGAAGGAAATATGGTGTAGTGTTTGACTGTACGATGATTTGGCTGATAGAATGCCGGATGTTAAAAGTATATATGATTTTTTTTTAATCCTGTCAATTTTTTTATAAAAAAGATTTAAAACAAAGAACTTTTTCACCATATTACTTTTATCTTTTAATGAGTAATAATTATAATTATTAAGAACTTTGTTGTGAGTTTAGGTTAGTTTGTGTTCTAGTTGTGCTCGTATGGTTTTTTATTTTTTTGGGTTTTAACTGGGGCTTAATTTTTTTGAAGAAGTTTTCCATCTTGATTATATAATTTTTAGTTTTTTCAAACACACAATTTGAATTCGGTTAAACCCGAAAAAGTATAATTTAATTTAATCAAATAAATCAATTTTAAAATTTTATTTTATTTTTAATCCGTATTTCGTCTATATAAATAGTTGAATTCGGTTTTTATATATATATATCGAAGTTGAGAAAGTAAGATTTGAAGCCCTAATCGAAAATTCTATCTATTCTATATATATATTCATTTAGAGAATATCCAATTGGTACTGTTCATTTGCAGCCATTTTTGACTTTTTAAAAACTCAAATTTTTTCAAGTTAAATATATAACAACTTAGTAATGTAAACCAAGGAAATACTGGATCAGCGGTAAACTACTTGGCTACAGAACAAACTGGTGAAAGGAAATACTGGATCAGCGGTAAACTACTTGGCTACAGAACAAACTGGTGAGGGTTCGAAACCCATTTACGTTTTTCCTTTTTCAACTTTTTTCTTCTTCACCTACTAGCCTTTTGTTTTTATGTAAGTCCTTTCCATTTTTCTTTTTAATTTACTCCTTCCACCATCCCATCTCATTTGACTTTTTATTCTAAAAACCCTCACTTTTTTGACATAATTCTTCCCCCAGCATTTTTTAAACAATATTTTTTTTATATAATTTTGTTTTATTCTTTCTTTACATTTTTTTTTTTATATTTCTCCCCACATTTTACTATTAATCAACAAGGTATACAAATTACGTGGGTTAGATTTAGTCTAATTCTAAAGATTAAAGTATGTGTGTTTAGTCTTTTGAAACGGATTATTATTCTTTTTTGTTATGTTAAACTCATTATCGTCAAAATATTTTAATTGAAACATATAGTTATATACAACAAAATTCTTACTGTGCGCAGCGGAGCGCGGACCCCGTTGCTTGTTGAGTTCAAATTTGAAACGAAATTGAAATCGAACAGATAGTTGAATTCAAATTCGATTAGAATTTTTCCCGGTTTTTATTTGGATTAATTTGTTTGAAATCAAATATTGAACACCCCAGACTAGCACCACTCTGATAAAATCAAAATAATTGCCGACTGACGACGTTGAAGATGCTGATCTAGGTGTGGTCACAGATGAAATCAAAACAATTGCAGACCAACGACGCTGGAGATGCTGATCTAGGCGTGGTCACAGATGAAATTAAAATAATTGTGGACCGACGACACTAAAGGCGTTGTTGGGTTAGTTGATTTGAAGTGTTATGATGAGTTTACTATAGTGGATTGATCTCAAAATCAAATTTGAGAGTGGATGTATTTGATTCGCCAATCACAAGCATTACGAAATCGACTTTGTCTAGTTTGGTTTTTGGTTCTTTAAATCGGTGTGAGGCTCTGATGCTTTGTGCCGTGATTTGTTTAATGGAGTTCCATTGTGGTAGAATCGACTCCAATTGTGGGGCCGATTCAAGTTTCGACAATGAAGACCAAGATGAATGGGAAAAAGAAGATTGTTGGTGAGGACGATTCACTCATTCATCCCGATAATGTTGTCGAATTTAACTCGGACCCGACGTGTGACTTTCTTAATAGCTCGGATTTGTTTCCTTTTTTTTTTTATCGTTTTCAAATCTAATCCGATCCCGAAACCCAAGAAGGTTAAAGCTCGAAAAGTCCACAAAGCCGAGTTGGATCATTTCTGTAGTGAAGACATTTGACGGATTCATAGGTTATCGTGGCGGTTTATGTTTTATGTTGGGGTGTTATTTTCTTTTACTTCTCTAGTAGGTTCTTATTGTTTTGTTTTGGTTTTTGGTATACTTTATTGATACGCTCTGTAACGCTTCGCTTTGTTTGTTCGTTCTTCTCCCTTTGTTTCCCCTTTGTTTCGACGTTGATCGGTTGTTTAGTTTGTTATTGTGTAGTTTGTATTTTATTTCATGTGTATGTTTTGATTTTATCTTTGTGATGAATTCTTCTAGTAATAGAAGTTTTTGGTTTTATTCCCAAAAAAATAATAATAATAATTTCCTTCTTGTCTTGCATAAAAAGGTTGCTGACTTTGAGTAGTTTTCTATTTCGGGGAATGACCTCTGTTTGCAACCACGAACAGATCAAACTTCGAGAAAAACTAGTTAAAAGGCTCAACCTTATAAATTTGTAATCTACGAGAATATTTTTTTTTATAAAACAGGTTTTGATGAGTCGTAATTTTGTGAAATGTGAACCACGTACGTGTACGTTATTAAGTAGGGCATGTGTGATCCACCCTATTAACTCGTCAAATTAAATTTCATGTTTAACTGTCGAAGTGCAAGACGTAGACATACATGCAAGAAACACATTTTTGTGTGGGTTACGACGTTAACGTTTGTGGTCAAATATTGCTTAGAAAAGAAAAATATCGAGGACAAATATAGGTATTTTTCTAAATATTAAAATAACACGTTTTATAAATTGTCTTATTTACAAATTATTTTTTGAGAGGTAATCCTCATACACCACTTTTTAATCCATATACAATTTTATCCCATAAATTTATATTTATGTCTCAAAATTGATCTAGAGAGTTAAACTTATATTATTATTATTATTATTATTATTATTATTATTATTGTAAGTATAATTAAGGGAAAAATATGTAATTTGTTGTACATAGATCAAAAAGTGGTGTGTTTATTTTTTACCTAGGATATGTGTATCTAATTTAAATTTTTTTTTGAAAGGTAAGTTGTCACTAGGGATGACAATGGATCGGATATGGATCGGGTGAGGCCGTATCCATATCCATATCCATTTATTTTTTTTACTTTTCATCCATCCATATTCATATCCGTCGGGTGAAGCGGGTTAATGGATAATTATCCATATCCGTTTAAATTTATTTTATTTTTAACAATTATAAGCGGTGGTTCACTATATACGATCAAAAGTAATATTTTTAATAGTTTATGTGACCGAATGTCACATTTTACTAATCTATATAACAAATATTCAATAGATAACCTATTAAACGTGTAAAGATATCGACATGTAAGTTGCTTACTTTTAGTTACATGGAATCACATTTGAACCACCAAAGTACGATAAATACATTTGATTATTTAAACAAAACAAAATATAAGAAAAAAGTTATATTTTTAGAAAAAATATAAAGAAAGATGAATATGAATATAATTAATGAAATATCACTACATAAATGATACTAATTTGAGTGATAAATTTATATATTTAGTTATTTCGGGTGAAAGCGGGTTCATCCATGGATGAAATTTTTTCATCCACATCCATATCCATATTCATTTAAATCGTCCATATCCACGAATAATCGGGTGGATCGGATGGATATCCACTGGATCAGGTATCCATTGCCATTCCTAGCTTGTCACCATCACCTAGAAGGAAATTAACAACATTCGCGATCATTTGCCACGTACGCATGTACTTTCGGGAGGAAACCCGAATTGCATTGCAGAAACTCAATCCTTAAACAATCACGAGGGACAGGTGGACCGGGTTTGAATCATGAATGGATCCGGAAGAAAACCCCTCTTATGGTCAATCCGAAGCTTCATATTTCAGGCAGATTAATTAAGATAGTGAGCTGAGCGAGGCTCGAACTCATGACTTCAATCCTAGCCCCAAACACAATGAATGTGGATATTACTCAGCTAAAAGCGCGTTGATGTATCTAATCAAATCTAATCTAATCTTATGACTAAAAACGTGACATATATGAAGATGACGTTGGGAATAATTAAAAATGATCATAATTTTATGTTTCTTTAACAACAACCTATAAGTCTGACATTAAAAACCATTAGTGTGTTGTATAAGACGGTTAATGTTGATTTCTACACGGCTATTAAATGTAGGCGTACAAGTCTTTCTTTTCTTTTTTTTCAACTTAACGACATTCGATGTTGTTAGAAAAATCTTAATTTTATTTAGGGTTTTGATAATGTTGCTCTTATTGCACACAATAAGGTGCATTTAATAAAGTCGAAATGTGAATTTCAGTAAGAATAAGCTCATTCGCAATGTTTTCAAAAACCTTAAACTAAAAAAAGATTTTCAGAAATTTGGGTGAAGTAATGAAGGATATTGAAGGTAAAGGTTTAGAATCCCTCAAGAAGAAAGTATGAGCGTGGCTTCTTGGAACACCCGGGGCCTCGACATCAAATCATGAGGTCGTAAAGTTGGAACAATTGTTAGTTTTTTTCAAATTCAGTTTATTGCAATTCAAGAAACAAGGCTTAAAGATGTCTCTCTTCCTATTTTGAATGGGATATGGAAGCACTCATTATATCAGCATATTCAAGTAAGCTCAAATGGTCCTTCGGGCGGGTTGATTTCCATTTGGAAAGAGGAATTTTTTGCCCTTATCGATCATTAGATGAATCAAAATTGGATATCCATGTTGTTAAGTATATTCCCTCTCATACGACTATTATCATAGTCAATGTGTACACCCCTCATCTTGAGTCCGACAAGTTATTTATTTGGAATCAATTGAATGAGATGGCAACGTCATGGTCGGGTCCGTTACGTGTGTTAGGACAATTTGGACGGCTCACAACGAGGCTATTTTCAACTCTACTTTTTCATGTTAGTCATCTTTAGTTCGAACTATAAAACTGGTCGTCTTCCTTTGGGCGTCATCTTCCAATCTTTGTTTCGGGCATCAAGCGTACGTTCAGGATGTCAATCCGAATATTTTGATACAAATGGCTTAGGCGCAATACTTTAGTTTTGTCCAATGTCTTGTTACATTTATTTTTTGTTCTTCATCTTGCATTGAATCGATCATCAGTTTTATGAGGCGGTTTTATTTATTTATATATCGTTCCCTTTTTTTCCAAACAAAAAAAAATTAATAAGCATTGATGAAAAGATATGGCAGCAGTTTTTTTGTCTAACAAATGAAACTTATGACTTGAAGCTTATTAAAATCATATGCTCAAACTCCTATAAGTTCTCATAAGCTCCAATAAGCTACTGCACCAAACACACCCCATATCTAAAAAAATGTAGCATGTCCAATTTCATTTAATAAGGTTCTCGTATTTTATTATACGCAGCCCAATTATTCTCTGATCGTTTCTTCGAACCTAAAATCTTATGCAAAGATATCTTAACCCCAACAAGTATGCTACATCTAGATAGTTTCCAATTTCATTTAATAAACATGTAAAATGTAAAATGAATCACGTGTTTCACATATATTTCGTGTCCATTGATTCTTCCGGGGGGTCCTGATAACAATTTATGGTACAGATATTACGTAGAAAGTAGAGACAAATCGCATTTTTCATGAATCAAACATATATAGAGAACTTTCATATAAAGTTAATGCTTTGATGTTTGATGTGTGACAACCGGTTCTACATAGATTTGATAAAATAAAAAAAATAAAAAATTCCATGCATGCCTTTACAATTTGATACATATATATGTTAATATATTGCTTCCACAATAAATTTTTCTGTAGTTAAAACTTCTAAATATATAATCGTGTATTGCTTTATTAGCATATATAGCGGAATACACCATATATGTTACATATCATATCAGTCATACAGCCTTCCGAACAGAGGCGAAACTAGGATTTTTTTGACCGGGGGCAAAAAAAATTTTTTAAACCGTAGCACTTTTTTTGGATACAATTTGAAGATTTTGGGGCAAAAGTTGGAGATTTTGGGGCAAAATTTGAAGATTTTGGGGCAAAAGTTGGAGAATTTGGGGAAAAATTTGAAGGTTTTGAGGCAAAATATGTAGGTTTGGGGGCAAAAAAAAAAAATCCACCGGGGGCAAAGTCGAAAAACCCAAAATTTTTACACTGAAAAAAAAAATCCACCGGGGGCGCCCGCCCCCCCTGCCCTTCATCATTTTCGCCCCTGCTTCCGAATGTGACGGACACACTACTCTTGTATTATATATATACGTGTTGCACTACAACAAATCGGGTCAATTACGGCGACAAGAAGTCACCACAATAGACCAGTATGTTGCCACAGTTGACCAATTGCGGCGACAAATGCGTCGCAAACATGTCGTCGCATTAGATGCGTCGGTTTTGATATTTTGCGTCGATTTTTTGCGGCGACGATGGTGGGACCCACAATCTTCTTAAAGAAAAGGAAAAAGAAAAGCAAAATTCGCATTTTGACGCCTTTTTGTGGCGACACCTATTTCTTTTTTATTTATTTGCAAATCTTAAAAATAACAACAACTGACTCAAAAAGTCAAAAAGTGAAAGTTTTTTGGCATTTAGCGGTCTTTTGCGACGTTATATCTGTCGCCACAAATTGCTTCGTGGCAAAAGGGCAGATTTCTGGTAGTGTTGGTATATATATGGATCCTTGTTATATATGGATCCACTGGTCATTATACTGGTTGTATACTGTTATTGCAACCTAATTTATACCATTAATTGAGGTTTGCTCACATGATAAGACAAAATGATTAAAATTCGTACCATAAATTTCTTTAAAATATCCTAGTCATTTTAGTACTCCGTAATAGTTTAGCCACTCAGACCGATTGTAATACGCGTGTTCAAGCATTTTGTGAGGCCATAGCGCCACCAACACGCAAGTAGCACGGTGTGCTAGATCACTCTTTTGGTGGCGTGCTTGTTACTAGCACCATGATGTTCATAGGCGTGTGTTGGGTGTTAGATCATCATTTTGTTATTTATTTCTACCTTTTTATACTCATTTCACAACATTTTCAATCAACTTTCAATCATATCTTGACACATCAAACAACACCTTACCGGCATGCACATTCCTTACTACTTCGATCCCTTAATCTCTCCACCTTTGACATATCACCGTTGTTGGTGCATGAATCCCCAGCCGTTGTTTGTATTTATGTTTAACACATTTCGGTTATGTAATAATGTTTACTCGAGACTATTGATTATATTTGTGTTTGTGCGTACTTAACTTGTTAAATGATCAATATGTTAAATTGCTCAGACAGTCGACCGAGTGTGTGTACACACTCGACCGACTGTCCTACTCAGTCGACCAACTGAGGGACACACTTGACCGAGTGTGTCTGGTAGGCAGTATATATACGGGTTTAGCCTAATTGTTTGAGGTTACTCGTCCCATTTACCCTAAGTCGTAGGTTTTCGTCTCCAGAGAACCCTAACACCATATACCACCGAAATATATCGTCTAGGTGTCGATCTAATCTAGTTTTGGCTCTAGGTTTGATCTATTCGATCCCAAAACGACCCATATCTCGGTTTAACCTTATTATAGTGTATTCTGCCTCTAGGATAGATTGCAAGCGACCTAAGATCCTAAGAATAAACGTCTACAAAGTGGTATCAGAGCTTGAGTCTCTGGTTTTGCTTGATCAAATCGTTTTTTGGGTCAAAATTGGTGTTTTTGGTGTTTTTGGGTTTTTAGTCAATTAATCTGCTTTTCTACGTTATTGTTGGTGTTTTTATTGTCAAAAGGTGTTTCTGGAGTCACCACTATTTTTGTCTACGTGTTGGTTTTGTGTTTTTCATCCATAATAGATTGCAAAATCGATTTTTGTCTAGAAAACCCTAATAGTCGACCTGCTACTGTCAAGAACACACTCGGCCGTGTGTGTCCTGACAACCGACCGAGTGAGTCCTTAGATCGACCGTTTGAGTAGTTCAACCGACCGTGTGAGTTTTACCAGAGCCGTGTTAGTTTCCTAAAGTCAGTCGGCCGTGTGAGTTAGTCACTCGACCGTGTGAGATAGTGAACCGACCGTGGGAGATAGACAATCGGTCGTGTGAGTTAGTAATACCCAAGGCTCAGCTTGTAACGAAGTGCTGCCAAAATTTAGTCAGTCAATCGACCGTGTGAGTCATACACACGACCGTGTGTCTCAATCAATCGATCGTGTGTCAAGGACAATCGACCATGTGACTTTAAACAGCTCATAATTAACTTTAAATTTAATAAACAATCAATTAAAATGTCTGACACAAACGAACAAGTGATGAATGAATACAGAGCGTTAGTAATTGCACCTGGACTATAAAAACTATTACTGAATGAAAGTGAATCTGGTTCTTCAAATAAAGTACCTAGACTTGACAATCTTAAGTACTTCTTGGACTGGAAAGTTAGGTTTGTTATTTACTTAAACGGTGTCGATTATAGACTTTGAGAATGTATTGAGAATCCGTATGTATTGCCATGCGGAGCAGATGGTGAACCCAAAGAAACTTCACATTTTAGTCCTATAGAGCGTGAAGAGTACAATCTTGAGTGTAGATGTTATGCTCATCTAACCCAAGCTTTGTCAAAGGAGATTTTTCAGCAATTTAAGAACCGAAACAAAACCTCGTATACTATCTGGTTGGCTCTTCAATCTGCAACAGAAGGTACAGCTACTTATCGTGCGACTAAGGGTAAGGTTTTAAAGGATGGGTGGAGGGTGTTTGCAGCTCTTCCATCAGAATATCTAGGACAGACTTTGGAGAAATATCGATTATTGGTTGCAGAGATGGCAGATTATGGGATTGAGGTGCCTGATGAAAAGGCAGTAAGGGTGTTGAAAGATGGTCTTCCAGAAAAGTGGGATCATGAGATAGAAAAGATTCAGAACAGGTACAGTTCATCAGGCCGTCCGTTGACACTAACAGCTTTTACTTCGAAGTTAATGGAGAAGGACATTCAGGATGAAGCAAAGAGAAAGAGACTTGGTTCTATAGCTGCTACGGCGTCCGCTAT
Source organism: Rutidosis leptorrhynchoides (assembly GCF_046630445.1). NCBI lineage: Eukaryota > Viridiplantae > Streptophyta > Magnoliopsida > Asterales > Asteraceae > Rutidosis > Rutidosis leptorrhynchoides. The sequence continues at coordinate 32,468,580 of NC_092338.1, forward strand.
TGGGACATCTTCTGGTACTCATGCTCCACTACAGACAGAATACATAACAACCAATGCTTCACAAATGTCTGCACCATCGTCTCAGTCCGGCTACTTTAATGCTAAATTACAAACTCAGAATTCTACAATTAAGATGATTGAAGATTCTCCGATTCAACATACTCAGACTCAGACTCAGACTCCTGTGTTTCAAACTGAGAATATCAAGAAGAGATCTCGAGAATCTATTCAAGAAGATATGGCATTGGCAGCTATTGTTGTTAACTCATACAATGATATGATTGGTGGACAAGTGCTTAATAGTCATCTTGAAAATGAAGACTATGATCAGATTGATGAGGACGAGCTTGAGAGAATGGATATACTCTACTGTATGGGTAGCATTGTGAGACGTGCTAGAAAGTACTTGAAGAGAACAGGACAAAGATCGTTGAGTTTAAATCGAGATTCGAAGTTTGGTTTTGATATGTCAAATGTTAGGTGCTACAATTGTGATGAATATGGTTACTTTAAGATAACTTGCACGAGACCTCCCAAGCCTGGTTTTCATGATCCTTTTCACCAGACAACCATCTCAGTTACTCCAAAACATGTAATTGTAGAGAAAGAATCTTCGGGTTCTGTTCAATCTAAGGCTTTGACTACAACGTATGCTGATGAAGTATGTGGCTGGTCCATCTCGGTAGATACACAGAAAGCTAACGTTGTGTTTGTAGGTAAAAGCGAAGCAGAAATTGAAGAGGAAAGAATTGTTCGGAAAAATGCAGGTTGTACTGGTAAGGATAATCCGAATTGCACATGCTATGTGTGCAAATGTGATGCTAGGTTGAAGAGAGCAGAAGAGCTTATGAAATTCTGCTTCAGGAAGAGGATTAAAGATAGGTTGTATGATAAGTTTCGCAAAGCTCAGGACTTATCAGATCTTGAGTTTACTACTGACTCGTCTGATGAAGAAGAAGGGATGAGTTGTCATGTTGGTACTTGGTTCAGGACAGAGCTGGAACATTTGCTCAACTGTGATCTTAAGAGTGGTGATGAGAAGATTGTTACGGTTCAGAGTCCAGTTTGTTCAGATCAAGGTGAGGGTAACGGAGGTTATGAGGCTGATTACTCGGATAGTACGAGCTCAGAGTCAGAATCAGAATCAGATGCAGATTCTCAGGTTGGAGGAAATGACTATGTATTCATGGCTAACACATCCAATAATGATAAGGTATGTAATGACTCAGTCTCTAATTGTTCTAAATGCATTGGTTATGAACATGAAATTGAGAGGCTTGAATATGTTATCACTAAGCTTAATGAGATATCTGTTACATGTGAGACTTGTCTTAAGCTTAGAATTGAACTTAAGAACCTAAGTGTAGAGAATCAGACTAATAAAAAGAACTATGATGATGCGCTTTTCTACCTTAATAAACAGAAAAACTATGTTGATGTGATTAAGTCTTTAGAAAATCAGATAGGTCACTTAAAATCAACTGTTATAGATGATGGAAAAGTGATTACTATGTATTTGGGACATATAGAGACTCTTAAGGCAGAAAAGGATTCCTTTAAGTTGAAATATGAGTCTGAGAAAGCTAGGATTGAAAATTGGCAGAGGATGTCTTATGTGAAACAGACTTTGAATCATCCTAAACAGCAGGGTTTAGGTTATGACCAGGTTGCCCCACCACTTTTGGGTGAGCATATTAACAAACCGGTTGAGAAATGTAAGGGTCCAGTTGTAGAACCAAGATATGGTAAGCCTAAGGAAACACCTTTTGAGAGTTCTGGTAAGGTAGTTGATTCAAAGAAACCTTTAGATGTTGTCTATGAAACAGAGTCAGATACTGATATTGACACTGAGAAAGACAACAAACCTTTTAAGCTTGTCACTAAATCGGTTACCATTATGAAAAACTCTGCTAATGCTAGTAAGATGACTGAAAGTCAAAAGGCTCAGTCTAAGAGCACTGTGACTTCCAAACAGAATAAGAAGAAGAACACTCAGGGAGTGTCACCTAAGTTTGTCGGTAAGGGAAGGATAGACGAAACAGGTCCTAAGGTAGAACAACCACCAAAAGGTGAGAGTTCCAATTCTGGTAATGTGTCCAAGTATGTTCCGCCTGGTCGTCGACAGACTATTAAGCAACAAGTCTCATCACCCCCTATGACTAGACAACATACTGAACCATCTAGGAGACAGTTTTCACCAATTAGACGCAAATTATTTAATTCTCATGATTTTGATAATGTTAACTGCTTCAATTATGGGAGGTTGGGACACAGGGCTATGAATTGTAGACCCATTCGACATATACCCAGAAGGAAGGTTGATCTTAGTCCAAATCGTTCCTTTAATAGGAGATCTCCTTCACCAGTGTTTAATTCTTCTTCTGTGAAAACAAATGATAAAAAGATTTTTCAAACTAATGATTACTATAGAAAACCATTACCGAATAACACAGTTTGGAAACCTAAATCAGAAGTTAAGGGTGTTCAAAATCCTGAAGGTCCTTCTGGATCTAAAGGACAATGGATGGAGTTGCCAGTTGTTGGTGTTGATGGGAAACCCACTGCCGTTAGGGCATGGGTGGCCCTTTCTAACTAATTCTCTTACTTTAATGTGTAGGTCGCCTACAATCCACACTGCAGTACTTGGATTATTGATAGTGGGGCATCCAGGCACATGACAGGGAACTTGTCTTTGCTTTCTAATGTGAAAATAGTGGATGGAGGACCAGTTTATTTTGCAGGTAGTGAAGGAGAATTTATTACTGCTCAGGGTGTTATTGCTAATGAGAATGTCAGCTTTGATAAAGTTAATTATGTAGAGCAGATGTCGAACAATCTACTTTCAGTTTCACAAGTTGCTGACAAAAAGTATACCGTTGCTTTTGATGATAAGTTTTGTTATATTTTGAAGAAAGAGTTTGTAATTCCGAAAGACATGATTCTGATGACGGATCCAAGGTGCAAGGATCTCTATATCCTTGATATGCATAAGGCTCATGTTAAAGTAGCTACAGGCCATCAGGCCTTCGTTTCTAAGGCTACTGAACAGCAGTCGATTATATGGCATAAACGTATGGGTCATCTGAGTCTAAGGAAGATGAATAATCTAGTCCACAATGAATTAGTTGAAGATGTGAATGTTAAGAGTTTTCATATTCCTGAAGGTTGTCTTTCGTGTAAGCAAAGGAAACAGACTAAGAAGTCACATACTGCCAAGAAGCATCATTTAGTTAATATTCCTTTGGAATTGTTGCACATGGATCTCTTTGGTCCAGTTAACTGTAAAACTCTCACCGGAGAGTCTTATTGCTTGGTAGTTACAGATGAATATTCCCGTTTCTCGTGGGTTGTGATGCTGAAGCACATGTCAGATACTTTCGATCATACTAAAGTGTTGATTCTGAAGCTCGAAAGTCTGTATAACTTGAAAGTGAGAAAGATTCGTACTGATAATGGTACGGAATTTAAGAACAATCAGATGCTGCAGTTCTGTAATGAGAAGGGGATACAACAACAGTTCAGTCCTGCTTACACACCTCAATCAAATGGTGTTGTTGAAAGAAAAAATAGGACTCTAATTGAAACCGCAAAAACAATGCTAGCTGATTCATGTCTTCCAATTGTTTTCTGGGGTGAAGCAGTGAGTACAACATGCTATGTGATGAACAGAGTTCTGGTGGTAAAGAGACATGGTAAAACATGTTATGAACTGTTACATAAGAGAAAGCCTAATATTAAACATTTTGAACCTTTTGGTGCTCCTTGTACTATTCTGGTATGAGACGCTGGAGGGAAATTTAATTCAAAGGTTGTATCTGGTATCTTCTTGGGATATGGGAATCCGAACAAACGGGTGTATAATACTGAGTCAAAGTGTGTGGAAGAACGTTATGAGGTTGATATTCAACGCAATGCTCCACTTCGTGTTAGTAAAGGGTTCGTATGGCAGTTTGAATATGATAAGTTATTTGATTCCTTCAATCTTCCACCAGATGCTACAGATGAAGAAGTTCTGACTCAGATATTGTTTGATTCTCAAAACTCTTCTGAGAATGTTATCACTATTCCAGCGCAGGTTCAGAATCCGGTTTCTAGCTTGCAACCAAGTCCGCAGAGTGTTAGAGGTGATTTTGATTCAAATGAGGACGGGGTAGTATATACAGATGAAGATAGTGAGCTTGAAGATGACGAGGAAGTTAGTCGAACGCAACTGACAGAGGAACATCTTAATCCTCTATATAATCAACCACCAACTGTAACAGTGACTGAACCGCCAACTGAAGTAGGAGGTGTACGTAGATCTAATCGTGTTATTCTGCCACCTAAACGTCTTGATGATTATTATGTGGATTCAAGAGGCATTCCTCACATTAGTATTCCTCAAGCGAAGTCTAATGAAGCTTCTACGTCTAGAGTTCCGACTACATCAGAGGTTCCCGTGACAAGTGTAAGTTCAACAGTAGCATAAGATGTTCAGACAGAGAGTGCGAATGTGGTAACAAATTTTTATTCAACGTTGAATAAGAAAGGAAGAATATTTGTGCATGCTCACTCATGTTATGTGTGTCAAATCGAACCTAAAGATGCTTATGAGGCATTGAAGTTTGACGAGTGGGTTAGTGCAATGCAAGAGGAGCTGTTACAATTTAAACATTTAAAGGTTTGGAAGCTAGTCAATCCACTACATGGTTGTGTGCCCTATGGTCTTCGATGAGTTTTGAAAAATAAAAAGGATGAACAGGGTATTGTTATCAGAAATAAAGCTAGACTGGTGGTAAAGGGATATCAACAGATCCCTGAAATTGACTATGATGAGGTTTTTGCTTCGGTTGCACGACTGGAAGCAATTAGGATTTTCTTGGCCTTTGTATCCTTCATGGGATTTAAAGTTTTTCAGATGGATGTTAAAAGCGCATATTTGTATGGCGAGATCAATGAAAGAGTGTTTGTTGAACAACCACCTGATTTCGAAGACCCGCATTTCCCAGAAAAGGTTTATCGACTTGAAAAGGCACTTTATGGTCTTCACCAAGCTCCTAGAGCATGGTATGCAACGTTGTCCAACTACATGATTGAAAACGGTTTTAGGAGAGGTGTCATTGATCAAACACTTTTCATCAAGAAGAAGGGACAACATCTTATGTTAGTGCAGGTTTATGTTGATGATATTATCTTCGGGTCAACAGATTAGGGAATGGTTGATGAGTTTGAGAAGGTCATACAGCAGAAGTTCAAAATGAGTTCAATGGGAACGATAAAGTTTTTCTTAGGTCTGCAGGTAGCTCAGACGGATAAAGGCATATTTTTGCATCAAACCAAGTATGTAGCTGATATTCTGAAGAGGTTTCAAATGGAAGCAGAAAGACCAGCTAAGACTCCATTGTCTGTGAATCATGGGATATCTCCTGATTGTGAGGGTCCTTCAGTGGACCAAACGTTATACAGGGCAATCATAGGCTCTCTAATGTATCTTACAGCTTCTTGACCAGATATCATGTTTGCGGTTTGTCTGTGTGCCCGTTATCAGGCGAATCCTAATGTTCATCAAATGTTGGTGGTTAAGAAGATTCTGAGGTATTTGAAAGATACACCGATATAACAACCCTCACATTTCCATACTTGAATTGACTAATTTGCCTATAGGGTTGTTATCCATACGTAATATATAATTAAATTCGACGTTGATTAAATATTTATTTTTAGTCGACACGTTTTGTTAACTAAAGTTTATATATATTATGTAAAATAACTTTAGTTAATATTAATGTTAATGAGTACTATATATATAAAACTACATGTAACATAATTATTAATTAAATGATAAGTTATTTTAATTAGTATTTATATTTATATTTGTAGCTAAAAAAAAGATTTTTTTTATACAATTCAAGCCCATGAAATTTGACTAATACTTTTCTTGATTTTTTTTTCAAAAACAATCTTATCAAAAACATTTTTCACATTTTTTTTTTCATTTTTGTCAAAATTGGCATTCTTGAAATTTTTATTTTATTATTTTTTTTCTTTTTCACCTACTATTTTTACCTATAAATACTAACCTAAAACTCATATATTTTTCACATAACTCCTAAATCTTTCTCTCAAAATTTTGAAGAAATTTGAGGTACTTTATTTTCCTTCTTTTTATTTCATTTTTTTTCTTTCGATTTACATAAAATAATATATAAATCGGATTAAATAGTTATAAATCATTAAAATTAATAAAAATAATTTTTATAGATTCTATTAATCACATATAAGTTATTAAATTCAAAATATTAATTTATATGTTGTGCTATATTTTTTTTTTATTTTTGTTTCGGTTAGTATATATATACTATAAATCAATAAAAATTAGTATATGTACTTAAAAACTGGAAAAAATATTTTCATAACTTTAAATTAACATAAAAAGAATATTAGAATTGAAATCAAAATTTATTTACTATTTTATATATATATATTCTACATTTTAATCAAAACCACTATATATATATATATATATATATATATATATATATATATATATATATATATATATATATATATATATATATATATATATATATATAGATAAAATAGATATAAATGATATAAAATATTAAGATCAGTAAGAATTGTATAAAAATTAGTTGGAACTGTTAAGGAACATTTAAAATTGATTTTTAGAATTTTTGAAATATTATTTATATTTAATTACGAATTACTTATTAATTAAACACAAAAACTATGAAAAATTCGTAATAAAATATTAAACAGTAATAAAAATAATTATATTTTTTTTGAGATTACTATACTTTTATAAACAAGCTAAAATTATAAAAATTAAATAAATGGGTCGATTAGTATTTAAATATAATTTACTTTTGCATTATTCTAAATCGAGAGAAATAATAAAGAAAATACAAAATAAATACAAACGTGTATTAATTCTATTTTTATAAAAATTTTATATGATAAGTAGCATCACTAGATACTGTAAAAAAATATAAAAATTAATTTTAAATTGTTTTTCCTATTTATTTAATTATAGGCCGATTAGAATGGCTAAATAATTAGAAAACATTAAATAAATAATATTTTGATATAAAATTTGATTTAATAATTTTTATAACATTGTTACAGAATATAGAACCTTTAAAAAATATAAAATTATTTATTTAGGTCGATTTGATATTTATTACCTAATTAATTTTGATTTAATCTAAACCGAGAACATATGCAAATAAAAATGGAAATAAATATAAAAATTTGGAAAAATTATTTTTGTAAATGTTTCTACTGATTCATATGCCTAACTAGAGTTATAAAAATTATGAACATAATTTTTTAGGTGAATAATGGAATTAATCAACAAATTAAATCGTATATGTATATAATTCGGCTAAACTAATTAAATACATATAAATACATTAATATTATATTGTTACTATTATTATAAAACATCAAAATAATACTTATAATAACTAATTAATTCCTTTCCCTATTATACATACATATACTTTATTAATTCATAAAATACAATATTATATATAATAATAAACCTAAACTTATATACACTTAAATAAATAATAAAGATAATCGAATTATTAATACGATAACAATAAACTTATTAATATCATATTATTAATACATAAACATGTTGTATTTCTATACGCACATAATGGGTGAAGGTTATGATCAAAAGATAACGTATCACTTATACGAACTCACCGCTATTTACCGTAAAGTGGATGATGTCTAGATTGCCATAATGGGAATAAGGTTTTGGATTAAACGAAAGGTTGTAGACTTATAGTCCAACTGAAAGTTCCTGACCCCCGGTTACATCTGGTCATCCTGACTTACTTAATAGCAACTGTAACGACCCGGAAATTTCCGACCAAATTTAAACCTTAAGCTTTATATGTTTCCGACACGATAAGCAAAATCTGTAATGTTGAGTCTAAAAAGTTTGAAATCTATATTCGGAAAATCAGATACCCTTTTGACCAAGTCTGACGGTTCACGAACATATATGTGTATATATATATATATATATATATATATATATATATATATATATATATATATATATATATATATATAATTTATACCTCTTAATTAAAAACGTTAACAAACTATTAAATATATAATACCTTACATGACGGTATTATGTTTCAATACAAGTGATAACTAATGATAACTGGACAAAAATTAGTGGGGGACTAAATTTCATAATATTAATTGAATTAGTTTCAAACGTACTAAAATGTTTTTCGATATAATAGAATTTGATATATATAAAATGTTATAGTATATTATTAATATTATGATTAATATTAACATTAGTATAAATAGTATCATTATTATCATTAATAATGTCATTGTTATTAGGATTAATGTCATTGTTATTGTTATTAATTATTTCTATCATTAATAGTTACTAATGACATTAGTAATATTTTTACTAACCTTATTATTAATAAATAATATTATTCTTGTTAATTATATTATTATTAGTATAAAATACCATTAAAATTGATATCATTTTTATTACTAATATTCTTTTTGTTATCATTATATTATTACTATCATTATTTTTTTTATGTATTATTATTATTAGCTTACAAATAATATTAGGATTTTTATGATAGAATTGTTAATTAGTGTTATTGTTACTATTATTATATTTATATTATTTGTAATTCGATTCAGTTTAATATACGTATCATATCGCATATAAACGTGTTTTGTGTCCTTAATCTGATGACTAGGATCGAAATATTCACAGATAAGTTCAAATACAGTATTCATCAATATCTGTTTTAGATTATTATCTGTTTATGAATGATTCTCTTGTCGGACCATTTCAACAACAAAACAAAATGTTAAACGATTTTACAGCTGTATTATACTCACGCATTCTATATAACTCAACACTTACTAAAAATCAGGGAAAGAATGATAGATTTTTATTTAACACCACAAACACTTCTCTTCACCTTCTTTGTTCCTATTTTCTTTGTCATCAAACTAACCACCACAGCAACCATCGTCACCTTCCAAAATGAAACTTATTATCGACCTCCAATTTGTTTTCTCCTCGGTTTGTTTCTGTGCTATTCTATTCGACAACTCTCACTCCTTTAACCGGCCGAAACTCCACCACCTTTGGGTTAATTAAAAACCGAGGCACCCCTACTCTTATTCACTCTCCTACACGAAACCACAAACCATAACAAACCACCACCATCGGCCACCATGATCACCACAAACCACCACGATCTCAATCTCTCTCTCTCTTCTTGTTTTTCTCTTATTTCTTGTTCGAAAAGCATCAACAAATTGCCACCACAACTCACCATCACACTTTGTTCAAAACTGCTATTTTCCGTTTTCATTTGTCTCAACCCACATCACCTCACTCTATCTTCTTTGAAAACCGACACCTTATATCATCATATCGCTACTACGCTACGGTTTTCTGTCCCAACTACAATCATCTTTGTAATCACCATGGAACATCACTACAAAACCCACTTTTGTTTCCGTTCAAAACCAAGCCAAGAACCACCCCCAGACCCACCTCCTGCTACGCTATTATTTCCTGTTCCAATTTCTACCTTAGAAACCTGTTTCTGTTACTGCAACTATACGTCCTAGTCTATTTAATAAAGATGATGGTGTTGATGTTAAAAAGAATGATAATGATGGAAAGAAAGAATGATGGATACTTGTGTGGTTCTAGTCGATTAAGGGATAAAGTAGAAACCCACTTGCAAGACAAACTTTAGTTTGTTTATGATAATAAGATAAAAATCGAATAAACTTTGGTTAATAGGACCGATTTAATGCAACTACAAGGGCCCTTTTCTGTTGCTTTGTGGGGCTTAGATCCAACATGTGTTTTTGGCTGAATATATAACAAGTGGCAAATATTATAAATGAACCTTTATTAGGGTGTTGTTGTTGACGATGCTAGATAACATTAAAATGATGATTATGGCGATTAGGATGGAAAATAATTAGGTTCTATGATGATGATACGTACGAAGATGTTGATATCCGACTAAGAATGATGATTCGTATGATGATAAGGATGGTAAACGAATCATGAGTATTGATAATGATGATATTATGTTTGAAGAAGAAGCAGGAATGATTAAATAGTTATTAGTTACGAATTAGAACATAAAAGGTTAATTGGAGCAGTTGGTTTGGCGTGTTTGTGTTAAGCTGGAGATCCTGGGTTCAAACCCAAGCAACCACATATTTTTTTTTTTAAAAAAAAAGATGAGGGACTGTGGGCCGGATATCCTGTCTGTTGGGCTGAGGATTTATCATCAATTGGGCCGTAGGAAATAGAAATATAATTGGGTTCGTATTAAAGAATAAAAAACTGAAATGGATGAGAGGTTGTAAGTCCTTAATGGTTAACGAGAGGTTGTAGGTTCGAATCCCGTCTCGGGCAATTTATTCCTTTTTAATGCTACTAAGGTATTAATTGATATTTTAATTATTATCATTATTATTATTATTAATATTATTATTATTATTATTATTGTTATTATTATTAAAACTATCATTTATTATTAAAGATAGTATTTTTTTTTTTTTTTATAAATTATCATTTTTATTGAAACTATCATTCTAATTATTATTATTAGTATTATTATTAATAACATAATTTTTATTATTATTAATATTAACATTATTATTAAATACATAAAAACATATTTGATACATAATTGTATTAATATCACATAAAATATTAAATAAACATTAACATTTATTATATAAATGTTATATAATTAATAGGAGAAATTATCTGATTTCAATTAAGTGTTAATATATATACGTGATATAGGTTCGTGAATCCGAGGCCAACCTCATAATTAATCAATGGTGTTATATGTATTTTTACTACAAAATACATTAGGTGAGTATATAGTCCCACTTTTAAACTCTAAATATTTCGGGATGAGAATACATGTATTTTATGTTTTACGTTATGGACACAAGTAACTGAAAAATATATTCTACGTTGAGTTGTACCACTGGCATACTTCCCTGTAGCTTGGTAACTAATATTTACAGCGGTATTGTAAACGCGAATCCTGTTGATAGATCTATCGGGCCTGACAACCCTAACCGGACTGGACGACCAGTATTCAACGGTTGCACAGTACTTCGTTTCGTGACTACACTTGGTACAGTGTAGTAAGATTTCATATTAAAGGGAATATGCGACGTGATTAATTGTTAAGTATGGTTACCAAGTGCTCAACCACTTAGAATATTTTTATTAAAATGTTTACATTTGAAATCTTGTGGTCCATAGTTATAACGCTGCTAGCAACAAACCTATATATCTCACCAACTTTATGTTGACGTTTTAAAACATGTTATTCTCAGGTACGAATTAAGTCTTCCGCTGTGCATTTGCTCAATTTAAGGACATTACTTGGAGTCGACCATCGCAATGGGACCAAATGTTGAAGATATCGTCCGGATGGATAAGGACGGGTCTTTACAGCAACGAAGTTTGGACAAAGTTGTACAACGTCTTAATGTAGAGGATTATAACCCAAACTTTCTAAAACTATAAACCTACTTTAAATGGAAACTTTTCAAAAGTAGAAACTCTTACTATAAATTGTCACTATTAATATAATCCTTATATTAATAAACTTACTTTTTGTCTGTTAGAACATAACTGACTAAACGTTATATCTCTAGGTTGAGATCTCCGTTACTTACTTCCGTCATTTCTTTTCTTTGTGGATTATCTTCAACTGCTATTTAAGGTGAACTTCATAGCCCCACTTTTTACTGTTTCATAACTATTTTACAACTTTTGGGGTGAGACAGATGCTTGCTTTATAACTGTTTTACGCTTAGACACAAGTACTAAATTGTTAACTATGTTGTCATGCTTTGACTCATGCTAAATCCCTACCGTAATATCGTTAATTGCTACGTTTAAATGCAAACTTAATTATTGTGAGTAGGCCTATTGAGAGTAACGTCTCTAACCATTCGACCGTTGGTCTTTGGTTACATAATAATGATTTCACGACACTGACAGTAAAAGGTGTCACAGGGTAAATTTTGTTTAGTAGCGATATTACAAACTGCAGCAACACTTTTAGATTGATATTTCTATATCAATCAACTTTAAACTAAATCTTGTGATCTATCATTATTATCAAAATCATTGTTTATGATAAACCTATGAACTCACCAACCTTTTGGTTGACACTTTTAAGCATGTTTTGTCTCAGGTACTTATATATTATACTTCCGCTGTAGAACTTTGATGTACTTAGAAGTCAAGCCATACACTAGAACCAGAGTTAACATCTGCTTCAATGTCGATTTTGACGGGGTGTTACAGTTGGTATCAGAGCGGTGGTTGTAGGGAACTAGGCAGTCTTAATGTGGATAACCCAGATTAATAGGGTGCATTAAAGTCTAGTCTACAGCCTGACCTATAGCTTTAAGATATTATTACTTGCATTATACATATACATATCTCTTATTCTGTAACTCCGGGAGGAAATTCCCATTGTGATTCAAAATATTCTATAACTCACGCGAGTTATCTTCATAAACCTACCTTGGTTAAGGCAACCAATGGATGTCACTCATAATTTTTGAAATTCTTGACATTCCTACGTCATCTATCATGGTTTTGTGTATTACATATGTATTACATGAAATGTTATCTATGATTTTTGAAATTTCTATGTCTGTTACTACTCATACTCAAACGTATATAACTCCCTGTTATATTACGTAAATATGTGCCCTTATGCCTTTATGCATCAGTTTGCGAACCGGAAAATGTCATTGAGTTATCGAGAATCTCAAAGACATTATAATGTCATCACTACTCATATTCATTACTTTTAAATCTTTGATTTCTCGTTATTTTTTTTTATCATTGAATCTATTTTTCGGATGTGCAATTGTGCCGATGTTGATCGCGTTAAGTTTGCTACAGGATCTTTATCTAGCGGTGCACTGACTTGGTGGACCGCATACTCTCAAACTGTGGGAATTGATGCTGCAAATGCCATTCCATGGACTGTCCTAAAAAGAATGATGACGGATAAGTATTGTCCGAGAAACCAGGTCCAGAAAATAGAAAGTGAGTTCTGGGAACTCAAGGTGAAGGGTACTGACATTGAGGCTTATACCAACCCATTCTTAGAGTTGGCTACATTGTGCCCCGACATGGTACCTACAGAACACAAGAAGATTGAACGTTATGTTGAAGGTCTGCCTGATGAGATTCAGGGTAATGTGATAGCTGCTGGTAAGGAGACCGTCGATGATGTGATATTGATGGCTCAAAATTTGGTAATGGCGAAAAGAAGGAAGCTCGCCACTAATAAGCAAACTGAAGTAAAAGCTGCTGATAATAAAAGGAAGTTTGAGCCTGCTCAGAGTTCGGGTCAGGGTTCAAGCAAAAGGGTTAGTGATGCTACAAAAAGTGGTTATATTGGAACAAAGCCGTTATGTAATCGCTGTGATAGGCATCATCATGTGAGGTGCACTGTTGAGCGCAGTAGGTGTAAGAAAATTGGCCACTTAGCCAAGAATTGTAAGGTTGTGCTACCTGCAACCAACACTCCAGCTGCAAAGACTAATCCAACTGTTCCTACTTGATACGGTTGTGGGGAAGTTGGGCATTTCAGAAACCAGTGCCCTAAGAACAAGACTGCAACAGCGGGTAATGCTAAGGGTAGAGCATTTGTCATGACTACCGAAGAGGCCCGTGAGGAAGATGAAGTTATAACGGTTACGTTCCTTGTTAACAATTGCTATGCTACTGTTTTATTCAATTCCAGTGCTGATAGAAGTTATGTGTCTACTGAATTTTGTGCCTTATTCACTGAAAAACCACAAGCCTTAGAAATCAAGCGCCTTGTAGAAGTAGCAAACGGTAAGGTTATGAAAGTAGACAACATTTATAAAAATTGTGATCTGATTCTAGCCGACAAAAACTTTAAGATCGACTTACTGCCAGTCGAATTAGGAAGCTTTGATGTAGTTGTAGGGATGGATTGGCTAACCCCGTTGAGAGCTGCAATCATGTGTTATGATAAAACTATTAATATTCCTCTTGAGAATGGTGAAACCCTAATCATACAAGGAGAAAAGAGTGGTTCTAAACTTAATATCATCTCTTGTATCAAAACCCGTAAATACCTGATGAAGGGGTATCAAGCCATCTTGGCTAATGTTAAGGAAGTCGAACCGGAAGAGAAACGAATTGAAGATATTCCGGTGGTTAGAGAATTTCCTGAAGTTTTTCCTGAAGAACTCCCTGGTCTTCCACCTCAAAGACAAGTCAAGTTTCAAATCGATCTAACTCCCGGTGCTGCACCTATTGCAAAGGCACCATATCGACTAGCTCCATCCGAAATGAAAGAATTATCCATCCAACTATAAGAACTCTTAGAGAAAGGATTCATTCGTCCTAGCTCATCTCCATGGGGAGCACCTGTTCTTTTTGTTAAGAATAAAGATGGCACTTTGAGCATGTGTATTGATTACCGAGAACTCAACAAGTTAACTATCAAGAACCGTTATCCACTTCCGCGTATTGATGACCTATTAGACCAACTGCAAGGGTCAAGTATCTATTCGAAGATTGACCTTAGGTCAGGGTATCATCAGCTGAGAGTCAAGGAAACTGATGTTCCCAAGACTGCCTTTCGAACTCGTTACGGACATTACGAATTTCTTGTTATGCCTTTTAGTTTAACAAACGCACCTGCTGTATTCATGGATCTTATGAACCGTGTATGCAAACCTTATCTTGACAAATTCGTGATTGTTTTCATCGACGATATCTTAATCTATTCCAAGGACAAGCAAGAGCATGAACAACATCTACGTTTGATTTTAGAGCTCTTGAAGAGAGAACAACTGTATGCCAACTTCTCCAAGTGTAAATTCTGGTTATGAACAGTTCAATTTCTTGGACATGTGGTTAATAGTGAAGGAATACATGTCGATCCAGCAAAAATCACTGCTATTCAGAACTGGGAAGTGCCTAAGAATGCGAAGCATATTCGCCAATTTTTAGGACTTGCTGGTTATTACCAAAGATTTATCGAAGGATTTTCTATTCTGGCGAAACCTCTTACTAAGTTAACTCACAAGGAGAAGAAGTTTGAATGGTCTGAAGAATAAGAATCTGCATTTAAGATTTTAAAGGAGAAATTGACCACAGCCCCGATTCTATCTTTACTTGAAGGAGACGAGGATTTCATAGTTTATTATGATGCCTCGAATCAAGGTTTCGGTTGTGTATTGATGCAACGTCAAAAAGTTATTGCACACGCATCTTGTGATGACCCGGAAATTTCTGACCAAATTTAAACTTTATCTTTAAATGATTTAATGTTTCCGACACGATAAGCAAAGTCTATGAAGTTGAATCTTAAAATTTTAGAACTGTTTCATGTATTAAATTACATTTGACTGCTCTCGACGATTCATGAACAATTATATGTATGTATATATATATATATATATATATATATATATATATATATATATATACAAGTAAAAACGACTTTCCTACCGTAAAATACTATTTGCTACAGTGAAACCGTATTTTGCTACAGTGCTACAGTGAAAACGACTTTGCTACAGTAAACACTATTTGCTACAGTACACTATTTGCTACAGTACACTATTTGCTACAGTGAAACACTATTTGCTACAGTGAACACTATTTGATGTCGATGAACTAGCAAATAAAAACAGGATAAGGCAGCCATGCGATCGCATGGCAAAGACACAGAAAACTCATGCGATCGCATGAGGTACTGTAGCAGGCCACATACTATAAAAGCTCGATTCATTCCTCTGTATTATTATTTTTTTTATATTATTATTATTATTATTATTATTATTATTATTATTATTATTATTATTATTATTATTATTATTATTATTGTTATTATTATTATTATTATTATTATTAAGATTAATATTATTATTATTAATCTTATTATAATATTATTATTAGTAGTATATATACCTAAAATACTACGACGAGGTTATGAGCGTGTCACCTTCAAAATGGGTTTTTGAGCGGGATAGAGCTAAGGAAATTATGGGTTATTGTCAAGGAGGTTATGGGTAATGTTCGAGGGTATATTTGTGAATCAAATCTAGTGTTTATCATCTCTGTTGCGTCTACGTACTTTTCTACAATATTGAATCTCAATATTGATACGTAAGCACTCATATTTTATCTTTTATACATTAATTGTGTATCCATGTCTAGTGCTCGAGTATATATATTTATGCATGCTTGTATGCTAAATTTTGTCGTTAAACAGTTATGATGAATCACGAAGTAAATACATATATTACTGGTAAAAGGTATATGATATACATGTTTTTGGAAAGCTGTCGAGAAATCAATAACTTTTCATTTAGATATCGAATAATTTCGATGAACGGATTAAAAGATATGATCAACTGAATTATGATTAACGTTAATTGAAATTGCTTTTGAATCTACAATTAAGATTTAAACAACTTGTTTACGAGATTGATAAATTGGATTTTTGAATATTACCAACCGAGTAAATGAATCCTTATATAAGGTATGTCTCGTTTTGTTGAACTATTGTCAAAATTGACTTTTTGAAACGACTTTGGATAACTTTTGTATGTCGATCTCGAGCATTAGGATTGTTATACACTATGACCTGACCTAGCTTGATAGACATTTATTGACCAACATATGTTCTCTAGGTTGAGATCTACGGTTATTTGATATTCCGAGTTTCGGTCACGTTTTGATGAACAACTTTATGTGCTGCTAAGGTGAGTTTCATATGATCCCTTTTACTCAATATATTTTTGGGCTGAGAATACATGCGACTGTTTATAAATACTGAAAATACTAGATTTATATGCGTGAGTTTCATTGCTCCCTTTTTAATTGCTTTTGCAATCTATATTTTTGGGCTGAGAATACATGCACTTTATTTTAAACGCAATGGATACAAGTACATACTAAATTCTACACCGAGTTTGAACCGAAAATCCCTTAGCTTTGGTAACTAGTAACTGCCGGTTATAACACCTGGTGGGCGCGAGTAGTTATATATGGATCCATAGGGCTTGACATCCCCGTCTGTTCCAGGTATAGAAACCCTAGCCTGAACTATAAAACAGACGTATGCTATTTGAGTTTAGTACACGTTGGTTTGCGTGTATTGTACATGTTGGTTGCATGTATGTTAAAACATGGGTACTTATTATAACGTTAAAGCTTAGTTACCAGGGTGCTCAATCTTGTAGAATATTTTGATAAACGTTTCTGGATGAAACAACTGAAATCTTGTGATCCACCTTTATACACAGATTATGCGAAACATTAAAACTATGAACTCACCAACCTTTGTGTTGACACTTGTTAGCATGTTTATTCTCAGGTTTCCTAGAAGTCTTCCGCTGTTGCTTATATGTTAGACAAGCTATGTGCATGGAGTCTTACATGACATACTTTTCAAGGAAACGTTGCATTCACCAAATTATCACCGTGTATCTTATTTTGACTGCATTGTCAACGGAAGTACTATTGTAAACTATTATTTACGGTGATTGTCTATATGTAGAAATCATCAGATGTCGAAAACCTTTGATTTAAATATTCATTTATGGTGTGCCTTTTCAAAAGAATGCAATGTTTACAAAACGTATCATATAGAGGTCAAATACCTCGCAATGAAATCAATGAATGATGTATTGTCCATATAGATTTGGAACGATCGTCACACTTGGTATCAGAGCATTGGTCCTAGTGAACCAGGTCTTGCATGAGTGTGTCTAACTGGTTATTGTTAGGATGCATTAGTGAGTCTGGACTATGACCGTATATCTTTTTACCAAGTTTTGCTTACCATTTATCGTCGAAAATTACTTGCTTATTATTCCTAAGTCTAGACACGTCTTACTGCATTTACTGCATAGATAGTGTTCCGATAAAATTTATATCTTAGCATATCTATTACTGTAAACTTTTCCTGACATCTTCCAAAAATTTCTCCGTAATTTACGGGATTTTGGTATTATATATACATATGTAAATTATGTATTGAGGAGTACCAATCTAAATTCTATAATCTATCTTATATCAAAAATCAATTCCCTGATTATACAAGATGGATCACGTATCTAGTTCAAATTCCTTAAATTCTGACAGCTATTCCGATATGGATATTCACATGAACTCCGAAGACAGTGTAACCGGAATGGATCAACCAATTAGCCATCATCTATTCTGGATGAATTGAGGATGGGTTCGTAGTTTACTTAGTCATTGGAGACAAGAAGAAGGTGGTCCCTTCCATCCACCACATTGCCCTCTTGGCGAAGAACCTGAAGCACTTACCGGCGAACCTGTCCGTAATACCATTTTCTCTCTCATTTCCAGAGTATCTAGTCATGATTATATACTATCTCACATTCTAAATCTTATTCGTCCGCTCGTCCGAACCACCGATCATCCCGGTATAATAGAAGAAGTCAACGAGCTTCGCGCTCGGGTAGTGGCTTTGGAGAATATGGTGCGAAGGTTACAAACACCAGCAGCATAACCAGTACCACCATCATCAACAACAACAGTACCATTACCACCATCAACAACCACATCTGCATCCCACACCTCAATATCACATCTAAAAACTGTACTTCAGTTATCAACATCATACGTACCGTAGATACCAAGGAGTGCCAACAACAATAAATGATGAAGTACTGATTCATAACTTCATCGAAGAAATATTCTATGGTGATTATGTAATCTCTAAAATCTTAGAGATTATTTATCCCAGTTCTAACCGTAAATCAGATAAATAGAAGGAAGAATAGAAACCCTGACAAGAATGATGCGTAAGGTACAAGCTAGACTTGTTTTACCAACAGCATCAATAGTACCCTTAGCCTCACCAGCACAGTTAGTGTTGTCAACATCATTAGAATCATCAGCACCTCTAACATCACAAGCTCCGCCAGTTCAAGAAAGCACCGTGGATATTATTACAAGTCAACAACGCGTATATTTGTATCAACGAGTTATGAAATATTAACTCATTCCCTCTGAAGAATTTATATGTATATCTTATATATATATTTTAAAACCATCATAAATCTTTTCGTACTAAGCTATTAAGTATGCATTGAAAAAGGGTAAATACTACTCGGTTAAATTCATATTACTAATATGCTATAATGTACATCCTTCGTTAACAACTTAACCTTCATTAACTACAATCTCTGTTTCAATCCAAAGAATTCTGTTTCATAATAAACCAAGTGTATTATTCAATAATATGGTTGATTTTACACTTTCATCTTCGATGCACTCGAAACTTTCTAGAAAACATCATTTGTACCTTGCGAAGTTTGCAAGAATTCCACGAATATCAACACCCTTCACCAAGGAATATCAATAAGAATAAATAATGAAGTATTGATTTCATTACCGAGATACTCCGCAAAGATTATGTAATCTTTAATATTTTAGAGATTATTCATTTCTAATTCAAGCCGAAAATCAAATGAGCTTAATATGATATTAACTCATTAAATCTGTATCACATCTGAAGAAAATATACATACATATATTTTCATAAAAACGGTAATAAAAATTCTTTTGTACAAAGTATTAATTGTGAAATCTTTAACGGGTAGGTAATACTCGGGAAATATATAAGTTCGCAATTAATATGTTATATTGTACATTCTTCAACTTTGATTCAAAAATTATTAACTATGCTCACAGCGATATACAATCGTTTTCATACAAATTCAATTACATATTATGATATTGACGGATCAGAATCCAAGTCATAACTCTGAACCGGTGAAATCATTCTTAGATCTCTACATCTTTCAAAGCTATACTTTGACTTCAAAACTGTGAAAGATCCTTTGGTATTGTTTTTACCAAAAATAACCTTGCAATTCCTTTTCAAAGTATCCAGTATTATCAACCATTCAACCAGTCAACGAAGACCTTTCAGACTTGTAATTTTGGCATATACGTTTTCGTTACTGGGGAACCTTTTATGTTCCACCACATTAGCAGTAAATTTACCAACAACTTCATTGATCTTTGACCTTTCGAAAAATCCTTATACTCATTGAAACTGTATCATGTACTCATCCACATCTTGTAACGGCAATTGCCATACCAACTATCGGGAATTAGCAATCAGTATCTTGAAATCTTGTAACACGTCTACGCCAACAGTTATATGTGTACATATAACGTCTACCTCCTGGACTTACATACTTCGAATGTGAAGTTTCCAAAAAAACCCCAAACTACGAAACTAGTTCTCCGAATTTTGGAAAAATGTTGATGAAGCAGCAAAAACTGTAAACGACCTTAACAGTCAAAAGTTTGATGATAAAGAATAGTATGGTGGTAAAGCATAGAAAAATAGAAGGTTTGGAATTGAAAAACGAATTGAGCAGACCATGAAGGAGGCTGTGGACAAATCACAAAGACTAAATCTACCTTCAAAGAATCCAAATAATTCAGAGTCTGCTGAAATCATTAGCGAATACCTTGCTCCTTACTCTAAAACCTTTGCGGACAATATTCTTCATCATCATCTTATCTTAAATATTCTAAGATATCATCGTATCTCCCATTATAAATATCCCCCATAATTCTGAAGATATTTTTCGAAACCATTCTTATCTGAAATCATTACCTCTTCACGCTATCTGTGTTACATCATAAAAGAAACTATTTTAGTTTCTAAAATCTGAAAAATTCGAAAAAAAAAATGGATGTTTTGAAGTAATGTTGGGAACTGAAGCATGAGTTAGTATAATATAATGACACTTGATCAACGTGATTATATTACAGTAAGTCATGTTGAGTTTCTAATGGAACGTGATAAAGGTTCACAGATCACACCCTCATCATAAACCATGTTACATAACTTATTCATTCTATATAATCTCAAAATATATCAAGAAAATATATTTCTTGATGATTCGGTCTTTTCCGGATATTCTGGTAATTTGACAAGTCGGATTGTGCCATTACCGTTTCTTTCTTAGAACATTAATTATGTTTATTATGAAATTCATACCTACGAATTCTGGACCATTATTCGCTTGACTTAAGGTCGGGAAGAAAAAACGAAAGCATGAAGCTCCGAAATATAATGGAGAACATAAAGCCCGATAACAACCCCGAAATTACAAACCGTGTATATCAATGCGTATAGCAATATAAAGATACGGGAGAATGAAAAACACTATAACTCCAAGGTAATAGTAGAAGAAAATAACTTCCTCTGGTGGCAGATGAAAAAGAAGAATGAAGGATACGATAGCCAGGAAAATATCAAGAATCAGAACTGGATTAAGCATTTTCACAATCTATTGGGATGTATGAAATAAGAAAGAAGATTATAGGAGTGGTGAAAATAAATGAAACGGAAGAGGTCAATTTATAGCAATCGAGACAGATTACGCATTTAATCAAAGAAAATCCTAATTTTCGCAAATTCCGAAGAATCAAATCTTATTTAGATTATGAAGATTTTCTATTCCTTAAATTCCGGAAATCAATCGTAACTACGTCAAAAGCTAAGACGAATCTCTATTCTTTCATTTCACTCTTTTACGATGACTTCTCTCATACGCTTCGAGAAATCGGATTGTTTTATCCATATAATTCAACGGTGATAAAATTCTATTTATCAACTCATATTCGTCATGAAAACATTTCTATTGTTAGCCATGACGACCTCACTTAAATTTCGGGACGAAATTTCTTTAACGGGTAGGTACTGTGATGACCCGGAAATTTCTGACCAAATTTAAACTTTATCTTTAAATGATTTAATGTTTCCGACACGATAAGCAAAGTCTATGAAGTTGAATCTTAAAATTTTAGAACTGTTTCATGTATTAAATTACATTTGACTGCTCTCGACGATTCATGAACAATTATATGTATGTATATATATATATGTAAAAGTAAAAACGACTTTCCTACCGTAAAATACTATTTGCTACAGTGAAACCGTATTTTGCTACAGTGAAAACGACTTTGCTACAGTGATTTGCTACAGTAAACACTATTTACTACAGTAAAACACTATTTGCTACAGTAAACACTATTTGCTACAGTGAAACACTATTGCTACAGTAACACACTATTTGATGTCGACGAACTAGCAAATAAAAACCGGATAAGGCGGTCATGCGATCGCATGGCAAAGACACAGAAAACTCATGCGATCGCATGAGGTACTGTAGCAGGTCACATACTATAAAAGCTCGATTCATTCCTCTGTATTATTATTTTTTTTATATTATTATTATTATTATTATTATTATTATTATTATTATTATTATTATTATTATTATTATTTTTATTATTATTATTATTAAGATTAATATTATTATTATTAATCTTATTATAATATTATTATTAGTAGTATATATACCTAAAATACTACGACGAGGTTATGAGCGTGTCACCTTCAAAATGGGTTTTTGAGCGGGATAGAGCTAAGGAAATTATGGGTTATTGTCAAGGAGGTTATGGGTAATGTTCGAGGGTATATTTGTGAATCAAATCTAGTGTTTATCATCTCTGTTGCGTCTACGTACTTTCCTACAATATTGAATCTCAATATTGATACGTAAGCACTCATATTTTATCTTTTATACATTAATTGTGTATCCATGTCTAGTGCTCGAGTATATATATTTATGCATGCTTGTATGCTAAATTTTGTCGTTAAACAGTTATGATGAATCATGAAGTAAATACATATATTACTGGTAAAAGGTATATGATATACATGTTTTTGGAAAGCTGGCGAGAAATCAATAACTTTTCATTTAGATATCGAATAATTTCGATGAACGGATTAAAAGATATGATCAAGTGAATTATGATTAACGTTAATTGAAATTGCTTTTGAATCTACAATTAAGATTTAAACAACTTGTTTACGAGATTGATAAATTGGATTTTTGAATATTACCAACCGAGTAAATGAATCCTTATATAAGGTATGTCTCGTTTTGTTGAACTATTGTCAAAATTGACTTTTTGAAACGACTTTGGATAACTTTTGTATGTCGATCTCGAGCATTAGGATTATTATACACTATGACCTGACCTAGCTTGATAGACATTTATTGACCAACATATGTTCTCTAGGTTGAGATCTACGGTTATTTGATATTCCGAGTTTCGGTCACGTTTTGATGAACAACTTTATGTGCTGCTAAGGTGAGTTTCATATGATCCCTTTTACTCAATATATTTTTGGGCTGAGAATACATGCGACTGTTTATAAATACTGAAAATACTAGATTTATATGCGTGAGTTTCATTGCTCCCTTTTTTAATTGCTTTTGCAATCTATATTTTTGGGCTGAGAATACATGCACTTTATTTTAAACGCAATGGATACAAGTACATACTAAATTCTACACCGAGTTTGAACCGAAAATCCCTTAGCTTTGGTAACTAGTAACTGCCGGTTATAAGAACTGGTGGGCGCGAGTAGTTATATATGGATCCATAGGGCTTGACATCCCCGTCTGTTCCAGGTATAGAAACCCTAGCCTGAACTATAAAACAGACGTATGCTATTTGAGTTTAGTACACGTTGGTTTGCGTGTATTGTACATGTTGGTTGCATGTATGTTAAAACAGGGGTACTTATTATAACGTTAAAGCTTAGTTACCAGGGTGCTCAATCTTGTAGAATATTTTGATAAACGTTTCTGGATGAAACAACTGAAATCTTGTGATCCACCTTTATACACAGATTATGCGAAACATTAAAACTATGAACTCACCAACCTTTGTGTTGACACTTGTTAGCATGTTTATTCTCAGGTTTCCTAGAAGTCTTCCGCTGTTGCTTATATGTTAGACAATCTATGTGCATGGAGTCTTACATGACATACTTTTCAAGGAAACATTGCATTCACCAAATTATCACCATGTATCTTATTTTGACTGCATTGTCAACGGAAGTACTATTGTAAACTATTATTTATGGTGATTGTCTATATGTAGAAATCATCAGATGTCGAAAACCTTTGATTTAAATATTCATTTATGGTGTGCCTTTTCAAAAGAATGCAATGTTTACAAAACGTATCATATAGAGGTCAAATACCTCACAATGAAATCAATGAATGACGTATTGTCCATATGGATTTGGAACGATCGTCACACATCTAGACAACTTAAGAAACATGAGAAGAATTATACCACACATGACCTGGAGTTAGGAGCTGTGGTATTCACTTTGAAGATATGGAGATATTACCTTTACAGAATTAAATTCACGGTGTTTACCGATCATAAAAGTCTTCAATATATCTTCGATCAGAAACAACTAAACATGAGGCAACGGCGATGGGTTGAACTACTAAACGACTATGATTGTGAGCTTAAGTACCATCCCGGTAAGGGAAATGTTGTTGCCGATGCTCTCAGTCGAAAGGAACGTAATAAACCTATTCGACTCCGAGCTTTGAACATGGTTATTCAGACTAATCTTACAACTCGAATCCGCGAAGCAAAACATGAAGCATTGAAGGAAGAAAATGTCCAACTCGAGAGGCTAAAAGGTCTTGAAAAGCAACTTGAACTCAAGGGAAATGGAACACGGTATTTTAATAACCGAATCTGGGTCCCAACCTTTGGAAATCTTCGAGAACTAGTCTTGGATGAAGCACATAAGACTAGGTATTCTATTCACCCAGGCTCTAGTAAAATGTATCACGATGTGAAAGAGTTTTATTGGTGGCCTAATCTGAAATCTGATATTGCTGAGTATGTGAGCAAGTGTCTTACTTGTTTGAAAGTTAAGGCCGAGCATCAAAAGCCGTCTGGTTTACTTCAACAGCCAGATATTCCACAGTGGAAGTGGGAATGTATCACTATGGACTTTATTACTAAATTGCCCAAGACTTCTAGTGGCAATGATACTATTTGGGTCATAGTGGATCGCCTTACTAAATCTGCACACTTTTTACCAATCAAGGAAACTGACAAGATGGAGAAATTGTCACAACTTTACATCAAAGCGATTGTCTCATGACATGGAGTCCCTATTTCTATCATTTCTGATCGCGATAGTCGATTCACTTCTAGATTCTGGAAAACTTTACAATCTGCTCTTGGAACTCAAGTCGACATGAGTACCGCTTATCATCCGCAAACTGATGGTCAAACTGAACGAACCATTCAAACATTGGAAGATATGCTTTGTGCTTGTGTTATCGACTTCGACAAAGGTTAGGACAGGCATCTGCCCTTGGCTGAATTCTCTTACAACAACAGTTACCACTCAAGTATTAACGTTGCACCTTTTGAAGCCTTATACGGACGGAAATGTAGATCACCCTTATGTTGGGATGAACTAGAGGACAGACAGTTAACTGGTCCTGAAATCATACATGAAAGTACCGAAAAGATCGTACAGATTAAGAAACGATTGGAAACTTCCCGCAGCCGACAGAAGAGCTATGCTGATAATCGTCGAAAGGATTTGGAATTCCAAGTTAGTGATAAAGTCATGTTGAAAGTATCCCCTTAGAAAGGCGTCGTTCCTTTTGGTAAACGAAGCAAACTAAGTCCGCGTTTTGTTGGGCCTTTCAAGATTACTGAGAGAATTGGTCCCGTGGTGTATCGATTAGAACTACCTGCTGAGCTTAGTAGTGTACACGACGTATTTCATATCTCGAACCTAAAAAAGTGTCTTGCTGATGACACACTTGTTATTCCTTTGGATGATCTCCGCATTGATGATAAAATGCACTTCATCGAAGAACCTATAGAAGTTATGGATAGTGAGATTAAACGCTTGAAACAAAGCAACATTCCCATTGTTAAGATCCGTTGGAATTCACGGCGTGGCCCCGAGTATACCTGGGAACGTGAAGACCAAATGAAACGGAAATATCCCCACCTCTTCTCAACCGCCGATGCATCCGAGAAGTCTACTTGAAACTTCGGGATGAAGTTTTCTTTAACGGGGAGGTATTATAAAAACCCTCACATTTCCATACTTGAATTGATTAATTTGCCCCTAGGGTTGTTATCCATACGTAATATATGATTAAATTCGACGTTGATTAAATATTTATTTTTAGTCGACACGTTTTGTTAACTAAAGTTTACACTAATTATATAAAATAGCTTTAGTTAATATTAATATTAATGTGTATTATATATAAAACTATAAGTAACATAATAATTAATTAAATGATAAGTTATTTTTATCATTTTTTATATTTTTAACTTATAAAAAAAATAAGATTTTTTTTATAAATTAAATAATGAGCCCATGAATTTTGACTAAATATTTTCAAAGATAAAAACTTATTAAAAACATTTTTAACATGTTTTCTTTTTTTCAAAATTGGCACCTTTATTTTATTATATTTTTTTTTCTTTTCACCAACCATTTTTACCTATAAATACCAACCTATAACTCATATATTTTTTCACACAACTCCTAAATATTTCTCTCCAAATTTTGAAGAAATTTGAGGTACTTTCTTTTCCTTCTTGTTATTTCATTTTTTTCCTTTCGGTTTACATAAAATAATATATAAATTGGATTAAATAGTTATAAATAGTTATAAATCATTAAAATTAGTAAAAATAATTTTTACAGATTCTATTAATCACATATAAGTTATTAAATTCAAAATATTAATTTATATGTTGTTCTGTATATTTATTTTTATTTTTGTTTCGGTTAGTATATATATATATACTATAAATCAATAAAAATTAGTATATGTACTTAAAAACTGGAAAAAAAAATATTTTCATAACTTTAAATTAACATAAAAAGAATATTAGAATTGAAATCAAAATTTATTTACTATTTTATATATATATTCTATATTTTAATCAAAACCACTATATATATATATATATATATATATATATATATATATATATATATATATATATATATATATATGTATATATATATATATATGTATATATATATATATATATATAGATAAAATAGATATAAATAATATAAAATATTAAGATCAGTAAGAATTGTATAAAAATTAGTTGGAACTATTAAAGAACATGTGAAAATAATTTTTAGAATTTTTGGAATATTATTTATATTTAATTACGAATTACTTATTAATTAAACACGAAAACTATGAAAAATTCATAATAAAATATTAAACAGTAATAAAAATAATTATAATTTTTTTTTGAGATTACTATATTTTTATAAACAAGAGAAAATTATAAAAATTAAATAAATGGGCCAATTAATATTTAAATAGAATTTACTTTTGCATTATTCTAAACCAAGAGAAATAATAAAGAAAATACAAAATAAATACAAACGTGTATTAAATCTATTTTAATAAAATTTTTATATGATTAGTAGCATCACTAGATACTGTAAAAAAAATATAAAAATTAATTTTAAATTGTTTTTCCTATTTATTTAATTATAGGCCGATTAGAATGGTTAAATAATTAGAAAATATTAAATAAATAATATTTTGATATAAAATTTGATTTAATAATTTTTATAACATTTTTACAGAATATAGACCCTGTAAAAAATATAAAATTATTTATTTAGGTCGATTTGATATTTATTACCTAATTAATTTTGATTTAATCTAAACCGAGAACATATGCAAAGAAAAATGGAAATAAATATAAAAACTTGGAAAAATTATTTTTGTAAATGTTTCTACTGATTCATATACCTAACTAGAGTTATAAAAATTATGAACATAATTTTTAGGTGACTAATGGAATTAATCAACAAATTAAATCGTATATGTATATAATTCGGCTAAACTAATTAAATACATTAATATTATATTGTTACTATTATTATAAAACATCAAAATAATACTTATAATAACTAATTAATTCCTTTCCCTATTATACATACATATACTTTATTAATTCATAAAATACAATAATATATATAATAATAAACCTAAACTTATATACACTTAAATAAATAATAAAGATAATCGAATTATTAATACGATAACAATAAACTTATTAATATCATATTATTAATACATAAACATGTCGTATTTCTATACTCACATAATGGTTGAAGGTTATGATCAAAAGATAACGTATGACTTATACGAACTCACCGCTATTTACGGTAAAGTGGATGATGTCTAGGTTGTCATAATGGGAATAAGGTTTTGGATTAAACGAAAGGTTGTAGACTTATAGTCCAACTGAAAGTTCCTGACCCCCGGTTACATCTAGTCATCCCGACTTACTTAATAGCAACGAAGTTTGGACGAAGTTGTACAACGTCTTAATGTGGAGGATTATAACCCAAACTTTCTAAAACTATAAACCTGCTTTAAATGGAAACTTTTCAAAAGTAGAAACTCTTACTATAAATTGTCACTATTAATATAATCCTTATATTAATAAACATACTTTTTGTCTGTTAGAACATAACTGACTAAACGTTATATCTTTAGGTTGAGATCTCCGTTACTTACTTCCGTCATTTCTTTTCTTTGTGGATTATCTTCAACTGCTATTTAAGGTGAACTTCATAGCCCCACTTTTTACTGTTTCATAACTGTTTTTATAACTTTTAGGGTGAGACACATGCTTGCTTTTAAACTATTTTATGCTTAGACACAAGTACTAAATTGTTAACTATGCTGCCATGCTTTGATTCATGATAAATCCCTACCGTAATATCGTCAATTGCTACGTTTAAATGCAAACTTAATTATTGTGAGTAGGCCTATTGAGAGTAACGTCTCTAACCATTCGACCGTTGGTCTTTGGTTACATAATAATGATTCCACGACACTGACAGTACAAGGTGTCATAGGGTAAACTGTTTAGTAGCAATATTACAAACTACAGCAACACTTTTAGATTGATATATCTATATTGATCAAATTTAAACTAAATCTTGTGGTCTAAAACTTTGGATATTATTTATAAACCTATGAATTTCAGTCAACCTTTTTGGTTGACACTTTAAGCATGTTTTGTCTCAGGTGATGATTGAGCTAGCTGCTACTTGCTTCCAAATGATTGATGTATGTTTTGCTCCTTGCATGGAATCCATCATTCATATTTATCATGTTATTTAGACATTGTACTCTTATGATGTAAAACTTTGAATAATGCTTCTGCTGTTTATTTAATAAATAAAACGTCTCATTTAGAGTCGTTCTCGCTTATACACTTGTGTTATGATATTAGTTAGTCACAGTTACCCCCGGTTCCATTTAGGGGGGGTGTGACAGATTGGTATCAGAGCACACTAATAAATCAAGTGTATTATCCAAATACATATTTGATTTTACACTTCCATTTTCGATGTACTCAAAACTTTCTAGAAAACATTATTCGTGCCTTGTGAATTTCACAAGAAATCCACGAGCACCAACATCATATACTGAGATATATCAATAACAATGAACGATGAAGTATTGATTCAGAACTTCATTAGCGAAATATTTCGCGACAATTATGAAATCTCTAAGGTTTTGGAGATTATTAATTCTCAGTTCAACCGTAAATCAAATGAGTTTAATATTATATTAACTCATTAAATCCATGATTACATCTGAAAGAAAATATATATGTACGTATATTTTCATAAAGATTGTAATTAAATATTCTGTTGTACAAACTGTTGACGATGAAAATATTTTAACGGGTAGGTAATACCCGAGAAATATTTATATCTCACATTAATATGTTACACCGTACATTCTTCAATTCTGATTCAACAGTCATTAACTATACTACTTACATCCACATATGTATCCATTCACTAAAGAACAACCATTTTCATACAAATTCAAATACATATTCTGATTTTGACATATCGGAATTTAAGTAAAGCTTTAACAAGTGTTATCTTCTTAAAGATCACTACATTCATGAATTATATTCATTCGTATTCTATGATGAATTATCACATCAAACCACCGAACTTACCATTCCTTACTTTTGAAAATCACAAACATTTCTTCGTCAACTGTTAGATCCATTGATGGATGCATCTTACGCTTAAACACTTAAAATTCAAAATTTTTGAAAACATCCTTTGAATCTTGACAATCACAATCAGCGTTCAATCATCTAAAAACGAAATTTCTTGAAACCATCTCAGATTGATAACCGACGATTCAAATATGGCTGCATTAAATGCAGAGGAAACAGCAAAATTGTAGATGGCCTAAATGGCCAGGAGTTTGATGATAAAGAATGGGGTATTGGGAATGCTCGATAGAAAATTTGGTGCTGAAAAATGGATTGAGCAAACCATGAAGGAGACCGTGGATAAATCATAAGGACTAAACCTGTAATCAAAGACTCTAGATGATTCGATTTCTGATGAAAATCACAAAAGATCTCCTTACGCATTCTAAATCCTTACAGAAGAATTTTCCTCATTATCATTTGATCTTAGAAAATTCTAAGATATCATCGTATCTTTCGTTATAAATATCCTCCATATTTCTGAAGATACATTCATAACTATTCTTGTCCAAAATTATTTATCACTTCGCACTATCTGTGTTACATAATAAAGGAAACTGTTTTAGTTTCTATATTTCTGTAACATACAAGTTTAAATTTTGAATGATTTGAAGTAGTGTTGAGAATTGAAGCATGAGTTAGTATAATATAATGACGTCAGGCCAACGTGATTATATTACAGTAAGTCATGCTAAATTTTTAATGGAAGATGATGATTCATAGACTTTATAATCATCATTTGCCATGTTAAATGACTTTTACATTCTACTTAACCTCTGAACATATCAAGAACATATATTTTTGATAGTTCTATCCTTAGTAATTCTGGTAATTTGACAAATCAAATCGTGCTATTTCCTTTCCTTCTACTTTGTATATTATGATCATTCGAAACTCCATACCTACAAATTCTGGACCATTATTCGCTTGACTTGAAGTCGGGAAGGAAAAACAAGAGCATAGAGCTCCGACGTATAAGGGAAAATATAAAGCCCGATAACAACACGAAAATTACAAACCGTGTATATCAGTGCGTATAGCAACATAAAGACACGGGAGAATTAAAAACACTATAACCTCAAGGTAATTGTAGAAGTAATAGATTCCTCTGGGGGTAAATGAAAAAGAAGAATGACAGAAACGATAGTCAGA
Source organism: Rutidosis leptorrhynchoides (assembly GCF_046630445.1). Classification (NCBI taxonomy): domain Eukaryota; kingdom Viridiplantae; phylum Streptophyta; class Magnoliopsida; order Asterales; family Asteraceae; genus Rutidosis; species Rutidosis leptorrhynchoides. The sequence continues at coordinate 32,499,811 of NC_092338.1, forward strand.
AAAATATCCAGGATAAGAACTGGATGAAGCATTTTCACAATCTTTGGAAGTATGAATCGAGAAAGAAAGTACAGAAGTGGTGAAGATAATGAAACAGAAGAAGCTAATTTATAGCAAAATTCCAGACACAACAATCAAGGCAATTTTAATTTCCTTAATTACCGGAGAATCAAATGTTATACAGATTATAAAGATTTTCTTTAAATCCCTTGAATTCGGAAAATCAACTTTAATTACGTCAAGAGTTAAAACAAATCTTTATTTTCCTCATTTCATTTTTTTTACGATAGCTTCATTCATACTCTTCACGTAATCGAATTGTTTTATTACTTAATAGTGATAAAACTCTATTTTCCAACTCATATCCGTCATGAAAACATACTTATTATCAACCATGACGATCTCTGTCAAATTTCGGGACGAAATTTCTTTAACGGGTAGGTACTATAACAACCCTCATATATCCATACTTGAATTGACTAATTTGCCCCTAGGGTTGTTATCCATACTTAATATATGATAAAATTTGACGTTGATTAAATATTCTATTTTTGTCGACACGTTTTGTTAACTAAAGTTTATACTAATTATATAAAATAACTTTAGTTAATATTAATATTAATGTGTATTATATATAAAACTATATGTAACATAATTATTAATTAAATGATAAGTTATTTTAATCATTATTTATATTTTTAGCATATAAAAAAAAGAAATAAGATGTTTTTTATAAATTAAATAATGAGCCCATGAATTTTGACTAAATATTTTCAAAAACAAAAAGCTTATTAAAAACATTTTTAACATGTTTTTATTATTTTGTCAAAATTGGCACCTTTATTTTATTATTATTTTTTTCTTCTCACCAATCATTTTTACCTATAAATACATGGCTCCTCATTCATATTTTTTTTTTACCAAAAACTAAAAATTAAGTTGTTCTCTCAAAACATTGAAGAAAATTTGAGGTACTTTCTATTTTTATTATTTTGTTTTTAATATTATCGATTATATTTATATTTATTGTATATTCTTTGTAAAATTTGAAATTAATTATGTTTATATGTTATAAATAGTATTATAAGTATTATGATGTATAAAAATAATTTTGATAATTTATGAAATATTATTTATAATTAAATACGAATTATGTAGTGTTTAAATGTATAAACAATGTAAAATTAGTAATAAATACTTTTAACTAAAAATAAAATTTATATAATTTTTTATGAGTTTATAAAACTTATATAGATCTGAAAAAATTATAAAAATAATTACTTGGGTCGAATTGGTAATTATTATATAATTAAACTCTATTATTATATAATTCGAAGGTAAATTAAGAATAAATATTAAATAATAAAAATTATTTTTTAAATATCTTTTTTTACAGGTTATTAGACTGATAGAAAATTATAAAAATTATTGTTTGGTTTTATTTAGTAATTATGTTGAATTAAACTTGTTTTGTGAATAAATTAAGGGTAAAAATAAAAATAAATATAAAAATATAATAAAAACATTTTCTTAAATTTTTCTACTAATATATATGATTAACTAAGACTATAAAAATTATGTATATAATTTTTACATATTTAATTAATTATTTAGATATTTTTGGATAATGTTCGATTAATAAAACACTATTATTTTTGAAGTAATTTAGGTATTTATTTAAAGGTAATTATATTTAATATATATAAGACATACTAAGGTATAATAACTAAATATTAAATAATACTTAGGTTATATTTTCACATATATAATTATTAAGTACATTAATAATTCGTTGTGTGTATACACCTAAAGTGAAAGTTAATCAAAGATAATGTACAATTCATGTGAACTTCATCGCTACTCACGATCGTAAGTGAATGATGTCTAGGTTGCCATTTATGGGTAAGCTTGTGGATCTCGAATGCCATGACTTAAATTCTGGTCAAGAATCCTGGGGCCCCGATTACATCTGGTCATTCCTGACTTATTTGATAGCAACGAAGTTTGAGTAAAGTTGTACAACGTCTTGCTAAAGATTAACCCGAACTTTCTAAAATTGAAAAAAATACTATAAGTGGAAACTTTCCATAAATAGTAACCTTCCAAAAATGGAAATTCTTTAGTGAACCATTACTATCAATATAGTACTATATACTATTGTCTGTTAGGCAATGTCTGATCATACGTTCTATCTCTAGATTGAGATCTTGGTCACGTCCTTCCGTTCAATTCTTTCGTGGAATACTCTTCTGTGCTACTAAGGTGAACTTCATAGCCCCACTTTTTACTGTTTCATAACTGTTTTACAACTTTTGGGGTGAGACACATGCTTACTTTATAACTGTTTTATGCTTATACATAAGTACTAAATTGTTAACTATGTTGTCATGCTTTGATTCATGCTAAATTCCTACCGTAATATCGTTAATTGCTACGTTTAAATGCAAACTTAATTATTGTGAGTAGGCCTATTGAGAGTAACGTCTCTAACCATTCGACCGTTGGTCTTTGGTTACATAATAATGATTCCACGACACTGACAGTACAAGGTGTCATAGGGTAAATTGTTTAGTAGCGATATTACAAACTACAGCAACACTTTTAGATTGATATATCTATATTGATCAACTTTAAACTAAATCTTGTGGTCTAAAACTTTGGATATTATTTATAAATCTATGAATTTCACTCAACCTTTTTGGTTGACACTTTAAGCATGTTTTGTCTCAAGTAATGATTGAGCTAGCTGCTACTTGCTACTAGATGATTGATGTATGCTTTGCTGCTTGCATGGAATCCATCATTCATATTTATCATTTTATTTAGACATTTCCCATTTACTGTACTCTTATGATGTAAAACTTTGAATAATGCTTCCGCTGTTTATTTAATAAATAAAACGTCTCATTTAGAGTCGTTCTCGTTTGTACAACTGTGATTTGATATAACATCATAATACTTATAATATTAATTATAACATGTAAAAATAATTTATATATATTAAATTCGAATTTTTAAAGAATATACAAAAAAATAAAAGCAATTCGATAAAAAATATAGAAAATACCTCAAGTACTTTCCCAAGTTTGTGAGAGAGTTTTTCCAAAGATTTGATACAAGTTTTTATGAAATGGAAGTGGGTATTTATAGGGAAAAAATGGTTGGTGAAAAGAAAAAAATATAAATAAAATAAAGGTGCCAATTTTGACAAAAAATAAAAACATGTTAAAAATATTTTTAATACGTTTTTGTTTTTGAAAATATTTAGTCAAAATTCATGGGCTCATTATTTAATTTATAAAAAAATCTCTTTTTTATAAGCTAAAAATATATATATAATGATTAAAATAACTTATCATTTAATTAATAATTATGTTTCATATAGTTTTAAATATGATACGCATTAATATTAATATTAACTAAAGTTATTTTATATAATTAGTGTAAACTTTAGTTAACAAAAAGTGTCGACTAAAAATAAATATTTGATCAACGTCGATTTTAATTATATATTACGTATGGATAACAACCCTATAGGCAAATTAGTCAATTCAAGTATGGAAATATGAGGGTTGTTATAGTACCTACCCGTTAAAAGAAATTTCGTCCCGAAATTTAGTTGTTTCCATCAATCGGCGTTGTTCGTACATAGACGAGGATATCTACGTTTTATTTGGTTTTCACGTTCCCAGGTATGCTCGTGGCCTTGCGTGAATTCCAACGGATAGAATATTGTTCTGTTTCAAGAATTAAAATCATACAAACCATAATTTCTATAAGTTCTTCTACGAAGTGCATTTTATTATTAATGCGGAGATCATTCAAAATGATGATGTTATACAAGTCATTTCAGTAAATTAGATATATAAAATGTGTTATGAATAATATCGAGCTCATTTAAAACCTTGAGTGGTTATGCCACAATATTAGGGTAGACAAAACAGAGAGTAGTTCATGAAAATTATAGTCATGAAGTTTGATAGAGATCATCATTGTTTACAACAAGAATATTGTAATGATGAATATAAGTTGAAGAATAAAGTTTTATCACTATTGAATAATATGGATAAAACGATTCGATTATAGGAAGAGTATAAACGAAGCTATCGTAAAAGAGTGATTGAGTAAATTAAATGTTCGCATTAACTTTTGATGTAGTCACGATTTATTTCCGGAATTCAAGGGATTAAAGGAAATCTTCGTAATCTATAAGATATGATTCTTCGGTATTTACGGAATTTTGGGATTTCTTTGATTAAATGCGGTGAATTGCCTCGATTGCTGTGTTTGGAAATTTCGCTATAAATTAGCTTCTTCCGTTTCATTATCTTCACCACTTCTATACTTTCTTCCTAGATTCATACTTCCAAAAGATTTGTTAATATGCTCAATCCCGTATTGATACTTGTTATTATATTGACCATATATGCAGTCATGCTTCTTTTTCTTTTACCACCAGAGGAATCTGTTTACTTCTACTATGCTCTTGGGGTTATAGTGTTTTTAATTCTCCAGTGTCTTTATGTTGCTATACGCATTGATATACACGATTTGTAATTTCCGTGTTGTTATCGGGCTTTGTATTTTCCCTTATATGTCGGAGCTCTTTACCTTTTTATTCTGCTCTCGACTCTAAGTTAAGCGAGTAATGGTCCAGAATTTGTAGATATGAAGTTTCGAATGAACCTAATGTTCTAAGAGTAATATCACGATTTGATTTGGTAAATTACCAGAATTACTGAGGATAGAACTATCAAGAATATATGTTCTTGATATGTTCAGAGATTAAGTAGAATTTAAGAGTCATGTAACATGGCAAATGATGATTATAAAGTCTATGAATCATCATCTTCCATTAAAAATTTAGCATGACTTACTGTAATATAATCACGTTGGTCTGACGTCATTATATTATACTAACTCATGCTTCAATTTCCAACATTTCTTCAAAACATTTATAATTTAAACTTGAATTTTACTGAATATAGAAACTAAAATAGTTTCCTTTATAAAGATATCGCAAAGAGATACTTAATTGTGGAAAAGAATCGTTATGAAAATATCTTCAGAAATATAGAGGATATTTATAACGACATTTTGGAATTTCTAAGTTCGAAGGTTGATGAAGAAAAATTTTCCGCAAGCTTTTAACATAACTTCGGAGCAAGATATTCTCTAAAGATTTCATCGGATCCAGAATTACCTGGATTCTTTGAATATAGGGTTTGGTCCTTGTATTTGTCCTTGATCTCCTCCATGGTTAGCTCAATCCGTTTTTCAGTTCCAAATTTTCTTTTGAGCTTTTCCAACGTACCATTCTTTATTATCAAACTTTTGGCCATTGAGACCATCTACAATTTTGCTGTTTCCTTTGCATTTAATGCAGCCATATTTGATTCATCGGTTATCAATCCTAGATGGTTTCAAGAAATTTCGTTTTTAGATGATTAAACGCTGATTGTAATCGTCAACGGATCTAATGGTTTGTAACACCCCAGCTTAACATGACCACAATATTGTCCGCTTTGCCCGCAGGCGCACGGCTTTTTCTTGGCGACCACACACGAGAAGCACTTTCCCAGGAGGTCACCCATCCCGGTAGTGCTCTCGCCCGAGCACGCTTAACCACAACGTACTCGCACTTCTACTCAGCCTGTGATCCCAAAACGCGTTGTGTCATTTAAGCGTGAGTATTACATTATAATCCCATGATCACTCATGTCCATGGGCGATGTGGGATTTGCCTAGGGTGTTACATTCACCCCCCCCTCAGGGACTCATCGTCCTCGATGAGGTTTGCCCCACCACCCCCAATAACACATGAGTGGCTCTGATACCATTATGTAATACTCACGCTTAAATGACACAACGCGTTTTGGGATCACAGGCTGAGTAGAAGTGCGAGTACGTTGTGGTTAAGCGTGCTCGGGCGAGAGCACTACCGGGATGGGTGACCTCCTGGGAAAGTGCTTCTCGTGTGTGGTCGCCAAGAAAAAGCCGTGCGCCTGCGGGCAAAGCGGACAATATTGTGGTCATGTTAAGCTGGGGTGTTACAGAATGGTATCAGAGCCACTCATGTGCCGTTGGGGGTGGTGGGGCAAACCTCATCGAGGAGGATGAGTCCCTAAGGGGGGGTGAATGTAACACCCTAGGCAAATCCCACATCGCCCACGAACATGAGTGATCATGGGATTATAAGGTAATACCCACGCTTAAATGACACAACGCGTTTTGGGATCACAGGCTGAGTAGAAGTGCGAGTACGTTGTGGTTAAGCGTGCTCGGGCGAGAGCACTACCAGGAGGGGTGACCTCCTGGGAAAGTGCTTCTCGTGTGTGGTCGCCAAGAAAAAGCCGTGCGCCTGCGGGCAAAGCGGACAATATTGTGGTCATGTTAAGCTGGGGTGTTACATGGTTGATGAATAGGCGTTGTTGATTTCAAAAGTAATGAACGATAATTTTGGTGGTTTGATGTGATAATTCATCATAGAATACGAATGAATATAATTCATGAATGTAGTGCTCTTTAGGAAGATTACACTTGCTAAAGCTTTACTTGGATTCCGATATGTCCAAATCAGAATAGGTAATTAAATTTGTATGAAAATGGTTGTTCTTTAGTGAACGGATACATATGTGGATGTAAGTAGTATAGTTACTAATTATTGAATCAGAATTTGAAGAATGTACAATGTAAGATATTAATGTGAGATATAAATATTTCTCGGGTTTTACCTACCCGTTAAAATATTTTCACAATTAACAGTTTGTACAAAAGGATTTTTAATTACAATCTTTATGAAGATATAGGTTCATATATGTATTCTTCACGTATAATATAGATTTAATGAGTTACTATACTATTAAACTCATTTGATTTGCGGTTGAAGCGAGAATAAATAATCTTCAAAACTTGAGAGATTACATAATCATCGCAGAATCTTTCTTTAATGAAGTTATGAATCAATACTCCATCGTTCATTGTTATTGATATACCTCGGTGTATGATGTTGATGCTCGTGGAATTCTTGTGAAATTCACAAGGCACGAATGATGTTTTCTAAAGAGTTTTGAGTACATCGAAAATGAAAGTGTAAAACCAAACATGTATTTGAATAATACACTTAGTTTATTATGAAATGGAGTTTATTGTGATGAAGCAGTGATTAACAATTGTTAAGTCATTAACGAGGGATGTACATCATAGCATATTAGTGATATGAATTAACCAAGTAGTACATACTAGTTAAGATTCACACGTAATAGCTTAATACGAAAAGATTTATTATTGTTTCAAACCATATATATATATATAAAGTATACATATATAATTTTCAGGAAGAATGAGTCAATACATCTCAACTCATTATTACTAATATTCCTTGGTATCTATGGGGCGTATGATGTTGATATCCGAGGTATGGTATCTATGGGGCGTATGATGTTGATATCCGAGGTACAGATTATGGTGTTTGTTGTTGGTGAAGCTGATGCTGTTGGTGGTGATGCTGTTGGTACTGGTGGTGATGCTGGTTATGCTGCTGGCGCTGCTGCTGGTGCTCGTAGGTTTCGCACCATATTCTCCAGAGCCACCACTCGAGCGCGAAGCTCATTGACTTCTTCTATTATTCCGGGGTGATTGGCGGTTCGGACAAGTGGATGAATAAGATCTAGAATTTTAGATATTATATATTCGTGACTGGATACCCTGGAAATGAGGGTGAAAATAGTGTTCCGAAAGGGTTCGCCGGTAAGTGCTTCAGGTTCTTCACCAAGAGGTGAATTCGGTTGGTGGAAGGGATCACCTTCTTCTTGTCTCCATTGATTAAGTTTACTACGAACCCATCCCCAATTCATCCAAAATAGATGATGACTAATTGGTTGGTTCATTCCGGTTACGCTGCCATTGGAGCTCGAGGAGTTCGAGGAATCAAGTGAGAAATCCATATTATCTGATCGGAATAAGGGTTTTTGTTATGAGATGAGTGTTGAATATTGAATGATATATTTGTCTTCTTGATATACGGATATATAGCAAAAAGATTTCCGTAATTTACGGAGAAAATTTAGGAAAAGTGTTAGATAAGATATAATAAGATATGATGTGTCTATAATCCAATAATAGCAGTATGACGTGTCGAGATCATAAAATGATAAGTATGTAATCTGATAATCTTTCGATTAAAGACTTTCAAGTCGTAATGGCCTATTCAGGTCTAGGGGCTTGAGCTATAGGATCCTTTAAATCGGTAATCCAAACCGTTCCATTCTAGAGTTTCGTAGACGCCATCCGTCAAGAAAATTCAATAACGAGAAATAAAAGGTATAAAAGTAATGAATATGAGTAGTGATGACATTATAATGTCTTTGAGATTCTCGATAACTCAATGACATTTTTCGGTTCGCAAACTGATGCATAAAGGCATAAAGCATATAGGTACGTGATATAACAAGGAGTTATATACGTTTGAGTATGAATAGTAACAAATATAGGAGTTTCAAAAATTCATGGATAATATTTCATGTAATACATATGTAATACACAAAACCATGATAAATGACATAGGAATGTCGAGAACGGTGTCGCATTTAAATGTGATGGCGGAATTGAATAGTACTTAGGAGAATGAGCAGAGTTCTTAGATTGGCTTGGCATTCTAAGATAAGTAAAGTTTCTAAAGTATAGTGTAGCATTTAACAGTTAAAGGCAACAATTAAAGGCACTATAGTCAAAGGAAGTTGTAGTCCTACATTGCTAAGGTACCTAATTGTATAAGGCACACATAAAATGCAATCCTGGTTCTCTACAACAATTCTGTTCTGATACCAATCTGTCACACCCCCAAAATGGACCAGGGGTAATTGTGACTAATCATATCATAACACAGTTGTATAAACGAGAACGACTCTATATGAGACTTTTTAAATAAAACCTTTGTTAATAAAATAGCGGAAGCAGTAATAAATGTTTACAAAAATGTCAAATAAATGTTTATGAACTAAAATATAATATGCGATGTGGACTCCATGCAAGCATCAAATCTATCATCACAAAGTTGCAAACAGCTAGCTCAATCATCACCTGAGACAAAACATGCTTAAAGTGTCAACCAAAAAGGTTGAGTGAAATTCACAGGTTTATAAATAATATCTAAAGTTTTAGACCACAAGATTTAGTTTAAAGTTGATTGATATAGAAATATCAATCTAAAAGTGTTGCTGCATTTTGTAATATCGCTACTAAACAAGTTTACCTTATGACACCTTGTACTGTCAGTGTCGTGAAATTTGATAGAGATTGTCATTCTTTACAACAAGAATGATGAATATGAGTTGAAAATATTGTTTTATCAACATTGGGTAATATGGATAAAATGATTCGATTATAGGAAGAGTATAAATGAAGTTATCTTAGAAGTTTGAAATAAGGAAATATCAGTTTGCCTTAACTTTTGACATAATTAAAGGTGATTTCCGGAATTCAAGGGATTTAAAGGAAATCTTTATAATCTGTATAAGATTTGATTCTCCGGTAATTAAGGAAATTAAAATTGCCTTGATTGTTGTGTCTAGAATTTTGCTATAAATTAGCTTCTTCTGTTTCATTATCTTCACCACTTCTGTACTTTCTTTCTTGATTCATACTTCCAAAGATTGTGAAAATGCTCCATCCAGTTCTTATCCTGGATATTTTTCTGACTATCGTTTCTGTCATTCTTCTTTTTCATTTACCCCAGAGGAACTGTTTACTTCTACAATTACCTTGGGGTTATAGTGTTTTTAATTCTCCCGTGTCTTTATGTTGTTATACGCATTGATATACACGGTTTGTAATTTCCGTGTTGTTATCGGGCTTTATATTTTCCCTTACATGTCGGAGCTCTATGCTCTTTTTTTTCCTTCCCGACTTTAAGTCAAGCGAATAATGGTCCAGAATTCGTAGGTATGGAGTTTCGAATGATCATAATATACAAAGCAGAAGGAAAGGTAATAGCACGATTTGATTTGTCAAATTACCAGAATTACTAAGGATAGAACTATCAAGAATATATGTTCTTGATATGTTTAGAGGTTAAGTAGAATGTAAAAGTCATGTAACATGGTAAATGATGATTATAAAGTCTAAGAATCGTCATCTTCCATTAAAAATTTAGCATGACTTACTGTAATATAATCACGTTGGCCTGACGTCATTATATTATACTAACTCATGCTTCAATTCCCAACACTACTTCAAATCATTCAAAATTTAAACTTGTATGTTACAGAAATATAGAAACTAAAACAGTTTCCTTTATTATGTAACACAGATAGTGCGAAGTGATAAATAATTTCGAACAAGAATAGTTATGAAGGTATCTTCAGAAATATGGAGGATATTTATAACGAAAGATATGATGATATCTTAAAATTTTCTAAGATCAAATGATAACGAGGAAAATTCTTCTGTAAGGATTTAGAATGCGTAAGGAGATCTTTTGTGGTTTTCATCAGAAATTGAATCATCTAGATTCTTTGATTACAGGTTTAGTCCTTGTGATTTGTCCACGGTCTCCTTCATGGTTTGTTCAATCCATTTTTCAGCACCAAATTTTCTATCGAGCGTTCCCAATACCCCATTCTTTGTCATCAAACTCCCGGCCATTTAGGTCATCTACAATTTTGCTGTTTCCTCTACATTTAATGCAGCCATATTTGAATCATCAGTTATCAATCCGAGATGGTTTCAAGAAATTTCATTTTTAGATGATTAAACGCTGATTGTAATCGTCAACGGATCTAATGGTTGACTAATAGGCGTTGTTGATTTCAAAAGTAATGAATGATAATTTCGATGGCTTAATGTGATAATTCATCGTAGAATACGAATGAATATAATTCATGAATGTAGTGATCTTTAGGAAGATAACATCCGCTAAAACTTTACTTGAATTATGATATGTCAAAATCAGAATATGTAATTGAATTGGTATAAAAATGGGTATTCTTTAGTGAACGGATACATATATCTTGTGAATGTAAGTAGTATAGTTAATGACTGTTGAATCAGAATTGAATAATGTACAGTGTAACATATTAATGTGGGATATAAATATTTCTCGGGTATTACCTACCCGTTAAAATATTTTCACCGTCAACAGTTTGTGCAACAGAATATTTAATTACAATCTTTATGAAAATATACGTACATATATATTTTCTTTCAGATGTAATCATGGATTTAATGAGTTAATATAATATTAAACTCATTTGATTTACGGTTGAAATGAGAATTAATAATCTCCAAAACCTTAGAGATTTCATAATTGTCACGAAATATTCGCTAATGAAGTTATGAATCAATACTTCATCGTTCATTGTTATTGATATATCTCGGTATATGATGTTGGTGCTCGTGGATTTCTTGTGAAATTCACAAGGCACGAATAATGTTTTCTAGAAAGTTTTGAGTACATCGAAAATGAAGATATACAATCAAACATGTATTCGAATAATACACTTAGTTTATTATGAAATGGAATTCATTGAGTTGAAACAGAGATTGTAGTTAACGATGGTTAAGTCGTTAATGAAGGATGTACATCATAGCATATTAGTGATATGAATTAACCAAGTAGTACATACTAGTTAAGATTCACACGTAATAGCTTAGTACGAAAAGATTTATTATTGTTCCAAACCATATATATATATATATATATATATATATATATATATATATATATATATATATATATATATATATATATATATATATATAATACTTATATAATTCTTCAGGAATAATGAGTCAATACATCTTAACTCATTATTACTAATATTCCTTGGTATCTATGGGGCGTATGATGTTGATGTTTGAGGTACTGAGTGTGATGTTGAGGCGTGGAATGCAGATGTTGTTGTTGGTGAAGCTGATGCTGTTGGTGGTGATGCTGATGGTACTGGTGGTGCTGGTTATGTTGCTGGTGCTCGTAGGTTTTGCACCATATTTTCTAAAGCCACTACTCGAGCGCGAAGCTCGTTGACTTCTTCTATTATTTCGGGATGATTGGCGGTTCGGACAAGGGGATGAATAAGATCTAGAATTTTAGATATTATATACTCGTGACGAGATATCCTGGAAATGAGGGTGAAAATGGTGTTCTGGATTGGTTCTCTGGTAAGTGCTTCAGGTTCTTCGCCAATACGGCAATGTGGTGGGTGAAAAGGATCACCTTCTTTACTTCTCCATTGATTAAGTAGACGACGAACTCATCCCCAATTCATCCAAAATAGATGATGGCTAATTGGTTCGTTTGTTCCGGTTACGCTGCCATTGGAGCTCAAGGAGTTCGAGGAATCAAGTGAGAAATCCATCTTATGTGATTAGAATTAGGGTTTTTGATACGAGTGGTTGTTGAATACTGAATGATATATTCGTCCCCTTGAATACGTATATGTAGCAAAAAGATTTCCGTAATTTACGGAGGAAATTTAGGAAAAGTGTTAGACAAAGTTTATTGGGATAGATATGATAAGATATGATTTGTCTATACTCCATTTATGCAATAATTGCAGTATGACATGTCTAGATTAAAAATGATAAGTATGTAATCAGATAATGATTAAAGACTTTCAATTTGTAATGGCCTATTCAGGTCTAGGGGTTTGAGCTATAGGATCCTTTAAATCGGTAATCCAAACTCGTCCATTCTAGAGTTTCGTAGACGCCATCCGTCAAGAAAATTCAATGATTAAAAATAACGAGAAATCAAAGATTTAAAAGTAATGAGTATGAGTAGTGATGACATTATAATGTCTTTGAGATTCTCAATAACTCAATGACATTTTCCGGTTCACAAACCGATGCATAAAGGCATAAAGCATATAGGTACGTGATATAACAAGGAGGTTATATACGTTTGAGTATGAATAGTAACAAATATAGGAGTTTCAAAAATCATGGATAATATTTCATGTAATACATATGTAATATACAAAACCATGATAGATGACATAGGAATGTCGAGAACGGTGTCGCATTTAAATGTGGTGGCAGAATTGAATAGTACTTAGGAGAATGAGCAAAGTTCTTAGATTGGCTCGGCATTCTAAGATAAGTAAAGTTTCTAATGTATAATGTAGCATTTAACAGTTAAAGGCAACAATTAAAGGCACTATAGTCAAGGAAAGTTGTAGTCCTACATTGCTAAGGTACCTAATTGTATAAGGCACACATAAAATGCAATCCTGGTTCTCTACAACAATTCTACTCTTATACCAATCTGTCACACCCCCCAAAATGGACCAGGGGTAATTGTGACCAATCATATCATAACACAGTTGTATAAACGAGAATGACTCTATATTAGACTTTTTAAATAAAACCTTTGTTAATAAAACAGCGGAAGCAGTAATACATGTTTACATTATTATTAAAACGTAAAATAAATGTTTATGAACTAAAATATAATATGTGATGTGGACTCCATGCAAGCATCAAATCTATCATCACAAGGTTGCAAACAGCTAGCTCAATCATCACCTGAGACAAAACATGCTTAAAGTGTCAACCAAAAAGGTTGAGTGAAATTCATAGGTTTATAAATAATATCCAAAGTTTTAGACCACAAGATTTAGTTTAAAGTTGATTGATATAGAAATATCAATCTAAAAGTGTTACTGCATTTTATAATATCGCTACTAAACAAGTTTACCCTATGACACCTTGTACTGTCAGTGTCGTGGAATCATTATTATGTAACCAAAGACCAACGGTCGAATGGTTAGAGACGTTACACTCAATAGGCCTACTCACAATAATTAAGTTTGCATTTAAACGTAGCAATTGACGATATTACGGTAGGAATTTAGCATGAATCAAAGCATGACAGCATAGTTAAAAATTTAGTACTTGTGTCTAAGTGTAAAACAGTTATAAAGCAAGCATGTGTCTCATCCCAAAAGTTATAAATAGTTAAGTAAACAGTAAAAGTAGGGCTATGAAAATCACCTTAGTAGCACAAAAGTGTATTCCACGAAAGAATTGAACGGAAGGACGTGACCGAGATCTCAACCTAGAGATAGAACGTATGATCAGACATTGCCTAACAGACAATTTTATATAGTACTATATTGATAGTAATGGTTCACTAAAGAATTTCCATTTTCGGAAGGTTACTATTTATGGAAAGTTTCCAATTATAGTAATTTTCCAATTTTAGAAAGTTTGGGTTAATCTTTAGCAAGACGTTGTATAACTTTACTCAAACTTCGTTGCTATCAAATAAGTCAGGAATGACCAAATGTAACCGGGGGCCCAGGACTCTTGACCAGAATCTAAGTCATGGCATTCGAGATCCACAAGCTTATCCATAAATGGCAACCTAGACATCATTCACTTACGATCGTGAGTAGCGATGAAGTTCACATGAATTGTACATTATCTTTGATTAACCTTCACTTTAGGTTTATATGTTATTATATATGTTATATTATATTTATTAATGTATTAACAATTTGATTATCTTATATTATATACTATAAGTTATTATTATTAAATTAGTATAGTTATAAAATAAGTGTTTATTAATAATGTATTGTATTAACTTACATTATAAGCATTATACTTTATTATATAGTATACTTAGTTATTAACCGTAAGTTATAATAATAATATTAATTTAGTATATGTAATATACTTATGTTAATCAAAAATCATACTAATATATGTTAATTAGAATATTAATTCATCAAATATTATATTTATAATTTTTATAAACTTAGTTAATTATACAATTCAGTAGGATATTTTATAAAAATAATTTTATCAAGTTTTTGTATTTATTTCCCACTTTTCTTTATATATATACTCAGTTTATAACATTTTTACAGAATATAGAACCTGTAAAAAATATAAAATTATTTATTTAGGTCGATTTGATATATATTACCTAATTAATTTTGATTTAATCTAAACCGAGAACATATGCAAATAAAAATGGAAATAAATATAAAAACTTGGAAAATTATTTTTGTAAATGTTTCTACTGATTCATAAGCCTAACTAGAGTTATAAAAATTATGAACATAATTTTTTAGGTGAATAATGGAATTAATCAACAAATTAAATCGTATATGCATATAATTCGGCTAAACTAATTAAATACATATAAATACATTAATATTATATTGTTACTATTATTATAAAACATCAAAATAATACTTATAATAACTAATTAATTCCTTTCCCTATTATACATACATATACTTTATTAATTCATAAAATACAATAGTATATATAATAATAAACCTAAACTTATATACACTTAAATAAATAATAAAGATAATCGAATTATTAATACGATAACAATAAACTTATTAATATCATATTATTAATACATAAACATGTCGTATTTCTATACGCACATAATGGGTGAAGGTTATGATCAAAAGATAACGTATCACTTATACGAACTCACCGCTATTTACCGTAAAGTGGATGATGTCTAGGTTGTCATAATGGGAATAAGGTTTTGGATTAAACGAAAGGTTGTAGACTTATAGTCCAACTGAAATTTCCTGACCCCCGGTTACATCTGGTCATCCCGACTTACTTAATAGCAACGAAGTTTGGACAAAGTTGTACAATGCCTTAATGTGGAGGATTATAACCCAAACTTTCTAAAACTATAAACCTGCTTTAAATGGAAACTTTTCAAAAGTAGAAACTCTTACTATAAATTGTCACTATTAATATAATCCTTATATTAATAAACATACTTTTTGTCTGTTAGAACATAACTGACTAAACATTATATCTCTAGGTTGAGATCTCCGTTACTTACTTCCGTCATTTCTTTTCTTTGTGGATTATCTTCAACTGCTATTTAAGGTGAACTTCATAGCCCCACTTTTTACTGTTTCATAACTATTTTACAACTTTTGGGGTGAGACACATGCTTGCTTTATAACTGTTTTACGCTTAGACACAAGTACTAAATTGTTAACTATGCTGTCATGCTTTGATTCATGCTAAATCCCTACCGTAATATCGTTAATTGCTATGTTTAAATGCAAACTTAATTATTGTGAGTAGGCCTATTGAGAGTAACGTCTCTAACCATTCGACCGTTGGTCTTTGGTTACATAATAATGGTTTCACGACACTGACAGTACAAGGTGTCACAGGGTAAATTTTGTTTAGTAGCGATATTACAAACTGCAGCAACATTTTTAGATTGATATTTCTATATCAATCAACTTTAAACTAAATCTTGTGATCTATCATTATTATCAAAATCATTGTTTATGATAAACCTATGAACTCACCAACATTTTGGTTGACACTTTTAAGCATGTTTTGTCTCAGGTACTTATATATTATGCTTCCGCTGTAGAACTTTGATGTACTTAGAAGTCAAGCCATTCACTGGGACCAGAGTTAACATCTTCGTCAATTTCGATTTTGATGGGGTGTTACAGTTGGTATCAGAGTGGTGGTTTTAGGGAACTAGGCAGTCTTAATGGGGATAACCCAGATTAATAGGGTGCATTAAAGTCTAGTCTACAGCCTGACCTATAGCTTTAAGATATTATCACTTGCATTATACAT
Source organism: Rutidosis leptorrhynchoides (assembly GCF_046630445.1). Classification (NCBI taxonomy): domain Eukaryota; kingdom Viridiplantae; phylum Streptophyta; class Magnoliopsida; order Asterales; family Asteraceae; genus Rutidosis; species Rutidosis leptorrhynchoides. The sequence goes on from NC_092338.1 coordinate 32,516,404, forward strand.
ATACATATCTCTTATTCTGTAACTCCGGGAGGAAATTCCCATTATGATTCAAAATATTCTATAACTCACGCGAGTTATCTTCATAAACCTACCTTGGTTAAGGGAACCAATGGATGTCACTCATGATTTTTGAAATTCTTGACATTCCTATGTCATCTATCATGGTTTTGTATATTACATATGTATTACATGAAATATTATCTATGATTTTTGAAATTTCTATGTTTGTTACTACTCATACTCAAACATATATAACTCCCTGTTATATTACGTATATATGTGCACTTATGCCTTTATGCATCGGTTTGCGAAATGAAAAATGTCATTGAGTTATCGAGAATCTCAAAGACATTATAATGTCATCACTACTCATATTCATTACTTTTAAATCTTTGATTTCTCGTTATTTTTTTATCATTGAATTTTCTTGACGGATGGCGTCTACGAAACTCTAGGATGGAAGGGTTTGGATTACCGATTTAAAGGATCCTATAGCTTAAGCCCCTAGACCTGAATAGGCCATTATGAATTGAAAGTCTTTAATCGAAAGTTTATCTGATTACATACTTATCATTTTTAATCTAGACACGTCATACTGCTATTATTGGAGTATAGACACATCATATCTTATTATATCTTATCATATCTATCTTAATAGACTTTGTCTAACACTTTTTCTAAATTTCCTCCGTAAATTACGAAAATCTTTTTTTGCTATATATACGTATATCAAGAATACAAATATATCATTCAATATTCAACACTCATCTCATAACAAAAACCCTTATTCCGATCAGATAATATGGATTTCTCACTTGATTCCTCGACCTCCTCAAGCTCCAATGGCAGCGTAATCGGAATGAACCAACCAATTAGTCATCATCTTTTCTGGATAAATTGGGGGTGGGTTCGTAGTCTACTTAATTAATGGAGAAGTGAAGAAGGTGATCCTTTTCACCCACCAAATTGTCCTATTGGTGAAGAACCTGAAGCGCTTACCGGTGAACCCGTTCGAAACACTATTTTCACCCTCATTTCCAGGGTATCCCACCACGAGTATATAATAACTAGAATTCTAGATCTTATTCAGCCACTCGTCCGAACCGCCAATCATCCCGGAATAATAGAAGAAGTCAACGAGCTTCGCGCTCGAGTAGTGGCTTTAGAAAATATGGTGCAAAACCTACGAGCACCAGCAGCAGCACCAGCAGCATAACCAGCACCATCAGTACCATCAGCATTACTACCAACAGCATCAGCTTCACCAACAACAACATCAGCATCCCACGTCTCAACATCATAATCGGTACCTCAAACATCGACATTATACGCCCATAGATACCAAGGAATATTAGTAATAATGAGTTAAGATGTATTGACTCATTCTTCCTGAAGAATTATATATGTATACTTTATATAAATATGGTTTGGAACAATAATAAATCTTTTCGTACTAAAGCTATTACGTGTGAATCTTAACTAGTATGTACTACTTGGTTAATTCATATCACTAATATGCTATGATGTACATCCTCCGTTAATGACTTAACAATCGTTAATCACTGCTTCAGCACAATAAACTCCATTTCATAATAAATCAAGTGTATTATTCAAATACATATTTGATTTTACACTTTCATTTTAGATGTACTCGAAACTTTTTAGAAAACATTATTCGTGTCTTGTGAATTTCACAAGAATTCCACGAGCACCAACATCATATACTGAGGCATATCAATAACAATGAACGATGAAGTATTGAATCATAACTCCATTAAAGAAATATTCCGCGACGATTATGTAATCTTTCAAGTTTTGAAGATTATTTATTCTCGTTCCAACCGCAAATCAAATGAGTTTAATATTATAATAACTCATTAAATCAATATTATATTTGAAGAATACATATATGAACGTATATCTCCATAAAGATTGTAATTAAAGTTCTTTTGTACAAACTGTTAATTGTTAAAATATTTTAACGGGTAGGTAATACTCGAGAAATATTTATATCTCACATTAATATGTTGCATTGTACATTCTTCAATTCTGATTCAATAATCAGTAACTATACTACTTACGTTCACGATATATGTGTATCCGTTCACTAAAGAACAACCATTTTCATACAAATTCAAATACATATTCTGATTTTGACATATCAGAATTCAAATAAAGCTTTAGCAGGTGTTATCTTCCTAAAGATTACTCAATTCATATATATATTCATTCGTATTCTGTGATGAATTATCACGTCAAACCACCAAAATTAGAACCATTGATGGTTACATCCTAAGCTTAAACACTTCAAATTCAAAATTCTTGAAAACACCTTGGATTGATAATCAATGATTCAGATTCATTAACCTTGAGAATGCTGACGAAGCAGCAAAAGCTATAGATGGTCTTAATGGTCAAAAGTTTGATGATAAAGAATGACGTATTGAAAAAGCTCAGATTTGGAACTGAAAAACGGATTGAGCTAACCATGAAGGAGACCAAGGACAAATACAAGGACCAAACCCTATATTCAAAGAATCCAGGTAATTCTGGATCCGATGAAATCTTTAGAGAATATCTTGCTCCGAAGTCATGTTAAAAGCTTGGGGAAAATTTTTCTTCATCAACTTTCGAACTTAGAAATTCCAAAATATCATCATAAATATCTTCGATATTTTTGAAGATATTTTCATAAATATTCTCGTCCGAAATTATATACCTCTTCGTGCTATCTGTATTACATTATATTGGAAACTTCTGTAAAATCTAAGTATAAATTATGAATGAATTCTGAAGAAGTGTTGGGAATTGAAGCATGAGTTAGTATAATATAATGACGTCGGGCCAACGTGATTATATTACAGTAAATCATGCTGAGTTTCTAATGGGACGTGATAAAGGTTCACAGGTCATACCCTCATCATGAACCATGTTACATAACTCTTTCATTCTATTTAACCTCTAAACATATCAAGAAAATATTTTTCTTGATGATTCGGTCTTTTCCAGATATTCTGGTAATTTGACAAATCAAATCGTGTTATTACCTTTTCTTTCTACTTTGTATATTATGATCATTCGAAACTTCATACCTACGAATTCTGGACCATTATTCGCTTGACTTGAAGTCGGGAAGGAAAAACAAAAGCACGGAGCTCCGACATATAAGGGAAAATATAAAGCCCGATAACAACACGAAAATTACAAACCGTGTATATCAATACGTATTGCAACGTAAAGACACGGGAGAATTAAAAACATTATAATGCCAAGGGAATAGTAGAAAAAAACAAATTCCTCTGGTGGTAAATGAAAAAGAAGAATGACTGTATATATGGTCAATATTATAACAAGAATCAATACGGGATTGAGCATATTAACAAATCTTTTGAAAGTATGAATTGAGGAAGAAAGTATAGAAGTGGTGAAGATAATGAGACGGAAGAAGCTAATTTATAGCAAAATTCCAAACACAGCAATTAAGGCAATTTTAATTTCCTTAATTACCGGAGAATCAAATCTTATACAGATTATAAAGATTTTCTTTAAATCCCTTGAATTTCGGAAATCAACTTTAATTATGTCAAAAGTTAAGGCAAACAGATATTTCCTTATTTCAAACTTTTACGATAGCTTCATTTATACTCTTCCTATAATCAAATCGTTTTATCCATATTATTCAAAGGCGATAAAACGCTATTTTTCAACTCATATTCATCATTTTTGTTGTAAACAATGACGATCTCTATCAAATTTCATGACCGTGATTTTCATGAACTCCTCTTTGTTTTGTCTGCCCTAATATTGCGGCATAAACGCTCAAGGTTTAAATGAGCTTAATATTATTCATAACACATTTCATGTATCCAATTTACTAAAAATACCTGTATAACATCATCATTTTGAATGACCTCCGCATTAATAATAAAATGCACTACATAGAAGAACCTATAGAAATTATGGTTCGTATGATTTAAACTCTTGAAACAAAACAATATTCTATCCGTTGGAATTCACGCAAGGCCCCTAGTATACCTGGGGAACGTGAAGACCAAATAAAATGGAAATATCCCCACCTCTTCTAAATCGCCGATGCATCCGAGAAGTCTACTTGAAACTTCGGGACGAAGTTTTCTTTAATGGGGAGGTACTATAACAACCCTCACATTTCCATACTTGAATTGACTAATTTGCCTATAGGGTTGTTATCAATACGTAATATATAATTAAATTCGACGTTGATTAAATATTTATTTTTAGTCGACACGTTTTGTTAACTAAAGTTTATATATATTATGTAAAATAACTTTAGTTAATATTAATGTTAATGAGTACTATATATATAAAACTACATGTAACATAATTATTAATTAAATGATAAGTTATTTTAATTAGTATTTATATTTATATTTGTAGCTAAAAAAATAAGATTTTTTTTATACAATTCAAGCCCAAGAAATTTGACTAATACTTTTCTTGATTTTTTTTTCAAAAACAATCTTATCAAAAACATTTTCCACATTTTTTTCATTTTTGTCAAAATTGGCATTCTTGAAATTTTTATTTTATTATTTTTTTTCTTTTTCACCTACCATTTTTACCTATAAATACTAACCTAAAACTCATATATTTTTCACACAACCCCTAAATCTTTCTCTCAAAATTTTAAAGAAATTTGAGGTACTTTCTTTTCCTTCTTTTTATTTCATTTTTTTTTATTTCGATTTACATAAAATAATATATAAATCGGATTAAATAGTTATAAATCATTAAAATTAATAAAAATAATTTTTACAGATTCTATTAATCACATATAAGTTATTAAATTCAAAATATTAATTTATATGTTGTACTATATATTTTTTTATTTTTGTTTCGGTTAGTATATATATACTATAAATCAATAAAAATTAGTATATGTACTTAAAAACTGGAAAAAATATTTTCATAACTTTAAATTAACATAAAAAAAATATTAGAATTGAAATCAAAATTTATTTACTATTTTATATATATATTCTATATTTTAATCAAAACTGCTATATATATATATATATATATATATATATATATATATATATATATATATATATATATATATATATATATATATATATATAAAATGGAAGATAATTCTCACACACACTTTTTTGATCATCATACACCAATTTAAAGAAATGGAGTATTATTAGAAGAGTAAAAGGTTAAAATAGGTGTGTGAGGATTAAAAAAGGGTGTGTTAGAATCATCCCCCATATAAAATAGATATAAATGATATAAAATATTAAGATCAGTAAGAATTGTATAAAAATTAGTTGGAACTGTTAAAGAACATGTAAAAATAATTTTCAGAATTTTTGGAATATTATTTATATTTAATTACGAATTACTTATTAATTAAACACAAAAACTATGAAAAATTCGTAATAAAATATTAAACAGTAATAAAAATAATTATAATTTTTTTTGAGATTACTATACTTTTATAAACAAGCAAAAATTATAAAAATTAAATAAATGGGTCGATTAGTATTTAAATTGAATTTACTTTTGCATTATTCTAAACTGAGAGAAATAATAAAGAAAATACAAAATAAATACAAACATGTATTAAATCTATTTTTATAAAACTTTTATATGATTAGTAGCATCACTAAATACTGTAAAAAAATATAAAAATTAATTTTAAATTATTTTTCTTATTTATTTAATTATAGGCTGATTAGAATGATTAAATAAATAATATTTTGATATAAAATTTGATTTAATAATTTTTATAACATTTTTACAGAATATAGAACCTGTAAAAAATATAAAATTATTTATTTAGGTCGATTTGATATTTATTACCTAATTAATTTTGATTTAATCTAAACCGAGAACATATGCAAAGAAAAATGGAAATAAATATAAAAACTTGGAAAAATTATTTTTGTAAATGTTTCTACTGATTCATATGCCTAACTAGAGTTATAAAAATTATGAACATAATTTTTTAGGTGAATAATGGAATTAATCAACAAATTAAATCGTATATGTATATAATTCGGCTAAACTAATTAAATACATATAAATACATTAATATTATATTGTTACTATTATTATAAAACATCAAAATAATACTTATAATAACTAATTAATTCCTTTCCCAATTATACATACATATACTTTATTAATTCATAAAATACAATAGTATATATAATAATAAACCTAAACTTATATATACTTAAATAAATAACAAAGATAATCGAATTATTAATACGATAACAATAAACTTATTAATATCATATTATTAATACATAAACATGTCGTATTTCTATACGCACATAATGGGTGAAGGTTATGATCAAAAGATAACGTATCACTTATACGAACTCACCGCTATTTACCGTAAAGTGGATGATGTCTAGGTTGTCATAATGGGAATAAGGTTTTGGATTAAACGAAAGGTTGTAGACTTATAGTCCAACTGAAATTTCCTGACCCCCGGTTACATCTGGTCATCCCGACTTACTTAATAGCAACGAAGTTTGGACAAAGTTGTACAATGCCTTAATGTGGAGGATTATAACCCAAACTTTCTAAAACTATAAACCTGCTTTAAATGGAAACTTTTCAAAAGTAGAAACTCTTACTATAAATTGTCACTATTAATATAATCCTTATATTAATAAACATACTTTTTGTCTGTTAGAACATAACTGACTAAACATTATATCTCTAGGTTGAGATCTCCGTTACTTACTTCCGTCATTTCTTTTCTTTGTAGATTATCTTCAACTGCTATTTAAGGTGAACTTCATAGCCCCACTTTTTACTGTTTCATAACTATTTTACAACTTTTGGGGTGAGACACATGCTTGCTTTATAACTGTTTTACGCTTAGACACAAGTACTAAATTGTTAACTATGCTGTCATGCTTTGATTCATGCTAAATCCCTACCGTAATATCGTTAATTGCTATGTTTAAATGCAAACTTAATTATTGTGAGTAGGCCTATTGAGAGTAACGTCTCTAACCATTCGACCGTTGGTCTTTGGTTACATAATAATGATTTCACGACACTGACAGTACAAGGTGTCACAGGGTAAATTTTGTTTAGTAGCGATATTACAAACTGCAGCAACACTTTTAGATTGATATTTCTATATCAATCAACTTTAAACTAAATCTTGTAATCTATCATTATTATCAAAATCATTGTTTATGATAAACCTATGAACTCACCAACCTTTTGGTTGACACTTTTAAGCATGTTTTGTCTCAGGTACTTATATATTATGCTTCCGCTGTAGAACTTTGATGTACTTAGAAGTCAAGCCATGCATTGGGACCAGAGTTAACATCTGCGTCAATGTCGATTTTGACGAGGTGTTACAACCGAGCTTAGGGTTGTGGTATCCGTGTGAGGATGGTTTTGATCTCACAGCGTATAGTGATTCTGACGATGGAGGTTGTAAGAAAGATTTTAAGTCAGCATCAGGGGGTTTTCAGTTTCTGGGAAGCAAACTTGTTACCTGGCAGTGTAAGAAGCAGACAGCAGTGGCTCAGTCCACTTGTGAAGCAGAATACATTGTCGCGGGCAGCTGTACATCTCAGGTCATCTGGATTCAACGGCAACTACGTGACTACGGTTTGCAAATTTCTAACACTCCTATTTATGTTGATAATACTGCTGCCATAGCTGTCACTAAAAATCTCGTAAATCATTCTAAAACGAAACATATAGGGATTAAATACCATTTCATTAGAGATTGCTATGAGAAAAAGCTGATAGATGTAGTGCCGATAGACACTACAGCCCAAAGGGCTGATCTCTTCACAAAAGCTTTTGATAAACCACGTTTTGATTTTCTGTTAAAGGAAATAGGTATTAAATTGCTTACTGACGTGGTTCCTGAAACTGAGGTTCCTAATACAGAGGAACCTAACCAAGAGACTGAATTGTGAAGAACTTGAAACTTCTTGTATAATATGTGTAGCTTTGCATGATAGGTTAGTATTTCATGATGTTTCTGCATGTTTGCTTATATTTTTAGATAGTTTTATGCTTTTGTACAGAGAAAATCAAAAAGTCATAAAAAATCGGAAAAACCAGAAAAACAAATAAAAATTGAAAAATGGAAAATCCATAAAAATTGAAAAACCTGAAAATGAGTTGCTTATTCTATGTTATGGGGAAGTGATTGCAATACTGAACTGACATGTAAGTTGTGAACAACGAGTAATACAGGATGACTGATAATGTGTTAGTGGACTTTATTGGCCTAATTCTAGATAGAGATGATCACACTAACAACACATAAATATCATGATGAGGAAATCATGAAAAGATTTACAGCGGTTGAGGGTAGTCACCTATTTATCACTGAATATGTATTGAGAAATGATTGTTCAGAAACTCAACAGACGGTTGAGGTCTCCCCTACTACGATTTATACTCGGTAGCAAAGGATAATTTTGTGAGTCCCAAGGTGAGCATACTTTGTCTAGGATGCATACTTGTTTCTATTTACCTTTATTACTTGGACCGAAATTCAACAACATACATATCGGGTACCCAAAGGGAGGTATTTTCTCTAAAAGGGTTGATAAGTGCAATCTTGTATCACATACACAGTATGATTTGTATATTGCAACGTCATCGGGTTCTAGATTTCAATATCAGAAGATTGGTTTTTCGTGCAGTTACTTCTAAAGTCAAAGATAGTGGTGCATCATCTTCATGTATAGTTGTAGTTATTTATTTATTTTGTTTGTTTTATGGAGAAAAGGCAACATCAGAAAATCCAAAAAAAAAAAAAATTATGTTATGTTACGTCTACAAAGTGGTATATAACATGATGCACCACCTAACTGCAAGAGAATCATGGATCAAGAATTGAACAAAGTTTCAGCGATTCCTATGTTATCTAAGTCTGAGACAACGGATATTCCAATCGGAGATTTATTTGAACGATTTCATTATCTACATCCGAGGGGGAGAATTTATCAGATCATCAGATATAGAGAACTTAAATCATTCAGTTCACATCTCATTTAGTGAACTTTACATCTTTTGTATGTGGTATGGAATTGTACCCATTAACCTGGATAGAGGGAATATCTTCTTGAGGATATCTTAGCGTTCCATCACTTAAATATATATATCACTTCCATCCATCCAACATCATACATCATACTATTTCAGTTTATGTATGGGGTTTATAGCAGCCGGTATGCGCCTTAACAAAGTATGCAATAAATTTGAGATTCACAAGGTTATCTGAAACGAAAAGTGTAAGTTTAAGGTAGAAGCTCATGGATGACAGGGTTGCTAGAAACATCATGAGATGGTTCTGTCCAATCAGATTGAAAGTACATTGATGTGATAAGAGGACAGCGTCAACATGTTGTGCTCAATTGTTCTACCTGAAACATCGTGCGATCTCAAATGAGAACTGACTTCGTGATCTAATTCAAACATTGAAAAATGTTAATGTAATTAATATAACGTGATCATCGAAATCTAGGGTGAAAGTTGGTAAACCTTTACTGATATATTTGAAAGTTGTTCTGTATATGCTTTATCAAGTAAGTTATTGATTGAATTGTGGAATAACGTGTCAATATAGTTCAGTTCTTATCCCCAAATTAAAAATTTAATCAATTTGATATGTCAACTCACAAAAAGATGTGTTATGCTCCCTGTAGTGTGATTCATGATAAGCAGTATTGCCTGTTCCTGTGCTGATAACATCATATACTCTTCTTATGCTATTGTTTAATGAAACTGATGTTAGAAGTTGATCTATTACAGACTTAAAAGGTTAAATGTTATTGAATATGTCTGTTATCATATTGCTAATCATGACACACTGGATCTTTTACTGTAATTTGCTTTGTGTATTTGCATGTGCATGCATATCTGAGAATGTTTGCATTCATAAGTTAGTTGCATGTGCATTTCTGTTTCATATTGTAAGCTTAACAACTCAGTTCTCGGAAAGGTTTACTGTGAAAGGAATCCTATGTTTTACATTAAATTAGAGAATAAATTGTTTAGAGCTTAAAGGAACAAAGTGTGTTTGTTTTTATACTGTGGAGATCAGTCCCAGGGGGAGTGGACAAGGAATGTGTTGTGGAATTGAAATCGAAATTTCCTAAGTTTTCAACCCTAAAGACAGTCGACCGAGTGAGTGTACACACATGACCGTGTGACCTACTCACACGACCGACTGACTTGGTAAAATGAAATAATGTGATGTGTTTGAAACACACTCAGCCGAGTGTGTATTCATTCACGGCCGAGTAGGCGACACACTCGACCGAGTGTGTCTGGGGTATAAAACGGATTTGAGTCCCAAACGGCTCAGAATACTTTTGTGATTTTGGGGTTGAATTTTACCAAGTTTTTCAAATTTAAAGAATGAGTTTTTAATCTTTAGTGTTAGATACATATTTCTCTTGTGGTCACAGCGTCATTAACAAGGTATCATAACTCGTTTTCATTTGCTCATAATCTTTGATTTTGTATTCGAAATGCAAAACACGAATTGAATGCTTTTTAGACTTAATCTGTTAAAATTAGTTGTTTGATTATGTTAATCGGCATGTTTAGAGGCTATTGTGACCAGATCTTGAAACAAAAACAGCAGATTTGATTGATTTGCAAAGTTGGGGTTCTCAGATCTGATGAACACGCTCGACTGAGTGTGTGACACACTCGACCTAGTGAGTTCACACACTCGACCGTTCGAAGATACACACGACCGTGTGTGTATACACACTCGACCGAGTGTATAGAAACCCTAATTTTTGAATTTTGCTGTTTTTGATTGTTTTGTTGAGTTCGTATCATGTTATATTGAATGTTTTGTATAGTTTTGCTCTAAGAATTTCAGGTCCAAGTAGTAGGTTAAGTGGAACTTGGAAATATGATCTCAAACGTAGGAAAGCTTTGGCCAAACACAGGCCTATCCATGTAGAGACCAAAGTTGTTGCAACACAGATCACTCAAGATCAGTGGAAAGGTTTAGATTGCTTAACATTTCTTCAGATAGGGAATCATTTCTGTCCTAAGCTTATCCGAGAGTTCTATTTTAGTGTGGCCATAGAGAAGAAGCATGTTCATGCTAATTTCTTTGGTAATGCCTATAAGTGGACCATAGATGACTTCGCAGATCATTGATGTTGTGCGAGATGTATATGAAATAGCTTATATTTTACTAGAAAAAACTATTAAATACGATACAATTTTACACAAGATATTTATTTATTTATAGAATGGATATACTTAAACCTTGCTACAACACTTATAGGCAGTGTACCTAATCGTACAGTAGTGTAGTTTTTAGTAAGTCCGGTTCGTTCCACAGGGAATATTTTAAACAAATCTTAACGCTATATTAGTTTTAATTTATAAAAATACAAATATATATAAGTAATATTATTATTATAAAAGGGGGTTTTTACCGTTTAATGACCAGTTTGTCGATTTTAAAACTTTAGTCGCAGTTAAAACCTAATGTAAAATATTAAATAAATAAAAGACTTAATTTAAAGCGTAAAATAAATAACGATAATGAAATTGCGATAAATAAAAGTGTGATGAAATAAACTTGCGATAATTAAAAAGTACGATAATTAAAAGTGCAATTAAATACAATGACAATAAATAAAAGTGCGATAATTAGAAGTGCAATTAAATATGAAATAAAGGAATTATGCGTATTTAAACTTCCGTAATCATGATGTTTGACGTGTTGATTTTTAGTTTTATGCCCATGGGTTAATTGTCCTTTGTCCTGGATTATTTAATATGTCCATCTGGTTTTTGTCCATAACAGTCCATCAGTCATAAATATAAAGTGCGAGTATCCTCGTCAAATTATCCTTATACTCGAAGTCAAATATTCCAACTAATTGGGGACTTAAACTGTAACAAGGTCTTAATACTTTGTTTAATAATTACACCAGGATATCGACTGAGTGTAACCCAAGGTTTTAATACTTTGTTATCAATTATGTCAAGTGTCCTTGTACATAATTGCACCCCTGTTTTAATAATTCCATAGACTATTAATCCATTCCCGTGTCCGGTTAAATGAACGATTATTCGAACATATAAATATCCCGCCCATCGTGTCCGATCGAGTGTATATGGTTATTTATAGGTACGTCCAATTGTAAATCTTTATATTAGAATTAACAAACTATCATTTAGTTAAACAAATATAAAGCCCATTAATAGCCCATAGTCTAATTTCCACAAGTATCGTTCTTTTGTCCAAACCCCAATTATGGTACAAAGCCCAATTACCCAATTTTAGTATTTAGCCCAACATCATGATTACTTCGGTATTAAATAAGCATAATAATAACTTAGCTACGAGACATTAAATTAAAAAGGTTGAACATAACTTACAATGATTAAAAATAGCGTAGCGTTACACGGACAGAATTTCGACTTTCACCCTTACGACATTCGCTAACATACCCTTATTATTAGAAATTAAAATTAAAATTAAAATTAAAATATAAATATATATACATATACGTTGATGAATGAGGAGAAAAAGATGTGTTTTATGATCACCAAAAACGCGAGTTTTATAGGCCCGTGACCAGAAAAAGGGGCTCATGCGATCGCATGAGCTTTACCCTTCAAGGTCATGCGATCGCATGGCCAGCTGGGAGGCTCACATGTGGTTGTTTTCTTCTGCCGACGGTTTATTAATATATTATATAATATATAAATAATTATAAGAATTATTTAAATATTATATTATATTTATGTGCATAGTTGACTTGTAATTTTTAGTCCGTTGCGTCGAGCGTTGAGAGTTGACTCTGGTCCCGGTTCCGGATTTTTGAACATCCTTGCGTATAATTTAATATCTTGTACTTTGCTTTTCGCTTCTTGTACTCTTGTAATTTCGAGACGTTTCTTATCAATAATTGGAACCTCTTTGATTGTACTTTGTACTTTTGAGCTTTTTGGTCGTTTGCGTCTTCAATTCATCGAGTCTATCTTTTGTCTTCACCTTTTATTATTTAAACGAATATTACTTGTAAATAGAACAATTTCAACTAAAAGCTTGTCTTTCTTGAGGGATAATGCTATGAAATATATGTTCGTTTTTAGCATCATCAAATATTCCCACACTTGAGCGTTGCTTGTCCTCAAGCAATATAGTCTTGAAATATACTAGAATCATTTTTTTTTCTTCACACTTTGTACATCAGTGATTTTTTTACGGCGGTATAAACAATGGTAGTAACGATGTGGTTTACAGTCCCACATGACTATAAAAATTTAGATCCTTTAAGGAAATTGGATCTTTATGAAAACATTTGATCTTTTAAAAATTAAATCTAGCTTTTACCCTAGATAAGTTTTCCTGAATAACCCTTCACCGGTGTTTGCAAATTCTTTTTGTGGGTTTGGTGGGTTTTAGATTTGAAAATTTTAGCTCAAAACTTGTGGTTTTGTGTCACCCACTTGCTAACCTTGTATTGGGAAAGCAACACGTCCAGTATACTTGCTCCGTATATTACCTTTTGGTAAACTACCGTCCGGTTGTAAAGGAAAGCGTTGAACAAGCAATTGTTAAGGCAATGTCCCCTGACATGCTTTTAATTATGGTCTATAACGTGTCAGACGCAATTACTATCCTTGGTAGGAGCAATAGTAAAGCTCACCCTTATAATTTTTCGGTCTGGCACAAGGTCCTGTCTTTAACCATGCTATGCAACCACCGTTCTTACGGTTGATACCCGGTTTGGTTCAGGTGACCTAATGAATTCCAGGTGAATTCCTAGGATTTTACGTTCAATGGTAATGAACGCATTGAAAATGGGTTTTTAGAAAACAAATCTGTTTGTAATTTTGATCAAAATATTTTCTCGTTCAAGCTCGAGTTTAGATATCATTGAATTCCATGAGTTTGTAATTCTCAATCTTTAAGGTCAATCTCTAGGATTGAGTAATATCAGGCTTAAAAGCTGATTTTTGATCTTTAAAGAGATTATCCTTTCTGGGGATCTGATTCATTAGTCTTATCCAGCTAATTTGCACGGCGTCCTCCCCATTTTACCAGACAGATCCTCTCATGGTTAGGATAAATCTGACCACTTGGCGACCTTGTTTAATGCTGAGGTCCGTGGATTTCCTGCTGATTTTAGAGATGACTTTTCTAGATTTTTTGTCAACCTACAGCTGGTCTGGACGACAACTTCATGACCTAAATCAAGAAGCGCGTTTCTTTTTCGGAAGACTTTACTTCCTTTTAATGATGGAATTGATTCATCGTGTAGATCCATCTTTCTTACAGTAAATTGGGTAAAACTTTTTAGAAATTGTCTAAAACAAAAGTATCTTCAGTTATTTGTACAAAAATATGTGATATATGTTTTAAATAACTTGGTAATTTTTCCCACACTTGGTTTTTTATTTTCCTTTTTATTGTCCTCTATTCCATTTTAAATGAATTCTAACATTTTGGTTTGTTTCTCAATTTATGTCCTTTCCGAGGTAACAATAATTTAGGTGTTAACACTTAGTTTTATCGTTCATAAATATGTATAAACATGATTTTCAGTTCATTTAATTGAAAATTTTGAAAAATTTTACTAGAATTGGGTAATCAGTATATAAGACTAGGGCTGTTCTTTATTATCAGAGAGCACTAGATTCTAATATAACTACTGCGTTACTAGTATTTTTAATGGTAACCAAGTGTTTAAATCAAAAAAAATTTTAAAATCCGAAAGAATTTAACCCCTTCTGACACTTAAGATCTTGCAATGCCCTCATTTGCAAGAAATCAGTAACAATTTATATTTTTGAGGGTAAATAGCGTAGAAAAATGATTAAATTTTACCAAAGTTTTCAAACATATTGGTGTTTGTTTGCTGAATGATAAATGGTGCATATCATTTGTTCATTCCATCTTGTTGTTACATCACATTTATTTTTCATCTTGTCGTTAAAATTACTAGGTTTTGCTGAACTTAATGCCAGTCTTTGAAAATGCGCTGGTTTACCCTGTTTTGTACAATCGATAATATACATACAATACAAATATAAACATGCATGGAAATTTGAAATGGGACTTAATATCCCACTTTCAAATCCAAAATGTGAAATATTAATACACAATAATAATAAAAATGATAAAAATTACATAAATATATCCAATAACATAAGTTTAAACATGAGAAAGTAGAAAGATAAAAACATAAAAATAACCAATGGAACTAAATCAGTCTGGATAGGGGTTCCAGTTCATCTCGTCAGGTGGGTTTTTCGTGAAAAATGGGTATGGTGGTGAAGAAAATGGTCTGTTCGACCAGTTATATTTTTTTCTGGGTTTTTTTGACCTCCGCGAGTGCGGTGGTGGGGCCATTTAAACCTCCGCGAGTCGCGGTGGTTTTTTTTTTTAAACCTTATAACTTTATAAAACATAAAATTAATTTAAAAATTAAAATTTTGTTTCTTTTTAGGATGAGGGCGTTTCGGATCGATGTCCTAGTCCGTCCCTCGACAAAATTTTAAAATTTGTCAATTCAAAGCGCGGTTTTAAAAGCAAAGATTTTTGGGTTTTTTAATGTTTTTGACATACTTTAATTCAATAAGATTAAAAATAATGATAATAAAAGTTCTCGTCCCTCCCTCGGGTAAAGCAATTTCGGTTCAAAGACCTAGTCTTCAACTTACGACGAATTTTAAAAATCATATTTTTAACTTAGCGAAATAAAGTAAATTTTTGTTTTTAAATTCACACCAAACTTAAATTTAAAATGCATAAAATTAAAAATTCATATTAAAAATTCACACCAAACTTAAATTATATTTTTGTTTTTATACATACAAACTTATATTAAAAATATTAATTTTTCAAAATATTTACAATTTAAAAGAAGTTTACAATATTAATTTAATATTTATATATTAATTTTAAAAACATGGTAAAAATAAAATTAAAAATCTTTTTGACTTTTATCCCACTTTAATCAATCAAGTATTATCAAAAATATGCGCCCCTCTTTTCGGTAAAGTAATTTCGGTTCAACGACCTAATTTAACTCATGACGAATTTTTGAAATATTTTGGGTTGATTGATTAAAGATATTTATACCTTAAGAATAAACGTTAAATTTCGTAGTGATGTAATAAATTTTTGTATGATATCAATAATTTCGGTCGCAAGACCTAATTTTATTGAATACCAATTTAATACTTTATAGCGAACAAATTAGCGTTTATTATCAAAAGGTTAAAAATAAAAATAAAAATAAAAACTGTACAGACTTACCTGTGAGATAGTATTCTTAGTGATATGCTCTAGTCCACTCATAAGATAGTCGGACTAATTGATTTTCCATGGCTACATAGGCGTAACCTCGAGCATTTAACGTTTTTTCTTGTAAACATATGAACGGTCCATCTCTGCATAGAGTAACAAATTCGGTATTTGAATAGGTTTGATTATTTGAACATTTACCTTCGTGTGACCATTTTCCGCATTTGTGACATCTTTCAAGGTGTCGTGCTCTCCTTTTTGCTGCGGATTTTGATTTTCCTTTACCAAATTGTAACTTATTATCTTCGCATCTGGATTCTTTTCTTACTCCATCCAATTTTTCTCTGATTACTGATACCAGTTCACTCGGAAGTGTGTCATTATTACATTTAGTAATCAAAGCGTGTAGCATTAGACCATGGTTTAGTTCACAGGAAGTCTTCATTTCGTAAAAACCTAAAAAAAAAAAATTCAGAATGGGGGGAGAAGACTAGTTCTTTAGGGTCTGCTAGGGAAAGACCATTCGGGTTCCATTTTCGAGAACTACACGAAAACAGAAAATCTAACTCTAATAGAAATACATATTATCCTTAAAAGACTTGATTCTCCCCACACTTAGTTAGCTGTGGTGTTGAAATTGTGATTAACTTCGTTGTCAACTTCCTTCGGACTATCTATGTAATGTTTAACTATGTGACCATTAACTCTAAATTCAATCCCATTTGAATTTATTAATTCTATTGTTCCGTATGGGAAAACTCTTTTGACTATGAATGGTCCAGACCATCTTAATTTCAATTTTTCAGGAAATAGCTTGAATCGTGAATTGAAAAGAAGAACTCTATCTCCTTCTTTAAATTCTTTTGAACTTCTGATTCTTTTATCATGCCATTTCTTCGTTCTTTCCTTATAGATTAACGAATTTTTGTACGCTTCTTGTCTTAATTCTTCTAATTCGTTTAAATGACTTAATCGTAGACGTCCAGCTTCATGTAAATCAAGATTACATGTCTTCAAAGCCCAGAATGCTTTGGTTCAATTTCTACTGGAAGATGACATGCTTTTCCGTAAACGAGTTTAAAAGGTGTGGTTCCAATTGGAGTTTTGTAGGCTGTTCTAAAAGCCCAGAGTGCATCCTCCAATTTAATGGACCATTCCTTCGGATTTGATCCTACGGTTTTCTCTAGAATATGTTTTAATGCTCGGTTGGTATTTTCAATTTGTCCACTTGTCTGTGGATGATAAGCAGTGGAGATTTTATGAGTTACTCCATATCTTTTGAGAACTTTCTCAAGTTCATTATTACAGAAATGAGTACGATCACTTATAAAAGCTTTCGGTGTTCCAGACCTAGCAAAAAGACGTTTTAAAAAGTTGACTACAACTCGTGCATCGTTAGTTGGGAGAGCTTGTGCTTCCGCCCATTTAGATACATAATCAATGGCAACGAGAATATATAGATTATTATGAGATTTTGGAAATGGACCCATAAAGTCAATACCCCAAATGTCAAATACTTCACATACTTGAATGACATTTTGTGGCATTTCATCACGTTGACTTATTTTTCCGGCCCTTTGACAAGCATCACAGGATTTGCAAAGAAGGTGTGCGTCTTTGTAAATTGTAGGCCAATAGAATCCAGCATCATAAACTTTTCTTGCTGTTAGTTGAGGCCCATAATGCCCTCCTGTTGGTCCTGTGTTACAATGGTTTAAGATTTCACTAGCTTCCTCCTCGAATACACATCGGCGTATTATTCCATCGGGACAACTTTTAAACAAATGTGGATCTTCCCAGAAATAGTGTTTTATATCACTAAAGAATTTCTTTCGTTTTTGGTACGACAATCCTTTTTCAAGGAATCCACATACTAAATAGTTTGCATAGTCTGCAAACCATGGAATTTCATTATAATCTATCTTCAATAGATATTCATCAGGAAAGTTGTCTTGTATGGCCGATTCATTTAGAACTTCTAATTCGGGATTTTCAAGACGAGAAAGATGATCAGCGGCGAGATTTTCTGCTCCTCTTTTATCTCGGATTTCAATATCGAACTCTTGTAAGAGTAAGATCAAACGGATTAATCTTGGTTTAGCATCTTGTTTTGAAAATAGGTATCTAAGAGCAGAATGGTCAGTATAGACCACCGTTTTAGCTAGAACGAGATATGATCGAAATTTGTCAAAAGCAAAGACAATAGCAAGGAGTTCTTTTTCAGTAGTTGTGTAATTTGTTTGTGCTCCCTGTAATGTCTTACTAGCATAATATATAGGTTGAAATCATTTTTCAATCCTTTGTCCTAAAACGGCTCCCATTGCAAAATCACTTGCATCGCACATTAGTTCAAACAATAGATTCCAATTTGGAGTTATCATGATTGGCGCATTAGTGAGTTTCTCTTTAAGAATATTAAAAGATTTGATACATTCATCTGAAAAGATGAATGGAGCATCCTTTTCTAGGAGTTTATTCATAGGAGTGGCAATTTTAGAAAAATATTTTATGAAACGTCGGTAAAAACCGGCATGCCCTAGAAAACTCCTAACTCCTCTAACATTGGTGGGATGTGGAAGTTTAGCAATTACATCTACTTTAGCTCTATCCACTTCAATTCCTTCCTTTGAAATTTTATGTCCAAGAACGATGCCTTCTTTAACCATGAAATGGCATTTCTCCCAATTAAGAACTAGATTTGATTGTTCACATCTAATAAGCATTCGTTCAAGATTAACTAGACATGATTCAAATGTATCACCGAAGACTGAAAAGTCATCCATGAAAACTTCCATGCATTCTTCTATCATGTCGTGAAAAATCTCCATCATGCACCTTTGAAAGGTTGCAGGGGCGTTGCAAAGTCCAAATGGCATGCGTTTGTAAGCAAAAGTACCATAAGGGCACGTGAACGTGGTTTTCTCTTGATCCTCGGGTGCTATTGGAAATTGAAAATATCCGGAAAAACCATCAAGAAAACAATAGTAACTATTTCCGGCTAATCTTTCCAACATTTGATCAATAAAAGGTAAGGGAAAGTGATCTTTTCTGGTGGCGTCATTTAATTTTCTATAATCAATACATACACGCCATCCTGTTACAGTCCTAGTAGGAATTAGCTCATTTTTCTCATTTGTGATGACAGTCATGCCACCCTTCTTAGGTACGCATTGAACTGGGCTTACCCATGGACTATCAGAAATTAGATAAATTAAACATGCATCTAGCAGTTTAATAATTTCTTTCTTAACAACGTCTTGCATATTAGGATTTAGTCTTCGTTGGCGTTGCACATACGTTTTATGACCTTCTTCCATAGGGATTTTATGTGTGCATTACGAAGGACTTATTCCTTTAATATCATGAATCTTCCATGCAATGGCTGGTTTATGAGCTTTTAACACAGAAATAAGTTGAGATTTTTCATTTTCTTTAATAGAAGACAATATTATTATAGGTAATTCAGATTCACCATGTAAATAAGCATATTCCAAATGGTTTGGAAGTGGCTTTAACTCTAATGTCGGTGGTTCTTCTATCGATGATTTATATCGATATCTGTCTTCTTCTTTTAGCATTTGAATTTCTTCTGTTATTGGTTCATATCCATTAGCCATAAGTGTAGCTAACATTTCAGTTTCATCAATTGGTTCAGTACCTTCTCCTAAAGAACATTCTCCTGTTCCTTGTAATTCTGGAAATTCTTCTAACAATTCTGCATGTGATTCTATAGTTTGAATATAATAACATGTATCATCTGCAGATTGCGGTTGTTGCATTGCTTTATCAACAGAAAAGGTAACACTCTCGTCCTCTATACTTAGGGTAAGTTTCTTACCGAACACGTCTATCATTGCTTTAGCCGTGTTTAAAAATGGTCTTCCTAATATGAGAGGAACTTGATAATCTTCTTCCATGTCCAGAACAACAAAATCTACTGGAAATACTAAAGTACCAACTTTAACTAGCATGTTTTCCATTATCCCTCTAGGATATTTTACTGATCTATCGGCTAGTTGTATACTTATTCTTGTTGGTTTCAATTCTCCAAGGTCTAGTTTAGCGTATAGTGAATACGGCATTAGATTTATACTAGCACCTAAATCTGCCAATGCTTCTATTAAACTTAGACTATCCAGAAAACATGGAATTGTGAAACTTCCTAGATCAGATAGTTTTTCTGGTATCTTATTCAACAGCACTGCGGAACAATTTGCATTCATAGTAACAGCCGAGAGTTCTTCCATTTTCTTTCTATTTGTGATTATATCTTTCAGAAATTTAGCATATCTAGGCATTCCTGAAATCACATCAATGAAAGGAAGATTTACATTTATCTGTTTAAACATACCCAAGAATTTGGATTGCTCGGCTTCAAGTCTCTCTTTTCTCATTTTACTCGGGTAAGGAAGTGGTGGTTGGTATGGTTTAACATAAGGTTTAGCCTTAACTGTGTTATCTTCATTAACCTTTTCAAAAACCGGTTCTTTTTCCTTATTTTGTTCAGGTTGTGGTTCTTGTGGAGTAGGAATAGCTTCATTAGAAATTACAGGTATTTCAGGTGGTTTAAGTGTGATACCGCTTCTTGTGGTAATGGCTTTAGCTGTTTCATTCCGGGGGTTAGCATTTGTATCACTAGGTAGACTTCCCGGTTTTCTTTCACCGATCAACCTTGCTAGGTTACTTACTTCTTGTTCCAGATTTTGAATAGAAGCTTGTTGATTTCTAAATGCTTGAGCATTTTGTTCATTGGTTTGTTTCTGAGATGTGAAAAATTGCGTTTGAGATTCAACTAGTTTTGTCATCATATCTTCTAAATTCGGCTTTTTATCATCGATTTGTGGTGGTTTGTTTTGAAAATTAGGTCTTTGCTGATTGTAAGTATTATTGGATACTTGTTGATTGCTAGGACCTTGTTGGTTGTTGTATGGAACATTTCGATTATAATTCTGGTTTTGGTTGTAAATCGGTCTTGGCGGTTGATAATTATTCTGATAATTATTTCCAGGCCTTTAGTTTAGATATGAAACATTCTCTCTTTGTTCCATTGTTAGTTCAATACTGAGACAATCTTTTGTCAAATGTGGTCCTCCACACTGCTCACAACTAATTCGTATTGAGTGTATATCCTTAGTCATCTTTTCCATTCGTCTCTCGACAGCATCTATCTTTGTAGAAATGGAATCTAAGTCATGGCTAGAATCGGCTCTAGCTGCTTTAGATGATCTAACGATATCTTTTTCTTGGTGCCACTCATGTGAGTGGGAAGCAGTGTTATCAATAATTTTGTAAGTATCAGTTTCTGTTTTCTTCATAATGGAACCACCAGCTGCTATATCGATGTCTTTCCTTGTAGTGATGTCGCATCCTTGGTAGAATATTTGTACTATTTGACAGGTGTCTAAACCATGTTGCGGACAACCTCTCAATAACTTTCCAAATCTGGTCCATGCCTCATATAGAGTTTCATTTGGCTTCTGTGTGAACGTAACAATTTCTCCTTGAAGTCTCATGGCTTTAGATGCCGGAAAGAATTGTTTAAGAAATTTTTCAACTAAAACGTCCCATGTATCAATCGCCCCTTCAGGTAACGATTCTAACCAATCTTTGGCTTCTCCCTTTAAAGTCCAGGGAAATAACATGAGATATATCTGTTCATCCTCCACTTCTCTTATTTTAAATAGAGTGCAGATCCTATTAAAGGTACGAAGATGTTCATTTGGATCTTCCTTCGGTGCACCACTAAATTGGCATTGATTAGTCACCATGTGTAGGATTTGTCCTTTGATTTCATAATCTGGCGCATTAATGTCTGGTTGAGTAATTGCGTGACCTTGGCCAGTGTGTTTAGCTCTCATTCGGTCTTCCATACTTAAAGGTTCCAGATTCTCCATGATTGAATTTGTTGAATCTGAATCACTAGAGGATTCTGATATAATGGATCGTTCCTCAACAATCTCTGTTTGAATGATTGGTGGTTCCGGAGGAAAAATTAATGGTTCAGGATCTCGAAATCGTCCCTGAATATTCTCCGGATTCTCAATTGTGAGGTCGGGTTCAAAAAATGGATTATCGAAAATTTGAATTGGAGTACTTGGTCGACTGGATGACGATTCCAAAGAAAAATCAACGGCGATAATATTAGCTAGATGTCTTGATCGAGTTACCGGTGGTGAACGTACAAAAGGTGGTGAACGTTTTGCTCGGTGCATTCACTGAATATCCTATTAGTTTTTAAAAAGAAAGAAAAATTATATAAGTTATCCAATTAATAGACTTTTCTGATTTTGCCCACGTTTCGAATAGCCAAAAGATGCAGCAGAGGGGCAGGATTCATTTGGTCTCAATATAATTGAGTACTGTTTGGCTCCAATAACCCGGTCCACGTACAAATCCAACTATTACTACGAACCAGAAAATTTTGATGTCTATCAATTTAACCGCTTAAAATAATTTTTCGTAATTTAAAGAAATTTAGAGAAGAAGTAGAAAATTCTATGTCCTAAAAACTAGAATGGCGAGAAATAAGAAAGAAAAAGAGCGCGTCGGTATTAAAATTGGAGAAATAAGAAAGAAAAAGAGTGACTTATAAAACTTTAAAATACTCGACTAACCCAACCTTATTATTATCACTAACTTAAAATTAAAATTGCAAATTGAGATCACTAATTGGAGTGATAATTGATACATAGGTAAAAGGCGTCGAAAAATAAAAATAAGAAAGTAGCGCGTTGAAACTTAAAAAGGAACTAAAAACTAAGAATTAAAAGTTGCGTCTAAAAATATTAAAGCTTACAAGTAAAACTATATCCCAAATGGCAATAACTTAAAAAGGTACTAAAAAAAAATGGCGTCGTAAAATTCTAAAGCACCTAAATCTTAGTCTAAAGAAAAAGCACTTAAGGGATTTTACGACAAAGCCTAAAAATCTAGAAATAAAAATAACTATGGCAAATACTATGATTTAAAACTAAAAATGAGCGAAAAATACAAATATTACGCTAAAAACAAATAAAAAGAGACAAAATATAAAAATATACTAAAATTTGTAAAAAGTACAATTTTTATAAAAATATTATTTTTATATTATTTATTTTATGAAACTATTAATTTTATATAAATTAATTAAACTAATTAAAACTAAATAATACAAAATAATAAAATTAAAACTAAATATTATAATAATAATAACCTAGTTAGGGTTTAATTAATAATAATAATAATAATAATAACCCGTAATTAATGCTGTTTAGGGTTTTACTGTGGCGTGTTAGGTGCCTTCATGCGATCGCATGAAGTTATGCCTTCGTACTCATGCGATCGCATGATATTTGATTTTGGGCCAGGTTACGGGCTGCTACAGTACGGGCCGAGAGTTTTTATTATTTTTTTTTTCTGTTTTCTGTTTTATATATTTATATATATGTAAATAAAACTTATATATTTTTATAAAATAAAGATAAAGAAACTTTTTATAGAAGTTATATATTTAACAAACTCTTAAAAATATTTATATTTTTTTTTTCTTTTATATTTTCGAATATTTAAAACGTATTTTTACAAAAACGTATTTTTATAAAAGTAAACTAAAAAAAATTAATAAAAATCTTTTTTTATATAAATTAGCGTTGCGCTTCCGGCGTTTTAGCTAGTCCCCGGCAGCGGCACCAAAAATACTTGATGTTGTGCGAGGTGTATATGAAATAGCTTATATTTTACTAGGAAAAACTATTAAATACGATACAATTTTACACAAGATATTTATTTATTTATAGAATGGATATACTTAAACCTTGCTACAACACTTATAGGCAGTGTACCTAATCGTACAGTAGTGTAGTTTTTAGTAAGTTCGGTTCGTTCCACAGGGAATCTTTTAAACAAAGCTTAACGCTATATTAGTTTTAATTTATAAAAATACAAATATATATAAGTAATATTATTATTATAAAATGGGGTTTTTACCGTTTAATGACCGGTTTGTCGATTTTAAAACTTTAGTCGCAGTTAAAACCTAATATAAAATATTAAATAAATAAAAGACTTAATTTAAAGTGTAAAATAAATAACGATAATGAAATTGCGATAAATAAAAGTGTGATGAAATAAACTTGCGATAATTAAAAAGTACGATAATTAAAAGTGCAATTAAATACAATGACAATAAATAAAAGTGCGATAATTAGAAGTGCAATTAAATACGAAATAAATGAATTATGCTTATTTAAACTTCCGTAATCATGATGTTTGACGTGTTGATTTTTAGTTTTATGCCCATGGGTTAATTGTCCTTTGTCCTGGATTATTTAATATGTCCATCTGGTTTTTGTCCATAACAGTCCATCAGTCATAAATATAAAGTGCGAGTATCCTCGTCAAATTATCCTTATACCCGAAGTCAAATATTCCAACTAATTGGGGACTTAAACTGTAACAAGGTCTTAATACTTTGTTTAATAATTACACCAGGATATCGACTGAGTGTAACCCAAGGTTTTAATACTTTGTTATCAATTATGCCAAGTGTCCTTGTACATAATTTCACCCCTGTTTTAATAATTCCATAGACTATTAATCCATTCCCGTGTCCGGTTAAATGAACGATTATTCGAACATATAAATATCCCGCCCATCGTGTCCGATCGAGTGTATATGGTTATTTATAGGTACGTCCAATTGTAAATCTTTATATTAGAATTAACAAACTATCATTTAGTTAAACAAATATAAAGCCCATTAATAGCCCATAGTCTAATTTCCACAAGTATCGTTCTTTTGTCCAAACCCCAATTATGGTACAAAGCCCAATTACCCAATTTTAGTATTTAACCCAACATCATGATTACTTCGGTATTAAATAAGCATAATAATAACTTAGCTACGAGACATTAAATTAAAAAGGTTGAACATAACTTACAATGATTAAAAATAGCGTAGCGTCACACGGACAGAATTTCGACTTTCACCCTTACAACATTCGCTAACATACCCTTATTATTAGAAATTAAAATTAAAATTAAAATATAAATATATATACATATACGTTGATGAATGAGGAGAAAAAGATGTGTTTTATGATCACCAAAAACGCGAGTTTTATAGGCCTGTGACCAGAAAAAGGGGCTCGTGCGATCGCATGAGCTTTGCCCTTCAAGGCCATGCGATCGCATGGCCAGCTGGAGAGGCTCACATGTGGTTGTTTTCTTCTGCCGACGGTTTATTAATATATTATATAATATATAAATAATTATAAGAATTATTTAAATATTATATTATATTTATGTGCATAGCTGACTTGTAATTTTTAGTCCGTTGCGTCGAGCGTTGAGAGTTGACTCTGGTCCCGGTTCTGGATTTTTGAACGTCCTTGTGTATAATTTAATATCTTGTACTTTGCGTTTCGCTTCTTGTACTCTTGTAATTTCGAGACGTTTCTTATCAATAATTGGAACCTCTTTGATTGTACTTTTTACTTTTGAGCTTTTTGGTCGTTTGTTTCTTCAATTCGTCGAGTCTGTCTTTTGTCTTCACCTTTTATTATTTAAACGAATATTACTTGTAAATAGAACAATTGCAACTAAAAGCTTGTCTTTCTTGAGGGATAATGCTATGAAATATATGTTCGTTTTTAGCATTATCAATCACTTACTATTGAATTACTGGGGAGCCAAGGTTTATTGCCCTAGTAAAGATATTAGAAAGATTTCTAGCAAATTTGATGGTGGTGGGGTGGCTGCTCACATCATCAAGCCAGGGTATGTAATTGGTTCCAATAGAATTGAGATCAGAGATAGTGATGTTAGGGATGACTTGGTGTCTAACATGAGGATTATCAAAAGAAACGTGGTGTTTAGAGATCCATCTGACGATTTGCTATCTGGTACTGAGGCTGTTCTGTTATACTGTCTTATGGAACGTATCAAGGTGAATTTTAGTCAGATTGTCATTAACATCATGAAGGACACTTTGGATAATGAGGAAAAACCGTTTCCCTATGCCGTCCTTTTAAATCATTTGTTTGATGAGCTTGATCTGTTTGAGGACACGAATTACAAATTGAAGCCAGTACCAGAGGATGTTATTGAAGGATAATTCTAATGCTTGTGATTTCGTGTGTTTATGTTTAATTATGGTTATTATGTAATTTGATAAGGCTAGCCTGTTAGCCTTAGTACTATGGTGTGTAGTAAAATATAACCTCTGAACGATGTAACTGTGTGTGTATTAGTTAATGTGCTCATTATGTTTGTTTATCCATTGATTCGTATAATTAACTAGATACCCCATGTTACATGGAGGTAAATGCTTATTAGTTATGTTGTTTTGAGTGTTTTTCAGCTATTCACTATGTCTCAAGAACAACAGCAGATATCTGATGAAGAACGTGAACCACGAATCCCATTATCTTCTGAGTTACCAGGTCTAATTGGTCGAGAAGATACAAACGTACTTGCATGTGTTGATGAAAAGGGTTCTGAGGCCCAAAGAGGAGGTTTTGGTCCAATTATTGCATTCTTGTAGTGTTCCAGGATCTTTAGAGCTATTCCTGCTGAGTGTACTCCATATTATTTTCATCAGAGAACATTCTGGGAGGTTGCTCAAGTTGTTACTGAAGATAACAAGAAGGTGATATTGAGTTCTGTCAATAACACGATTGTTCGTATTTCGGCATAGACTATCAGGGAAGATTTGGGGTTCCCGGATAATGATGATATGCCAACTGATTTGCCGATTCTAAAAGTTAGAAGGTGTTTACAGAGATGTGGTTATACTGGTGATATAACCAAAGCTGTTAAAAGTACGAAGCTTCCAAGGTAGTACCGATACTTTACGTACGTTCTTCTTAGGTGTTTGAGCCTGATGCAGGGCGGTTTTGATGAAATGACAGCAAAGTACAGCTCTATGTTTGTTGCGTTGGTTTTGAACGCTGATTTTAACTTCTCTCAAGTGATTTTTGATGGAATGGTTCTGAATGTTAAGAGGAAGATTCATCTGGTGTTCCCGAGGTTTCTTCAGATTATGCTTGAGAAGCAAGTTCAAGGGTTAGTGAAAATTCCTGAGGATGAGTTAAAGCAGAATCATTTAAATGATCAATCATTCAACAGGTTTTTGCAGATCCGGGTTGAGGTTCCGGAGAAAGGGTTTATCGGTCATCTGATTAATGAGAATTACGTGTGTCCGGAAGGATTGAGTTGTCATCATGAGAATAGTACTTCTGGGGATGAAACCGATATTACTATTGAAGGAGGAGAAGAGGTGAATCAGCCACCGCCAAGACAAACTGGTCCTCAATTAGTTAATGAGGAGAATGTAACAGCGCTTGATGAGAGTCAAGTGGATTTGGTTAAAAGGAAGTTAGCTGAAGCTCCTAAGGTGTCAACAAGAGGGAGACAGAAGCGTTTGAAGATTTTGGTTAAGGACGTAAGTTCATCTTCCACAACAAAGTCTCAGCCAAAGGTTGCTCCGACTGTTCAAGCTACTGGTGGTTATACTCAAGCTCCACCCACTCAACTACAACAAACTACATCTTCTCAACAAGTTCAAGCTTCTCAACGTCCTGAGGTTGCTTCAGGTTATTTGACAGGAATAGTTAACCGGAGATTGATTCAGTTGTCTGCTAATTTCGCTAAATTCCAAAAGGCTGCTGATGAAGACAAGAAGAAGACAGAAACTGAAATGTTTGAGTTGAGGAAGTTAGTTGATCGACAACAGTTGAAGATTGATGAACTAGAGAAAAATGTGGGAAGTCAAGCTGGTGAAATCTTGACTCTTCAGACTCAAAATCAAGAATTGACGGAGAGGTTAAATGAATGGGAGAAAAAGGTTGTGGTTGAAGAGGAAGATGGAGAACCAGATCCTTTTGGTACTTTTGGTGAAGCAGAGGAAGACAGGGCTGTTGAAGTTGCTAAAGGCTACACGGAGGATAACCCGCTGTATGTAACTCCTCTTCAAGTTATATCAGTTTCTGAATGTTTTTGCTATTCAGGATCGTCTTAATCACACTACTGTTTACACTGATTTAGAAGAAGGGGAGATCCCTCCAGATCTAACCAAAACTGAGCAGGAATTGATGGCGCGTCTAGAGAGAGAAGCTAAAGAATCTGCTGACGCGACCTCAAAAGCCTCGACTTCAGAGGTTCATGTGTTTGATGAGGATTTAAGCGATTCGGATGCAGTTGATGAAAGTGATAATAATTTTGATGAAGTTGTTATTGAGGATGAGCAAACTAATTCTTATCCTCGTTATGAAGGCTGTGATGATGAATATCCAACTTTTGCTGATTATTTTCAGATGAATGATGAGCTTTTGAACAGAAAGTGTAAAGAAAAGGAACAGAAAGAACAAGAGAGTGTGTTACCAGAAGGTTTCTTTCCAGTGAAGATCAACATAGAAAAGGTTGAAGTGTTGGAAGAAGAATGGAAGATTATGATGCGGATTAGGCAGTATGTGATGAAGCCTAAGGTGGAGCCGCAATTTTTGAAGTTTATCGAGCACTGTGAGAGTTTACGTGCTAAGGGAAAGATAATAACCTGGGCTTATATTAAAGAATTTGATATATATGCGATCAAGAAAGAACATGGAGTGGATTATATCAAATCTCCATACGAATTCAAAACATTACCTTATTTTGAGTTTATGCAGGTGGCCAGGCTTAAGATGTTGTATCAGGATTATTGTGGAATTCCTGATATTTTGGTTCGTAAGATAAGAAGATCATATCAGTCACCTAATTTCTTAGGTTTTCGTCCTCAGTTTCTAAAGATCTCTTACAGAACGAACAGAAAAACAGGGGTCAGAAGGAAGATAGTAAAATATCAACCTGTGAAGTATATGCGGAAGGTTCCTTTGAGGAAGATGCCGCAGCACTTCAGTCCTCGTTTTCGTTGGTGGTATTATGATGAACGCTCGGAGGAAGCAGTTATTGTGTTAGACAAAGATGGAGGAGATGAAAATGATAGTATAAGGGTTCTAGATCCAGTTTGGTTGAGAAACTGATGTGAAGAAGATATGTTTACCCTTTACTACAACAGGATCCTGTATCACCCAGAGAATCGTGTGCAAGCTGAACAGTACTGCAGAGTTGTCAAACTTTGCTATCTGAAGAACTGGGTGACAGATCCTTATACGGATTGATAACTGAATGCTTTAGTGTAACAGCTAGGTCTTAGGGGGAGTTTGTTGGTGCATGAATCCCCAGCCGTTGTTTGTCTTTATGTTTAACACATTTCGGTTATGTAATAATGTTTACTCGAGACTATTGATTATATTTGTGTTTGTGCGTACTTAACTTATTAAATGATCAATATGTTAAACTGCTCAGACAGTCGACCGAGTGTGTATACACACTCGACCGACTGTCCTACTCAGTCGACCGACTGAGGGACACACTCGACCGAGTGTGTCTGGTAGGCAGTATATATACGGGTTTAGCCTAATTGTTTGAGGTTACTCGTCCCATTTACCCTAAGTCGTAGGTTTTCGTCTCCAGAGAACCCTAACACCATATACCACCGAAATATACCATCTAGGTATCGATCTAATCTAGTTTTGGCTCTAGGTTTGATCTATTCGATCCCAAAACGACCCATATCTCGGTTTAACCTTATTCTAGTGTATTCCGCCTCTAGGATAGATTGCAAGCGACCTAAGATCCTAAGAATAAATGTTTACAACCGTCATCACCTCAAAGAAACTCTATCACCTTGCCACGTCACCTCTTACGAATAGTGTCACGACCCTACTTTTTCCGTTATCTTTTTCGTTAATTATTTAACGGCCGTTAACTGTTAGTGTGCCACGTCATTTCTATGACCTATATTATTATTTTTATAATATATATATATATATATATATATATATATATATATATATATATATTAATAATTATGTGTTATGTGAATATTTGTATTCATATTTTAATTTATACGTTTCTACTTCTCGCGGATTTCCATCCGGCGAATCTTTTTGGTTTTCAAACCAACGGTCGAGTTTTTGGGACATTTAAATCCTAAATATTTTAAATATGATATTTTAAGATCATATTATTATATAGTGTATTTATATTTATTTTTCGTCGCGCGTTTGTTATCTTTCCGAATTTTTAATCGCGTAAGTGCGTTTTCGCGTTTCGGGACTCGTTCGGGCTTTCGGGCCATCAGGAAATTATAATTTATCAAAATTGGCCCACCATGGGGCCCACCCCATCCATTTTCGGCCGAACCCCTAAGGGGGGGGGGGAGCCTTTCCTCCTTTCATATTTTTTTTACATTACACTTTATTTTCCCTAAAACCTAATTTCTAATTTTTGTGTTTTCTCCTCCCTTCTCCTTTTTTGGTCGCCAACCATCACCTACATCATCATCATCATCTCATAAAATTATTAATCTTTTCAAAGGGCTTTCAACACAATCGGATTCTACACAACGATCTCTACGCGTTCATACTTCTCGTTTCTCGATTAGGGTATAAACCCTAACCCTAGAATTTGCAATTTTTCATTTATTTACTGTATTTTGATGATTATTTAGTAGTATGATGTTTGTGGATTATTGTAATGGTGTTTGTATGCATAGATGTACTCATAATCACATGTTTTCGGTTTGTTAAATTCTGGACAGCAGCTATTTCGTGTATTCTGGGTTTGTGACTGAGATAAATCTTAAAATAAAGTATGTAAATGAGTTCCTCTCATCAAGACATTAATTTTAGACTACGGATTCATGTCGTTTCGATTCCCGGAGCCCTAGTTATGATCAAATTACTATTTTGTTAAAATTGAAATGTGGATTGACATGAAACAGGTTTGGTCCGACTTTGTGACCTTCCTTGGTGTCTTTAGGGTGTGTTAGTGTGTTAGGACTGATGGTGGGACGAACTTTCATGTTCGGGTCATCTAAATCCGAGCCACGGTTCACCCGGTACGACTAAAACACGGTTTTGAGTAAATTGAAAGTCCAAGTGGTGTCATGGCTGATTACCACGACTTGTGGACTGTTCTTGGTGAGTTCTTGAGTGCACCATTGTGTCGGGTGGTTTGAATAGGCGGAGATGCATATAAGGCTCGCCAGAAATCGACACCCGGGGCTCAAGATACGACCCAATGAACTTTTGAATTAAAACTTATGATTAATTCTAAAACTTATGATAAAAATAATGAAACTCATTATTAATTAATTACTTATGATAAAAGAAGTAATTATTATTATTTAAGAATTATGATATAAATATTTATTATATCACTTGATTATTATTTATGATTTAATTAACATTTTAATTTAACTTATGATTAATAATACTTTTATTATTAATGGAAAATACTTATGATAAGTATTAAAATTATTTTATGAGAATATTATTATAAGACTTATAATGAAGATTAAATAATTATTTAATTATTATAAGACTTAATTATTATTTAATTATGATTTAATTATTAAATACTTATGATTTAATAATTATATTTAGAAACTTATGATATGATTAATAATTCATTATTAATTAATAATACTTATGATATGATTTAAAATTTATTATTAATTAATAATATTTATATTATGACTAATATTTAATTAATTAATTAAATACTTATGTTATATTAATTATATCATTTCAACTTATATTAACTTTAATAATTCATTTTATTTAATTAAACTTATGTTATGACATAATTGTACACTTTTAACTTTAATAAACATTATAACTTATGTTATTATTATAACTTACACTTTTCAAATTAACGTTGACTATGTTTGACCAAGGTTGACTTTTGAGTTGACTTTCAGTTGACTTTGACTTTCAGTTGACTTTTGTTGACTTTCTAAATAAGGAAACTTTCCTAAAAACTTTCTAAAAATAGAACTTTCTAAATTTGAAAACTTTCCAAAAATAGAAACTTTCCAAAAATAGAAACTTTCCAAAAATAGAAACTTTCCAAAAATGGAAACCTGCTAAAAATAGAAACTTTCTAAAAATAGAAAGTATGTGTCCGTACGCTGTTCCAGTCAAACCGATGCTTGCCGAGTATTGTTCTATGTCTACTTTCAACATGTACAATAGCTATCATACTAAGACTTGACCTAAGTTAGTTATTTATATCGACCTGCTTTATTTATAGGTCGGCGTTGTGATCGTTCCTGATCACTTTATTCTATTTGCTGTTCGCTTGTTTGTGTGGTTTCTTCAGTTGCTTTTAAGGTGAGTTATAGTCCCGTTTTTACATACTTTCAAAGTATATTTTTGGGATGTGATTTCATGCATTTTATTTACGTTTAGACACAAGTGACAATTAAATTTAAATTATTCATTGTGAGTTGGACAAAAATATTCCCTAGTCTGGTAACTGTAATCATTGGTTTCTACCGGTGAACGCGAATCCTACGGATAGATCTATCGGGTTTGACAACCCCATTTAGAGCTAGTCGCGCTAGCAAATTTATAATCGGAATGTTTAGTACTTCGTAATTTGTTGTAGATACACTGTCCAAGTGTATATTTTTATTGTGTTTGGCAAGGGTAAATAAAGGGTTAAGTGGTTACCAGGTGGCTCATTGATAATGGAATAATGTTTAATGTTTTCTAACATTTTTAAATCTTGTGGTCTAAAGTTTATTTGTTTATTTAAACCTATAATTCACTCAACCTTTGTGTTGACAGTTTACTTGCATGTTTTCACAGGTACTTGAGTTTTGTGATGCTTCCGCTGTGTTTAGAAGAGTCTGCATGCATTTGGGCAGATTTTATGAAACATTTTATGAAACTTAAGCTTGCATTCTATTTTTGGATAATTTAAACTTGTGGGTTTGTTGGCAAGGTTTTGTGTCAACTTTTGGTTTATTACTATGGTTGGTTGTTTAAAACTACATATTTTGGTTTGTTTCCTTTTTGGGAAACTTTTGAGATAAAAGAATGCAACTTTGTTTATTTAATTCATTTAAGTCCGATCAAGCTGTGAGACCAACTGACGGATCCGTTAAGTGTTTTGACGTGGTCGTCACATGTGGTATCAGAGCGTTGGTTGTAGGGAACTAGGCGGTCTTAATGTGGTCAACCCGTGATATTTAGGGTGCATTAGAGTCTAGTCTACAGCCCGACCTTTTGCTATAGCATTAATATGCATTTCGTTTCATATAAGTTATATTATTAGCTTTTATATCTTTTTGGTATTTGGTTTGCGGTTTTACTGTTTGCAGATGTCGACTTCGAGCGATAACTCTGTTGCTGCTCCTGCTCCACCGTCTCCTGCTAGACGTCGTGCTAATCAACCAGAGATCGATGATCCTATTCATTACTATTTTTCTACCATTACTCATATGAACCGGGCTTATAATGAGGTGACACGTATTAACGCCCTTAGTGATTGTTTGCGCACTTTGCCACATAATGAAGTTATGGACGAGATCCGTGCCGACATGGGTAACTTTATCACTTTCAAGCATAGGGTTGAGGATGAGAACCGTAAGCGTGATCGAGAAGTTAAGGCTAAGTTTGAGGCTCTCGAGAGCACTGTTCGTGTGTTGAAGGAAGAGTTGGATGTTGTGAAAGGGAAGTTGCGTAAGTATGAGGATCCTGCCGAGACTCATGCTGGACCAGCTTATCACACCCGCTCTAAGCGAATGTGATGTGATTATTCATATTGATTATCTATTTCATCAGACTTAATGTCCTTTTTATACATACATTTTGGGTTATGTACGGCGTTTTGCCGAGGATTTTATTAAGCTTCTGTTATGGGATACTTTTCATTATGTATGGATGGTTATTTTTATGACATCTATTATCATTATCATGTTTTATTTCTGATGTTGTGGCTCTTGGCATGTTATATTATGCGTAATATATGTTCATGTATGTTAGGTGATATGTATGTTGTATGATGTTATCATAAAATATGTATGCATGTGATGGTTATTTCTATAACAATCATAACTGTCATGTTATTACTCATAGTGTTAGTTGACTAATATCTTAATGGTTAGTCTTTTCGTGTTTTGATCTAAAGATCATGCCTCCAAGAGAGTCCACTGAAGCGCGTATGCAACGCCTGATCAATGAAGGAATTGCTGCTGCTATGGCAGCAAATGCTAATGTTAACGCCAATGCGAACAACAACGTGGGATGCTCCCACAAAACTTTTATGGCTGGTCGACCCCAAGAATTCAGTGGTACGGAAGGACCAATAGGGCTTACTCGTTGGTTCGAGAAAATCGAATCTATTTTCAGGGTCAGTCGGGTCCGTGAAGAGGACAAAGTTAAGTTTCGCTAGTTGCACTCTCAAGGATAGTGCCTTGACATGGTGGAAAAATCTGGTTAGTAGTTTGGGAAGTGATGTAGCTTATGGTTTGGCCTGGAATGATTTTAAGGAAAGATTGATCACCCGCTATAGACCTCGGGGTGAGCTTAAGAAGCTAGAGGTTGAGCTCAAGAATTTGAAAATGCATGGCACCGAGTTAGATGCCTATGAACGAAGGTTTTTCGAGTTAACTTTGCTGTGTCCTAGGGTTTATGCGGATGAGGACCGCAAAATTGAGGCTTACATTGATGGTTTGTCCGAGAAGATTGAACCCGGGGTTGAGTCTAGTGAACCCCAGACTATTGAGGCGGCTATGTCTATGGCCCACAAACTTAATGACAAGGTGTTGAGAAGAAGCAAGACTACAGTTGTTGAAACTAGTGAGGAGGTTGTCAAGAAGGCTGATAATGTGAAACGAAAGTGGGATAACAACCGCAATCAAAACCAAAATCAGCAGAAGAAACAGGATACCTCAGGTGCTAACAACAGAAATCAGCGTGTGTGTCCTCGTTGCTATAAAGCTCATGATGGTTACTGCACAGTTACTTGTAAGAGGTGCTCTAAGCAAGGGCACATTGCTAAAGATTGTACAGTGCTTTTGCCGGGTTCTGCTACTCCCGCGGCTGGTGGTAATAATAATGTTGGTAATAGAGGTGGTAACGGTAACGGTAATGGGAAATCGAATAATGGAGGTAATCCAAGGGTTTGTTATGAGTGTGGGAAGCCGGGGCATTTCCGAGATGCTTGTCCCAACAAGAAGACTGCAGAGACTGCACGCGGCCGAGCG
This sequence comes from Rutidosis leptorrhynchoides, assembly GCF_046630445.1. NCBI lineage: Eukaryota > Viridiplantae > Streptophyta > Magnoliopsida > Asterales > Asteraceae > Rutidosis > Rutidosis leptorrhynchoides. The sequence continues at coordinate 32,551,769 of NC_092338.1, forward strand.
TTCAACATTAATGCTAAGGATGCGGAGGAAGATCCTAAGCTTGTTACTGGTACGTTCTCAGTCAACGATTTATCAGTTTATGTACTATTTGATTCAGGGGCTGATTTAAGTTTTGTGTCGAGTAAATTAAGTCCGAGAATCAAAATGCCGTTAACTCCCTTAGATAATACTTATGTTGTTGAAGTAGCTAATGGTAAAGAACTTACTGCTAAGACTGTACATCGTAAATGTAACATTAATCTGGGTGGTAGGGATTTTGAGATAGATTTGATACCGATTGAACTTGGTAGTTTTGATATTGTTATTGGTATGGATTGGTTGTCTGCGAACCGTGCTGAGATCGTGTGTTATGATAAGGCTATTCATATTACTGATGTGATTGGAGAGCCACTGATGGTCTTTGGAGATAAGAAATGCACACAGTTAAACCTTATTAGCTGTATGAAAGTTTGTAAACATCTCCGCAAAGGCTGTCATGCTATTCTTGCTCATGTTGTTGATCCTAGTAAGGAAGTAAAGAACGTTGATGACGTTCACATTGTTAGGGATTTTCCCGAGGTGTTTCCCGATGACTTACCTGGCCTTCCGCCGCAACGCGCGGTAGAATTTCAAATTGATCTTGTTCCCGGCGCTGCTCCTGTAGCACGTGCTCCTTATCGTCTTGCGCCTTCCGAACTTCAAGAATTGTCGAGTCAACTCCGTGAGTTGTTAGACAAAGGTTTTATTCGTCCTAGTTCATCCCCTTGGGGAGCTCCCGTTCTGTTTGTTAAGAAGAAAGATGGTTCTTTTCATTTATGCATTGATTATCGTGAATTGAATAAGCTCACTGTTAAAAATTGTTATCCTCTTTCGAGAATTGATGATCTGTTCGATCAGCTGCAGGGTTCTTCTGTTTATTCAAAAATTGATCTTCGTTATGGCTATCATCAGTTGCGTGTTAAAGAATCTGATGTTTCGAAAACTGCTTTTCGCACCCGTTACGGTCACTTTGAATTTCTTGTTATGCCGTTCGGATTGACAAATGCACCTGCTGTGTTCATGGACCTCATGAACCGTGTGTGTAGACCCTATCTGGACAAGTTCGTTATTGTTTTCATCGACGACATCCTTATCTATTCTAAGAGTGATGAAGAGCACGAAGAACACTTGAGGTTAGTGCTTGATTTGTTAAAGAAAGAAGAGTTGTACGCTAAGTTCTCTAAGTGTGCTTTTTGGTTAAGAGAAGTTCAGTTCCTTGGTCATATTGTTAATAAACAGGGAATACAAGTTGATCCTGCTAAAATTGAGGCGATTGAAAAGTGGGAAACCCCAAAAACTCCTACTCAGATTTGTCAGTTCTTAGGGTTGGCAGGTTACTATCGAAGGTTCATTCAGGATTTCTCTCGTATTGCGAAACCTCTAACTGCTTTAAGGCATAAGGGTAAGAAGTATGAGTGGAAGGATGAACAAGAGAATGCTTTTCAGATTTTGAAGAAGAAGTTGACTACCGCTCCGATTTTGTCACTACTGGAGGGTAATGACGATTTTGTTGTTTATTGTGATGCTTCGCGATAAGGCTATGGTTGCGTTTTAATGCAATGGAAGAAGGTTATTGCGTATGCGTCACGACAGTTGAAGATTCACGAAAAGAACTATACAACTCATGATTTAGAATTGGGGGCTGTTGTTTTTGTGCTTAAAATTTGGAGACACTATCTTTATGGTGTTAAGAGTACTGTGTACACCGATCACAAGAGTCTTCAACATATCCTCGATCAGAAACAGTTGAACATGAGACAACGAAGATGGATTGAGACGTTGAATGATTATAATTGTGACCTTTTGTATCACCCGGGTAAGGCCAATGTTGTGGCTGATGCATTGAGTCGTAAAGAAAGGACTAAACCTCGCAGGGTTAGGGCCTTGAATATGACAGTTAGATCAAACCTCGCAAGGCAGATTCTTAAGGCACAACAAGAAGCCTTAAAGGAGGAGAATTTCGTGAAGGAGAATGTAGAAAAGGTAGCTAAGAAGTTTGAAGTACGAGCTGATGGTACTAGGTATTTTGCGGGACGTCTTTAGGTTCTGAAATTTGGATGTCTTAGACAACTTGTTTTGGATGAGGCTCATAAGTCTAGATACTCTATTCATCCTGGTTCAGGAAAGATGTATCAGGATCTTAAGGAGCTGTATTGGTGGCATAATTTGAAAGGTGATGTGGCTACGTATGTGGCTAAGTGTTTGACCTGTGCTAAGGTCAAAGCTGAACATCAAAAACCGTCTGGACTTTTGGTGCAACCAGAAATTCCCGAGTGGAAGTGGGAAGGTATCACTATGGATTTTATTACTAAGTTACCAAGAGTTTTGGGTGGCTATGATGCGATTTGGGTGATTGTAGATCGACTCACTAAGTCGGCTCACTTTTTGTCGATTAGGGAAACAGATTCAATGGAGAAACTCACCCGTTTGTATTTGAAAGAGATTGTTTCTAGGCATGGTGTTCCCGTGTCCATTATTTTTGACCGAGACAGTCGATTTGTGTCGAGGTTTTGGCGATCTTTACAGGAAGCCTTGGGTACTAGGTTGGATATGAGCACCGCTTATCATCCTCAAACGGATGGTCAAAGTGAAAGGACCATTCAAACATTAGAAGATATGTTGCGAGAGTGCGTCATTGATTTTGGAAATGGGTGGGATAAATATTTGCCGCTAGCTGAGTTTTCTTATAACAACAGTTACCACGCAAGTATTAAAGCCGTACCGTTTGAAGCTTTGTACGGTAGGAAATGTAGGTCTCCTATTTGTTGGAATGAGGTTGGGGATGCTCAACTTACAGGTCCAGAGATTATTCACGAGACTACTGAGAAGATTGTACAAATTAAAGAAAGGTTGAGAACTGCTAGAAGTCTGCAAAAGAGTTATGCCGATAAGGGAAGGAAAGATGTTGAATTTCAAGTTAGTGATCGTGTTATGTTAAAAGTTTCACCTTGGAAGGGCGTAATTCATTTTGGTAAAAGGGGGAAGTTAAGTCCTCGCTTCGTAGGACCTTTTGAGATCATTGAAAGAGTTGGACCGGTGGCTTATCGTTTGAAATTTCCACAAGAACTCAGTGCTGTTCACGATGTTTTTCATATTTCGAATTTAAAGAAGTGCTTGGCTGAATTTGATCAGACTATTCCTTTGGAGGAACTTCAAGTTGATAAGTAATTGCATTTTATTGAGGAGCCTGTTGAAATCATGGACCGAGAGGTTAAGACTCTTAAACAGAGCAGAATTCCTATTGTTCGGGTCAGATGGAACGCTAGACGCGGTCCCGAGTTCACTTGGGAGCGTGAAGACCAGATGAAGCAGAAATACCCGCATTTGTTCTCAGATGCCGAGTCAACCCCTGCGCCTGCTTAAATTTCGGGACGAAATTTCCGTAACGGGAAGGTACTGTCACGACCCTACTTTTTCCGTTATCTTTTTCGTTAATTATTTAACGGCCGTTAACTGTTAGTGTGCCACGTCATTTCTATGACCTATATTATTATTTTTATAATATATATATATATATATATATATATATATATATATATATATATATATATATATATAAATATATATTAATAATTATGTGTTATGTGAATATTTGTATTCATATTTTAATTTATACGTTTCTACGTCTCGCGGATTTCCATCCGGCGAATCTTTTTGGTTTTCAAACCAACGGTCGAGTTTTTGGGACATTTAAATCCTAAATATTTTAAATATGATATTTTAAGATCATATTATTATATAGTGTATTTATATTTATTTTTCGTCGCGCGTTTGTTATCTTTCCGAATTTTTAATCGCGTAAGTGCGTTTTCGCGTTTTGGGACTCGATCGGGCTTTCGGGCCATCAGGAAATTATAATTTATCAAAATTGGCCCATCATGGGGCCCACCCCATCCATTTTCGGCCGAACCCCTAAGGGGGGGGGGGGGAGCCTTTCCTCCTTTCATATTTTTTTTACATTACACTTTATTTTCCCTAAAACCTAATTTCTAATTTTTGTGTTTTCTCCTCCCTTCTCCTTTTTTGGTCGCCAACCATCACCTACATCATCATCATCATCATCTCATAAAATTATTAATCTTTTCAAAGGGCTTTCAACACAATCGGATTCTACACAACGATCTCTACGCGTTCATACTTCTCGTTTCTCGATTAGGGTATAAACCCTAACCCTAGAATTTGCAATTTTTTATTTATTTACTGTATTTTGATGATTATTTAGTAGTATGATGTTTATGGATTATTGTAATGGTGTTTGTATGCATAGATGTACTCATAATCACATGTTTTCGGTTTGTTAAATTCTGGACAGCAGCTATTTCGTGTATTCTGGATTTGTGACTAAGATAAATGTTAAAATAAAGTATGTAAATGAGTTCCTCTCATCAAGACATTAATTTTAGACTCCAGATTCATGTCGTTTCGATTCCCGGAGCCCTAGTTATGATCAAATTACTATTTTGTTAAAATTGAAATGTGGATTGACATGAAACAGGTTTGGTCCGACTTTGTGACCTTCCTTGTGAAATGTCCCGTTCTTATTGATTAAAAACGTTCCATATTAATTGATTTCATTGCGAGGTTTTCACCTCTATATGAGACGTTTTTCAAAGACTGCATTCATTTTTAAAACAAACCATAACCTTTATTTCATAAATAAAGGTTTAAAAAGCTGTACGTAGATTATCAAATAATGATAATCTAAAATATCCTGTTTACACACGACCATTACATAATGGTTTACAATACGAATATGTTACATCGAAATCAGTTTCTTGAATGCAGTTTTTACACAATATCATACAAACATGGACTCCATATCTTGTCCTTATTTTAATATGCAACAGCGGAAGCTCTTAATATTCACCTGAGAATAAACATGCTTTAAACGTCAACAAAAATGTTGGTGAGTTATAGGTTTAACCTATATATATCAAATCGTAACAATAGACCACAAGATTTCATATTTCAATACACATCCCATACATAGAGATAAAAATCATTCATATGGTGAACACCTGGTAACCGACATTAACAAGATGCATATATAAGAATATCCCCATCATTCCGGGACACCCTTCGGATATGATATAAATTTCGAAGTACTAAAGCATCCGGTACTTTGGATGGGGTTTGTTAGGCCCAATAGATCTATCTTTAGGATTCGCGTCAATTAGGGTGTCTGTTCCCTAATTCTTAGATTACCAGACTTAATAAAAAAGGGCATATTTGATTTCGATAATTCAACCATAGAATGTAGTTTCACGTACTTGTGTCTATTTTGTAAATCATTTATAAAACCTGCATGTATTCTCATCCCAAAAATATTAGATTTTAAAAGTGGGACTATAACTCACTTTCACAGATTTTTACTTCGTCGGGAAGTAAGACTTGGCCACTGGTTGATTCACGAACCTATAACAATATATACATATATATCAAAGTATGTTCAAAATATATTTACAACACTTTTAATATATTTTGATGTTTTAAGTTTATTAAGTCAGCTGTCCTCGTTAGTAACCTACAACTAGTTGTCCACAGTTAGATATACAGAAATAAATCGATAAATATTATCTCGAATAAATCCACGACCCAGTGTATACGTATCTCAGTATTGATCACAACTCAAACTATACATATTTTGGAATCAACCTCAACCCTGTATAGCTAACTCCAACATTCACATATAGAGTGTCTATGGTTGTTCCGAAATATATATAGATGTGTCGATATGATAGGTCGAAACATTGTATACCTGTCTATGGTATCTCAAGATTACATAATATACAATACAAGTTGATTAAGTTATGGCTGGAATAGATTTGTTACCAATTTTCACGTAGCTAAAATGAGAAAAATTATCCAATCTTGTTTTACCCATAACTTCTTCATTTTAAATCCGTTTTGAGTGAATCAAATTGCTATGGTTTCATATTGAACTATATTTTATGAATCTAAACAGAAAAAGTATAGGTTTATAGTCGGAAAAGTAAGTTACAAGTCGTTTTTGTAAAGGTAGTCATTTCAGTCGAAAGAACGACGTCTAGATTACCATTTTAGAAAACATACTTCCACTTTGAGTTTAACCATAATTTTTGGATATAGTTTCATGTTCATAATAAAAATCATTTTCTCAGAATAACAACTTTTAAATCAAAGTTTATCATAGTTTTTAATTAACTAACCCAAAACAGCTCGCGGTGTTACTACGACGGCGTAAATCCGGTTTTACAGTGTTTTTCGTGTTTCCAGGTTTTAAATCATTAAGTTAGCATATCATATAGATATAGAACATGTGTTTAGTTAATTTTAAAAGTCAAGTTAGAAGGATTAACTTTTGTTTGCGAACAAGTTTAGAATTAACTAAACTATGTTCTAGTGATTACGAGTTTAAACCTTCGAATAAGATAGTTTTATATATATGAATCGAATGATGTTATGAACATCATTACTACCTCAAGTTTAGTAGGTAAACCTACTGGAAGTGACAAGAAATGATCTAACTTCAAAGGATCTTGGATGGCTTGAAAGTTCTTGAAGTAGGATCATGACACAAAAACAAGTTCAAGTAAGATTTTTACTCGAATTAAGATAGTTTATAGTTATAGAAATTGAATCAAAGTTTGAATATGAATATTACCTTGAATAAGAAAGATAACCTACTATATATAACAAAGGTTTCTTGATCTTAGATGATTACTTGGAATGGATTAGAAAGCTTGGAAGTAAATTAGTAAACTTGAAGGGATTTTTTGAAGTGTTCTTGAAGTGTTCTTCCTATGATGATTATAGCTTGATTCTTGAAGTGATTTTTGATGAAGATGATGATTAAATACTGGAAAAATACGTTCATAATAGTGTGTGTGTGTTGAGAGAGAATTAGAAAGAGAATTGGAAGTGAAATGGAGTGAATGATGAGTGGTAATTGGTGAGTGGTGAGTGGGGTTAAAAGGAGTTCTAGTTAGTTGACTAGCTCATGGTAGAAGTTAAAATTGATTAGTCATACATGACATAATCAAGAGTGGAATCCCATGCTAGTTTCTATTGGTATATACCCATAGTAAGTACGTTTTGAAGCTGTGTATAATACGGGTAAGAATACGACTAGAATTCTTGATGAAAGAAAAGAATGAGAAAGTAACTGTAACCATTTTCGTTAAGTATGAGTGTTTTGATATATGTCTTGAAGTCTTCCAAAAGTATTTTAATACATCTAAATACACTGCATGTATATACATTTTAACTGAGTCGTTAAGTCATCGTTAGTCGTTACATGTAAGTGTTGTTTTGAAACCTTTAAGTTAACGATCTCAATTAATGTTGTTAACCCATTGTTTATTATATCTAATGAGATGTTAAATTATTATATTATCATGATGTTATGATATATTAATATATCTTAATATGATATATATATACATTTAAATGTCGTTACAACGATAATCGTTACATATATGTCTCGTTTCGAAATCCTTAAGTTAGTAGTCTTGTTTATATGTATATAACTCATTGTTAATATACTTATGGAGATACTTACTTATCATAATCTCATGTTAACCATATGTATATCCATATATATATCGTCATGTCGTTTTTACAAGTTTTAACGTTCGTGAATCGCCGGTCAACTTGGGTGGTCAATTGTCTATATGAAACATATTTCAATTAATCAAGTCTTAATAAGTTTGATTGCTTAACATGTTGGAAACATTTAATCATGTAAATATCAATCTCAATTAATATATATAAACATGGAAAAGTTCGGGTCACTACAGTACCTACCCGTTAAATTAATTTCGTCCCGAAATTTTAAGCTGTTGAAGGTGTTGACGAATCTTCTGGAAATAGATGCGGGTATTTCTTCTTCATCTGATCTTCACACTCCCAGGTGAACTCGGGTCCTCTACGAGCATTCCATCGAACCTTAACAATTGGTATCTTGTTTTGCTTAAGTCTTTTAACCTCACGATCCATTATTTCGACGGGTTCTTCGATGAATTGGAGTTTTTCGTTGATTTGGATTTCATCTAACGGAATAGTGAGATCTTCTTTAGCAAAACATTTCTTCAAATTCGAGACGTGGAAAGTGTTATGTACAACCGCGAGTTGTTGAGGTAACTCAAGTCGGTAAGCTACTGGTCCGACACGATCAATAATCTTGAATGGTCCAATATACCTTGGATTTAATTTCCCTCGTTTACCAAATCGAACAACGCCTTTCCAAGGTGAAACTTTAAGCATGACCATCTCTCCAATTTCAAATTCTATATCTTTTCTTTTAATGTCAGCGTAGCTCTTTTGTCGACTTTGGGCGGTTTTCAACCGTTGTTGAATTTGGATGATCTTCTCGGTAGCTTCTTGTATAATCTCCGGACCCGTAATCTGTCTATCCCCCACTTCACTCCAACAAATCGGAGACCTGCACTTTCTACCATAAAGTACTTCAGACGGCACCTTCTCAATGCTTGAATGGTAGCTGTTGTTGTAGAAAAATTCTGCTAACGGTAGATGTCGATCCCAACTGTTTCCGAAATCAATAACACATGCTCGTAGCATGTCTTCAAGCGTTTGTATCGTCCTTTCGCTCTGCCCATCAGTTTGTGGATGATAGGCAGTACTCATGTCTAGACGAGTTCCTAATGCTTGCTGTAATGTCTGCCAGAATCTTGAAATAAATCTGCCATCCCTATCAGAGATAATAGAGATTGGTATTCCATGTCTGGAGACGACTTCCTTCAAATACAGTCGTGCTAACTTCTCCATCTTGTCATCTTCTCTTATTGGCAGGAAGTGTGCTGATTTGGTGAGACGATCAACTATTACCCAAATAGTATCAAAACCACTTGCAGTCCTTGGCAATTTAGTGATGAAATCCATGGTAATGTTTTCCCATTTCCATTCCGGGATTTCGAGTTGTTGAAGTAGACCTGATGGTTTCTGATGCTCAGCTTTGACCTTAGAACACGTCAAATATTCTCCTACGTATTTAGCAACATCGGCTTTCATACCTGGCCACCAAAAATGTTTCTTGAGATCCTTGTACATATTCCCCGTTCCAGGATGTATTGAGTATCTGGTTTTATGAGCTTCTCTAAGTACCATTTCTCTCATATCTCCAAATTTTGGTACCCAAATCCTTTCAGCCCTATACCGGGTTCCGTCTTCCCGAATATTAAGATGCTTCTCCGATCCTTTGGGTATTTCATCCTTTAAATTTCCCTCTTTTAAAACTCCTTGTTGCGCCTCCTTTATTTGAGTAGTAAGGTTATTATGAATCATTATATTCATAGATTTTACTCGAATGGGTTCTCTGTCCTTCCTGCTCAAGGCATCGGCTACCACATTTGCCTTCCCCGGGTGGTAACGAATTTCAAAGTCGTAATCATTCAACAATTCAATCCACCTACGCTTCCTCATATTCAGTTGTTTCTGATTAAATATGTGTTGAAGACTTTTGTGGTCGATATATATAATACTTTTGACCCCATATAAGTAGTGCCTCCAAGTCTTTAATGCAAAAACAACCGTGCCTAATTCCAAATCATGCGTCGTATAATTTTGTTCGTGAATCTTCAATTGTCTAGACGCATAAGCAATCACCTTCGTTCGTTGCATTAATACACAACTGAGACCTTGCTTTGATGCGTCACAATAAATCACAAAATCATCATTCCCTTCAGGCAATGACAATATAGGTGCCGTAGTTAGCTTTTTCTTCAATAACTGAAACGCTTTCTCTTGTTCATCATTCCATTCAAATTTCTTCCCTTTATGCGTTAATGCAGTCAAGGGTTTTGCTATTCTGGAAAAGTCTTGGATGAACCTTCTGTAGTAACCAGCTAGTCCTAAAAACTGGCGTATGTGTTTCGGAGTTTTTGGGGTTTCCCACTTTTCAACAGTTTCTATCTTTGCCGGATCCACCTTAATACCTTCTTTGTTTACTATGTGACCGAGGAATTGAACTTCTTCCAACCAAAATGCACACTTTGAAAACTTAGCGTACAATTCTTCCTTCCTCAATACTTCTAACACCTTTCTCAAATGTTCACAGTGTTCTTGGTCATTCTTTGAGTAAATAAGTATGTCATCAATGAAAACAATGACAAACTTGTCAAGGTATGGTCCACACACTCGGTTCATAAGGTCCATGAACACAGCTGGTGCATTAGTTAAACCAAACGGCATGACCATAAACTCGTAATGACCGTAACGTGTTCTGAAAGCAGTCTTTGGAATATCATCTTCTTTCACCCGCATTTGATGATACCCGGAACGTAAGTCAATCTTTGAATAAACAGACGAGCCTTGTAGTTGATCAAATAAGTCGTCGATTCTCGGTAGTGGGTAGCGGTTCTTGATGGTAAGTTTGTTCAACTCTCGGTAGTCGATACACAACCTGAATGTACCATCTTTCTTCTTGACAAACAAAATAGGAGCTCCCCACGGTGATGTGCTTGGTCGAATGAAACCACGCTCTAAAAGTTCTTGTAATTGGCTTTGCAGTTCTTTCATCTCGCTGGGTGCGAGTCTGTAAGGAGCACGAGCTATTGGTGCAGCTCCTGGTATAAGATCTATTTGAAATTCAACGGATCGATGTGGGGGTAATCCCGGTAATTCTTTCGGAAATACATCGGGAAATTCTTTTGCAATGGGAACATCATTGATGCTCTTTTCTTCAGTTTGTACTTTCTCGACGTGTGCTAGAACAGCATAGCAATCTTTTCTTATTAGTTTTTGTGCCTTCAAATTACTAATAAGATGTAGCTTCGTGTTGCCCTTTTCTCCGTACACCATTAAGGGTTTTCCTTTTTCTCGTATAATGCGAATTGCATTTTTGTAACAAACGATCTCTGCTTTCACTTCTTTCAACCAGTCCATACCGATTATCACATCAAAACTCCCTAACTCTACTGATATCAAGTCAATCTTAAATGTTTCGCTAACCAGTTTAATTTCTCGATTCCGACATATATTATCTGCTGAAATTAATTTACCATTTGCTAATTCGAGTAAAAATTTACTATCCAAAGGCGTCAATAGACAACTTAATTTAGCACAAAAATCTCTACTCATATAGCTTCTATCCGCACCCGAATCTAATAAAACGTAAGCAGATTTATTGTCAATAAGAAACGTACCCGTAACAAGCTCCGGGTCTTCCTGTGCCTCTGCCGCATTAATATTGAAAACTCTTCCGCGGCCTTGTCAATTCGTGTTCTCCTGGTTCGGGCAATTTCTAATAATGTGGCCCGGTTTTCCATATTTATAACAAACTACATTGGCATAACTTGCTCCGACACTGCTTGCTCCGCCATTACTCGTTCCGACACCATTTGTTCCTTTCGTTCTATTAACCCCTGGTCCGTAGACCTCACACTTCGCCGCGCTATGACCATTTCTTTTACACTTGTTGCAAAATTTGGTGCAGAACCCCGAGTGATACTTTTCACACCTTTGGTATAGCTGCTTCTGATTGTTGTTGTTGTTGCGGTTATTATTGTTGTTGGGATGATTGTTGTAGTTGCTGTTGTTGTTGTTGTTGTTGGGCCGTTTGTTGTAGTTGCGATTGATGTTGCGATTTTTGGGATAATTGTTGCGATTATTGTTGTAATTGCTGTTGTTGTATTGGTGATTCTTATCACCGTTTTTCTCCCACTTTCTTTTGACTTGCTTCACATTGGCCTCTTCAGCAGTCTGTTCTTTAATTCTTTCTTCAATCTGCTTCACTAGTTTGTGAGCCATTCTACATGTCTGTTGTATGGAGGTGGGCTCGTGTGAACTTATATCTTCTTGGATTCTTTCCGGTAATCCTTTCACAAACGCGTCGATCTTCTCTTCCTCATCTTCGAATGCTCCCGAACACAATAGGCATAATTCTGTGAATCGTCTTTCGTACGTGGTAATATCAAATCCTTGGGTTCGTAACCCTCTTAGTTCTGTCTTGAGCTTATTGACCTCGGTTCTGGGACGGTACTTCTCGTTCATCAAGTGCTTGAATGCTGACCACGGTAGTGCGTACGCATCGTCTTGTCCCACTTGCTCTAGATAGGTATTCCACCATGTTAACGCAGAACCTGTGAAGGTATGCGTAGCGTACTTCACTTTATCCTCTTCAGTACACTTACTTATGTCAAACACCAATTCGACCTTCTCGGTCCACCGTTTCAATCCAATCGGTCCTTCGGTTCCATCAAATTCCAAAGGTTTGCAGGCAGTGAATTCTTTGTAGGTGCATCCTACACGATTTCCTGTACTGCTAGATCCAAGGTTATTGTTGGTATGTAGCGCAGCCTGTACTGCGGCTATGTTTGAAGCTAGAAAAGTACGGAATTCCTCTTCATTCATATTCACGGTGTGTCGAGTAGTCGGTGCCATTTCCTTCAAAATAGTCAAATGGAACAAGTTAATCATACAGAATATTAAGAGTAGTTAATAGTATTTCGTAGCATAATATGAACTCATTTATAAAAGCTTTTTCTTCATATTAGCGTTTTATAAGTTTAAATTCGGGTAGTACCTACCCGTTAAGTTCATACTTAGTAGCTAATATACAATTCAACTACTACAATTCTATATGAAAAACTGATTATAATAATATTTCGCGTTCAAACTTTTATACAATATTTTACAAACTTACAATACCGCTTATTTTACATATAGCATGAAATATAGCACACAATAAATTTGATACAAGATGGTTGTGAAGATAATTCTAGCTAGTACACAAGTCATTCAGCAAAGGCAATAAAGACACGTAATTCATACGTCCAGAAACAAGTCATGCATTCTGGTTTTACTAGGATTACTTCCCATCCTTGGTCTTGTGGAACATAACCGTTATGGCCGTTGATATGACAGCGTGTTGTAACGTCGTCAAAGGGACGAGGGTTACGTAATGTCCAACAGTCCCTTAACAATCTAAAAACCTCATTTCTTACCCCAATTACCGACTCCGTCACTTGTGGGAACGTTTTGTTTAATTGTTGTAGCCCGATGTTCTTGTTCTCACTTTGGTGAGAAGCGAACATTACTAATCCGTAAGCATAACATGCTTCTTTATGTTGCATGTTAGCCGTTTTTTGTAAATCACGAAGTCCAATATTCGGATATATTGAGTCAAAATAATTTCTTAACCCATTGCGTAAAATAGCATTTGGGTTCCCCGCAATATATGCGTCAAAGTAAACACATCGTAACTTATGGATTTCCCAATGTGATATCCCCCATCTTTCGAACGAAAGCCTTTTATAAACCAAGGCATTCTTGGAACGTTCTTCGAATGTCTTACAAACTGATCTCGCCTTAAATAGTTGTGCCGAAGAATTCTGACCGACTCTAGACAAGATTTCATCAATCATGTCTCCGGGTAGGTCTCTTAAAATATTGGGTTGTCTATCCATTTTGTGTTTTTATACTGTAAAATAGACAAGAGTTAGATTCGTAAAAAAAAAAATACTTATTAATACAAGTAATTTTTACATATATCATAAAGCATAAGCACACTATATTACATATATTACACCACACGAATACAACTATCTTATTCCGGCTCGCTTGTTTCTTCTTCTTCGGTTTTGGTTCGTTTTGCCAAGTTTCTAGGGATATATGATGTTCCCCTAATACGAGCCGTCGTTTTCCACATTGGTTTAGAAAAACCTGGTGGTTTAGAGGTTCCCGGGTTATTGTTACAACTTAAGGACTTCGGGGGTTGACGATACATATAAAGTTCATCGGGGTTGGAATTAGATTTCTCTATTTTTATGCCCTTTCCCTTATTATTTTCTTTTGCCTTTTTAAATTCAGTTGGGGTAATTTCTATAACATCATCGGAATTCTCGTCGAAATCCGATTCATCGGAGAATTGGTAATCCTCCCAATATTTTGCTTCCTTAGCGGAAACACCATTGACCATAATTAACCTTGGTTGGTTGGTTGAGGATTTTCTTTTACTTAACCGTTTTATTATTTCCCCCACCGGTTCTATTTCTTCAACCGGTTCCGATTCTTCTTCCGGTTCCGACTCTTCTTCTGGTTCCTCTTCGGGAACTTGTGAATCAGTCCACGAATCATTCCAATTTACATTTGACTCTTCATTATTATTAGGTGAGTCAATGGGACTTGTTCTAGAGGTAGACATCTATCACATAATATCAAACACGTTAAGAGATTAATATATCACATAATATTCACATGTTAAAAATATATAGTTTCCAACAAAATTTGTTAAGCAATCATTTTTCAAGTAAACACGGTCGAAGTCCAGACTCACTAATGCATCCTAACAAACTAGATAAGACACACTAATGCAAAATTCTGGTTCTCTAAGACCAACGCTCGGATACCAACTGAAATGTCCCGTTCTTATTGATTAAAAACGTTCCATATTAATTGATTTCGTTGCGAGGTTTTGACCTCTATATGAGACGTTTTTCAAAGACTGTATTCATTTTTAAAACAAACCATAACCTTTATTTCATAAATAAAGGTTTAAAAAGCTTTACGTAGATTATCAAATAATGATAATCTAAAATATCCTGTTTACACACGACCATTACATAATGGTTTACAATACGAATATGTTACATCGAAATCAGTTTCTTGAATGCAGTTTTTACACAATATCATACAAACATGGACTCCAAATCTTGTCCTTATTTTAGTATGCAACAGCGGAAGCTCTTAATATTCACCTGAGAATAAACATGCTTTAAACGTCAACAAAAATGTTGGTGAGTTATAGGTTTAACCTATATATATCAAATCGTAACAATAGACCACAAGATTTCATATTTCAATACACATCCCATACATAGAGATAAAAATCATTCATATGGTGAACACCTGGTAACCGACATTAACAAGATGCATATATAAGAATATCCCCATCATTCCGGGACACCCTTCGGATATGATATAAATTTCGAAGTACTAAAGCATCCGGTACTTTGGATGGGGTTTGTTAGGCCCAATAGATTTATCTTTAGGATTCGCGTCAATTAGGGTGTCTGTTCCCTAATTCTTAGATTACCAGACTTAATAAAAAGGGGCATATTCGATTTCGATAATTCAACCATAGAATGTAGTTTCACGTACTTGTGTCTATTTTGTAAATCATTTATAAAACCTGCATGTATTCTCATCCCAAAAATATTAGATTTTAAAAGTGGGACTATAACTCACTTTCACAGATTTTTACTTCATCGGGAAGTAAGACTTGGCCACTGGTTGATTCACGAACCTATAACAATATATACATATATATCAAAGTATGTTCAAAATATATTTACAACACTTTTAATATATTTTGATGTTTTAAGTTTATTAAGTCAGCTGTCCTCGTTAGTAACCTACAACTAGATGTCCACAGTTAGATATACAGAAATAAATCGATAAATATTATCTCGAATCAATCCACGACCCAGTGTATACGTATCTCAGTATTGATCACAACTCAAACTATACATATTTTGGAATCAACCTCAACCCTGTATAGCTAACTCCAACATTCACATATAGAGTGTCTATGGTTGTTCCGAAATATATATAGATGTGTCGACATGATAGGTCGAAACATTGTATACGTGTCTATGGTATCTCAAGATTACATAATATACAATACAAGTTGATTAAGTTATGGCTGGAATAGATTTGTTACCAATTTTCACGTAGCTAAAATGAGAAAAATTATCCAATCTTGTTTTACCCATAACTTCTTCATTTTAAATCCGTTTTGAGTGAATCAAATTGCTATGGTTTCATATTGAACCCTATTTTATGAATCTAAACAGAAAAAGTATAGGTTTATAGTCGAAAAAATAAGTTACAAGTCGTTTTTGTAAAGGTAGTCATTTCAGTCGAAAGAACGACGTCTAGATGACCATTTTAGAAAAAATACTTCCACTTTGAGTTTAACCATAATTTTTGGATATAGTTTCATGTTCATAATAAAAATCATTTTCTCAGAATAACAACTTTTAAATCAAAGTTTATCATAGTTTTTAATTAACTAACCCAAAACAGCCCGCGGTGTTACTACGACGGCGTAAATCCGGTTTTACGGTGTTTTTCGTGTTTCCAGGTTTTAAATCATTAAGTTAGCATATCATATAGATATAGAACATGTGTTTAGTTAATTTTAAAAGTCAAGTTAGAAGGATTAACTTTTGTTTGCGAACAAGTTTAGAATTAACTAAACTATGTTCTAGTGATTACGAGTTTAAACCTTCGAATAAGATAGTTTTATATATATGAATCGAATGATGTTATGAACATCATTACTACCTCAAGTTTAGTAGGTAAACCTACTGGAAGTGACAAGAAATGATCTAGCTTCAAAGGATCTTGGATGGCTTGAAAGTTCTTGAAGTAGGATCATGACACAAAAACAAGTTCAAGTAAGATTTTTACTCGAATTAAGATAGTTTATAGTTATAGAAATTGAATCAAAGTTTGAATATGAATATTACCTTGAATAAGAAAGATAACCTACTGTATATAACAAAGGTTTCTTGATCTTAGATGATTACTTGGAATGGATTAGAAAGCTTGGAAGTAAATTAGTAAACTTGAAGGGATTTTTTGAAGTGTTCTTGAAGTGTTCTTCCTATGATGATTATAGCTTGATTCTTGAAGTGATTTTTGATGAAGATGATGATTAACTACTGGAAAAATACGTTCATAATAGTGTGTGTGTGTGTTGAGAGAGAATTAGAAAGAGAATTGGAAGTGAAATGGAGTGAATGATGAGTGGTAATTGGTGAGTGGTGAGTGGGGTTAAAAGGAGTTCTAGTTAGTTGACTAGCTCATGGTAGAAGTTAAAATTGATTAGTCATACATGACATAATCAAGAGTGGAATCCCATGCTAGTTCCTATTGGTATATACCCATAGTAAGTACGTTTTGAAGCTGTGTATAATACGGGTAAGAATACGACTAGAATTCTTGATGAAAGAAAAGAATGAGAAAGTAACTGTAACCATTTTCGTTAAGTATGAGTGTTTTGATATATGTCTTGAAGTCTTCCAAAAGTATTTTAATACATCTAAATACACTGCATGTATATACATTTTAACTGAGTCGTTAAGTCATCGTTAGTCGTTACATGTAAGTGTTGTTTTGAAACCTTTAAGTTAACGATCTCAATTAATGTTGTTAACCCATTGTTTATTATATCTAATGAGATGTTAAATTATTATATTATCATGATGTTATGATATATTAATATATCTTAATATGATATATATACATTTAAATGTCGTTACAACGATAATCGTTACATATATGTCTCGTTTCGAAATCCTTAAGTTAGTAGTCTTGTTTATATGTATATAACTCATTGTTAATATACTTATGGAGATACTTACTTATCATAATCTCATGTTAACCATATGTATATCCATATATATATCGACATGTCATTTTTACAAGTTTTAACGTTCTTGAATCGCCGGTCAACTTGGGTGGTCAATTGTCTATATGAAACATATTTCAATTAATCAAGTCTTAACAAGTTTGATTGCTTAACATGTTGGAAACATTTAATCATGTAAATATCAATCTCAATTAATATATATAAACATGGAAAAGTTCGGGTCACTACACCTTGGTGTCTTTAGGGTGTGTTAGTGTGTTAGGACTGATGGTGGGACGAACTTTCATGTTCGGGTCACCTAAATCCGAGCCACGGTTCACCCGGTACGACTAAAACACGATTTTGAGTAAATTGAAAGTCCAAGTGGTGTCATGGCTGATTACCACGACTTGTGGACTGTTCTTGGTGAGTTCTTGAGTGCACCACTGTGTCGGGTGGTTTGAATAGGCGGAGATGCATATAAGGCTCGCCAGAAATCGACACCCAGGGCTCAAGATACGACCCGATGAACTTTTGAATTAAAACTTATGATTAATTCTAAAACTTATGATAAAAATAATGAAACTCATTATTAATTAATTACTTATGATAAAAGAAGTAATTATTATTATTTAAGAATTATGATATAAATATTTATTATATCACTTGATTATTATTTATGATTTAATTAACATTTTAATTTAACTTATGATTAATAATACTTTTATTATTAATGGAATATACTTATGATAAGTATTAAAATTATTTTATGAGAATATTATTATAAGACTTATAATGAAGATTAAATAATTATTTAATTATTATAAGACTTAATTATTATTTAATTAGGATTTAATTATTAAATACTTATGATTTAATAATTATATTTAGAAACTTATGATATGATTAATAATTCATTATTAATTAATAATACTTATGATATGATTTAAAATTTATTATTAATTAATAATATTTATATTATGACTAATATTTAATTAATTAATTAAATACTTATGTTATATTAATTATATCATTTCAACTTATATTAACTTTAATAATTCATTTTATTTAATTAAACTTATGTTATGACATAATTGTACACTTTTAACTTTAATAAACATTATAACTTATGTTATTATTATAACTTACACTTTTCAAATTAACGTTGACTATGTTTGACCAAGGTTGACTTTTGAGTTGACTTTCGGTTGACTTTGACTTTCAGTTGACTTTCTAAATAAGGAAACTTTCCTAAAAACTTTCTAAAAATAGAACTTTCTAAATTTGGAAACTTTCCAAAAATAGAAACTTTCCAAAAATAGAAACTTTCCAAAAATGAAAACCTGCTAAAAATAGAAACTTTCTAAAAATAGAAAGTATGTGTCCGTACGCTGTTCCAGTCAAACCGATGCTTGCCGAGTATTGTTCTATGTCTACTTGCAACATGTACAATAGCTATCATACTAAGACTTGACCTAAGTTAGTTATTTATATCGACCTGCTTTATTTATAGGTCGGCGTTGTGATCGTTCCTGATCACTTTATTCTATTTGCTGTTCGCTTGTTTGTGTGGTTTCTTCAGTTGCTTTTAAGGTGAGTTATAGTCCCGTTTTTACATACTTTTCAAAGTATATTTTTGGGATGTGATTTCATGCATTTTATTTACGTTTAGACACAAGTGACAATTAAATTTAAATTATTCATTGTGAGTTGGACAAAAATATTCCCTAGTCTGGTAACTGTAATCATTGGTTTCTACCGGTGAACGCGAATCCTACGGATAGATCTATCGGGTTTGACAACCCCATTTCGAGCTAGTCGCGCTAGCAAATTTATAATCGAATGTTTAGTACTTCGTAATTTGTTGTAGATACACTGTCCAAGTGTATATTTTTATTGTGTTTAACAAGGGTAAATAAAGGGTTAAGTGGTTACCAGGTGGCTCATTGATAATGGAATAATGTTTAATGTTTTCTAACATTTTTAAATCTTGTGGTCTAAAGTTTATTTGTTTATTTAAACCTATAATTCACTCAACCTTTGTGTTGACAGTTTACTTGCATGTTTTCACAGGTACTTGAGTTTTGTGATGCTTCCGCTGTGTTTAGAAGAGTCTGCATACATTTGAGCAGATTTTATGAAACATTTTATGAAACTTAAGCTTGCATTCTATTTTTGAATAATTTAAACTTGTGGGTTTGTTGGCAAGGTTTTGTGTCAACTTTTGGTTTATTACTATGGTTGGTTGTTTAAAACTACATATTATGGTTTGTTTCTTTTTTGGGAAACTTTTGAGATAAAAGAATGCAATTTTGTTTATTTAATTCATTTAAGTTCGATCAAGCTGTGGGACCAACTGACGGAACCGTTAAGTGTTTTGACGGGGTCGTCACAAATAGTCTTGGTTTACACCGTTAGTTATTTGAAAAGCTTTGATTATGTGGTCAAGAAATGTGAAAGAAATCCTAGGTTGCAGCTAGTTTATGATCTCTTTGGCTGAAAACAAGACACATGTTTACTTTAACCTCTATTTAAACCAACACATCCTTCATCAATTTGATCACACGAAAACTATAAGCTCTCTCTCTCTCTCTCTCTCTCTCTCTCTCTCTCTCTCTCTCTCTCTCTCTCTCTCTAGGTATAGAAAGAATGGAACCTTCATCTTTGCAGGAGGTTGAAATAACATATTTCAATGTACCTACAACACTATCATACCATGAGAGATCAGTAAATAGACCTTCTGGCTGTAGCACTAATGGTTTATCTCTGACATGGAATGACTTGTGGGTTAAAGTGCCCGATGACAAAATGGGCAAGACCCGGTCCATACTTCAAGGTGTTACGGGTTACGCCAGACCGGGAGAGATGTTAGCTATCATGGGTCCTTCTGGTTCTGGCAAATCCACACTCCTTGATGCCTTGGCAGGTATATAGCAATAGCAATTATGTTCAAAGAAAGAGTTCATATATATAATAATTAATGTGACTCGCTAAATTTTGACAATTATTATATATTTAATGTTTACATGCAGGGCGACTACACTCTAAGACTAGGCAAAGTGGTGATATTTTAGTTAATGGAATCAAGAAAACTCTAGCATATGGAACATCGGTAATTAATTAAGCACTATAATTAATAAAATAGTAAATGGGTAAACGGATATCCACAGCTTAACCGGATTGCTCCGTGACCATTTTCTACCCTTTTTCTGACTAGATACACAGATACGATTTTGTAATGTACTAAGAGATATACTTTTTAGTATATTGGTCACATTTTGTAGTTTAAGTAAAAATTATATGTATGTGCAGGCTTATGTGACTCAAGATGAGACACTCATAACAACGCTTACTGTCCGTGAAAGTGTCTACTATTCAGCACAACTCCAACTACAAGACTCCATGTCGGAAGCCGAAAAGAAAGAGAGAGCTGATATGACTATAAGAGAAATGGGCCTTCAAGATGCCATGGACACTAGAATCGGAGGGTGGGGAGTTAAGGGCCTTAGTGGAGGCCAAAAGAGACGAGTTAGCATATGTATCGAGATCCTAACTCGTCCTAAACTTCTATTCCTTGACGAACCAACAAGCGGCCTTGATAGTGCCGCTTCATGCTACGTGATGAGTAGAATCGCGAAACTTGATCAGCATGAAGGAAGGACCATTATTGCGTCCATTCATCAACCTTGCAACGAAGTATTTGGTCTCTTTCATAATCTTTGCCTTCTTTCTTCGGGAAGAACCGTTTATTTCGGTAAAACCAGCTTTGCGAATGAAGTATGTGAGCCTTAATTAATTCGACATTTTTTTATCAGTTCATGTAAATTTCATTATATTAACAAAAGTTGAATCGTTGCAGTTATTCGCTTTGAATGGCTTCCCTTGTCCCAGTTTCCATAATCCATCTGATCACTTTCTTAGAACAATAAATAAGGATTTTCATCATGAGGTAATTCTTTACCATAATCCATCTGTTGTTAGCTACGGCACACAGGGTTAGCGTGTCCCTGCCAACTTACACGTTTTGATCCGAAAATAGGATATATTTAGGATGTATAAAGTATTTGTACTAGTTATTATTTATATTGCATGAATAGATGATCATTGTTGAAATAATCATTAGCAGGATATCGAACAAGGTTCAACTAGAAGGACAAGTCCCGAGGAAGTGATTAAGAAGTTAATAGATTCATACAAGTCATCTACTACTTACCAAGAAGTTAAAAGTACAGTAGGGGAAATATACAAGAAGGTGAGCTAAAAAAATTACTGTAAATAGATGCAAAACTTTATTTGTTATATTTATGAGTGTGGTAACTAATGCCGATTCCAGGATCAGAATTCAATAGGGTCAAGAATTTTTTTGCAGTATTAATTATATTTGAATGTTATTTTAGTGTTTTTTTACCTTAAAAAAAAACTATAAATTCGAAAAATATATATGGTTCGAGTAGTTAAATTTAGTGGAGTCCTATATAAGTTAAATAAAAACTATAAATTTTAAAAAATATATGGTGCTTGCAATTAAATTCAGTGGTATTCTATACAATTTAAAGAGTATTTTGTATATAAAAATTTCAAACTAACGGTGTTCCGTAATTCCATAGACTGTAAGCTAGACTCGCCTGGTAACAACTATAGTTTGAAGTTTGAACAAAGGCGTCTCCATACCTGTTAGCTATTTTACAAACCACTAGCTTACAAAATTAGTTTATATGTATTGAGATATTCAATGTTTATAAGGGCTTTTTTTTTTGTATGGAACATGGATTCTAAATTATTGAGACGGCCATGAGTATGAATAATTTCTTGGTATTTCTCAGGGAGATGGAACGCATGATATAAAGAGAAGCCATGCTAGTTTTTCGACTCAATGCCTTGTACTCACAAAGCGGTCTTTCGTCAACATGCACCGTGATCTTGGTTATTACTGGCTGCGTCTCGCAATCTATTTAGCATTGTCCTTGGGTCTTGGAACACTCTTCTTCGACGTAGGCTCAAGTGACAGCTCAATTGAGGTAATGTGTACATTCATATGATCTGATCTATGTGATTCAGTTCATCCAAAACTGAGCTAATTATAATTAATATATGTATATGTATATGTATATGTATATGTATATGTATATGTATATGTATATGTATATGTATATGTATATGTATATGTATATGTATATGTATATGTGTATGTATGGATATATACTTGCAGGCTAGAAGTTCAATGTTGATGTTCGTGGTTTCATTCTTAACATTCATGACAATTGGTGGGTTCCCCTCATTTGTGGAGGACATGAAGGTATTCGAACGTGAAAGATTAAACGGACATTACTCAATCGGAGCTTTCGTGATCTCCAACACGTTATCTTCAACGCCATACTTGTTACTAGTATCCGTGATTCCAGGAGCATTAGCATATTACCTAACCGGACTACGCGAAGGATATGATCACTTTGTGTATTACTCATTGATACTGTTTGCGTCTATGTTGCTAGTTGAGAGCTTAATGATGATCGTTGCAAGCGTTGTTCCGAATTACTTAATGGGAATCATAATCGGTGCAGGGATCCAAGCCTTCATGGTTTTAGGTGGCGGATTCTTTCGATTGCCACATGATTTACCACGCATATTTTGGAAGTACCCGATGTATTACGTCGGATTTCATAAGTATGCGTATCAAGGGCTGTTTAAGAATGAGTTTGAAGGAGTAGTGTATGTTTACAGCGAAGCAGGGGTGCGAAAAATGGTGGATGGAGGGTATATTTTAAGAGAGAAATGGCAAGTTGAAATGGGTTACTCAAAGTGGATTGATTTGGTGATTATTTTAGAGATGGTTGTGATTTCTAGAGCTTTGTTTTGGGTTATAATTATGATTGTGGAGAAGGTTAAATCTGGTTTCTGGGGTTTAAATTTTGCTGTTCCAAAGAAGGAAAAGGCTCATGGTTTGATAAATCCACTTGCATCACCTTCAGATCAAGTACTTATACTTCCTTAATTAGGCGAATCTAGTAGTTTTATATATGAACAGTTGTACTTCAGTTAAATAAACGTCTAACTGTATCAAAATATATCAATCTATGGTCATTTTATTGCATGTATTCAGTTTTATTGACTTATATTGGATTGGATGTGTCAAAATTTTAAATTTTACCATTATTGTTTGTGAACAAGAATATGGTCAGCCGCGCTTTGCAGCGGCGGACGATTTAAACGTTATCTGCAAACTCTAAACATTAATAAAGCATCGAGATAGTTAATGCTTACATACGAAAGCATAAATACATAGTATTTTACAAATTGGTTTAGAAGCGTTATAAACTTTTTCCGTACAGGTAAATGATATGTTATTGAAGAGCAGATTTATAGCATATCTATTATCTAGGAAAAACTGTATGCTCTTTTGTGTTCCGCACACTAGCTTACTTCTTTTTTTCCCTGAGTTCTATAGCAGTGATAAATTGAAGTTGGTTAATGTAAAGCATGTCTTGATTATTTAGACATCAGTTATTTGTTATGTGCGCTTTTTACCTGGTTGAAGTTGTAGTTGACGTTTGGTTGTTAAGTTGTCTTCTGAGGTCGTGCATATTCTTGCAAAACCACTAAACCACTGCAAACAAATCCTACCCAGTTAAGCAAAACAATTTTAAATTTAAAAACAGATACTATATCAGTCGGTCTTGATCAAGTCACTACACAAAAACAGTTGACAGTCGATAGGATGTTCAACTATGATTTAACCTTAAGATTAAAACTTAACAGGGATGCGTTGAACCATTAAAAAGCGAAACAAACACCAACCATAACCACAAACTTACTTATGACACAACTAATAGATTGTTCAATGTTGAATTAATGCATAAGGGCAAAAACATGATAAATATCTGGCTTTACGAAAATTGACAACCCACATAGCATTAAGCGAAAGAAAATGAAACCATCAAAATGCATCAGTAAACATAATCAGTTGCAACTTGAAAATTTTTCATAAAGAGCTTCAAAAATCATTTTAAGTCGTTATGTTCAATACAATATGAAAGACCGATATATGTAATTTATGGGCCTCAAAGGTATAATAGAAGTTATTGTCACAAATTTTCAAGCTTTAATAAGTTAATATAGGCGTGGGAGATTATATTTAAAGTTCCCTATTAATTTTGAGTGTATGTTAATGTCCAAATATTAAAGGACTTAAAATCAGATATGCATGCACAAACTATTCCTAAAAAGGAAAAATGTGGCAGTAGGCAAAATGTTAAGTAATGTATAACTTTTATAGTACCTGTAGGTTGTGTGTTTTCTACTTGCCATTAAACTACAACAGCCTAATATAACATGCTAATGCATGTTTAACTTATAATACCACAACATAAACACATGCTACAAACCCCAAAACTGACCCTCAAACATTTGCACGTATGAGCAAATTTTCATGTATACTTAATAACATGAAACATAGAATAAGTCTACTTAAAAACACAAAACAAATATTTTAAACAACATTAAAGAGAAAATAGACTAATAAACTTAGAAACTTACCAAAAAAAAATGTACAACGTGTAAGACCTAAAATCATTGATGAACAATACATAAGTAACAAAAACATTGAATGAACATATGTAAAAACGAAAACAGTAAACGAAATTATGTAACATGACAAAAAATAAAAGAAGAAGAAAACATTACCTACGAATTATAGTCAAAGTAGCGATGAATACAAACTACCTGAAACAAAAAGGATGACCATTAAATGATGATCGAAACGCTAAAAGCTTGAAAACAAACAAAATAAATGAATCAAAATAAAAAACTGTTTTAACAACATGCAAACAATCAAAAAAAGAAACGCTAAAAATATAAATTACCTGAACTTGTAACAACTACGATTGCGAAAACAGAATTCAGCTGAAGAAGAAAACAATGAAGAGAATAAAAAACAGTTAACAAAGATGTGGAGTTTAAATGAAGACAAATAGTTTACAGTTAAAAAAACATCAGCTTGACGAGAAGACGACGATGGAAGATTCTTTTCGTTTCTAAATCTGCTTCTAATTACGATTTGGAAAAAAAGTGAACTAAATAAAACCCATTATTAGGGTGCCAACGTAATACGAAAAAGAAATTAAAATGCAAAACAAATGGATAAAACAATAGTATCACAACTAAATACATTACCCTAAAGAAGAGAAAAAAGCAATGGAAAATTTGAAATGAAAATGTAACTTTGCACACAACCTGAAAAAACGAAAGGAAAAAAAAACATTAGCAGTAGTAAACACACATTAACCTCAATAACTTGAGCAATAACAAACATTCAATCTATGCATATGAAAATCTTTAATAATACAACAATAATAAACTTAAAGGAAATAGTAGATAGCAACAACATCTCTATGCATGTGTCATGTTTCATTTAAATTTTTGTCCTTGCACCCATTATATATCATATTCTACTTATTTCCCTAAAATCTCAGCTGAACATATATTTCAAAGTTATTAAGCAAAGTTATTGAGTAGATAAAACTCAGAATTCAGTAACATCATCATTTATATATAAGAAAAGTTGCCTGAGTGTGATAACCCGAAAAATTTTCGATTAAATTTAAACTAAACTTTGACTGTTTCCAATAATTTACGAATAACCGGTTATAAAAAGATATGTAAATATATATGTGTGTGTGTATATACATCATATACAATCATTATTATTATCAGTATTATAATTATTATTATTATTATTATTAATTATCATTATCATTAATATAATTACTAATATATTATTAATATTATTAGTATTAATATTTAACATCTATTAAAATAATGAAATATCATTATTATTATTATTATTATTATTATTATTATTATTATTATTATTATTAATACTATTATTACTATTATTATTAATATGATTGTTATTATTAATATAATTATAATTATTATTAATTTGTATTATTATTAATATAATTATTAATTATTAAGCTTAATTAAATAAAATACCTAAATTAGGTAAGAGCACTATATTTTTTTTATGAATTAGCATTATTTTACGATCTGCTTTTTATATATTTTATAAAAAAAAATTAGGTATTCAGCTTGCTTTTATTTTTTTATTTTTTTTATCGTGATCTTCCTCATCAATCCATTATCATTAAACAAATAATTAAGGTTCCTATGTTACACATTCGATTAACATTATCATTACCATTTATATATCTAGTGGTAGATTGCTGCAAATGAAAAATCAAAACAGAAAAATAAATCAAAGAAAAAAAAAGCCGTCGGTCTCTGTTTCATTATTTTTTTTTCAAAACTTGAAATCAAATGAAATTTCAAAATGTAATAACGCAGTTGTGTTAGGAATCCTTTGAGCAAACTATCTGCAAAGTTTCAGTTCTTAATTCTTCAAAACAAGTTCAAATTTCAGAGTCAAAGTTTCAATTCAAAAAGTCAACGATTTGTTTTTGGTAAAATTCGAGTTTTCTGTTATGTTTTAAGTTAAATTAACAATCCAGAAAGTTTCTAGGAATGATTTGCTAACTATATTGTGTAGAAATCAGTAGCTAATACAGCTTTAAATTCGAAAACAAATATTGAGTTCGTTTTCTTCAAAACGAGCTGTAATAATTTTTTTTATTTTTTTTTCTCCTTTTCTTTCTATAAATCAATGCAATCCACCAACGTTTGTTAATCCGTTTCTCTGTAATTCCTAAAACCAAAAAAAAAAATTTATTCGATGTTATAAATTGTGCTCCTGGTCGACGGATTAATTAAGAAGGAGAAGATAACAGATAGATATATAGATTATATAATTAATCAGGGAATATAAAACAGAAATGAGCGAGCACATGGATGGTTTGGGTGTGTGTTGAGTAAGCGAGAGGTATCGGGTTCGAGCCCGGTCTCGGGCATTTTTTTAGAAAAGGCTTTAATAAGGTAGTTTCTCATTTATTTATTTATTATTATTATTATTATTATTATTATTATTATTATTATTATTATTATTATTATTATTATTATTATTATTATTATTATTATTATTATTATTATTATTATTATTATTATTATTATTATTATTAATATTATTATTATCATTAAAATTATTGATATTATTATTATTACTAATATTATTAACATTAATATTAAAAACATGGTTATAATTAAAAGTATCATTTTATCTTATCATTTTTATCAAAATTACCATCTTTATTGAAATTATTTTTATTACTATCATTATTATCATTCTTATTATTAAAGGTATTAAAATTATTATTTGTATTAAATTATCACTTTTAATAAGATTTCTTTTACTATTAAAACTATCATTATAATTATCATTAATAGAATCATTAATATTATTATCATTATTATTGATATTAATATTATCATTATTATTATTATTATTTTTATCATTACCAATATTATTTTAGTATTATTATAATTTCTATTTTAACAAACAAATGATACATATATAAATCTATTTACACATAACATAATAAAATTTATATTTTTATCTATTTAGAATATATAAAATAAAAATAAGAAACTTACAAGTTGTTAATATAAAAATGACATAACTAATATATATATATATATATATATATATATATATATAAAATTATTCGATTACGAGTATATGTGTTAATATATATACTTGATATAGGTTCGTGAATCCGAGGTCAACTCTGTACTTGTTCAGTGCCATCCTATGCATATTTACTACAAACTATCGTATCGTATCGTTATATATATATATATATATATATATATATATATATATATATATATATATATATATATATATATATATATATATATATATATATATATATATATATATATATGTTCAGGGCCATCCTATGCATATTTACTACAAACTATCGTATCGTATCGTGAGTTTTCATAGCTCCCTTTTTATATATATTTTTGGGCTGAGAATACATGCGCAACTTTTATAACTGTTTTACACGTTAGACACAAGTACTCAAACTTTTATGCTATATACGTGCTTTGTCATGCTAAATCCCCACCATAGTATTGTTAATTGCTGAGGTATAAGATGCAAACTTAGTTATTGTGAGTAGCGCTACTGAGAGTGACGTCTCTAACTATTTGACTGATGGTCTTTGGTTACATAATAATGATTCAACTGACACTGACTGTTCAAGGTGTCGCGGGGTAAACTTTTGTCTAGTAGCGATATTACAAACTGCAGTAACTCTTTTTAGATTGATATAATTGGTATCAATCAACTTTAAACTGAAATCTTGTGGTCTAATGCTATACTGAACTATTGATTTATGATAAACCTATGAACTCGCTCAACTTCGTGTTGACTTTTTAAGCATGTTTATTCTCAGGTACTTAAATATTGCTTCCGCTGTATATCTACTGCTTTGATGATGATTGCTTGCTATGCTTGGAGTCTTCATTACATATCATATCAATTAAAGACATTTAATACTCTAAATACAATGTAATCTATTTATCTTCCGCTGCAAAACTCAATAAAATGTCTCATATAGAGTCATTCTCGTTTATACAACTGTGATTTGATATAATTAGTCACAAATACCCCAGGCCCTTTTTGGGGGTGTGACAGTCTGGTATCAGAGCAGTATTGTTGTAGAGAACCAGGATTGCATTTTGTGACGACCCGAAAATTTCCAACCAAATTTAAACTCAATCTTTATATGATTTTAACAGGATAAGCAAAGCCTATTAAACTGAGTCTCAAAATTTTGAACTGTTTCATATATTCAATTGACCTTCGACCACTCCCGACGATTCACGAAAAATTGTTGTAAATAAAATATGTTATTATATATATTACATAATTGTTAGAAATGACATATGTAATATTAATGTATTAAATTTAATTACAAGTTTAAATATAGTGTTATATCAATATTATTATTATCACTCTCATTATAATTATTAATATTAATATTATTATTATTATTTGTATTATTAATATTATAATATATATATATATATATATATATATATATAAATTGAAACCTGTAACTTGTTATTACTAGTATTATTATTAAGTATTATCATTAAGAATCATTATCATTATTAAAAATTATCATTTTTATTATTTTCATTTATATTGGTATCACTAATATTATCATTATCATAATTATGATTTTTTTTATTAATATGATTGTTATTATTATTAGTATTATTTGAATATTATTATTAATAACTTTATTAGTAATTCTAATATTATCAATATTAATTTATTTACAGTATTATAATTACTAACATATTCATATTTATTACTACCAAAACTAAGTGTAATATACAAAATCACACAAAGAATCAAATTTTGTTGCACATCCACATCAAACTTTATTATTTTTGTTTATGTATACAATATACAGATATTAAATCTAAGATGTGTAGCTGATATACTATTATTATTTTATAATTATAGTTATCATTATCATTATTATTACTTATTATTATTATTATTAATATTATTACTATTATTATTAATATTATTACTTTTTATTAACAATAAAAATCATTGTTATAATTATAGTTATTATAAAAATTTATTTTCATTCATAATATTATTAGTATCATTTCTTTTTATTATCATTATTAGTCATTTTTATTAATATAATTATTATTAATTATTAGAATTTTCATTATTATTAATATTAGTAATAATAACATATTACTATATTTAATAAATTTATCAATTATTATGATTAATATGTTTATTAATCATTATTATTAAATCTTATATATATATATATATAGAAACGGATTATTACGCGTTTGTATCTTTCACTATCTGCTCTTTTTATTTTCTTCTCTAACTCTGTACGCCCGTGACTAGTTCACCCAGCTCGTCCCTACAAATCAAATTGATCTGATTATGTTAGTGTAAATTCATTCGACTTTCAATCAGTATTATCAATTACATCTATTGCTGTCTGATGAATTCAGCAAATAAAGAAAGAAGGGTTCGTTTCCTGTCTGCGATGCTCATCCTTCATCTGTTTTGATCTATAGATCGATATAGAATATTCTAGCTCGAATTAATTGTAGATTCGAGTTCCTTATACCTCGTTTATACTACCATAGCATTTTAATTCGATTGAGATTCATAATATGATCTCAATTATCCGAGTCAAAGTTTTGAAATTAAAAGTCAAACATTCGGATTTGATTCAAATTCGAGTGTTATATTATGTTTTAGGATACGGATTCGACTGTAAATCATTAGGAACATGATTTGGAATAACTTTCATGAAGAAATCTATAGCTATAACATTCTAGAGTTAGGAATCGAGTTTTAATTTCAATATATATATTTTTTCTCTCAGTTTTCTTCACAGTCATTGATATAAACCATTTTTCTATTGATCCAAAAATCACTCAAACCTAGTTAATCTGTTTCAAACTCAAATTCTAAACTTATCCTGTGTTTGTTTGTTATGATCGATTGGGTTTCTGGTAGTTTGAATTCATATAGAAGATGAAGAAAGTGGAAACATAGTATAATGGGTTAAATAGAATTTAGATCAAATATAATCGTGAAAGACAGAATGGCCGGATGGTTAGGGTGCGTGTCAGTTAGCGAGAGGTCTTGTGTTTGTGCCCGGGCGTGCGCAGTTTTCTTTTAGAAACTTTTCCATTGGGAGGTAGTTTTCTCATTTTTATTTTTTATTATTATTATTATTATTATTATTATTATTATTATTATTAATATTATTATTATTATTATTATTATTATTATTATTATTATTATTATTAGTGTTATTACTATGATTATTGATATTGTTGTTATTATTATTATTGTTAATATAAGTATTATAATAATTATTATTAGTATCATAATAAGTTTTATAAAAATTATTATTATTATTACTATAAGTATTATTAATGTTATTATCATTATTAATTTATCATTTTAGTACTACTATTATTATTATGATTATGATTAGGATTATTATTATTGTTATTATAAAAATAATACAAGTTATTATTATTTTCACTAATATTAGTATTAATATCATTTTTGTAATTATTAGTATTACTATTATTATTATTATTATTAACATAAGTACCATTTTTTAACAATATCATTATTAATAATATCAATATCAAGAAAGTTATTATTATTAGTAAATCATTATTATCAAAACTATCATTTTTTGTTACAGATAAATATTTTGTAACTAAAATATACTTAATACATATATTATAATTATATTAATAGTTTATATACCTATATATCAAACATATTAACATTTTTTTTATAAATA
Organism: Rutidosis leptorrhynchoides; assembly: GCF_046630445.1. NCBI lineage: Eukaryota > Viridiplantae > Streptophyta > Magnoliopsida > Asterales > Asteraceae > Rutidosis > Rutidosis leptorrhynchoides. Next base: position 32,583,416 of record NC_092338.1, read on the forward strand.
CTTATATATAACAAACTAATGATTTTTTTATATAAAATACTAACCATATATAGATATATTAATATAACTAAATTATTAATATAACTAAATATATATATATTAAACATTTTAAATATATACACAACATAAATATATATAATTTATAATTTAAGATATAATATGAGTATTTGTTTTAATGGAATTTAGTATAAACTCTATATAACTAAAAATATATATATAAATAATACATACTAATAAAGGAAATTATGTGGTTCCAGTACATGTTTTAATACATATACAATTGATATAGTTTCGTGAATTCGAGGCCAACCATGCATTGTTCAATTTCGTCATATGTATTTTTACTACAAAATACAGTATTGTGAGTTTCATTACTCCCTTTTTATATATATTTTTGAGACTGAGAATACAAGCGCTGATTTTACTAATGTTTTACGAAATAGACACAAGTGATCAAAAACTACATTCTATGGCTGGATTATGAATATTGAATATCACCCCTTTTTATCTTGGTAACCTAATAATTAGGAAACGGGTATGGCCCCTAATTGACGCGAATTCTAAAGATAGATCTATGGACCTCGACAAGTCCCATCTGGGGTACGGATGCTTTAGTACTTCGAGATTATTATTATTATTATACAGACGAGAGGTTCTGTTTGGGAATATTTTATGCATTAAAGTTAAGTCGGTTATCAAGCGTTCACCATATGAATGATTTTTAATTCGCGGGTTACGCGTGTTATTTTGTACTCGGGTTACGTGTACAATTAAATATATGAAATCTTGTGGTCAATTAAAATGATGGAAATGAATGTTTATGAAAAACTAATGAACTCACCAACCTTTTGGTTGACACTTGAAAGCATGTTTATTCTCAGGTATAAAAGAAATCTTCCGCTGTGCATTAGCTCATTTTAAGGATATTACTTGGAGTCAGTCATGGCATATTTCAAAAGACGTTACATTCGAATCGTTGAGTTCATCAAGATTATTATTAAGTCAATTATAGTTGGGTGTGTTATGAAATGGTATGCATGCCGTCAACTTTCGATGTAAAGAAAGTTTGTCTTTTAAAAATGAATGCAATGTTTGTAAAATGTATCATATAGAGGTCAAATGCCTCGCAATGTATCCATATGTTATTGTATTCGTCCTTATGGATTGGGACGGGTCGTCTCATGTGGTATCAGAGCGGTGGTCTTAGCGAACCAGGTCTTGCATTAGTGTGTCTAACTGATAGTTGTTTAGATGCATTAGTGGGTCTGGACTTCGACGGTGTCTGCATGTCAAAAGTTTTACTTATCATTTCGTGTCGAAAATTACCTACTTATCATCCTTAGAAAATTACCTGCTTATCATTCTTAGTCTAGACATGTCTTGCAGCATTGATTGCTTGAATAGTGTATAGACAAAATTCATATCTTAGCGTATCTGCTAAATCATATCTTATCGTATCTATTACTGTAAACTTTGCCTAACATATTCCGTAAATTCCTCCGTAATCTACGAAATATTTTGATCTATATATATAGATATTCTATGTAATTAGAATACCATCCGATAGCCGGGAATCATTTCATATCGAAAAATCTTTTATTCAATCGTACGAAATGGAACTCGTCACTAGTTCAAGTTCATCGGATTCCGATATGGAGTTTCACTCGAGCTCCGAAAGCAGTGTGACCGGAATGGATCAACCAATCAGCCATCATCTATTCTGGATGAATTGGGGATGAGTTCGTAGACTCCTCAATCATTGGAGACAAGAAGAAGGTGATCATTTTCATCCACCACATTGTCCTCTTGGCGAAGAACCTGAAGCACTTACCGGCGAACCTGTCCGAAACACCATTTTCTCTCTCATTTCCAGAGTATCTCATCACGATTATATACTATACCAAATTCTAGATCTTATTTATCTGCTCATTCGAACCGACAACCACCCCGGTGTAATAGAAGAAGTTAACGAGCTTCGCGCTCAGGTAGTGGTTTTGGAGAATATGGTGAAAAGATTACAAGCACCAGCAGTAGCACTGGCAACAACAGTACCACCATCTGCAACACCAACAGTACCATTACCACCACTAACATCAACATCCGTATTCGACACCTCAACGTCACAATCTATACCTCGAACATCAACATCATATGCCCTGTAGATACCAAGGAATACCAACAACAACAAACGATGAAGTATTGATTCATAACTTCATTGGAGAAACATTCTACTGCGATTAGGTAATCTCCAAAGTCTTTGAGACTATCTATTCTAGCCCTAACCATAAACCAGATGAGTAAACCAAAATGATAGAAGGAAGAGTAGAAACTCTGACAAGAATGGTGCGTGATTTACAAGCTAGACTTGTTTTACCAACAGCACCAACAGTACCGTTAGCATCACCAGCACAGTCACTACCGTCAGCATTGTCAGAATTAGCAGCACCTATAACATTACAAACTTCGCCAGTTCAAGAACCACCGTGGACATCATTACGAATCAATAACGCGTATATTGTATCAACGAGTTATGAAGTATTAACTCATTCCCTCTGGAAAAAAAATTATATGTATATTATATATATATATATATATATATATATATATATATATATATATATATATATATATATATATATATATATATATATATATATATATATATAACTTTGAAATCAAAATAAACCTTTCCGTACTAAGCAATTTGATGTGTGCAGCGGAGGTGTACGAAATACTATTATTGTTTATTACGAAATACGAAGAAATTACACAAGTTTTTTTTATTTATTTATGGGATATACCTAAAACTTGCTACAACACTATAGGAAGTGTACCTAATCGTAGAGTAATGTAGTTTTAGTAAGTCCGATTCGTTCCACAGGGAGACGGCTTATTGCGTACACTATATTTTTAAACAATTATATTTGTATAAATATATATATATATATATATATATATATATATATATATATATATATATATATATATATATATATATATATATATATATATATATATATATATATATATATATATATCTATATATATATATATATATATATATATATATATATATATATATATATATATATATATATATATATATATATTAGTAATATAATAGTATTATTATTATTATAAAAGGGGGGTGTTACCGTTTAATGACCGGTTTGTTGATTTTAAATAAAGCGTAAAGATAAATGACGATAATATAAATGACAGAATTTAAATTGAGATAAAATAAATTGCATTAATTAAAATGACAGTAAATAAAGGTACGATGAAATATGAAATAAAAGTATTATGCTTATTTAAACTTCCGTAATCATGATGTTTGACGTTTTGATTTTAATTTATTACCCTAGATTAATTGTCCTTTGTCCTGGTTTATTTGATACCTATCTGGTTTTTGTCCATAATAGTCCATCGGTCATAATTATAAAATGCTCGTCAAATTAACCATATTCCCGAAGTCAAATATTCCAACTAATTAGGGATTTGAACTATAACAAGGTTTTAATACTTTCTTAATAATTACACCAGGTTATCGACTGCGTGTAATCCAAGGTTTTAATACTTTGTTAACAATTACACCAATTATCCTTGTATGTAATCTACCCCTGTTTTAATTAATCCATGATACATTAATTTATTCACTTTGGCCATAATGAATAATCAATTACCCAATCCAATTGATTAATTAAATGATTGTAAATGATGTCGTATAAACGTCACTAAATAGGACATTCGTAATCATTTTAATAATTATTATATTAACTAATTTGAAGATAGGTTTGACAGGTTCTAATGAATTGTCATTCAATTAGATAATACCCCCCACCTATTAATAGTCAATAGTCCAATGTTCACAAGTGTCGGTCTTTTATCCAAACCCTAATTATGGTACAAAATCTAATAACCCCGTCTTAATATTTTAGCCCAACATCACGATTACTTCGGCTCAAATAAGCATAATAATAACTTAGTTACGAGACATTAATTTAAAAAGGAAGAACATAGCTTACAGTGGTATTTAATCGCGTAGCGTTACACGGACAGGGTTCCGAATTACAAAACCTTAAAACATTCTTACAATAACCTTATTATTATTAACTTAAAAATAAAATTAAAATTATAAAATATAAATATAAATATAAATTGAGAGAGGTAGATAGAAAATGGGTTGATGGATTCGGCAGAAGTTTGTGCCTTTCATAGGCAGATTTTAAATTTGGCTGCTCCGTGAGTGCGGAGGTTTTGTGCCTCACAGCTCCGCGAGTGCGAAGCTTCGGATTCCAGCTCACCAAATTGAGTTAAACGTGGGCTGCTGAATATTATAATATATAATATAATAATATATAATTATATATAATTATATATATTATATTATATTCTTGTGCATAGTTGACTTGTAATTTTAGCTCCGTTGAGTTGTATGTTGATGCTCGGTTTATGTCTCAGTTTCGAATTTTCGAACGCCTTTTCGTACGCTTAGATATCTTGTACTTTGCGTTTCGCGGCTTGTACTCTTGTCATTTTTAGGCGTTTCTCATCAATAAATTGAACCACTTGGATTGTACTTTGTACTTTTTAGCTTTTTGGTCATTTGCGTCTTCAAATTGCCATTTTCTTCTTTTGTCTTCGCATTTATTTATTTAAAAGAATATTACATAAAAATAGAACAATTGCAACTAAAAGCTTTACATATTGGAAGGATATTGCTATGAAATATATGTTCCTTTTTAGCATTATCAAATATCCCCACACTTGAATGTTGCTTGTCCTCAAACAATACAGAACTTGAAATTAAAATCACACTTCACTCGAATCATTTTTTTATTCTCACACTTTATACATCAGAGATTTTGATACGGCGGTATAAACAATGATAGTAACAATGTGGTTTGCAGTCCCACATGACTATGGAAATTTAGATCCTTTAAAGAAATTGGATCTTTATGAAAACATTTGATCTTTTGATAATTCATTCTAGCTTGTACCCTAGATAAGTTTTCCGGAATAACCCTTCACCGGTGTTTCCAAAATATTTTTATGGGTTGCGTGGGTTTCATATTTTCAAATTTTAGCTCAAAACTTACGGTTTTGTGTCACCCACTTGCTAACCTTGTATTAGGAAAAAAAACACGTCCAGTATACTTGCTCCGTATATTACCTTTTGGTAAACTACCGTCCGGTTGTAAAGGAAAGCGATGAACAAGCAACTGTTAAGGCAATGTCCCATGACATGCAGATAATTATGGTCAAAAACGTGTCGGATGCAATTACTATCCTTTGTAGGAGAAATAGTAAACATCACCCTATAATTTTTTGGTCTGGCACAAGGTCCTGTCTTCGACCATGCTATGCAACCACCGTTCTTACGGTTGACACCCGATTTTGGTTCAGGTGACCTAATGAATTCCGATGAATTCTTAAGATTTTATGTTCAATGGTAATGAACTCATTGAAAATAGGTTTTCAGAAGATAAATCAGTTTTAATTTGATTAAAATATTTTCTCGTTTAAGCTCGAGTTTAGATATCATCGAATTCCATGAGTTTGAATTCTCAATCTTTAAAGTCAATCTCAAGGATTGAGTAATATCAAGCTTAAAAGCTGATTTTTAATCTTTAAGGAAATTATCCTTTCTGGGGGTCTGATTCATTAGTCTTATCAAGCTAATTTGCACGGTGCCCTCCCCATTTTATGAGAAAGATCCTCTCATGGTTAGGATAAGTCTGACCACTTGGCGACCCTGTTTGATGCTGAGGTCCGTGGATTTCCTGCTGATTTTCGAGATGACTTTTCTAGATTTTTCGCCAACCTACAGCTGGTCTGGACGACAACTTCCTGACCTAAATTAAGAAGCGCGTGTCTTTTTCGAAAGAATTTACTTCCTTTTAATGATGGAATTGATTCATCATGTAGATCCAACTTTCTTTCAAATATATTACAGTAAATCGGGTAAAATTGATTAGTTTAATCCAAAGCAAAAGAACCTGCAATAATCTTGTACAAATATGTGATATATGTTTTGAAGAACTTGGTAAATTCTTCCCACACTTAGCTTTTATCTATTCTTTTCTTTGCCTTTTTATTCTCTTCTATTCCATTTTAAATGAATTCAAGTGTTTTGGGTTATTTCTCCATTTATGTTCTCTCCGAGGTAACAATAATTTCGGTATTATAACCTAGTTTTATCGTTCATAAATATGTATAAACAGGATTTTGAATTCATTTAGTTGAAAAATTTTCAAATTTTCACAAAATTTGGCAATTAAACTAAGTGTAATCCCGAGAGAATTTATAACCCTTCCCCACACTTGAGATCATACAATGCCCTCATTTGCATGAAATCAGACTATAATTATAAATTCATGAAGGTGATTAGTGTAGAAAAGTGATTAAAAATACCGAGTTTGCAAACATATTATTTTATATCACATTTGATATTTTGCGTCTTGTCGTCAAAATTAGTAGCTTTTGCTAAACTTAATGTCAGTCTTTGAAAGTGCGCTGCTTTACCCTGTTTTGTACATAAGATAAACTACAAACATACATAATATTTTTATTATATATTTTTTTTTATAAAACCTTTATTTATTAAAACAATTTAAATGAATAATTTTTTTTAAAAAATTTTGTTTCCTTTTACTTTAGGTAGTTTCGGTATGTTTACCTAGTCCGTCCCTTGACAAAATTTAAAATTTGTCGTTTTTAAAGTGATTGTTTTAAAAGCAAAGATTTTTGGATTTTTTTAATTTTTTTTGTATACTTTAGATCAATAAAATTAAAAATAATGATAACAAAATTTTTCGCCCCGCCCTCGGGTAAAGCAATTTCGATTCTATGATCTAGTCTTTAACTTACGGCGAATTTTAGAAATCATTTTTTTAAACTTAATGAAATAAAGTAAATTTTGTTTTTAAATTCACACAAAGCTTAAATTTAAAAAGCGTATTAATTTCATACAAACCTACAAAAAAAAAATTTCAGAATGGGGGAAAGAAAACTAGTTCTTTAGTCTCTGCTAGTGGAAAAGATCAATCGGATTCCATTCTCGAAACTACACGAGAACAGAACAAATAACTCTAGACAACATTATTTCTTAGAACATTTGAATCTCCCCACACTTAGGTAGCTGTGGTTTTGAAATTGTGATTAACTTCATTGTCAATTTCTCTTGGACCATAATCAACTTGCATATCTGTGACTTTTGCTTTAAGCCATTGGTCGAATTCCTGTGTAATATCCACAAATTCAACTAGTTTCGCCTTTTCTTTAGGTGATAGATTGGATACTAACCGGTTACATAACTTAAAGTTCCCCTTGGTTCTAGCATCGCGAATCCATTTAATAAGTTTCTTCATTGAACTGTTAATAACAGGGTCATTTAATTTTGTATCAACAACGGGGTTCTTTGTTATCAGCTCATCATTAGGTGTTACTTCATCTTCCCCACATTTAGGCATTTTATTATTGTTAAGCACTACCGTTGGAGTTGGTAAAACAATATGGTTTTTACCAATCGTTTTTGTTGGTTCAACGGTTTTGGTTGGTGGAGATTTAGACTTTCGACTCACAAAGGTGATCGATTTTTCATTATTACTAAGTGTCATTCTACCCTCTCTTACATCAAATAACGCCCCGGTAAAGGCTAAGAATGGTCGACCTAAAATTAGAGGAATGTTTGAGTCCTCTTCTATGTCAATGACAATAAATTCGACTAAAAGGTTAAATTACCCACTTGAACGGGTAGGTTGTCAGCAATTCCAACTGGGTACCTAATGGTTTGATCAAAGAATCGAACACTCATTTTCGTTGGACTTAACTCACCTACTCATAATCTCTTATATAATGAAAGAGGCATAACACTCACACTCGCACCTAAATCTGCTAGTGCATCATACATGACACAATCACTAAGTAGACAAGGAACAATAAATTCACCCGGATCACCCAGCCTTGGTGGAAGTTTTGGTGGAACTGTCTTCACCGGGTTTATTTTTACGGTTTTTGTTTCTTGTACCTTCTTATTCTTCTTCTTTTTTCCAAAGGTATCACAAACTTTATTACCTATCACATGCTCATACTCAACTCATTTTCTTAGAAACGGGATGTGTAACATCCCGTGTTTTTCTGTTAAATTTATTTTAACACCGTTTTTTTTAAAAAAAATAATCTTTCGTATTTAAATTAATAGTTTCCGTGAGTAACGTTCATTATATTCCCGCTATTTAATTTTGACATCACCCGTTTACTCGAGCGTTTTAAAATATTCGTTTGGTTAATTACCGCACCCGCTTTGAAACTTGAGGGACCAATCTCGTCACTTGGCCAAATTGGGGCAACTAGTCACCACCTCCCCACCTTCCTCACCATTCAATCATCTCCATCTCTCTCTCTTTCTCTCTACCAAGAACACACACAAACACCCAATTCAAACATTCATCATCTAAATTCGGATCGGGAAGCAAACTTCAAAACAAATTACATATTCGTGATCCTCTCTTCATCCTCTACAATTTGATACCAACTTCATCTCGTTTGGGTAACATTTCTAAAACTCTAGATTTCTCTAAATTCGTGTTTTTGATTTGAAATGGTGTTAGTTAGTGTCTATGGCTTGTGTCTAGCATGAATATATGATTTACTTGCTCGATTTGTTGTTTTGAGTAACTAGTTTGAGTTTTTGAAATGGGTTTGCTTAATCCTTGATTTTGGATGAGTTAATGTTGTTAGATTGTTAAAGTTCATGTTTTAATTGTGTTACTAGTATCACTAGCTTCGTTTTGATGTATAGGTTGATTTAGAAAACTTCAAAAACCCGATTAATGATTTTGTGAAGTTTGACTAGGGTTTGATAGTTCTTGACATGAACTTTTTGATGCTTAAATGCCATGAAATGGTAATTGTTAGTGTTTAGTGGTAATGTATGCTTCATTACCTTCAAAACGGCATATCATATGTGTAAATTGGATTCCCGGAACCCAAAATGCATTTGATGAACTTGAAACCTTGATTATGAACGTTTAATGCGGTTTTTGGTTGTTGTTAGTGATGAATTGCTTGATGAAATGTGCTTAGTTGTTTTCCTTGTCAAATTACCTTTCCAACGATATATGGTATGCATTTTAAATGTTTTCGGTGGATGAAATGTGTTAAATTGTGTTTTGGTTCGAGACTTAGTCTATTTTCTGCAAACAGCATTTTTCCCAGGTATGCGCGCCGCGCATACCACCGCGCGCCGCGCGAATCCAAATACCCAGATGAATGGCCCTTTTAGTCAAGTTCTGACCTGGTTTTACACTTGGGTGCGCGCCGCGCAACCCATTGCGCGCCGCACAAAACCCCCAGGCCAGGCTCTTGTGTTTTTAAATGTTCTCAAAATGTTTCTCGCTTAACCGTAACCCCGATTAACATGAAAATCGGCTATTGTGTTCATATATGATTTCTCATCAGGGGAAAATTGTCGGATACCCGACCCGACCCCGTTGACTTTGACTTTGACCAAGTTTGACTTTTAGTCAAACTTAACCAAACTTTTATGCAAATGTTCTAACATGCTTTTATACGTGATTCTTGCATGAAACTTGACAACATGATTCACAAGCTATACTAATCGAGTCGTAACGAGCCATAGGACTAATTGAACACATTTCACCCGACCTTGTGTCGTAACTGGTTAATTGATACAACTTACTTGTTTAGGTCAAGGCTAAGCAACTTTCATGCATACGTTACTTTGTGAAGTACTTTTATACTCGTGCACTCGAGGTGAGATCATAGTCCCATCTTTCAACAACTTTTATACTTTTAAATTATGGGATGAGAAACATATACAGTTTTATACTACATACTTTATTACTTTGAACACAAGTACAAGGAAACAAACATTCCACAGCGAGTTAGAACAAAAATCCTCAATTCGATTATCATTAGTTACACTTGCAGGGTGTAAGCGAGAACTTATATTGTGTGGCCATACGGGTTTGACAAACCCTCATTACGGACGGTTCGCTACCGTCTATGGATGAAATATATTTTCGAGAAACAGTGTATGTTCTAACACTATTGTGATGGGGTTCTATGGAAGGAAACGTTAAGTCTTGATAATTGGGTGCTCGCGAACAATACTTTTGGAATGCAAACGATTTTGATAATCAACTATGGGAATACTAAATCTTGTGGTTCAAAAACAACGTTTACAAACACCTATGATTTCACCAACGTTTTTCGTTGACAGTTTTCTATATGTTTCTCAGGTTCATACTTGGCTATTTGATATATGCTTCCGCGTTCACTCATACTTGCTTGGGGTCAAGCATACATGCATACACTCTGATCATTTGCTTGGAGTCAAGATACATACATACATACGCTAGGGATAGCACTTTTGGATTCAAACTTTTGTCAACATACTTACTCTATTTATAGCAACTGTGTTTTTAAACAAATTATGTCGCAAGTTATTTCATTTATACTTTATGACTTTTGTAAACTAAACTTGCAAGTCTTGCACCTTTCAAATGAATGCGACATAATTTTGGTCAAACGAGTCTCATATAGGGACTACGACCACGCAACGGGACCTAAGTTAACGGCGCCGTCAATAACGGTTTTGGTCGGGTCGTTACAAGTGGTATCAGAGCGTTGGTTGTAGGGAACTAGGACGTGCATTAGTGTGTCTAACAGAGTCGTTAGGACGCATTAGTGAGTCTAGACTACAACCGGATAGTTAGCATTTGCATTCTGACATACATTTGCTATAGATAGCACTTACTTGACTACTTGTGCATTATACTTGAATCATTCTTAGGCAAACTTTTTAATGGTACCCAACCTTCATCATACGAACTCGTATTCCGCCACTTTTTGGTAACATACGTAAATTCATGATTCATACACGTATGGATGACGACGACTTCATTAGTCACACTTGTTCGGGAACTCTGTCTCCCGGATTGTTATTTGCCACCGTTTCAACTTACTATCGGTTTTCCACTGGTGTTTCTTGCTATCTACTTTTTGGTGTTACTACCATCACTACTCTAGGTGAGTATCGTCATCACAAATTATCACTACGGTTGCATACTTTTTGTTATCATGACTCGTTACTCTTTTCATACCTGAATACCTTATTGTCCGACTCGAACCACATTGCCGTGAACAATCATTTATACACTTCCCTCGGGGAACGCTTCTTTATAGTTGCACTAAATTCTTTCGATTCAATACGAGTCACGTTAGAGACGTTGTTACACTTTGTGTATTTTAAACTTCACGATTACACGAACTTGAATCTATAGAGTGATGTGGGAATGGAGGTATGAGTTAGCGTAATATAACGACACTCGATCAACGTGGTTATATTACGGTAAGACATACCAAAGTTTCTAGCGACGCGTGATGGTGGTTAGACTCGATCAACCTAAACACCACCATGCGCCATGTACATGACTTCATATTTTCAGGTTTGGACATCTGAAAACTCCGAGAATATTGATAACAACCATACCGGGGACACCCCTTCGACTTTTGTCGAACTGTACTTATGCTTCCGAATGAATTACCGATTCCTCTCGACTTCAACCGTATGTTACACGTGTATACTATCTCGTCCTCGCACAGTCTTATTGACTAATTGCGATTTACTCGTTATGCTCGCACCGAGGCGGAAACTTCTCTCTCATCACACTCGTACTTCCGGTTCAGGAAATCTTTACTCTAAACTCTCAATGGAGGGAGAGACTCTCCACGTTATACTAGTATTCACCTCGAGGGTGAATAGTCCCGACGAACGTTTTTTTTTTTCAGAAACCGATGAGAATTTGTCCCGACGAACGTTTTTGAAAACCGATAAATCTTCCGCGACGCGAATTTTCTTGAGAAACTTGTCCTAGCTATCGTTTTCAATTCCTAGCAAACTTGTTCAATATGCCTTAGGGAAATGTACCCCGTTTCGGATCGAGATCCTCGTTTCACTTCTAGATTTTGGAGTGCCCCACAAAAAGTCTCGGGACCACGTTTAGACATGAGTACCGCGTACCATCCAAAACCCGACGGACCGAGCAAACATACGATTCAAACCTTGGAAACCGTAATACGAATTTGTGTTATCAACTTCAAATTTACTTGAGAAAAGTTTTTGCCTTTAACCAAATTCTCTTACAACGATGGTTATCATTCAAATCTTAACGTCACACTTTTCGAGGACTCGTATAGCCGTAATCGTCGTTTTCTTAAATTGTTGAACCGAAGTAGGTGACAAGCGAACCACCGGACCCGAACTCATTCATGAAACAACCGAAAAAAATTTCAATTCCAGGGAAGGCTCAAGACGGCCCGTAGTCGCCAAAAGAGCCATACAAGGGTTAAACGTAAACCTCTCGAATTCCAAGTGGGTAACCGCGTAACGTTAAAAGTCGCACCTTGAAAAGGTGTAGTCCGTTTCGGAAACGTAGAAAGCTAAATCCGCGATATTTTTAATCCTTTTGAAATCTTGGGGCGTTTTAGACCCGTTGCTAGCCGTTTAGATTTTTCGGCTCATTTCGAGTCTCCGTTCATCCTACATAGAACCTGAAGACGTAACTTGCTATTCCCTTCGATGAGCTTGCTATCGATGGTACACTCCACTTCCTAGGAGAACCGGTTGAAATTATGAATCGTGAAACCAAACTTCAATCCAACGTAAAAATCCCGACCGTAGAAGTTCGTTGAAATGCCCAAGGACGTACCTTCACTTATCCGTAGAATTTACAACGCAAGATCTCGAGGAAGATTCAACAACTACTACTTCCAACTAAATTTCGGGACGAAATTTCTTTTGAGGTGTGGATAATGTAACATCCCGTGTTTTTCTGTTAAATTTATTTTAACACCGTTTTTTTTTAAAAAAATAATCTTTCGTATTTAAATTAATAGTTTCCGTGAGTAACGTTCATTATATTCCCGCTATTTAATTTTGACATCACCCGTTTACTCGAGCGTTTTAAAATATTCGTTTGGTTAATTACCGCACCCGCTTTGAAACTTGAGGGACCAATCTCGTCACTTGGCCAAATTGGGGCAACTAGTCACCACCTCCCCACCTTCCTCACCATTCAATCATCTCCATCTCTCTCTCTTTCTCTCTAGCAAGAACACACACAAACACCCAATTCAAACATTCATCATCTAAATTCGGATCGGGAAGCAAACTTCAAAACAAATTACATATTCGTGATCCTCTCTTCATCCTCTACAATTTGATACCAACTTCATCTCGTTTGGGTAACATTTCTAAAACTCTAGATTTCTCTAAATTCGTGTTTTTGATTTGAAATGGTGTTAGTTAGTGTCTATGGCTCGTGTCTAGCATGAATATATGATTTACTTGCTCGATTTGTTGTTTTGAGTAACTAGTTTGAGTTTTTGAAATGGGTTTGCTTAATCCTTGATTTTGGATGAGTTAATGTTGTTAGATTGTTAAAGTTCATGTTTTAATTGTGTTACTAGTATCACTAGCTTCGTTTTGATGTATAGGTTGATTTAGAAAACTTCAAAAACCCGATTAATGATTTTGTGAAGTTTGACTAGGGTTTGATAGTTCTTGACATGAACTTTTTGATGCTTAAATGCCATGAAATGGTAATTGTTAGTGTTTAGTGGTAATGTATGCTTCATTACCTTCAAAACGGCATATCATATGTGTAAATTGGATTCCCGGAACCCAAAATGCATTTGATGAACTTGAAACCTTGATTATGAACGTTTAATGCGGTTTTTGGTTGTTGTTAGTGATGAATTGCTTGATGAAATGTGCTTAGTTGTTTTCCTTGTCAAATTACCTTTCCAACGATATATGGTATGCATTTTAAATGTTTTCGGTGGATGAAATTTGTTAAATTGTGTTTTGGTTCGAGACTTAGTCTATTTTCTGCAAACAGCATTTTTCCCAGGTATGCGCGCCGCGCATACCACCGCGTTCCGCGCGAATCCAAAAACCCAGATGAATGGCCCTTTTAGTCAAGTTCTGACCTGGTTTTACACTTGGGTGAGCGCCGCGCAACCCATTGCGCGCCGCGCAAAACCCCCAGGCCAGGCTCTTGTGTTTTTAAATGTTCTCAAAATGTTTCTCGCTTAACCGTAACCCCGATTAACATGAAAATCGGCTATTGTGTTCATATATGATTTCTCATCAGGGGAAAATTGTCGGATACCCGACCCGACCCCGTTGACTTTGACTTTGACCAAGTTTGACTTTTAGTCAAACTTAACCAAACTTTTATGCAAATGTTCTAACATGCTTTTATACGTGATTCTTGCATGAAACTTGACAACATGATTCACAAGCTATACTAATCGAGTCGTAACGAGCCATAGGACTAATTGAACACATTTCACCCGACCTTGTGTCGTAACCGGTTAATTGATACAACTTACTTGTTTAGGTCAAGGCTAAGCAACTTTCATGCATACGTTACTTTGTGAAGTACTTTTATACTCGTGCACTCGAGGTGAGATCATAGTCCCATCTTTCAACAACTTTTATACTTTTAAATTATGGGATGAGAAACATATACAGTTTTATACTACATACTTTATTACTTTGAACACAAGTACAAGGAAACAAACATTCCACAGCGAGTTAGAACAAAAATCCTCAATTCGATTATCATTAGTTACACTTGCAGGGTGTAAGCGAGAACTTATATTGTGTGGCCATACGGGTTTGACAAACCCTCATTACGGACGGTTCGCTACCGTCTACGGATGAAATATATTTTCGAGAAACAGTGTATGTTCTAACACTATTGTGATGGGGTTCTATGGAAGGAAACGTTAAGTCTTGATAATTGGGTGCTCGCGAACAATACTTTTGGAATGCAAACGATTTTGATAATCAACTATGGGAATACTAAATCTTGTGGTTCAAAAACAACGTTTACAAACACCTATGATTTCACCAACGTTTTTCGTTGACAGTTTTCTATATGTTTCTCAGGTTCATACTTGGCTATTTGATATATGCTTCCGCGTTCACTCATACTTGCTTGGGGTCAAGCATACATGCATACACTCTGATCATTTGCTTGGAGTCAAGATACATACATACATACGCTAGGGATAGCACTTTTGGATTCAAACTTTTGTCAACATACTTACTCTATTTATAGCAACTGTGTTTTTAAACAAATTATGTCGCAAGTTATTTCATTTATACTTTATGACTTTTGTAAACTAAACTTGCAAGTCTTGCACCTTTCAAATGAATGCGACATAATTTTGGTCAAACGAGTCTCATATAGGGACTACGACCACGCAACGGGACCTAAGTTAACGGCGCCGTCAATAACGGTTTTGGTCGGGTCGTTACAGGATGGGTGGTCTGTATGGTACAACTACTGACTTTACATACTCGGGTAGTGGTGGTATTGTAACTTCTTCATTGTTACTCACATCTAAAACCTTCCCATCTTCTGATGCTGGTTTTTCAGAATTCGTTGATACCATATTAACATTCTCATTTTGAGGATTTACTTCAGTATCACTCGGTAGCTTTCCGTTTTCCCTCTCACTCATTATGCTAGCAAGAGTACCTACGTATTTTTCTAGATTCAAAATGGAAGCTTGTTGAGTTCTTAATGACTGATTAAACCTCTCATTTATTTGGGTTTGAGATGTAATAAATTATGTTTGAGATTCCATTAGCTTTTGTACCATTTCTTCCAGATTTGACTTTTTCTCTTTAGTTTATTGTGGTGATTTATACAAGTCAGGTCTTTGTTGATTGAAAGTGTTGTTTTGAGTTGGTTGGTTATTCGGACCTTGTTGGTTGTACGAGTTATTGTTGGGTCCATTTGGATTGTAAAGAATGTTTTGATTTCGATTAAAGTTTGGCCTTGGCAGTTGATAATTATTTTGATAATTATTTCCCGGCCTTTGGTTCATGTAGGAAACATTCTCACGTTGTTCCATCGTTTGCGCAATGTGACAATCTTTCGTTAAGTATGGTCCACCGCATTGCTCACAACTGATTCGTATTGCGTGAATATCTTTATTCATCTTTTCCATTCGTCTCTCGAAAGCATCTATTTTTGCTGAAACGGAATCAAAGTCATGGCTAGAATTGGCTCTAGCCACTTTAGATGAACGAAAAATATCTTTTTCCTGGTGCCACTCATGCGAGTGGAAGGCTGTATTATCAATGATTTTGTGAGATTCGATTGCAGTTTTCTTCATAATGGAACCACCAGCTACTGTGTCGATGTCTTTTCGTGTAGTAACATCGCAACCTTGGTAGAATATTTGTACTATTTGATAAGTATCTAAACCATGCTGAGGACATCCTCTCAACAACTTTCTGAATCTTGTCCACGCCTCATATAGAGTTTCATTTGGCTTTTGCGTGAACGTAACAATTTCTCCTTGAAGTCTTACGGCTTTAGATGCCGGAGAGAATCTTTTAAGAAATTTTTCAACTAAAACATCCCATGTATCAATCGCCCCTTCAGGTAACGATTCTAACCAATCTTTGGCTTCTCCCTTTAAAGTCCAGGGAAACCTCATGAGATAGATCTGTTCATCCTCAACTTCCCTAATTTTGAATAGAGTACAGATCCTATTAAAGGTTCGAAGATGTTGGTTTGGATATTCTTTTGGCGTACCACTATATTGGCATTGATTAGTTACCATGTGTAGGATTTGTCCTTTGATTTCATAATCTGGCGCATTAATGTCTGGCTTAATAATGGCGTGTCTTTGGCCCGTGCGTGTGGCTCTCATTCGATCTTCCATACTTAGAGGTCCCGTTACTTCCATAATTGAATTTGTTGAATACGAATCACTAGAGGATTCTGATTTAATAGTTTATGGTTCAGGAGGAATGATTAGTGGTTCAAGATCTTGGAATTGTCCTTGAATATCCTCCGGGTTCTCAATTGTAAAGTCGGGTTCAAAAAATAGATTATCGGAAATTTGAATTGGAGTACTTGTTCGATTAGATGATGATTCTAAAGAAAAATCAACGTCGACAATATTAGCTAGATGTCTTGATCGAGTTACAGGTGGTGAACGTATGAAAGGTTGTGAACGTTTTGCTCGGTGCATTCACTGAATATCCTATTAGAAATTATATAAGTTATCAAATTAATAGACTTTTCTGCTTTTGCCCACGTTTCGAATAGCCAAAAGATGCAGCAGGGAGCCAGGATCCTTTAAATCAGAAAATCCACAACTCAACCACTAACAAATTCAACTATTACTACGAAGCAGAAAATTTTAGATGTCTATCAATTTAACCGCTTAAAATAATTTTTCGTCGAAATTTAAAGAAAACTTTGAAAATTCTATGTCCTAAAAACTAGAGCGTAGAAATGAAAAAGATAAAGCGCGTCGAAAAACGTCGAAAAATAAAAAGTTGAAAAATAATAAAAAGAAAGTAAAGCGTCGAAACTTAAAAGTCTAAAAACTTAAGACTAAAAAGTTGCGCCTAAAGGTATTAAATCTTAAAAAAATTCTATATCCAAAACGGCAATAACTTCATTAGGCACTAAAATCTTAAAACGGCGTCGCAAAATTCTAAGGCACCTAAATCTTAATCTAAAGAAAAAGCACTTAAAGGGTTTTACGGCAAAGCCTAAAAATTTAGAAATATAAAATAACTACGGCAAAATACTATAACTTAAAACTGGTTATGAACGATAAATATACAAATTACGAACTAAACGAATAAAAAGATACAAAATATAAAAATAAAACTTAAAGTTATAAATATACAATTTTTATAAAAATAATATTTTTATATTATTTATTAAAAAGGTACTAATTTATAAATTAAGAGAACTAATTAAAACTTAAAATACAAAATTAACTAAAACTAATTATTAATTTAATTAAACCCTAATTAATAATAATAATTAAATAACCCTAATTTCGTAATAAATGCAATATGAGGTTTGACCTGTTAGACAGCTCCGCGACTGCGGTATCCAGGCCCAGAAGTGCTCCATGACTGCAAAGGTATGCAGTCTCAGATGATTGCAGGTTCAAACTGGTTCGGGCAGTTTCAATTTTTTTTTATATTTTGATTTTTTATTTTCTTTTTATGATTTTAATTTTTATAAAATATAATTTAAGTATAACTTATATTTTAACAAAAAATTACTTATTAGTTTTTGTAACGAAAAAAAATAAAAACTTTTTAATTTAACACTTAAAAATATAGATATAGATTTTTCTTTTTTTATGTTTTTATATTTTTTTAAAACTTATATATTTTTACAAAAATAGCTTAAAAACTAAATTTTTTTTTTTTAAATATATAGTTTCGCTTTCACTTTCCCGGCAGCGGCGCCAAAAACTTGGTGTGTGCAGCGGAGGTGTACGAAATACTATTATTGTTTATTACGAAATACGAAGAAATTACACAAGTTTTATTTATTTATTTATGGGATATACATAAACCTTGCTACAACACTATAGGCAGTGTACCTAATCGTAGAGTAGTGTAGGTTTTAGTAAGTCCGATTCGTTCCATAGGGAGACGGCTTATTGCGTACACTATATTTTTAAACAATTATATTTGTATATATATATATATATATATATATATATATATATATATATATATATATATATATATATATATATATATATATATATATATATATTAGTATTATAATAGTATTATTATTATTATAAAAGGGGGGGGTTTACCGTTTAATGACCGGTTTGTCGATTTTAAATAAAGAGTAAAGATAAATGACGATAATATAAATGACAGAATTTAAATTGCGATAAAGTAAATTGCATTAATTAAAATGACAGTAAATAAAGGTACGATGAAATATGAAATAAAAGTATTATGCTTATTTAAACTTTCGTAATCATGATGTTTGACGTTTTGATTTTAATTTATTACCTTAGGTTAATTGTCCTTTGTCCTAGTTTATTTGATACCTATCTGGTTTTTGTCCATAATAGTCCATCGGTCATAATTATAAATTGCTCGTAAAATTAACCTTATTCCCGAAGTCAAATATTCCAACTTATTAGGGATTCGAACTGTAACAAGGTTTTAATACTTTGTTAATAATTACATCAGGTTATCGACTGCGTGTAATCCAAGGTTTTAATACTTTGTTAACAATTACACCAATTATCCTTGTATGTAATCCACCCCTGTTTTAATTAGTCCATGATACATTAATTTATTCACTTTGGCCATAATGTATAATCAATTATCTAATCCAATTGATTAATTAAATGATTGTAAACGATGTCGTATAAACGTCACTAAATAGGACATTCGTAATCATTTTAATAATTATTAGATTAACTAATTTGAAGATAGGTTCGACAGGTTTTAATGAATTATCATTCAATTAGACAATACCCCACACCTATTAATAGTCAATAGTCCAATGTTCACAAGTGTCGGTCTTTTGTCCAAACCCTAATTATGGTACAAAATCCAATAATCCCGTCTTAATATTTTAGCCCACATCACGATTACTTCGGCTCAAATAATCATAATAATAACTTAGTTACGAGACATTAATTTAAAAAGGAAGAACATAGCTTACAGTGATATTTAATCGCGTAGCGTTACACAGACAGAGTTCCGACTTACAAAACCTTAAAACATTCTTACAATAACCTTATTATTATTAACTTAAAATTAAAATTAAAATTATAAAATATAAATATAAATATAAATTGAGAGAGATAGATAGAAAATGGGTTGATGGATTCGGCAGAAGCTTGTGCCTTTTATAGGCAGATTTTGAATTTGGCTGCTCTGCGAGTGCGGAGGTTTTGTGCCTCACAGCTCCGCGAGTGCGGAGCTTCGGATTCCAGCTCACCAAATTGAGTTAAACGTGGGCTGCTGAATATTATAATATATAATATAATAATATATAATTATATATAATTATATTATATTCTTGTGCATAGTTGACTTGTAATTTTAGCTCCGTTGAGTTGTACGTTGATGCTCGGTTTATGTCTCAGTTCCGAATTTTTGAACGCCTTTTCGTACGCTTATATATCTTGTACTTTGCGCTTCGCGGCTTGTACTCTTGTCATTTTTAGGCGTTCCTCATCAATAAATTGAACCACTTGAATTGTACTTTATACTTTTTAGCTTTTTGGTCATTTGCGTCTTCAAATCGCCATTTTCTTCTTTTGTCTTTGCACTTATTTATTTAAACGAATATTACATAAAAATAGAACAATTGCAACTAAAAGCTTTATATATTGGAAGGATATTGCTATGAAATATATGTTCCTTTTTAGCATTATCACTATTATGTGTGAATCTTAACTACTCGGTTAATTCATATTACTAATATGCTATGTTGTACATCCTTCATTAGTAACTTAACCACCGTTAACTACAATCTCTGTCTCAATTCAATAAATTCTAATCCATAATAAATCAAGTGTATTATTCAAATATATGTTTGATGTTACACTTTCATCATCGATGTACTCGAAAATTTTCAAATAACATCATTCGTACCCTGCGAAGTTCACAAGGATTCCACAAATACCAACATCATGCATCAACAAATAACGAAGTATTGATTCATAATTTCAATCACATTGACGAGATACTCCGTAAAAGTTATGTAATTTCTAAAGTTAGGCATTATTCAATTCTAGTTTCAACCGTAAACCAAATGAGTTTAATATTAACTCATTAAATCTATGTTACATCTGAAGAAAATATACATATATATATTTTCATAAAGACTGTAATAAAATTCTTTTGTACAAAATATTAATTGTGAAATTTTTTTTAACGGGTAGGTAATACCAGAGAGATATATAAATTCACGATTAATATGTTACAATTCTTCGAATCTGATTCAGTCATCATCCCCTATATTCACTATTTTCATAACAATTTACATTCTTTTATAGAAATCAAAACAACCATACTCATTCAATTTTAATTACATATTTTGATTTTGAAATCGCAAAATTCAATTCGAGATGTAACCGAAATCATCACTCTTAGATCCTTACATCTATCAAAGCTATACTTTGACTTCAAAAATGTGTTAGAACATCATATGTATATTAACGATTACAACCTGTGTTCAAACCCTCCGAAATTCCTGAAGACACTTCAAATAATGAACAATCGAGATGATGATCCAACCACATGTTATCCACAGTTATGCACCCAGTAAACTCTCGAAACCTAAGTAAAAGTTTAACTCATATATGTGTTAAATTCTTTGGCATTTATTAGCAAAAATAACTTCGCGATTCCTTTTCAAAGTAGACAGTTTTGTCACAGCTCCAGCAAGTCAACTTCGACTTTTCAGTTGAAACATCTTATTATAAACTCCATATATACATTGCCCTTTCGCCATCGTTACCGGGGAACCGTTTATGTTCCACTACCTTAGCAATAAACTTACCAACAACTCAACTGATCTTTGATTTTTCCGAAAAATCATTATATTTATCAAAACCCCATCATTTATTCATCTGCATCTTGTAACGAGAATTGCCATACGAATCATCGGGAATTAGCAATCAGTATTTTGAAATCTCGCAGCATCTCTACGCCAATAGTTATATGTGTACATATAACGGACTTACATATTTCGAATTTGAAGTTTCTGAAAAACCCACTAAACTGCGAACTAGTTCTCGAAATTTTGAAAAATGCTGATGAAGCAGCAAAAACTGTAAACGACCTTAACAGTAAAAAGTTTGATGATAAAGAATAATGTGTTGGAAAAGCTCAGAAAAAGAGAAGGTTTGAAACTGGAAAACGGGTTGAGCAAATTATGAAGGAGGCTGTGGACAAATCACAAAGACGAAATCTACCTTCAAAGAATCCAAATGATTCAGTGTTGTTAAAGTCTTTAGCGAATACCTTGCTCCTTACTCTAAAACCCTTGCGGACGATATTCTTCATCATCGTCTGATCTTAGATATTCTAAGATATCATCATATCTTTCATTATAAATATCTTCGATGTTTCTGAAGATATCTTCATAACTATTGTTATTCAAAATCATTTATCTCTTCGCGCTATCTGTGTCTGTGTTACATCATAAAAGAAACTATTTTAGTTTCTAAATTTTGAAAAATTCGAATGTAAAATATGAATGCTATTGAAGTAGTGTTGGGAACTGAAGCATGAGTTAGTATAATATAATGACACTTGATCAACGTGATTATATTACAGTAAGTCATGTTGAGTTTCTAAATGGAACGTGATGATTCACAGATCATAACGTCATCATGTGCCATGTTACACGACTCTTGTATTCTACTTAACCTCTAAACAGATCATAACGTCATCATGTGCCATGTCTTTTCCGAGGTATTCTGGTAATTTGATAAATCAATATCCTGCTATTACAATTCCCTTATTAGAACATTAACTATCCATACTTACAAATTCTGGACCATTATTCGCTTGACTTAAAGTCGAGAAGAGAAAGCAAAAGAATAAAATGTATGAGCTGTAAAAATAAGGAAACGAAGGGAGTGGATTTATAGTGAAATACCCGACATAGCAATTGAAATAGATTATCTCATTTAACCAAAGAGGATTCTAATTTTCTTAATTACCGAAGAATCAAATATTATTACGAAGACTTTCTCTAAATTCCTTGAATTCTGTAATTCAAACATGACTACGTCAAAAGTTAAGACGAGCCTCTATTTCTTTATTTCACTATTTTGTGATAGTTTCACTCGTACTCTTCACATAAATGAATTGTTTTATCCATATTACTCTATGGTAATAAAACTCTATCTATCAACTCATAATTGTCAGGAAAACATACTTATTGTCAGCCATGACGATTCCAATCAAATTTCGGGATGAAATTTCTTTAACGGGTAGGTACTGTGACGACCCGAAAATTTTCAACCAAATTTAAACTCAATCTTTATATGATTTCAACAAGATAAGCAAAATCTATTAAACTGAGTCTCAAAATTTTGAACTGTTTCATATATTCAATTGACCTTCGACCACTCCCGACGATTCACGAACAATTGTTGTAAATAAAATATGTTATTATATATATTACATAATTGTTAGAAATGACATATGTAATATTAATGTATTAAATTTAATTACAAGTTTAAATATAGTGTTATATCAATATTATTATTATCACTCTCATTATAATTATTAATATTAATATTAATATTAATATTTGTATTATTAATATTATTATAATATATATATATATATATATATATATATATATATATATATATATATATATATATATATATATATATATATATATATATATATATATATATATATATATATATATATATATATATATATATATATATATATATATATATATATATATATATAAATTGAAACCTGTAACTTGTTATTACTAGTATTATTATTAAGTATTATCATTAAGAATCATTATCATTATTAAAAATTATCATTTTTATTATTATCATTTATATTGGTATCACTAATATTATCATTATCATAATTATGATTTTTGTTATTAATATGATTGTTATTATTATTAGTATTATTTGGATATTATTATTAATACCTTTATTAGTAATTCTATTATTATCAATATTAATTTATTTACAGTATTATAATTACTAACATATTCATATTTATTACTACCAAAACTAAGTGTAATATACAAAATCACACACAGAATCGAATTCTGTTGCACATCCACATCAAACTTTATTATTTTTGTTTATGTATACAATATATAGATATTAAATCTAAGATGTGTAGCTGATATACTATTATTATTTTATAATTATAGTTATCATTATCATTATTATTACTTATTATTATTATTATTATTATTATTATTATTAATATTATTACTATTATTATTAATATTATTACTTTTTATTAACAATAAAAATCATTGTTATAATTATAGTTATTATAAAAATTTATTTTCATTCATAATATTATTAGTATCATTTCTTTTTATTATCATTATTAGTCATTTTTATTAATATAATTATTATTAATTATTAGAATTTTCATTATTATTAATATTAGTAATAATAACATATTACTATATTTAATAAATTTATCAATTATTATGATTAATATGTTTATTAATCATTATTATTAAATCTTATATATATATATATATATATATATATATATATGGAAACGGATTATTACGCGTTTGTATCTTTCACTATCTGCTCTTTTTATTTTCTTCTCTAACTCTGTACGCCCGTGACTAGTTGACCCAGCTCGTCCCTACAAATCAAATTGATCTGATTATGTTAGTGTAAATTCATTCGACTTTCAATCAGTATTATCAATTACATCTATTGCTGTCTGATGAATTCAGCAAATAAAGAAAGAAGGGTTCGTTTCCTGCCAGCGATGCTCAGCCTTCATCTGTTTTGATCTATAGATCGATATAGAATATTCTAGCTCGAATTTGTAGATTCGAGTTCCTTATACCTCGTTTATACTACCATAGCATTTTAATTCGATTGAGATTCATAATATGATCTCAATTATCCGAGTCAAAGTTTTGAAATAAAAAGTCAAACGTTCGGATTTGATTCAAATTCGAGTGTTATATTATGTTTTAGGATATGGATTCGACTGTAAATCATTAGGAACATGATTTGGAATAACTTTCATGAAGAAATCTATAGCTATAACATTCTAGAGTTAGGAATCGAGTTTCAATTTCAATATATTTTTTTCTCTCAGTTTTCTTCACAGTCATTGATATAAACCGTTTTTATGTTGATCCAAAATCACTCAAACCTAGTTAATCTGTTTCAAACTCGAATTCTAAACCTATCCTGTGTTTGTTTGTTATGATCGATTGGGTTTCTGGTAGTTTGAATATATATAGAAGATGAAGAAAGTGGAAACATAGTATAATGGGTTAAATAGAATTTAGATCAAATATAATCGTGAAAGACAGAATGGCCGGATGGTTAGGGTGCGTGTCGGTTAGCGAGAGGTCTCGTGTTCGAGCCCGGGCATGCGCAGTTTTCTTTTTGAAACTTTTCCATTGGGAGGTAGTTTTCTCATTTTTATTTATTTATTTTTTATTATTATTATTATTATTATTATTATTATTATTATTATTATTATTATTAGTATTAGTATTAGTATTATTACTATGATTATTGATATTGTTGTTATTATTATTATTGTTATTATAAGTATTATAATAATTATTATTACTATCATAAGAAGTGTTATAACAATTATTATTATTATTATTATTATTATCATTATTATTATTATTATTATTATTATAAGTATTATTAATGTTATTATCATTATTAATTTATCATTTTAGTACTACTATTATTATTATGATTATGATTAGGATTATTATTATTGTTATTATTAAAATAATACAAGTTATTATTATTTTCACTAATATTAGTATTAATATCATTTTTGTAATTATTAGTATTACTATTATTATTATTATTATTATTATTATTATTATTATTATTATTATTATTATTATTATTATTATTATTATTATTATTATTATTATTATTAACATAAGTACCATTTTTTTAACAATATCGTTATTAATATTATCAATATCAAGAAAGTTATTATTATTAGTAAATCATTATTATCAAAACTATCTTTTTTTGTTACAGATAAATATTTTGTAACTAAGATATACTTAATACATATATTATAATTATATTAATAGTTTATATACCTATATATCAAACATATTAACATTTTTTTATAAATACTTATATATAACAAACTAATGATTTTTTTTATAAAATACTAACCATATATAGATATATTAATATAACTAAATTATTAATATAACTAAATATATAGATATTAAACATTTTAAATATATACACAACATAAATATATATAATTTATAATTTAAGATATAATATGAGTATTTATTTTAATGGAATTTAGTATAAATTCTATATAACTAAAAATATATATATTTATAAATAATACATACTAATAAAGGAAATTATGTGGTTCCAATAAATGTTTTAATACATATACAATTGATATAGGTTCGTGAATCCGAGGCCAACCATGCATTTTTCAATGTCGTCATATGTATTTTTACTACAAAATACAGTAATGTGAGTTTCATTACTCCCTTTTTATATATATTTTTGGGACTGAGAATACATGCGCTGATTTTACTAATGTTTTACGAAATAGACACAAGTGATCAAAAACTACATTCTATGGCTGGATTATGAATATTGAATATCACCCTTTTTAGCTTGGTAACCTAATAATTAGGAAACGGGTATGGCCCATAATTGACGCGAATCCTAAAGATAGATCTATGGACCTCTACAAGTCCCATTCGGGGTACGGATGCTTTAGTACTTCGAGATTATTATTATTATACAGATGAGAGGTTCTGTTTGGGGATATTCTATGCATTAAAGTGAAGTCGGTTATCAAGCGTTCACCATATGAATGATTTTTAATTCGCGGGTTACGCGTGTTATTTTGTACTCGGGTTACGTGTACAATTAAATATATGAAATCTTGTGGTCTATTAAAATGATGGAAATGAATGTTTATGAAAAACTAATGAACTCACCAACCTTTTGGTTGACACTTGAAAGCATGTTTATTCTCAGGTATAAAAGAAATCTTCCGCTGTGCATTAGCTCATTTTAAGGATATTACTTGGAGTCAGTTATGGCATATTTTGAAAGACGTTGCATTCGAGTCATTGAGTTCATAAAGATTATTATTAAGTCAATTATAGTTGGATGTGTTATGAAATGGTATGCATGCCGTCAACTTTCGATGTAAAGAAAGTTTGTCTTTTAAAAACGAATGCAATGTTTGTAAAATGTATCATATAGAGGTCAAATGCCTCGCAATGTATCCATATGTTATTGTATTCATCCTTATGGATTGGGACGGGTCGTCTCACATTTTAAGTGTGCCTTATACAATTAGGTACCTTAGTAATGTAGGACTACAACTTTCCTTGACTATAGTGCCTTTAATTGTTGTCTTTAATTGTTAGATGCTACACTATACCCTAGAAACTATGCTTATTAAATTCTTTAATCTTCCTTAGAATGCCAAGCCAATCTAAGAACTCTGCTCACTCTCCTAAGTACTATCCAATTCCGCCACCACATTTAAATATGACATCATGATTATTGAAATTCTTGACATTCCTATGTCATCTATCATGATTTTGTGTATTACATATGTATTACATGAAATGTTATCCATGATTTTTGAAATCTCTACTATTCATATTCATTACTTTCAAAATCTTTGCTTTCTCGTTATTTGGATCATTGAATTTTCTTGATGAGTGGCGTCTACGAAACTCTAGAATGGAAGGGTTTGGATTACCGATTTAAAGGATCCTATAGCTCAAGCCCCTAGACCTGAATAGGCCATTACGAATTGAAAGTCTTTAATCGAAAGTTTATCTGATTATATACTTATCATTTTTTTTATCTCGACACGTCATACTACAATTATGGAGTATAGACAAATCATATCTTATCATATCTATTCCAATGGACTTTGTCTAACACTTTTTCTAAATTTCCTCCGTAAATTACGGAAATCTTTTTGCTATATATACATATTCGAGGAGACGAATATATCATTCAGTACTCAATACTCATTTCATATCAAACCCTAACTCCAAACACATAATATGGATTTCTCACCTGATTCCTCAAGTTCCGCTAGCTCCGAAGATAGCGTGACGAGAGCACACCCACCGATCAATTACCGTGATTTCTTCAGAAAATGGGGATGGGTTCGCGAAATACTCACTCTATGGAGAAATAAAGAAGGTACTCCTTATCACGAGCCAAACTTACCACCAAACGTCGGAGTACTCGATCCGCTTACCGGTGAACCTGTTCGCAATACGTTTTCACTCTTTTCGCAAGGATTTTCTGCCTCGAAGGTCGACTCGATGAAGCCCAAGATAGTATTCGTCCTCTACTCCTGAATTCTAATCAGATAGGATTATTAGAAGAAATTAGAAGACTTCGAACTAAATATCAAGAATTGACAAACCTTACAAAGGAATGGGTAGAACAAATCCATAGACTCGAGCGTAAAGTAGAAACCCTGAAGGAAAAAATGCACGATTTGGAAGCTAGGATCACATCTACTACCCAAGTACCACAAGCAATACCAACAGCAACCGCAACACCACCAGCAGTATCGTCAACATCACCAGCACCGACGGCACTACCAGAATCAGCAACAGCCTCAACAGTACCACCAACATCATCAACACAGCAAGCATTATAAGCACCAGCAGTTGCATCAGTATCAGCAACAGCATCAGCACCATCAGCTTCATCAACAACAACATCCGCATCACAATCATCAACATCATAATCTGTGCCACGAGCATCAACATCATACGCACCATAGACACCAAGGAATACCAGTAACAACAAAAGAAGAAGTATTGATTCATAACTACATTGAAGAAATACTCTGCAGAGAATATGTAGTTTCTAAAAGTTTTTGGAGATTATTTATTCTTGTTCCAACCTCAAATCAGATGAGACTAATATGATATTAACTCATTAAATCCATGATTTACATCCGAAGAAAATATATATGTGGGTATATATTCAGATTCATTTGTACAAAATGTTGATGTTAAAAATATTTTAACGGGTAGGTAATACCCAAGAAATATTTAGAATTCACATTAATATGTTACACTGTACAATCTTCAATTCTGATTCAGCAGACATTAACTATCCTACTCACATCCACAGATATATGTATCTGTTCATCGAAGAACAACCATTTTGATTCAAATTCAATTGGACATCCAAAGATTTAGCAGGTGTTATCTTCCTAAGATCACTACATTCGTAAATTATATTCATTCACATTCTTATCACATCAAACCACCGAAACCATCATTCATTACTTTTGAGATTTACAACATTTCTAGTTACATCCTACGGTTAAACACTTCAACTCCAAATCCTTGAAAACACCTTAGAACTATAACCAACGATTCAGATTCATTAACCTTATTAATGCTGATGAAGCAGCAAAAGCTGTAGATGATCTTAATGACCAGAAGCTTGATAATCAAGAATTGTGTGTTGGAAAAGCTCAAAAGAAAATATGGTATTGAAGAACGGATTGAGCAAAACATAAAGGAAGCTGTGGATAAATCACAAAGACTAAACCTGTATTCAAAGAATCTAGATGATTCAGTATCTGCTAAAATCATTAGCAATTACCCTGCTCCTTACTTATCTTAAATCCTTACAGAAGAACTTTCCTCATTATCATTTGATCTTAGAAAATTCTAAGATATCATCGTATCTTTCGTTATAAATATCCTCTATATTTCTGAAGATATCTTCATAACGATACTTGTCCGCAATTAATTATCTCTTTGCGATATCTTTATCACATCATAAAGGAAACTGTTTTAGTTTCTATTCAAGTTTAAATTATAAATGTCTTGAAGAAGTGCTGGAAATTGAAGCATTAGTTAGTATAATATAATGGGGTCAGGCCAACGTGATTTATTACAGTAAGTCATGCTAAATTTCTAATGGAAGATGATGATTCATAGACTTTATAATCATCATTTGCCATATTACACGACTCTTACATTCTATTTAACCTCTGAACATATCAAGAACATATATTCTTGATAGTTCTATCCTCAGTAATCCTGGTAATTTAACAAATCAAATCGTGATATTACGTTCCTTTCTGCTTAGAACGTTAGGTTCATTTGAAACTTCATACCTACGAATTCTGGACCATTATTTGCTTTACAAAAGCATGAAGCTCCGACATATAAGGGAAAATAAAAAGCCCGATAACAACACCGAAATTACAAACCGTGTATATCAATGCGTATAGCAATATAAAGACACAGGAGAACTAAAAACACTATAAATCCAAGAGCATAGTAGAAGTAAACTGACTCTTTCGGCGACAGATGAAAAAGAAGACCGATAGATATAAAAGTCAGGACTATATCCAGAATTAGAACTGGATGGAGCATATTAATAAATCTTGTGGAAGTATGAATTGAGGAGAGAAAGTATAGAAGTGGTGAAGATAATGAAACGAAAGAAGATAATTTATAGCGAAATTCCAGGCACAACAATCGAGGCAATTCATCGCATTTAATCAAAGAAAATCTCAAATTCCTTATTTACCGGAGAATCGAATCCTATAAAGATTACGAAGATTTTTTTAAATCCCTTGAATTCTGGAAATCAACTTTAACCACGTCAAAAGTTAAGACGAACATTTAATTTCCTCATTTCACTCTTTTGTTAAAGCTTCATTTATACTCTTCCTATAATCAAATCGTTTCATCCATATTACCCAATGTTGATAAAACTCTATTTTTCAAATCATATTCATCATTAAATATTCTTGTTGTCAACAATGACGATCTCTATCAAATTTCATGACCGTGATTTTCACGAACTCCTCTCTATTTTGTCTACCCTAATATTGTGGCATAAACGCTCAAGGTTTAAATAAGCTCACTATTATTCATAACACATTTCATGTGTACTGAAATGCTTGTATAGCGTCATCATCTCTTTCTGAGAAAACCTAATCAATGACACTCTTGTTAAATCCTTTAGATAACCTCCGCATTAATAATAAAGTGCACTTCGTAGAATTTATGGATCATATGATTTAAACTCTTAAAACAAAACAATATTCTATCCGTTGCAGTTCATGCAAGTCCCCGATTATACCTGGGAACGTGAAGACCTAATAAAATGAAAATATCCTCACCTGTTTATAAACGACGCCGACTGATGGCAACAACTAAATTTCGGGACGAAATTTCTTTTAACGGGTAGGTACTGTGATAACCCGGAAAATTTCCGATTAAATTTAAACTAAACTTTGACTGTTTCCAACGATTCACAAATAACCGGTTATCAAAAGATATGTAAATATATATGTGTGTGTATATACATCATATACAATCATTATTATTATCAGTATTATAATTATTATTATTAATAATTATCATTATCATTAATATAATTACTAATATATTATTAATATTATTAGTATTAGTATTAATATTTAACATCTATATTAAAATAATGAAATATCATTATTATTATTATTATTATTATTATTATTATTATTATTATTATTATTATTATTATTAATATAATTATTACTATTATTATTAATATGATTATTATTATTAATATAATTATTATTAATTTGTATTATTATTAATATAATTATTAATTATTAAGCTTAATTAAATAAAATACCTAAATAGGTAAGAGCACTATGTTTTTTTATGAATTAGAATTATTTTACGATCTGCTTTTTATATATTTTATAAAAAAAATTAGGTATTCAGCTTGCTTTTATTTTTTTTTATTTTTTTATCGTGATCTTCCTCATCAATCCATTATCATTAAACAAATAATTAAGGTTCTTGCGTTACACATTCGATTAACATTATCATTACCATTTATATATCTAGTGGTAGATTGCTGCAAATGGAAAATCAAAACAGAAAAATAAATCAAAGAAAAAAAAGCCGTCGGTCTCTGTTTCATTATTTTTTTTTAAAACTCGAAATCAATTGAAATTTCAAAATGTAATAATGCAGTTGTGTTAGGAATCCTTTGATCAAACTATCTGCAAAGTTTCAGTTCTTAATTCTTCAAAACAAGTTCGAATTTCTGAGTCAAAGTTTCAATTGAAAAAGTCAAACGGTTTATTTTTGGTAAAATTTGAGTTTTCTGTTGTGTTTTAAGTTAAATTAACAATCCAGAAAGTTTCTAGGAATGATTTTCTAACTATATTGTGTATAAATATATATATAAGTAGTATTATTATTATTATTATAAAAAGGGGGTTTTACCGTTAAATGACCGATTTGTCGATTTTATATTTTATGCGTAAAGATAAATGATAATAATTAAAATACATAAAATAAATAACAATAATTAAATGACAAAATATAAAATTGCGAATAATAAAATGACAGTAAATGAAAGTACGATGAGAAATACAATAAAAGAATTATTCTTATTTAAATTTCCGTAATCATGATGTTTGACGTTTTGATTTTAATTTATTACTCTGGGTTAATTGTCCTTTGTCCTGGCTTATTTGATACCTATCTGGATTTTGCCCATAATAGTCCATCGGTCATAATTATAATATGCTCGTCAAATTAACCTTATTCCCGAAGTCAAATATTCCAACTAATTACGGATTCGACCTGTAACAAGGTTTTAATACTTTGTTAATAATTACACCAGGTTATCGACTGCGTGTAATCCAAGGTTTTAATACTTTGTTAACAATTACACCAATTATCCTTGTATGTAATCCACCCCTGTTTTAATTAGTCCATGATACATTAATTTATTCACTTGACCATAATGAATAATCAATTACCCAATCCAATTGATTAATTAAATGATTGTAAACAATGTCGTATAAACGTCACTAAATAGGACATTCGTAATCAATTTAATAATTATTATATTAACTAATTTGAAGATAGGTTCGACATGTTCCAATGAGTTGTCATTCAATTAGACAATACCCCCTACCTATTAATAGTCAATAGTCCAATGTTCACAAGTGTCGGTCTTTTGTCCAAACCCAAATTATGGTACAAAATCCAATAACCCCGTCTTTAATATTAGGTCTAACATCACGATTACTTCGGCTCAAATAAGCATAATAATAACTTAGTTACGAGACATTAATTTAAAAAGGAAGAACATAGCTTACAGTGGTATTTAATCGCGTAGCGTTACACGGACAGAGTTCCGTCTTACAAAACCTTAAAACATTCTTACAATAACCTTATTATTATTAACTTAAAATTAAAATTATAAAATATAAATATAAATATAAATTGAGAGAGATAGATAGAAAATATGATATATGGATTCGGCAGAAGCTTGTGCCTTTTATAGGTTGATTTTGAATTTGGCTGCTCCGCGAGTGCGGAGGTTTTGTGCCTCACAGCTCCGCGAGTGCGGAGCTTCGGATTCCAGCTCACCAATTTTTGGCCATTTGCTTGTCGACATAATTAATAAATATATAATATATATATAATTTATATAATTATATATATATATATATATATATATATATATATATATATATATATATATATATATATATATATTATATTATCTTCTTGTGCATAGTTGACTTGTAATTTTAGCTCCGTTGACTCGCGCGTTGATGCTCGGTTCATGTCTCGATTCCGGATTTTCGAACGCTTTTTCGTATGCTTAGATATCTTGTACTTTGCATTTCGCGGCTTATACTTTTGTCATTTTTAGACATTATTCATCAATAAATTGAACCACTTGGATTGTATCTTGTATATTTGAGCTTTTTGGTCATTTGCGTCTTCAAATCGTCGTTTTCTTCTTTTGTCTTCGCACTAATTTATTTAAACGATTATTACATAAAAATAGAACAATAGTAACTAAAAGCTTTACATATTGGAAGGATATTGATACTAAATATATGTTCATTTAGAGCACTATCAAATATCCCCACACTTGAACGTTGCTTGTCCTTAAGCAATACAGAACTTGAAATTAAATCACACTTCACTCGAATCACTTTTTTTATTCTCACACTTTGTACAACGGTAATTTTAATATGGCGATATAAACAATGATAGTAACGATGTGGTTTACAGTCCCACATGACTTATAAAAATTTAGATCCTTTAAGGAAATTGAATCTTTATGAAAATATTTGATCTTTTGAAAATTCAAGCTAGATTTTACCCTAGACAAGTTTTCCGGAATAACCCTTCACCAGTGTTTGCAAAAATGTTTTTGTAGGTTTTGTGGGTTTCAAATTTTAAAATTTTAACTCAAAACTCGTGGTTTTGTGTCACCCACTTGCCAACCTTGTATTAGGAAAGTAACACGGCCAGTATACTTGCTCCGTATATTACCTTTCGGTAAACTACCGTCCGGTTGTAAAGGAAAGCGTTGAACAAGCAACTGTTAAGGCAATGTCTAATGACATGCTTTTGATTATGGTCCACAACGTGTCGGATGCAATTACTATCCTTTGTAGGAGCAATAGCAAAGATCACCCTATAATTTTTCGGTCTGGCACAAGGTCCTGTCTTCGACCATGCTATGCAACCACCGTTTTTACGGTTGACACCATATTTGGTTCAGGTGACCTAATGAATTCCGATGAATTCTCAGGATTTTACGTTCAATGGTAATGAACGCATTGAAAATAGGTTTTTCAGAAAACAAATCGGTTTTTATTTGATCAAAATATTTTCTCGTTCACGCTCGAGTTTAGATATCATCAAATTCTATGAGTTTTTAATTCTCAATCTTTAAGGTCAATCTCAAGGATTGAGTAATATCAGGCTTAAAAGCTGATTTTTAATCTTTAAGGAGATTATCCTTTCCGGGGGTCTGATTCATTAGTCTTATCAAGCTAATTTGCACGGCGCCCTCCCCATTTTACGAGACAGATCCTCTCATGGATAGGATAAGTCTGACCACTTGGCGACCCTGTTTGATGCTGAGGTCCGTGGATTTCCTGCTGATTTTAGAGATGACTTTTCTATATCTTTCATCAACCTACAGCTGGTCTGGACGACAACTTCCTGATCGAAATCAAGAAGTGCATTTCTTTTTCAGAAGACTTTACTTCCTTTAATGATGGAATTGATTCATCGTGTAGATCCATCTTTCTTTCAAATATATTACAGTAAATCGGGTAAAACTGATAAGTTTAGTCCAAAACAAAAATACCTGCAATAATCTTGTACAAAAATATGTTATATCTGTTTTAAAGAACTTGGTGCATTCTTCCCACACTTAGCTTTTATTTATTCTTTTCTTTGCCTTTTTATTCTCTTCTATTCCATTTTAAATGAATTCTAGCGTTTTGGGTTGTTTCTCAATTTATGTCCTTTTCGAGGTAACAATAATTTCGGTATTATCACCTAGTTTTATCGTTTATAAATATGTATATACATGATTTTGAATTCATTTAATTGAAATTTTTTTTTTCAAAATTTGGCAATTAAACTAAGTGTAAACCTGAGAGAATTTATAACCCTTCCCCACACTTGAGATCATGCAATGCCCTCATTTCCATGAAATCAGACTATAATTATAAATTCGTGAGGGTGATTAGTGTAGAAAAATGATTAAAAATACCGAGTTTGCAAACATATTGTTTTATATCACATTTGATATTTTACGTCTTGTCGTTAAAATTAGTAGCTTTTGCTGAACTTAATGCCAGTCTTTGAAAGTGCGTTGTTTTACCCTGTTTTGTACATAAGATAAACTACAAACATATATATACATAATATTTTTTATATATAAAACCTTTATTTATTAAAACAATTTAAATGAATAATTTTTTATAAAAAATTTTGTTTCCTTTTACTTTAGGTAGTTTCGGTACGTTTACCTAGTCCGTCCCTCGACAAAATTTAAAATTTGTCGTTTTTAAAGCGATTGTTTTAAAAGCAAAGATTTTTGAGTTTTTTTTATTTTTTTGGTATACTTTAGATCAATAATATTAAAAATAATGATAACAAAATTTTTCGCCCCGCCATTGGGTAAAGCAATTTCGGTTCCATGACCTAGTCTTTAACTTACGACGAATTTTAGAAATCATTTTTTTAAACTTAATGAAATAAAGTAAATTTTGTTTTTAAATTCACACAAAACTTAAATTTAAAAATGCATATAAATTTCATATAAAACCTATAAAACAAAAAATTTAAAATGGGGGGAGAAAACTAGTTCTTTAGTGTCTGCTAGTGGAAAAGACCAATCGGATTCCATTCTCAGAACTACACGAGAACAGAACAACTAACTCTAAACAGTATTTTTTCTTAGAACATTTGAATCTCCCCACACTTATGTAGCTGTGGTGTCGAAATTGTGATTAACTTCATCGTCAATTTCTCTTTGACCATAATCAACTTGCATATCTGTGACTTTTACTTTAAGCCAGTGGTTGGATTCCTGTTTAATATCCACAAATTCAACTAGTTTTGCCTTTTCTTTAGGCGATAGATTGGATACTAACCGGTTACATAACTTAAAGTTCCCCTTGGTTCTAGCATCGCGAATCTGTTTAATAAGTTTCTTCATTGAACTGTTAATAATGGGGTCATTTAATTTCGTATCAACAATGGGGTTCTTTGTTATTGAGTCATCATTAGGTGTTACTTCATCTTCCCCACACTTAGGCGTTTTATTATTGTTAAGCTCTACCGTTGGAGTTGGTAAAACAATATGGTTTTTACCAATCGTTTTTGTTGGTTCAACGGTTTTGGTTGGTGGAGATTTAGCCTTTCGACTCACCAAGGTGATTGATTTTTCATCATTACTAAGTGTCATTCTACCCTCTCATACATCAAATAACGCCCTGGTGGATGCTAAGAATGGTCGACCTAAAATTAGAGAAATGTTTGAGTCCTCTTCTATGTCAATGACAATAAATTCGACTAAAAAGGTTAAATTACCCACTTGAATGGGTAGGTTGTCAGCAATTCCAACTGGGTGCCTAATGGTTTGATCAAAGTGTCAAACACTCATTTCCGTTGGACTTAACTCACCTACTCCTAATCTCTTATATAGTGAAAGAGGCATAACACTTATACTCGCACCTAAATCTGCTAGTGCATCATACATGACACAATCACTAAGTAGACAAGGAACAATAAATTCACCCGGATCACCCAACCTTGGTGGAAGTTTTGATGGAACGGTCTTCACCGGGTTTATTTTTACGATTTTTATTTCTTGTACCTTCTTATTATTCTTCTTTTTTCCAGAGGTATCACAAAATTTATTACCTATCACTTGCTCATACTCAACTCCTTTTCTTAGAAACGGGATGGGTGGTCTGTATGGTGCTACCACTGGCTTTACATACTCGGGTAGTAGTGGTGGCGTAACTTCTTCATTGTTACTCACATCGAAAACCTTCCCATATTCTGATGCTGGTTTTTCAGAATTTGTTGACACCATATTAACATTCTCATTTCGAGGATTTACTTCAGTATTACTCGGTAGCTTTCCTTGTTCTCTCTCACTCATCATGCTAGCAAGGGTACCTACGTGTTTTTCTAGATTCAAAATAGAAGCTTGTTGAGTTCTTAATGACTGATCAAACCTCTCATTCGTTTGGGTTTGAGTTGCAATAAATTGTGTTTGAGATTCAACTAGCTTTTGTACCATTTCTTCCAGATTTGGATTTTTCTCTTCGGTTTATTGTGGTGGTTTATACAAGCCAGGTCTTTGTTGATTGAAAGTGTTGTTTTGAGTTGGTTTGTTATTTGGACCTTGTTGGTTATATGAGTTATTGTTGGGTCCATTTGGATTGTAAAGAATGTTTTGATTTCGATTGAAGTTTGGCTTTGGCGGTTGATAATTATTTTGATAATTATTTCCCGGCCTTTGGTTCATGTAGAAAACATTCTCACGTTGTTCCATCGTTTGTTCATTGTGACAATCTTTCGTTAAGTGTGGTCCACCGCATTGCTCACAACTGATTCGTATTGCGTGAATATCATAATTCATCTTTTCCATTCGTCTCTCGAAAGCATCTATTTTTGCGAAAACGGAATCAAAGTCATGGCTGGAATCGGCTCTAGCCGCTTTAGATGAACGAAAATATCTTTTTCCTGATGCCACTCATACGAGTGGGAGGTTGTGTTATCAATGATTTTGTGAGCTTCGGTTGCGGTTTTCTTTATAATGGAACCACCAGCTGCTGTGTCGATGTCTTTTCGTGTAGCGACGTCGACACCTTGGTAGAATATTTGTACTATTTGATAAGTGTCTAAACCGTGCTGAGGACATCCTCTCAACAATTTTCCGAATCTTGTCCACGCCTCATATAATGTTTCATTTGGCTTTTGCGCGAACGTAACAATTTCTCCTTGAAGTCTCACGGCTTTAGATGCCGGAAAGAATCCTTTAAGAAATTTCTCAACTAAAACATCCCATTTATCAATCGCTCCTTCAGGTAACGATTCTAACCAATCTTTGGCTTCTCCCTTTAAAGTCCAGGGAAACAACATGAGATAGATCTGTTCATTCTCAACTTCTCTGATTTTGAATAAAGTACAGATCCTATTAAAGGTTCGAAGATGTTCGTTTGGATCTTCTTTCGGCGTACCACTATATTGGCACTGATTAGTTACCATGTGTAGGATTTGTCCTTTGATTTCATAATCTGGCGCATTAATGTCTGGCTTAATAATGGCGTGACCTTGGCCCGTGCGTGTGGCTCTCATTCGGTCTTCCATACTTAGAGGTTCCGTTATTTCCATATTTGAATTTGTTGAATATGAATCACTAGAAGATTCTGATTTAACGATTTGTGGTTCAGGAGGAATGATTATTGGTTCAGGATCTTGGAATTGTCCTTGAATATCCTCCTGGTTCTCAATTGTGAGGTCGGGTTCAAAAAATGGATTATCGGGAATTTGATTTGGAATACTTGGTCGACTTGATGATGATTCTAAAGAAAAATCATCGGCGACAATATTGACTAGATGTCTTGATCGAGTTACAGGTGGTGAACGTATGAAAGGTGGTGAACGTTTTGCTCGGTGCATTCAATGAATATCCTATTAGTTATAAAAAATAAAAAAATATATATATAAGTTATCAATTTAATAGACTTTTCTGATTTTGCCCACGTTTCGAATAGCCAATAGATGCAGCAGGCAGCCAGGACCCTTTAAATCGGAAGCCCACAACTCGCCACTAACAAATCCAACTATTACTACGAACCAGAAAATTTTGGATGTCTATCAATTTAACCGCTTAAAATAAATTTTCGTCGAAATTTTGAAGATAAAATCTATGTCCTAAAAACTAGAGCATCGAGAAATAAGAGGAAGAAAAAGAGTGCGTCGAAAAACGTCGAAAAATAAAAAGTCGAAAAATAATAATAAGAAAGTAAAGCGTCGAAACTTAAAAGTCTAAAAACTAAATATTAAAAGTTGCGTCTAAAGGAATTAAAGCTTAAAAAGAACTCTATATCCAAAACGGCAATAACTTAATAGGCACTAAAATCTATTAAATATTAAAGCGATAAGCAACGTCATAAAATTCTAAAGCGCCTAAATCTTAATCTAAATAAAAAGCACTTAAGGGATTTTACGGCAAATCCTAAGAATCTAGAAATATAAATTAACTACGGCAAAAACTAATCTTTAAACAAATTACGAACGAAAAATATACAAATTACAAATAAATGATAAAAATATATAATTTATAAAAAGAAAAAAAAATGATAAAATTACTTATTTTTATAAAAATATTATTTTTATATTATTATTTTATAAAAGTATTAATTTATATAATTAATAATAATATTAAAACTTAATATTACTAATTATAAATTAAAACTAAAAACTAAATACTAATTAAATAAATCAAAACCTAATTAGATTAATAATAATTAATTAAATTATTAAAACCCTAATCAGCAATTAATGCGTACAAGGTTACAGGTGTCAGACAGCTCCGCGAGTGCGAATGCTTGATGCCCAAAAGTCTCCGCGACTGCGGAGTTTGCAGATTCAGATTTCGCGCAGGCCAAATTCGAGCAGGTTCAGTTTTCTTTTCTTTTTAAATAAAATAAACTTATATTTTAAAAATTAGAAATAAAACTAAAAATACTTTTAATTTTTATATATATTAAACAAACTCTTAAAAATATATTTTTTTTTATATTATTATTATTTTTTTTAATATATTTTTTTTAAAAATATAGCATTTTACCGCTCCCCGGCAACGGCGCCAAAAATACTTGATGTTATGCGAGGTGTATACGAAATAGTTATATTTTTATTGCGAAATACTATTAAATACGATACAATTTTACACAAGTTATTTATTTATTTATAGAGTGGATATACCTAAACCTTGCTACAACACTATAGGCAATGTACCTAATCGTAAAGTAATGTAGTTTTTAGTAAGTCCGGTTCGTTCCGCAGGGAGCTAGCTGAGTTTAACGCTATATTTTATTTTAAACTATATTTGTATATATATATATATATATATATATATATATATATATATATATATATATATATATATATATATATATATATATAAAAGTAGTATTATTATTATTATAAAAAGGGGGTTTTATCGTTTAATGACCGGTTTGTCGATTTTATATTTTAAGTGTAAAGATAAATGAAAATAATTAAAATGCGTAAAATAAATAACAATAATTAAATGATGAAATATAAAATTGCGAATAATAAAATAACAGTAAATGAAAGTACGATGAGAAATACAATAAAAGAATTATGCTTATTTAAACTTCCGTAATCATGATGTTTGACGTTTTGATTTTAATTTATTACTCTGGGTTAATTGTCCTTTGTCCTGGCTTATTTGATACCTATCTGGGTTTTACCCATAATAGTCCATCGGTCATAATTATAATATGCTCGTCAAATTAACCTTATTCCCGAAGTCAAATATTTCAACTAATTAGGGATTCGAACTGTAACAAGGTTTTAATACTTTGTTAATAATTACACCAGGTTATCGACTGCGTGTAATCCAAGGTTTTAATACTTTGTTAACAATTACACCAATTATCCTTATATGTAATCCACCCCTGTTTTAATTAATCCATGATACATTAATTTATTCAGTTGGCCATAATGAATAATCAATTACCCAATCAAATTGATTAATTAAATGATTGTAAATGATGTCGTATAAACGTCACTAAATAAGAAATGCGTAATCAATTTAATAATTATTAGATTAACTAATTTGAAGATAGGTTCGACAGGTTCCAATGAGTTATCATTCAATTAGAAAATACCCCCTACCTATTAATAGTCAATAGTCCAATGTTCACAAGTGTCGGTCTTTTGTCCAAACTCGAATTATGGTACAAAATCCAATAACCCCGTCTTTAATATTTAGTCTAACATCACTATTACTTCGGCTCAAATAAGCATAATAATAACTTAGTTACTAGACATTAATTTAAAAAGGAAGAACATAGCTTACAGTGGTATTTAATCGCATAGCGTTACACGGACAGAGTTCCGTCTTACAAAACCTTAAAACATTCTTACAATAACCTTATTATTATTAACTTAAAATTAAAATTAAAATTATAAAATATAAATATAAATTGAGAGAGATAGATAGAAAATATGATATATGGATTCGGCAGAAGCTTGTGCCTTTTATAGGCAGATTTTGAATTTGGCTGCTCCGCAAGTGCTGAGGTTTTGTGCCTCACAGCTCTGCGAGTGCGGAGCTTCGGATTCCAGCTCACCAATTTTTGGCCATTTGCTTGTCGACATAATTAATAAATATATATATAATATATATATAATTTATATAATTATATATATATTCTATTATATTCTTGTGCATAGTTGACTTGTAATTTTAGCTTCGTTGATTCGCGCGTTGATGCTCTGTTCATGTCTCGGTTTCGGATTTTCGAACGCTTTTTCGTATGCTTAGATATCTTGTACTTTGCGTTTCGCGGCTTGTACTTTTGTCTTTTTAGACATTATTCATCAATAAATTGAACCACTTGTATTGTATCTTGTACATTTGAGTTTTTTGGTCATTTGCGTCTTCAAATCGCCGTTTTCTTCTTTTGTCTTCGCACTTATTTATTTAAACGATTATTACATAAAAATAGAACAATAGTAACTAAAAGCTTTACATATTGGAAGGATATTGATACTAAATATATGTTCATTTAGAGCACTATCACAATGCAATCCACCAACGTTTGTTAATCCGTTTCTCTGTAATTCCTAAACCAAAAACGAAAATTTATTTGATGTTATAAATTATGCTCCTTGTCGACGGATTAATTAAGAAGGAGAAGATAACAGATAGATATATAGATTATATAATTAATTAGGGAATATAAAACAGAAATGAGCTAGCACATGGATGGTTTGGGTGTGTGTTGAGTAAGCGAGAGGTCTCGGGTTCGAGCCCGGTCTCGGGCATTTTTTTAGAAAAGTCTTTAATAAGGTAGTTTCTCATTTATTTATTTATTTATTTATTTATTTTTATTTTTATTATTATTATTATTATTATTATTATTATTATTATTTATTATTATTATTATTATTATTATTATTATTATTATTATTATTATTATTATTATTAATATTATTATTATCATTAAAATTATTGATATTATTATTATTACTAATATTAAAGTTATTATTAACATTAATATTAAAAACATGGTTATAATTAAAAGTATCATTTTATCTTATCATTTTTATCAAAATTACCATCTTTATTGAAATTATTATTATTACTATCATTATTATCATTCTTATTATTAAAGGTATTAAAATTATTATTTGTATTAAATTATCACTTTTAATAAGATTTCTTTTACTATTAAAACTATCATTATAATTATCATTAATAGAATCATTAATATTATTATCATTAATATTATTATCATTATTATTGATATTGATATTAATATTATCATTATTATTATTTTTATCATTACCAATATTATTTTAGTATTATTATAATTACTATTTTAACAAAAAAATGATATATATGTATATATATATATATATATATATATATATATATATATATATATATATATTTACACATAACATAATAAAATTTATATTTTTTATCTATTTAGAGTATATAAAATAAATATAAGAAACTTACATGTTGTTAATATAAAAATGACATAACTAATAACTAATATATATATATATATATATATATATATATATATATATATATATATATATATATATATATATATATATATATAACTTATTCGATTATGAGTATATGTGTTAATATATATACTTGATATAGGTTCGTGAATCCGAGGTCAACTATGTACTTGTTCAGTGCCATCCTATGCATATTTACTACAAACTATCGTATCGTATCGTGAGTTTTCATAGCTCCCTTTTTATATATATTTTTGGGCTGAGAATACATGCGCAACTTTTATAAATGTTTTACACGTTAGACACAAGTAGTCAAACTTTTATGCTATATACGTGCTTTGTCATGCTAAATCCCCACGGTAATATTGTTAATTGCTGAGGTATAAAATGCAAACTTATTTATTGTGAGTAGCGCTACTGAGAGTGACGTCTCTAACTATTTGACTGATGGTCTTTGGTTACATAATAATGATTCAACTGACACTGACTGTTCAAGGTGTCGCGGGGTAAACTTTTGTCTAGTAGCGATATTACAAACTGCAGCAACTCTTTTTAGATTGATATAATTGGTATCAATCAACTTTAAACTGAAATCTTGTGGTCTAATGCTATACCGAACTATTGATTTATGATAAACCTATGAACTCACTCAACCTCGTGTTGACTTTTTAAGCATGTTTATTCTCAGGTACTTAAATATTGCTTTCGCTGTATATCTACTGCTTTGATGATGATTGCTTGCTATGCTTGGAGTCTTCTTTACATATCATATCAATTAAAGACATTTAATGCTCTAAATACAATGTAATCTGTTTACCTTCCGCTGCAAAACTCAATAAAACGTCTCACATAGAGTCGTTCTCGTTTATACAACTGTGATTTAATATAATTAGTCACAAATACCTCAGGCCCTATTTGGGGGTGTGACACTGAGGTACTGAAAACATTAAACATATGCTGCAATTCCATAAAAAGAGCTACACAAACAACAATGAACAAAAATGTAGAAAATAAATCCTCACATAGAAGCAACATATTAAAAATAAGCATGTACGATTATATGAAATTTAACAGCAAGAAACACACGGATGGAAAAAAATCACGTGAAAAATTTAAACTGAAACAAACAAACAGAACTGGTGTAACAATTTTTTGTGCATAATACAACACCACAAATACAAAATTTCTATAGATATGTGTACATGTCTTATATACATATAAGCGAAAACACGCGGAGGTTCATTAATCAAAAAATCAGCACACCTACGAAGACAAATCAAAGATAAACAAAAAATAATAATATTTAACCTTTGTAAACAACTGGATACGCAGCAGATTATCAATAGCTTCAAAACCCCTAACTTTTCAAGGCTTTGCAAACTGATGAAACTCTATTTTTTTGTTCGCAAAACTCGGCGACTTGACGAAACCCTAACCTTTCAAACTCATTAAATCTTATAGCATGGATCCGGTGTTCTAATCTGCTATTTTACTCATCTGAAATGGAATGGCGGTGGATGTTATTAGTGATTGGCGATGGAGGTTATCAGGGATTGCCGGTGGATGGAAATGCTACACGGATGAATGAAGGGAAACAAAGCATCCCAAAAAACGTCTTGGTTGCGATGGAGACGATGGTAATGGCGATGGAGATGATGGTAGTCGGTGGCGACAGGATGGAACTGGGGAGGAAAAAAATCGTCCAGAAAACCCTAGAAAGATCGTCCGGTGAGCAAATGGAGAAGGGAAAGGAGTGTGAGTGGTAAATATTTTATGGCTTAAAAAGATGAAAATACCCTTTTAGATTATTAAAATGCTGTCTACAGTTGATGGCTTTTGCTCAATTGTAATAATAATAAAATAATAATAATAATAATAATAATAATAATAATAATAATAACTTAATGTTTAACCAATTAAAAGGTAATTGCAACTAAAATTATTTGACACGTCATCAAAAGCGGGTCATATTACCATTCCACAGCTTAACCCATAGAAAACGACATTAGTTATTGATCAGTGATCAAACTTTTCAGAATTAACGAGAATTTAACCAAATTTTTGGATATAAACCAAAAAAATATATATATATATATCTAAAAGACTAAATCATTCAACACTATCATGAATCTGATGGTGTGATTATAGAATTCCAGAACTATATCATCCAACACTGTTTTGCTTCTCGAGTTTGGAACTTTTTTATTAATGAAGC
Source organism: Rutidosis leptorrhynchoides (assembly GCF_046630445.1). NCBI lineage: Eukaryota > Viridiplantae > Streptophyta > Magnoliopsida > Asterales > Asteraceae > Rutidosis > Rutidosis leptorrhynchoides. The sequence goes on from NC_092338.1 coordinate 32,628,371, forward strand.
ATCTTCTTGAGAATTATTTAAGGCTATTATTACGTGTTGAGTATGAATTTTTTGACAAAAAAAATATATATATAAAATTTACATTGGTTTACAAAAACAGTATTTTGCATGCAAATTTTACGAAACATATATAACCGATTTTGAGAAGACCGGTTTTATACAACTCAACCTAAACAGTTTTTGCCAAGGGTGGACCTATAGATAGTCACTGGTAGTACGAGTTACTAGTGAAATACGTGATGCAGTAGAATTTTTTTTTTGAACTTTTAACTAGTGATAGTATTGGATAATACTAATTTTTTTACTGACACCGTTAGATAGTATAAGTTTTTTTGACCTTTTAAGTAGTGACACCCGCGACGACGATTACTAAATCCGCTACTGGGTTTTCCAGCGCCGGTAGATGATTGGGAATTTCTTGCAAATATACCCTAATCGTTTTCAATCATTTTGGCAGTTCATCTCAATCGAAACCTCAAATCATAACACCACCACCATCACCCCCGCCAGTTCCAGACTGTCATCTTAATTACGTTGAACTTGGATACAATATTCCAGGTCTGGCGGGTGTTCTCCATGTTGCTTATCATAGAAGCCAATCTCAATATAATCACGTTGAGCACCGAAGATTTATATATATAAAAAAGGTGTTTGAAAAGACATCATATGATGATAGCTTTGAACAAATTTCATGGCTTTCTGCGATAAAATGGGTGTATCCTGATGGTGGAAATAATCTATCGGGTTTTGTTTTCCAATTGTACATTTTGTTTGTGTTTTTCAATTGTGACATTTTGTTTGTGTTTTTAAGTGAATGGGATTCAAATTTAGGACGAATACCTGGTTGTCTGAAAAAAAGCAAATCGGCAAGGTTGTTGGTGTTCTCAAGACTTGCATTCCAAATGCTTTGGGTGATCGTCATGTAGTGATCAAAGTAAGATTCTCAATATTTAGGATATGATTTGCACATTATTATGTGTTATTATAATGGTTATAGGTTATTTTAATATTTAAGATACTACATATTCTATTCTCGATACTATTCATCACAAAATCTTTGAAGATGTCAATGGGTAAATGTGGTGGATGTATTATGGTAGTCCAAAGTGCTTCTGTATTTCATCAACATTATTAAGAAGAACTTGGTAAAGGTATTCTACAAAGATGGTTCCTCATTTACATCAACTTTGGCTTTCTTCCAAATCGTTTCTCTACCGATGGTGCATCAACGTTATTCACGAGAAAATTGGCTTTCGAGTATTATGCTGATTGTAGCTTTCAAGTATTTAATTGATTATCATATTTATGTTGTTGTAGCAATTTTAATTTGAAATGTTATTTGTTTATGTAAGAAGATTTGTATCAAATATGATGTTGATGTTATGTATGCTTTTGTATACAATCCTAGTTAATTAAACCTTACCCCTAATTAATGAAACTCTAAACCTAATTTGGTTAACCTTAACCCTACTTCATTAAACCCTAACCCTACTTTACTCTATCTATATAAAGAACTCTCACAACCTACTTAAAACTCATATTTCACTCTCTTCCGTACCTTCTCTGTACCAAATACTCTCAATTCAGATTACGAGTGTTTTCTGTAGATGCGGCAAACGTGTTATAATCAAAACCTCATGGACGGTTAACAATCTTGGTCGTAAGTTTTATGGGTGTCCTGATTTTCTGGTAAAATGTAACTCAATTTCTTTAGCGTTTTGTTTGGTTTATAAAATGATTAACATATTCGTTTTTGTTCATAGAGGTCTCGTAACTGCGGTTGGCTTGGATGGTACGACCAAGAAACCATCCCTGAATGGGCATAGCAATCCTGTTAGAACAACGAAGCAAAAATGAGATTCTACAACGAAAATTGATTATCTCATATGCTACCGTCAAGATTGCTGAAGCAACAAAGAACAAGATGAAACTGTGTTTATTTTGTATATTGGGTGACATTTATTTTGTGTTATATTTATGTGTAAAGTGGGCTAACATGATAACTTGCTTTTAATAATATGTTAAATGCTAAATTTCGTTAACGATAACAAATACATTCCAAATACTAATAAGTTAAAAACGTATAATTTCAAAAAGACAAATATTATACATATACATACTAACAATTAAATTAAGATGCTTAAAATGCGTATGCCCTTCCCGGTTCGTAAGATTCACCATTAGTTGTGTTGTGTAGTTAATATAACGCTATATGTTGGTTATCTATAGCCCATAAAGTAATGGATCCGTCCTAGAGTCTCTTGCCTCTTGCATCCGACGTTAATTTGAATACCGTTAGTTATATCTTTATAGCATCTTGTGAAAGCACATATTCAAAAGTTCTTGTTACTTCACGACACAGTATGTTGCCACGTTTAATTTTCATATATCTTTTTGACATAATACGAAGGTGACAAACACAAATACATCGATCTTCAAGACAAGACTTCTCAAAACGAGACTTTGTAATTGTGCGAACAACTTCCCCCGTGTTGACATCAGTGACTGATTAAGCCACACTACTGTGAAAGAGATTACTAGTATTATACTTCCTCCGTCCCATCTTAAATGTCACCGTTGACTTTTTAATGTCTTTCTCTGTCAACTTTGACTTTAAATATTTTTATTTGTGCTATATAATTGTTGATGAAAATTATATCAATGAATTGAGTTTTAATTGTGTTTCTATTCATATAATTTTCATCAAATATTATATAATATAAATAAAAATATTTACGGTCAAAGTTGACAAAATTTTTTTTGAAAAAATCAATAATGGACACTTAAGATGACACGTAGAGAGTAGTATATTGTTTAAGTTCAATCTTAATCCAATTCACTAATTTTAACGTAGAGTGATGTCTCAAATTTAAATCATAATTATCCCAATTAATTATATCATTTAAACTCTCATATTTATTCGCTATCATAAACAATTGAAACATAAAATGTTACAAAATTAACTATTGTTAACTACTTGATAAATCATGGGAATCAAATTAATCATGAACCGTAACAATGGTAGATCTTTAATCAAGCATACAATCAATTAATTAAAACAATAATTGAATCTAAATTTTTTTTGCATTCTATGAACTAAGATTCAATTATTCAAGTAAAAATAAAATAAATTTAGCTATTCATAATAATATTAATTGAATACTCAAACAAACAAGTAATGAACTTTATGGACCATGTTTTGTAATAATAACATAATGACTAAATTGAAGTACTCATAAATAATTATCCATTTATCTAAAAGATAAAGGGATTATCGAATATACCATAGTCTTATTCTTAAGGGTGTTGATATGTACATAACTATTTTTGTTATGTATACAACCAATTTTACTTTAAAATATTGTATTGTACAATATATAAAACATGATTGATTATGTACATAACAAAAATAGTTGTGTAGATATCTCTCCCCTATTCTTAATACACAACATTTTAATGCATTCTTAACACACTACTACATACATCAGTTGGTACCATCTTTAATGCACATAGTACAAGTACTGACTTCATGCGGACATCAGCATCTACATAATTTTTTTTCTTTTTAGTTTTTCATGTTACAACATATTTTGTTCATCCACTACCTACAACTTTTTTATATTAGACTTTTTATATGTTACCTGATGAAAAAAATAAATAAATTATATATAAGATAATATATGGCTTTATTTTTTTGAATGACAATTTTGGCATCAAATCCTCTCATTTGCCACTCACACACTCGTTAGGAAGAAACTGGAATGCTTTAGGTTAACTGCTTGGCCCGCACAAAGTGAAGGATACCAGAGGCACAACCTTGAAGAAAACTCACACCTCAGGATTTGAACTTGCACCTATTTTTTTCAAGGATACGGGCCCAGAATCAACCGATGCTTTTTACCACTCAACCAATAGTTCGGTGGTCAGGGGCGGAGCTTTGTGTAGACAGGACGAGGCATCCGCCCCAGCTGAATTTTTTATTTTTTTTAAAAAGTTTACACTAAAAAACAAAATATTACCAAAAAAATAAGGTTTTTTTTAGTGTTTGCTCCCGCTGTAATGAAAAATTTAATAATTTTTTGCACTCCTCTTATCGGTGGTCAGGTTCAAGTTCCGCCACTGTCGGTGGTAATATATGCTCTTATTATTCTTCATTAAGATTTTTAATACTAATACTAAAAATGAAAGTTACAATACAAAAAAACTATATGTACATCATATGTTTCACTTCAAATTTAAACAAAGTTGTTAGTTTAAGTTGTAAAATAATAACTTAAACTACAATACACAACAAGTAGCTACTGCTTGAACTACAACTTCCGATTTACGACCACCGTTTGCTATTGAGAACCACCACCGAAACTGACCGACGGTTAATTTGGTGGTAATATCGAAGACCACCATAATTCACTTCAACAAAAAAGAGAGCAAGATCTTTGGTGATGCTTTTTGCAGAAATATAGAAATATAGATCTAAAAGTGTATGGCGTCATATCTACGAAAAATGAAAAAGCGAAACATTAACCATATATACTAATCACCACCAATTTTTTTGGTCGTTTTGCCCCAAGCCCAACCCAAATTTGGGTCAAAGCGACATCAGAGGAAAAAGGGGGCAAAAAACCAAACACCCCCTCAAACTATATCCAACTTTCAAATTCAGCTCTCATTTCAGGGGTGCAAAATGAAACTTATTATTTTAATTAAAAATTTTAACCAAACTTCACCCATATTTTTAACGGAACATATCTTTCTGCTCGCCTCGCGTTAAATTTTTTCGAACCCACCGTTCAACCCAAAAAAATCTTACGAAGCCCCACCAAAATTTGGGTCAAAACGACATCAGAGGAAAAAGGGGGAAAAAACCAAATACCCCCTCAAACTATATACAACTTTCAAATTCAGCCCTCATTTAAGGGGGTGCAAAATAAAACTTATTATTTTAATTAAAAATCTTAACCAAACTTCACCCATATTTTTAACGGGACATATCTTTCCGCTCGCCTCGCGTTAAATTTATTCGAACCCACCGTTCAACCCAAAAAAATCTTACGAACACAACGGGACTAACTCTACGCGAAACGGACACTTCTAAAAAAACGCTAAATACATCGAATATATTCAATACATATACACATCTAGGTACTAACTACGTGCATCTAAAAACACCCGTAGTAAAACGTTTTTACTTCTGTAAATACAAATCGCTCCGCTAACTATGAATACACAACTCAAAGGCCCCGCGGCATCGGGCGGGCCCGTTTTACTAGTTATTTTCATAAATTGAAACATATCTATAAGTTTTAGGTATTACTCTATATATCTAAATGATATAGAGCAAATGAATAGTAGCCCTCAATAGTTTCACAAACACCCTTCAAATTTTTTATATTTTAATAATTCAGTTTCGCCCTTTATAACACTTAACTTTATAGTTTTTACAAACTTACCACATAGTTTTCACATTTTATACTTTAACCATTACACTTCTCGTTCATTATAAATCACCATTACACTTCTCATTCATTATATATCGATCCCAAAATTTTAACTAACTAAAAACTACTCATTATTATTATTATTATTATTATTATTATTATTATTATTATTATTATTATTATTATTATTATTATTATTATTATTATTATTTGAATAGTAGCCCTCAATAGTTTCACAAACACCCTTCAAATTTTTTATATTTTAATAATTCAGTTTCGCCCTTTATAACACTTAACTTTATAGTTTTTACAAACTTACCACATAGTTTTCACATTTTATACTTTAACCATTACACTTCTCGTTCATTATAAATCACCATTACACTTCTCATTCATTATATATCGATCCCAAAATTTTAACTAACTAAAAACTACTCATTATTATTATTATTATTATTATTATTATTATTATTATTATTATTATTATTATTATTATTATTTGAAATGTCCCGTTCATATTGATTATAAACGTTCCATATTAATTGATTTCGTTGCGAGGTTTTGACCTCTATATGAGACGTTTTTCAAAGACTGTATTCATTTTTAAAACAACCATAACCTTTATTTTATCAATAAAGGTTTTAAAAACATTACGTAGATTATCAAATAATGATAATCTAAAATATACTGTTTACACACGACCATTACATAATGGTTTACAATAGAAATATATTACATCGACATATGTTTCTTGAATGCAGTTTTACACAATATCATACAAACATGGACTCCAAATCTTGTCCTTATTTTAGTATGCAACAGCGGAAGCTCTTAATATTCACCTGAGAATAAACATGCTTTAAACGTCAACAAAAATGTTGGTGAGTTATAGGTTTAACCTATATATATCAAATCGTAACAATAGACCACAAGATTTCATATTTCAATACACATCCCATACATAGAGATAAAAATCATTCATATGGTGAACACCTGGTAACCGACATTAACAAGATGCATATATAAGAATATCCCCATCATTCCGGGACACCCTTCAGATATGATATAAATTTCGAAGTACTAAAGCATCCGGTACTTTGGATGGGGTTTGTTAGGCCCAATAGATCTATCTTTAGGATTCGCGTCAATTAGGGTGTCTGTTCCCTAATTCTTAGATTACCAGACTTAATAAAAAGGGGCATATTCGATTTCGATAATTCAACCATAGAATGTAGTTTCACGTACTTGTGTCTATTTTGTAAATCATTTATAAAATCTGCATGTATTCTCATCCCAAAAATATTAGATTTTAAAAGTGGGACTATAACTCACTTTCACAGATATTTCCTTCCTCGGAAATAAGACTTGGCCACGGATCGATTCACGAACCTATACAAATATGTACATATATATCAAAGTATGATCAAAATATAATTACAACCATTTTTATTATGTTTTAAAAAATTTGAGTGTATTAAGTCAGCTGTCCTCGTTAGTAACCTATAACTAGTTGTCCACAGTTAGATGTACAGAAATAAATCGATATATATTATCTTGAATCAATCCACGACCCAGTATATACACGTTTCAGGCTAGATCACAACTCAAAGTATAAATATTTTTGGAATCAACCTCAACCCTGTATAGCTAACTCCAACATTACTGCATATAGAGTGTCTATGGTTGTTCCAAATAATATATATACATGGGTCGATATGATATGTCAAAACATTTGCATACGTGTCTATGGTATCCCAAGATTACATAATATATTAGAATACATGTATAATACAATATAAGTTAGCTAGGATATGATTTGTATAGATTTGTTAAACATTTCCCGTAACTAAAAAGATCAAAAATATCCAATCTTGTTTTACCCATAATTTCTTCATTTTAAATCCGTTTTGAGTGAATCAAATTGCTATGGTTTCATATTGAACTCTAATTTAAGAATCCAAACAGAAAAAGTATAGGTTTATAGTCGGAAATTTAAGTTACATGTCAATTACTAAAGAGGTAGTCATTTCCGTCGAAAGAACGACATCTTGATGACCATTTTGAAAAACATACTTTCACTTTGAGTTTAACCAAGATTTTTGGATATAGTTTCATGTTCATATGAAAAATCATTTTCCCAGAAGAACAACTTTTAAATCAAAGTTTATCATAGTTTTTAATTATTCAAACCAAAACAGCCCCCGGTTTCACTACGACGGCGTATATCCGATTTTATGGTGTTCATCATGTTTTCAGGTTTTAAATCATTAAGTTAGCATATCATATAGATATAGAACATATGTTTAGTTGATTTTAAAAGTCAAGTTAGAAGGATTAACTTTTGTTTGCGAACAAGTTTAGAATTAACTAAACTATGTTCTAGTGATTACAAGTTTAAACCTTCGAATAAGATAGCTTTATATGTATGAATAGAATGATGTTATGAACATCATTACTACCTCAAGTTTTCTGGATAAAACTACTGGAAATGAGAAAAATGGATCTAGCTTCAAAGGATCCTTGGATGGCTTGAAAGTTCTTGAAGCAGAATCATGACACGAAAATAGTTCAAGTAAGATTTTCACTCGAAATAAGATTGTTATAGTTGTAGAAATTGAATCAAAGTTTGAATATGAATATTACCTTGAATTATAAAGATAACCTACTGTAAATAACAAAGGTTTCTTGATCTTAGATGATTACTTGGAATGGATTAGAAAGCTTGGAAGTAGACTTGCAAACTTGGAAGTATTCTTGATTTTTATGAAACTATACTTATGGAATTTATGAAGAACACTTACAACTTGAAGATGGAACTTGAGAGAGATTAATTAGATGAAGAAAATTGAAGAATGAAAGCGTTTGTAGGTGTTTTTGGTCGTTGGTATATGGATTAGATATAAAGGATATGTAATTTTGTTTTCATGTAAATAAGTCATGAATGATTACAAATATTTTTGTAATTTTATGAGATATTTCATGCTAGTTGCCAAATGATGGTTCCCACATGTGTTAGGTGACTCACATGGGCTGCTAAGAGCTGATCATTGGAGTGTATATACCAATAGTACATACATCTAAAAGCTGTGTATTGTTCGAGTACGAATACGGGTGCATACGAGTAAAATTGTTGATGAAACTGAACGAGGATGTAATTGTAAGCATTTTTGTTAAGTAGAAGTACTTTGATATGTGCCTTGAAGTCTTTCAAAAGTGTAAGAATACATATCAAAACACAACATGTATATACATTCTAATGGATTCGTTAAGTCTTCGTTAGTCGTTACATGTAAGTGTTGTTTTGAAACCTTTAAGTTAACGATCTCAATTAATGTTGTTAACCCAATGTTTATTATATCAAATGAGATGTTAAATTATTATATTATCATGATATTATGATGTATGAATATCTCTTAATATGATGCATACATTAAAATATCGTTACAACGATAATCGTTACATATAAGTCTCGTTTCGTAATTCTTGAGTTAGTAGTCTTGTTTTTACATATGTAGTTCATTGTTAACACACTTAATGATATATTTAAATATCATTTTATCATGTTAAATATAGTGTATCAATATCTTAATATGATACATATGTATTTAGTAGACGTTATCATAACGATAATCGTTATATATATATCATTTCGAGTTTCTTAACTTAGTAATCTCATTTCTTATGTATATTACACATTGTTAATATACTTAGTGAGATACTTACTCATCATAATCTCATGTTAACCATATATATATGTCTATATATACCACAACATGTAGTTTTCACAATTTTGTAACGTTCGTGAATCGCCGGTCAACTTGGGTGATCAATTGTCTATATGAAACTTATTTCATTTAATCAAGTCTTAACAAGTTTGATTGCTTAAAACGTTGAAAATATTTAGTCATGTAAATATCAATCTCAATTAATATATATAAACATGGAAAAGTTCGGGTCACTACAATACCTACCCGTTAAATAAATTTTGTCCCGAAATTTTACGCTGTTGAAGGTGTTGACGAATCTTCTGGAAATAGATGCGGGTATTTCTTCTTCATCTGATCTTCATGCTCCCAGGTGAACTCGGGTCCTCTACGAGCATTCCATCGAACCTTAACAATCGGTATCTTGTTTTGCTTAAGTCTCTTAACCTCACGATCCATTATTTCGACGGGTTCTTCAATGAATTGAAGTTTTTCATTGATTTGGATTTCGACCAACGGAATAGTGAGATCTTCTTTAGCAAAACATTTCTTCAAATTCGAGACGTGGAAAGTGTTATGTACAGCCGCGAGTTGTTTAGGTAGCTCCAGTTGGTAAGCTACTGGTCCGACACGATCTATAATCTTGAATGGTCCAATGTATCTTGGATTTAGTTTCCCCGTTTACCAAATCGAACAACGTCTTTCCAAGGTGAAACCTTAAGCATGACCATTTCTCCAATTTCAAATTCTATATCTTTTTTTTTACTGTCCGCGTAGCTCTTTTGTCGACTCTGGGCGGTTTTCAATCGTTGTTGAATTTGGATGATTTTCTCGGTAGTTTCTTGTATTATCTCCGGACCCGTAATCTGTCTATCCCCCACTTCATTCCAATAAATCGGAGACCTGCACTTTCTACCATAAAGTGCCTCAAACGGCGCCATCTCAATACTAGAATGATAACTGTTGTTGTAGGAAAATTCTGCTAACGGTAGGTGTCGATCCCAACTGTTTCCGAAATCAATAACACATGCTCGTAGCATGTCTTCAAGCATTTGTATCGTCCTTTCGCTCTGCCCATCAGTTTGTGGATGATAGGCAGTACTCATGTCTAGACGAGTCCCCAATGCTTGTTGCAACTTCTGCCAGAACCTTGAAATAAATCTACCATCCCTATCAGAGATAATAGAGACGGGTATTCCATGTCTGGAGACAACCTCCTTCAAATACAATCGCGCCAACTTCTCCATTTTGTCATCTTCTCTCATTGGCAGGAAGTGTGCTGACTTGGTGAGACGATCAACTATTACCCAAGTAGTATCATAACCACTTGCAGTCCTTGGCAATTTAGTAATGAAATCCATGGTAATGTTTTCCCATTTCTATTCCGGGATTTCAGGTTGTTGTAGTAGACCTGATGGTTTCTGATGTTCAGCTTTGACCTTAGAACACGTCAAACATTCTCCTATATATTTAGCAATATCGGCTTTCATACCCGGCCACCAAAAGTGTTTCTTGAGATCTTTATACATCTTCCTCGCTCTGGGATGTATTGAATATCTGGTTTTATGTGCTTCTTTAAGTACCATTTCTCTCACATCTCCAAACCTTGGTACTCAAATTCTATCAGCCCTATATCGGGTTCCGTCTTCCCGAATATTAAGATGTTTCTCTGATCCTTTGGGTATCTCATTCTTCAACTTTCCTTCTTTTACAACTCCCTGTTGCGCCTCCTTTATTTGAGTAGTAAGGTTAGTACGAATAATTATATTCATAGCTTTTACCTGTATAGGTTCTCTGTCCTTTCTACTCAAAGCGTCGGCTACCACATTCGCCTTCCCCGTGTGGTATCGAATCTCAAAATCATAGTCATTCAACAGTTCAATCCACCTGCGTTGTCTCATATTCAGTTGCTTCTGATTAAATATATGTTGGAGACTTTTGTGGTCGGTATATATAATACTTTTGACCCCATATAAATAATGCCTCCAAGTCTTTAATGCAAAAACAACAGCACCCAATTCCAAATAGTGAGTTGTATAATTTTGCTCGTGAATCTTCAATTATCTAGACGCATAAGCAATCACCTTCGTTCGTTGCATTAATACACAACCGAGACCTTGCTTTGATGCGTCACAATAAATCACAAAATCATCATTCCCTTCAGGCAATGACAATATAGGTGCCGTAGTTAGCTTTTTCTTCAATAACTGAAACGTCTTCTCTTGTTCATCCTTCCATTCAAATTTCTTCCCTTTATGCGTTAATGCAGTCAAGGGTTTTGCTATTTTGGAGAAATCTTGGACGAATCTTCTGTAGTAACCAGCCAATCCTAAAAATTGACGTATATGCTTCGGAATTTTTGGGGTTTCACACTTTTCAACGGTTTCGATCTTTGCCGGGTCCACCTGGATACCTTCTTGGTTCACTATGTGACCGAGGAATTGAACTTCTTCCAACCAAAATGCACACTTTGAAAACTTAGCGTATAATTTTTCTTTCCTCAATACTTCTAGCACTTTTCTCAAATGTTCTTCGTGCTCTTGATCATTCTTTAAGTAAATAAGTATGTCATCAATGAAAACAATGACAAATTTGTCAAGATATGGCCCACACACTCGGTTCATAAGGTCCATGAACACAGCTGGTGCGTTAGTCAATCCAAATGGCATAACCATAAACTCGTAATGACCATAACGCGTCCTAAAAGCAGTTTTTGGAATATCATCCTCCTTTACTCGCATTTGATGATATCAAGAACGTAAATCGATTTTCGAATAAACCAACGATCCTTGTAGTTGATCAAATAAGTCGTCAATTCTCGGCAGTGGATAACGGTTTTTGATGGTAAGTTTATTCAACTCTCTGTAGTCAATACACAACCTAAATGTACCATCCTTCTTCTTGACAAACAAAACAGGAGCTCCTCATGGTGATGTGCTTGGTCGAATGAAACCACGTTCTAATAGTTCTTGCAGTTGGCTTTGCAGTTCTTTCATCTCGCTGGGTGTGAGTCTGTAAGGAGCACGAGCTATTAGTGCAGCTCCTGGTACAAGATCTATTTGAAATTCAACAGATCGATGTGGAGGTAGTCCCGATAATTCTTTCGGAAATACATCGGGAAATTCTTTTGCTACGGGAACATCATTGATGCTCTTTTCTTCAGTTTGTACTTTCTCGACGTGTGCTAGAACAGCATAGCAACCTTTTCTTATTAGTTTTTGTGCCTTCAAATTACTAATAAGATGTAGCTTCGTGTTGCCCTTTTCTCCGTACACCATTAAGGGTTCTCCTTCTTCTCGTACAATGCGAATTGCATTTTTGTAACATACGATCTCTGCTTTCATCTCCTTCAGCCAGTCCATGCCAACTATTACATCAAAACTCCCTAACTCTACTGGTATCAAATCAATCTTAAATATTTCGCTACCCAGTTTAATTTCTCGATTCTGGCATATATAATCTGCTGAAATTAATTTACCGTTTGCTAATTCGAGTAAAAATTTACTATCCAACGGCGTCAATGGAAAACTTAATGTAGCACAAAAATCTCTACTCATATAGCTTCTATCCGCACCCGAATCAAATAAAATGTAAGCAGATTTATTGTCAATAAGAAACGTACCCGTAACAAGCTCCGGGTCTTCCTGTGCCTCTGCCGCATTAATATTGAAAACTCTTCCGCGGCCTTGTCTATTCGTGTTCTCCTGGTTCGGGCAATTTCTAATAATGTGGCCTGGTTTTCCACATTTATAACAAAATACATTGGCATAACTTGCTCCGACACTACTTGCTCCGCCATTACTCGTTTCGACACCATTTGTTCCTTTCGTTCTGTTAACCCCTGGTCCGTAGACCTCAAACTTCACCGCGCTATGACCATTTCTTTTACACTTGTTGCAAAATTTGGTGCAGAACCCCGAGTGATACTTTTCACACCTTTGGCATAGCTGCTTCTGATTGTTGTTGTTGTTGCGGTTGTTATTGTTGTTGGGATGATTGTTGTAGTTGTTGTTGTTGTGCCGTTTGTTGTAGTTGCGATTGATGTTGCGATTGTTGGGATAGTTGTTGTTGTTTTGGTGACTCTTATCACCGTTTTCCTCCCACTTTCTTTTGACTAGCTTCACGTTGGCCTCTTCGGCCGCCTGTTCTTTAATTCTTCCTCAATCTGGTTCACTAGTTTGTGAGCCATTCTAAATGCCTTTTGTATGGAGGCAGGCTCGTGTGAACTTATATCTTCTTGGATTCTCTCCGGTAACCCTTTCACAAACGCGTCGATCTTCTCTTCCTCATCTTCGAACGCTCTCGGACACAATAGGCACAATTCTGTGAATCGTCTTTCGTACGAAGTAATATCGAATCTCTGTGTTCGTAACCCTCTAAGTTCTGACTTGAGCTTATTGACCTCTAATAATGCTAAAACGAACATATATTTCATAGCATTATCCCTCAAGAAAGACAAGCTTTTAGTTGCAATTGTTCTATTTACAAGTGATATTCGTTTAAATAATAAAAGGTGAAGACAAAAAACAGATTCGACGAATTGAAGACACAAACGACCAAAAAGCTCAAAAGTACAAAGTACAATCAAAGTGGTTCCAATTATTGATGAGAAACATCTCAAAATTACAAGAGTACAAGACGCGAAATGCAAAATACAAGATATTAAATTGTACGCAAGGACGTTCGAAAATCTGGAACCGGGACCAAAGTCAACTCTCAACGCTCGATGCAACGGACTAAAAATTACAAGTCTACTATGCACAAGAATAAAATATAATATTTAAATAATTATATAAATTATTTATATATTATATATAATAATAAAAACCGTCGGCAAAGAAAGAAACAAAGTCTTGTGAGCTGGAAAAAGTGGCCATGCGATCGCATGGCCTGGAAGTACATTTTCCATGCAATCGCATGGTGAGCAGTAACAGGTCAGGTGCTATAAAGTTCGCGAGTTTTGGACGAATTTTTACACAATAATCAATCATCTCTCTATCTATCTCACGTATGTATATATATATTTTTATATTATAATTTTAATTTTAATTTTAAATTCTAATAATAAGGGTATGTTAGCGAATGTTGTAAGGGTGTAAGTCAAAATTATGTCCGTGTAACGCTACGCTATTTTTAATCACTGTAAGTTATGGTTAATGTTATTTTTAATTTAATGTCTCGTGGCTAAGTTATTATTATGCTTATTTAAGACGAAGTAATCATGATGTTGGGCTAAATATTAAAATTGAATAATTGGGCTTTGTACAATAATTGGGGTTTGGACAAAAGAACGACACTTGTGGAAATTAGATTATGGGCTATTAATGAGCTTTATATTTGTTTAACTAAATGATAGTTTGTTAATTTAAAATAAAGATTTATAATTAGACGTACCTATAAATAACCATATACACTCGATCGGACACAATGGGCGGGATATTTATATGTACGAATAATCGTTTATTTAACCGGACACGGGAATGAATTAATAGTTAATAGACTTATTAAAACAGGGGTGAATTATGTACAAGGACACTTGGCGTAATTGTTAACAAAGTATTAAAACATTGGGTTACACGCAGTCGATATCCTGGTGTAATTATTAAACAAAGTATTAAGACCTTGTTACAGTTTAAGTCCCCAATTAGTTGGAATATTTGACTTCAGATATAAGGATAATTTGACGAGGACACTCGCACTTTATATTTATGACTGATGGACTGTTATGGACAAAAACCAGACGAACATATTAAATAATCCAGGACAAAGGACAATTAACCCATGGGAATAAACTAAAATCAACTCGTCAAACATCATGATTACGGAAGTTTAAATAAGCATAATTCCTTTATTTTCATATTTAATTGCACTTCTAATTATCGTACTTTTATTTATTGTCATTGTATTTAATTGCACTTTTAATTATCGTACTTTTTAATTATCGCAATTTTATTTATCGTACTTTTATTTATCGCAATTTCATTATTTTTTTTACTATACGCTTTAAATTAAGTTGTATTTATTTTTAATATTTTACATTAGGTTTTAAATGCGACTAAAGTTTTAAAATCGACAAACCAGTCATTAAACGGTAAAAACCCCCTTTTTATAATAATAATATTACTTATATATATTCTTGTATTTTTACAAATATAGTTTTTAAAAATATAGCGTTAAGCTTGTTTAAAAAGATCCCTGTGGAATGAACCGGACTTACTAAAAACTACACTACTGTACGATTAGGTACACTGCCTATAAGTGTTGTAGCAAGGTTTAGGTATATCCATTCTATAAATAAATAAATATCTTGTGTAAAATTGTATTGTATTTAATAGTATTTCCTTGTAAAAATAATTCTATTTCCTAGTACACCTTGCACACATCAAGTATTTTTGGCGCCGCTGCCGGGGAACGAAAGCTAAACGCCGGAGCGAAACGCTATGTATAAAAAAATTTATAAAAGTTTTTATTAAGTTCTTTTTATAAAAATATAAGTTTTAAAAAAATAAAAAAAAATATAAAAATACAAAAAGAAAGAAAAATACATTTATATTTTTAAGAGTTTATAAAGTGAATAAGTATTTTTATTTTAGTTTTTAAAATTAAATTTTTATTTAAGTTATATTTTTATTTTATATATATTGTAAAACAGAAAAAAAAAAAACTCTCGGCCTGGTACTGTAGCAGCCCAACACCTGGCCCGAAAACCTAGCCCATGCGATCGCATGAGCCCGAAGGCAAAACATCATGCGATCGCATGAGGGTACCTGACACGCCAGGTTTAACCATCCAACAGCAATCATTACGGAGTATTATTAATTATAATTAATTAAAACCCTAATTAGGTTTTTATTTATTTATTATTTAAGTTTTAGTTTTATTATTTAATTTGTTTATTTAGTTTATTTTGTGTTATAAATTATATAAAAATTAATAGTTTTATAAAATAAATAATATAAAAATAATATTTTTATAAAAATTGTACTTTTTACAACTTTAAGAATATTTTTATATTTTGTATCTTTTTATTTAGCGTAATAATTGTATTTTTCGCTCGTAATTAGATCTAAATCATAGTTTTTGCCATAGTTATTTTTATTTCTAGATTTTTAGGCTTTGCCGTAAAATCCCTTAAGTGCTTTTTCTTTAGACTAAGATTTAGGTGCTTTAGAAATTTGCGACACCGTTTTATATATTTTAGTACCTTTTTAAGTTATTGTCATTTGGGATATAGAATTTCTTTTAAGCTTTAATTCTTTTAAACGTAACTTTTAATTTTTAGTTTTTAGACTTTTAAGTTCCGACGCGCTACTTTCTTGTTTTTATTTTTCGACGCCTATTATTTTTCGACCTTTTATTTTTCGACGTTTTCCGACGCGCTCTTTTTCTTTCTTATTTCTCGACATTCAAGTTTTTAGGACTTAGAATTTTCTATTTCTTCTCTAAAATTTCTTTAAATTTTGTCGAAAAATTATTTTAAGCGGTTAAATTGATAGACATCCAAAATTTTCTGGTTCGTAGTAATAGTTGGATTTGTTAGTGGCGAGTTGTGGGCTTCCGATTTAAAGGGTTCTGGCTACCTGCTGCATCTATTGGCTATTCGAAACGTGGGCAAAATCAGAAAAGTCTATTAATTTGATAACTTTAATAATTTTTTATCTTTTATAGTAATAGGATATTCAGTGAATGCACCGAGCAAAACATTCACCACCTTTTGTACGTTCACCACCTGTAACCAGATTAAGACATCTAGCAAATATTGTCGCCGTTGATTTTTCTTTAGAATCGTCATCTAGTCGACCAAGTACTCCAACTCAAATTTCCGATAATCCATTTTTTGAACCCGACCTCACAATTGAGAATTCGGAGGATATTCAGGGACAATTCAGAGATCCTGAACCACTAATCTTTCCTCCGGAACCACCAATCATTCAAACAGAAATTGTCGAGGAACCAACCATTAAATCAGAATCCTTTAGTGATTCAGATTCAACAAATTTAATCATGGAAAATCTGAAACCTCTAAGTATAGAAGACCGAATGATAGCTAAAAGCACTGGCCAAGGTCACGCAATTACTCAACCAGACATTAATGCACCAGATTATGAAATCAAAGGACAAATCCAACACATGGTGACAAATCAATGCCAATTTAGTGGTGCGCCGAAGGAAGATCCAAATGAACATCTTCGTACCTTTAATAAGATCTGTACTCTATTTAAAATAAGAGAAGTGGAGGATGAACAGATATATCTCATGTTATTTCCCTGGACTTTAAAGGGAGAAGCCAAAGATTGGTTAGAATCGTTACTTGAAGGGGCGATTGATACATGGGATGTCTTAGTTGAAAATTTTCTTAAACAATTCTTTTCGGCATCTAAAGCCGTAAGACTTCAAGGAGAAATTGTTACATTCACACAGAAGCCAAATGAAACTTTATGTGAAGCATGGACAAGATTTGAAAAATTATTAAGAGGATGTCCGCAACATGGTTTAGACACTTGTCAAATAGTACAAATATTCTACCAAGGATGCGACATCACTACAAGAAAAGACATCGATATAGCAGCTGGTGGTTCCATTATGAAGAAAACAGCAACTGATGCTTACAAAATTATTGATAACACTGCTTCCCACTCACATGAGTGGCACCAAGAAAAAGATATCGTTAGATCATCTAAAGCAGCTAGAGCCGATTCTAGCCATGAC
Source organism: Rutidosis leptorrhynchoides (assembly GCF_046630445.1). Taxonomy (NCBI): domain Eukaryota; kingdom Viridiplantae; phylum Streptophyta; class Magnoliopsida; order Asterales; family Asteraceae; genus Rutidosis; species Rutidosis leptorrhynchoides. The sequence goes on from NC_092338.1 coordinate 32,646,222, forward strand.
TTCGATTCCATTTCCGCAAAGATAGATGCTGTCGAGAGACGAATGGAAAAGATGACTAAAGATATCCACTCAATACTAATTAGTTGTGAGCAGTGTGGAGGACCACATTTAACAAAAGATTGTCTCAGTATTGAACTAACAATGGAACAAAGAGAGAATGTTTCATACATAAACCAAAGGCCTGGAAATAATTATCAGAATAATTATCAACCGCCAAGACCGATCTACAATCAAAATCAGAATTATAACCGAAATGTTCCATACAACAACCAACAAGGTCCTAGCAATCAACAAGTATCCAATAATACTTACAACCAGCAAAGACCTAATTTTCAAAATAAACCACCACAAACCGATGATAAAAAGCCAAATTTTGAAGACATGATGTCGAAGCTAGTTGAATCTGAAACACAGTTTTTCACATCTAAGAAACAAACCAATGAACAAAATGCTCAAGCATTTAGAAATCAACAAGCTTTTATTCAAAATTTGGAACAAGAAGTAAGTAACCTAGCAAGGTTAATAGGTGAAAGAAAATCGGAAAGTCTACCTAGTGATACAAATGCTAACCCCCGGAATGAAACAGCTAAAGCTATTACCACAAGAAGTGGTATGACACTTAAACCACCTGAAATACCTGTAATTTCTGATGATTCTATTCCTACTCCACAAGAACCACAACCTGATCAAGAAAAGGAAAAAGAACCGGTAGTTTAAAAGGTTAATGAAGATAACACAGTTAAGGCTAAACCTTATGTTAAACAATACCAACCACCACTTTCTTACCCGAGTAAAATGAGAAAAGAGAGACTTGAAGCCGAGCAATCCAAATTTTTGGATATATTTAAACAAATAAATGTCAATCTTCCTTTCATTGATGTGATTTCAGGAATGCCTAGATATGCTAAATTTCTGAAAGATCTAATCACAAATAGAAAGAAAATGGAAGAACTCTCGGCTATTACTATGAATGGTAATTGTTTTGCAGTACTGTTGAATAAGATACCAGAAAAACTATCTGATCGAGGAAGTTTCACAATTTCATGTTTTCCGGGTAGTCTTAGTTCAATAGAAGCATTGGCAGACTTAGGTGCTAGTATAAATTTAATGCCATATTCATTATACACTAAACTAGACCTTGGAGAATTGAAACCCTCAAGAATAATCATACAACTAGCCGATAGATTAGTAAGATATCCTAGAGGGATAATGGAGAACATGCTAGTTAAAGTTGGTACTTTAGTATTTCCAGTAGATTTAGATATGGAAGAAGATTCTCAAGTTCCTCTCATATTAGGAAGACCATTCTTAAACACGGCTAAAGCAATGATAGACGTGTTCGGTAAGAAACTGACCCTAAGTATAGAGGACGAGAGTGTTACCTTTCAGTTGATAGAGCCATGCAACAACCGCAATCTGCAGATGATACATGTTAATATATTCAAACTATAGATTCACATGCAGAATTGTTAGAAGAATTTCCAGAATTACAAGGAACAAGAGAATGTTCTTTAGGAGAAGGAACTGAACCAATTGATGAAACTGAAATGTTAGCTACACTTATGGCTAATGGATATGAACCGACAACGGAAGAAATTCAAATGTTAAAAGAAGAAGACAGATATCGATACAAATCATCGATAGAAGAACCACCGACATTAGAGTTAAAGCCACTTCCAAACCATTTGGAATACGCTTATTTACATGGTGAATCTGAATTACCTGTAATAATATCGTCTTCTCTTACTAAAAATGAAAAATCTAAACTCATTTCTGTGTTAAAAGCTCATAAACCAGCTATTGCATGGAAGATTCATGATATTAAAGGAATAATTCCTTCGTATTGCACACATAAAATCCTTATGGAAGAAGGTCATAAAACGTATGTGCAACGCCAACGAAGACTAAATCCTAATATGCAAGATGTTGTTAAGAAAGAAATTATTAAACTGCTAGATGCAGGTTTAATTTATCCAATCTTTGATAGTCCATGGGTAAGCCCAGTTCAATGCGTACCTAAGAAGGGTGGCATGACTGTCATCACAAATGAGAAAAATGAGCTTATTCCTACTAGGACTGTAACAGGATGGTGTGTTTGTATTGATTATAGAAAATTAAATGACGCCACCAGAAAAGATCACTTTCCCTTACCTTTTATTGATCAAATGTTGGAAAGATTAGCCGGAAATAGTTAATATTGTTTTCTTGATGGTTTTTCCAGATATTTTCAAATTCCAATAGCACCCGAGGACCAAGAGAAAACCACGTTCACGTGCCCTTATGGTACTTTTGCTTACAAACGAATGCCATTTGGACTTTGCAACGCCCCTGCAACCTTTCAAAGGTGCATGATGGCGATTTTTTACGACATGATAGAAGAATGCATGGAAGTTTTCATGGATGACTTTTCATTCTTCGGTGATACATTTGAATCATGTCTAGTTAATCTTGAATGAATGCTTATTAGATGCGAGCAATCAAATCTAGTACTTAATTGGGAGAAATGCCATTTCATGGTTAAAGAAGGCATCGTTCATGGACATAAAATTTCAAAGGAAGGAATTGAAGTGGATAGAGCTAAACTAGATGTAAGAGCTAAACTTCCACATCCCACCAATGTTAGAGGAGTTAGGAGTTTTCTAGGGCATGCCGGTTTTTACCGACGTTTCATAAAAGATTTTTCTAAAATTGCCACTCATATGAATAAACTCCTAGAAAAGGATGCTCCATTCATCTTTTCCGATGAATGTATCAAATCTTTTAATATTCTTAAAGAAAAACTCACTAATGCGCCGATCATGATAACTCCAAATTGGAATCTACCATTTGAACTAATGTGCGATGCAAGTGATTTTGCAATGGGAGCCGTTTTAGGACAAAGAATTGAAAAACGATTTCAACCTATTTATTATGCTAGTAAGACATTACAAGGAGCACAAACAAATTACATAACTACTGAAAAAGAACTCCTTGCTATTGTCTTTGCTTTTGACAAATTTCGTTCATATCTCGTTCTAGCTAAAACGGTGGTCTATACCGACCATTCTGCTCTTAGATACCTATTTTCAAAACAAGATGCTAAACCACGATTAATCCGTTGGATCTTACTCTTACAAGAGTTCGATATTGAAATCCGAGATAAAAAGGGAGCAGAAAATCTCGCCGCTGATCATCTTTCTCATCTTGAAAATCCTGAATTAGAAATTCTAAATGAATCGGCCATACAAGACAACTTTCCTGATGAATATCTATTGAAGATAGATTATAATGAAATTTCATGGTTTGCAGATTATGCAAACTACTTAGTATGTGGATTCCTTGAAAAAGGATTATCGTACCAAAAACGAAAGAAATTCTTTAGTGATATAAAACACTATTTCTGGGAAGATCCACATTTGTTTAAATGTTGTCCCGATGGAATAATACGCCGATGTGTATTCGGAGATGAAGCTAGTCAAATCTTAAACCATTGTCACACAGGACCAACAGGAGGGCATTATGGGCCTCAACTCACAGCAAGAAAAGTTTACGATGCTGGATTCTATTGGCCTACAATTTTCAAAGACGCACACCTTCTTTGGAAATCCTGTGATGCTTGTCAAAGGGCCGAAAAAAAAGTTAACGTGATGAAATGCCACAAAATGTCATTCAAGTATGTGAAGTATTTGACGTTTGGGGTATTGACTTTATGGGTCCATTTCCAAAATCTCATAATAATCTCTACATTCTCGTTGCCATTGATTATGTATCTAAATGGGCGGAAGCACAAGCTCTCCTAACTAACGATGCACGAGTTGTAGTCAACTTTTTAAAAGTCTTTTTGCTAGGTTTGGAACACCGAAAGCTTTAATAAGTGATCGGGGTACTCATTTTTGTAACAATCAACTTGAGAAAGTTCTCAAAAGATATGGAGTAACTCATAAAATCTCCACCGCTTATCATCCACAAACAAGTGAACAAGTTGAAAATACCAACCGAGCTTTAAAACGTATTCTAGAGAAAACCGTAGGATCAAATCCGAAGGAATGGTCCATGAAATTGGAGGATGCACTCTGGGCTTTTAGAACAGCCTAGAAAACTCCAATTGGAACCACACCTTTTAAACTCGTTTACGAAAAAGCATGTCATCTTCCAGTAGAAATTGAACACAAAGCATTTTGGGCTTTGAAAACATTTAATCTTGACTTACATGAATCTGGACGTCCACGGTTAAGTCAATTAAACGAATTAGAAGAATTAAGACATGAAGCATATGAAAATTCGTTAATTTATAAAGAAAGAACAAAGAAATGGCATGATAAAAGAATCAGAAGTTCAAAAGAATTTAAAGAAGGAGACAGAGTTCTTCTTTTCAATTCACGATTCAAGCTATTTCCTGGAAAATTGAAATCAAGATGGTCTGGACCATTCATAGTCAAAAGAGTTTTCCCATACGGAACAGTAGAGTTAATAAATTCAAATGGAATTGAATTTAAGGTTAATGGTCACAGAGTTAAACATTACATAGATAGTCCGATGGAAGTTGACAACGAAGTTAAACACAATTTCAACACCACAGTTAACTAAGTGTGGGGAGAATCAAATCTTTAAAGGATAATATGTATTTCTGTTAGAATTAGATGTTCTGTTTTCGTGTAGCTCTCGAAAATGAAACCCGAATGGTCTTTCCCTAGCAGACCCTAAAGAACTAGTCTTCTCCCCCCATTCTGAATTTTTATTTTTTTTAGGTTTTACGAGATGAAGACTTCCTGTGAACTAAACCATGGTCTAATGCTACACGCTTTGATCACTAAACGTAATAATGACACCCTTCCAAGTGAATTGGTATCATTAATCAGAGGTAAATTGGACGGAGTAAGAAAAGAATCCAGGAACGAAAATAATAAGTTACATTTTGGTAAAGGAAAATCAAAATCCGCAGCGAAAAGAAGAGCACGACACCTTGAAAGATGTCACAAATGCGGAAAATGGTCGACGAATCAGACATATTCCAATACCGAGTTCATTACTTTATGCAAAGATGGACCGTTCATATGTTTCGAAGAAAAAACGTTGAATGCTCGAGGTTACGCCTATGTAGCTATGGAAAACCAATTAGTCCGACTATCTTATGAATGGGCTAAAACAGGTCACTGAGAATTCTATCTCACAGGTAAGTATGTACAGTTTTTTTATTTTTATTTTTATTATTTTTAACCTTTTGATAATAAACGCTAAATCGTTCGCTATAAAGTATTAAATTGGTATTCAATAAAAATAGGTTTTGCGACCGAAATTATTGATATCATGCAAAAACTTATTACATCACTGCGAAATTTACCGTTTATTCTTAAGGTATAAATATCTTTAATCAATCAACCCAAAATATTTCAAAAATTCGTCATGAGTTAAACTAGGTTATGGAACCGAAATTACTTTACCGAAAAGAGGGGTGTATATTTTTGATAATATTTGATTGATTAAAGTGGGATAAAAGACCAAAAGGATTTTTAATTTTATTTTTACTTTGTTTTTAAAATTAATATATTAATTATTATTATAAACTTTTTAAAATCAATATATTTAAGTTTGTAAATATTTGAAAAATTAATATTTTTAATATAAGTTTGTATGTATAAAAATTAAAATATAATATAAATTTGGTGTGAATTTTTAATTTTTAATTTTATGCATTTTAAATTTAAGTTTGGTGTGAATTTTAAAACAAAGAAAAAACAAAAATTTACTTTATTTCGTTAAGTTAAAAATTTGATTTTTAAAATTCTTCGTAAGTTGGAGACTAGGTCATTGAACCGAAATTGCTTTACCCAAGGGAGGGACGAGAACTTTTATTATCATTATTTTTAGCCTTATTGAATTAAAAGTACGCCAAAAATAATTAAAAAAAACCCAAAAATCTTACTTTTAAAACTGCGCTTAAAAATGACAAATTTTAAAATTTTGTCGAGGGACGGACTAGGACAACGATCCGAAACGACATCGTCCTAAAGAAAAAGGAAAATAAAATTTTAAAATTTATTTATTTATTTGTTTTTAAGATAAAGGTTTTTATTAAAAAAAAATGTACTGTACCCGAATCCCATGCGATCGCATGGGATTTGGCCTTCCAATCCATGCGATCGCATGGAGCTGGAAATCAGGCCAGAAACAAAAGGCAGTCGAGCTGTGTTCTTCACCACAACACACACATACACATACGAAACTCTCTTAAAACCTCACCAAATTTCGTCAAATTTTCACCGTAATTCGTCAAATTTCTTGCTCTAATCATGCCTAGGTTCGGATTCTTCAATAAAAAGGTAAAAATTACACCCCTAAACTCATAAATTTTATAGTTTTTGTGATAATTACCAATATTTTACCTAATTTGATTTTGTTAATTTCTAGTGTAATTAGTGTTAAATTGTTAGTATTTTATGCATGTATAACCTAGATTGATGCTATTTAACATGATTTGAAGCCAAAAACTTCAAAATTTTTAGGAATCTAGGGTTTGTGTTCTTGATCAATTTAGGGCTTTTTGATATAAACAGGTTATGGCCAATTTTTGTCATGAATTATTGCTAAATTAAGTAGTGTAACATGTTTAGGTAGCTAAATGATCCAAACATTGATCCTAAACATGATTTTAGGAGATTAAAGTAGACTTTTTAAGTCTAAAATTCATGAACTTGATTAATTTGATATAATTGCCATTTGAGACTTGTTTAATTGTTAGTAATGACTATTTTGACATGTTATTTGAGTTAAATGCTTATGAACTTTGTATACATTTTCATATGTGCTTATTTGAAAAAGTGTAGAATTGTAAAAAAAATGTGAAAATGTGTATAAGTTTAATTTTGATTGAACATGTTATTGTGGGTAATTTAAGTTGTTATTTTGCTAACACTAATGCATATTTGGATGCACAAATGTTGTGTTTAATGTGTTTTGCAGAGAGCCGATACTGCTGGTGCTTCGTCATCATCTAGACAACCACAACAGGAACCTGCACCAGAATATGAGCCGCAATACGAGCCAGAACCCGAACAAGAACCACAACAGGAACAACAACATCAGCCTGATCAACACGTACCTTATTATGATCTGCTACAGTTTGTTGATGACTTCATAGTATTTCCGATGCATCCACCAGTAGAATATCCAACGATTCCTGAACACACGTTGCATCCTAATTTGAGATTTGATAGAAGCTAGAGAGATTACCCGGCACATCAAAGTAATAAATTCAAATTAGTAACAAAAAATGTAGAGGTGCCTAGGGTAATTGATTGGAATTCTTTGGAAACGGTACATCTTGCTGACCGTGTTAGACTGCTACTGATTCAAAGGTATGGCAGTTCTTCTTTTACCGATTGGGAACGTCTATTCACCATTCGTAGGCCTGTATATAAGGAATGGTGTGTTGAACTTATGAGTACTATAGCATTAAATGTAGATGTAGATAGATTAGATGATAGAAGTTTTCTTAGATTTATACTTAGCCGTAGGATGTACAAGATGTCCATGCTGGACATGGCCAGGGCATTACAGATTTACACTCCTAGTGAATTGATACTACCCGATTGTATGAATTTGATTTATCGTGGTGAAAGGGTAGATAGGAATTTTGATGCGAACGCCGTCTGGAGGCGTATGTCAGATTATAATGTTTTTGGACGGGCAGGAACACACACCTACTTACATATTAACAGAGCCGAGCTTCGTATAATTCATAGATTTTTGCCTAACTCGATTACACAGAGAGGTCACAACAAGGAAAAGTTGACCTTACATGATTTATTTTACCTAAAATGTATTCGAGACCCAAGAGGCTTTGTTAATATCCTTTACTGTGTTGGTTTTTATTTGTCTAAGATGGTGGAAGGAATACAGGAAGGGAGGATAATTGGAGGAGGTATTTTTGTTACTCTCATTGGAGAGTATTTAGGTGTAGATAGGAATCAAGGGGGTCTACTTATGGTATGTAGGGAACAAGTTGAACCTTTAGGATTGAGGGTTTATGCGAGTGCTAAGGTATTAAAGAGTAGACGCAATCAACCAGTACCCTATGAAGGTAATCATCCTCAGGTAGAGAGAGGTTTAGACGAGGAAATGGAGGAAGTGGATGACATTATGGATGTCATTTGGGAGGCTATGACTGATGTCTACCAGCGTGTAGATGAGGTAGATATGACAAACGCGGAGAGATTTCGTCGGATGGAGCAGTGGCAAGCCCGGAATGATTACGAGCATTCCAGGCAACGACAGCATGATAGATGGGACTATCATCAGCGTCAGATTATGAGCCGACTGTCACCTCAGGATCACTACGTTCTGACCCGACCCGCTTACTATCCTCCACACCAGCCCGAGATGAGACCACCATTTACTCTCTACGACCCTAACCAGACATACCAGTACACCTATCACCAATCATGGAACCCGAACAATGACATGAACTGGAACCCCTATCCAGATTGACATAGTTCCTGTTGGTAATTTTTATGATTTTTATTTTTATTATTTCTATTTATTTATGTTTAAACACATTATATTTTGATACTTTTATGTATTGTTTAATATTTTTATTATTTTGTAGTAATATTTCATATTTGATTTGAAAGTGGGATTTTAAGTCCCATTTCAAAATACCATGCATGTTTATATTTGTATTGTATGTATGTATATTGTCAATTGTACACAACAGGGTAAAACAGCAAATTTTCAAAGACTGGCATTAAGTTCAGCAAAAGCTACTTTTGACGACAAAACGAAAAACAAATGTGATGTAACAGCAAGACGGAATGAACAAATGATGTGCACCATTTATCATTCAGCAAACAAACGCCAATATGTTTGGAAACTTTGGTAAAATTTAATCATTTTTCTACGCTAATCACCCTCAATAATTTAAATTGTTACTGATTTCTTGCAAATGAGGGCATTGCAAGATCTTAAGTGTGGGAAGGGGTTAAATTCTTTCGGATTTTTAAAATTTTTGACTTATACACTTGGTTACCATTAAAAATACTAGTAACGCAGTAGTTGTATTAGAATCTAGTGCTCTCTGATAATAAAGAACAGCCCTAGTCTTATATACTGACTACCCAATTCTAGTAAAATTTTTCAAAATTTTCAAATAAATGAATTCAAAATCATGTTTATACATATTTATGAACGATAAAACTAGGTGTTAACACCGAAATTATTGTTACCTCGGAAAGGACATAAATTGAGAAACAACCCAAAATGTTAGAATTCATTTAAAATGGAATAGAGGACAATAAAAAGCCAAAGAAAGAAAAAAAATAAAAGCCAAGTGTGGGAAAATTTACCAAGTTATTTTGAACATATGTCACATATTTTTTGTAACAAATAATTGAAAATACTTTTGCTTTGAACTAAACTAATTAGTTTTACCCGATTTATTATAATATATTTAAAAGAAAGATGGATCTACACGATGAATCAATTCCATTATTAAAAGGAAGTAAAGTCTTCTGAAAAAGACACGCGCTTCTTGATTTAGGTCAAGAAGTTGTCGTCCAGACCAGCTGTAGGTTGACAAAAAATCTAGAAAAGTCATCACTAAAATCAGCAGGAAATCTACGGACCTCAGCATCAAACAGGGTCACCAAGTGGTCAGACTTATCCTAACCATGAGAGGATCTGTCTTGTAAAATGGGGAGGGCGCCGTGCAAATTAGCTGGATAAGACTAATGAATCAGACCCCCAGAAAAGGATAATCTCCTTAAAGATCAAAAATCAGCATTTAAGCCTGATATTACTCAATCCTTGAGATTGACCTTAAAGATTGAGAATTACAAACTCATGGAATTCGATGATATCTAAACTCGTGCTTGAACGAGAAAATATTTTGATCAAAATTAAAACGATTTGTTTTCTGAAAACCTATTTTCAATGCGTTCATTACCATTGAACGTAAAATCCTAGGAATTCACCTGGAATTCATTAGGTCACCTGAACCAAATCGGGTGTCAACCGTAAGAACGGTGGTTGCATAGCATGGTCAAAGACAGGACCTTGTGCCAGACCGAAAAAAACTATAGGGTGAGCTTTACTATTGCTCCTACCAAGGATAGTAATTGCATCTGACATGTTATAGACCATAATTAAAAGCATGTCAAGGGACATTGCCTTAACAATTGCTTGTTCAACGCTTTCCTTTACGACCGGACGGTAGTTTACCGAAAGGTAATATACGGAGCAAGTATACTGGAAGTGTTGCTTTCTCAATACAAGGTTAGCAAGTGGGTGACACAAAACCGCAAGTTTTGAGCTAAAATTTTCAAATCTGAAACCCACAAACCCACAAAAACAATTTGCAAACACCGGTGAAGGGTTATTCCGGAAAACTTATCTAGGGTAAAAGCTAGATTGAATTTTCAAAAGATCAAATGTTTTCATAAAGATCCAATTTCCTTAAGGGATCTAAATTTTCATAGTCATATGGGACTGTAAACCACAACGTTACTATCATTGTTTATACCGCCGTATAGAAATCACTGATGTACAAAGTGTGAAGAATAAAGAAGTGATTCTAGTATTTTTATTTCAAGACTATATTGCTTGAGGACAAGCAATGCTCAAGTGTGGGAATATTTGATAATGCTAAAAACGAACATATATTTCATAGCATTATCCCTCAAGAAAGACAAGCTTTTAGTTGCAATTGTTGTATTTACAAGTGATATTCGTTTAAATAATAAAAGGTGAAGACAAAAGACAGATTCGACGAATTGAAGACGCAAACGACCAAAAAGCTCAAAAGTACAAAGTACAATCAAAGTGGTTCCAATTATTGATGAGAAACGTCTCAAAATTACAAGAGTACAAGACTCGAAACACAAAATACAAGATATTAAATTGTACGCAAGGATGTTCGAAAATCCGGAACCGGTACCAAAGTCAACTCTCAACGCTCGACGCAACGGACTAAAAATTACAAGTCTACTATGCACAAGAATAAAATATAATATTTAAATAATTATATAAATTATTTATATATTATATATAATAATAAAAACCGTCGGCAAAGAAAGAAACAAAGTCTTGTGAGCTGGAAAAAGTGGCCATGCGATCGCATGGCCTGGAAGTACATTTTCCATGCGATCGCATGGTGAGCAGTAACAGGTCAGGTGCTATAAATTTCGCGAGTTTTGGACGAATTTTTACACAATAATCAATCATCTCTCTATCTATCTCACGTATGTATATATATATATATATATATATATATATATATATATATATATATATATATATATATTATAATTTTAATTTTAATTTTAAATTCTAATAATAAGGGTATGTTAGCGAATGTTGTAAGGGTGTAAGTCGAAATTCTGTCCGTGTAACGCTACGCTATTTTTAATCACTGTAAGTTATGGTTAATGTTATTTTTAATTTAATGTCTCGTAGCTAAGTATTAAAATTGGATAATTGGGCTTTGTACCATAATTGAGGTTTGGACAAAAGAATGACACTTGTGGAAATTAGACTATGGGCTATTAATGGGCTTTATATTTGTTTAACTAAATGATAGTTTGTTAATTTAAAATAAAGATTTACAATTAGATGTACCTATAAATAACCATATACACTCGATCAGACACGATGGGCGGGATATTTATATGTACGAATAATCGTTCATTTAACCGGACACGGGAATGAATTAATAGTTAATAGACTTATTAAAACAGGGGTGAATTATGTACAAGGATACTTGGCGTAATTGTTAACAAAGTATTAAAACATTGGGTTACACGCAGTCGATATCCTGGTGTAATTATTAAACAAAGTATTAAGACCTTGTTACAGTTTAAGTCCCCAATTAGTTGGAATATTTGACTTCGGATATAAGGATAATTTGACGAGGACACTCGCACTTTATATTTATGACTGATGGACTGTTATGGACAAAAACCAGATGGACATATTAAATAATCCAGGACAAAGGACAATTAACCCATGGAAATAAACTAAAATCAACACGTCAAACATCATGATTACGGAAGTTTAAATAAGCATAATTCCTTTATTTTCATATTTAATTGCACTTCTAATTATTGCACTTTTAATTATCGTACTTTTTAATTATCGCAATTTTATTTATCGTACTTTTATTTATCGTAATTTCATTATTTTTTTTTTTACTATACGCTTTAAATTAAGTTGTATTTATTTTTAATATTTTACATTAGGTTTTAACTGCGACTAAAGTTTTAAAATTGACAAACCGGTCATTAAACGGTAAAAATCCCCTTTTTATAATAATAATATTACTTATATATATTCTTGTATTTTTACAAATATAGTTTTTAAAAATATAGCGTTGAGCTTGTTTAAAAAGATCCCTGTGGAACGAACCGGCCTTACTAAAAACTACACTACTGTACGATTAGGTACACTGCCTATAAGTGTTGTAGCAAGGTTTAGGTATATCCATTCTATAAATAAATAAATATCTTGTGTAAAATTGTATTGTATTTAATAGTATTTCCTTGTAAAAATAATTCTATTTCCTAATACACCTCGCACACATCAACCTCGGTTCTGGGACGGTACTTCTCGTTCATCAAGTGCTTGAATGCTGACCATGGTAGCGCGTAAGTAGCATCTTGTCCCTCTTGCTCTAGATAGGTATTCCACCATGTTAACGCAATACCCGTGAAGGTATGCGTAGCGTACTTCACTTTGTCTCCTTCAGCACACTTACTTATGGCAAACACCGATTCAACTTTCTCAGTCCACCGTTTCAATCCGATTGGTCCTTCGGTCCCATCAATATCTAAAGGTTTGCAGGCAGTGAATTCCTTGTAGGAGCATCCTACACGATTTCTTGCGCCGTTAGCTGTATTGCTAGATTCAGAGTTATTGTTGGTATGTAGCGCAACCTGTACTGCGGCTATGTTTGAAGCAAGAAAGGCACGAAATTCCTCTTCGCTCATATTCAAGGTGTGTCGAGTAGTCGGTGCCATTTCCTTCAAAATAGTCAAATGAAACAATTTAATCATATAGAATAATAAGAGTAGTCAATAGTATCTCGTAGCATAATATGAACTCATTTATAAAAGCTTTTTCTTGATATTAGCGTTTTATAAGTTTAAATTCGGGTACTACCTACCCGTTAAGTTCATACTTAGTAGCTAATATACAATTCAACTACTACAATTCCATATGAAAAACTAATTATAATAATATATCACATACAAATATTCTTCAAACTTACAACTTCGCTATATTACATATAACATGAAATATAGTACACTATGATACATGACAGTTTTGAAGATAAATCTAGTTAATACGCAAGTTGTTCAGCAAAGGAAATAAAGACACGTAATTCATAAGTCCAGAAACAAGTCATGCATTCTGGTTTTACTAAGACGACTTCTCATTCTTGGTCTTGTGGAAAATAACCGTTATGACCATTAGCTAGGCATCATGTTGTAATGTCATCAAAAGGATGAGGGTTTCGTAATGTCCAACAGCCCCGTAATAATCTAAAAACCTTGTTTCTCACCCCAACTACTGAATCCGTCACTTGTGGGAAAGTTTTATTTAAAAGCTGCAATCCGATGTTCTTTTTCTCACTTTGGTAAGAAGTGAACATCACTAACCCGTAAGCATAACATGCTTCTTTATGTTGCATGTTAGAAGCTCTTTCTAATTCACGAAATCCTATGTTGGGATATGTTGAGTCAAAATAGGTTCTTAACCCGTAGCGTAAAATTACATTTGGATTTCCCTCATTTAACGCTTTAAAGAAAACACGGCGTAACTTAAAGTGTGACGATCGCTCTAAATCCACTTGGACGAACACGTCATTCATCGATTTCATTGCGAGGTATTTGTCCTCTATATGATACGTTTTGTAAACATTGCATTCTTTTGAAAAGGCACACCATAAATGAATATTTAAATCAAAGGTTTTCGACATCTGATGATTTCTACATATAGACAATCACCGTAATATAATAATTTACAATAATACTTCCATTGACAATGCAGTCAAAATAAGATACATGGTGATGATTTGGTGAATGCAACGTTTCCTTGAAAAATATGCCATGTATGACTCCATGCACATAGCTTGTCTAACATATAAGCAAACAGCGAAAGACTTCTAGGGAACCTGAGAATAAACATGCTAATAAGTGTCAACACAAAGGTTGGTGAGTTCATAGTTTTAATGTTGCGCATAATAAAGGTGGATCACAAGATTTCAGTTGTTCAATCCAGAAACGTTTATCAAAATATTCTACGAAATTGAGCACCCTGGTAACTAAACTTAACGTATATATAATTTGTACCCTTTGTATAATCATCTTAATAATACACGCAAACCAACGTGTACGCTTCTCAAATAGCATACGTCCGTTAAAAGGCTAGTGCTCTAGCTCGGACGGGGATATCAAGCCCTATGGATCCATATACTACTACTCGCGCCCACCAGTTCTTATAACTGGCAGTTAACAGTTACCAAAGCTAAGGGATTTTCGGTTCAAACTCAGTGTAGAATTTAGTATGTACTTGTATCCATTGCGTTTAAAATAAAGTGCATGTATTCTCAGCCCAAAAATATAGATTGCAAAAGCAATTAAAAAGGGAGCAAATGAAACTCACGCATATAAATGTTGTAAAACAATTAATAAAGCATTTGCATGTATTCTCAGCCCAAAAATGTAAAGAGTAAAAGGGAGCAAATGAAACTCACCTTAGCAGCATATAAAGTTGTTCACCAAAATGTGACCGAAACTCGGATTACCAAATAATTGTAGATCTCAACGTATCAGTATTGAGATTCAATATTGTAGGAAAGTACGTAGATGTAACAGAGATGATAAACACTAGGTTTGATTCACAAATATACCCCCGAACATTACCCATAACCTCCTTGGCAATAACCCATAATTTTCTTAGCTCTATCCCGCTTGAAAACCATTTTGAAAGTGACATGCTCATAACCTCGTCGTAGTATTTTATGTATAAATGGTAATAATACTAATAATGATAATAAGATTAACAATAATATTAATCTTTAATACTAATAATAATAATAATAATAATAATAATAATAATAATAATAATAATAATAATAATAATAATAATAATAATAATAATATATGATAATAAAATAAATAACAGAGGGAGTAATATAAATTTTATGTGTGTGTTTCCCTCGAGCCAAGACTGTCGAAATATATAGATGTGGCCAGGATTTTTATCCCATGCGATCGCATGGTTATTGTGAGGGGAGGCCATGCGATCGCATGGCTCCTTTTTCCAGCCCACATGCATTTGTTTGTTACCTCGTCGACATATTAAATATTACGTAAATCGAATATTAAAATTTTAAAAAGTCGTATTTATTAAATACTTCAGGGGTATTCTATGTAACTTATAATTAATAATTTCTATCATGTCGTTTTCATGTGAATAGTAAATGAATTAATTTAAATTCAACTATTTAAGCTACACATTGTACGTTGTGCTTTATAAATTGTACATTATTAATTTAACTTCGTTTCTTAAAAAAAATTACAAAAATTATATCATAAAAATAAAATGACTTAATACGTAAAATTTTTAATTTGAAATAGCATCGTTTAATAGTAAATTTTTAATCATTTCGTATATAAATATTATTCGCATGATTCCGTATATATCGAAAACTCTTATATTTATTAAAATATGAATATAATACATGTTATGACATTCGTGAATCGTTGGACAAACAGGGTGGTCAACCGTTATATATAAAAAAAATTGTTTTTAAAAGTTTTAAAACTTGTCAAAATTCATTGCTTATCATGTCGAAAATATTAAATCATATAGAGAATTGGTTTAAATAAGTCAAAATTTTCCGGGTCATCACAGTACCTCCCCGTTAAAGAAATTTCGTCCCGAAATTTGAGTGAGGTCGTCATGGTTAACAATAAAAATGTTTTTATGACGAATATGAGTTGATAAATAGAATTTCTATCACCGTTGAATAATATGGATAAAACAATCCAATTACTCGAAGCGTATGAGGGAAGTTATCGTAAAATAGTGAAATGGAGAATAGAGATGCGTCTTATCTCTTGACGTAGTAACGATTGATTTCCGGAATTTAAAGAATAGAAAATCTTCATAATCTAAATAAGATTTGATTCTTCGGTAATTGCGGAAATTAGAATTTCCTTTGATTAAATGCGTAATCTGCCTTGATTGCTATGTCTGATATTTCGCTATAAATTAACCACTTCCGTTTCATTATTTTCACCACTCCTACATCTTCTTCCTTATTTCATACTTCCAAAAGATTGTGAAATGCTTAATCCTGTTCTGATTCTTGATATACTCCTAACTTTTATATCTGTCATTCTTCTTTTTCATCTACCACCAGAGGAAGTTATTTTCTTCTACCATTACCTTGGAGTTATAGTATTTTTCATTCTCCCGTGTCTTTATATTGCTATACGCATTGATATATACGGTTTGTAATTTCGGGGTTGTTATCAGACTTTATATTCTCCATTATATTTCGGAGCTTCATGCTTTTGTTTTCTCTTCCCGACCTTAAGTCAAGCGAATAATGGTCCAGAATTCGTAGGTATGGAGTTTTGAATGAACATAGTTAATGTTCTGAGAAGGTAATCGTAATGGCACGATCTTGATTTGTCAAATTACCAGAATATCCGGAAAAGACCGAATCATCAAGAAATATATTTTCTTGATATATTTAGAGATTATATAGAATGAAAGAGTTATGTAATATGGTTCATGATGAGGGTGGGATCTGTGAACCTTTATCACGTTCCATTAGAAACTCAGCATGACTTACTGTAATATAATCACGTTGATCAAGTGTCATTATATTATACTAACTCATGCTTCAATTCCCAACATTACTTCAAAACGTCTATTTTTCGAATTTTTCAGATTTTAGAAACTAAAATAGTTTCTTTTATGATGTAACACTGATAGTGCAAAGAGATGAATGATTTTAGATAAGAATGGTTATAAAAAATATCTTCAGAAATATGGAGGATATTTATAATAGAAGATACAATGATATCATAGAATATTCAAGATAAGATGATGATGAAGAATATTGTCCGCAAAGGTTTTAAAGTAAGGAGCAAGGTATTTGCTAAGGATTTCAGCAGACACTGAATCATTTGTATTCTTTGAAGGTAGATTTCGTTTTTGTGATTTGTCCACAGCCTCCTTCATGGTCTGCTCAATCCGTTTTCCAGTTCCAAACCTTCTCTTTTTCTCAGCTTTACCACCATACTATTCTTTATCATCAAACTTTTGACTGTTAAGGTCGTTTACAGTTTTTGCTATTTCATCAGCATTTTTCCAAAATTCGGAGAACTAGTTTCGTAGTTTGGGGTGTTTTTCAGAAACTTCACATTCGAAGTATGTAAGTTTATAAGATATACATTATATGTATATATATAACTGTTGGCGTAGAATTGCTGCAAAATTCGAAATACTGATTGCTAATTCTCGGTAGTTGGTATAGCAATTATTGTTACAAGATGTAGGTGAGTACATGATGGGGTTTCAATGAGTATAATGATTTTTCGGAAGGTCACAGATCAATGAAGTTGTTGGTAAATTTACTGCTAATGTGGTGGAACATGAAAGGTTCCCCAGTAACAAGAACGTATATGTCAAGGTTATAATAAGGTTAATCTAAAAAGTCGAAGTTGACTGGTTGAAAGTGTGGTAAAACTGGATACTTTGAAAATGGATTGCAATATTATTTTCAGTAATAACAATGCTAAAGGATCTTTCACATTTTTGAAGTCAAAGTATAGCTTTGAAAGATGTAGAGATCTAAGAATGATTTCACCGGTTCAGAGTTATGACTTGGATTCTGATCTGCCAATATCAGGATATGTAATTGAATTTGTATGAAAACAATTGTATATCGTTGTGAGCATTGTTAATAATTTAATCAAAGTTGAAGAATGTACAGTGTAACATATTAATTGTGAACCTATATATTTCCCGAGTATTACCTACCCGTTAAAGATTTCACAAGTAATATTTTGTACAAAAGAATTTTTATTACCATCTTTATGAAAATATATGTATGTATATTTTCTTCAGATGTAACACAGATTTAATGAGTTAATATCATATTAAGCTCATTTAATTTTTGGCTGGATTAGAAATGAATAATCTCTAAAACATTAAAGATTTCATAATCTTCGTGGAGTATTTTACTAATGTAATCAATACTTCGTTATTCAGTTTTATTGATATTTCCTCAGTGAATCATGTTGGTGCTTATGGAACTCTTGCTAACTTCGCAAGGTACAAATGATATTTTCTGGAAAGTTTCGAGTATATCGAAAATGAAAATGTAAAATCAATTATGTAATTGAATAATACACTTGGTTTATTATGAAATGGAATTCATTGGGTTGAAACAGAGATTGTAGTTAACAATGGTTAAGTTGTTAAGGAAGGATGTACATCATTGCATATTAGTAATATGAACTAACCAAGTAGTACCTACCAGTTAAGTTTCACACGTAATAGCTTAGTACGAAAAGATTTATTTTGATTTCAAAATTCATATATACTAAATATACATAAAATTTCTTCAGGGAAAATGAGTTAATACTTCATCGGTTATTGTTGCTGGTATTTCTTGGTAACTACTGTGCGTATGACGTTGATGCTCGTGGAACAGATTGTGAAGTTGAGGTTTGCGATGCGGATGTTGTTGGTGGTGGTAATGGTACTGTTGGTGTTGTTGTCGATGGTACTGTTGATGCCGGTGATGATGCTGGTGCTTGTAACCTTTGCACCGTATTCTCCAAAGCCGCTACCCGAGCGCGAAGCTCGTTGACTTCTTCTACTACACCGGGATGATTGGCGGTTCGGACGAGCGGATGAATAAGATCCAGAATTTGAGAGAGTATATGATCATGACGAGATATTCTGGAGATGAGAGAGAAAATGGTATTACGAACAGGTTCGCTGGTAAGTGCTTCAGGTTCTTCGCCAAGAGGGCAATGTGGTGGATGGAAGGGATCGCCTTCTTCTTGTCTCCAATAATTAAGTAGACTATGAACCCATCCCCAATTCATCCAGAATAGATGATGGCTAATTGGTTGATCCATTCCGGTTACACTGTCTTCAGAATTCAGGTGAATATCCATATCGGAATAGCTGTCAGAGTTTAAGGAATTTGAACTAGATACGGGATCCATCTTGTATAATTAGGGAGATAATTTTTGATATGAATTAGATTATAGAATTTAGTTTGGTACTCTTCAATACATAATTTGCATATGTATATATAATACCAAAATTCCGTAAATTATGGAGAAATTTTCGGAAGATGGCAGTCAAAGTTTATAGTAACAGATACGCTAAGATATGAATTTTTTCTATACACTATTCATGCGATCAAATGCAGTAAAACGTGTCTAGACTTAAGAATGATAAGCATGTAATTTTCGACAAGAAATGATAAGCAAAACTTTTAACATGCAGACACGGTCGAAGTCCAGACTTACTGATGCATCCTAACAAGTATCAGTTAGACACACTCATGCAAGACCTGGTTCACTAGGACCAACGCTCTGATACCAACTGTGACGATCGCTCTAAATCCACTTGGATGAACACGTCATTCATCGATTTCATTGCGAGGTATTTGACCTCTATATGATACGTTTTGTAAACATTGCATTCTTTTGAAAAGGCACACCATAAATGAATATTTAAATCAAAGGTTTTCGACATCTGATGATTTCTACATATAGACAATCACCGTAATATAATAATTTACAATAATACTTCCATTGACAATGCAGTCAAAATAAGATACATGGTGATGATTTGGTGAATGCAACGTTTCCTTGAAAAATATGCCATGTATGACTCCATGCACATAGCTTGTCTAACATATAAGCAAATAGCGGAAGACTTCTAGGGAACCTGAGAATAAACATGCTAACAAGTGTCAACACAAAGGTTGGTGAGTTCATAGTTTTAATGTTGCGCATAATAAAGGTGGATCACAAGATTTCAGTTGTTCAATCCAGAAACGTTTATCAAAATATTCTACGAAATTGAGCACCCTGGTAACTAAACTTAACGTATATATAATTTGTACCCTTTGTATAATCATCTTAATAATACACGCAAACCAACGTGTACGCTTCTCAAATAGCATACGTCCGTTAAAAGGCTAGTGCTCTAGCTCGGACGGGGATATCAAGCCCTATGGATCCATATACTACTACTCGCGCCCACCAGTTCTTATAACTGGCAGTTAACAGTTACCAAAGCTAAGGGATTTTCGGTTCAAACTCAGTGTAGAATTTAGTATGTACTTGTATCCATTGCGTTTAAAATAAAGTGCATGTATTCTCAGCCCAAAAATATAGATTGCAAAAGCAATTAAAAAGGGAGCAAATGAAACTCACGCATATAAATGTTGTAAAACAATTAATAAAGCATTTGCATGTATTCTCAGCCCAAAAATGTAAAGAGTAAAAGGGAGCAAATGAAACTCACCTTAGCAGCATATAAAGTTGTTCACCAAAATGTGACCGAAACTCGGATTACCAAATAATTGTAGATCTCAACGTATCAGTATTGAGATTCAATATTGTAGGAAAGTACGTAGATGTAACGGAGATGATAAACACTAGGTTTGATTCACAAATATACCCCCGAACATTACCCATAACCTCCTTGGCAATAACCCATAATTTTCTTAGCTCTATCCCGCTTGAAAACCATTTTGAAAGTGACATGCTCATAACCTCGTCGTAGTATTTTATGTATAAATGGTAATAATACTAATAATGATAATAAGATTAACAATAATATTAATCTTTAATACTAATAATAATAATAATAATAATAATAATAATAATAATAATAATAATAATAATAATAATAATAATAATAATAATAATAATAATAATAATATATGATAATAAAATAAATAACAGAGGGAGTAATATAAATTTTATGTGTGTGTTTCCCTCGAGCCAAGACTGTCGAAATATATAGATGTGGCCAGGATTTTTATCCCATGCGATCGCATGGTTATTGTGAGGGGAGGCCATGCGATCGCATGGCTCCTTTTTCCAGCCCACATGCATTTGTTTGTTACCTCGTCGACATATTAAATATTACGTAAATCGAATATTAAAATTTTAAAAAGTCGTATTTATTAAATACTTCAGGGGTATTCTATGTAACTTATAATTAATAATTTCTATCATGTCGTTTTCATGTGAATAGTAAATGAATTAATTTAAATTCAACTATTTAAGCTACACATTGTACGTTGTGCTTTATAAATTGTACATTATTAATTTAACTTCGTTTCTTAAAAAAAATTACAAAAATTATATCATAAAAATAAAATGACTTAATACGTAAAATTTTTAATTTGAAATAGCATCGTTTAATAGTAAATTTTTAATCATTTCGTATATAAATATTATTCGCATGATTCCGTATATATCGAAAACTCTTATATTTATTAAAATATGAATATAATACATGTTATGACATTCGTGAATCGTTGGACAAACAGGGTGGTCAACCGTTATATATAAAAAAATCATTTTTAAAAGTTTTAAAACTTGTCAAAATTCATTGCTTATCATGTCGAAAATATTAAATCATATAGAGAATTGGTTTAAATAAGTCAAAATTTTCTGGGTCATCACATAAAGTCTCCCCAATGTGATATACCCAACCTATCAAAGGAAATCCTTTTATAAACTAAGGCATTTCTTGAAAGTCTTTCAAATGTTTGACAAGTTAATTTCGCCATAACTAAATATGCTGATGAATTCTGACCGACTCTAGACAAGATTTCCTCAATCATATCCTCTGGTAGGTCTTCTAAAATATTTGGTTGTCTACCCTTAACGTCCATTTTGTTTTTATACTGTAAAATAGACAAGGATTAGATTCGTAATAACAAACAATACAAGCAATTTTTACATAGAACATAAAAGTACAAGCACACTACAATACATTTATTACACAACATGCTCACACCCCTCTAATCTGAATCACTGATTTCTTCTTCTTCGGACTTGGTTCTTTTTCCTAATCTTCTAGGGATATATGATGTTCCTCTAATACGAGTCGTCGTTTTCCACATTGGTTTAGAAAAACTGGTGGTTTAGAGGTTCCCGGGTTATTGTCACGATATTGAAAATACGGGTGTTGACAGTACATATAAAGTTCATCAGGGTCGGAATCAGATTTCTCTATTTTGATGCCTTTTCCCTTATTATTTTATTTTGCCTCATTAAATTGGGTCGAGGTGATTTCTATAACATCATCGGAATCCTCGTCAGGATCCGATTCATCGGAAAATTGGTAATTTTCCCAATTTTTTTCTTCCTTAACGGAAACACCATTGACCATTATTAACTTTGGTCCATTGGTTGAGGATTTTCTTTTATTTGACCAGTTTTCTGTGGTTCCTACTATTCCCCCTCCAGAACCTCTTCTTCTTCTGGTTCCTCTTCTTCCGGTTCCTCTTCTTCCGGTTCTTCGGGAACTTGTGAATCTTGCCAATATATATTCGACTCTTCGTTATTATTAGGTGAGTCAATGAGATTTGTGCTAGAGGTAGACATCTATCACACAATATCAAACATGTTAAGAGATTAATATATCACATAATATTTACATGTTAATAATATATAGTTTCCAACAAAAATGTTAAGCAATCATTTTTAAAGAAAACACGGTCGAAGTCCAGACTCACTAATGCATCCTAACAAACTCGATAAGACACACTAATGAAAATTTTCTGGTTCTCTAAGACCAACGCTCAGATACCAACTGAAATGTCCCGTTCATATTGATTATAAACGTTCCATATTAATTGATTTCGTTGCGAGGTTTTGACCTCTATATGAGACGTTTTTCAAAGACTGCATTCATTTTTAAAACAACCATAACCTTTATTTTATCAATAAAGGTTTTAAAAACATTACGTAGATTAACAAATAATGATAATCTAAAATATACTGTTTACACACGACCATTACATAATGGTTTACAATAGAAATATATTACATCGACATATGTTTCTTGAATGCAGTTTTTACACAATATCATACAAACATGGACTCCAAATCTTGTCCTTATTTTAGTATGCAATAGCGAAATCTCTTAATATTCACCTGAGAATAAACATGCTTTAAACGTCAACAAAAATGTTGGTGAGTTATAGGTTTAGCCTATATATATCAAATCGTAACAATAGACCACAAGATTTCATATTTCAATACACATCCCATACATAAAGATAAAAATCATTCATATGGTGAACACCTGGTAACCGACATTAACAAGATGCATATATAAGAATATCCCCATTATTCCGGGACACCCTTCGGATATGATATAAATTTTGAAGTACTAAAGCATCCGGTACTTTGGATGGGGTTTGTTAGGCCCAATCGATCTATCTTTAGGATTCGCGTCAATTAGGGTGTCTGTTCCCTAATTCTTAGATTACCAGACTTAATAAAATGGGGCATATTCGATTTTGATAATTCAACCATAGAATGTAGTTTCACGTACTTGTGTCTATTTTGTAAATCATTTATAAAATTTGCATGTATTCTCATCCCCAAAATATTAGATTTTAAAAGTGGGACTATAACTCACTTTCACAGATATTTCCTTCCTCGGAAATAAGACTTGGCCACGGATCGATTCACGAACCTATACAAATATGTACATATATATCAAAGTATGATCAAAATATAATTACAACCATTTTTATTATGTTTTAAAAAATTTGAGTGTATTAAGTCAGCTGTCCTCGTTAGTAACCTACAACTAGTTGTCCACAGTTAGATGTACAGAAATAAATCGATATATATTATCTTGAATCAATCCACGACCCAGTGTATACACGTCTCAGGCTAGATCACAACTCAAAGTATATATATTTTTGGAATCAACCTCAACCCTGTATATCTAACTCCAACATTACTACATATAGAGTGTCTATGGTTGTTCCAAATAACATATATAAATAGGTCGATATGATATGTCAAAACATTTGCATACGTGTCTATGGTATCCCAAGATTACATAATATATTAGAATATATGTATAATACAATATAAGTTAGCTAGGATATGATTTGTATAGATTTGTTAAACATTTCCCGTAGCTAAAAAGATCAAAAATATCCAATCTTGTTTTACCCATAACTTCTTCATTTTAAATCCGTTTTGAGTGAATCAAATTGCTATGGTTTCATATTGAACTTTAATTTAAGAATCTAAATAGAAAAAGTATAGGTTTATAGTCGGAAATTTAAGTTACATGTCAATTACTAAAGAGGTAGTCATTTCCGTCGAAAGAACGACATCTTGATGACCATTTTGAAAAACATACTTTCACTTTGAGTTTAACCAAGATTTTTGAATATAGTTTCATGTTCATATGAAAATCATTTTTCCAGAAGAACAACTTTTAAATCAAAGTTTATCATAGTTTTTAATTATCCAAACCAAAATAGCCCCCGGTTTCACTACGACCGCGTATATCCGATTTTATGGTGTTCATCGTGTTTCCAGGTTTTAAATCATTAAGTTAGCATATCATATAGATATAGAACATGTGTTTAGTTGATTTTAAAAGTCAAGTTAGAAGGATTAACTTTTGTTTGCGAACAAGTTCAGAATTAACTAAACTATGTTCTAGTGATTACAAGTTTAAATCTTCGAATAAGATAGCTTTATATGTATGAATCGAATGATGTTATGAACATCATTACTACCTCAAGTTTTCTGGATAAAACTACTGGAAATGAGAAAAATGGATCTAGCTTCAAAGGATCCTTGGATGGCTTGAAAGTTCTTGAAGCAGAATCATGACACGAAAATAGTTCAAGTAAGATTTTCACTCGAAATAAGATTGTTATAGTTGTAGAAATTGAATCAAGTTTGAATATGAATATTACCTTGAATTATAAAGATAACTTACTGTAAATAACAAAGATTCCTTGATCTTAGATGATTACTTGGAATGGATTAGAAAGCTTGGAAGTAGACTTGCAAACTTGGAAGTATTCTTGATTTTTATGAAACTATACTTATGGAATTTATGAAGAACACTTAGAACTTGAAGATGGAACTTGAGAGAGATTAATTAGATGAAGAAAATTGAAGAATTAAAGTTTTTTAGGTGTTTTTGGTCGTTGGTATATGGATTAGATATAAAGGATATGTAATTTTGTTTTCATGTAAATAAGTCATGAATGATTACTAATATTTTTGTAATTTTATGAGATATTTCATGCTAGTTGCCAAATGATGGTTCCCACATGTGTTAGGTGACTCACATGGGCTACTAAGAGCTGATCATTGGAGTGTATATACCAATAGTACATACATCTAAAAGCTGTGTATTGTACGAGTACGAATACAGGTGCATACGAGTAAAATTGTTGATGAAACTGAACGAGGATGTAATTGTAAGCATTTTTGTTAAGTAGAAGTACTTTGATATGTGCCTTGAAGTCTTTCAAAAGTGTAAGAATACATATCAAAACACAACATGTATATACATTCTAATGGATTCGTTAAGTCTTCGTTAGTCGTTACATGTAAGTGTTGTTTTGAAACCTTTAAGTTAACGATCTCAATTAATGTTGTTAACCCAATGTTTATTATATCAAATGAGATGTTAAATTATTATATTATCATGATACTATGATGTATGAATATCTCTTAATATGATACATACATTAAAATATTGTTACAACGATAATCGTTACATATAAGTCTCGTTTCGTAATTCTTGAGTTAGTAGTCTTGTTTTTACATATGTAGTTCATTGTTAACACACTTAATGATATATTTAAATATCATTTTATCATGTTAAATATAGTGTATCAATATCTTAATATGATACATATGTATTTAGTAGACGTTATCATAACGATAATCGTTATATATATCATTTCGAGTTTCTTAACTTAGTAATCTCATTTCTTATGTATATCACACATTGTTAATATACTTAGTGAGATACTTACTCATCATAATCTCATGTCAACCATATATATATATATATATATATATCTATATATACCACAACATGTAGTTTTTACAATTTTGTAACATTCGTGAATCGCCGGTCAACTTGGGTGATCAATTGTCTATATGAAACTTATTTCATTTAATCAAGTCTTAACAAGTTTGATTGCTTAACACGTTGGAAACATTTAGTCATGTAAATATCAATCTCAATTAATATATATAAACATGAAAAAGTTCGGGTCACTACATTATTATTATTATTATTATTATTATTATTATTATTATTATTATTATTATTATTATTATTATTATTATTATTATTATTATTATTATTATTATTAAATCAACCATATAATTTTTCACTTTATTATTGTTTAACTTTTTTTCTTATTATAAATCAACTACGTAGCTCATTATACATATATGCAGGATCAATGGGGAAGTAACCAATGGGGGGAAGCGGAGGGAAGCAAAAAAAAAAAAAATTCGTTTTTTTTTTTGAATTTGTTTTCGGGCATCAAGATCACACGAAAATATGAACATTTACAAAAGACACTTCGTGATGAATGTTATTATTTAGGTGGGAAAATGATCGACAAAAATAACATTCAAGATAATATTGATCGTGAAGAATATTAACGTTTTTTTTCTTCATGTTTTGTGAAGTAAAATTTAGCCCGATTTAGAGTTTAGGATAAAAACTCAATCTAAATCCTAAATCTAAACTCTAAACCCTATATTTCTAATCCCTAATATCTAAACCCTATAAACCCTAATATCTAAACCCTAATATCTAAAACATCAACATACGCTCGAAAAACACGATAATTGTTATATATTACTTCTTCGAGCATTTTTCCGCCAAAATAAAAACATTTATCACAAAGTGTCTTTATTAAATGTTCATATTTTCATCTAATCTATAATGTTCGTGAACAAAGTTTTTTCAAAAAACGAAAAAAAAAAATTTGTTTCACCCCGCTTCCCCCTGATTGGTTACTTCCCCATTGATCCTACCAGTATATATATATATATATATATATATATATATATATATATATATATATATATATATATATATATATATATATATATATATATTATTCTCTACATCTCTAAAAAACAAAAGGGTTTATGAATAGTTTTAACCCATGCTTTAATCGTTTATACGTCGTGAAAAACGGTTGTACCCACAATGACAACCCACTAAACATTGAGAACCATTATAAACTTTAGGGCGCCAAATGTAAATTCCTAGGGTAAAAAATGTAAACTCCATAGGGGTCTAAAGTTAAAGTTCAAGGGCCAAATCGTAACTTCTTTATTTTCCAAAAAACTCCCCAACAAATCCACCTAAAATTTTAACCGCCTTTAAATTTTCGTACGACTTGAGATATATTTAATCGACATAACCGTTAAACACGAGATAATTTTACGAACCAAACACAACAAATTATATTCTAAACGGAGTCCCGACGTGGAGCGAGGGCTCCTCCACTATAACGACCCTCATTTTTTCATCTATATTTTTCTTCCTTTAATTTAATGCCCGAATAAAAGAATTAAGTGAAATAAATAAACTTTAATCCTTAACCGTCAACTTTAAAAGTTATTAAACATACTAATTAACTTTGAACAATATTTGACAAGTTAATAAAAGATAAAAATGACGCGCTAATAAACTTTCGTGAACAAAATGAATAACCTTAAAACTTGTACACTTAAATGATTAAACTTGGATACTTAAAGAACCATTTAAACTAATCACAAGATCAAGGACTAAAGTGAAAAGTTCCAATCCTAACCCTAAACCCTTTTGGCCAATTTTTTTTAATGAGCAAAAAGACTATTTTGCCCTCCCATATTCACGGCCACCACCACCCATGCAAACCCTAACCCTAATCGATTACTTTGGCACTAAGTTTTCCCATTTTACCCTAAACCTAGAACCATATAACCTCACCTATAAATAGAGACCTAGGCTAATGCTTTTCTTGTACCAAAAGATTCTTATAATCCTCTCTCAAAATCACAATCTCAACCTCCCTCTCTTCTTTGGTTTTCGGCCAAGGAATCACCACCACCACCATCAAAAGCCGCCACCCTACCACCTTACAACCACCATCGGCTACCAAGAAACACCACACAACCACCACCTCTCGGTCATCACCAAAACCGAGGCCACCCTTCGGTTTTACCCTAAGCCGATCGCCACCCATCACCATAGTGTTATCGTGTTCGTTTGCTTCTTGTTTCCGGGTTGATATTCGTCGCGTTCATCGAATCTTCAAGGTGTTCATAATATTTTCGGGTTTGATCTTCATCATCAAGTGTTTCTTCTTTTCTTTTGTTAATCATCTTCATATCTTCAAGGTATAACATAAACCCTAAACCTATTTATGTAGTGACCCGAACTTTTCCATGTTTATATATATTAATTGAGATTGATATTTACATGATTAAATGTTTCCAACATGTTAAGCAATCAAACTTGTTAAGACTTGATTAATTGAAATATGTTTCATATAGACAATTGACCACCCAAGTTGACCGGTAATTCACGAACGTTAAAACTTGTAAAAACTATATGATGACATATATATGGATATATATATAGTTAACATGATACTATGATAAGTAAACATATCATTAAGTATATTAACAATGAACTACATATGTAAAAACAAGACTACTAACTTAATGATTTTTAAACGAGACATATATGTAACGATTATCGTTGTAAAGACATTTAATGTATATATATCATATTAAGAGATATTCATACATGATAATATCATGATAATATAATAATTTAAAATCTCATTTGATATTATAAACATTGGGTTAACAACATTTAACAAGATCGTTAACCTAAAGGTTTCAAAACAACACTTACATGTAACGACTAACGATGACTTAACGACTCAGTTAAAATGTATATACATGTAGTGTTTTAATATGTATTTATACACTTTTGAAAGACTTCAATACACTTATAAAATACTTCTACTTAACAAAAATGCTTACAATTACATCCTCGTTCAGTTTCATCAACAATTCTACTCGTATGCACCCGTATTCGTACTCGTACAATACACAGCTTTTAGATGTATGTACTATTGGTATATACACTCCAATGATCAGCTCTTACCAGCCCATGTGAGTCACCTAACATATGTGAGAACCATCATTTGGCAACTAGCATGAAATATCTCATAAAATTACAAAAATATGAGTAATCATTCATGACTTATTTACATGAAAACAAAATTACATATCCTTTATATCTAATCCATACACCAACGACCAAAAACACCTACAAACAATTTCATTCTTCAATTTTCTTCATCTAATTGATCTCTCTCAAGTTCTATCTTCAAGTTCTAAGTGTTCTTCATTAATTCTACAAGTTCTAGTTACATAATATCAAGAATACTTTCAAGTTTGCTAGCTCACTTCCAATCTTGTAAGGTGATCATCCAACCTCAATAAATCTTTGTTTCTTACAGTAGGTTATCATTCTAATACAAGGTAATAATCATATTCAAACTTTGGTTCAATTTCTATAAGTATAACAATCTTATTTCAAGTGATGATCTTACTTGAACTTGTTTTCGTGTCATGATTCTGCTTCAAGAACTTCGAGCCATCCAAGGATCCGTTGAAGCTAGATCCATTTTTCTCTTTTCCAGTAGGTTTATCCAAGGAACTTAAGGTAGTAATGATGTTCATAACATCATTCGATTCATACATATAAAGCTATCTTATTCGAAGGTTTAAACTTGTAATCACTAGAACATAGTTTAGTTAATTCTAATCTTGTTCGCAAACAAAAGTTAATCCTTCTAACTTGACTTTTAAAATCAACTAAACACATGTTCTATATCTATATGATATGCTAACTTAATGATTTAAAACCTGGAAACACGAAAAACACCGTAAAACCGGATTTACGCCGTCGTAGTAACACCGCGGGCTGTTTTGGGTTAGTTAATTAAAAACTATGATAAACTTTGATTTAAAAGTTGTTATTCTGAGAAAATGATTTTTATTATGAACATGAAACTATATCCAAAAATTATAGTTAAACTCAAAGTGGAAGTATGTTTTCTAAAATGGTCATCTAGACGTCGTTCTTTCGACTGAAATGACTACCTTTACAAAAACGACTTGTAACTTATTTTGCCGACTATAAACCTATACTTTTTCTGTTTAGATTCATAAAATATAGTTCAATATAAAACCATAGCAATTTGATTCACTCAAAACGGATTTAAAATGAAGAAGTTATGGGTAAAACAAGATTGGATAATTTTTCTCATTTTCGCTACGTGAAAATTGGTAACAAATCTATTCCAACCATAACTTAATCAACTTGTATTGTATATTATGTAATCTTGAGATACCATAGACACGTATACAATGTTTCGACCTATCATGTCGACACATCTATATATATTTCGGAACAACCATAGACACTCTATATGTGAATGTTGGAGTTAGCTATACAGGGTTGAGGTTGATTCCAAAATATATATAGTTTGAGTTGTGATCAATACTAAGATACGTATACACTGGGTCGTGGATTGATTCAAGATAATATTTATCGATTTATTTCTGTACATCTAACTGTGGACAACTAGTTGTAGATTACTAACGAGGACAGCTGACTTAATAAACTTAAAACATCAAAATATATTAAAAGTGTTGTAAATATATTTTGAACATACTTTGATATATATGTATATATTGTTATAGGTTCGTGAATCAACCAGTGGCCAAGTCTTACTTCCCGACGAAGTAAAAAAATCTGTGAAAGTGAGTTATAGTCCCACTTTTAAAATCTAATATTTTTGGGATGAGAATACATGCAGGTTTTATAAATGATTTATAAAATAGACACAAGTACGTGAAACTACATTCTATGGTTGAATTATTGAAATCGAATATGCCCCTTTTTATTAAGTCTGGTAATCTAAGAATTAGGGAACAGACACCCTAATTGACGCAAATCCTAAAGATAGATCTATTGGGCCTAACAAACCCCATCCAAAGTACCGGATGCTTTAGTACTTTGAAATTTATATCATATCCGAAGGGTGTCCCGGAATGATGGGGATATTCTTATATATGCATCTTGTTAATGTCGGTTACCAGGTGTTCACCATATGAATGATTTTTATCTCTATGTATGGGATGTGTATTGAAATATGAAATCTTGTGGTCTATTATTATGATTTGATATATATATAGGTTAAACCTATAACTCACCAACATTTTTGTTGACGTTTTAAGCATGTTTATTCTCAGGTGATTATTAAGAGCTTCCGCTGTCGCATACTTAAATAAGGACGAGATTTGGAGTCCATGCTTGTATGATATTGTGTAAAAACTGCATTCAAGAAACTTATTTTGTTGTAACATATTTGTATTGTAAACCATTATGTAATGGTCGTGTGTAAACAGGATATTTTAGATTATCATTATTTGATAATCTACGTAAAGCTTTTTAAACCTTTATTGATGAAATAAAGGTTATGATTTGTTTTAAAAATGAATGCAGTCTTTGAAAAACGTCTCATATAGAGGTCAAAACCTCGCAACGAAATCAATTAATATGGAACGTTTTTAATCAATAAGAACGGGACATTTCAATTTACATTACCTTTGATCTTTACTTTCAATTCATATTCATGTTTCGATCTTGTTAATTCAAAAAAATATATACATATACATTATATACATATACACGCATATATATATATATACATATACATGTAACAAAAAATATATATATATATATATTTATGTTGTAATCGACAAAAAAAAGAGATAAAAGTGTTTGATCCTTAAAAACCTAAAACCTAATAAAGATTATGTTAATGTGGTTATAATTGGAAAGTATATAAATATATATATATATACACGTTACATATACATATATATACTATTTAAAAAAATATATAAAAAATAATATATATTTATATATATACACATATCGGCATACATATATTTATAAAAAAAAAAAATAAAACATATATACATATACTATGCACGACATACACATATATATATTACATTAATTATTAAAAACCCTAATTAACCAAACCCTAATTTATTAAACCCTAATTTACTACTTAAACCCTAAACAATTAATTATATAAACCCTAAACACTATTAAATACTACTAAACCCTAATCATTAATTAATTATTACTACTACACTAATTAATTAAAACCCTAATTTAAACCTACCTAATTAATACTACTTACTACTAAACCCTAATACTACTTACACTACATACTACTACCTAACACTTATATACTTATACTATTACTAACACTTATAATATACTACTTATATTATAAAATTATGACCTACGATTACAATAGTCATTCATGATAACGTGAAATTACTCGAACATCAACACTACTTATGGCCGAGGGTGATCCTTGGTACCATTATGGGACACTTGTGGATCGCGAATGCCAAGACTTAGATTCTGGTCAAGAGATCCTGTGCCAACCGGTAACAATAGATCATTCAAGTGACTCGGCGGTGGCATAGATGTTTGGGTATGGTGCACAATATCAAACCCGACTATGATGATCATACACTCACTAAGTGAATCACACTTAGTCACTTACACACTTAATAAGTGGTGGACTTATTAAGAACAACTCACTAGTGTTCAACACTAACTTACTAAACATAGAAACTTACTAAAAATGGAAACTTACTAAGAGTGGGAACTTAGTAAAACAAACTACACTTAAACACTTGCATACTTAACTTAAACTTGGGCAAACATTTAACTACTCTTAAATGTCATTAGGTTGACTTTCTGCTCATATTCATCCAACTCTTCTATTCCGAGGAATAACAGACTCTTCTCCTACTTACTAAGGTGAACTTCATAGCCCCACTTACTATTGCACAATTTATTTAAACTTATTGGGATGAGACACATGCTTCTTTTAATATTTACAACTTAGACACAAGTACCAACTAATAAACTGTGCTATACCTGGCTATGTCCTGCAAGTCTCCACTGTGATATTTTTAATTGCTTTTACATAACACATGCTTAGTTATTGGAGGTAGGCCTATCGAGAGTAACGTCCCAGATACATTTGACCAAGTCATTGTATTACTTAATAATGATTCAAACCGACAAGGACAGTACAACTTGTCATGGGGCAAACTTTGAAACTGTTTAGTCTAAATATCACAAACTTGGCACTTACTTTTAGATCCCTGCGTGTTGGTCCCTTGATAACAACAGGAGTATTGTAGAGGGGGGGTGAATACAATTTCTTTTAAGATAACTTAACAGTTAAACTCGATTAGTATTCAAGCATGCAAATAAATAGAGTCACATGTAATTTTCAACAGTTATTCTTTATTGATTGAATCACAAAGAATCACAACTATCCTTGGCGGAATATTAGTTGGTTGATACAGATTACCTAGATTATAGCTAAAAGGTAAACTAACAGCTATTACACGTTTTGACTCTATAAAAATAAACCCACACCACTAGTTGTTACAATAGTGGATACAACAATTTATAGTAGTCCTATTAACCGTGTAATGGTTCTATTGTCCCCTGGTACATAGGATGTCTTTACTTGTGGAGACAACTATATCAGAGAGCATGCTCTCCTCTTTCCTCTTTGGTAGATATTTGCAGGAACACCCCAATTCAGTTTGGCACCACTATTTGAATATACAAATAGAATGTTGTGTTCCCTAGGTGTTGACAAAGTATAACCCATGTCTGCATATGCGTTAAAATTCTGCATTCCCACGTGATCTTGTAAGGTCACTTGTCAGCTGCCGACGCGTGTCCTTTTCTGTTCAACTTTGTCTTAGACTTCTGTTGAATAGTACCATAGATGTAGACCACTCGGGAAACTACTATGCTTATAATGGAGCATAGCTGTCTTGTGTAGTAAGCTACATTCCAGCTGAGCTGGTTCTTCATTCTGAGCCACTCCATGTTCTTGATTTGCTGAGTACACATCCTGTGCTGATTGAAGAACACTGTCTATCTTGTGCTGGTGGACTGAGCAACAAACTAAACACTCGACACAGCAATATCTGCTGTCTATACATCAACAAACTTGTGCTGACTGCACATAATATTTTAGTGCAAATAAATTACAGTTTTGTCATAATTAAATCCTTAATTATTTTGGGGACTCAACAATCTCCCCCTATTTGATGATGACAAAACCTATGACATATAGAGAAAACACTAAAGTCAGCACCGAGGGACCTAATGAAAAATAGGCAGTAAATTTGTCCCTTTTTAAGTTTGTTTTTGAGATCTTTTGCTGAGTTATTCACATCACTCCTTGCTGTGTCTTCAGTACCAGCTGACTGATTAGTATCGCCTGGTATAACCACCTCAGTATCTTTATCAGCTGCCTCAAATAAGGGTCCTTTCCTTAGGGACTGATTATCCCTAGGAGCAGATTTCACCCTTTGTTTATCTATGGGCATGGGTTCAGCTGATGGTTCTTGTGTTGATACTGGCTCAAGTGGAGGCAGGTAGGGAACGATAGTAAGATGCTCCCCCTGAATATCATCATCATCAAGATTGATTGTTTCTGCTGGCTTATGTTGTGTAGCTGGCTGTGTAGAAGATGTTGGGCGAGAAGATGAGCTGGTTTCTAACATAGCATCTAACCACTTCATAAAAATGTCAGCTCTAACTCCTCCCCCTGACTCAGTAGATGCAAGATAATCTTTCATTTCTTCAGGAGTCAT
This sequence comes from Rutidosis leptorrhynchoides, assembly GCF_046630445.1. Classification (NCBI taxonomy): domain Eukaryota; kingdom Viridiplantae; phylum Streptophyta; class Magnoliopsida; order Asterales; family Asteraceae; genus Rutidosis; species Rutidosis leptorrhynchoides. Next base: position 32,681,072 of record NC_092338.1, read on the forward strand.
CCATTTGATCCTGTCTGCTCGCTCAGCATACAGATTTTCCCTCTTTTTGTCGTATTTGACCATGAACTTAGCATTTATTTTTCGTGCATCCTTTTTGAATTTATCAATGCAAATCAGGTCATCATCAATGTCCCTCTTTTTTGGGGTCAGCTATCTCCTATGCTCAATTCTGTGGCATTTAAGAGCAACATAGGCATCCCATTTGACATTGAAGGCATCATTTAATTCTTGCTGTCTCTTCTGATGTGTCTCCAGTTTTCTTTTCATTCTTCTTTCAATAGTTTGAGAGACAACAAAAGCTTCAGCAATAGCCAATGCAGAAATATCACTGGGCTTACTGCCAGAACCAATATCATCCACTGATATGGCAGACACATTCGGTTGAGATTCACCAGCTGCCTGTACACCAGCTTCAGTATGAGCGTTGCTGGGCTTAGTGCCAGAGTCTTGACCAGTAGTACCATCACCACCATCACCATCACCATCCCTCCTTGGTTGTTTTGGATCCTTTTCATGCTCATGCTCCCCCTCTGATTGTTTTCACTTTTTGAGTTTCTTTTTAGATTTCTTCTCCCCCTTTTTGTCATCAGCAGGGGCAGAAAGGTGAACAGGGGAGACCTGTGCATCAAGGTTACTATCTGAATCTGGAACAGAGAATGCAAAATTGTTCCAGTCAGAAACTTCAGGAGTAAGATGGGCACCAGGATCCACTCCAAATTGTCAAAGAAGGAGGTTGGAAGACCTAACTTCATTCCTTGCAACACCCATAGCCATCTGTTCAACAATGGCCCTAACATCACCCTGAAGGGTAGCCAGTCGTTGCATATTTTCAACCATTTGAACATAGGCAGAAGCAGGAATCATGTTAGCCATTTGCTGTTCCTGCGAATCCAATCTCTCATGTAGCACCATATTTTCTTCATTAAGAAAAAGAATTCTGCGATTAGCAGCGTCCAAATCAGCTTGAAGACGGACAATATCCTCAGTATACTCATTGTGAGAGATGATTCGTTTCTTTAAGTCCTCCTCCTCTTCATGTTGTTTGACAATGGCATCCACCGCAAGATCTGCAAAGGCACTGATAATGCTAAAAATGAACATATATTTCATAGCATTATTCCTCAAGAAAGACAAGCTTTTAGTTGCAATTGTTCTATTTACAAGTGATATTCGTTTAAATAATAAAAGGTGAAGACAAAAGACAGATTCGACGAATTGAAGACGCAAACGACCAAAAAGCTCAAAAGTACAAAGTACAATCCAAGAGGTTCAAAATATTGATGAGAAACGTCTCAAAATTACAAGAGTACAATACGCAAAACGCAAAGTACAAGATATTAAATAGTACGAAAGGACGTTCGAAAATCCGGAACCGGGACCAGAGTCAACTCTCAACGCTGACGCAACGGACTAAAAATTACAAGTCAACTATGCACATAAATATAATATAATATATAAATAATTCTTAAAATTATATATATATTATATTATATATATATAAACCGTCGGCAAACTATGAGACAAAGAAATGTGAGCTGGATTCCTGCTCCATGCGATTGCATGGCTTAGAGGCCTAATTTCCATGCGATCGCATGGCCAACTTTTTCGGGCCACATTCCTATAAAAGGCAGTCTTTTGCTCGAGTATCATATCCATCTATCCTCTCTATCTCTCTGTAATATATATATATATATATATATATATATATATATATATATATATATATATATATATATATATTATATATATATATATTAATTTTAATTTTAATTTTAATTTTAATTTTAATAATAATGAGGGTATGTTAGCGAATGTTGTAAGGGTGTAAGTCAAAATTCTGTCCGTGTAACGCTACGCTATTATTAATCATTGTAAGTTATGTTCAACCTTTTTAAATTAATGTCTTATAGCTAAGTTATTATTATGCTTATTTAAATTGAAGTAATCATGATGTTGGGCTAAATATTAAAGACGGGGTAATTGGACTTTGTACCATAATTGGGATTTGGACAAAAGAACGACACTTGTGGAAATTAGACTATGGGTTATTAATGGGCTTTATATTTGTTTAATTAAATGATAGTTTGTTAATTTAATATAAAGATTTACAATTGGACGTACCTATAAATAACCACATACACTCGATCGGACACGATGGGCGGGATATTTATAAGTACTAATAATCGTTCATTTAACCGGACACGGGAATGGATTAATAGTTAATGGACTTATTAAAATAGGGGTGAATTATATACAAGGAAAATTGGTGTAATTATAGTTTAAGTCCCCAGTTAGTTGGAATATTTGACTTCGGATATAAGAATAATTTGACGAGGACACTCGCACTTTATATTTATGACTGATGGACTGTTATGGACAAAAACTAGACAGACATATTGAATAATCCAGGACAAAGGACAATTAACCCATGGTAATAAACTAAAATCAATACGTCGAACATCATGATTACGGAAGTTTAAATAAGCATAATTCCTTTATTTCATATTTCATAGCATTTTTATTTACTGTCATTATATTTAATTGCACTTTTAATTATCGTACTTTTTAATTATCGCACTTTTATTTATTGTCATTTTATTTATCGCACTTTTAATTATTGCACTTTAATTATCGTTATTTACTTTACGCTTTATATTAAGTTATATTTATTTTTAATATTTTACATTAGGTTTTAACTGCGACTAAAGTTTTAAAATCGACAAACCGGTCATTAAACGGTAAAAACCCCCTTTTATAATAATAATACTACTTATATTTATATTTATACAAATATAGTTTTAAAAATATAGCGTTAAACTTGGCTAGCTCCCTGTGGAACGAACCGGACTTACTAAAAACTACACTACTGTACGATTAGGTACACTGCCTATAAGTGTTGTAGCAAGGTTTAGGTATATCCACTCTATAAATAAATAAATAACTTGTGTAAAATGGTATTGTATTTAATAGTATTTCCTAATAAAAATATAACTATTTCGTATACACCTCTACGCACATCAAGTATTTTTGGCGCCGCTGCCGGGTAACTGCTTAAACGCCGGAAGCGAAACGCTATATAAAAAAATTATTAAGTCTTAGTTTACTTTTGTAAAAATACGCTTTTGTAAAAATACGCTTTTGTAAAAATACGTTTTAAATATTAAAAATACAAAAATATAAAAAAGAAAAACAAAATATTTATATTTTTAAGAATTGTTCAAAATATATAAATTATAAAATATTTCTATTTCTATTTTTAGTTTGTAAAAATATAAGTTTTTATTTAATTTACATAAATATTTTATATAAATAAAAAAACAGAAAAATTAAAAAAAAAAATTAAAAACTTAAACAGGTCGATCACTGTTGAAGCCCAATCTTCTGGCCCGGAACCCTACTTCATGCGATCGCATGGAATGTTAACGTATATCTCATGCGGTCGCATGACCTGAAAAGACAGGTCTGATCATAGTACGTACGAAATTAGGGTTAAAGTTTAATTATTATTCTTATTAATTAATTAAGATTAGGGTTTAGTTTTATATTAATTAATTTTAGTTTTATATATTTTGTATTTTTAAGTTTTATTTAGTTTTATTAAATATATAAACTTATTACTAAAATAAAATAAATAATATTTTTATATAAATTGTATTTTATAACTTTAGTTTTATTTTTATTTTTGTATCTTTTTAATTAGTTTAATTCGTAATTGTATATTTTTAGTTCGTAATTAGTTTTAATATAGTTTTTGCCGTAGTTATTTTTATTTCTAGATTTGTAGGCTTTGTCGTAAAATTCCTGAAGTACTTTTTCTTTAGACTAAGATTTAGGTGCTTTAGAATTTTGCGACGCCGTTTTTAGTTTTAGTACCTTTTTAAGTTATTACCGTTTTGGATATAGTATTTCTTTTAAGCTTTAATACTTTTATACGCAACTTTTAATTTTTAGTTTTTAGACTTTTAAGTTTCGACGCGCTACGTTCTTTTTATTATTTTTCGACCTTTTATTTTTCGACCTTTTTCGACGCAATCTTTTTCTTTCTTATTTTTCGACGCTCTAGTTTTTAGGACTTAGATTTTTTTCTATTTCTTCTCTAAAATTTCTTTAAATTTTGACGAAAAATTATTTTAAGTGGTTAAATTGATAGACATCCAAAATTTTCTGATTCGTAGTAATAGTTGGATTTGTTAGTGGCGAGTTGTGGGCTTCCGATTTAAAGGGTCCTGGCTACCTGCTGCATCTATTGGCTATTCGAAACGTGGGCAAAATCAGAAAAGTCTATTAATTTGATAACTTATATAATTTTTATTGTTTTTATAACTAATAGGATATTCAGTGAATGCACCGAGCAAAACGTTCACCACCTTTCATACGTTCACCACATGTAACTCGATCAAGACATCTAGCCAATATTGTCGCCGTTGATTTTTCTTTAGAATCATCATCCAGTTGACCAAGTACTCCAATTCAAATTTCCGATAATCCATTTTTTGAACCCGACCTCACAATTGAGAATCCGGAGGATATTCAGGGACAATTCAGAGATCCTGAACCATTAATCTTTCCTCCAGAACCTCCAATCATTCAAACAGAGATTGTCGAGGAACAACCCATTAAATCAGAATCTTCTAGTGATTCAGATTCAACAAATTCAATCATGGAAAATCTGGAACCTCTAAGTATAGAAGACCGAATGAGAGCTAAACGCACTGGCCAAGGTCACGCAATTACTCAACCAGACATTAATGCGCCAGATTATGAAATCAAAGGACAAATCCTACATATGGTAACTAATCAATGCCAATTTAGTGGTGCGCCGAAGGAAGATCCAAATAAACATCTTCGTACCTTTAATAGGATCTGTACTCTATTTAAAATCAGAGAAGTGGAGGATGAACAGATATATCTCATGTTATTTCCCTGGACTTTAAAGGGAGAAGCCAAAGATTGGTTAGAATCGTTACCTGAAGGGGCGATTGATACATGAGATGTTTTAGTTGAAAATTTTCTTAAACAATTCTTTCCGGCATCTAAAGCCGTAAGACTTCAAGGAGAAATTGTTACGTTCACACAAAAGCCAAATGAAACTCTATATGAGGCATGGACAAGATTTGGAAAGTTATTAAGAGGATGTCCGTAACATGGTTTAGACACTTATCAAATAATACAAATATTCTACCAAGGATGCGACAACACTACAAGAAAAGACATCGATATAGCAGCTGGTGGTTCCATTATGAAGAAAACTGCAACTGAAGCTTACAAAATTATTGATAACACTGCTTCCCACTCACATGAGTGGCACCAAGAAAAAGATATCGTTAGATCATCTAAAGTGGCTAGAGCCGATTCTAGCCATGACTTCGATTCCATTTCCGCAAAGATAGATGTTGTCGAGAGACGAATGGAAAAGATGATTAAAGATATTCACTCAATACGAATTAGTTGTGAGCAGTGTGGAGGACCACATTTAACAAAAGATTATCTCAGTATTGAACAAACAATGGAACAAAAAGAGAATGTTTCATACATGAACCAAATGCCTGGAAATAATTATCAGAATAATTATCAACCGCCAAGATCAATCTACAATCAAAACCAGAATTATAACCAAAATGTTCCATACAACAACCAACAAGGTCCTAGCAATCAACAAGTATCCAATAATACTTACAATCAGCAAAGACCTATTTTTCAAAATAAACCACCACAAATCGATGATAAAAAGCCAAATTTTGAAGATATGATATCAAAGTTAGTTGAATCTCAAACTCAATTTTTCACATCTCAGAAACAAACCAATGAACAAAATGCTCAAGCATTTAGAAATCAACAAGCTTCTATTCAAAATTTAGAACAAGAAGTAAGTAACCTACCAAGGTTGATAGGTGAAAGAAAACCGGGAAGTCTACCTAGCGATACAAATGCTAACCCCCAGAATGAAACAGCTAAAGCCATTACCACAAGAAGTGGTATTACACTTAAACCACCTGAAATACCTGTAATTTATAATGACTCTATTCCTACTCCACAAGAACCACAACCTGAGCAAGATAAGAAAACAGAACCGGTAGTTGAAAAGGTTAATGAAGATAACACAGTTAAGGCTAAACCTTATGTTAAACCATACCAACCACCACTTCCTTACCCTAGTAAGATGAGAAAAGAAAGACTTGAAGCCGAGCAATCCAAATTCTTGGATATGTTTAAACAGATAAATGTAAATCTTCCTTTCATTGATGTAATTTCAGGAATGCCTAGATATGCTAAATTCTTGAAAGATCTAATCACGAATAGAAAGAAAATGGAAGAACTCTCGACTGTTACTGTGAATGCTAATTGTTCTGCAGTGCTGTTGAATAAGATACCAGAAAAATTATCTGATCCAGGAAGTTTCACAATTCCATATTTTCTTGGTAGTCTTAGTTCAATAGAAGCATTGACAGACTTAGGTGCTAGTATAAATCTAATGTCGTATTCACTATACGCTAAACTAGACCTTGGAGAATTGAAACCAACACGAATAAGCATACAACTAGCCGATCGATCAGTAAAATATCCTAGAGGGATAATGGAAAACATGCTAGTTAAACTTGGTACTTAAGTATTTCCAGTAGATTTTATTATTCTGGACATGGAAGAAGATTCTCGAGTTCCTCTCATATTAGGAAGACCATTCTTAAACAAGGCTAAAGTAATAATAGACGTGTTCGGTAAGAAACTGACCCTAAGTATAGAGGACGAGAGTGTTACCTTTTCTGTTGATAGAGCCATGCAACAACCGCAATCTGCAGATGATACATGTTATTATATTCAAAATATAAATTCACATGCAGAATTGTTAGAAGAATTTCCAGAATTACAAGGAACAGGAGAATGTTCTTTAGGAGAAGGAACTGAACCAATTGATGAAACTGTAATGTTAGCTACACTCATGGCTAATGGATATGAACCAACAACAGAAGAAATTCAAATGTTAAAAGAAGAAGACAGATATCGATATAAATCATCGATAGAAGAACCACCGACATTAGAGTTAAAGCCACTTCCAACCTATTTGAAATATGCTTATTTACATGGTGAATCTGAATTACCTGTAATAATATCGTCTTCTCTTACTGAAAATGAAAAATCTCAACTTATTTCTGTGCTAAAAGCTCATAAACCAGCTATTGCATGGAAGATTCATGACATTAAAGGCATAAGTCCTTCGTATTGCACACATAAAATCCTTATGGAAGAAGGTCATAAAACGTATGTGCAACGCCAACGAAGACTAAATACTAATTTGCAAGATGTTGTTAAGAAAGAAATTATTAAACTGCTAGATGCAGGTTTAATTTATCCAATCTCTGATAGTCCATGGGTAAGCCCAGTTCAATGCATACCTAAGAAGGGTGGCATGACTGTTATCACAAATGAAAAAAATGAGCTTATTCCTACTAGGACTGTAACAAGATGGCTTGTTTGTATTGATTATAGAAAATTAAATGACGCCACCAGAAAAGATCACTTTCTCTTACCTTTCATTGATCAAATGTTAGAAAGATTCGCCGAAAACAGTTACTATTGTTTTCTTGATGGTTTTTTCGGATATTTTCAAATTCCAATAGCACCCGAGGATCAAGAGAAAACCACATTCACGTGCCCTTATGGTACTTTTGCTTACAAATGCATGCCATTTGGACTTTGCAACGCCCCTGCAACCTTTCAAAGGTGCATGATGGTGATTTTTCACGACATGATAGAAGAATGCATGGAAGTTTTCATGGATGATTTTTCAGTTTTCGGTGATACTTTTGAAACATGTCTAGTTAATCTTGAACGAATGCTTATTAGATGCGAACAATCAAATCTAGTTCTTAATTGGGAGAAATGCTATTTCATGGTTAAAGAAGGCATCGTTCTTGGTCATAAAATTTTAAAGGAAGGAATTGAAGTGGATAGAGCTAAAGTAGATGTAATTGCTAAACTTCCACATTCCACCAATGTTAGAGGAGTTATGAGTTTTCTAGGGCATGCCGGTTTTTACCGACGTTTTATAAAAGATTTTTCTAAAATTGCCACTCCTATGAATAAACTCCTAGAAAAGGATGCTCCATTCATCTTTTCAGATGAATGCATCAAATCTTTTAATATTCTTAAAGAAAAACTCACTAATGCGCCGATCATGATAACTCCAAATTGGAATCTACCATTTGAACTTATGTGCGATGCAAGTGATTTTGCAATGGGGGCCGTTTTAGGACAAAGGATTGAAAAACGATTTCAACCTATTTATTACGCTAGTAAGACATTACAAGGAGCACAAACAAATTACACAACTACTGAAAAAGAACTCCTTGCTATTGTCTTTGCTTTTGACAAATTTCGTTCATATCTCGTTCTAGCTAAAACGGTGGTCTATGCCGACCATTCTGCTCTAAGATACCTATTTTCAAAACAAGATGCTAAACCACGATTAATCTGTTGGATCTTACTCTTACAAGAGTTCGTTATTGAAATCCGAGACAAAAAGGGAGCAGAAAATCTCGCCGCTGATCATCTTTCTCATCTTGAAAATCCTGAATTAGAAGTTCTAAATGAATCGGCCATACAAGATAACTTTCCTGATGAATATCTATTGAAAATCAATTATAATGAAATTCCATGGTTTGCGGACTATGCAAACTACTTAGTATATGGATTCCTTGAAAAAGGGTTGTCGTACCAAAAACGAAAGAAATTCTTTAGTGATATAAAATACTATTTCTGGAAAGATCCACATTTGTTTAAAAGTTGTCCCGATGGAATAATACGCCGATGTGTATTCACGGATGAAGCCAGTCAAATCTTAAACCATTTTCACACAGGACCAACAGGAGGGCATTACGGGCCTCAACTTACAGCAAGAAAAGTTTACGATGCTGGATTCTATTGGCCTACAATTTTCAAAGACGCACACCTTCTTTGCAAATCCTGTGATGCTTGTCAAAGGGCCGGAAAAATAAGTCAACGTGATGAAATGCCACAAAATGTCATTCAAGTATGTGAAGTATTTGACATTTGGGGTATTGACTTTATAGGTCCATTTTCAAAATCTCATAATAATCTCTACATTCTCGTTGCCATTGATTATGTATCTAAATGGGCGGAAGCACAAGCTCTCCCAACTAACGATGCACGAGTTGTAGTCAACTTTTTAAAATGTCTTTTTGCAAGGTTTGGAACACCGAAAGCTTTAATAAGTGATCGGGGTACTCATTTTTGTAATAATCAACTTGAAAAAGTTCTCAAAAGATATGGAGTAACTCATAAAATCTCAACCGCTTATCATCTACAAACAAGTGGACAAGTTAAAAATACCAACCGAGCATTAAAACGTATTCTAGAGAAAACCGTAGGATCAAATCCGAAGGAATGGTCCATGAAATTGGAGGATGCACTATGGGCTTTTAGAACAGCCTACAAAACTCCAATTGGAACCACACCTTTTAGACTCGTTTATGGAAAAGCATGTCACCTTCCAGTAGAAATTGAACACAAAGCATTTTAGGCTTTGAAGACATGTAATCTTGATTTACATGAAGCCGGACGTCGACAGTTAAGTCAACTAAACGAATTAGAAGAATTAAGACATGAAGCATATGAAAATTCATTAATCTATAAGGAAAGAACGAAGAAATGGCATGATAAAAGAATCAGAAGTTCAAAAGAATTTAAAGAAGGAGACAGAGTTCTTCTTTTCAATTCACGATTCAAGCTATTTCCTGGAAAATTGAAATCAAGATGGTCTGGACCATTCATAGTCAAAAGAGTTTTCCCGTACGGAACAGTAGAATTAATAAATTCAAATGGAATTGAATTTAAAGTTAATGGTCACAGAGTTAAACATTACATAGATAATCCAATGGAAGTTGAAGATGAAGTTAATCACAATTTCGACACCACAGCTAACTAAGTGTGGGAAGGTTCGAATCTTTTTAAGGATAATATATATTTCTGTTAGAGTTAGATATTCTGTTTTCATGTAGTTTCCGAGGATGGAATCCGAATGGTCTTTTCCTAGCAGACCCTAAAGAACTAGTCTTCTCCCTCCATTCTGAATTTTTATTTTTTTTAGGTTTTACGAGATGAAGAATTTCTTTGATCTGAACCATGGTCTAATGCTACACGCTTTGATTACTAAACGTAATAATGACACACTCCCGAGTGACCTGGTGTCAGTAATAAGAAGCAGATGTGACGAAGTAAGGAAAGAACTCAGGAAAGATCATCATAAGATACATTTTGGTAAAGGAAAATCAAAATCCGCAACAAAAAGAAGAGCACAACACCTTGAAAGATGTTATAAATGCGGAAAATGGTCACACGAAGATAAATGTTCAAATAATCAAACATATTTAAATACCGAATTTGTTACTCTATGCAGAGAAGGACTGTTCATATGTTTAGAAGAAAAGATATTGAAGAATCGAGGTTACGCTTATGTAGCTATGGAGAACCAAATCACACGACTCTCCTATGAGTCGGCTAAAGCAGGTCTCTGAGAATTCTATCTCACAGGTAAGTATGTACAGTTTTTATTTTTTATTGCTTTTAACCTTTTTATAATAAACGCTGAATCGTTCGCTATAAAGTATTAAATTGGTATTCAATAAAATTAGGTATGCGTAACCGAAATTATTGATATCATACAAAAATTTATTACATCACTGCGAAATTTAGTATAAATATCTTTAATCAATCAACCCAAAATATTTTAAAAATTCGTCAGGAGTAAAACTAGGTTATGGAACCGAAATTACTTTACCGAAAAGAGGGGCGTATATTTTTGATAATATTTGATTGATTAAAGTGGGATAAAAGACCAAAAAGATTTTTAATTTTATTTTTTAACATGTTTTTAAAATTAATATATAAATATTAAATTAATATTGTAAACTTTTTAAAATCAATATATTTAAGTTTGTAAATATTTGAAAAAAAAATTAATATTTTTAATATAAGTTTGTATGTATAAAAACAAAAATATAATATAAATTTGGTGTGAATTTTTAATTTTAATAATATGAATTTTTAATTTTATGCATTTTAAATTTAAGTTTGGTGTAAATTTAAAAACAAAAATTTACTTTATTTCACTAAGTTAAAAATTTGATTTTTAAAATTCGTCGTGAGTTGAAAACTAGGTCGTTGAACCGAAATTGCTTTACCCAAGGGAGGGACGAGAAATTTTATTATCATTATTTTTAATCTTATTGAATTAAAGTATGCCAAAAACATTTAAAAAACCCAAAAATCTTTGCTTTTAAAACCACGCTTGAAAATGACAAATTTTAAAATTTTGTCGAGGGCCGGACTAGGACAACGATCCGAAACGCCCTCACTCCTAAAAAGAAACAAATTTTTAAAATTTATTGATTTATGTTTTAAAAGTATAAGGTTTTTATTAAAAAAAAAAAACCATGTGATCGCATGGGGTTTCCCCTTCAAAACCATGCGATCGCATGGACTTAAAAATCTGGACAGGATCAAAACTTCCAGCGACTGCTCTCTGTCTCCATTAAACACACACACACAACACACGAACACACACACACAAAATCCTCTCAATTTTCATCAATTTTTCACCAAATTACTCTAAATTTCTCACAAAACTTCGCTACAATCATGCCTAGGTTTGGATTTTTTAGCAAGAAGGTAAACATTACACCCCTAAACTATCAAATTTCCTAGTTTTTGTGATAATTACCAATATTTTACCTAATTTGATTTTGTTAATTTCTAGTGTAATTAGAGTTAAATTGGTAGTATATTATGCATGCATAACCTAGATTGATGCTATTTAACATGATTTGAAGCCAAAAACTTCAAAATTTTTAGGAATCTAGAGTTCGTGTTCTTGAGCAATTTGGGGCTTTTTGATATAAACAGGTTATGGCCGATTTTTGTCATGAATTATTACTAAATTAAGTAGTGTAACATGTTTAGGTAGCTAAATGATCCAAACTTTGATCCCTAAACATGATTTTTGAGAATTAAAGTGGACTTTTTAGGTCTAAAATTCATGAACTTGATTAAATTGATATAAATGCCATTTGAAACTTGTTTAATTGCTAGTAATGGTTATTTTAACATGTTATTTGAGTTGAATGCTTATGAACTTTGTAAACATTTTCATATATGCTTATTTGAAAAAGTGTAGAATTGTTAAAATTGTGAAAATGTGTATAAGTTTAATTTTTATTAAACATGTTATTGTAATTGTTTCAAGTTGTTATTTTGCTAACACTAATGCATATTTGGATGCACAAATTTTTTGTTTAATGTGTTTTGCAGAGATTTACGGATACTGATGGTGCATCATCATCATCTAGGCAACCTGCTCCAGAACCTGAATAGGAGCAACAACAGGAACAACAACAACAACAACCTGATCACATGTACCATATTATGATCCGCAACTAGAATATGTTAATGCCTACGTACAATTTCTGATTCATCCGATAATATCACACCCAACGATTCATGAAGAACAGTTGCATCCGAATTTGAGATTTGATCGAAGTTGGAGAGATTACCCGACGTACCAAAGTAACAAATACAAACTTGTAACAAAAAATGTAGAAGTGCCGAGGGTAATTGATTGGGAGCCTTTGGAAAGGGTCCAACTAGTTAACTCAGTTAGACAGCATCTGATCCAAAGGTATGGCAGCTCTTCTTTTCCCGATTGGGAACGTTTATTCACCATTCGTAGGCCTGTATATAAGGAATGGTGTGTTGAGCTTATGAGTACTATTTCGCTTAATGCGGATGTAGTTAGGTTAGATGACAGAAGTTTTCTTAGATTTTTACTTGGCCGTAGGATGTACAGAATGTCCATGCTGGACATGGCCAGGGCTTTACAGATTTACACTCCTGGTGAATTACTACTACCCGATTGTACAAATTTGATTTATCATGGGGAGCGGGTAGATAGGAATTTTGACGCAGACGCCGTCTGGAGCTGTATGTCAGATTATAATGTTTTTTCGCTAGGAGGAAGACACTCCTACTTGGATATTAACAAAGCAGAGCTACGTATTATACATAGATTTTTAGCTAATTCGATTACATAAAGAGGTAAAAACAAGAAAAAGATGACCTTACACGACTTATTTTACCTTAAGTGTATTCGAAACACTAGAAGCTTTGTTAATATCCCCTACTGTGTTGGTTTTTATCTGTCCAAAATAGTAGCAGGAATACAGGATGGGGGAGTAATAGGAGGAGGTATTTTTGTTACTCTCATTGGAGAGTATTTGGGTGTAGATAGGGATCAAGGGGGTCCACTGATGGTGTGTAGGGAACAGGTGGATACTTTAGGATTGAAGGTCTATCAGGGAGCTAAAGTATTAAAGAGCAGACGCAATCAAGCAGTACCATATGATGGTCGTCATCCTCAGGTAGAGAGAGGATCAGATGAGGAAATGGAGGAAGCGGATGACATTAGGGATGTCATTAGGGAGGCTATGACTGACGTCTACCAGCGTATAGATGAGGTAGAAATGACAAACCAGGATAGACATAGTCGGTACGAGCAGTGGCAAGCCGAGAATGTATACGAGCATTCCAGGCAACGACAGCATGATAGATGGCACTATCATCAGCATCAGATCATGAGCCCGCTATCACCTCATGTACCAAATAACTATGTACCGACCCGACCCGCTTACTATCCTCCACACCAGTCCGATATGCGACCACCATTTACTCTCTACGACCCTAACCAGGCCTATCAGTACACCTATAACCAACCATGGAACCCGCCCGACGACATGAACTAGAACCCCTATCCAGATTGATATAATTCCGGTGGTGATTTCTATGATTTTTATCTTTTTATTATTTTTATTTATTTATGTTTAAACATATAATATTGTGATACTTTTATGTAAGTTTTAACATTTTTATTATGTTGTACTTCATATTTGATTTGAAAGTGGGATGTTAAGTCCCATTTCAAATAACCATGCATGTTTAAATTTGTAATGTATGTATTTTATTTCATGTACACAACAGGGTAAAACAGCGCATTTTCAAAGACTGGCATTAAGTTCAGCAAAAGCTACTAATTTTGACGACAAAACGAAAAACAAATGTGATGTAACAACAAGACGGAATGAACAAATGATGTGCACCATTTATCATTCAACAAACAAACGCCAATATGTTTGGAAACTTTGGTAAAATTGAATCATTTTTCTACGCTAATCACCCTCAATAATTTAAATTGTTACTGATTTCTTGCAAATGAGGGCATTGCAAGATCTTAAGTGTGGGAAGGGGTTAAATTCTTTCGGATTTTTAACATTTTTTCGACTTATACACTTAGTTACCATTAAAAATACTAGTAACGCAGTAGTTGTATTAGAATCTAGTGCTCTCTGATAATAAAGAACAACCCTAGTCTTATATACTGACTACCCAATTCTGGTAAAAATTTTCAAAATTTTCAAATAAATGAATTCAAAATCATGTTTATACAAATTTATGAACGATAAAACTAGGTGTTAACACCGAAATTATTGTTACCTCGGAAAGGACATAAATTGAGAAATAACCCAAAATGTTAGAATTCATTTAAAATGGAATAGAGGACAATAAAAAGGCAAAGAAAGAAAAATAAAAGCCAAGTGTGGGAAAAATTTACCAAGTTATTTAGAACATATGTCACATATTTTTGTACAAATAATTGAAGATACTTTTGTTTTGGACAATTTTAATCAGTTTTACCCAGTTTATTGTAATATAAATGAAATTTAAAAGGAAGTAAAGTCTTCCGAGAGAAAAAGACATGCGCTTCTTGATTTAGGTCAGGAAGTTGTCGTCCAGACCAGTTGTAGAGTCTACGAAAAACCTTGAAAAGTTTTCTCGAAAATCAGCTGGAAATCCACGGACCTCAGCATCAAACAGGGTCTCCAAGTGGTCAGACTTATCCTAACCATGAGAGGATCTGTCTCGTACAATGGGGGGCACCGTGCAAATTAGCTTATAAGACTAATGAATCAGATCCCCGGAAAGGATAATCTCCTTAAACATCAAAAATCAGCTTTTAAGACTGATATTACTCAATCCTTGATATTGACCTTAAAGATTGAGAATTCAAACTCATGGAATTCGATGATATCTAAACTCGAGCTTGAACGAGAAAATATTTTGATCAAAATTACAAACCGATTTGTTTTCTGAAAACCCTATTTTCAATGCGTTCATTACCATTGAACGTAAAAACCTAGGAATTCACCTGGAATTCATTAGGTCACCTGAACCAAATCGGGTGTCAACCGTAAGAACGGTGGTTGCATAGCATGGTCAAAGACAGGACCTTATGCTAGACCGAAAAAACTATAGGGTGATCTTTACTATTGCTCCTACAAAGGATAGTAATTGCATCCGACACGTTATAGACCATAATTAAAAGCATGTCACAGGACATTGCCTCAACAGTTGCTTGTTCAACGCTTTCCTTTACAACCGGATGGTAGTTTACCAAAAGGTAATATACGGAGCAAGTATACTGGACGTGTTGCTTTCCTAATACAAGGTTATCAAGTGGGTGACACAAAACCGCAAGTTCTGAGCTAAAATTTTCAAATCTGAAACCCACCAAACCCACAAAAACAATTTGCAAACACCGGTGAAGGGTTATTCCGGAAAACTTATCTAGGGTAAAAGCTAGATTGAATTTTCAAAAGATCAAATGTTTTCATAAAGATCCAATTTCCTAAAAGATCTAAATTTTCATAGTCATGTGGGACTGTAAACCACATCGTTACTACCATTGTTCATACCGCTGTATAAAAATCACTGATGTATAAAGTGTGAAGAATAAAGAAGTGATTCTAGTATTTTTATTTCAAGACTATATTGCTTGAGGACAAGCAATGCTCAAGTGTGAGAATAATTGACAATGCTAAAAACGAACATATATTTCATAGCATTATTCCTCAAGAAAGACAAGCTTTTAGTTGCAATTGTTCTATTTACAAGTGATATTCGTTTAAATAATAAAAGGTGAAGATAAAAGACAGATTCGACGAATTGAAGACGCAAACGACCAAAAAGCTCAAAAGTGCAAAGTACAATCCAAGAGGTTCAAAATATTGATGAGAAACGTCTCAAAATTACAAGAGTACAATACGCAAAACGCAAAGTACAAGATATTAAATAGTACGAAAGGACGTTCGAAAATTCTGAACTGGGACCAGAGTCAACTCTCAACGCTCGACGCAACGGACTAAAAATTACAAGTCAACTATGCACATAAATATAATATAATATATAAATAATTCTTAAAATTATATATATATTATATTATATATAAAAACCGTCGGCAAACTATGAGACAAAGAAATGTGAGCTGGATTCCTGCTCCATGCGATCGCATGGCCTGGAGGCCTAATTTCCATGCGATCGCATGGCCAACTTTTTCTGGCCACATTCCTATAAAAGGCAGTCTTTTGCTCGAGTATCATATCCATCTAACCTCTCTATCTCTTTGTAATATATATTTATATATATATATATATATATATATATATATATATATATATATATATATATATTATAATTTTAATTTTAATTTTAATTTTAATTTTAATAATAATGAGGGTATGTTAGCGAATGTTGTAAGGGTGTAAGTCGAAATTCTGTCCGTGTAACGCTACGCTATTATTAATCATTGTAAGTTATGTTCAACCTTTTTAAATTAATGTCTTGTAGCTAAGTTATTATTATGCTTATTTAAATTGAAGTAATCATGATGTTGGGCTAAATATTAAAGACGGGGTAATTGGGCTTTGTACCATAATTGGAGTTTGGACAAAAGAACGACACTTGTGGAAATTAGACTATGGGCTATTAATGGGCTTTATATTTGTTTAATTAAATGATAGTTTGTTAATTTAATATAAAGATTTACAATTGGACGTACCTATAAATAACCAATACACTCGACCGGACACGATGGGCGGGATATTTATAAGTACTAATAATCTTTCATTTAACCGGACACGGGAATGGATTAATAGTTAATGGACTTATTAAAACAGGGGTGAATTATATACAAGGAAAATTGGTGTAATTATAGTTTAAGTCCCCAATTAGTTGGAATATTTGACTTCGGATATAAGAATAATTTGACGAGGACACTCGCACTTTATATTTATGACTGATGGACTGTTATGGACAAAACCCAGATGGACATATTGAATAATCCAGGACAAAGGACAATTAACCCATGGTAATAAACTAAAATCAATACGTCGAACATCATGATTACGGAAGTTTAAATAAGCATAATTCCTTTATTTCATATTTCATAGCATTTTTATTTACTGTCATTGTATTTAATTGCACTTTTAATTATCGTACTTTTTAATTATCGCACTTTTATTTATTGTCATTTTATTTATTGTCATTTTATTTATCGCACTTTAATTATCGTTATTTACTTTACGCTTTAAATTAAGTTATATTTATTTTTAATATTTTACATTAGGTTTTAACTGCGACTAAAGTTTTAAAATCGACAAACCGGTCATTAAACGGTAAAAACCCCCTTTTATAATAATAATACTACTTATATTTATATTTATACAAATATAGTTTTAAAAATATAGCGTTAAACTTGGCTAGCTCCCTGTGGAACGAACCGGTCTTACGAAAAACTACACTACTGTACGATTATGTACACTGCCTATAAGTGTTGTAGCAAGGTTTAGGTATATCCACTCTATAAATAAATAAATAACTTGTGTAAAATTGTATCGAATTTAATAGTATTTCCTAATAAAAAAATAACTATTTCGTATACACCTCTACGCACATCAGGCACATACTTGTCTGAGCTGGGCTTCAATATTGGAAGTGGTAAATTACCCAGCGTTACGTATGGCTTCAGTCACACTATCAACAATAGCAGTGTGAATCGTGTTTTGTAGATCAGGTGTAACTTCTGTGAGTGTCTTATAGACAGTCAGGGCGGAGATGTCAGCCACCTCATCAGCATTAAATTAAACATAGCTGGTTGAGGGGTGGTTAGTAGCAGCTAACGCAGAACTACCTCCGTGGGGTGGTGGAGGTGGAAGGTCAGAATCTAACTCGTCACCATGATCACCATCATTTTTACCTTCACCCGAAGGTTTAGAACCACTGGTATTCTTGTCAGCATCATTAACAGCATCATCAGTGAGATCCACTGGTTTGTCTTTAGTACCAGTCATATTATCATGAGTGACTGGTTCATCCTTACCAGTACCTTTATCAGCATCACCATCAGAAGAAGAAGATGATGAGGAAGAAGCCGATGAATCAGAAGGTACTAGCGAATCAGGAATATTCTGCATAACATATTTACCAGTAGTGGGATCTCCGATGAACTTGAGAGGCCTTCATGTACCAGGCCATGGAGAAGCACCTGGAGCCATGCCAAAGTAGTGATAATATGGCTGCTCGTTGATCTGTTCTAAAGTAGCCAGCCTCTCATAAACTTCTTCTCTAGCTGGTCGATCAAGCTGAGACAATAGTTCAGTCAGCTCTTCGCGAGGCAATTTGCTGGCTGAGACTATGGCAATTTGAGGATCAATAGTTAGCTGATCCACTAGCAGAGCAACTCTGGGAGTGATAGACGCTCCCCGATAGATGAAGTTAGGTACAACTTCATCAGGATCTGGCACCTGGCACACATATGGTTTCTTCTCAGTAGAAACAGTAGCCTGAGAAGAGTCAGTAGTGGCAGAAATAGAGGTACCAGCATCAATAACGGGTTCCGTAGAACCAGTAGCAGAAGTAGGTGACTGTGCAGTAGGTGAAGAAGCAGCATCTGCAGCACCTTTAAAGAAAGTATCCGGTGTGGAATCAGACACCTGTAGATTACCAGTGGAATCCACAGTAATAAAGTGTCTCGATTGAAGATCAGAAACATTCGGAATAACACTAGTAGCATCAGTATCCACCTTTGGCTCTTTGGAAACATAGCCAACATAGCCAGCATTAACAAAATCAAGACCCTCTAGAACATTATTACCCTGTGAACCAGATTCAGATGGAAAAGTAGCACTTTTACCAGCATCCATGATAACATCAGATGGAAAAGTAGCATAAGTACTTGTATCCACGATAACATCCTGTGCATCGGTAGTAGCAGCAGACGCAATGTCACCTTTTGGTTCAGAGACAGGTTCATCAAGTAGAACATCCTTAACAATATTGTCAATTACCTTTTTAAGAACAGGAGGATCCACTATGATTTCATCTTCCACTTCAGGTGCAGTAGTGGAAGCAGCAATACTGGGAGCAGTATCACCAGCAGCTGAAGAAGCAACAGTACTAGCATCAGCGCCAACAGTAGGAGAAACAGTAGCACCAACACCAGTAACATAGGCAGCAATCTGCTCAGTAGGAATAATAATATCTTTAACTTTCTCCCCCTCTGCCTGTTCATCTACCCTGCTAAGAACTGAAACAATAGAACATTTTATGTTAACAACTGTAGAACCAAATAAATTTGACTCAACAATTACATCTGTTGTTGGTCTCTGGGGACAGACTGGTGATTTGGTCAGCCCTTCGAATGAGACAAAATAAGGTGTCTGTAAGTACAGCTGTGACTCTGCTGACTCATTGGCGATACATGTTGACCCAGATAGTGTAAGAGTTCTGGCTGGTAATGATGTAGGAGTGAGACTCTTATCAGGATCCTAGTAACATAATGGCTGTGCAGTATCCTGAGCTGGTTCAACACAATGAGGACCCAGCTCAAGCTTGCTTTGGGGGTCAGGTATATGCTCTGCTGGTTGTACTGTCAGCAGAGGATATAGTATTAAGTTCAATTTAGAAAAATGTGGAAGTGTCTGGCTAGAAGAGTATGGGTTGCTACTCTTCTTAACACTAGTTTTAAAACCAGTCAGCTTGGGAACCAAGGTTATACCTTTAACTCCACTTTCATTTTTCAAGTCAGCAGTTAAAAGATTTTTAATTATGTTAGAATTTTCTGTGTTTGGTCTAGAAACGCACCAGGTTCCATAGCCACATCCTTTGCAGGAGCAGCAGTTGAGACTGGTGCAATCTCCCCTGTGGTG
The DNA here is from genome assembly GCF_046630445.1 of Rutidosis leptorrhynchoides. Lineage (NCBI taxonomy): Eukaryota > Viridiplantae > Streptophyta > Magnoliopsida > Asterales > Asteraceae > Rutidosis > Rutidosis leptorrhynchoides. Next base: position 32,701,180 of record NC_092338.1, read on the forward strand.
TGCTTGGAGCCAGCTTTTGCTCGTTTGGATTTGCCTGTTACCAAGAAACAGTTAAGCAACGGATTCCAATACTAGAAGTGGATAGTCATATATAAGACTAGGGCTGTTCTTTATGATCAGAGAGCACTAGATTCTAATACAACTATTGCTTTACCAGTATGTGAGACGGTGGATGTACTAGTTGAGGTAGCTGGCTTCTTCCTTTTTATAGCTGGCTTTCGGTGAGGTCCCTCCCCCTCAGCTGGTGAAACACCAGAGGCAGTCGGTTGGTTCACTCCACCTCGAGCAGCAAGATACTCAAGCATTCCTGGTGTCAAGGCATTATATGGAGCAGCAGGAGCATCTTTTGGCATTCCCCCTTGTTTTGGAGGCATGTCGAATGATTCATCAACAATCTGCTGGTAAGCTTCACCCAGCTCATTTTCAAAAACAAGGCTCAAAAATCTTGGAAAGGGGATTAAGTGTGTTCGTTTGGGTGCAAGTACCATTTCCCTTAGCCTTAAATAAATTTCACCGGCATAATCAATATTTTGATTGAACAGCATCCCATGACCAATCTTCAGCTCAAAATTTGAGCACTGATCAAAGCTCCCGGACTTCTGACTGATGCAATGGGTCAGCAAGCCAAAGAAGTAATTCCATAGAGGTGGCATCTGCTTCCTTAAGGGCATATGAGCCACTGGTCCATCAAACCCTATAATTTCCAGTACTTCTCTTCTAAACTCATCACTGGTTGGTGAATTAACGAATGGACCAATAGGTAATTGGAGAGCACGTCAGATGGCATCAACAGTGATGGAGCAGGCTAGGGTTTTAGTCACCATGCCACGAATACATGGAATGTTCTGTTGAGTGGTGGCCGTGGTGGCAGTATACCAGAATCTGGCCAAACAGGCCGAATAAAGACGAGAAGGCATGCCGGTAATAGCTTGAGCTAGGGTGATTGTCTTATGTAATCAATAAGCGTATCATAGCCCATGTTGGCTTTGTATTTGGGAATTGAAAGGGCATGAGCAGCATTGTCTCGCGATAGGCGAATGGAAGAGTGTTCTGGTGCATTTTCAGCCCTAACAAGGTTTGGGTGCAGGTTTAATAAAGGGCCCTGCACCACTTATTTTTCAATGACCGGTGGTGGTTGCTGTTCCGGTTGTTGTGGTTCTACCGGTTGTTGTTGCTGTGGTTGTTGTTCCTCTGGCTGGTTTGTCGCTGGTGGTGATTGATGTTGTTGTTGTTCTGCCATTGATGATTTTGTAGAAGATGGATGTATGAATTGATTTGAAGAGTTGGGGATTTTTAGAGAGAAGAGTGTGAATTTGAAAACTGAATAACCGAAGGTTATTATGGAAGATAAAACACTCTTTTAACCGTTGTGATTGGATGAAAAAGGCAGGAGAGAGAAAATGGCAACTGCCATTAGCAGGCGCGTGGGCAGATGTGACAGACTGGCACACTTTCGAGGGGACACAGACTGTTGATTTGACGTATATACGGCTTGAACACTCATACCTCCCATTCAGCATTAAATGCAGCAAGTTTTAATAAAAAAATGATTTAAAAACCACAAAATAAGTTTTGTATTAAATACAAAATACTTTGTTACATTTAATATGTCATGAATTTAATTTAAATCATTGGGAGTAAATGAGTTTCAGATTTAAGGAATCATTTAATTTTGTGAGCTATTTATTATTTTAATAAAAATATTTTGAGTAACCAAAGTATAAAAGACGTTATTGTGCTGAGTGTTTTACATGTAGGCAGTAAGTTAACAAAAAAAATGACTTACTGGTTTGCCCTACATGTTGTAGAGCCAACATACCAACAAAAATTGTCTTTTATTTAAAGTTCAAGCATACCTAGCTCAGAGATGAGATAGTCAAAACGTTTCTCATCTAAGGGCTTTGTGAATAGATCTGCTAACTGCTGGTCTGTTGAAATAAAATGTAGCTCCACATCTCCTTTTTGAACATGATCCCTTATGAAGTGATATCGAACGTCAATGTGCTTTGTTCTTGAATGCATCACAGGATTGTTTGTGATAGCTATTGCACTTGTGTTGTCACAGTAGATTGGAGTCTTTGTAACATGAACACCATAGTCTTTCAGCTGGCTTTGCATCCACAGTACTTGAGCAGTACAACTACCAGCAGAAATGTATTCTGCCTTAGCAGTATATGTGGACACAGTATTTTGCTTTTTGCTCGTCCAGCTGACTAGCCTACCACCCAGTAATTGGCAACCACCAGTAGTACTTTTCCTGTCTATTTTACACCCTGCAAAATCAGCATCTGAATACCCAATTAGCTCAAAATCCTGGTCTTTGGGGTACCAAAGACCACGTTTAGCAGTAGCTTTCAGATACCTAAATATCCTTTTGACTGCTAGCAAGTGAGACTCTTTAGGATCAGCTTGATATCTGGCACAGAGACATGTGGCAAACATAATATCTGGTCTGCTGGCTGTGAGATAAAGTAGGGATCTAATCATACCTCTATATTCAGTGATATCGACTGGTTCACCATTGGGACCAGCATCTATTTTAATAGTTGCTGCCATTGGGGTCCCTATATCTTTTAAACAGGTTAGACCAAATTTCTTTAGCATATCTTTGATATATTTATCCTGACTTATAAAAATTCCATCATCAAGTTGTTTAATTTGCAATCCCAAAAAGTATTGCAAGTCTCTTTGTAAGCTCATTTCATATGTCTTTGACATAAGTTTTGAAAAATCTTGACAATGTTTCTCATTTTTAGATCCATAAATAATATCATCCATATATATCTGTACCAGAAAGAGATCACCATCTATCTCTTTTGAGAACAGAGTGGTGTCAATTGTTCCAACTTTAAAACCTATACCAGTGAGATACACATGAAGTGTCTCATACCATGCTCTTGGAGCCTGTTTGAGGCCATAAAGAGCTTTGTCTAGCTTGTAGACATGGTCTGGATATTTACTGCTTACAAAACCAGGAGGCTGTTTGACATAAACTTCTTCTTGCAGCTTCCCATTTAGAAATGCAGATTTAATATCCATCTGGAATACCCTAAAGTTCATCTTAGCAGCATATGCCAAGAACAGTCTGATAGCTTCCATCCTAGCCACTGGAGCATAAGTCTCTCCATAATCCAATCCTTCTTCCTGTTTGAACCCTTGAGCTACCAATCTAGCTTTTTTTCTGATCACAATCCCATCTTCATCCATCTTGTTCTTGAAGACCCACTTGGTACCAATGATTTTCTTAGTTTCATCATCAGGTTTAGGTACCAATGTCCAAACCTTATTCCTATCAAACTGGGAGATCTCTTCTTGCATAGCTCCTGCCCAGCTTGGATCTTTGATTGCTTCATCAGGACATTTAGGTTCAATGGTAGACACAAAATTTACATGCATACAGAAATTGCTGGTTGCATGCCTTCTTGTTTTAACACCACTAGCCAGATTACCAATAACTTGCTCAATTGGATACTCTTTTGTCCATCTAGTGTTATGAATAGGTGAGCTTGTCATGGAACACACAGCATCTTGATCATCAGCTGGTTCAAAGGTATGAGCAGCTGTTGGAGACAGCTGTTCAGTATTAATGAAACCAGTACCAGCTTGTGATCCTTCATAACCAGTAGACCTATGCTTAAGTTGTAGGACTTCAGTAGAGCCAGTAGGTCCACTAGGTTTAGACACAGATGGAACAGAATGTTCCATCTCATCATCAGAGAACCCAACAACATGGATTGGTGAGGGATTTGTAGCTGGTTCCTCTTCATCATCAAGAGCTTGCTGAGTAGGCTCTTCAAACAATAACTCTTCATTTTCTTGACTGAGAGATGAGGCTGGGGTAGTTTCATCAAATGTAACATTAATTGATTCTTCAAAACAACCCCTTCTTTTATTGAAAACCCTATATGCCTTTGACATGTTGGAATATCCCAAGAATATACCTTCATCAGCCTTAGCATCAAACTTGCCCAGCTGATCCCTATTGTTTAGAATGAAACAGGGAGTGCCAAATACATGAAGAAATGAGATTGAGGGTTTTCTTCCTTTGAGAACTTCATAAGTAGTTTTCTGATGTCTTTTCACTATTAAAGATAGATTCTGGGTAAAACATGCAGTGTTCACAGCTTCTACCCAATATGAATTTTTCAGCCCAGACTCAACTAACATAGATCTTGCTGCTTCAATGAGAGTTCTGTTTCTTCTTTCTGCAACACCATTTTGTTGAGGTGTTCTCACAGCAGAAAAGTTCTGTGAAATACCTTTATCAGCATAAAATTCTTCTAATGAAGCATTTCTGAATTCTGTACCATGATCACTTCTTAGCTGTTTCACCAGTTGCCCATTTAAAAGCTCCATTCTTTTGATAAAATTGATAATTTCATCAGCAACTTCACTCTTTTGCTTCAAAAAGAATACCCAGGTGTATCTGGAATATTCATCAACAATAACTAGTGTATACTTCTTCCCACTACAGCTGGCTACATTAACATGACCAAAAAGATCCATATGAAGTAAATGAAATGGTTTCTCAATAGATGAGATTTGCTTTGATTTGAATGAGGCATGGTATGTTTTCCTTTTTCACAACCAGGACACAGTCTGTCCTTTACATAAGACATGGTGGGTAGCCCAGACACCAAACTTCTACTGGATAATTTCTGAATATCTTTGAAGTTGAGATGTGAGAGTCTCTTGTGCCATAACCATTTCAGGTTGTATGCTGCCTTCGAATAGAAACAAGTATCAGTTGTTGTGACTGCTGTGTTCATGTCAATTTGATACATGTTTTCATGACGTTTTGCAGTCAGCAGTGGCTTCCCTGTCTTATCAAAAATAGTGCCAATTTTTCTTCTGAATTGGACTATCTTATTCTTACTTGTCAGTTAGCTTATGCTGAGTAAATTATGTTTAAGCCCAACGACATATGCAACATTTGAGAATGTGACATTCCCATTAGTCAAAGTACCAAAACCCTTTGTGTAACCCAACGAATTATCTCCATACGAAACAACTGGACCATCTTTTTCTTGATAGTCCATTAGCAGGGACTTACATCCAGTCATATGTCTCGAATAACTACTATCGAGATACCAGATTTGCTTGTTTTGAATGCCCTGCACAGTAGCTAAGAGATTAGTTCTTTTTGGGAACCCATCCAAGGATGGGTTCTGGAAGGGTCATCTTTGATGATCTCTTCCTGTCTGCTGGTTTGCTTGAAGAAGCAGCAGCAGACGGGGTTGGGGTAAAAGGACACCGATTGGCTAAGTGAAACTTGCTGCCACATTTGTAGCATTTTCTCACATTTGGTATCGGTGATGGGTCATACACAGAGTAAAGGGGATCGGGTCGAACTTTGGTTACTGCCTCAATTAGCTGGTCAAGCTTGACTGTCATAATCTCAGTGATAGATAGCTCTTCATTTGAGTCCACTTTTGCTTTTCCCTTAAGGGCAGCTTTCTTCTTGGAACCAGTACCATAGTCATGACGTATTGCTTTGCCTTTATCATTTGACGAGCCAGCGTGGGAAGTTACTGGCTTGTCTACTGAAACTGATGAGCTAGAAGAAGTTTTTCCTGCTGCCTTGGACTTGCCAGTATTACGTTTGACTGGCTTGTCTGCAGCTACTGGTGGACCAGTAAGTTTGTCATCAGCTGCCTCAGCACAATTGGAACTCGAACACGAAGGGGAATCAGTTTGTTTAATTTTTCTAAGATTATTTTCAGTGATTTCCCTTTTAATACGTCTTTCTTTTGGAGTCATGTAGTAGATACTTGAGGGGTCAGTAGTCTCATCAATTGAGGTACTGGCTTCTCTTGATTTAACTTCATCCTCCAAAATTTCTTTCATGGCAGGTGCTGGGGACACAGTAGGTCTAACAAACTTATTTGTCAAGACCTTTTTACCCTTAACTATCTTGGCAAAAGTATTCGGCAAGACAGCTTCAGGATCTTTTTCAAGAATTGGGTCCATAAAAGTAACTTCTGCAATAGCAGCAGCAGCATAGTCACCAGCAAAGAAAGCTTCAACTTGGGCAGGCACCTGCTCGTTAACATATTTTGCTGTGCGTTGAGCAGATGTACACCACGAAGCGACAACCTTTTTAAGATTATCCAGCTGGTTCTTAACTTCTGCTGCCTCAACGTGAAGAGACCTTAAAGCAAAGTTTTGTTTTTCAAATTTAAAAATATCATCTTTCAAGATTTTAATTTCATCATTTTTACATTTAAGTTTCTCATTTAAAGATTTGTTGTCAGTTTTTAAAACTTCTTCACATTTGCTGCCTCTACATAAGTTAACTCTTAGGTAGTCAAATATTTCGGCCTTTTCATCATTAGTATAAGTTCAAAAATTATCAACCTTATACATCAATTCAGTTTTCCATTGAGGAGAATCTCTTTTCTGATCAGCTTCCCTCATACCAGCCAAAAACTTGCTACCATTATCATCCTCATCAGACTCCTTGACCTCCTTGGCCATTAAACATAGCTTCTTTTCTAGAGCATAACCAGCACCATCATCATCAGTATCACTATCAGAGGAAGACGACGAGCTGGTTTCATCTCAATCATGATGCTCAGCAACTAGAACCTTTTCTAGTTTTTTACCCTTCTTATCAGTCTTAGCACTTTCCTTCATCTGAGCTTTCATAGCTTTGTACTTGTTCTTGTACTTGTCAGCTTTTGAGAAAGAGTTAGCATGTGAAGTTGAAGGTTTCCTGGACATGCATTCAGCAGCAAAATATCTAACCTTCCCACAATTATAACATTCAGATTTAGGACCCTTGACTGACTTGCTGCTATACCTAGCACTCGGTTTCTTACTCCCTTTGTATGACTTGCTGGTTCTATTACGATTGAACCTTTTGAACTACCTAGCCAGCAAAGCCATACCTTCAGCAAACCCTTCTGCATCACTTTCATCGTTACTGCTTTCTTCAGACCCAGTACCACTATCCACATCACTCTCACCTGACTCTTCTTCTGCCAACAACTTTTGAACTAGTAAAGCCTTTTGAGCTTTATTTTTAGCAGCAGCAATAAGAGCAGTATCATCTGTCTTAGAAGACTTTGAAGTGGTGGGAGCAGACCTAAAGTTTTCTTTCAAGTTAAGTTCAAATTTAGCCTCTGCGTTCTCATGGTTCCAAAGTAAACTGTAGCGAAAAGACATGTTAAAGTTCTTTAGGGTCTGAGTGGTTCTTAAAGGGTTAGTAATAGATTTCCATTTAGTAGGCAGTGAATCTATGAATTTATTTACTTGTTCAAACTCAGTATAGGTGACATTCAAAGTGATCAGGTCAGAAATCAAGGAGTTAAACCTAATGAAGGTTTGCTTAAGGGTTTCATTCTTGTAGGCAAAGAACATTTCATATTCTCGTTTTAAAGCAATCATTCTGTTTTGCCTAACTTCTCCCATACCCTCATAGGTAACATCTAGATAGTCCAACATAAGCTTGGCGTTTTCTTTTCCCTTAATCAGTTTGAACAGTGGGTTAGGCAAAGTTATAGCTAACAAGGTTCTGATCTTAGGGTCAAGTCCAACACGACGTTTATCCTTAGCATCCCATCTAGAAGGGGTGAGAATAACCTCTCTGCCAGGAATAGCAGGAGTGTCAGCTGTAGCTGGTGCACTACCAATAGTCTCAGTAGGCAGAAATGGACCATCTGTGGCAATACCAAGCATGAGTGGGTCAATAGACTCAAGGTGAAGCATGAATCTTGCCTTCCAAGTTTCATACTCATCTTCATCAAATTTGGGTGGTCTATTGGATGAGCCATTTTCAAGGTAAGCTGTATTAGAATATGCAGCCATGAGAGAATTCAGATCCAAGATATTAATTATCAAGACTGAAGCTCTGATACCAGTTGTTGGTCCCTTGATAACAACAGAAGTATTGTAGAGGGGAGGGTGAATACAATTTCTTTTAAGATAACTTAACAGTTAAACTCGATTAGTATTCAAGCATGCAAATAAATAGAGTCACAGGTAATTTTCAACAGTTATTCTTTATTGATTGAATCACAAAGAATCACAACTATCCTTGGCGGAATGATAGTTGGTTGATACAGATTACCTAGATTATAGCTAAGAGGTAAACTAACAGCTATTACACGTTTTGACTCTATAAAAATAAACCCACACCACTAGTTGTTACACTAGTGGATACAACGATTTATAGTAGTCCTATTAACCGTGTAATGGTTCTATTGTCCACTGGTCCATAGGATGTCTTTACTTGTGGAGACAACTATATCAGAGAGCATGCTCTCCTCTTTCCTCTTTGGTAGCTATTTGCAGGAACACCCCAATTCGGTTTGGCACCACTATTTGATTATACAAATAGAATGTTGTGTTCCCTAGGTGTTGACAAAGTATAACCCATGTCTGCACATGCATTAAACTTCTGCATTCCCACGTGGTCTTGTAAGGTCACTTGTCAGCTGCCAACATGTGTCCTTTTCTGTTCAACTTTGTCTTAGACTTCTGTTGAATAGTACCATAGATGTAGACCACTCGGGAAACTACTATGCTTATAATGGAGCATAGCTGTCTTGTGTAGTAAGCTGCATTCTAGCTGAACTGGTTTTTCATTGCTGAGCCACTCCATGTTCTAGATTCGCTGAGTACACATCCTGTGCTGATTGAAGAACACTGTCTACCTTATGTTGGTAGACTGAGCAGCAAACTAAACACTCGACACAGCCATATCTGCTGTCTATACATCAACAAACTTGTGCTGACTGCACATAACATTTTAGTGCAAATAAATTACAGTTTTGTCATAATTAAATCCTTAATTATTTTGGGGACTCAACATTGCAAGATCTACTTTTATAAATAAAAATCTTGTGGTCTAAACAATGGTCAACTATTTGTTAAACCTATGAACTTCACTCAACCTTTTTGGTTGACACTTTAGCAAGTTTCGTCTCAGGTTACGATTGATCAGCTTGCTCTTATCTATGTGATGCTACTTGGACTCTAGAACTTGAAGAAAGAGTTACATTTATTATTTATGCATTTATGAACATTTACATTCTTGTAATTTCAATTCTTGTAACGACATTCTATTTTCCACTGCGTACTCAATAAAGTTAGTTTTTATCATATAGTGTCGTTCTCATTATATAATATGTTGGTATTTTTGATATTAATGTCACATTCACCCAGGCCCTAACTGGGAGTGTGATAGATTGGTATCAGAGCATAACCAAGTTGTTATAGAGAACCAGGATTGTAACTTTATGTGTGTCTTACTTGCTAGCTAGGGTGCCTTAGCAATCAAGGAAACTATAACCTTTCCTGCCTTAGACTTAAAGCACTTAGGATTGCCTTATAATCTTAACAACTTTGCTTTAATAATTTTGGCTTAAAATTCTAATCAAAGTCTCTTTCCTAATGTTAGGATGTCAAATGTTAATCAAACCAACAAAACAACTCTCTTCAAACCATCTGAAATAATGGCTCGCTTCAAACCTGCCACCGAAGAAGATACTGGATATTCTTCAACTGCAAGACCAGTCCGAAGCCCTCTTTTTGGTCCTGCCTCACTACCATTGAACTATAGTCCAAATCCTCTTCAAGATTCACCTAAGTCTCCCGAATACTACCCGACCCCGAGAACTGAAGACAAGGGGAAACGTCCTGAGGAAACTGGTCCATCCAGGAAAAGAGCCCGATCTCCTTTTTGTGATAGTGATGCTAAGTATGAGATAATGAACTTGCGAAAGACTACTGAAAAGAACTTAGAAGGTTTGCTTCGCCACATAGCGAGAGTTGAGGTTCGAATGGACGAGAAAGACCGAGAAGTTAAGAAACTGGTGGAAGAGAATGCTAAGCTAAAAAAAGAGTTGATGATACTGAGATATGAGGAAGAACGCAACACCTGTCGGGGAAAGCAGTCACTTGCTTATCTAAAGGAGGACGTTGATTTCCAGATGAAGATGGAGAGAAACCGAGTTGATAAGCAGCTTGCTCTAAAGGAGTACAACAACAACACAGTCAACAGCCGTGTTACTAACCTCTATGATAACCTCGAGTATCTCTATGAGAAACAAAAAGAGAAGAACGAGAAAATAGAGAAGTTTATGAAGGAGGCTGAGAGGAAGAAGTGAACTCGACATTTGTTTTGTTTTGTTTTATTTTTCCATTCTTTTATTTCCTAATTATGTAAAGGCTTTGCCTAAAACTATTTATATATTCAACTCGTGTAGTAAAAAGGCTTATTTAATGTCTCGTTTCTAATAATATAAAGTGTTTTATCTATATCATGTTGATATTAATACTTTATCTTTATCATACTTGTAATTGCTCAAACTTATAACTTGTCAACTTATCAAACTTATGTTCACTTTTATATAGTGAAGCATCATGGCTCGCACACCTACCGTTAACAACATTGTGTTGACCAATGAGCAATTTCAATAGTTACTTGCTACCGCCCAAGGCAACGCCCAACCTAATCATGTTAATAATCCACCAAAACCTTGTTCTTACAAGGATTTTATGAACTGCAATCCTCTTGCTTTCAAGGGAAGTGAAGAGGCCGTTGAACTAGTCCGATGTTTCGAAAAACTAGAGTCTATCTTTCGCGTCTGCAACTGCGGGGACAATGACCGAGTTAAATATGCCACTAGTTCATTAGCTGGCAATGCTATGACTTGGTGGACTGCTCATGCTAAGTCTGTGGGGATCGATAGTGCTAATACAATCCCATGGGATGAACTTAAAGGCATGATGGTTAATAAGTTTTGTCCTAGAAGTCAAGTCTAAAAGCTTGAAGCCGAATTCTAGGAACTCAAAGTTAAGGGTACCGACATTGAAAGCTACAATAATCGTTTTCTTGAGCTTTCTACCTTGTGTCCTGAAATGTTTCCTACTGAGCCAAGAAGGATCGAAATGTACATTGAAGGTCTCCTTGAGGATGTTCAGGGAAATGTTATCGCTGCTGAGAAAGTTACCCTTGATGCCGTGATTCTCATGGCTCAAAATCTGATAATGGCCAAAAGACGAAGAGCTTTGGCTAGTAAGCAAGTTGATACTAAGAGTAGTGATGGTAAAAGGAAATTTGAGCCGTCTCAGGGTTCAAACCAGAATATTTCTAAGAAGCCTGCTGATAGTACTAGGACCGGTTATATAGGAACTAAGCCCTATTGTGCTCGTTGTGAAAGGCACCAGCCAGGGAGGTGCACTGCTACTTGTTCTTTATGTAAGAAGGTGGGGCATGTAGCTAAGACTTGTAAGACTCCTCCGAAAGATAAAGCTGTTGTTCCTACTAAAGCTCCTCCTACTTGTTACACCTGCGGAGAGAAGGGGTATATTAGTCCTCACTGCCCTAAGAAGAAAGATACCCCTGCTACTGGATCCAATACCACCAATGCGAAGAGCCGTGCGTTTGTCATAATGGCTGAGAAAGCCCGTGAGGAAGATGAAGTCATTACGGGTACGTTTCTTATCAATAATTGCTACGCAAATATTTTATTCGATACGGGTGCTGATAAGAGTTATGTGTCTAGTGAATTTTGTACCTTATTCATCGAGAGACCACAACCCCTAGAAACTAAACGACTAGTAGAGGTAGAAAACGGAAAAGTTATGAAAGGTGATCACATCTATAAAAACTGTAATCTAAAACTAGCCGACCAAGAATTTAAGATTGACCTTTTGCCGATCGAGTTAGCAAGCTTTGATGTCGTAGTCGGAATGGACTGGTTACGTCCATTACATGCTGCAATCTTGTGTTTCGATAAGACCCTTAACATTCCGTTGGGAAATGGAGAGACTCTCGTCATTTAAGGCGACAAGAGTGGTTCCAAGCTCAACATCATTTCTTGCATCAAAACCCGTAAATACCTTATGAAAGGTTATCCCACGATATTGGCCCATGTTAAGATAGTCAAACCTAAGGAAAAGCTTATTGATGACGTGCCGGTGGTTAGAGATTATCCCGAGGTATTTCCTGAAGATCTTCCTGGTCTTCCACCTCCTCGACAAGTCGAATTTCAGATTGATTTATCTCCTGGTGCTGCTCCTGTTGCTAAAGCACCATACCATTTAGCACTTTTCGAAATGAAGGAACTTTCCAACCAACTCCAAGAACTATTGGATAAAGGTTTCATTCGCCCAAGCTTGTCCCCATGGGGAGCACCTATTCTATTTGTTAAAAAGAAAGATGGTACGTTGAGGATGTGTATTGATTACCGCGAACTCAACAAGCTTACTATCAAGAACCGCTATCCATTACCGTGTATTGATGATCTATTTGACCAACTTCAAGGGTCGAGTGTTTATTCAAAAATTGATCTGAGGTCCGGTTATCACTAACTTAGGGTCAAGGAATCCGATATTCATAAAACTACTTTTCGTACTCGTTATGGGCACTATGAATTTTGTGTCATGCCTTTTGGCTTAACTAATGCTCCTGCCGTGTTCATGGATCTTATGAATCATGTCTGCAAACCATATCTTGACAAATTTGTCATTGTATTCATTGACGATATCTTAATCTACTCAAAGAGTGAGAAAGAACATGAGCAGCATTTGCGCATGATTCTTGAACTCTTACGAAAGGAACAACTCTACGCTAGGTTCTCAAAGTGCTAGTTTTGGCTCAAGACTGTATAATTCCTTGGACATGTTGTTGATAGTAACGGAATACATGTCGATCCAGCTAAGATTACCGCTATTCAGAACTGGGAGATACCAAAGACTGCGAAGCATATTCGTTAATTTTTGGGACTTGCCGGTTATTATCGAAGATTCATAAAAGATTTTTCTCTCCTTGCTAAGCCCCTTATGAAGTTAACTCACAAAGGGAAGAAGTTTGAGTGGTTCGAAGAACAGGAATCCGCATTTAAGGTTCTGAAGGAGAAATTGACCACAGCCCTAATTTTATCTTTACCTGAAGGCCCTGACGATTTTGTTGTTTACTGCGATGCCTCAAAGCAAGGCTTTGGTTGTGTTTTAATGCAACGTGAAAAGGTTATTACCTATGCATCTAGACAGTTGAAGAAACATGAGAAGAACTATACCACACATGACCTGGAATTAGGAGCCGTGGTATTTGCACTAAAGATGTGGAGACATTACCTCTATGGGGTTAGAATCACGGTGTATACCGATCATAAAAGTCTTCAACATATCTTTGACCAGAAGCAATTAAACATGAGACAAAGACGATGGCTCGAGTTATTGAATGATTATGACTGTGAGCTGAAATATCATCCTGGGAAGGAAAATGTGGTTTCCGATGCCCTTAGTCGAAAAGACAATGTTAGACGTGTTCGTACTTTAAACCTGAAAATCAAATCAAATCAAATCTTATATCACGAATCTGTGAAGCTCAACTTGAAGCTATTAAACCAGCACCTATCGAAGGTGAAGGACCTATCAGTTTCGAGAACCAACTCCAAGTGAAAGCTAATGGTACACGGTACTTTGGTAACAGAACTTAGGTTCCTCGCTTCGGTAATCTCCGTGATCTAGTCTTGGACGAAGCTCGTAAGACTAGGTACTCTATTCATCCCGATTCCAGTAAGATGTATCACGATGTGAAGGAATTCTACTGGTGGCCTAACATGAAAGCCGACATTGCTACTTATGTTAGTAAGTGTCTCACTTGTTTGAAAGTCAAGGCTGAACATCAAAAGCCTTCTGGTCTGTTGACACAACCCGATATCCCGCAGTGGAAGTGGGAATGTATCACTATGGATTTTGTTACTAAGTTACCTAAGACTTCAAACGGCAACGATACTATTTAGGGCATAGTTGATCGTCTTACTAAATTTGCACATTTCTTACCGATCAAGGAAACTGACAAGATGGAGAAATTATCACAACTCTATATTAAATAAATTGTCTCACGTCATGGAGTTCCTATCTCAATTATTTCTGATCGCGACAGTCGATTCGTTTCTATATTCTGGAAAACTTTGCAATCCGCTCTTGGAACTCAACTCGACATGAGTACAGCCTATCATCCGCAAACCGATGGTCAAAGTGAACGAACCATTCTAACCATGGAAGATATGCTACGTGCTTGTGCAATCGATTTCGGCAAAGGTTGGGATAGACACTTTCCTTTAGCTGAATTTTCCTACAACAACAGTTATCACTCTAGCATTAAAGCTGCACCTTTTGAAGCTTTATAAGGCCGAAAATGTAGATCCCCTTTGTGCTAGGATGAATTAGAGGACAGACATTTAACTGGTCCTGAAATTATTCATGAAACTACCGAAAAGATCGTCCAGATTAAGCAACGATTGGAAACTGCTCGCAGCCGACAAAAGAGCTATGCCGATAAGCATCGAAAGGATATAGAATTCCAAGTTGGAGATAAAGTCATGTTGAAAGTATCCCCTTGGAAAGGTGTCGTCCGCTTCGGTAAACAAAGTAAACTCAGTCCACGATATGTTGGACTTTTTACAATCAATCAAAGAGTCGGTCCCGTGGCGTACCGATTAGAACTACCAACTGAACTTAGCCAAGTACATGATGTGTTTCATGTCTCGAATCTTAAAAGGTGTCTTGCAGGTGACAAACTTGTTATTCCTCTGGATGATATCCACATTAATGAGCAAATGCATTTCATTGAAGAACCTATAGAGATCATAAATGAGGAGGTCAAACAGTTGCGAAAGAGCAACATACCTATTGTTAAAGTCCTTTGGAATTCGCGAAGAGGCCCTGAATATACCTGGGAACGCAAAGACCAAATGATACAGAAATACCCCCATCTCTTCTTAATAACGGGGAGGTACTATAACGACCCTCATTTTTCCATCTATATTTTTCTTCCTTTAATTTAATGCCCGAATAAAAGAATTAAGTGAAATAAATAAACTTTAATCCTTAACCTTCAACTTTAAAAGTTATTAAACATACTAATTAACTTTGTACAATATTTGACAAGTTAATAAGAGATAAAAATGACGAGCTAATAAACTTTCGTGAACAAAATGAATAACCTTAAAACTTGTACACTTAAATGATTAAACTTGGATACTTAAAGAACCATTTAAACTAATCACAAGATCAAGGACTAAAGTGAAAAGTTCTAACCCTAACCCTAAACCCTTTTGGCCAATTTTTTTAATGGGCAAAAAGACTATTGTGCCCTCCCATATTCACGGCCACCACCACCCATGCAAACCCTAACCCTAATCGATTACTTTGGTACCAAGTTTTCCCATTTTACCCTAAATCTAGAACCTTCTAACCTCACCTATAAATAGAGACCTGGGCAAATGCTTTTCTTGTACCAAAACATTCTTATAATCCCCTCTCAAAATCACAATCTCAACCTCCCTCTCTTCTTTGGTTTTCGGCCAAGGAATCACCACCACCACCATCAAAAGCCGCCACCCTACCACCTTACAACCACCATCGGCTACCAAGAAACACCACACAACCACCACCTCTCGGTCATCACCAAAACCGAGGCCACCCTTCGGTTTTACCCTAAGTCGATCGCCACCCATCACCATAGTGTTATCGTGTTCGTTTGCTTCTTGTTTCCGGGTTGATATTTGTCGCGTTCATCGAATCTTCAAGGTGTTCATAATATTTTCGGGTTTGATCTTCATCATCAAGTGTTTCTTCTTTTCTTTTGTTAATCATCTTCATATCTTCAAGGTATAATATAAACCTTAAACCTATTTACATTACCTTTGATCTTTACTTTCAATTCATATTCATGTTTCTATCTTGTTAATTCAAACAAATAAATACATATACATTATATACATATACACGCATAGATATATACATATACATGTAACAATATATATATATATATATATATGTTGTAATCGACAAAAAAAAGAGATAAAAGTGTTTGATCCTTAAAAACCTAAAACCTAATAAATATTATGTTAATGTGGTTATAATTGGAAAGCATATACACATATATATACACATTACATATACATATATATACTATTTAAAAAAATATAAAAAATAATATATATTTATATATATACATATCGGCATACATATATTTATAAAAAAATAATAATAATAAAACATATATACATATACTATACACGACATACACATATATATATTACATTAATTATTAAAAACCCTAATTAACCAAACCCTAATTTATTAAACCCTAATTTACTACTTAAACCCTAAACAATTAATTATATAAACCCTAAACACTATTAACTACTACTAAACCCTAATCATTAATTAATTATTACTACTACACTAATTAATTAAAACCCTAATTTTAACCTACCTAATTAATACTACTTACTACTAAACCTTAATACTACTTATACTACATACTACTACCTAACACTTATACTATTACTAACACTTATAATATACTACTTATATTATAATACTTATATTATAAAATTATGACCTACGATTACAATAGTCATTCACGATAACGTGAAATTACTCGAACATCAACGCTACTTATGGCCTAGAGTGATCCTTGGTACCATTATGGGACGCTTGTGGATCTCGAATGCCAAGACTTAGATTCTGGTCAAGAGATCCTGTGCCAACTGGTAACAATAGATCATTCAAGTGACTCAGCGGTGGCATAGATGTTTGGGTATGGTGCACAATATCAAACCTGACTATGATAATCATACACTCACTAAGTGAACCACACTTAGTTACCTACACACTTAATAAGTGGTGGACTTATTAAGAACAGCTCACTAGTGTTCAACACTAACTTACTAAACATAGAAACTTACTAAAAATGGAAACTTACTAAGAATGGGAACATAGTAAAACAAACTACACTTAAACACTTGCATACTTAACTTAAATTTGGGCAAACATTTAACTACTCTTAAATGTCATTAGGTTGACTTTCTGCTCACATTCATCCAACTCTTCTATTCCGAGGAATAACAGACTCTTCTCCTACTTACTAAGTTGAACTTCATAGCCCCACTTACTATTGCGCAATTTATTTAAACTTATTGGGTTGAGACACATGCTTCTTTTAATATTTACAACTTAGACACAAGTACCAACTAATAAACTGTGCTATACATGGCTATGTCCTACAAGTCCACAATGTGATATTTTTAATTGCTTTTACATAATGCATGCTTAGTTATTGGGGGTAGGCCTATCGGGAGTAACGTCCCCGATACATTTGACCAAGACATTGTATTACTTAATAATTATTCAAACCGACAAGGACAGTACAACTTGTCACGGGGCAAACTTTGAAACTGTTTAGTCTAAATATCACAAACTTGACACTTACTTTTAGATCCCTGCGAGATCTACTTTTATAAATAAAAATCTTGTGGTCTAAACAACGATCAACTATTTTGTTAAACCTATGAACTTCACTCAACCTTTTAGGTTGACACTTTAGCATGTTTCGTCTCAGGTTACGATTGATCAAATTTGTAACATCCCGCATTTTTCCGTTATACTATTTTAAAGTCCGTTATTTAATTATAACATCCTCCGTTAAAAAGCATTTTTAAAATATCTTGTTTAGGTAATTCACGCACCCGATTCAAACTCGAGGGACTAGACTTGCCAAATGACCAAATATGTGACTAAGTCAAAGAGTCAAACCCTCATCTCCTCCATTCATTTTCACCTCCCTCTCTAATACTTCCACCTCCTTTTTCTCTCAAACTCCCCATACAAAGAATCATCATCTAAGTCATTTCAAGGAAACAAACATCAAAACAAATTACATATTCGGAATCCTTGCATATTCCTCTTAGAATCCATACCAACTTTGTTACATTTGGGTAACTTTCTAAAATCACTATATTTTGTGTTCTTGATGTTTTCAACTTATAAAAGTGTTAATTAGTGTCTATGGCTCAAGTCTAACATGAATATGTGATTTATATGCTCGATCTTGTTATTTTATGTAACTAGCATGAACTTAAAATTTGGTGTGTTTGATCTTGTGATTTGTTTGCCTAAATGTTGTTAGATGTTAAAAGTGCATGTATTAAATGTGTTACTAGCATCACTAGCTTCAATTTGATGTGTAGGTTGACTTAGAAAGACTCCATAAACATAATTGCTAAATTTGTGATTTTGAGTTAGGGTTTGATAGAAGTAAAATGGGTTTTTGATGCATTGAATGCTTTGCGATGTTAATTGTAAGTGTTTAGTAGTTGTCCTTGCAACCTACTTGTTTAGGTCAAGACTAGCAATTGTCCTTGCACACGTTTACTTGTGAAGTACTTTATTACTCGTGCACTCAAGGTGAGATCATAGTCCCACTTTTACTCTTTTAAACTTACATTTGGGATGAGAAAACATAAACGTTTCATTTTACAAAGTGAACACAAGTACGAAAACAAACATTCTACATACGAGTTAGAACAAAATCCTCAATTTGATTATCATTAGTTACACTTGCTGGGTGTAAGCGAGAACTTATGTTGTATGGCCATATGGGTTTGACAAACCCTCATTCGAACGGTTCGCTAGCATTATGCGGATGAAATATATTTTCGAGAAACAGTGTATGTTCTAACACTATTGTGATGGGGTTCTATGGATGGAAAGTTAAGCCTTGATAATTGGGTGCTCGTGATAACAAATTTTAGAATGGTTTACTATTATTTCAATGATATAAATCTTGTGGTTTTTGTACTTACTTACTTACTTAAACCTATGATTTCACCAACGTTTTCGTTGACAGATTTCTATGTTTTTCTCAGGTCCTTGAACGTTTTGTGATACATGCTTCCACTCATTATTTTGATACTTGCATTGGATGTCGAGTATATATGCATACATGGAGCGTCTTTTGGCTACTTTTAAATTGTGTCGCATAGGTTTCAATTGTACTTATAACATTGTAACATAACTTGTTGTTGAACTAATCTTGTAAATATTGAAACAATCTTTACATTTGAAATGAATGCGACATATTTTTGGTCAAACGTTGTTTTAAAGACTTATGACCACGTAATGGGACCTAAGTAGACGGCGCCGTCAATGACGATTTTGTCGGGTCACTACAGATGGTATCAGACCATTGGTTGTAGGGATTTAGAGTTCATTGGTTTCAACCCCGAGTCATAGGGTACATTAGTGAGTCTAGACTACAACCGGCATATAGACTTGAAGTAGAAATTACTTGACTACTTGTGCATTTATACTCGAACTCTTCTATTCATATCTACTTTTATTCCATCTTAATCTCACGTTGTTTAATTTCATTGACACGCCACCTTAACTTAGTGAAATAATGTCGAATGCACATATGAATTAGGGTAATATAATTTCTGAGATTATATTACGGTGACTCATATGAACGTTTCGACATTATGACATAAAGAATTTAAGGCGAGTCAAGGAAAATTTTCTCTTTATCCTCATTCCATATCACGGTTAGTATTATTGAGAATACTAATCAATGATATTTTTGTGTTTTGATGGAACAATGCCTCCTCGCCGTGTACCACGCCACAAAACACCCGAACAAGCTCTACAACGAATGATAGCCACCGCCGTGCGGCCATGGCCGGTCACTCATCCAACAACAATAACAATAACAACAACCACAACAACAACAACAACAACAACAATAACAATGGAGCCGGTAATTCAAACGAGGGATGCTCCTATAAAGCTTTCATGGGATGCAAACCTCACACCTTTGATGGAACCGGGGGACCGGTTGTGCTCACCTGATGGTTTGAGCAAACGGAAGCCGTCTTTAGCATAAGCGGTTATCGGGACCAAGACAAGGTCAAATACTCCACTCACACTTTCGTCGGTGTCGCTCTTACTTGGTGGAACACCTATGTGCAATCGGTGGGTACCGAAGAAGCACACACCCTCTCTTGGGCCGGTTTAAGGGAAAAGATGATCATCGAATTTTTCCCTCGTGAAGTAACCCGAAGGCTCGAACAAGAGCTAAGAACTTTAAAAGCGGTCGGAAACGATCTCAAGGCCTACAATCAACGATTTTCCAAACTAGACTTGATGTGCCCAAACCTTGTGAACCCCGAGTCTTTAAGGGTTGAACTTTACATGGATGGTCTTTCAAAGAGCATCAAACACGGGGTAATGTCATCCAAACCCACTAATCATCAAGAAGCTTTGAATATGGCCCACAAATTGATAAAAACGGTGGACGAAATCGTAGAACCGGCACCTAAAGCCAAGGATAAGTTGGGTAATAACAAAAGAAAATGGGAAGCCCCCCAATCAAGCAACAACAACTTTGCCAAGAAGCCTTTCACCTCCGACGGTAAGAAGGGTTATGCCGGAAACCTACCTCTTTGCAACAAATGCAACAAGCATCACTTTGGCGAATGTGGCAAGCTAATTTGCCATCGGTGCCAAGGAATTGGTCATAACGCCAACGAATGTAAAAATGCCACCCCCGTCGCTCGAAAGGGGCCCAATGCACCAAAGACGGTCACTTGTTACGAATGTGGCCAAACGGGTCATTATAGAAATGCATGCCCAAAGAAGAAGGATAACCCTAATACGCGTGGCCGAGCTTTCAACATTAACACCGAGGAAGCCCGAGGTGACAATGAACTAGTCACGGGTACGTTTCTTCTCAACAATTCTTATGTCTTTTGCTTATTCGATTCGGGTGCCGATAAGAGTTTTATATCCAAGACTTTGACTCATTCTTTTAGCACTCCACCACTCCTACTAGATACTACTTATACCATTGAAGTGGCCAACGGGAAACTATTGAGTGCCGACAAATTTTACCGGGGGTGTACGTTAAACTTAATGGGTAAAGAGTTTGAAATTGACTTAATACCTATAGAACTAGGGAGCTTTGATGTAATAATTGGTATGGATTGGCTAGCCAAAACGAAATCTCACATTCTTTACGATCTTAAAGCGATTCAAATTCCTATCGAGAATGGTGAACCCTTGATTGTCTATGGCGATAAGAGTTGCACCGGACTCAACCAGGTCTCGTGCCTTAAAGTTGAAAAATACCTTCGTAAAGGTTGATTCGTGATTCTAGCCCATGTTAAGAAAGTCGAGATCAACGAGAAGCATATCGATGATGTGCCAATTGTTAGTGACTTTTCCGATGTATTTCCCGACGAATTGCCGGGTCTTCCACCTCATCGACCGGTAGAATTCCAAATCGATCTTATTCTGGGAGCTGCACCCGTAGCACGTATACCGTATAGACTTGCTCCATCCGAAATGCAAGAATTACAAAGTCAAATCCAAGAACTACTTGACCGTGGTTTTATCCGACCTAGCCATTCACCATGGGGCGCTCCGATTTTGTTCGTTAAGAAGAAAGATGGATCCCTACGAATGTGCATTGATTATCGTGAACTAAACAAATTGATGGAAAAGAACCGATATCCCCTTCCGTGCATCGACGACCTCTTTGATCAACTACAAGGGTCTTGTGTATATTCAAAAATCGATCTCCGCTCGGGTTATCATCAATTAAGGGTTAAGGGGGAAGATGTCTCCAAAACCGCTTTTCAGACTCGTTATGGTAGTTATAAATTTCTTGTAATGCCATTTGGTCTCACTAACGCACCGACGGTGTTCATGGATCTTATAAACCGCGTGTGCAAACCATACCTCGACAAATTCGTTATCGTGTTCATCGATGATATTTTGGTCTATTCTAAAAGTGAAGAAGAGCACAAACAACATCTCTGACTTGTGCTTGAACTCTTGAGGCAAGAACGACTCTATGCCAAGTTCTCCAAGTGTGAATTTTGGTTGAAGGAAGTTCAATTTCTTGGTCATGTTGTAAGTGATCAAGGTATTAAAGTCGATCCCGTAAAAATCGAAGCCATTAGCAAATGGGAGACCCCTACTACTCCTACTCACATTCGTCAATTTTTGGGTCTCGCCGGATACTATCGTAGATTCATCGAAAACTTCTCTTTGGTTGCACGTCCTCTAACCGCGTTAACTCACAAGGGAAAGAAATTCATTTGGGCGACCGAGCAAGAATCCGCATTTCAAATCTTGAAGACAAAGCTAACCACCGCTCCTATCTTGTCACTTCCCAAAGGCAATGATGATTTTTTATATATTGCGATGCCTCGAAACATGGTTTTGGGTGTGTATTGATGCAACGAAAGAAAGTCATTGCTTATGCCTCTCGACAATTGAAAATTCATGAACGAAACTATACGACACATGATCTCGAACTCGGAGCCGTTATCTTTGCACTTAAAATGTGGAGACACTATCTTTATGGAACCAAGAGTACTATCTTCACCGATCACAAAAGCCTCCAACACATCTTCGACCAAAAGCAACTAAACATGAGACAACGCAGGTGGATTGAAACTTTAAACAATTATGATTGTGAGCTCCGTTACCATCCCGGGAAGGCAAACGTAGTAGCCGATGCCTTAATTCGAAAGGAAAGAGAGGTGCCTCTTCGTATTCGAGCTTTAAACATCACCATTCACACCAACCTCAATAGTCAAATTCATGTAGCCCAAGACGAGGCTCTCAAGGATGAAAACATCTCTCACGAACACTTGAACGTCCTCACCTCTCGATTCGAAGTTAAGGAGACCGGACTTCGATATTTCGCCGGACAAATTTAGGTGCCTAGTTATGGGGACTTGCGAAGCCTTATTCTAGACGAAGCCCATAAGTCAAGGTATTCGATTCACCCCGGTGCCAATAAGATGTACCACGACCTCAAAGTACAATATTGGTGGCCGGACATTAAAAGGGACGTTGCTACTTATGTTGCAAAGTGTTTGACTTGTTCCAAGGTCAAATCCGAACATCAAAGACCGTCCGGACTACTTCAACAACCCGAAATCCCACAATGGAAGTGGGAAAGGATAACGATGAATTTTATCACCAAACTACCAAAGACGGTGGGCGGTTACGATACTATTTAGGTTATTGTTGACTGTCTCACCAAATTCGCGCACTTCCTAGCCATGAAGGAAACCGACAACATGGAGAAACTTGCACAACTTTACATTAAAGAGATCGTAGCCCGTCACGGTGTGCCTTTATCGATTATTTCCGATCGAGATGGCCGTTTTGTTTCAAGATTTTAGCGTACTTTACAAGAAGCGTTGGGAACGCGTTTAGACATGAGCACCGCATATCATCCATAAACCGACGGACAAAGCGAACGCACAATTCAAATCTTGGAAGACATGCTACGAGCTTGTGTTATCGATTTCAGAAAAGCTTGGGACAAGCACTTGCCTCTCACCGAATTCTCTTACAACAATAGTTACCATCCGAGTATCAACGCCGCACCTTTCGAAGTTTTGTATGGCCGAAAATGTCATTCTCCTCTTTGTTGGGCCGAAGTAGGCGACACATAAATCACCGGACCCGAACTTATTCATGAAACAACCGAGAAGATCGTTCAAATCCGAGATAGGCTCCGGACGGCCCGTAGTCATCAAAAGAGTTATACCTACAAAAGACGCAACGACCTCGAATTCCAAGTCGGTGACCGCGTAATGTTAAAAGTCGCTCCCTAGAAAAGTGTAATCCGTTTCGGGAAATGCGGGAAACTGAATCCGCGGTATATTGGTCCTTTCGAAATCTTGGAGCGTGTTGGAACCGTTGCTTATCGTTTAGATCTTCCGCCGCAATTGAGCTCCGTTCATCCTACTTTCCATGTGTCAAATTTAAAGAAGTGTTTTGCCGAACCCGAACTCGTCATTCCTCTCGAAGAGCTTACTATTGATGACAAACTCTACTTTGTGGAAGAACCGGTTGAAATTGTGGATCACTCCGTTAAAACGCTAAAACAAAGCCGAATTCTGATTGTCAAGGTCCGTTGGAATGCCAAAAGAGGACCCGAGTTTACTTGGGAAAGGCAAGATCAAATGCAAAAGAAATACCCTCATTTATTCGTGGATTTGGAAACGCAAGATCCCGAGGAAGAAATTACGACTACGACGCCTACTTAAATTTCGGGACGAAATTCCTTTAAGGAGTAGGTAATGTAACATCCCGCATTTTTCCGTTATACTATTTTAAAGTCCGTTATTTAATTATAACATCTTCCGTTATACCAAAGATGTGACTAAGTCAAAGAGTCAAACCCTCATCTCCTCCATTCATTTTCACCTCCCTCTCTAATACTTCCACCTCCTTTTTCTCTCAAACTCCCCATACAAAGAATCATCATCTAAATCATTTCAAGCAAACAAACATCAAAACAAATTACATATTCGGAATCCTTGCATCTTCCTCTTCGAATCCATACAAACTTTATTGCATTTAGGTAACTTTCTAAAATCACTATATTTTGTGTTCTTGATGTTTTCAACTTATAAAAGTGTTAATTAGTGTCTATGGCTCAAGTCTAACATGAATATGTGATTTATATGCTCGATCTTGTTATTTTAAGTAACTAACATGAACTTGAAATTTGGTGTGTTTGATCTTGTGATTTATTCACCTAAATGTTGCTAGATGTTAAAAGTGCATGTATTAAATGTGTTACTAGCATCACTAGCTTCAATTTGATGTGTAGGTTGACTTAGAAAGACTCCATAAACATAATTGCTAAATTTATGATTTTGAGTTAGGGTTTGATAGAAGTAAAATGGGTTTTTGATGCATTGAATGCTTTGCAATGTTAATTGTAAGTGTTTAGTAGTATTGTATGCATAATTACCTACGAAAAGGCGTATTATATGTGTATATTAAGTTCCCGAATCATCTAATGCATTTTGTGAACTTGAAACCTTGATAATGAACCTTTAATGATCAATCGACGAGAATTCGATTATTGTAAATGATGTTTTTGTTTGATGAAAAGTGTTTAGTTGTATTCTTTGTTAAATTACCTTTCCAACGATATAAGATACGTGTTTTGAATGTTTACGGTTCATTAGTTATGGTTGTTTGAAGTTGGATTCGTGCATTTAAGTGTTAAAACTGCCCAGAATTGCTGAACAGATACATGGAGCGGCGCTCCAAACTTTGCTGTCCAAAATTGCACTTTTTCATTTAATTCTAACTATGCTACGCACCTCCGATTAACATGAAACTTGTTCTAACATGCTCATATATGATTATTAGACTTAGAAAAATAGTTCGGGACCCGACCCGAATGTGTTGACTTTTTCGTTGACTTTGACTTGACCAAAGTTGACTTTTGCCCAAACTTAACCAAATACTTATGCAATCATTCTAACATGCTTTTATCTTTGTATCTTGCATGAAACTTGACAAGTTGACTCACATGCTATATTTATCGAGTCGTAACGAGCCATAGGACTAATTGAGCACTTTGACCAATCGTGTTTACCGTTATTGATACAACCTACTTGTTTAGGTTAAGACTAGCAATTGTCCTTGTATACGTTTACTTGTGAAGTACTTTATTACTTGTGCACTCAAGGTGAGATCATAGTCCCACTTTTACTCTTTTAAACTTACATTTGGGATGAGAAAACATAAACGTTTCATTTTACAAAGTGAACACAAGTACGAAAACAAACATTCTACATACGAGTTAGAACAAAATCCTCAATTCTATTATCATTAGTTACACTTGCCGGGTGTAAGCGAGAACTTATGTTGTATGGCCATATGGGTTTGACAAACCCTCATTCGAACGGTTCGCTACAGTTATGCGGATGAAATATATTTTCGAGAAACAGTGTATGTTCTAACACTATTGTGATGGGTTCTATGGATGGAAAGTTAAGCCTTGATAATTGGGTGCTCTTGATAACAAATTTTAGAATGGTTTACTATTATTTCAATGATATAAATCTTGTGGTTCATTTGTACTTACTTACTTACTTAAACCTATGATTTCACCAACGTTTTCGTTGACAGATTTCTATGTTTTTCTCAGGTCCTTGAACGTTTTGTGATACATGCTTCCACTCATTATTTTGATGCTTGCATTGGATGTCGAGTATATATGCATACATGGAGCATCTTTTGGCTACTTTTAAATTGTCTCGCATAGGTTTCAATTGTACTTATAACGTTTTAACGTAACTTGTGGTTGAACTAATCTTGTAAACTTTGAAACAATCTTTACATTTGAAATGAATGCGGTATATTTTTGGTCAAACGTTGTTTTAAAGACTTATGACCACGTAATGGGACCTAAGTAGACGGCGCCGTCAATGACGATTTTGTCGGGTCGCTACAAGCTTGCTCTTATCTATGTGATGCTACTTGGACTCTAGGACTTGAAGAAAGAGTCACATTTATTATTTATGCATTTATGAACATTTACATTCTTGTAATTTCAATTCTTGTAACGACATTCTATTTCCGCTGCGTACTCAATAAAGTTTGTTTTTATCATATAGTACCGTTCTCATTATATAATATGTTGGTATTTTTGATATTTATGTCACATTCACTCAGGCCCTAACTGGGGGTGTGATATCCACTAATTTTTTTTTATATCTAAAATACCAAATATAATATGTATAGTAGCCATAGATCTACTTAATCGGAACACATCTTATAAAAGAATTTGATATTTTTTAAAAAAATAAAAAAGAGTATACAAACAAAATCTTTTATGCTATAATACCATTGTATCGGTACAATGAAACGTCGTCACTTGCCTCGCTGGAACACAAGAAACGCCTTTAAAGGCTGTATCGGCGCGTCTCTCACATGCGTTTCTAAGGCGTTGGTTACAATCAAACGCAGCCACAAACGCGTGTTTCTTCCACGTGTGACGACATGATTGGATGGCGATTTTGACCCTTTGAAAAGTGTTGACCAATGCATTTAAAAAAAAAAAAAAAGCAATTCAGATTAATATTTCCATATACATATCAATGTACATTTTTTTTATATCATAATAGACACAATCTCAACTATAAACGCTCTATATTTAACTTATCTTACAAAAAAAATATGTCTAACACTCCAAACACTCCACAAATCAAGATGATGACTTCGACAACACCCGTTCGATATTAAATCTATTGGTTTTCGGGCATCAAATACTCTCAGTTCATCATCCCGACCTATCCATACACCTAGTCCACAAAATTTTGCCAACGTTCATCGTAATTTATTCGGCTTAAATCAACTGTTGCCGCCGTTAAATTATGAACAACAACAACAAAAATGAGCCTTTTATCAACAACAACGAATCTATCAATCTCAACCACATCAAATATTTCCAAACCAACAACAACAAACATTTCCAAACCAACCACAACAAATGTTGCAAACACAAACGCAAGAAACACAAGATCCCCAATCGATGGATACACGATCGCAACCAAGGGCTACGCGAAAACACCCCAAAAAGAGTAAAGGTATATATTAATATTTTTGTCTACTGTAATTAATATATATATATATATATATATATATATATATATATATATATATATATATATATATATATAATATATGTATATTGATATGGCCAAAACGAGTTTTATTTGTGCGGAGTCGTAAGGTCGCAACACGTCAGAATTAGCTACCAAAAGAGAGTAATGGTTTTATCATATATATTTAGCTGGGGTTTCCTAGCTATCACTCACTTACTTGTCTTCCTTTTAACGAGTGAGTGGTAAATATAACTCGGGTTCGTATTTTTGTATGTTTGCTCAGTAACGTGGGACAAAAGTGTCTATAAAGTTAACTCTAGTGACAAGAGGTGATAGATTAAGATTAACTAAATAAAACAGTAATTGAACTTATAAAGATAGAGATAGATAGGTATGGAGAATAGAATTCTGATGGGGAGTTATTGCAGGAGTTAACTTTCTAGAATAAACACTAAACCTCAATCAATTGGACTTTAATCCTAACTGATTTGTCACTAAGAGTTTAGGCCTTGAAGATTCTGGCTAAGACGGATATCCCTACTCCCAACGTTAATCTAGAGGGTTTAAACGACCTTATGGATAGAATCCTAGGTACATGAACAAAGTGGTATATCCTTAAAGGAAAGTCTCAGCTTTTCTTAATCCTAGTTAGTCTAACTAAAGCAATATTCCACCACTTAACACTATGCCATGCCTTAACATTAACAGATGTGCAATCTTAGATATTCCAAGGTACTACTAATTGGATTAGAGGTTTCTCCTTTGCGGTCACTTATTCAACCCCGGATCATCTTACAACATCTCAAGAACGTTGCTTCTGACACGAATCATGCTTTTGAGCAAGCTAGTGTTCACTGAACTCTATGTTGCCTACTCTAATCACAACCTAAATGGGCAGCTCATCTTTGACGAATAATTGATTATTCATACGTAGGTACTATATCCCTATTGTGACATTAAACACACATAACTACTTACCCGTATCCTAGGGTTGATCAAGTCCTAATACTAGGTTATAACCACGTGAATAAGCGGAAAGGGTGATCCGTAAATTAAACTTCTAAACCGTCAAAATTAAACTTCTAAACCGTCAAGGTTTCAGCATAACAAAAGCATAAGTTTCAGATAAATTATTCAACATATAATAAACATTTACAACAGACAGATAGGCATGCAAGATGAAAGCAACTTAAGATAACAAGATAACTTTATTAAATTAAGAAAAGCGTTCACCGTTTACAGACGATATCTGGACCATTACAAGTGCTGACATCCTCTAGACCGCTCCTATTACAATCTTCAGCGTTCGCCTCCGGGTACTTAATTTCCCGCTCGGAGGTGAGAAGGCCTTGAAAGCTCTAGTGAGAGAAAGTGTATTGTAGTGAGAGAGTGAAGAGAGGTGTGTAGAAATTGGATGACAAAAAGCCTTTAAATAGAATTGGATTTTTGCCTGCAAACGGCTGGCAGGCCGTTTGGCAGGCTGTTTGGCAGGCCGTTTGCACAGGCTGTTTGCCAAGCCAGCCCGTTTGCAGAGGCCGTTTTCCCTGGCCGTTTGGCAGGCCGTTTTTGAGCCAGGCAAGCCGTTTAGCAGGCCGTTTGGCTTGCCTGGTCAGCTGGTTTTCCTGGATCGTAAATTGATTTCTTGTCTTTCACCGTTTTCGCTCTAGAATCTTCGTTTTAGCTCTGTTTTTCTCGATTCTTCTTGCATTATCTTCGTAATTACTTTACCTACAAATCTAACCGAAAAAGCGATTATTTTGCCGATAAAGTTTTGAACTTTATGCTTTCGGGACTTAATATCGGGGGTAAAAACACGACTTTTTAGCCGATGTCATATATATATATATATATATATATATATATATATATATATATATATATATATATATATATACACATTATTATAAAACACGTGCTTTTAATTTTACGTGTCATCTTCTGAGTTAATCAAAATTAATTTGTCCTACGTGTCATTCTATTAATTAATCTGAATTACATAATCCTACGTGTCGTTCTATTATTAAACTGAATTAAATAATAATAACTTCCTAAAAAAAAGTCTTATAATTAAAGGTAATTTAGCTAATAATAATTCTTTCGTATATATCTAAAAAATATATAGATTTATTTTGTTTTTATTTCCATATAACTTTAAACACTATCTATACACGAATCCAAAAGTCATGATATTAACATTCTGGATATCCTAAAATTCGGTTCGTAATTTTGTGTACTCCGTACATATGAGACTAGAATATATTGAGCCCACATTATAAAATTTACACAAAGTGATGACAATGGATCTAAAAAAATCTGACATTCACGGGTACCCGAATTCGTGATGGGCGGGTAAAATAATAAGTATTTACTCGCGAATGGACGATGGATGTAATCTTGTACCCACTGACGGGTCGCATGTGGGTGATGGATGTAATAGATATGTTGCGGGTAAAATCTGATTCAAAAATCCGTAATACCCGTTTGAATAATACACGGATATACGTTTTTAATGGTTGGAAATCTCCACCTTAAATAAATGGCCAATATGTAATAATTTAGTCTGTATAAATTTCTATATTCCTCATATTATTTTTGGTGTCGAATCTTTTAGAAACTAGAGCATCCTACAACTACTATTACATGTATTATATATTAGGAGGATGGGAGGGTGAAATTGAGGTGAATTTTCATATGTATAATTTAGATTTAGTTGAAAACCTTTTTGACATATATGTTTTGTTCTTTGTCATTGTTTTCACTTAAAATTTGAATTACACTATAATTTTCATAACTTTATAAATAACTACTTTACATTAAGATATGATAAAAATAATAATTATTTTTTGATTAATGTAAATATACCAAGGAAAACACGGACTCTTTAACAGGCTCTTTCATAGAGGATGATTATTTTTTTATAAATTGTTCTTAAAGAGTTTCTTTTAATATCACACTATAATTTTCATAATTTTATCTCTAAATAACTACTGTACTTAATATTAAGATAATATAACATTTAATAATTATTATTTTTTTAATTTTAAAGGACCATGCATAGCACGGAATCTTTCTCGGGCTCTTCCACATAAAATTATTATGTAATGATTCTATTTTATTTACTTTTTTATGCTCCTAATTATAGTCTACATTTTATCGATAACATATGTACTTGTCATCAATCTTAGCAATTTTAAAAAATAATATTTACAATTTCCGTCCAACAGACGGGCTCATAAAACTAGTATATATATATATATATATATATATACACACACACACACACACACACACATTTATATTATTAGTATAATGAATTATTATTATTGATAGTATAATGTCGATGAAAATTTATAGGGAAAGAGGTGGACGACGGAGGTTTGAGGCAAAAAGCGTGGTCTCAAAAAGAGCTTTTATGGTTAGCGCAATGTTATTGTGATATTTCGGAGAATCCAATTGTTGGTCGATATCAAAAGCATACAAGTTTTTTAGGCACGGTAATGGAAAAGTTTAATAATAATGAATATGTAACAAGATGACGGATTACAAATTCCCTTCCGAATGAGTAGGACAAATTTCAAGACGTTTATGTTTGTACGTCTTTATTTTAGGAATTTTAATAATGTAATTTTCTTTTTTGGGATTTTTAATTATGTATTTTTTTTATTTGTAATGGTATTAATTAAATGCGTTTTTATTTAATTTATAATATGTGACAATTTTTTTATTTTGCATTTTTATTACATAAGTAATATAAAACAAATAAATAAAACAGAAAAAAGAATACTCTACTAAAAAAACACATATCAGAAACACGATATAATGCTCGCATGATAGGGGTATGAAAGGATGTGTGTGAAAATATAATGTTCGAGTAGACATTAGATTCAATTTTTATTTTTAAAGGCAAAGGCCCTGAAGTGAAGTTGGTAAAGATTGAACCTGAGTTTTCTATGGAGATTCCCAAACACCCACCCACTCAACCATCCTTGTAGACATGAGATTCGTAATCGTAATTTATATAAAAACCCTACAAAGCTATAACTTTTTTGAAAACACTTCAAGCCCAGAGTAAAAATATTACTCTGTATTAACTTTCAATAGACTCCAATGCCCATATTTAAGTTATTAAAAAGCCCGTATTATATATATTAGAGTATACATACATTACATTTTTCAAATTAAATGATAAAACAGAATGGGCCGTAATTGTTAAAGCCCATGTGTGTTTAGATACGGTTTTTAAAGTTGTCATATTATTGTTGGGTTGGGTAATATGACATTGGGTATATGAATGTATGTGTAACTAGTAGAGGGCTGATAGCGAGTTGCCGCGAATCTCAACTTTCTCTTTTAGTATATACGAAATGTTGTTGGCGAAAGTTAAGCGGAAATAGTAAGGAAAAAGAAGGGTAAAAATAGCAAAATAAGAAGGAAGGATAACGTTTTTGTGAGAAAAATAAATTTAAAAACAAAATGGTAAAACTTTTGTTGCACGCCTTTAGCAAAAATGGTAGGGGAAAATGAGAGGGGAATGTGAAGTTGTGATGTGGTCCAGCGGTTGGTGGCCTGCCTCCTTTAGGGGAGATCGAACTAAGGGGAGATCAGAAGTTCGACCCCCGTTGGCTACATATTAAAAATACAATTTCATCCCTTCCATGAAGTATCCACCCATGACACCTTTCCCATATCTTTTGGGGGGTAAAGGGGAGGGGGTTTTACTTGACTGTGTCCTTGGATCGGTTTCAAGGTTTCCTCCCGGGCAGCGATGAGGGCGGGGTAATTATCGCTGCATTGACATAGTCGAAACGGGAGATGATCGCAAAGGGTGGTTTAGTCCCCTTCGGGTGATCCCAATCGCTGTTCAAACAAAAAATGGGAGGAAAATGGTAAAAAAAAAAAAAAAAAAAAAAAAAAAAATCACTGTAGCTTAGTACTGAGCCTTGTGGGTACAAATGTTTCTACACAACGTACTAGTCGATTAAGCTTGGAAGGGGTACTATTCACCAATAGTACCCCAAATTTACTTTAATGTAATATTACAAGCATATGGTCAGCCGCGCGTTGTGGCGGCCGACTATTTATACGTTTTTTGCGAGTGCAGTTTGCTAAGGTATTTAGTGTAGTAGGTTGTCTTTAGAAACTCTTTAAACTAACAAAACTGACATATTGTAATTGCATACATTAATTATATATACATAAGTAGGATGATTCTTCAAAAACTTTGGTCGACCTTCAATCATTTTGAACCGTTTCCCCTTTAAACTGAAACAACAGCAACAACGGCACTTATTAGCAGCAGCAGTAGCACTCAGCAACAACTTGCAAAACAATAATACTCCGTATTACAATAATGAATAGATAAAGAGTTTTAAATGATGTTGCTACAAAAGGGTATTAAAGAGATAAGTAGAGCTAAAGATAGTTTCTCAATTTTACCTAAATGCATTTGATCTTTTCAGCTATATGAAACATAAAATGTGTTAAATCTTTTTATCGTATGAAACATGTATCGATAGATGTACAACTATAAACGTATCCGTTAGTTGTTTTAGGACAATGGTAATGTTGTTACAACTAAAATTACTAATATGTGATCCAAAAATAGTAACATATGTTGGTGTGGACTCAAAAACCTCTTTTATGTTAATATTTTACCAAATAAAATCTGCTTTTGAAGTACTTAAACATTCACTTACATTTGAGGTTTAAGTGTAAGGACTACTTTTTTTTTTTTTTTTTTTTTTCCTTTCTTCATTGTTTTCACAGCCTTTGACAAAGCATGGGAGAAATGGCCTAATCAAATAGGCAAATCATCACTAAAAGTTGAAAACACAGGAATATAATAGGAAAGATGAGTAGGCTAATTTACCATCTTGGATAGTGAACTCAACTCCATCAGATTTCACAACTAAAGTACAATCCTCAAGTTAAACCTCATAATTCACTGCACACATCAGGAGCACTCAAAATCAGTTTAAGTGCCAAAAGGTAGCTGTAACCTAAGCACTATGGCTTCGAAATGACAATAATTTACAACAAAGAATCTAAATGCCAAAAGTAGCACGGGTAATGGGCTAAAAACTGTCCAAAATAGCGATGATAGGAGACATTTAGAGTATAAAAAATTTAAGTTTTGATTTAACAATTTAGTAAATTGTTTGTGTTATAGGTTTGTTATCTAATCCTGATTTTGCAGTTGGATTGTTCACAATGGTCTATACATTGTAACTCAGGGCCAACTTTTATGAAAACAACAGAAGACGACTAAGGAGAACATGAACTCCCTGAACGATTACGATACCTCAACATGTTTCTAACCGAAAATAAAAGATTAAAAAGGAGAGGAAAACAAACACTTACGGAACAAATGAGTAACCGAAAATAAAAAGGAGAGGAAAACAAACACTTACGGAACAACCAAATTATAACAACTTGTGTAGGCAACCTAAAAAAAAAAAAAAAAAAAGAGATCATGGCGTGAACTACATGAATATGAATCTATAAAGCAACAATGAAACAAAAGATTAAAGAGTTACAGTAAGAATGTCACTTAACAACAACTTGATCAAAAGCTATTTAATAACCTACGATTATAAAAAAAAAAAAAAAAAAAAAAAAGGTTAGCAAAACAAAAACCTGACGTTAACCTCGTATTCAAAAAAAGCAACAGTAAACCAACTATGAACAGAAACAAAAAAAATGAACTAAACAATGAATCATACCTTCGTGGAATAAAGAGAGTGTAATGACGCTGACATAATTAATAAATCGTATAGCCCAACAATATGTCCAACATAAAAGTCCAAGAGTTCATCTTTTTCTAAAACCAATTGGTGATAGAAGGACTTTCCCTTAGACTTATATACTTACTTTTGTTTTGTCTCATGGCCGATGTGGGATAACTTCCCAACACGCCCCCTCACATCGAGGCGTGGAACGGTTATAGAGATTGCGGCACGACAACGGCCTGACTCGATCTCTTGTGTAGCGACGGCGGCACACACATGGGGGCATGTCGCTTTGTAAACCGCATATATGAGCTCTAATACCATGATAGAATTAATAAATCGTATAGCCCAACAACATGTCCAACATATAAGTCCAAGAGTCCATCATTTTCTAAAATCAATTGGTGATAGAAGGACTTTCTCTTAGACTTATATACTTACATTTGTTTTGTCCCATGGCTGATGTGGGATAACTTCTCAACAGACGCCATGAAAACTCGTCCAAAAGGGGAAAAAGTAGGCAAAAATTGCACCTGCAACAACAATCGTTCGCAAGAAGGAACTGAAAAAATATTAGACAAATATAAAGTTATAAATGCACAAATTACTCATTCAAGCCTCCAATTTTTAATTGATAAAAAAAACCATAACAGTTGTATGAACAAATCGTTAAGGTGATCACCAATTTTTCATCTTCAACCTTCAAAACATGAAAAATAATTTACCATTTAAAATTAGGGTTTTTTGGAATTATGATGTCGTCAAACATTGGTTTCAGATCTCCAGCCACTTCTTTGAAGATGACGATGATGATGGTGATTTTGAATCTGGATATGGTCGTAGTTCTTCACCAAATTCAATTAGAGAATTACCGTTCGATCGGCAGAGTTGTGTAATAGCAGTGGCGATGGAGGATGAGACTTTTGCGACGGCGGTTAAGATGCTATTAGAAGCGACGACATGGGTGATTGAAGCACACCGATCGTCGCCTGTTAGGTGACGGTGCTAGATTATTCTGGAAGAGTGAGAGTAAGAGTGAGGACTGGTGACAAAATGGGGTGAGTTGGTAAATATCTAGTAGAGAAAATGACGAAAATACCCCTGTGAATAAAAAAATTCGTGTGAACAGTAGCACAAATTTGCTCAAATGTAATATTAATAATTAATAATTAATGTCTCTTATATTTTATTTTTTTATTTATCATAATTAAAATAACTAGTTGTAGATAAGCAATTTTTAATTATAAATGTACGAAACAAACATAAGTCTTGAAAGATCGCGAATTAAAATTATTAAATAGATAGTTTTCTCATTAATTTTAGCTATCGATTTATATAAATAAATACTATGAACGCTTAAATTATTGATGTGTATGTCAGTACCAGACCCAATTGTTAAAACTTCAACATAACGTTAACCTATGCGTAAAATATTTACGGTTCACAATTCGTCGCAATGCGAGGACTCTACCACTAGTTGTGATCAATTAGTGTTGGTGATTTTAGTGTTATCAACAATCATTTTAGTTAATTGGGATTTACTAGAAAGCAAAGGCTTATCGAATTAAGCTCAATGACGAGTTTGGAGAGTGCGGAGTGCACACTCGTTCGGGTTAATTAGATAAGGTATTCGAAGGCAACCACGAATGGTTACATCTCTTCATGAAGAGTGATGTCATTCCTAAAAGATGTGAACGAAGAGTTGCATCTTTTCGTTGAAAGGTTGCATATTTACATTGAAGGTTTACATCCTTTCGTCGCACATTTTCACCTCTTATATATAGAGGAATTTGCTTTCATTTTAACATACAGAAACATTCACATTCTCACTAATGCTATAATTTGATTTCTTCTTGCCTAGAATCAAATTGTGTTCTTGTCTTATCCCAATTAAGATTTCGTGTAACTCGAGGCAAGTAGGGTCGAAATACTAAGAAAGTGTTTCAAGATTCAAGAATCAATTCAGGATTATCAATTTACAACCCTTTATTTTCTAACAATTTAATTAAGTATTTCCGTGATAATTGTGGATGATGAATCTGTGAGGAGTTGAACGGGACATAAAAACAATATGCATATATGTATGCTTGTTAAATGATTGGATAAAAAGCCGTACATGAATCACAGAAATGTTGGTGGTTAAGAAAAGCAATATGCATACTTCTTGGAAAGTGACATTAAATTGTGTAAACATCACTTTTGTCATAAGGTTGGTGTGTATCCTGATCGGTGCAATCAATCATTGAATTAATATTATGAATTCATTTAATTGATTAGTCGGTGAACTAATGATACAATAATATAATATGGAATTCATTTAAATGATTGATTAGTAGTGTAAGCGCTCAGTTTATATTATCAAGACACAATAATATGAATGGTTACATTAGTAAATGGGGATTCCATTTTAATTGACCACTTCATGTAGTTATGTTGTGCGTCCCTGGAAATAACCACTCTAACGGTTATCGACCCTTTACGAAAAAATGATTGCACCCTATGAATTATATTAATGGAAGACAAGTATAGCAGATGCGGGGTTGGATTCGGGATCGGGTTTATGTGTTTTGTATTAGGCTTAGGTAAGGTGGTTGTCGTTGTTGTCTGGCATTTCAATTGTAATTCATATTGTGCTCACTCTGTATTTAATGTTGTCGTTCAGTATGTTTAGAACGAATAGAATGAGTGTCATGGAGTTTTGGTTGTCTGTTTGACCAAGTACTTCAGTTTACAGATTGTCATGATCTGCTTATTGTAGCTCCACTGGAACCTCGGTTCTATTATATATATATATACATATTAATATTTTTGCAAAAAAAAAAAAACAAACAAAATCTAGATTGTCCAGGCCCGGCAAAATTGGTTTGAAAGGTACTTTTTGCCAAATGAGGAAAATTGCATTGAAGGCTTGGTATTTAGTGTTAAGATCGTTGGCGGTATCATTTGGCCTACCATGTGATTTCGTTTCAACAATCGGTGGGGATAAGTTTGTGTGAATGGCCAATCAAGGTTCATGGAGAAACATTTGATGATATTTATGGATATTCTATGGAGCAATAGTTTATGGATAAATATTGCAAATTTGATGGATGAATATTCTTGACATGAATCGATCATAAATTAAACAAAGGACATGTGAAGATTCATAGGGTGGTGAAATCAACATTGGATTTCAATGCATTCTTACAGATACGCATATTTCTATTCATCTTCTATAGTGTGTTTTGTTACATGATCTTGCAAAAGTATAGTTTGTTCAACTACGATCGGTACTACGGTGAGTAACCAACGTTTATGGTTGGCCATAATTAGTCGTTGGTAACTGGTGGAATAAGAGGTATCAATAAACCATATAATTTTTTTGACGGTTGGGTTTGAAAACATATAGTAAAACCCAGTCTTGAAATTATGCTCATGATGGTGACACCCCAGGGGAAAGGGTATGTCGATACATAATCCGTCGGTCAAACTAAACATATAATTGTTGTGTTTATGAGTATTTTCACCGGTTGGAGTGACCGTAGAAATAACTGATTGGAGCATAACTCAATTGTTGTGTTCTATGGGGCATTCCTAGAATACAAATAACAATTGAAGCCATCACAAGTCTCATTATTTAAGTAATAGAAATAAAAGATGTTCATTATGAATCAACATCTTTTTTTTCCTTTTATTGAATGGTGGCAAATATTTTAAATCCTTGAATGGATTTACTTGAAGAAATGACTTTATGGGTAATTTCCTTTAAAACTTTTGTTTGTCAGGAGAGTGTTGGTTTTGTTACCAATTAAAATAAACATGAATTCGTTATTTATTGATTTTCATGTGAGTTATGTCCATAAACTATTTGATAGTTCATCAAGATGAGAGTATAAGAATACCGGTATGCTTTGAATTCGTCATTTATAGAATAAAGATTAGATGTTGCTTAATTGTTTTCAAATACCGGTATGCTTTGAAAATTGGTGGTATGATGTATGTGATTACATTAAGTGACCAATATAGCATGGTGTTCGAAAGATCAAGCAAGGGTCTAGGATCGGAACAAAGTGCCTTTCTAAAAGGCCGATTTATTCTTGACGGGGCTCTTATCGTAAATGAAAGCATCGAATACCTCAAAGTAATTAGGCAACAAGGATTACTTTTCAAGGTTGACTTTGAAAAGGCGTTCGATTGTCTCAATTGGAACTTTCTTATGGATGTGATGAAATGTATGGGGTTCGGATGTAAGTGGAGGAAGTGGATTTATGCATGTTTAAGCTCGGCGTCGGTCTCTATATTGGTCAACGGCTCCCCGACAAATGAATTTAATCTAAATCGTGGTGTAAGGCAAGGCGACCCATTATTCCCATTTCTTTTTATTCTTGCTACAGAAGGATTAAATATTTTAACTAAAGCTGCATTGGATAGAGGGCTCTTCAAAGGTGCGGAAATTGGGAACAACAAAATTCTAATCTCTCACCTTCAATACGCCGATGATACCATCTTTATCGATGAATGGAGTAAGGATAACGTTTGTAGTATTCGGAAATTACTTACTTGTTTTGAATTGGCGTCTGGGCTAAAGGAAAACTTTGTAAAAAGTTGCCTTTATGGGATCGGGGTGAGATTCAATGAGGTTAGTTGTCTTGCTAATCATATTGGCTGCCAAGTCGGGAGCCTTCCGTTTACATATCTTGGGTTGACTATTGGTACAAATATGAAGAAGCTCAAAGATTGGAAACCGGTAATAGACAAATTCAAATCAAGGTTATCAAGTTGGAAAATGCGTATGATGTCGTTTGGAGGTCGATTAGTCCTTTTGAAATCGGTCCCAAATAGCCTACCGCTGTATTACTTCTCGCTCTTTGGTGCTCCGCCCTGTGTGTTAAAAATACTTGAACAAGTGAGACGTTCCTTTTTTTTGGGGCGGGACCGAATCGGGGAATAAAATTGCTTGGGTTAAATGGGAAAACGTTATTTCATCATACGATCGGCCGGGGGGGAGGGGGGTGTTAAACATCGGGTCTTTAAAAAACAAAAACCTTGCACTTTTGGGGAAATGGTGGTGGAGGTTTAAAACCGAAACGAACTCACTTTGGGCAAAAATTATTCGTAGCATTTATAATAATTCGGGTGGCTTGGAGATGGCGGGTGAACCTTTTCGCCTATCATCTTCGGGTACTTGGTCTAACATTATTATGGCAGGTAGCACAATAGACGAAGCAAACGTGAGCTTCAGGAATTCTTTCAACAGACAAATTGGTGATGGAGCTTCAACTTTGTTCTGGAATGATCAATGGTTCGGTATCTGTACTCTTCGAGAAAAATATCCAAGGCTATTCAGATTAGAAAAACATAAAACCGCAACTGTTGGTGATCATGTCGTGAATGAAGGTATTTCATATGCCCGAGAGACGTAATTAATTAATGTGGCCAATATGTTATGATCCAAGTCGGGTCATACCCAATAACAAGCCGTCAACACTTTTATGTATTTGTTTTAATGAATG
Source organism: Rutidosis leptorrhynchoides (assembly GCF_046630445.1). Taxonomy (NCBI): domain Eukaryota; kingdom Viridiplantae; phylum Streptophyta; class Magnoliopsida; order Asterales; family Asteraceae; genus Rutidosis; species Rutidosis leptorrhynchoides. The sequence goes on from NC_092338.1 coordinate 32,740,639, forward strand.
GATCTTTAAAATAAATACTTGACACTTAGACTTTAGAAATTGGTTTTCTAAAGATAAAATGCAAGAAATAATTATTTGGATAATTATAAGTGCAAGTTTAATTATTTATATGATTAAACTTACATGTGTGTTATAATTTTATAAAGTGGTTTATAAAATTATATTTATATGTGCAAGTAACATATTTAACTTTATAAGTGGTCTATAAAGATAAAAATATGTGCATCTATTTAAATTAACTAGCAAGTGCATGTAACATGTAAAACTAGCATGTTTTATATAAATGGAGAAAAGCAAAAAAAAAAAAAAATATAAATGATGATGGGGGTGGCGGTTTTGGGACTCCAAGAAAGCCACCCCATGCTTGCTTTTGTGTTTAATACACTCCACCTACATGCATGTACCTGGCACACTCACACACACACACACATTGACTTGCATTTTGAATTAGCAAAAAAAATTCTCTCCCACCTCCCTTATTTTTGGCCGAAATTTTGACAAGGAAGAAGAGGTTCTTCAAGCTTGATTTTGCTAGTTGTTTAGTGTCTAAATCCTAACCATCTAAAAGGGTGTTGATTTAAAAGGCTTGTGGGTATACAAAGCTTGAGACTTCAAGTTAGAAGTTGCTTGTTCATCATTTTCATCATCTTCATCTTCATCACTTTATAACCTCCTATCTTGGAGTAGGTACATCCCTAATCTAGCTCTTTTATATTTGTAAGCATATTTTCTAGACTTGATATAATTTTGGGATTCATGTTTAAAAGGTTAAACTTTATATTAACTTTGTTTATAAAATGCTTCCGCTTAATGTTGAAATCGATTTTGACATGCACATACTTGAAACTTGTTAATATGATGAATTCCAACAATGGTATCTAGAGCCGAGGTCATAGAAATATGCTTCTTGTATTTGGCTTGAAAACCCATTTAGATTACAATCTAGTAACATGCATGAAACTAGAATGTAAAAATTATTGGGTTTTGGGTGGGATCCATGTTGGACGAAATTTTGGGGTTCCAAAATGGGTTTGGAACTTCAAGTTTGGTCAAGTTTTGTTGTTAGTTGTTGTTCACAATCAAGCCTTGGCCTTGTGGTTGCATGTGTGTATGATTTGGTTGATTTATTCATTCTTATAGTTTGTAATATTTATTCATTCATTTAGTTTGTAATAATCTTGTAATTTGGCAATGTAATTTATTTTATTTTGGTATGTAAAATAGATTAGGTTGTAATTTCCTTTTCCTAGAAAAAAATGTATTAGGTTATATATTTTTTGTAAAAAGAAAGGAAGATTCAAGATGATGATTGAAGAACACAAGATGGATGCAAGAGCTAGTGGGAGATTTGTAAATCTCTTACTTTGTGTTTAACCCTTTACCGGTAACACTTGTTTTCGGCTAAACAAGTGTTCACCACTTTGGCTTGATTGTGAACATTGTTGTTATGCATGCTTGTATGATTATTGTGTTTGTATGCTTGGTTGATACAAGAAAAATCACATGGAAACAACTTGCAAAATGACATTATAATTGGTTATATTAAAAACAACAAAAAGACACTAATAAATGGTTATTAAGGACATGATGACAAAGTATATAAAATGGTTTATATCAAGTAATTGGTTTTACTACTAAGACATGAAAATTGGTTTTTTCATAATGAACTATACACCAAATGCATGTTGGTGTATGTCAAATGTTTTCTTAAACTAGAATTTATGAAAACTTAAAATCCCTTAACTAAAACAAGGTAAACAAGTTAAACGCCATCCTTTTGTGGAACACTTGAACATAGTAGGAAACTCATAATGGAATAAAGGTCACCTAACCGTTATGAGCTAACTAATATGGTTAAGGTAAAATTCGCATGCTTGTGGGATAAAGGTCACCTAACCACTTGTATGTTAATTTTACATGTTTACACAAGTAGGACGACTTGATTTGGGAATCATGAACTTAGGGTCACCGAAGCATGAGGAACAAATAGGCGTTGATGGGATAAATATGCCATGCAAAAGGATTGCATGATCCCATAATTTAGAAGTTGCAAATGGATTGCAATTGTCATATAAATGACTACCTAGCTAAATCAAATAACGGGATAAAGGTCACCTAACCGAAATTTGATTTACCGTTGGATTCTAATATTTAATAAGACAATTAATTATAAAAGGGTATTGTTCATTAAATTTAAAATCGATACTTAAATGAACTTTGTTAATTTTGTAGATGGCCGCCAATAACAACAACATGCAAAATGCACCACTTAACCTAAACAACCTATCATTAAGGTCTCTCCTCGAGAAAGACAAACTCAACCATACGAACTTTATGGATTGGTTCCGTAATCTTAGGATTGTCCTCAAACTTGAGGATAAAGCGTATGTGTTAGAGGACCCTATTCCCTACCAACCGGACGAGGAAGATCTAGAGGGCATGGCTTATTATGACAAGTATTGCGCCGATTCGGTGCAAGTCGCTTGCCTAATGCTTGGGACTATGATACCCGAACTCCAAAAGGATTTCGAGCATCATAGTGCATATGACATGATTACACAATTGAAGGAGATGTTCCTTCAACAAGCACGTGTCGAGCGCTTCGAAACGGTTCGAGCGCTACATGCATGTCGTATGGACGATACCCAATCCGTTTCCTCTTATGTCCTCAAAATGAAAAGCCTTATTGATCGCGCAAACCGTCTTAATCTCAACATATCCAATGAGCTAGCCACCGATCTTATCCTAAACTCCTTGTCAAAGAGGTTTGACCAATTTGTAATTAATTACAATATGAATGGGATGGATAAGACCATTGGTGAACTTCATGGCATGTTAAGGACGGCCGAAACTAGCATGGGTAAAAGGGCTTCACCCGTGCTAATGATCAATGATGGTGGGTCCAAAGGTAATAACACCTCTAAGCCTAAGGCGGCTAAGAGGAAAGGACCCGCTCATCAAGGCAAGGGAAAGGGGAAGATGGTTACCCCAACCAAAAACAAGAATAAGAAGCAAAAGGTTGCCGGACAAGCAAACCTCAAGGAAGACCCATGTTTCGGTTGCGGTGAGATGGGTCACTGGAAACGAAATTGCCCGGTCTACCTTAAGGAGTTGAAGGAAAAGAGGGATGCGGGGCAATCCTCAGGTAATATATATATGGTATATATAGAGCTTAGTATTACTTCTTCTAATACATGGGTATTAGACACTGGATGTGGAACTCACATTTGCAATTCATTGCAGGGGTTCAAAAGAAGTAGCAAGCAAACGGGAACATCAAGTCTCTACATGGGTAATGGAGCCAAAGTGTAAGTGAAGGCTCAAGGAGACTTTGTGTTAAAACTTCCAAGTGGTTTGGAACTTATTTTGAATGATGTTTTGTATGCACCCGATTTATGTCGAAACATTATTTCCGTTTTCCGTTTGAAACAATGTGGTTTTAATCTTAATTTTGTTAATGATGATATCCACGTTTATTTAGATAATGTATTCTATTTTAAGGCTATGCCTTCAAATGGAATTTATGAATTGGTTCATGATGACACATCATCTGGTAGCTCAATATACCATACAAGCACCAAGAAACTCAAAAGGGATTTGAGTGATTCCTACTTATGGCATTGTCGCCTTGGTCACATAAACAAGAACCGAATGCATACACTTCAAAAGAATGGACTTTTGAAATCAAATGAGATGGACTCGTTTGATGTATGTGAATCTTGTTTACAAGGCAAAATGACTAAAGCACCTTTCAAAGGGACCTATGAAAGGGCTAAAGACTTATTGGGATTAATACATTCGGATGTGTGTGGACCCTTTAAGCCCATGACTAGGAATGGTGAAAGATACTTTGTTACTTTCATTGATGACTTCAGTCATTTCGGATATGTCTACTTGTTAAGACATAAGGATGAAACTTTTGAAGCATTCAAAGAATATCAAAACGAAGTACAAAATCAACTCGATAAGACAATTAAGGTACTTCGTACCGATAGAGGAGGTGAATACCTAAGCGATGCTTTCCAAGATCATCTTAGGAGTTGTGGATTATCTCACAACTTACTCCACCCGGAACACCCCAACTTAATGGAGTTTCCGAAAGGAGGAACCGAATCCTAATGGATATGGTTCGATCTATGATGGCAAGAAGCTCGTTACCTCTATCATTTTGGGGTTATTGTCTAAGCTCTGCGGCTCGTATTTTAAATATGGCCCCAACCAAGAAAGTGGAACGAACTCCTCACGAGATGTGGTTTGGTAAACCTCCTTCTCTTTCATACTTGAAAGTATGGGGATGTGAAGCTTATCCAAAGCGCTATAATGCTAATAAGTTGCATGCTCGATCCACAAAGTGTATCTTCATAGGATATCCCAAGGATGATATGGGATACTATTTCTATGATCCGACCGAGCAAAATGTATTTGTTGCTCGAAAGGCGGAATTCATTGAAGCTAAGTTCCTAATGGAAGGAAATAGTGAAAGGAAGATAGATTTTGAAGAGGTTCAAGATCAAATAGATGATACACAATTGGTTAACACTAGCACTCAACATGAAAATATTGAGAATGATCAAGTGGTTGATCAAAGTATACAAGACGTTCGAAGATCTAGTAGGATTAGTAATCCTCCTGAGAGATATGGTTTTCTCGTGGATGGTTGCTATACGGTTGATTTGGATAAACCCACTAACTACGAAGATGCTTTATCAAGGATTGATAAAGACAAATGGCAGGAAGCCATGAATGCCGAGATGCAATCCATGTATGAAAACCAAGTTTGGGAACTTGTTGTGCAACCTCCTAGCTCTAAGCTAGTTGATTGCAAATGGCTTTTCAAGAAGAAAACCGACATACATGGAAACTTGGATACATACAAAGCTAGACTTGTAGCAAAAGGTTTCACTCAAACTCAAGGGGTTGACTATGATGAAACTTTCTCGCCTGTGGCGATGCTAAAGTCTATCAGGATATTATTTTCCATTGCTGCTCATTATGACTATGAAATATGGCAAATGGATGTCAAAACCGCTTTCCTAAATGGATATCTTGAGGAAGATGTCTATATGGTACAGCCCGAAGGTTTTGTTGATCCGAAACATCCTAAAAAGGTATGCAAGTTACAGAAATCAATCTACGGATTAAAACAAGCATCTAGAATGTGGAATCATCGTTTTAATGAGGAGGCAAAGAAATTTGACTTCATTAAAAATGGTGATGAAGCTTGTGTATACAAGAAAGCTAGTGGGAGCTCTGTTATGTTCCTTGTGCTATATGTGGATGATATATTATTATTTGGGAATGACATTACCACAATGCAAGAAGTCAAAACTTGGCTAAAGAGTTGCTTCTCCATTAAGGATCTTGGAGAAGCACAATACATATTGGGGATAGGAATCTATAGGAATAGATCCAAGAAATTGATAGGTTTAAGTCAAAGTACATACATTGATAAAGTCTTGAAAAGGTTCAAGATGGAAAACTCTAAGAAAGGTTTGGTACCTATTCAAAGAGGAACCGTTCTCAGTTCATCTCAATGTCCTACCACAAAAGATGAACAAGAGAGGATGAAAAATGTCCCATACGCATCTGTTATTGGGTCAATCATGTATGCAATGATATGTACTAGACCGGATGTGTCATGCGCTCTAAGCTTGACAAGTAGATACCAGAATAACCCAGGAAATAGTCATTGGGTTGCTGTTAAAAGTATATTGAAATACCTTAGGAGAACTAAGGATATGTTTCTAATATATGGGTCTGGTGAGGAGGAACTAGCTGTAAAAGGTTACGTGGACGCGAGTTTCCAAACTGATCGAGATGACTCTGGATCACAATCCGGTTATGTCTTCATGTTAAATGGAGGTGCGGTCTCTTGGAAGAGTTCAAAACAGGATGTTGTTGCGTTATCCACTACAGAGTCGGAATACATTGCCGCATCATTGGCAGCTCAGGAAGCTGCATGGATGAAGAAATTCATCGACGACTTAGGAGTGGTCCCTTCCATTCAGGACCCTCTTGAGATCTTTTGTGACAACGAGGGTGCGATTGCTCAAATCAAGGAACCTCGTGCTCATCAAAAGACTCGTCACATTGAGCGGAGATTCAACTACATCAGGGATGAGGTTGAAAAGGGAAAGATATGTATTCACAAAGTTCACACAGATCATAATGTTGCGGATCCACTCACGAAGCTTTTACATGGGCCAAAACATGAGGGGCATGTTTGTGCATTAGGGCTTCGATATTCTAGTGATTGGAAATGATCTATTTTATGTATTGTATCGGAATGGATTAGTTCAAACTCATTAATATAATTATGGTATTATTTTAATTTTGAGTCATGTTCCAATTTTGCATATTTTATCCATGAATAAATAATTATTCTAAATTCCGTAGTTGATCACATTTGTGGGAATAAATGTGAGGTCTAAACTATTATGAACTTGGATTGGTTAACATTCAAATGGTGAATGTGGGGCAAGGTTGCAACCAAGGTTCATAGATATTTGTGGAACACAAATATTGGAAGACCCGCTCTCAAGATTTACTGTATGGAGCCTTTGTGGTTGATCACATGTAATCTTGAGTAAAGGAGAATATCATTGTATCCTCTGACCTGAGATACATATTGGGTTCAGATATACACCGAATATCGTGCCTTGATTCTTTCCTACGCTATTCTGAAAACAGTGGCTCATAAGGGAGGCTTCAGGTATGGTACGAAGTGTAGTGTCTAGGACGTATGTAGTCAAGATGGAATTTGTCCCTCTTATTCGTTGAGAGTCAGATGTCTAAGGCCTGATAAAGTTAAATCTATAAGAGAGTGATCACTCCATGTCTCTTGGATTTAACATGACATCTAGGACAAAAGGATATATTGAAAGATTCACCTAAATCATATTCGAGATGGGAACTCGAAAGGGATGATGTTATTGAATGGCACTAAGTCATAACACATTGGGGGTGATGGACGGTCGTTAGGTGGTATCTGTCACTTGCATTAATTCCTTATGTTTCTCGTGTAAGTGGGAGATTGAAGATATTTCATATGCCCGAGAGACGTAATTAATTAATGTGGCCAATATGTTATGATCCAAGTCGGGTCATACCCAATAACAAGCCGTCAACACTTTTATGTATTTGTTTTAATGAGTGGATCTTCAAAATAAATACTTGACACTTAGACTTTAGAAATTGGTTTTCTAAAGATAAAATGCAAGAAATAATTATTTGGATAATTATAAGTGCAAGTTTAATTATTTATATGATTAAACTTACATGTGTGTTATAATTTTATAAAGTGGTTTATAAAATTATATTTATATGTGCAAGTAACATATTTAACTTTATAAGTGGTTTATAAAGATAAAAATATGTGCATGTATTTAAATTAACTAGCAAGTGCATGTAACATGTAAAACTAGCATGTTTTATATAAATGGAGAAAAGCAAAAAAAATAAAATATAAATGATGATGGGGGTGGCGGTTTTGGGACTCCAAGAAAGCCACCCCATGCTTGCTTTTGTGTTTAATACACTCCACCTACATGCATGTACCTGGCACACTCTCACACACACACATTGACTTGCATTTTGAATTAGCAAAAAAAATTCTCTCCCACCTCCCTTATTTTTGGCCGAAATTTTGACAAGGAAGAAGAGGTTCTTCAAGCTTGATTTTGCTTGTTGTTTAGTGTCTAAATCCTCACCATCTAAAAGGGTGTTGATTTAAAAGGCTTGTGGGTATACAAAGCTTGAGACTTCAAGTTAGAAGTTGCTTGTTCATCATTTTCATCATCTTCATCTTCATCACTTTATAACCTCCTATCTTGGAGTAGGTACATCCCTAATCTAGCTCTTTTATATTTGTAAGCATATTTTCTAGACTTGATATAATTTTGGGATTCATGTTTAAAAGGTTAAACTTTATATTAACTTTGTTTATAAAATGCTTCCGCTTAATGTTGAAATCGGTTTTGACATGCACATACTTGAAACTTGTTAATATGATGAATTCCAACGTTGAAAATAGAATCTGGCATGCACTTTAATTGGGACTGGTCTCGTGAACCTACAGGACGTACGAGTGGTGAAATGTCTGATCTAATCAGTGGCCTTGAAGCTTTCGAGTTCAGTAGCAGGAACAGGGATGCATGGTTCTGGTCTCCGGCTTCGAGTGGCATCTTCTCAGTAAAGGAATTGACAAACCTGTTAGAGGAGCAGTCACAAATCAATATCACAGCAGCAGCTACAATTCGCAATAACTTGATCCCTAAAAAGTTGGAAATTTTTGTATGGCGGGTTTTAAAAAAATGCTTACTGGTGCGGGTGGAACTTGACAAAAGGGGTATCGATTTGCATTCGGTTAGGTGCCCGATTTGTGATGACGATATCGAGACGTTGGATCATACATTCATTTTTTGCAAAAATGTTATGGATATTTGGAATCGTGTGTTCGGGTGGTGGAACTTTGGTCTATTCAACAACCTAAGTTTGAACGAAATTCTTCATGGCAACGCTCCAATTCCTTCTTCGGCATTCGGGAAGAAAGTATGGCAAGCGGTCGAATGGGTATGTGCTTATTTCATTTGGAATATCCGAAACAACTTGATATTCCGAGGTAAATCTTGGAATATTCCGGTAACCTTAAATGAAATCCAAATAAAATCCTTTGAGTGGATATCCAATAGATCGCGGGCCAAGAAACTCACTTGGCATATCTGGTTGTCTAACCCTTCCTTCTATCTTAGTGTTTAACATTCTCGTGTAATGGTCGTGTCTTGTTGGTATTGCTTACCTAGCAATCTGATAAGTCCTATTCTTGATGTAATCTTGATTAAAGTGCTTCTCTTAAATCACATGTACAATTGTTGTTATTAATTATTGTCTTTCAAAAAAAAAAAATACATTGTGATGTGGCTTAAGTACTTTAATACTTGTAGAAGCCAACCATGGACTATGGTTAATTTCACAATGTGAAATATTTAAGGCATATTAAAATTGTATTGAATTTACTATTGATCAAAAAGATGATACATCTACAAGTTGTTGAATTTTACACTTGATATAGATGAGGTATCTTGGATCAAAGGATTGATGTTGAGAGTTGAGACAATTGATATTATAAACTTACTGTTATTACTTCTTGGTTCTAGAAGTGAATTGTCAAAGGTAAATTTATACTTATAATCTCACACCCAATGTAATAGGATTAATTGTGTGCATAATGATAATAAGGATCCATTATCAAGGGTGTACCAATTATAGGTTTACATTGGTAACTGGACAAGTGGACATATGCAATGACTGATCAATCAATTAACATGAATACTCACAAGCTTCTTATGGTACAATAAGAACTTGGTAAAATCTTTGCAAAGGGAAATTGATTGAAGTCATAATGAATAAGATTAAAGTTCATGGTGATCCCTAGTTATGGGATGTCTTATGACTAAGGCATGTATTTGAACAAGTGAAAGTCTAGACAACTATGCCTTAAACAAATTGTGTTTTGTGAGGTGATCACGAATGAAATGATGTATGCGGATTTTGTTGGGCCACAACAAAATTTGGCAAAAACACTTGACAAAACAATTAGCCGGAGACTTAAGTACGCACAAGTCGGCTAATGATGTGGGGATTGAAGTCCAACCAGATCTTTCAAAGTGAGACACTAAATTCACTTCTAGTACAACGCTAAGAGCTGAATTCAATGAGGAAATCTTACTTTCTGAATATTGAAACACATAAATATATATACTGATCCCAAAGTATGTGTTTAGACCCGTAAGTTGAGTTAGGATGAAGTTTAACTTCTTAATAGTTCTTTTGAAAAATTGCATATGCGGGTGCAAGACTAAAAGAGCTACCTATGTGAACATGAAGTTTTGCCGCTTCAAAGAGTTTTGGACTTTAGCTGCCGATATGTTTACTGAAGGATTGGGACACATGGTTTATAATATTGTCAAGTTAGTATTAGAAGAATGTAAGAAACTGATGTGTACAATACATTCTCGTATTCAAATGAGTTGAAGGGCTCAATTTTTAGAACACCCTGATTCTCGAATTCTTGATTTGTATATACTAAGATGAAAATTTAATTTCTGAAATATTTTCATTTATGCATTGGTTTGTCTGTTTGTTTGTATCATTTAGTAAATCAAGGATCACACTAAAAGGGGGGGGGGGGATTTTTTGGTGATTTTAGTGTTATCAACAATCATTTTAGTTAATTGAGATTTACTAGAAAGCAAAGGCTTATCGAATTAAGCTCAATGACGAGTTTGGAGAGTGTGGAGTGCACGCTCGTTCGGGTTAATTCGATAAAGTATTGGAAATTACATCTTTTTATGGAAAGGCAACCACGAATGGTTACATCTCTTCATGAAGAGTGATGTCATTCCTAAAATTTGTGAACGAAGAGTTGCATCTTTTCGTTGAAAGGTTGCATATTTACATTGAAGGGTTACATCCTTTCGTCGCACTTTTTCACCTCTTGTATATAGAGGAATTTGCTTTCATTTTAACATACAGAAATATTCACATTCTCACTAATACTATAATTTGATTTCTTCTTGCCTAGAATCAAATTGTGTTCTTGTCTTATTCCATTTAAGATTTCGTGTAACTTGAGGCAAGTAGGGCTGTAATTGTTAAAGCCAATGTGTGTTTAGATACGGTTTTTAAAGTTGTCATATTATTGTTGGGTTGGGTAATATGACATTGGGTATATGAATGTATGTGTAACTAGTAGAGGGCTGATCACGTATTGTCGCGAATCTCAACTTTCTCTTTTAGTATATATGAAATGTTGTTGGCGAAAGTTAAGCGAAAATAGTAAGGAAAAAGAAGGTTAAAAATAGCAAAATAAGAAGGAAGTAGAGATGGCAATGGATCGGATATGGATCGGGTGATGCCGTATCCATATCCATATCCATTTAATTTTTGTCATCCATATCCATATCCATATCCATTTAGTTTCACGTCATCCATCCATATCCATATCCAGTGGATTAAGCGGGTTAATGGGTATCCAATGGATATTAAAATTTTGTTATAATATTTTCTAATATGCGATTAAAATAAAAATGTAGTATAGCAAAAATGAATATAACATAAAATTTGTAAGTTTATTTTGTTAGATAGACGTGTTTTATGATAATATATTATAGTTATTTCATTATAGAGTTGGAAATATAATGTAAATGGTAAATGAACTTGTAAATAGTAAATATGTAAGCATATATCTATATTTATGTATATCGTTATGTATTTCGGGTGGTAATGGATATATCCATGGATGAAACTTTTCATCCATGTCCATATCCATATCCATTTAGATTCATCCATATCCATATCCATATCCATATCCATTTAGGTTCATCCATATCCATTACGAAGCGGGTGGATCGGGTGAATATCCATCGGATCGGGTGGCCATTGCCATCCCTAGAAGGAAGGATAACGTTTTTGTGAGAAAAATAAGTTTGAAAACAAAATGGTAAAACTTTTTTTGCACGCCTTTAGTAAAAATGGTAGGGGAAAATGAGAGGGAAATGGTAAATAAAAAATATATATATATATTACTGTAGCTTAGTACTGAGCCTTGTGGGTACAACCAGTGTTGTAAAAGTCGTCCGACTTGACCGACGCGTCTGCCGATGCGTCGTTTTTTTGGGTTCTCCGTCCCGTTTTTTCTAAAAACGACTCAAAAGACGGTCAAAGCTAAAAGTTCGGTCAAAGTCTGTCAAAAACGGTCAAATATGGTCAAAAACGGTCAAAATCAGTCAAATTTTTGTCAAGATCTGATATGTTTTAAAAATTAGGGTTTGTTTTGATTTTTTGGGCCACTCTTTTCTCTGTGCCCTTACTGATTATGTACTTGGTAACATTAATTAAGTTTGAAGTTCGATTGTTTTTAAATTCAAGTTCTTGTTTAAGAAATTTATGGTACATAATCAACTATTATATATATATATATATATATATATATATATATATATATATATATATATATATATATATATATATATATATATATATATATATATATATATATATATATATAAAAGAAATTATTAATAAAGTCAACGTTGGTCAACGACCGATGCGTCACCGACGCGTCACCGACTCGGCCGACGCGTCCTTTTTAGGTCTAGACCGATGCGTCCCCGACTCGTGACTTTTACAAACTTGGGTACAACTGTTGCTACACAACGTACTAGTCGATTAAGCTTGGAAGGGGTACTATTCACCAACTGTACCCCAAATTTGCTCAATTGTAATATTATAATTGTCTCTTATATTTTATTTTTTTAAATTGCCATAATTAAAATAACTTTTGATGAATAAAAGATATTGTAGTTGTAGATAAGTAATTTTTAATTATAAATGTGTGAAACAAATATAAGTCTTGCAAGCTCGTGAATTAAAATTATTAAATAGATAGTTGTCTCATTAATTTTAACTAACGATTTATATAAATAAATACTATGAACGTTTAAATTACTGATGTGTATGTCACTACCAACCCCAATTATTAAAACTTTAACATAACGTCAACTTATATGTAAAATATTGACGGTTCACAATTCGCCTCAATGCGAGGACTCTATCAACTAGTTGTGATCAATTTAGTAATACATGAATTGAAAATTTTAGAAGCAAAAAATATTCACTAAATTTATTAAATAAAATACATTAAAAATTTAAAATTAAAATATCAGCGTGTGTAGGCCAATGAATTGAGGCAGGCGTGTGTTTCTGCCGTCGCACATGTATCCCACCCATAATTACGATTACCACTATATACTAATCACCACCAAGTTTTTTTTAGTTTCAACTGTTTTGGGATGTAGTTTTGCGTTTGTGTTCACACTACATTCGACAACTAATCACCACCAAGTTTTTTTTAGTTTCAACTGTTTTGGGATGTAGTTTTGCGTTTGTGTTCACACTACATTCGACCCTTCATCTTTGACTCAATTTACATAACGACCCCTCAAATTTACATTTTTTAGGGGTAAAAAGTCTAAATATACAATTTTATTAAAATAAAAAAAACTATTTCCACCCGAATTTTTAGCGGGCTCTATCTTTTCGCTCGGTGCGAGTTAAATTTTTCTGAGCCCACCGTTCAACTCAAAAAAATCTTACGAACACAACGGGACTAAGTATACGCAAAACGGATACTTGAAAAACGCTCAATACCTCGGACTATATTCAATACATATACACACCTCTAACACGCTCCGTTAACTATAAATACGCAATCCAAAGGCCCCGCGACATCGCGCGGAGCTCATTTTTCTAGTTAATTAGAATGTGTAATGTTTAATTTGCAATCTATGAAAATTATGGAATTTGGTGTTGGTAATGTCGGCCACTAAAAAAGGAATAAAATAAAAATAATCTAAAACTGATGTTGATAAATGATGGATATTTGTTGCCCACCAAATAGCCGGCGGGTATTTCCTTTTTTGAACATCAGTTTAGAATTATTTGGGGAACTTAACCACCCACGTGTTCATTCTTCGCAATTGCATAATTCACCCCCAACTATTGCCGTGGAGGAAATTCGGACCAATCCGAGGGCATGACCGGTAAACCCCCTACCCGCTGCCCTTGCACTAAGCGAAAGGAGATATTGGTGGATACTTCAGGTCAGGAATAACAATGAGTGCAATGTTGCAGCCCAACAGAGTCGAACTCCAGACCTCTCGCTAAGTAGGGATGGCGCCCGCGGGTAACGGGCACGGGTTCTATATACCCGCGACCCGCCCGTCGGGTTTGTTTTTTGCACGTTGAGACCCGTTACCCGCCCACGGGTAAAAAATTTTCGCCCATGCCCGTGACCCGCAGATACCCGTGACCCGCGGATAACCCGCGGGTAATAATAATATACAACTTTTTATTAGAAAATCCAAATAATTTTATTAATTATAAAATCATATGTACAAGCTATATGCATAATGACGTGATAATTAATTTTTTTACATGTATATAATATTATATTTTCAATCATGATTCAAATACTAGTAAAATAGCTTTTAAATTTAATAATTGTAAGTATTAATTCGTAGGTAAACTAAAAAAAGTCTCATGTATTCACGGGTCGGGTTTTACCCGCGACGGGTAGTATATACCCGCGACCCGTCAGCGGGTATAAATTTTTTGGTAAGGTTTAATAATTTTACCCGCCCATCGCGGATCGGGTACCCGGGGGTCACGGGTTTTTTCTCGCCCATTGTCATCCCTATCGCTAAGAGAGGCAGACCACTACCAGTTGAACTACAACTCAATGTTAGTCGACGGTTGTTCTGCTTAGCCGGCAATTCTTTTAATCTTGTAATATTTTAGCCGGCGGCTGATACTAGGACATGGCGGCTATTTGTAACCCACAAAAATTCTTTAGATTCGACGGAAACTATCGAGCCGAAAGCTATTCATTTAGCTGCCACCTTGTCATTATGATCTTCCAATAAAACCCATAAATTCATAATCATAGCCGACGACTATTCATTTAGCAGGAAGCTATTTTCATCCCAACCGGCAGCTATTCCTTATATTCAGCAACTTGACTTGACTTTTCTTCATGAGTCCTTTATCTTTCGACTTTTCATCATTTTTGCACCAAAATCTACATTTTCAACTTCAAACATATAAACAATTCAAAACACAAAATACGTTAAACATTCATGAAAATTATCCATATTTTAGCTTAAATGAACAAGATATTGCCTTAATTTGATTTGTAATTATGTATAAAATAGGGCCAAATGCCCAAAAGGTAATATAATGACCAAAATTTCCTAATAAAGGTAATATAGATTTTTTCATTGCTAAAAAAGATTATGATTTGAATATGATGCGTAAAAAGGATTATGATTTGAATATTGTTGAAATTGAGGTAAATTTTGACACCATGGATATTTTTTTAATTTTTATTGCTTATGTGTATTTTCATGTTCTTGTTTTATATTTTTTCTATATCCATGTTAGATCTTAATATCTTCAAACTCAAAATAATAATAAATAAAAGAAAGTAATATCCTCGATGTATTTTTTTGATTCTACCTAGTGGCAGAAGTAGGAAATTTTTTTCATCGGGGGCGAAATTTTTTTTGAAAACATAGCAACTTTTTTGGACAAAATATGGAGGTTTTGAAGCAAAAAAATAAAAGTTTTAGGCAAAATATGAAGGTTTATTGGCAAAATTTTAAGGTTTGTGGGCAAAATTTGAAGGTTTGTGGGCAAAATTTGAATATTTGGGGGCAAAAAAAAAAATATT
Source organism: Rutidosis leptorrhynchoides (assembly GCF_046630445.1). Lineage (NCBI taxonomy): Eukaryota > Viridiplantae > Streptophyta > Magnoliopsida > Asterales > Asteraceae > Rutidosis > Rutidosis leptorrhynchoides. Next base: position 32,755,928 of record NC_092338.1, read on the forward strand.
CACTTGGAACAAAGTCGAAAAATTCAAATTTTTTCCACTAAAATTTCAAAATCGACTGGGGGCGGACGCCCCACCATGCCCCCAAGTAACTTCGCTCCTGGTTCTACCTGTTGGAGTATGATACAAATTCAAAGCGAGCGGAAGCATTTTTAAAACTTTACAAAATCATACTCTTTCACGGATCATTGTACAAAACTTTAGCAAACAAAATAAATTAACGAAACCAAACAAGAGAAGATTAGAATACAACTTTTGTAGCCTTTTGAAGATCGAATTTGAAAACTCAAAGAAGAGTTCCTCTAAACGGTAGACACCCAAAGTTCCAACCTTGTTTCGATCTATACCTTCTACTTAAAGGATCTTTTCTTGTTCCTTATTTCCACCAAAACCGGAACCCAATTATAGATTTCAAGTATTTTGGTTAGTTGAAAATGTGAAAGAAAATAGCATTTTTGTATGTGTGTTTTGTATCTTTTGTATATATTTCCAATACCAAGACTTGGTATTATATATTACAGCATTGATACAATAATACATATAGTACAAATATAATAAATGAAGATTTGGAAAGATTTGCAAAATCAAATCTTTATATAAAATAAGATTTACAAAATCAAATCATATTTTATAAATCAAATCAAATCTTATATCTTATATAAAATATGATTTGCAAAATCTAATCAAATCTCTACATATTTAGATTTGTAAGTATATGTAAACACATAAAAAAAACTTACTTAATTTATTAAACCATTAACTAATGATTAATAAATTAATTTCCGATTAGAAGGTATATCAAACAATTTACGATTGGCCTTTGTGTGTGACCGAATATGATAAATGGACTTTTATTATTTAATGTCATGGGCATATCTTCGGAATATATGTACCACGGTCGAACCGTAGCCAACCCGATAACATATTTCCAACAAACTCCCACTTACACTGACATTAATAATATTGGCATGTCTTAAAAGACACACCATGTGTAACAACTAGTCTGCTACGTTACACTCCTTTTGTTCAAGAAATCTATATGAACGTGTGACATGGTTAAGTGTCAATCATCATCGTTCAAGATTATGTTTCCCGATGGAGATTTGTGGTGATCAAATAGACTGCAATTGCATTAATTCAGTCGTAGCATGACCATTCATTTAATTCAGCACAAATCAACGAGGGGCCCAGAGATATCGCTTAAACTCGCTTAAAGAAGAAAGAACAAATTGCTTCAACTATATAGACATCCACCACATTCCATGATATACCCAATCTGCTCCCTTATGACCGGCATTTACGCACAGCGTTAGAAACAGGTCAAAGTATAACATAATTTGTGTCAGAATTTCTCATACATATCCACTCTAGGATAAATGATGTTGCCATCTTAGAGCTTACCTTTTGACTTAAAAACCATGAAGTAGTGTCTAAGTGTGGTCATTCCAGAACCTTGAATCAACTATCAAGTTCCTCATGAATGTAGTTTCATATAAGCCTATATTACTACACTTCATAGCAGCCTTAATTCAATTCTCTCTTCCTTAGAGAATGACCGACTGTGGAAGTTTATGAAATAATATTCATTGGAAGTTAAAACATGCAAAATGAAACATGGCAATATACAATGAAATGATCGCATCGTGCGTATAATATAATCTCAATATATTAATCATCAGATCAATTGCAACATATATATTATTACCCAATGTTTAAAGTTTCAAACTTAATATAAAATACAATCAAACTTTATCATCAATGACACGAATGCCAATAGACATGCTATGAGCATCATGCTTAGTCTGTGGCAAAGGCTTGGTGAAAGGATCAGTCAAGTTCTTAGTCGTGTCTAGTCTACTTAATAATATGTCATTTTCTGCTACAAGTTGACGGATGTAATGGTACTTTCTGAGTATTTACCGTGTGCGCTTTTGTGACCTCGGTTCTTGAGCCAAGACAACCGCACTCACATTGTCGCAGAAAATCTCAACAGGATCATGGATTGTAGGAACCACGCCCAGATCCCCGATGAATTTCTTTATCCACATGGCCTCTTTAGCAGCTTCATTTACCGCTATATACTCAGCTTCTGTCGTAGAATCAGCAATAGTACTTTGCTTGCCACTTCTCCATGTGACGGCTCCACCGTTCAACATAAATACAAATCCTGATTGTGAAGAGCAATCATCTCTATCTGATTGGAAACTAGCGTCAGAGTATCCTTTAACGCTCAGCTCGTCATTCCCACCATAGACCAAGAACATCTCTTTAGTCATCCTAAGATACTTTAGAATGTTCTTGACTGCTATCCAATGAGGTTCACCAGGATTGGCCTGATAACGACTAGTCATGCTTAGTGCATACGACACGTCAGGCCTAGTGCATATCATCGTATTCATGATCGATCCTATAGCTGAAGCATATGGAGTCTGACTCATGGTAGCTGAATCCAAGTCAGAATTAGGACATTGAGACTTGCTCAATATCATTACAGGGTTCATAGGAACGTACCCTTTCTTGGAGTTATGCATACCGAATTTCTTCAGTATCTTATCTATATATGCACTTTGGTTTAGCCCAATTAATCTCCTTGACCTATCTCGATAGATCTTTATTCCCAAAATATATGATGCATCTCCTATGTCTTTCACGGAGAAACATTTCCCTAGCCAAGCTTTGACATCTTTCAATGTCGGGATATCGTTTTCCATGAGTAATATGTCATCGACATATAGTACAAGGAAGACTACAACACTCCCACTAGACCTAACATAGACACATGGCTCATCTTCGCCTCTAATAAAACCAAATTCTTTGATTTTCTCATTAAAGCAAAGATTCCAGCTACGAGAAGCTTGTTTAAGTCCATAAATGGACTTTTGAAGCTTGCACACACTATTAGGATACTTAGGATGTACATAACCCTCGGGTTGTGTCATAAACACATCCTCTGTTAGCTTACCATTAAGGAAAGCTGTTTTTACATCCATTTGCCATATCTCATAGTCATAAAATGCAGCTATGGCAAGAAGTATTCTAATGGATTTCAACATAGCTACTGGTGAAAAAGTTTCATCATAGTCTACACCATATTGTTGCTTGTAACCCTTAACCACCAGTCTGGCTTTGAATGTGTGTACATTTCCATTCATATCGGTCTTCTTCTTGAAGACCCACTTACACCCAATGGTTTTAGAACCTGGTATATGATTAATCAAGGTCCAGACTTGATTATCATGCATGGATTGGATCTCGTTGTCCATAGCATCCTTCCATTTGACAGACTCGGGGCCTGTCATTGCTTCCTGATAGGTAATAGGTTCATCAGAATCTATATTTTCGTCGTCACCCTCAAATATGTGTAAATTATAGTTCTTTGGTATTCGACGCACTCTATCAGATCTACGTATGGGTGGTGGTTGTAGATCAGTTTCTCTTTCAACTGCAGGCTCGTCGACCTCTTGAGGAGAATCGGTTCCAATATCAGTTTCCATGTCGGTTGATTCTTGAATTTCTTCAAGGTCAATTTTGCTCTCACTGGTTCCTTTTGATATGAGATCCTTTTCAAGGAAGACTCCCCTTCTGGACACAAAGACTTTGTTCTCATTAGGGTTGTAAAACAAATATCCAAAAGAATCAGTCGGGTAACCAACAAATAAACACTTTTCGGATCTGGGTTCAAGTTTATCTTGAGCTTCACGACGAACGTAAGCCTCACAACCCCAGATTCTTAGATATGAGAGAGACACAGTTTTACCATGCCATATCTCATAAGGTGTTTTAGAAACTTTCTTGGTTGGGATGAGGTTGAGGATCCTTGCGGCAGTTTGTAGGGCATAGCCCTAAAAACTGATTGGAAGCTTTGTGCGGCTCATCATGGATCGAACCATATCAAGTAATGTTCGATTCCTCCTTTTAGCCACACCATTATGTTGTGGTGTTCTAGGAGGAGCTAATTGTGAGATTATCCCACAACCCCGTAGATGATCACGAAATTCATCATTAAGATATTCACCACCTCTATCAGATCGGAGAATCTTAATTCTTTTGTTCAGTTGATTTTCTACTTCATTTTGGTATGCCTTGAACACTACCAAAGTTTCAGTCTTTTGTTTAATTAAAAAAACATAACCATATGTACTGAAGTCATCAGTAAATGTAAAGAAGTATCGTTCCTGGTGTCTAGTAGGCGATCTGAATGGACCACACACATCAGTGTGTACTAACTCCAACAGATCATTACCCCTTTCACAGTTTTCTGTGAAAGGTGCTTTTGTCATTTTTCCTAACAAGCAAAATTCACATTCGTCATATGATGTAACATCAAATGATTCTAAAATTCCATCTGACTGAAGTTTTGCTATGCGTTTCTTGTTTATATGGCCTAAACGACAATGCCATAGATACGTTTTATCCAAAAAGTCTTTGGATGAATCAACATTGTAGATTGAACTATCATTTAGCTTTGCTGTGGTTTCTAAGATGCCTTTACAAAGACTAGCCTTGAAATAAAACATCCCATTTTTGTGAACAAGTATTGATCCATTATCAAAACTAAAATCAAAACCATCATTAAATAAAGCATTAAAAGATATAATGTTTCTTGCCATTTCGGCACTGTAGCAAACATTAGATAAAACAATACATAGACCAGAATCAAAAGAAAGCTTGTATTCTCCAATCATGTTAACGGAGGCAACGTTCTTATTCCCCAAGATTAGATTGAGCTCTCCGGTATTCAGCTTCCTACTTCTTGTGAGTCCCTGCACATTTGTACAAATGTGAGTACCACATCCTGTGTCCAATACCCAGGAATTAGAAATAGTAGTATTGTTTAGTTCAATCATGAACAAACCTGAAGGTACGGCGACTCCCTTAGCCCGTAGTTCATTAAGTTCCTTCAAGTACTTGGTACAATTGCGCCTCCAATGTCCTTTCTCCCCACAATGAAAGCATATTGCTTCTTCAGGAGACTTGGTTTGCGGGATCTTTGAAGTAGAAGAGTTAGCAATGCCCTTAGGTTTAGGTTTGAAGTTGGACGTGCCAACCTTACCCTTGCCCTTGTTCTTGCCCTTTGTTTTGTTTTTCTTCTTCTTGATCCCACCTTCACGAATGGCTAGAACAGTAGTTGCGGGTTTAGCTTTGGCCATGTTAGCCTCAGCGGTTTTCAACATGCCATGGAGCTCCATGATTGTTTTCTCCATATTGTTCATATTATAGTTCATAATGAATCCTTCATATGCACTAGTCAGCGAGTTCAGGATAAAATCCGTTGCAAGCTCCTGACTTATGGAAAAACCAAGGCGCTCCAGTCGGTCTATGTATCCTTTCATTTGTAGTACATGGACACTAACGCTACTTCCCGTTGCCATTTTACAAGATACGAGAGCTTTCATGGTGTCAAACCTTTCTTGCTTTGCTTGTTGTTGGAACATGTCTTTGAGTTGGTTAAGCATGTCATACGACCCTAAGCTCTCCATGCCCTTTTAGAGCTCTGGAGACATGGTCGCCAACATCAAGCATGCTACCTCATTAGACTCGGAACGACGTTTTTCAAACTCGTCCCTAGCCGCTTGAGTAGCTCTCGATTCGGGTTCTGCCGGTAAGGGTTCCTCAATTGCCCTGATCTTTCCTTCCATCTTAAGAGCAATTCTTAGGTTGCGAAGCCAGTTCAAGTAGTTCAAGCCCGTAAGCTTGTCCTTTTCGAGGAGCCCTTTAAGGCAGAAATTAGTGATTGATGACGGAGTAGGATTTGTGTTTGTTGCAGACATCTATCATATTTTTAGTTTGATATGTTTAATCCTTGTTAAGATAATTGCCCAAGTGTGTTCAATATTCAAACAATTATAATTAACAAGGTTAAGATCCATATTTCACTTATGGTAACGACTAGTTTACCGCGGATCACCAATCATAAGCTATTTAGGTAGGTAACTATATTACCAATTTCATCCATTATGAAATTCTTAGGTTCTGCAAGATTTAGTGATAATCAATTATTTCACTTGGCATATTTAATCCCTTCTACGCTAATCCTTCCTCGTGGTGGGTTTGCCGCGAACCACGATATCAGATTGTAAACCGTCCGTGATAGATACACGTGAAATCCGGCCCAAGAGTCTCGGGTATCGCGAAATTCACCTCACCCTTCCCAACACCCAACTAAAGTCCGGCCCAAGACTCTCGGGTATCTCGAACTCTAACAGGTAGAAGGTTCGGATGTGTGTACTACTCATGGGTAGCGTAAAGTTTACATTAAAAACGGGGTTTTGTTTTCTTTTAGCAAAAGTAGTTTATTCCATTTTAAAACATTTGCTAATTATGTATTGCGTATTGCGTTTGTTAAACTAATTTTAACCAAACCATTTTAAGTGATTATTGTATTTTGTTTCTATACTAATTTTCTAGCTAGCATGGCATAGCCAAATAAGAACACAATAATAATCATGACACGTAATTATCGGTAGTATGCCTCGAGTCCTATGCGTTTTTCCTGTGAGCCAACACACGGAAAAACATGGTCAACTAGGGACATAACCTTGTGTGAGAATTGGCTCCCACTAAAACCACCATCTCCATTATATGCTCGGATGGGCCGCCTTGTGAACATCGTCTTCCTGATTCCAATCTTGGTTGCATTATCTTACAAAATAACTATTCTATTTTCTATACTATTACAAATACAATATAAATTGAAAGACGACATGCAAGTCGTTTAATAAATTATTACATTTATCCCGAATAAATAATAAACACGACATGCAAGCCGTTTAATAAATTATTACATTCATCCCGAATAAATAATAAATTAAATCATACAACCAAACATCCACACAAGGGGTCTTATTGAGGCAAATACTACCGATTTCATACAACAATCACATACATAACAAATGGAGTGCCAAATATCCATTTTCATGAAACATGTTTCGATAAGGATTGATTTAAACAGTTAATGGCACACAAAATAATCAATCTTTGTTTACATAACTTATGTATGTATGTAAACCCACTTCATATTTGTAAGTATGATTTTCATGCCAAAACCATCCAAATAAACATATTAAGTGAATCAAAATATGTTGGAGATTTATTCACTTTTTAACAAGGCATAAAGTCTAAAATTAACAATTTTAATTTTCTCATTTCATGTAAAACATGAATATAATTTATGTACTTTATTTTCCTAAACATTGAATCTTTAATAGTCAACAACAAAGCTACTATTAAAATTTTCGAATTTTGGACAGATTCATACATCAACTTTAAATGGTCATATCTTACTCATTTCTAATCCGTTTTCGATGATTTTTTTTTCAAATTTAAGTTCTTTCAGTTAGCTTTCAAATGCAATTGGCTTCATACGAACATATTGAGTTTAAAGCCTCAAAATAGTCCATCAAAGACAGACTGTTCAAGCTAAAAAAAAACTTTAAAAAATGAGATTAACCATTTAACATTTTGCCAAAACCCAAGATTCAAATATTATTTAGGAAACATAAATACACAAATCATGATAATAGTTGTGCATGTTTGTTATTCATAATCATCTCCAAGAATCATGCACAACACACTCATCAAAACCGATTATCATAGAGTACATTAGTTTGCTAAAACTTGTACAAGATGGCTCGGATACCACTGTTGAAGTATGATACAAATTCAAGGCGAGCGGAAGCATTTTTAAAACTTTACAAAATCATACTCTTCCATGGATCATTGTACAAAACTTTAGCAAACAAAATAAATTGACGAAACCGAACAAGAGAAGATTAGAATACAACCTTTGTAGCCTTTTGAAGATCGAATTTGAAAACTCAAAGAAGAGTTTCTCTAAATGGTAGACACCCAAAGTTTCAACCTTGTTTCGATCTATACCTTCTACTTAATGGATCTTTTCTTCTTCCTTATTTCCACCAAAACCGGAACCCAATTATAGATTTCAAGTATTTTGGTTACTTGAAAATGTGAAAGAAAATAGCATTTTTGTATGTGTGTTTTGTATCTTTTGTATATATTTCCAATACCAAGACTTGGTATTATATATTACATCATTGATACAATAATACATATAGTACAAATATAATAAATGAAGATTTGGAAAGATTTGAAAAATTAAATCTTTATATAAAATAAGATTTACAAAATCAAATCATATTTTATAAATCAAATCAAATCTTATATCTTATATAAAATATGATTTGAAAAATCTAATCGAATCTCTACATATTTAGATTTGTAAGTATATGTAAACACATAAAAAAAAACTTACTTAATTTATTAAACCATTAACTAATGATTAATAAATTAATTTCCGATTCGAAGGTATATCATACAATTTACGATTGGCCTTTGTGTGTGACCGAATAGGATAAATGGACTTTTATTATTTAATGTCATGGGCATATCTTCGGAATATATGTACCACGTTCAAACCACGGTCGAACCGTAGCCAACCCGAGAACATATTTCCAACACTACTATCGATCAAAACTATTTCCGTGTGAAATCACCACCACCGTGAACAACGATGCGAAATTACCACCTCTAATTCCATGTGAAATCACCACCTTAACAGATCTGGTGCTTGTGAAATCTCAGAAATCAAGTATTGGAGTTCAAGACGTTATGCTTTTGTTTCTTTTGGGGATAAGGAGGCTGCTTCTACGGCTGTCTCTACTCTGAACGAATCTACGGTTTTTGGCCGTCCTATTTTCGTGGGTTGGCCAAGGCGTAAGCAATCAAAGGATTCCCACCATCTAAGTTTCGGCAGGCAGGTGTCTTCGTCGGGGCCCAAACTTAGGTGCAAGATCTCTTCGAACAGGTCCATCACTGAGTGCCTCAATCTTTCAGTTTTAATTATTGATTCGGTTCCATTAAAAGATATCAAGATCAAAGATTTTTTACTCGGTCGTAAGGCATCCGTCAAGCATATTAGTTATTTTGGGGCGTTTGGATTTGTCAGTGTGTGTGAAGACGATATAGGAGTTCGTAGTATCCTTGAAGCTCCCTCTGATGATTTTGTCTTAGTTACCCATTCTCAAATATCGCTTCATCTTTTTTCCGGTTCACTTGGGTCAAAATCAAAGGTGTGCTGCCGTTGTGCTTCTCTGCCAAAAGTGCCAGAACGATCGCTAGTTTATTTGGTGAAGTTTTATCTGTTGCAAAGGCATCGGATTCTCTCGGTAATCTCGGATCTCTTTTTGGGTTTATTAAATCTTCTTCGGTTAAATATATCCACGATCTCGTGGATGTGGATGTGGATTTAGATGACTTGTTGTCGTCGTCATTTCTTTTTTGGGTATCCGAGATTGGTGATGTTGCGAGATTAGAAAAGATTATCTTTGAAGAATTTTATTTAGAGATGATAGAAATTGTCAATCGGACGGTTGTGTTAAACGAGGTTGAAGCTCCAAGTTTGATCCATGATATGGTAGTTAAAGCTTCTGTCGTTAATGCTTCTGTTTGTGAGATCCCAATTAAAGATTTTGGTTTTGCTACTAATGAGGTGATCAAAGAGACAAATGTGTTCCAAGTTGGTGATGGTGTGTGCACTAAAAAAGTTGGTTCTGTTGTTAATGTTGGTGATAGTTTGTGTAGAGAAAATACTGGTATGGATAATAATCTTTCGGTCACAAGTATTTTGCAAGATAAAGGTGCTTCTATTGAAGAGGTACCGATTGAGTCGGTTCCGGGTAATGTTAATGTTACTCGTGTCTGTGAATCTGTTGTTTGTGGTGACTTGCCTTCATTTAATAATAACTATTGGGATTTTATTCGTGGCACTATGTTAGTACAAGATAAGAACCCAGAGGTGATTGTTGGGGTACCCAAGGCGGTTGACACGAATGAGAGGTTAACTAGTATTCAATTCGGTTCACTAAAAAAAGGGGTACCCATTAATGTAAAGGCTGATTCACTGGTTAATATACCTTGTGTTGGTTCGGTTGAAAAAAAAGAATAAAGGTGTTGTGGTAGTTCAGGGTAGCAAAAATCCTTCTATAGATAAAATCATCGAAATGTGTTGCGGATCCTCCGATGGACGCTCACAATTATTCGATTCCTAAAATGGTTAAGGGTAAGCTTATAGGTTCAAAACTATCGAGAAATGAAATCCGTAGTTACGAAGAATTTTTTAAAGTCTTGGCAAAGTATTCCGATCCGCATCAAAATAAAAAACATTGAGGGTGAGATTGTGGCGATCGTTTTGTTAGTTGTTAGTTTAGTTTGGTGTTTAATTTAGTTGGTTGGTTGCTCTTGTTGCTTTGGTTTTTGTACGGTAGGCTCGATCGTAGTTAGCGGTTAGACTGTAACACCCTAAAATGTATATCCAGATGGAGCCGCGCCACGGGATGAGAAGCCGCGCCGCGACTATGCCCTATGTTTGATGGTAAGTGTGGTTGGAAGATTCTGATGACAACTTGCACATAGAACTGCATAGCGGGTAAATGGAGCCACGCCGCGCGTATTAGCTACGTCTGATGGTTTGTTTTTGGCTTAATCTAATGCCAGAATACACTTAGAACCACGCTGCAGGCTTTGGGGAGCCGCGACTTGGCTGTACGTGCGCAGGATGCCCTTTTTGTTTTAAAATGGGTTTTAAGTGGGGGCAATTGGGTCTTTTCACACATGGATGGCCTTATAGTGGATGGATCAGTTTTAGATCCACTTTAATTTCATTTTCATCGTACTCAAACACTCTCTAACATTCTAGAGTGAGAAACCCAATTCTTGAGAGGGAAAACTTGATTTGGAGAAGTAGGAGGTTGAATCTCATCAAAGTGCAAGTGTAAACATCGTTCATCTTGTTTCTAGCTATCTTGTGATACTAATGGTAAGTCCTAACTCCGATTTTCTTTCAGTTTTGGTGTTAGGGTTTGGTATTGCATGTTCGTTATTTAGCCCATCTAGCTTATAAATGGGTGTTTGAAGCTAGTTATGAGTGTTGTTGACCCTTATTGGTGGGTTTTGGATTGGAAAGTGTTTTGGTCATGTGTAAACTTGCAATTTGGGCATAATCACAAGTATTAGTAATTTTGTTGGTGAATGGAGCTCAAATGGGTGTTCTTGGTAGTTTGATTTTGAGTATAAACCGATTTGGGTCAAAATGGGTCTTTGGTTGAAATGGGTCATGAAGTGCTCTTAGCACTTGACCATGCGTTGTATTTAGTTGAGTTTGGAGCCAAATCACTAGCTTTTGGTGATTTGGGGAGTTTGGGTCTTGGTTGACCTAGTTGGTGTTTTGGGTGTAATTTGGGTCAAATTGGCCCTTGTGAGTTTTGGGTCAACCTACTAGTGTTTATAGCTTGATATTGTATTTGTGATAGGTGACTTGCTCTTGGATCAAGCTTAAAGTCTTAGAGAAGTTGTGACTCGCCTAATTGCTCAAGGTGAGTGGAGTATTTATATGTGTGTGTATATAAATTGTTTGCTTGCGGGCTAGTGGTGAGTACTATCCGATTGTGAAGTATTTTACTCTTTGTTGGCCACTTGGTGCATTGTGGTGAGTGATGTCTCTAATGTATGACTCGCTCTTTGTTGGCTACATTGTGTTTGGGGAAAGTGGTGATTGCGATTACTTTGAAGTCCACTCTTTATTGGCCACTTGTGAGGATGTGGGAAGTGTTACCAATTGAGACCACACTTTTCGTTGACCACTTTCAAGTGTATATGGTGGTGCCATCCGGGAGGCACCTTTGTTGGCCATGTACACGGGTTGTTAGTGTTATTCATTTGATGATTAGCACGATTGTGAATGGCTAACCATTTTTGCGTTGTAAGTTGTATTTTGGGTAGTGTAGCATGTTATATTCTTGTTTATGCAATTAACATGCTAGTTTGTATTTGGTTGTGTGTATTTACGTTAGTGATGCTATCTTGTATGAGGTTTGTGTAAGTTGACTAAGTAAGTGATTTATGTATCTAGGCATATAAGTATTGCACTCACTAAGCATTGTAGCTTACTCCTTCGTTGTTTACTTTATTTAGATTGTGGTACTTCGAAGGACAAGGGTAACAGTTTGACCTAGCTTGCTTGTGGCGGATTTTGAGAAGGCACTTTTTGGTAATGATCTCGACGGTCATGCTCATTAATGTGTTGTTTTGGTTAAACAAATGGTTAAAATTTATGGGTCTTATGTACCCGATGATGTAATCTCTCGACTTGATGTATGGTTTAAACTTGCACTAGCTTTTGAACAAGTAATGTAATCAAATTGTGGTTGTGATGGTTATTATCAATGTTTTCAAAAAAGAAAAGGTGTCATATTTTTGTAAGTTAAATGTTAAATTTGGGTTGGGATCGTTTCATAAACTTTCGTTTCAAGTTTTGAGTTTTTTGTTATCATGTTGTATCTTTGTTCGATTCATTCATTTTTGATGTATTAACTTTTGTTTTTATAGCATTCGTTATTTTAGTCAAAATAAAATATGAAAACAAATAAGATAAATCCTAGTCACTAAATGAAATAATTACATGCAAATACATATAATCAATAAACAATAAAAAAATATTCATGGTGTCAAAATTTACCTCAAATTTAATTATTTTCAAATCATGATCTTTTTAAGCATTATATTCAAATCATACATCTTTTGGGGCAATGAGAAAATCGATATTACCTTTATTGGGAAATTTTAGTATATATATTAACTTTTTAGACATTTTGCCCTGTAAAATAGGTGATATCAGTTATTTCAACTTACTTTTTACTTTTAACTAATTACTACAATTTTATGCTTAAATGTATGTATTTTGAGTGATTCAACCTTACATATTTGCTTTATATGCTAATTTCTGTTTTGGTTAGAATTTTGAATTTTTTAAAATGACATTCGATATTAACCAAATCGAATTTGAATTCAGTTTCGATTTTGATTCGGTTTCAGTTTTGAATTCGATTTTCGGTTCAACACCTTTTTTGGGGATAGGTAATTTGTTATTTTTTATAACATTAAAATTAGAGGTTAAAATTTAGATTTTTTAATTTCTGGGTTAGTATTAATTGCGTAGATTCAGAAAAAAAAAATAAGAAAATTATTCTTTTACAGCACGTAACATACATTAGATGTATGTTAACAAATCATCATACATCTGATCAGATATATGATAATTTGTTAACATACATCTGATGTATGTTAGCATGCTGTACACAAATATTTTTTTTTTCTGAATCTACACAATAAATACTAACCTAGGAATTTTTTATAACTTGACTAAATTGCCCTCACGTGCTTGGCATGTGAGGATACTTAACTTGAAAAAACTAACAAAGTTTAGTGGTTGGGCCATCGGTGCTATATGTTGATAGTTTAGGGTCATATGGGTCGAAAAAAAAGATAACGGTTTACCATGCTTTTTGTTACAAAGTTGATGGGTCATTTCGCGCAATTTTGTCTAAAAAATAATTTAGTTATCCCCTAATCCCCAAAAGGGGTGTTTAGCTTTGGATCTTATATATATACTGTCATGACCCGGATTTTTCTATGATTATATATTGAACAATATTAATATTTACATGATTAAATGTTTCCAACATATTAAGCAATCAAACTTTTTAAGACTTGATTAATTGAAACGAATTTTATGTAAACGTGTGACCACCCAACTTGTTCGATGATTCACGAACGTTATAACTTGTAAATAACATGATAATATATATATATATATATATATATATATATATATATATATATATATATATATATATATATATATATATATATATATATATATATATGAACTTATACATATTTAACATGATGAAATGATAATTAAGTATCTCATTAAGTATATTAACAATGAACTATATACATAAAATGAGACTACTAACTTAAGGATTTCGAAATGATATATATACGTAACGATTATCGTTGTAATAACGTCTTAATATTTATATATCGTATTAAGATATATCAACACACTATGTTATCATGATAATATAACAATTTAACATCCCATTAGATATAATAACAATGGGATTAATTACATTTAACAAGGTCGTTAACTTAAAGGTTTCGAAACAACACTTACATGTAACGACTAAGGATGATTTAACGACTCAGTTAAAATGTATATATATATACATATATATATATATATATATATATATATATATATATATATATATATATATATATATATATATATATATATATATATATAGTGTATTAAGATGTATTAATACACATTTGAAGGACTTAAATACATATATCAAAACACTCTTACTTAACAAAAATAATCACAATTGTATTCCCATTTGTTTTCATCAAGAATTCTACTCGTATTCACTCGGTATTTGCACTCGTATTATACCCATCTTCTAGATGTATTTACTATTGGTATATACCAATAAAAATATGCTCCTTAGCAGCCTTAAATGATTAAAGAACATGTAGAACCAACCATTTGTCAAGTAGCATGAATTATTTAGCAAGAAAACAAAATTAGGAATCTTTTCTTTCTTTATAAACTAAAAATGTTTTTATGCATACACACCATTTCTTCATTCCATTTTCTCATACTTACACTCCCAATTCTCTCTCAAAATACTCCTAACTTCATACTTGATCATCTCCAAGTATTTTTCCCATCATTTAGCTTCAATTACAAGCTTTAATCATCATAAAAACAACCTAGAATCAAGAAGTTGCAAGATTACTTCCAATCTTTTTAATCCAATCCAACAACTCATCAAAGATCAAGAACTTCCATCTAATCTCAGTAACTTTTCATTCTTAATCAAGGTAATATTCATATCCAAGCTTTGGTTTAATTCCTATAAATATAACTACCTTAAATCAAGTAGTAATCTTACTTGAACTTGTTTTCGTGTCATGATTCTGCTTCAAGAACTTCCAAGCCATCAAAGATCCTTTGAAGCTCAAGTTATTTTCTCATCATTTCCAGTAGGTTTACCTACTATACTTGAGGTAGTAATGATGTTCATAACATCATTCGATTCATATATATATAACTATCTTATTCGAAGATTTAAACTTGTAATCACTAGAACATAGTTTAGTTAATTCTAAACTTGTTCGCAAACAAAGTTAATCCTTCTAACATAACTTTTAAAATCCACTAAACACATGTTCTATATCTATATAATATGCTAACTTAATGATTTAAAACCTGTAAACACGAAGAACACCGTAAAACCGGACATACGCCGTCGTAGTAAAACCGGGGGCTGTTTTGGGTTGGATAATTAAAAACTATGATAAACTTTGATTTAAAAGTTGTTCTTCTAAAAAATGATATTTCTTATGAACATAAAACTATATCCAAAAATCATGGTTAAACTCAAAGTGAAAGTATGTTTTTCAAAATGGTCATCAAGATGTCATTTTTTGACGGAAATGACTACCTCTTTCAAATATGACTTGTAATCTGTAACTCTGACAATAAACCACTACTTTTTAAGTTTAGTTCTAAATATTACAGTTCATTATGAAACCATAGCAATTTGATTCACTTTAAACGGAGTTGTAATGAATATTTGGCGAGCAAAACAAAATCTGCTAAAATTAACGTTGTATGGACGAAATTTATATTGTAAAAACTATATTAACCATATCCTTGCTAACTTTTCCTATATATATTTGGACATGTTATCATTATTATAACAAAAATATTTTAATCTTAGTTAATTCCGAGATTTTATATATATATAATAATCTTGGTACATTCCATGACAATAAGTATACAATACGTTTTGATAAATTCTAAGACAATACGTATACAATACGTCTCTGGGTTGATGCAAAGACAATACATATAAAATACGTCGTGGGGGTAATTCTAAGATTTTATATATACCGATTATTGGACTGTTGGATATTTCGGACTATTTTGGACTACTAACAAAGGACTACTAACATAAAAATGTTAAAAATTAATATATAAGTATTCTATGAACTTGTTTTATTTTATTCACATGTCGTATTATTATCTAAATCATTATTATTATTATAGGTTCGTGAATCCAAGGACGACGGCCGTATTTTTAATAAGCTGAAAACATATTATTAATATACTTTTACTACCTTGGGTATATAGTCCAATTTTTAAACTCTAAAAATATTTTGGGATGAGAATACATGCATTTTATGTTTTACGCCATGGACGCAAGTACTTAAAATATATTCTACGTTGAGTTGTACCACATTGCATATCTTCCCTAATAGCTTGGTAACTAATATTTACATGTTGTAAGAACATGTAAGCGCGAATCCTATTGATAGATCTATCGGGTTTGACAACCCCAACCGGGCTAGTCACTCTAGTATCGTAAACGGTTGCATAGTACTTCGTTTTTACTACACTTGGTACAGTGTAGGGAGATTTCATAATAAAGGGAATATGCTACATTTATGATTAAGTATGGTTACCGAAGTGCTCAACAACTTATAGAATATCTTTATTGAAATATTTATAACTATGAAATCTTGTGGTCTATATTTATATCGATGCTAGCTTTAAACCTATATATCTCACCAACCTTTGTGTTGACTGTTTAAGCATGTTTATTCTTAGGTCCTTAAGAAAGTCTTCCGCTGTTGCATTATCTGAGCAAGCTGTGCATGGAGTCTCATGCTTTTGTTTAAATGAAGTGTTGCATTCAATAAAATATTTGTCATGTATTATATTCGACTGTTATGTCACGTGTGTAGTATTTGGAAACCGATGTATTATGGGGATTATTTCTTAAATAATCGCCCACTTGTTTAAAACATGCATTATGTATAATAAGGGTGTGTCTTTTTATGAAACGAATGCAATATTTTCTAAAATGTATCATATAGAGGTCAAATACCTCGCTATGAGACCAGTGAATAACGTACCGCGTTTATAGTAATATGGATGAGTTGTTTCAGTTGGTATCAGAGTAGAGGTCTTAGCGAACCAGAAATTGCATTAGTATGTCTGACCGGTATTTGTTATGATGCATTAGTGAGTCTGGACTTTAACCGAACTTGTTTTTGAAAACCATTACTTATCATTTTTGGTCGGAAATTAAATATTATAACATGTAAATATTATGTGGTATATTACTAATGTGGTAGTTAATGTGTGATAGATGTCTACTTCTAGCACCAATCTCATTATCACATTCAGCGACTCCGAAGTTGAATCTCCAGCAAAAGTACCAATCATCGACTTATCTGATAACGACGATGACCCGAAGGAAGGTGTATCAATCATCTATATAACTGATGATGATGATGACCTGGAGTCGGATGCATTTTTGGAAGACTCACAATTCCCAGAGGAACCAGAAGAGGAACCTATAATCGACAACCCAGAAATTTCAAAAGCAGAAACTAATAAAACAATTATTGTACCAAGTGCTCCCGATACTACCACACCTAGTCAACCATGTCTTACCAATACCATAGAAATGTCATACACTGAACCCCAACTAAAACCTAGACTTACTGCTGAAATACGCACTCTGACAGTAGGGAAGCGAAAATTCTATGATTTTCCAGATTTCTTTGAATTCCCAAGGAAGCCTCGTCGTTTCTAATCTATTTTTGCAGCTATTCGACTTCACGTCTTATATAATAATATATCATGTGCTATATTTCATCTTACATATGTTTTATGTAAATAGTGGTATTAAATTATTGTAAATTATTGTACCAAAAGAATAAGCATGAAGTATTAATGCATTAAGTTTTTCATGATAGAATATTATCATGATTGTAGTAGTTAATTTGTGTACTAGCTATTAAGTATGAACTTTAACGGGTAGGTACTACCCGAGCTATAATTTTAAAACGCTAATAAGAAGAAAATGCTTTTATAATAATTGGTTCATATTATTCATATGCCACGATGTACCATTAATTACTTGCTACATCTATAATATTCTATGTGATTAATTATCTTATATGTTTATTGAAGAAACATGGCTAGATTAAATCGAATGACGGAACAAGAAATTGAAGAGCTTATAAACCAACGTGTAAACGACCGAATGCTTTGGGTCGAAGCGGCAAGAGCAGCAGCAAACAAACCCTCGTGTTGGATGCTCATATAATGCATTTCAAGGTTGCAAACCTTCATCATTCAGCGGAACAGAAGGACCAGTCGTTTTAACCCGATGGTTTGAAAAACTGGAGTCCGTATTTAAAATTAGTGGTTGTGCGGAAGGGGATAGGATGAAGTATGCTTCATGCACATTACAGGATGGTGCACTTACACGGTGGGAAAACTATGTAAAAGCTGTAGGGGGCGATGGAGCATATGATACTCCTTGGGAAGAGTTGAAAAATAAGCTAATCAATGAGTACTGCCCAAGGAACAAGGTTAGAAAAATGGAAGCCGAGTTACGAAATCTGAAAGTTGTCGGAACGGAACTTACCAACTATAACAGGCGATTCATGGAATTAGCCTTGTTATATCCTGAATTAGTACCAACGAAAGAGCGAAAGATTGAATTGTACAAAGATGGTCTGTCAAAGAACATCAAGGCCAATGTTACAGCATCCAAACCCAAGACAATTCATGAAGCTATCACCATGGCAAACGAGTTAATAGATCAGATCATCCTGGATAAGAACGCATCAAATACCGATGCCAAGGTATCGGATAACAAAAGAAAGTGGGATGGAAACCGTGATCGAGGTCACCAGCAACAACCTCTCAAGAAACAGGAAACCACGCAAGGTGCGGGTAGTGGTTCATGCTCGGGTTACAAAGGGCGTAATTCCTTATGTAACAGATGCCACAAACATCACACTGGTTTTTGCAATGTGGTGTGCAACAAATGTAATCGAAGGGGTCATCTTGCTGAAGATTGTTGGTTTCCTAATACAAATACAAATGGCACCAAGACTCCTGCCACCAATGCAAATAGAACTGCCCTGGCTACTGTTACTTGTTACGGGTGTGGGAAACAGGGTCATATTAAGAGCCAGTACCCGAATCCAGAGAAGAATAACGGACCTGCACGGGGAAGAGCATTTGTTATTAATGCTAGAGAGGCGTGTGAAGACCCGGAGCTTGTTACGGGTACGTTTATCATTAATGACTTATCAGCATCTATTATATTTGATACTGGTGCCGATAGAAGTTACATGTGTAGAGACTTTTACGCTAAATTGAATTGTTCATCATTACCTCTAGATGATAAGTACATGATTGAGTTAGCTAATGGTAAACTAATTAAAGCCGATAAAATTTGCCGTGATTGTTAAATAAATTTAGCCGGAGAGACGTTTAAAATTGATTTGATACCCGTAGAATTAGGAAGTTTTGATGTAATAGTCGGCATGGACTGGATGTCCAAAATAGGAGCTGAAGTTGTGTGTGCCAAGAAGGCAATTCGCATTCCCCGTAAGGATAAAACGGCAGTAATGATTTATGGAGAGATGGGTAACTCAAAGCTAAAACTCATTAGCTGCTTGAAAGTCTAAAAGTGCTTGAAGAAAGGGTGCTATGCTATCCTAGCACATGTTAATAAATTTGAAACGAAGGAAAAAGAGAAGAGCATCAACGACGTGCCTGTGGCAAGAGATTTTCCTGAAGTCTTTCCGGAAGAGTTGCCGGGATTACCTCCATTTAGATCTGTAGAATTTCAAATAGATCTAGTACCAGGATCTGCACCAGTGGCTCGTGCTCCATACAGACTTGCACCATCTGAGATGAAAGAGTTACAAAGCCAGTTACAAGAATTACTGGACCGTGGATTCATTCGACTGAGCACTTCACCGTGGAGAGCTCCAATTTTATTTGTCAAGAAGAAAGATGGATCCTTCCGAATGTGTATAGATTACCGCAAATTAAACAAGTTAACTATCAAGAATCGGTACCCATTACTGAGAATTAATGACTTGTTTGATCAGCTGCAAGGATCACGTGTTTACTCCAAAATCGATCTAAGATTGGGTTATCATCAGTTGCGTGTCAAAGAAGAAGATATTTCGAAAACAACATTTCGAACACGCTACGGTCATTATGAATTTTTAGTCATGCCGTCCGGGCTGACAAACGCACCAGCTGTATTCATGGACCTCATGAATTGGGTATGCAGTCCGTATTTAGATAAGTTTGTTATCGTCGTTATTGATGATATTCTTATTTATTCCAAAAATGAACAAGAACATGAGCAACATTTAAGGTTGGTGCTGGAACTGTTGAAGAAAGAACAGTTATACGCAAAGTTTTCTAAATGCGCCTTTTGATTAAAGGAAGTACAATTCCTTGGTCACATCGTGAGTAGTCAAGGAATTCAGGTCGATCCTGCGAAGGTTGAAACTAGTGAAAAATGGGAAACCCCAAAGACTCTGACGCAAATACGCCAATTTTTGGGTCTTGCTGGCTATTACAGAAGGTTTATTCAAGATTTTTTCCGGATAGCCAAACCATTGACAGCATTAACACATAAAGGGAAGAAGTACGAATGGACTTCTGAGCAGGAAGCCGCATTTCAAGTATTGAAGAAGAAGTTGACTACATCGCCTATTCTATCGTTACCTGAAGAAACGATGATTTTGTAATTTATTGTGACGCTTCGCGACAAGGTTTTGGTTGTGTCCTCATGCAACGAAAGAAGGTTATTGCATATGCATCCCGACAACTGAAGATTCATGAACAAAATTATACGACTCATGATCTAGAATTGGGAGCAGTGGTGTTTGCATTAAAGATTTGGAGACACTACTTGTACGGGGTTAAATGTACTGTGTATACCAACCATAAAAGCCTTCAACATATCTTCAACCAAAAACAACTGAACATGAGGCAACGTAGGTGGGTCGAGCTAATAAACGGCTATGATTGTGAAATTCTCTATCATCCCGGGAAAGCAAATGTAGTAGAAGATGCTTTAAGCAGGAAGGAAAGAGAGCCGATTCGAGTACGGGCAATGAATATGAAGATTCATACAAACCTGACTACACAAATAAAGGAGGCTCAACGAGGAGCTCTTACTGAAGAAAACTTTGGAAATGAGATGCTCAAAGGTTTAGTCAAGCAACTTGAGATACGAGAAGACAGAACCCGGTATTTTAATGGACGTATTTGGGTACTGAAGTTTAAAGGGTTAAGAAAATTGGTTTTGGATGAGGCACATAAGACGAGATACTCGATACATCCTGGAGCTGGAAAGATGTATCAAGATCTTAAGGCACACTTTTGGTGGCCAAATTTGAAAGCTGATATTGCAACATACATTGGAGAATGTTTGACTTGCTCCAAATTCAAGGCAGAACATCAGAAACCATCAGGTTTTCTTCAACAACCAGAAATCCCTGAATGGAAATGGGAATGTATTACTATGAATTTCATCACAAAGCTACCAAAGACTGCATGGGGTTATGACACCATTTGGGTAATTATCGATCGTCTCACCAAATCTGCACATTTCCTACCTATGAAGGAAATGGATAAGATGGAGAAATTGGTACGATTATACTTGAAGGAAGTTGTTTAAAGACATGCAGTACCTATTTCCATAATATCTGATCGCGACAGTAGGTTTACGTCAAGGTTTTGGCAATCACTACATGAAGCTCTAGGGACTCGTCTGGATATGAGCACTGCATATCATCCTCAGACCGATGGGCAAAGTGAAAGGACCATTCAGACTCTTGAAGACATGCTTAGAGTATGTGTGATCGATTTCGGAAACGGATGGGATAAATATTTACCATTGAAAGAATTCTCGTATAACAACAGTTATCATACGAGTATTAATGCTACACCATTCGAAGCACTTTATGGAAGAAAGTGTAGATCCCCTATCTGTTGGAACGAAGTAGGTGACAGACAACTGACTGGTCCTGAGATCATACAGGAGACTACTGAAAAGATTGTGCAAATCAAGGAGAGATTGAAGACCGCCCAAAGTCGTCAAAAGAGCTATGCTGATAATCGAAGGAAGCCGTTAGAATTTCAGGTTGATGACATGGTTATGTTAAAGGTGTCACCTTGGAAAGGTGTGATACGCTTTGGTAAGAGGGGTAAATTGAACCCAAGATACGTAGGACCATTCAAGATCATCGAACGTATTGGACCAGTGGCTTATCGACTTAAGCTACCACAACAACTAGTTGGAGTACACAATACCTTTCACGTCTCGAACCTAAGGAAATGCCTTGAAAAAGAAGACCTCACTGTTCCTCTTGAAGAAATCCAAATCGACGAGAAACTGCATTTTATAGAAGAGCCTGTCGAAATCATGGATAGTGAAGTCAAACGGCTCAAGCAAAGCAACATACCTATAGTTAGGGTTCATTGGAATGCTCAAAGAGGTCCTAAGTTCACTTGGGAAAGAGAGGACCAGATGAAACAGAAATATTCACAGCTGTTTACAAACACCGCCCATTGAATAGGTATTACTTCAAATTTCAGGACGAAATTTCTTTAACGGGTATGTAGTGACCCAAACTTTTCCATGTTTATATATATTAATTGAGATTGATATTTACATGATTAAATGTTTCCAACATGTTAAGCAATCAAACTTGTTAAGACTTGATTAATTGAAATATGTTTCATATAGACAATTGACCACCCAAGTTGACCGGTGATTCACGAACGTTAAAACTTGTAAAAACTATATGATGACATATATATGGATATATATATAGTTAACATGATACTATGATAAGTAAACATATCATTAAGTATATTAACAATGAACTACATATGTAAAAACAAGACTACTAACTTAATGATTTTTAAACGAGACATATATGTAACGATTATCGTTGTAAAGACATTTAATGTATATATATCATATTAAGAGATATTCATACATGATAATATCATGATAATATAATAATTTAAAATCTCATTTGATATTATAAACATTGGGTTAACAACATTTAACAAGATCGTTAACCTAAAGGTTTCAAAACAACACTTACATGTAACGACTAACGATGACTTAACGACTCAGTTAAAATGTATATACATGTAGTGTTTTAATATGTATTTATACACTTTTGAAAGACTTCAATACACTTATCAAAATACTCCTACTTAACAAAAATGCTTACAATTACATCCTCGTTCAGTTTCATCAACAATTCTACTCGTATGCACCCGTATTCGTACTCGTACAATACACAGCTTTTAGATGTATGTACTATTGGTATATACACTCCAATGATCAGCTCTTAGAAGCCCATGTGAGTCACCTAACACATGTGGGAACCATCATTTGGCAACTAGCATGAAATATCTCATAAAATTACAAAAATATGAGTAATCATTCATGACTTATTTACATGAAAACAAAATTACATATCCTTTATATCTAATCCATACACCAACGACCAAAAACACCTACAAACACTTTCATTCTTCAATTTTCTTCATCTAATTGATCTCTCTCAAGTTCTATCTTCAAGTTCTAAGTGTTCTTCATATATTCTACAAGTTCTAGTTACATAAAATCAAGAATACTTTCAAGTTTGCTAGCTCACTTCCAATCTTGTAAGGTGATCATCCAACCTCAAGAAATCTTTGTTTCTTACAGTAGGTTATCATTCTAATACAAGGTAATAATCATATTCAAACTTTGGTTCAATTTCTATAACTATAACAATCTTATTTCAAGTGATGATCTTACTTGAACTTGTTTTCGTGTCATGATTCTGCTTCAAGAACTTCGAGCCATCCAAGGATCCGTTGAAGCTAGATCCATTTTTCTCTTTTCCAGTAGGTTTATCCAAGGAACTTAAGGTAGTAATGATGTTCATAACATCATTCGATTCATATATATAAAACTATCTTATTCGAAGGTTTAAACTCGTAATCACTAGAACATAGTTTAGTTAATTCTAAACTTGTTCGCAAACAAAAGTTAATCCTTCTAACTTGACTTTTAAAATTAACTAAACACATGTTCTATATCTATATGATATGCTAACTTAATGATTTAAAACCTGGAAACACGAAAAACACCGTAAAACCGGATTTACGCCGTCGTAGTAACACCGCGGGCTGTTTTGGGTTAGTTAATTAAAAACTATGATAAACTTTGATTTAAAAGTTGTAATTCTGAGAAAATGATTTTTATTATGAACATGAAACTATATCCAAAAATTATGGTTAAACTCAAAGTGGAAGTATGTTTTCTAAAATGGTCATCTAGACGTCGTTCTTTCGACTGAAATGACTACCTTTACAAAAACGACTTGTAACTTATTTTTCCGACTATAAACCTATACTTTTCTGTTTAGATTCATAAAATAGAGTTCAATATGAAACCATAGCAATTTGATTCACTCAAAACGGATTTAAAATGAAGAAGTTATGGGTAAAACAAGATTGGATAATTTTTCTCATTTTAGCTACGTGAAAATTGGTAACAAATCTATTCCAACCATAACTTAATCAACTTGTATTGTATATTATGTAATCTTGAGATACCATAGACACGTATACAATATTTCGACCTATCATGTCGACACATCTATATATATTTCGGAACAACCATAGACACTCTATATGTGAATGTTGGAGTTAGCTATACAGGGTTGAGGTTGATTCCAAAATATATATAGTTTGAGTTGTGATCAATACTGAGATACGTATACACTGGGTCGTGGATTGATTCAAGATAATATTTATCGATTTATTTTTGTACATCTAACTGTGGACAACTAGTTGTAGGTTACTAACGAGGACAGCTGACTTAATAAACTTAAAACATCAAAATGTATTAAAAGTGTTGTAAATATATTTTGAACATACTTTGATATATATGTATATATTGTTATAGGTTCGTGAATCAACCAGTGGCCAAGTCTTACTTCCCGACGAAGTAAAAATCTGTGAAAGTGAGTTATAGTCCCACTTTTAAAATCTAATATTTTTGGGATGAGAATACATGCAGGTTTTATAAATGATTTACAAAATAGACACAAGTACGTGAAACTACATTCTATGGTTGAATTATCGAAATCGAATATGCCCTTTTTTATTAAGTCTGGTAATCTAAGAATTAGGGAACAGACACCCTAATTGACGCGAATCCTAAAGATAGATCTATTGGGCCTAACAAACCCCATCCAAAGTACCGGATGCTTTAGTACTTCGAAATTTATATCATATCCGAAGGGTGTCCCGGAATGATGGGGATATTCTTATATATGCATCTTGTTAATGTCGGTTACCAGGTGTTCACCATATGAATAATTTTTATCTCTATGTATGGGATGTGTATTGAAATATGAAATCTTGTGGTCTATTATTATGATTTGAAATATATAGGTTAAACCTATAACTCACCAACATTTTTGTTGACGTTTTAAGCATGTTTATTCTCAGGTGATTATTAAGAGCTTCCGCTGTCGCATACTTAAATAAGGACGAGATTTGGAGTCCATGCTTGTATGATATTGTGTAAAAACTGCATTCAAGAAACTTATTTTGTTGTAACATATTTGTATTGTAAACCATTATGTAATGGTAGTGTGTAAACAGGATATTTTAGATTATCATTATTTGATAATCTACGTAAAGCTTTTTAAACCTTTATTGATGAAATAAAGGTTATGGTTTGTTTTAAAATGAATGCAGTCTTTGAAAAACGTCTCATATAGAGGTCAAAACCTCGCAACGAAATCAATTAATATGGAACGTTTTTAATCAATAAGAACGGGACATTTCAGTTGGTATCCGAGCGTTGGTCTTAGAGAACCAGAATTTTGCATTAGTGTGTCTTATCGAGTTTGTTAGGATGCATTAGTGAGTCTGGACTTCGACCGTGTTTACTTGAAAAATGATTGCTTAACAAATTTTGTTGGAAACTATATATTTTTAACATGTGAATATTATGTGATATATTAATCTCTTAACGCGTTTGATATTATGTGATAGATGTCTACCTCTAGAACAAGTCCCATTGACTCACCTAATAATAATGAAGAGTCAAATGTAAATTGGAATGATTCGTGGACTGATTCACAAGTTCCCGAAGAGGAACCGGAAGAAGAGTCGGAACCGGAAGAAGAATCGGAACCGGAAGAAGAATCGGAACCGGATGAAGAAATAGAACCGGTGGGGGAAATAATAAAACGGTTAAGTAAAAGAAAATCCTCAACCAACCGACCAAGGTTAATTATGTTCAATGGTGTTTCCGCCAAGGAAACAAAATATTGGAAGGATTACCAATTCTCCGATGAATCGGATTCCGACGAGAATTCCGATGATGTTATAGAAATTACCCCAGCTGAATTTAAAAAGGCAAAAGAAAATAATAAGGGAAAGGGCATAAAAATAGAGAAATCTAATTCCAACCCCGATGAACTTTATATGTATCGTCAACCCCTGAAGTCCTTAAGTTGTAACAATGACCCGGGAACCTCTAAACCACCAGGTTTTTCTAAACCAATGTGGAAAACGACGGCTCGTATTAGGGGAACATCATATATCCCTAGAAACTTGGCAAAACGAACTAAAACCGAAGAAGAAGAAACAAGCGAGTCGGAATAAGATAGTTGTATTCGTGTGGTGTAATATATGTAATATAGTGTGCTTATGCTTTATGATATATGTAAAAATTGCTTGTATTAATAAGTATTTTTTTTTATGAATCTGACTCTTGTCTATTTTACAGTATAAAAACACAAAATGGATAGACAACCCAATATTTTAAGAGACCTACTCGGAGACATGATTGATGAAAGCTTGTCTAGAGTCGGTCAGAATTCTTCAGCACAACTATTTAAGGCGAGATCAGTTTGTAAGACATTCGAAGAACGTTCCAAGAATGCCTTGGTTTATAAAAGGCTTTCGTTAGAAAGATGGGGGATATCACATTGGGAAATCCATAAGTTACGATGTGTTTACTTTGACGCATATATTGCGGGGAACCCAAATGCTATTTTACGCAATGGGTTAAGAAATTATTTTGACTCAATATATCCGAATATTGGACTTCGTGATTTAGAAAAAGCGGCTAACATGCAACATAAAGAAGCATGTTATGCTTACGGATTAGTAATGTTCGCTTCTCACCAAAGTGAGAACAAGAACATCGGGCTACAACTATTAAACAAAACGTTCCCACAAGTGACGGAGTCGGTAATTGGGGTAAGAAATGAGGTTTTTAGATTGTTACGGGACTGTTGGACATTACGTAACCCTCGTCCCTTTGAAGATGTTACAACACGCTGTCTTATCAACGGCCATAACGGTTATGTTCCACAAGACCAAGGATGGGAAGTAATCCTAGTAAAACCAGAATGCATGACTTGTTTCTGGACGTATGAATTACGTGTCTTTATTTCCTTTGCCGAACGACTTGTGTACTAGCTAGAATTATCTTCACAACCATCTTGTATCAAATTTATTGTGTGCTATATTTCATGCTATATGTAAAATAAGCGGTATTGTAAGTTTGTAAAATATTGTGTAAAAGTTTGAACGCAAAATATTATTATAATCAGTTTTTCATATAGAATTGTAGTAGTTGAATTGTATATTAGCTACTAAGTATGAACATAACGGGTAGGTACTACCCGAATTTAAACTTATAAAATGCTAATATGAAGAAAAAGCTTTTATAAATGAGTTCATATTATGCTACGAAATACTATTAACTACTCTTAATATTCTGTATGATTAACTTGTTCCATTTGACTATTTTGAAGGAAATGGCACCGACTACTCGACACACCGTGAATATGAATGAAGAGGAATTCCGTACTTTTCTAGCTTCAAACATAGCCGCAGTACAGGCTGCGCTACATACCAACAATAACCTTGGATCTAGCAGTACAGGAAATCGTGTAGGATGCACCTACAAAGAATTCACTGCCTGCAAACCTTTGGAATTTGATGGAACCGAAGGACCGATCGGATTGAAACGGTGGACCGAGGAGGTCGAATCGGTGTTTGCCATAAGTAAGTGTACTGAAGAGGACAAAGTGAAGTACGCTACGCATACCTTCACAGGTTCTGCGTTAACATGGTGGAATACCTATCTAGAGCAAGTGGGACAAGACGATGCATACGCACTACCGTGGTCAGCATTCAAGCACTTGATGAACGAGAAGTACCGTCCCAGAACCGAGGTCAATAAGCTCAAGAAAGAACTTAGAGGGTTACGAACCCAAGTATTTGATATTACCACGTACGAAAGACGATTCACAGAATTGTGCCTATTGTGTCCGGGAGCATTCGAAGATGAGGAAGAGAAGATCGACGCGTCTGTGAAAGGATTACCGGAAATAATCCAAGAAGATATAAGTTCACACGAGCCCGCCTCCATACAACAGGCATGTAGAATGGCTCACAAACTAGTAAACCAGATTGAAGAAAGAATTAAAGAACAGACTGCTGAAGAGGCCAATGTGAAGCAAGTCAAAAGAAAGTGGGAGGAAAACGGTGATAAGAATCACCAATACAACAACAACAACAACAACAACAACAACAACAACAACAACAACAGCAACTACAACAATCATCCCAACAACAATAATAACCGTAACAACAACAACAACAATCAGAAGCATCTATGTCAAAGGTGTGAAAAGTATCACTCGGGGTTCTGCACCAAATTTTGCAATAAGTGTAAAAGAAATGGTCATAGTGCGGCGAAGTGTGAGGTCTACGGACCAGGGGTTAATAGAACGAAAGGAACAAATGGTGTCGGAACGAGTAATGGCGGAGCAAGTAGTGTCGGAGCAAGTTATGCCAATGTAGTTTATTATAAATGTGGAAAACCGGGCCACATTATTAGAAATTGCCCGAACC
Organism: Rutidosis leptorrhynchoides; assembly: GCF_046630445.1. Classification (NCBI taxonomy): domain Eukaryota; kingdom Viridiplantae; phylum Streptophyta; class Magnoliopsida; order Asterales; family Asteraceae; genus Rutidosis; species Rutidosis leptorrhynchoides. The sequence continues at coordinate 32,784,648 of NC_092338.1, forward strand.
AGGAGAACACGAATGGACAAGGCCGCGGAAGAGTTTTCAATATTAATGCGGCAGAGGCACAGGAAGACCCGGAGCTTGTTACGAGTACGTTTCTTATTGACAATAAATCTGCTTACGTTTTATTTGATTCGGGTGCGGATAGAAGGTATATGAGTAGAGATTTTTGTGCTAAATTAAGTTGTCCATTGACGCCTTTGGATAGTAAATTTTTACTCGAATTAGTAAATGGTAAATTAATTTCAGCAGATAATATATGTCGGAATCGAGAAATTAAACTGGTTAGCGAAACATTTAAGATTGACTTGATACCAGTAGAGTTAGGGAGTTTTGATGTGATAATCGGTATGGACTGGTTGAAAGAAGTGAAAGCAGAGATCGTTTGTTACAAAAATGCAATTCGCATTATACGAGAAAAAGGAAAACCCTTAATGGTGTACGGAGAAAAGGGCAACACGATGCTACATCTTATTAGTAATTTGAAGGCACAAAAACTAATAAGAAAAGGTTGCTATACTGTTCTAGCACACGTCGAGAAAGTACAAACTGAAGAAAAGAGCATCAATGATGTTCCCGTCGCAAAAGAATTTCCCGATGTATTTCCGAAAGAATTACCGGGACTACCTCCACATCGATCTGTTGAATTTCAAATAGATCTTGTACCAGGAGCTGCACCAATAGCTCGTGCTCCTTATAGACTCGCACCCAGCGAGATGAAAGAACTGCAAAGCCAACTGCAAGAACTATTAGAACGTGGTTTCATTCGACCAAGCACATCACCGTGGGGAGCTCCTGTTTTGTTTGTCAAGAAGAAAGATGGTACATTCAGGTTGTGTATCAACTACCGAGAGTTGAACAAACTTACCATCAAGAACCGCTACCCACTACCGAGAATCGACGACTTATTTGATCAACTACAAGGCTCGTCGGTTTATTCAAAGATTGACTTACGTTCCGGGTATCATCAAATGCGGGTGAAAGAAGATGATATTCCAAAGACTGCTTTCAGAACACGTTATGGTCATTACGAGTTTATGGTCATGCCATTTGGTTTAACTAATGCACCAGCTTTGTTCATGGACCTTATGAATCGAGTGTGTGGACCATACCTTGACAAGTTTGTCATTGTTTTCATTGATGACATACTTATTTACTCAAAGAATGACCAAGAACACGGTGAACATTTGAGAAAGGTGTTAGAAGTATTGAGGAAGGAAGAATTGTACGCTAAGTTTTCAAAGTGTGTATTTTGGTTGGAAGAAGTTCAATTCCTCGGTCACATAGTGAACAAAGAAGGTATTAAGGTGGATCCAGCAAAGATAGAAACTGTTGAAAAGTGGGAAACCCCGAAAACTCCGAAACACATACGCCAGTTTTTAGGACTAGCTGGTTACTACAGAAGGTTCATCCAAGACTTTTCCAGAATAGCAAAACCCTTGACTGCATTAACGCATAAAGGGAAGAAATTTGAATGGAATGATGAACAAGAGAAAGCATTTCGGTTATTGAAGAAAAAGCTAACTACGGCACCTATATTGTCATTGCCTGAAGGGAATGATGATTTTGTGATTTATTGTGACGCATCAAAGCAAGGTCTCGGTTGTGTATTAATGCAACGAACGAAGGTGATTGCTTATGCGTCTAGACAATTGAAGATTCACGAACAAAATTATACGACGCATGATTTGGAATTAGGCGCGGTTGTTTTTGCATTAATGTGACGATCGCTCCAAATCCATATGGACGAACACGTCATTCATTGATTTCATTGCGAGGTATTTGACCTCTATGTGATACATTTTGTAACATTGTATTCGCTTGAAAAGGTATTTCATAAATGAATATATAAATTCCAGGTTTTTAACATCTGCTGATTCCTACGTATAGACAATCACCATTTAAATGGTTTACAATAATACATCTGTTGACAATACAGTCAAAATAAGATACATGGTAATGGTTTGGTGAATGCAAGTTTCTTGTATATAGCATGTATGACTCCAAGCACATATCTTGTATCACGTATAAGCAAACAGCGGAAGACTTCTAGAATCCTGAGAATAAACATGCTTCAAGTGTCAACACAAAGGTTGGTGAGTTCATAGTTTTAATATTACACATAATCCGTATATCAATGTGGATTACAAAAGTTCAGTTGTTTTATTCAAAACGTTTATCAATAGGTTTTACATAAAAGGTGGATCACAAGATTTCAGTTGTTTCATCCGAAACGTTTATCAATCGGTTCTACAAAATTGAGCACCCTGGTAACTAAACTTTAACGTTTATATAATTTGTACCCTTTGTATAATCATCTTAATAATACACGCAAACCAACGTGTACGCTTGATAATGCTAAAAACGAACATATATTTCATAGCATTATTCCTCAAGAAAGACAAGCTTTTAGTTGCAATTGTTCTATTTACAAGTGATATTCGTTTAAATAATAAAAGGTGAAGACAAAAGACAGATTCGACGATTTGAAGACGCAAACGACCAAAAAGCTCAAAAGAACAAAAGACAATCAAAAAGGTTCCAATTATTGATAAGAAACGTCTCAAAATCACAAGAGTACAAGATCCAAAACGCAAAGTACAAGATATTAAATTGTACGCGAGGACGTTCGAAAATCCGGAACCGGGACCAGAGTCAATTCTTAACGCTCGACGCAACGGACTAAAAATTACAAGTTAACTATATATATAAATATAATATAATATATAATTAATTATATTAATTATATATATATTATATATATATATTTAAAACCGTCGGCAGCAGGAAACTCCAAGGGTGTAAACTGTAAATACCTCTCCGCGACTCGCGGAGTTTTAAGGGTATTTGGCCGCGAGTCGCGGAGCCCCAAAAATCAAGTCTGGCTATAAATCAACCCGAATTCTGATCAAAATCATCATCATTTTTTCTTCTCATTCATACGAAGTAATATATATTTATATTTATAATTTATATTTTAATTTTAATTATAATTCTAATAATAAGGGTATGTTAGCGAATGTTGTAAGGGTGTAAGTCGAAATTCTGCCCGTGTAACGCTACGCTATTTTTAATCATTGTAAGTTATGTTCAACCTTTTTATATTAATGTCTCGTAGCTAAGTTATTATTATGCTTATTTAAAACGAAGTAATCATGATGTTGGGCTAATTACTAAAATTGGGTAATTGGGCTTTGTACCATAATTGGGGTTTGGACAAAAGAACGACACTTGTGGAAACTAGACTATGGGCTATTAATGGGCTTTATATTTATTTAACTAAATGAAAGTTTGTTAATGTTAATATAAAGATTTACAATTGGGCGTCCCTATAAATTACCATATACACTCGATCGGACACGATGGGCGGGGTATTTATATGTACGAATAATCGTTCATTTAACCGGACACGGGAATGGATTAATAGCCACTAGAATAATTAAAACAGGGGTGAAATTACATTCAAGGGTAATTGGTGTAATTGTTAACAAAGTAGTAAAACCTTGGTTTACACGCAGTCGATAACCTGGTGTATTCATTAAACAAAGTATTAAAACCTTGTTACAATTCGAATCCCCAATTAGTTGGAATATTTATCTTCGGGTATAATAATAATTTGACAAGGACACTTGCAATTTATATTTATGACTGATGGACTGTTATGGACAAAAACCAGACGGACATATTGAATAATCCAGGACAAAGGACAATTAACCCAAGGGCATAAAACTAAAATCAACACGTCAAACATCATGATTACGGAAGTTTAAATAAGCATAATTCTTTTATTTCATATTTAATTTCCTTTATTTTATATTTAATTGCACTTCTAATTATCGCACTTTTATTTATTGTTATTTTATTTAATCGCACTTTTAATTATCGTACTTTTTAATTATCGCAATTTAATTTTATCGCATTTTTATTATTCGCAATTTCATTATCGTTATTTACTTTACGCTTTAATTTAAAGTCTTGTATTTATTTAATATTTTACATTAGGTTTTAACTGCGACTAAAGTTTTAAAATCGACAAACCGGTCATTAAACGGTAAAAACCCCCCTTTATAATAATAATATTACCTATATATATATTTGTATTTTTATAAAAGTTAACTAATATAGCGTTGAGCTTTGTTTAAAGATTTCCCTGTGGAACGAACCGGACTTACTAAAAACTACACTACTGTACGATTAGGTACACTGCCTATAAGTGTTGTAGCAAGGTTTAAGTATATCCATTCTATAAATAAATAAATATCTTGTGTAAAATTGTATCGTATTTAATAGTATTTTCTGCTAAAATTTAATAGTAAAATATAAGCTATTTTGTATACACCCCGCTGCACATCAAGTATTTTTGGCGCCGCTGCCGGGGAATATCTTAAAAGCCGGAAGCGCAACGCTAATATAAAAGAAAAAAAAAAAAAGATTTTTATCTACTTTTATTAAAAGTCGTTTTTTTTTAAAATTACGTTTTAAAAATTCGAAAAATATAAAAAGAAAAAAAAACAAAAATATTAGTATTTTTAGGATTTTGTTAAATATTTAAGTTTTATAAGTTTCTTTATTTTTATTTTAGTTTATAAAAATATAAGTTTTAATTTTAATATCTTTTAATTATTTAAAAAACAGAAAACAAAAAAAATAAAAAATAAAAAAAATAAAGAAAAACGCGTAAAAAGTGAAACCTGTCAGCTCAAATTCTGAACCCCGCGACTCGCGGGGTTTTCTTCTCTCTTTGCCGCGACTCGCGGAGGCCCTCTGACACACGGACAAAAACCCTAATTTCGCATTGATTACGGGTTATAATTTATTATTATTATTATTTAACTTAATTATTATTATTATTATTATTAATTTTAGTTTTATTTTTACTTTTTACTTTATATTTATGTATTTAGTATTAATTAAGTTTTTATTAAATTGTAAAATTAATAGTTTAGTAAAATAAATAATATAAAAATAATATTTTTATAAAAATTGTACTTTTTACAACTTTTTGTATATTTTGATATTTTGTACCTTTTTAATCGTTGTAGCGTAATATTTGTATTTTTAGCTCATAATTAATTTTAAACTTAGTTTTTGCTATAGTTATTTTTACTCCTATATTTTTAGGCTTTGCCGTAGAATTCCTTAAGTGCTTTTTCTTTAGACTAAGATTTAGGTGCTTTAGAATTTTGCGACGCCTTTTTAAGTTTTAGTTTCTTTTTAAGTTATTTCCATTTGGAATTTAGTTTTTCCTGTAAGCTTTAATATTTTTAGACATTTTACTATGTATCAATTATCATTCCAATTAGTAATATCGATTTGCGATTATAATTTTAAGTTAGTTGTAGTAATAAGGTTAGGTTAGTTAAGTACTTTTAAGTTTTTATAAGTTTCTTTTATTTTTCCGTCACCTTTTATTTTTCAACCATTTTTTCTTTTTCGACCTTTTTCGACGAACTCTTTTTCTCTCTTATTTCTCGCTATTCTAGTTTTAGGACTTAGAATTTTATTCTACTTCTTATCTAAATTTCTTAAAATTACGAAAATTTATTTTAAGTGGTTAAATTGATAGACATCAAAATTTTCTGGTTCGTAGTAATAGTTGGATTTGTACGTGGACCGGGTTATTGGAGCCAAACAGTCCTCAATTATATTGAGACCAAACGAATCCTGCCCCTCTGCTGCATCTTTTGGCTATTCGAAACGTGGGCAAAATCAGAAAAGTCTATTAATTGGATAACTTATTATAATTTTTCTTTCCTTTTTAAAACTAATAAGATATTCAGTGAATGCACCGAGCAAGACGTTCACCACCTTTTGTACGTTCACCACCTGTAACTCGATCAAGACATCGTTTAACAAATATAACCGCCGTTGATTTTTCTTTAGAATCATCATTCAGTCGACCAAGTACTTCAGTTCAAATTTCCGATAATCCATTTTTTGAACCCGACCTCACAATTGAGAATCCAGAAAATATTCAGGAACGGTTCGTAGATCCTGAACCATTAAACTTTCCTCCGGAACCACCAATCATTCAAACAGAGATTGTTGAGGAACGAACTATTAAATCAGAATCATCTAGTGATACCGATTCAACAAATTCAATTATGGAGAATCTGGAACCTTTAAGTATGGAAGACCGAATGAGAGCTAAACGCACTGGCCAAGGTCACGCAATTACTCATCCAGACATTAATGCGCCAGATTATGAAATCAAAGGACAAATTCTACACATGGTGACTAATCAATGCCAATTTAGTGGTGCGCCGAAGGAAGATCCAAATGAACATCTACGTACCTTTAATAGGATCTGCACACTATTTAAAATACGAGAAGTGGAGGATGAACAGATATATCTCATGTTATTTCCCTGGACTTTAAAGGGAGAAGCCAAAGATTGGTTGGAATCGTTACCTGAAGGGGCGATTGATACATGGGATGTTTTAATTGACAAATTTCTTAAACAATTCTTTCCTGCATCAAAAGCCGTAAGACTTCAAGCAGAAATTGTTACGTTCACACAGAAACCAAATGAAACTCTATATGAGGCGTGGACAAGATATGGAAAGTTGTTAAGAGGATGTCCGCAACATGGTTTAGACACCTGTCAAATAGTACAAATATTCTACCAAGGATGCGACATCACTACAAGAAAAGACATAGATATAGCAGCTGGTGGTTCGATTATGAAGAAAACCGAAACTGATGCTTACAAAATTATTGATAACACTGCTTCCCACTCACATGAGTGGCACCAAGAAAAAGATATCATTAGATCATCTAAAGCAGCTAGAGCCGATTCTAGCCATGACTTAGATTCCATTTCGGCAAAGATAGATGCTTTCGAGAGACGAATGGAAAAGATGACTAAAGATATTCATGCTATACGAATTAGTTGTGAGCAGTGTGGAGGACCACATTTGACAAAAGATTGTCTCAATATTGAATTAACAATGGAACAAAGAGAGAATATTTCATACATAAACCAAAGGCCTGGAAATAATTATCAGAATAATTATCAACCGCCAAGACCGATTTACAATCAAAACCAGAATTATAACCGAAATATTCCATACAACAACCAACAAGGTCCTAGCAATCAACAAGTATCCAATAATACTTATAATCAGCAAAGACCAAATTTTCAAAACAAACCACCACAACAAACCGATGATAAAAAGCCGAATTTAGAAGATATGATGACGAAGCTAGTTGAAACTCAAACGCAGTTTTTCACATCTCAAAAACAAACCAATGAACAAAATGCTCAAGCATTTAGAAATCAACAAGCTTCTATTCAAAATCTGGAACAAGAAGTAAGTAACCTAGCAAGGTTAATAGGTGAAAGAAAACCGGGAAGTCTACCGAGCGATACAAACGCTAACCCCCGGAATGAAACAGCTAAAGCTATTACCACAAGAAGTGGTACAACACTTAAACCACCTAAAATACCTGTAACTTCTGATGAAACTATTCCTACTCCACAAGAACCACAACCAGATCAAGATAAGGAAAAAGAACCGGTAGTTGAAAAGGTTAATGAAGATAACACAGTTAAGAATAAACCTTATGTTAAACCATACCAACCACCACTTCCTTACCCAAGTAAAATGAAGAAAGAAAAACTTGAAGCCGAGCAATCCAAATTCTTGGATATGTTTAAACAGATAAATGTAAATCTTCCTTTCATTGACGTAATTTCAGGAATGCCAAGGTATGCTAAATTCTTGAAAGATCTAATCACGAATAGAAAGAAAATGGAAGAACTCTCGGCTGTTACTATGAATGCTAATTGTTCAGCAGTGCTGTTGAATAAGATACCAGAAAAACTATCTGATCCAGGAAGTTTCACAATTCCATGTTTTCTGGGTAGTCTTAGTTCAATAGAAGCATTGGCTGATTTAGGTGCTAGTATAAATCTAATGCCGTATTCACTATACGCTAAACTAGACCTTGGAGAATTGAAACCAACCAGAATAAGCATACAACTAGCCGATAGATCAATAAAATATCCTAGAGGGATAATGGAGAACATGCTAGTTAAAGTTGGTACTTTAGTATTTCCAGTAGATTTTGTTGTTTTGGACATGGAAGAAGATTCTCAAGTTCCTCTCATATTAGGAAGACCATTCTTAAACACGGCTAAAGCAATGATAGACGTGTTCGGTAAGAAACTGACCCTAAGTATAGAGGATGAAAGCGTTACCTTTTCAGTGGATAGAGCCATGCAACAACCACAATCTGCAGATGATACATGTTATTATATTCAAACTATAGATGCACATGCAGAATTGTTAGAAGAATTTCCAGAATTACAAGGAACAGGAGAATGTTCTTTAGGAGAAGGTAATGAACCAATTGATGAAGCTGAAATGTTAGCTACACTTATAGCTAATGGATATGAACCAACAACAGAAGAAATTCAAATGCTAAAAGAAGAAGACAGATATCGATATAAATCATCGATAGAAGAACCTCCGAAATTAGAGTTAAAGCCACTTCCAAACCATTTGGAATACGCTTATTTACATGGTGAATCTGAATTACCTGTAATAATATCGTCTTCTCTTACTGAAAATGAGAAATCACAGCTCATTTCTGTGTTGAAAGCTCATAAACCAGCCATTGCATGGAAGATTCATGATATTAAAGGAATAAGTCCTTCGTATTGCACACATAAAATCCTTATGGAAGAAGGTCATAAAACGTATGTGCAACGCCAACGAAGACTAAATCCTAATATGCAAGATGTAGTTAAGAAAGAGATTATTAAACTGCTAGATGCAGGTTTGATATATCCAATCTCTGATAGTCCATGGGTAAGCCCAGTTCAATGCGTGCCTAAGAAGGGTGGTATGACTGTCATCACAAATGAGAAAAATGAGCTTATTCCTACTAGGACTGTAACAGGATGGCGTGTATGTATTGATTATAGAAAATTAAATGACGCCACCAGAAAAGATCACTTTCCCTTACCTTTCATAGATCAAATGTTGGAAAGATTAGCCGGAAATAGTTACTATTGTTTCCTAGATGGATTTTCCGGATATTTTCAAATTCCAATAGCACCCGAAGATCAAGAGAAAACCACATTCACGTGCCCTTATGGTACTTTTGCTTACAAACGCATGCCATTTGGACTTTGTAACGCCCCTGCAACCTTTCAAAGGTGTATGATGGCGATTTTTCATGACATGATAGAAGAATGCATGGAAGTATTCATGGATGACTTTTCAGTCTTCGGTGATACATTTAAATCATGTCTAGTTAATCTGGAACGAATGCTAATTAGATGCGAAAAATCAAATCTAGTACTTAATTGGGAGAAATGCCATTTCATGGTTAAAGAAGGCATCGTTCTTGGACATAAAATTTCAAAAGAAGGAATTGAAGTGGATAGAGCTAAAGTAGATGTAATTGCTAAACTTCCACATCCCACAAATGTTAGAGGAGTTAGGAGTTTTCTAGGGCATGCCGGTTTTTACCGACGTTTTATAAAAGATTTTTCTAAAATTGCCACTCCTATGAATAAACTCCTAGAAAAGGATGCGCCATTCATCTTTTCAGATGAATGTATCAAATCTTTTAATATTCTTAAAGAAAAACTCACTAATGCACCAATCATGATAACACCAAATTGGAATCTACCATTTGAACTAATGTGCGATGCAAGTGATTTTGCAATGGGAGCCGTTTTAGGACAAAGGATTGAAAAACGATTTCAACCTATATATTATGCTAGTAAGACATTACAAGGAGCACAAACGAACTATACAACTACTGAAAAAGAACTCCTTGCTATTGTCTTTGCTTTTGACAAATTTCGATCATATCTAGTTCTAGCAAAAACGGTGGTCTATACCGACCATTCTGCTCTTAGATACCTATTTTCAAAACAAGATGCTAAACCAAGATTAATCCGTTGGATTTTACTCTTACAAGAGTTTGATATTGAAATCCGAGATAAAAAAGGAGCAGAAAATCTCGCCGCTGATCATCTTTCTCGTCTTGAAAATCCCGAATTAGAAGTTCTGAATGAATCAGCCATACAAGACAACTTTCCTGATGAATATCTATTGAAGATAGATTATAAAGAAATCCCATGGTTTGCAGACTATGCAAACTACTTAGTTTGTGGATTCCTTGAAAAAGGATTATCGTACCAAAGACGAAAGAAATTCTTCAGTGATATAAAACACTATTTCTGGGAAGATCCACATCTGTTTAAAAGTTGTCCCGATGGAATAATACGCCGATGTGTATTTGGAGATGAAGCTAGTAAAATTTTAAACCATTGTCACACAGGACCAACAGGAGGGCATTATGGGCCTCAACTAACAGCAAGAAAAGTTTATGAAGCTGGATTCTATTGGCCTACAATTTACAAAGACGCACACCTTCTTTGCAAATCCTGTGATGCATGTCAAAGGGCCGGAAAAATAAGTCAATGTGATGAAATGCCACAAAATGTCATCCAAGTATGTGAAGTATTTGACATTTGGGGTATTGACTTTATGGGTCCATTTCCAAAATCTCATAATAATTTATATATACTCGTAGCCATTGATTATGTATCTAAATGGGCGGAAGCACAAGCTCTCCCAACTAACGATGCACGAGTTGTAGTCAACTTTTTAAAACGTCTTTTTGCAAGGTTTGGAACACCGAAAGCTTTAATAAGTGATCGGGGTACTCATTTTTGTAATAATCAACTTGAGAAAGTTCTTAAAAGATATGGAGTAACTCATAAAATCTCCACCGCATATCATCCACAAACAAGTGGACAAGTTGAAAATACAAACCGAGCTTTAAAACGTATTCTAGAGAAAACCGTAGGATCAAATCCGAAGGAATGGTCCATTAAATTGGAGGATGCACTCTGGGCTTTTAGAACAGCCTACAAAACTCCAATTGGAACCACACCTTTTAGACTTGTTTATGGAAAAGCATGTCATCTTCCAGTAGAAATTGAACACAAAGCATTTTGGGCTTTGAAGACATGTAATCTTGATTTACATGAAGCCGGACGTCTACGATTAAGTCAACTAAACGAATTAGAAGAATTAAGACATGAAGCATACGAAAATTCGTTAATCTATAAAGAAAGAACGAAGAAATGGCATGATAAAAGAATCAGAAGTTCAAAAGAATTTAAAGAAGGAGACAGAGTTCTTCTTTTCAATTCACGATTCAAGCTATTTCCTGGAAAATTGAAATCAAGATGGTCTGGACCATTTATAGTCAAAAGAGTTTTCCCATACGGAACGATAGAATTGATAAATTCAAATGGGATTGAATTTAAAGTTAATGGTCACAGAGTTAAAAATTACATACATGGTCCGATGGAAGTCGACAACGAAGTTAATCACAATTTCGATACCACAGCTAACTAAGTGTGGGGAGAATCAAGTCTTTAAGGGATAAATATGTATTTCTGTTAGAGTTAGATTGTCTGTTTTCGTGTAGTTCTCGAAAATGGAACACGTATGGTCTTTCCCTAGCAGACCCTAAAGAACTAGTCTTCTCCCCCCATTCTGAATTTTTATTTTTTTTAGGTTTTTACGTAATGAAGACTGCCTGTGAACTAAACCATGGTCTAATGCTACACGCTTTGATCACTAAACGTAATAATGACATACTACCGAGTGAATTAGTATCAGTAATCAGAGAAAGAATGGACGGAGTTAGAAAAGGATCCAGATGCGAAGATAATAAGTTACAATTTGGTAAAGGAAAATCAAAATCCGCAGCGAAAAGAAGAGCACGACACCTAGAAAAATGTCACAAATGCGGAAAATGGTCACATGGAGGTAAATGTTCAAATAATCAAACCTATTCAAATACCGAATTTGTTACTTTATGCAGAGACGGACCGTTCATATGTTTAGAAGAAAAGACAATGAATGCTCGAGGTTACGCCTATGCAGCCATGGAAAACCAATTAAACCGACTATCTTATGAATATAATAGATCATATAACTAAGAAATCTATTTCACAGGTATGTCTGTACAGTTTTTATTTTTATTTTTATTTTTAACCTTTTGATAATAAACGCTAATTTGTTCGCTAAAAAGTATTAAATTGGTATTAAATAAAATTAGGTTTGGCGACCGAAATTATTGATATCGTTCAAAAATTTATTACATCACTGCGAAATTTAACGTTTATTCTTAAGGTATAAATATCTTTAATCAATCAACCCAAAATATTTCAAAAATTCGTCATGAGTTAAATTAGGTCTTGGAACCGAAATTACTTTACCGAAAAGAGGGGCGCATATTTTTGATAATATTTGACTGATTAAAGTGGGATAAAAAGACAAAAAGATTTTTTTTACCATATTTTTAATCTTAATATTTAAATCTTAAATTAATATTGTAAACTTTGTAAAAACAATATTTTTAAAATTGTAAATATTTGAAAAATTAATATAAGTTTGGTATGAATTTATGAATTTTTAAATTAAGTTTGGTGTGAATTTTTAATTTTTAAAATATGAAATTTTAATTTTATGCATTTTAAATTTTGAGTTTGGTGTGAATTTTTAATTTTAATTTTGAATTTTATATTTAAGTTGTGTGAATTTAAAAACAAAAATTTACTTTATCTCATTAAGTTAAGAATATGATTTTTAAAATTCGTCGTAAGTTGAAGACTAGGTCGTTGAACCGAAATTGCTTTACCCGAGGGAGGGACGAGAACTTTTATTATCATTATTTTTAATCTTATTGATTTAAAGTATGCCAAAAACATTAAAAAACCCAAAAATCTTAGCTTTTAAAACAATCGCTACAAAAAGACAAATTTTAAAATTTTGTCGAGGGACGGACTAGGACATCGATCCGAAACGACCTCGTCCTAAATAACAAGGGAAACAAAATTTTAAAATTAATTTCTTAATTGTTTTATAAGTTAAAGATTATAAAAATAAAAAAAAAAAAAAAAAAAAAAAAAGGGTAAACTCCGCGACTCGCGGAGTTTGCAGTGCAAACCTCCGCGACTCGCGGAGGGACAAAATTACAGAAAAAAAAATAAAACTAGCTGCACGATCAGTTCACTCACCCACACACATAAACACCCAAATACTGCGAAAAAGAACCCGAAAAAACCCGAAAATCACCCCCAAAAATCTCAATTTTTAACCGTTAATCACCAAATTTTTTGCTAAAATCATGTTGAGAAGGATGATATCTAAGAACTACTCAAGAAAAACGGTAAATTTCTACACCTAAACACCATTTAATTCGAATTTTAGTGTTCTTGAGCTATTTTTCCCCAATTTGATTTTGATGCTTTTTAGTGTAATTAGACTTAAATTGTTTATGTATTATGCTTGTATAACCTAGATTGATGCTGTTTAACATGATTAGAAGCCTTAAACTTCAAATTTTGAATAATCTAGGGTTTGTGTTCTTGAGCAATTTGGGGCTTTTTGATATAAACAGGTTATGGCCGATTTTTGTCATGAATTGTTGCTAAATTGAGTAGTGTAACATGTCTAGGTAGTTAAATGATCCAAACTTTGAGCCTAAACATGATTTTGAGAATTAAAGTGGACTTTTTCAAGTCCAAAATTCATGAACTTGATTTTTGAAAGATAATGCCATTTGAGACTTGTTTATTTGCTAGTAATGATTATTTTGACATGTTATTTGAGTTGAATGCTTATGAACTTGGCGAAAATTTTCGTATATGCTTATTTGAAAAAGTGTAGATTTGATAAAAATGTGAAAATAAGCTTAAGTTTGATATAAATTGATAATGTCATTGTAATTATTTTGATTGATGATTTTGCTGACACTAATGCATATTTGGATGCACAAAATTTGTGTTTGATGTGTTTTGCAGAATGAAAGGGGTGAATCTTCATCCCAAGCCCGTCATGCTCCTGCTGAGAACTTGGAACAACAGGAGGTAGATAACTACTACAAGCAGGATGTACCTCATCCAGTCATGACCTTTTCAGATATGCACTTGGAACAGTTGCACCCGAACCTGCGATTTGACAGACTTTGGATAGATTATCCAAAATATCAACGGGGTTTGCATACTCTTCATTCCAAGGTTGTTGAGGTACCAAGGGTCATAGAATGGGGACCCTTGGAAGCTGTAGAATTGGCCGGGCCAATTAGGGAATTACTGGTACAGAGGTATGGTAATTCTTCTTTTAATGACTGGATATGTTTATTCACCATACGCAGACCTGTATATAAAGTATGGTGTGAAGAGTTGTTATGTAGTATAGAGTTGAATGATCGGGTAGCTAGTTTAACCGATCGTTCTTTTATTAGATTTTTGTTAGGCAGTTCGATGCGCCACATGTCTTTACTGGACATGGCTCAGGCTTTACGTATATATACGCCTGAGGAGTTAGCGTCTGCCGATTGTAGAGGATTGATACTAAACGGTAGAAAGATAGATGAGAATTTTGATACACACGGTGTGTGGAGTCAAATGACAAGCCATCACCGTTTTAAAGGGGGAAACTACTCTTATTTGGATATAGATAGAGCCGAATTAAGAGTAATACATAGGTTTTTAGCTAATTCGATTACACAAAGGGGTAAAAACAAAGAAAAGGTAAATGAACAAGATTTGTTTTACCATATGTGTATTCGAGACCCACACAGCGCTGTAAGTATACCATATTGTGTGGGTTATTATTTATCAGCTATGGTTCGAGGGATGCGTCCACATAGCATAATAGGAGGTGGTATTTTTATTACTTTGATTGGTGAATATCTCGGTGTGGACATAAGTCGGGGGGGATTATTAGTAGAAGAGCCGGAACCCCGCGACACTATAGGTTTAAATGTATACCATGGTGCGAAAGTTTTGAAGCGGCGAAATAACGCCGCAGTACGATACAATGGTAGACATCCACAGGTAGAGAGAAACCAGGAACAAGGTAATGTAGGAGGGGGGAATGAGATGCAAGAAATGCATAGGTTTATAGCTTCTCAGGAATACGAAAATGCTAGACAGAGAGCATTTGAAGATTGGCAAGTTCATCAGAACCAGATCATAGCGCATTGCCAACATATAGGTAGAAACTATATTCCTACACCGAAACCCGTCTTCCCTCCTTGGTCGATAGAGATGCAGCCACCATATCCTACGTATGATCCTGCCGAAGCATTCTATAGCACGTATGGGTATGCCTGGAACCCCTATTGGTACCAATATCATCCTTAGTTTATTTATTATTTTTTATTTTGTAATTTGTAATTATTGATACATTTAATATTTTTGTTAATATTGTAATCATTTTTATCTAACTTTTATTCTTAGATTTTAATAATTTTTGAATGTGGGGTAATAAACCAAACTTCAAAAATATGTATATATGTTTGCAGTTTATCTTATGTACACAACAGGGTAAAACAACGCATTTTCAAAGACTGGCATTAAGTTCAGCAAAAGCAAGTAATTTTGACGACAATGATGCAAAATGTATGTGAAATAACAACAAGACGGAATGAACAAATGACGTGCACCATTTATCATTCAGCAAACAAACGCCAATATATTTGGAAACTTTGGTAAAAATTTAATCATTTTCACACAAATCACCTTCAATAATTTAAATTGTTACTGATTTCTTGCAAATGAGGGCATTGCAAGATCTTAAGTGTGGGAAGGGATTAAATTCTTTCGGATTTTAAAATTTTTATATTAAACACTTGGTTACCATTAAAAATACTAGTAAAGCAGTAGTTGTATTAGAATCTAGTGCTCTCTGATAATAAAGAACAGCCCTGGTCTTATATACTGACTACCCAATTCTAGTAAAATTTTTCAAAATTTTCAATTAAATGAATTCAAAATCATGTTTATACATATTTATGAACGATAAAACTAGGTTTTAACACCGAAATTATTGTTACCTCAAAAAGGACATAAATTGAGAAACAAACTAAAACGTCAAAATTCATTTAAAATGGAATAGAGGACGATAAAAAGAAAAATAAAAAGCCAAGTGTGGGAAAATTTACCAAGTTATTTTAAACATATGTCACATATATTTGTAACAAATAACTGAAAATACTTTTGCTTTGAACTAAACTAAACTGTTTTACCCGATGAAAGAAAAGAAGAGATGGATCTACACGATGAATCAATTCCATCATTAAAAGGAAGTAAAGTCTTCCGAAAAAGACACGCGCTTCTTGATTTAGGTCATGAAGTTGTCGTCCAGACCAGCTGTAGGTTGACGAAAAATCTAGAAAAGTCATCACTAAAATCAGCAGGAAATCCACGGACCTCAGCATCAAACAGGGTCGCCAAGTGGTCAGATTTATCCTAACCATGAGAAGGATTTATCTCGTACAATGGGGAGGCACCGTGCAAATTAGCTGGATAAGACTAATGAATCAGATCCCCAGAAAGGATAATCTCCTTAAAGATTAAAAATCAGCTTTTAAGACTGATATTACTCAATCCTAGAAATTGACCTTAAAGATTGAGAATTCAAACTCATGGAATTCAATGATATCTAAACTCGAGCTTAAACGAGAAAATATTTTGATCAAAAATACAAACCGATTTGTTTTCTGAAAACCCTATTTTCAATGCGTTCATTACCATTGAACGTAGAATCCTAGGAATTCACCTGGAATTCATTAGGTCACCTGAACTAAATCGGGTGTCAACCGTAAGAACGGTGGTTGCATAGTGGTCAAAGACATGACCTTGTGCCAGACCGAAAAATTATAAGGGTGAGCTTTACTATTGCTCCTACCAAGGATAGTAATTGCGTCCGACACGTTATAGACCATAATCAAAAGCATGTCATGGGACATTGCCTAAACAGTTGCTTGTTCAACGCTTTCCTTTACAACCGGACGGTAGTTTGCCGAAAGGTAATATACGGAACAAGTAAACTGGACGTGTTGCTTTCCAAATACAAGGTTAGCAAGTGGGTGACACAAAACCGCAAGTTTTGAGCTAAAATTTTCAAATCTGAAACCCACCAAACCCACAAAAATATTTTGCAAACACCGGTAAAGGGTTATTCCGGAAAACTTATCTAGGGTAAAAAAAAAAAAAAAAAAAACTAGATTTAATTTTCAAAAGATCAAATGTTTTCATAAAGATCCAATTTCCTTAATGGATCTAAATTTTTATAGTCATGTGGGACTGTAAACCATATCGTTACTACCATTGTTTATACCGCCGTATAGAAATCACTGATGTACAAAGTGTGAAGAATAAAGAAGTGATTCTAGTATTTCAAGACAATATTGCTTGAGGACAAGCAACGCTCAAGTGTGGGAATATTTGATAATGCTAAAAACGAACATATATTTCATAGCATTATTCCTCAAGAAAGACAAGCTTTTAGTTGCAATTGTTCTATTTACAAGTGATATTCGTTTAAATAATAAAAGGTGAAGACAAAAGACAGATTCGACGATTTGAAGACGCAAACGACCAAAAAGCTCAAAAGAACAAAAGACAATCAAAAAGGTTCCAATTATTGATAAGAAACGTCTCAAAATCACAAGAGTACAAGATTCAAAACGCAAAGTACAAGATATTAAATTGTACGCGAGGACGTTCGAAAATCCGGAACCGGGACCAGAGTCAATTCTTAACGCTCGACGCAACGGACTAAAAATTACAAGTTAACTATATATATAAATATAATATAATATATAATTAATTATATTAATTATATATATATTATATATATATATTTAAAACCGTCGGCAGCAGGAAACTCCAAGGGTGTAAACTGTAAATACCTCTCCGCGACTCGCGGAGTTTTAAGGGTATTTGGCCGCGAGTCGCGGAGCCCCAAAAATCAAGTCTGGCTATAAATCAACCCGAATTCTGATCAAAATCATCATCATTTTTTCTTCTCATTCATACGAAGTAATATATATTTATATTTATAATTTATATTTTAATTTTAATTATAATTCTAATAATAAGGGTATGTTAGCGAATGTTGTAAGGGTGTAAGTCGAAATTCTGCCCGTGTAACGCTACGCTATTTTTAATCATTGTAAGTTATGTTCAACCTTTTTATATTAATGTCTCGTAGCTAAGTTATTATTATGCTTATTTAAAACGAAGTAATCATGATGTTGGGCTAATTACTAAAATTGGGTAATTGGGCTTTGTACCATAATTGGGGTTTGGACAAAAGAACGACACTTGTGGAAACTAGACTATGGGCTATTAATGGGCTTTATATTTATTTAACTAAATGAAAGTTTGTTAATGTTAATATAAAGATTTACAATTGGGCGTCCCTATAAATTACCATATACACTCGATCGGACACGATGGGCGGGGTATTTATATGTACGAATAATCGTTCATTTAACCGGACACGGGAATGGATTAATAGCCACTAGAATAATTAAAACAGGGGTGAAATTACATTCAAGGGTAATTGGTGTAATTGTTAACAAAGTAGTAAAACCTTGGTTTACACGCAGTCGATAACCTGGTGTATTCATTAAACAAAGTATTAAAACCTTGTTACAATTCGAATCCCCAATTAGTTGGAATATTTATCTTCGGGTATAATAATAATTTGACAAGGACACTTGCAATTTATATTTATGACTGATGGACTGTTATGGACAAAAACCAGACGGACATATTGAATAATCCAGGACAAAGGACAATTAACCCAAGGGCATAAAACTAAAATCAACACGTCAAACATCATGATTACGGAAGTTTAAATAAGCATAATTCTTTTATTTCATATTTAATTTCCTTTATTTTATATTTAATTGCACTTCTAATTATCGCACTTTTATTTATTGTTATTTTATTTAATCGCACTTTTAATTATCGTACTTTTTAATTATCGCAATTTAATTTTATCGCATTTTTATTATTCGCAATTTCATTATCGTTATTTACTTTACGCTTTAATTTAAAGTCTTGTATTTATTTAATATTTTACATTAGGTTTTAACTGCGACTAAAGTTTTAAAATCGACAAACCGGTCATTAAACGGTAAAAACCCCCCTTTATAATAATAATATTACCTATATATATATTTGTATTTTTATAAAAGTTAACTAATATAGCGTTGAGCTTTGTTTAAAGATTTCCCTGTGGAACGAACCGGACTTACTAAAAACTACACTACTGTACGATTAGGTACACTGCCTATAAGTGTTGTAGCAAGGTTTAAGTATATCCATTCTATAAATAAATAAATATCTTGTGTAAAATTGTATCGTATTTAATAGTATTTTCTGCTAAAATTTAATAGTAAAATATAAGCTATTTTGTATACACCCCGCTGCACATCAACGCTTCTCAAATAGCATACGTCCGTTAAAAGGCTAGTGCTCTAGCTCGGACGGGGATATCAAGCCCTATGGATCCATATACTACTACTCGCGCCCACCAGTTCTTATAACTGGCAGTTAACAGTTACCAAAGCTAAGGGATTTTCGGTTCAAACTCAGTGTAGAATTTAGTATGTACTTGTATCCATTGCGTTTAAAATAAAGTGCATGTATTCTCAGCCCAAAAATATATATTGTAAAAGCAATTAAAAAAAGGAGCAATGAAACTCACGCATATAAATATTGTATATCGGTTAATAAAGCATTTGCATGTATTCTCAGCCCAAAAATGTAGGGAGTAAAAGGGATCATATGAAACTCACTATTTAATATTGATATACAATATTGTAGGAAAGCACGTAGACGCATCGGAGATGATAAACACGAGGTTTGATTCACAAAAATACCCCCGAACATTACCCATAATTTTCTTGGCAATAACCCATAATTTTCTTGGCAATAACCCATAATTTTCTTAGCTCTAGCTCGCTTGGAAACCATTTTGAAAGTGACAAGCTCATAACCTCGTCGTAGTTTTTTATGTATAATACTAATTAATAATAATAATAAGATTAATAATAATAATAATAATAATAATAATAATAATAATAATAATAATAATAATAATAATAATAATAATAATAATAAAATAAATACGGAGTAATATGTATGTGTGTGTGTTAATGTGTCGAGCAAAATGCCATTTTATAGCATCAGGCCAGACTTTTGCCTCCATGCGATCGCATGGATTTATAGGCTTGTGGCCATGCGATCGCATGGCCTCAGATTCCAGCTCACAAAATTTTGTTTTCTTGTTTGTCGACATAATATTAAATTAATATAAATATAATTTATATAATTTATATAATTAATTATATATTATATTAAATTCACGTGCATAGTTGACTTGTAATTTTTGTTCCGATAAGTCGTACGTCATCACTCGACTTATGTCCCGGTTTCGGTTTTTCGAATGTCCTTTCATACCTTTAGAACACTTGCATTTTACGTTTCGTGTCACGTACCTTTGTCAAAATATAGCCTTAAATTATTCATAAACTATACCACTCATAGTATAACTTAAACTTTCAAATGTTTTGGTCATTTACTTCTATAAATCATCGTCTCGCTATTTGTTAATATATATATAATATATACATTTTCATTTTGAAATAGTGTTTTACTGTAGCAAATCACTGTAGCAAATAGTGATTTTTGAAAACGCTGTAGCATTTTGAGTAATGTGGCAATTTGAAAACACTGTAGCAAATTAGTGTTTAACTGGTTCATCTTAAACGCTTTAGTTAACTTATCTAAATATCAATTGAATCAATAAACGAATGTTACTATCGTTTATTATATATATGTATATATCTTTTTAATATACATAAATCAGTTTTTAAATACACATTGGAAGTTATTTATAAATAAATTTTAATAATAAATATTTCAACTTATCATATACATTCAAATAGATATTTAAACCAATAAGTTTAATGTACGTTATCAAACAATTAATACATTGTTACCTTTTCATGTTATAGTATATATGTATCTATTTACATATAATTGTTCGCGAATCGTCGAAAACAACCGAAGGGTATTTAAATATATAAAAGTAATTCAAAAATTTTGAGATTCAGTTTTACAGACTTTGCTTATCGTGTCGAAAATGTTAATCATACAAAGATTAAGTTTAAGTTTAGTCGAAATTTCTGGGTCATCACAGTACCTACCCGTTAAAGAAATTTCGTCCCGAAATTTGAGTGAGGTCGTCATGGCTAACAATAAAAATGTTTTCATGACGAATATGAGTTGATAAATAGAATTTTATTACCGTTGAGTAATATGGATAAAACAATCCAATTACTCGAAGCGTATAAGAGAAGTTATCGTAATAGAGTGAAATGGAGAATAGAGATGCGTCTTATTTCTTGACGTAGTAACGATTGATTTCCGGAATTTAAGGAATAGAAAATCTTCATTATCTAAATAAGATTTGATTCTTCGAGAATTAAGGAAATTATGATTTCCTTTGATTAAATGCGTAATCTACCTCGATTGCTATGTCTGATATTTCGCTATAAATTGACCTCTTCCGTTTCATTTATTTTCACCACTCCTACTTTCTTTCCCAATTAATACATTCAAAAGATTGTGAAAATGCTTAATCCAATTCTGGTTCTTGACCTAATATTGACGTTTGCCACACTCATCCTTCTTTTCCAGCTCCCACCAGAAGAATCTGTTTATTTCTATTATGCTCTAGGGATAGTTGTATTTATCATTCTCCCGTGTCTTTATATTGCTATACGCATTGATATACACGGTTTGTAAATTTATGTGTTTTTATCTGGCTTTTATTTTCCATTATATTTCGGAGCTTCATGCTTTCGTTTTCTCTTCCCGACCTTAAGTCAAGCGGATACTGGTCCAGAATTCGTAGCTATACATTTTAGAATGAACATAGTTAATGTTCTAAGAAGGTAATCGTAATGGCACGATCTTGATTTGTCAAATTACCAGAATATCCGGAAAAGACCGAATCATCAAGAAAATATTTTCTTGATATGTTTAGAGGTTAAATAGAATAAAAGAGTTATGTAACATGGTTCATTATGAGGGTGGGATCTGTGAACCTTTATCACGTTCCATTAGAAACTCAGCATGACTTACTGTAATATAATCACGTTGATCAAGTGTCATTATGTTATACTAATTCATGCTTCAGTTCCCAACACTACTTCAAAACATTCAAATTTTAAACTTGAAGGTTTCAGAATTTAGAAACTAAAATAGTTTCTTTTATGATGTAATACAGATAGCGCGAAGAGATGAATGATTTCAGATAAGAATTCTTATGAAAATATCTTCAGAAATATCGAGGATATTTATAATAAAAGATACGATGATATCTTAGAATTTCTAATATCGAAGAATGATCAAGAAGATTTGTTCGTAACGGATTTTGAGTTAGTAGCAAGGTATTCGTTAATGACTTCAGCAGATACTGAATCATTTGTATTCTTTGAAGGCAGGTTTAGTCTTTGTGATTTATCCACAGCCCTCCTTCATACTTTGCTCAATCCGTTTTCCAGTTTCAAACCTTCTCTTTTTCTCAGTTTTACCACCATACTATTCTTTATCATCAAACTTTTGACTGTTAAGGTCGTTTACAGTTTTTGCTGCTTCATCAGCATTGTTTCAATTTCAGAGAACTAGTTTCATAGTTTGGGGTAATGTGGCATAGTTTCATAGTTTCATAGTTTCATAGTTCACTGTAGCAAATAGTGATTTTCGAAAACACTGTAGCATTTTGAGTAATGTGGCAATTTGAAAACACTGTAGCAAATTAGTGTTTAACTGGTTCATCTTAAACGCTTTAGTTAACTTATCTAAATATCAATTGAATCAATAAACGAATGTTACTATCGTTTATTATATATATGTATATATCTTTTTAATATACATAAATCAGTTTTTAAATACACATTGGAAGTTATTTATAAATAAATTTTAATAATAAATATTTCAACTTATCATATACATTCAAATAGATATTTAAACCAATAAGTTTAATGTACGTTATCAAACAATTAATACATTGTTACCTTTTCATGTTATAGTATATATGTATCTATTTACATATAATTGTTCGCGAATCGTTGAAAACAACCGAAGGGTATTTAAATATATAAAAGTAATTCAAAAATTTTGAGATTCAGTTTTACAGACTTTGCTTATCGTGTCGAAAATGTTAATCATACAAAGATTAAGTTTAAGTTTAGTTAAAATTTCTGGGTCATCACAGTACCTACCCGTTAAAGAAATTTCGTCCCGAAATTTGAGTGAGGTCGTCATGGCTAACAATAAAAATGTTTTCATGACGAATATGAGTTGATAAATAGAATTTTATTACCGTTGAGTAATATGGATAAAACAATCCAATTACTCGAAGCGTATAAGAGAAGTTATCGTAATAGAGTGAAATGGAGAATAGAGATGCGTCTTATCTCTTGACGTAGTAACGATTGATTTCCGGAATTTAAGGAATAGAAAATCTTCATTATCTAAATAAGATTTGATTCTTCGAGAATTAAGGAAATTATGATTTCCTTTGATTAAATGCGTAATCTACCTCGATTGCTATGTCTGATATTTCGCTATAAATTGACCTCTTCCGTTTCATTTATTTTCACCACTCCTACTTTCTTTCCCAATTAATACATTCAAAAGATTGTGAAAATGCTTAATCCAATTCTGGTTCTTGACCTAATATTGACGTTTGCCACACTCATCCTTCTTTTCCAGCTCCCACCAGAAGAATCTGTTTATTTCTATTATGCTCTAGGGATAGTTGTATTTATCATTCTCCCGTGTCTTTATATTGCTATACGCATTGATATACACGGGTTGTAAATTTATGTGTTTTTATCTGGCTTTTATTTTCCATTATATTTCGGAGCTTCATGCTTTCGTTTTCTCTTCCCGACCTTAAGTCAAGCGGATACTGGTCCAGAATTCGTAGCTATACATTTCAGAATGAACATAGTTAATGTTCTAAGAAGGTAATCGTAATGGCACGATCTTGATTTGTCAAATTACCAGAATATCCGGAAAAGACCGAATCATCAAGAAAATATTTTCTTGATATGTTTAGAGGTTAAATAGAATAAAAGAGTTATGTAACATGGTTCATTATGAGGGTGGGATCTTTGAACCTTTATCACGTTCCATTAGAAACTCAGCATGACTTACTGTAATATAATCACGTTGATCAAGTGTCATTATATTATACTAATTCATGCTTCAGTTCCCAACACTACTTCAAAACATTCAAATTTTAAACTTGAAGGTTTCAGAATTTAGAAACTAAAATAGTTTCTTTTATGATGTAATACAGATAGCGCGAAGAGATGAATGATTTCAGATAAGAATGCTTATGAAAATATCTTCAGAAATATCGAGGATATTTATAATAAAATATACGATGATATCTTAGAATTTCTAATATCGAAGAATGATCAAGAAGATTTGTTCGTAACGGATTTTGAGTTAGTAGCAAGGTATTCGTTAATGACTTCAGCAGATACTGAATCATTTGTATTCTTTGAAGGCAGGTTTAGTCTTTGTGATTTATCCACAGCCCTCCTTCATACTTTGCTCAATCCGTTTTCCAGTTTCAAACCTTCTCTTTTTCTCAGTTTTACCACCATACTATTCTTTATCATCAAACTTTTGACTGTTAAGGTCGTTTACAGTTTTTGCTGCTTCATCAGCATTGTTTCAATTTCAGAGAACTAGTTTCATAGTTTGGGGTAATGTGGCATAGTTTCATAGTTTCATAGTTTCATAGTTTCATAGTTTCATAGTTCACTGTAGCAAATAGTGATTTTCGAAAACACTGTAGCATTTTGAGTAATGTGGCAATTTGAAAACACTGTAGCAAATTAGTGTTTAACTGGTTCATCTTAAACGCTTTAGTTAACTTATCTAAATATCAATTGAATCAATAAACGAATGTTACTATCGTTTATTATATATATGTATATATCTTTTTAATATACATAAATCAGTTTTTAAATACACATTGGAAGTTATTTATAAATAAATTTTAATAATAAATATTTCAACTTATCATATACATTCAAATAGATATTTAAACCAATAAGTTTAATGTACGTTATCAAACAATTAATACATTGTTACCTTTTCATGTTATAGTATATATGTATCTATTTACATATAATTGTTCGCGAATCGTCGAAAACAACCGAAGGGTATTTAAATATATAAAAGTAATTCAAAAATTTTGAGATTCAGTTTTACAGACTTTGCTTATCGTGTCGAAAATGTTAATCATACAAAGATTAAGTTTAAGTTTAGTCGAAATTTCTAGGTCATCACAATTAAAGACTTGGAGGCACTACTTATATGGGGTCAAAAGTATTATATATACTGACCACAAAAGTCTTCAACACATATTTAACCAGAAACAACTGAATATGAGGCAGCGTAGGTGGATTGAATTGTTGAATGATTACGACTTTGAGATTCGTTACCACCCGGGAAAGGCAAATGTGGTAGCCGATGCCTTGAGCAGGAAGGACAGAGAACCCATTCGAGTAAAATCTATGAATATAATGATTCATAATAACCTTACTACTCAAATAAAGGAGGCGCAACAAGGAGTTTTAAAAGAGGGAAATTTAAAGGATGAAATACCCAAAGGATCGGAGAAGCATCTTAATATTCGGGAAGACGGAACCCGGTATAGGGCTGAAAGGATTTGGGTACCAAAATTTGGAGATATGAGGGAAATGGTACTTAGAGAAGCTCATAAAACCAGATACTCAATACATCCTGGAACGGGGAAGATGTACAAGGATCTCAAGAAACATTTTTGGTGGCCGGGTATGAAAGCCGATGTTGCTAAATATGTAGGAGAATGTTTAACTTGTTCTAAGGTCAAAGCTGAGCATCAGAAACCATCGAGTCTACTTCAACAACCCAAAATCTCGGAATGGAAATGGG
This sequence comes from Rutidosis leptorrhynchoides, assembly GCF_046630445.1. Lineage (NCBI taxonomy): Eukaryota > Viridiplantae > Streptophyta > Magnoliopsida > Asterales > Asteraceae > Rutidosis > Rutidosis leptorrhynchoides. Next base: position 32,810,497 of record NC_092338.1, read on the forward strand.
AAAACATTACCATGGATTTCATCACTAAATTGCCAAGGACTGCAAGTGGTTTTGATACTATTTGGGTAATAGTTGATCGTCTCACCAAATCAGCACACTTCCTGCCAATAAGAGAAGATGACAAGATGGAGAAGTTAGCACGACTGTATTTGAAGGAAGTCGTCTCCAGACATGGAATACCAATCTCTATTATCTCCGATAGGGATGGCAGATTTATTTCAAGATTCTGGCAGACATTACAGCAAGCATTAGGAACTCGTCTAGACATGAGTACTGCCTATCATCCACAAACTGATGGGCAGAGTGAAAGGACAATACAAACGCTTGAAGACATGCTACGAGCATGTGTTATTGATTTCGGAAACAGTTGGGATCGACATCTACCGTTAGCAGAATTTTCCTACAACAACAGCTTCCATTCAAGCATTGAGATGGCGCCGTTTGAAGCACTTTATGGTAGAAAGTGCAAGTCTCCAATTTGTTGGAGTGAAGTGGGGGATAGACAGATTACGGGTCCAGAGATTATACAAGAAACTACCGAGAAGATCATCCAAATTCAACAACGGTTGAAAACCGCCCAAAGTCGACAAAAGAGCTACGCTGACATTAAAAGAAAAGATATAGAATTTGAAATTGGAGAGATGGTCATGCTTAAAGTTGCACCTTGGAAAGGCGTTGTTCGATTTGGTAAACGAGGGAAATTAAATCCAAGGTATATTGGACCATTCAAGATTATTGATCGTGTCGGACCAGTAGCTTACCGACTTGAGTTACCTCAACAACTCGCGGCTGTACATAACACTTTCCACGTCTCGAATTTGAATAAATGTTTTGCTAAAGAAGATCTCACTATTCCGTTAGATGAAATCCAAATCAACGAAAAACTTCAATTCATCGAAGAACCCGTCGAAATAATGGATCGTGAGGTTAAAAGACTTAAGCAAAACAAGATACCAATTGTTAAGGTTCGATGGAATGCTCGTAGAGGAACCGAGTTCACCTGGGAGCGTGAAGATCAGATGAAGAAGAAATACCCGCATCTATTTCCAGAAGATTCGTCAACACCTTCAACAGCTTAAAATTTCGGGACGAAATTTATTTAACGGGTAGGTACTGTAGTGACCCAAACTTTTCCATGTTTATATATATTAATTGAGATTGATATTTACATGATTAAATGTTTCCAACATGTTAAGCAATCAAACTTGTTAAGACTTGATTAATTGAAATATGTTTCATATAGACAATTGACCACCCAAGTTGACCGGTGATTCACGAACGTTAAAACTTGTAAAAACTATATGATGACATATATATGGATATATATATAGTTAACATGATACTATGATAATTAAACATATCATTAAGTATATTAACAATGAACTACATATGTAAAAACAAGACTACTAACTTAATGATTTTTAAACGAGACATATATGTAACGATTATCGTTGTAAAGACATTTAATGTATATATATCATATTAAGAGATATTCATACATGATAATATCATGATAATATAATAATTTAAAATCTCATTTGATATTATAAACATTGGGTTAACAACATTTAACAAGATCGTTAACCTAAAGGTTTCAAAACAACACTTACATGTAACGACTAACGATGACTTAACGACTCAGTTAAAATGTATATACATGTAGTGTTTTAATATGTATTTATACACTTTTAAAAGACTTCAATACACTTATCAAAATACTCCTACTTAACAAAAATGCTTACAATTACATCCTCGTTCAGTTTCATCAACAATTCTACTCGTATGCACCCGTATTCGTACTCGTACAATACACAGCTTTTAGATGTATGTACTATTGGTATATACACTCCAATGATCAGCTCTTAGCAGCCCATGTGAGTCACCTAACACATGTGGGAACCATCATTTGGCAACTAGCATGAAATATCTCATAAAATTACAAAAATATGAGTAATCATTCATGACTTATTTACATGAAAACAAAATTACATATCCTTTATATCTAATCCATACACCAACGACCAAAAACACCTACAAACACTTTCATTCTTCAATTTTCTTCATATAATTGATCTCTCTCAAGTTCTATCTTCAAGTTCTAAGTGTTCTTCATATATTCTACAAGTTCTAGTTACATAAAATCAAGAATACTTTCAAGTTTGCTAGCTCACTTGCAATCTTGTAAGGTGATCATCCAACCTCAAGAAATCTTTGTTTCTTACATTAGGTTATCATTCTAATACAAGGTAATAATCATATTCAAACTTTGGTTCAATTTCTATAACTATAACAATCTTATTTCAAGTGATGATCTTACTTGAACTTGTTTTCGTGTCATGATTTTGCTTCAAGAACTTCGAGCCATCCAAGGATCCGTTGAAGCTAGATCCATTTTTATCTTTTCCAGTAGGTTTATCCAAGGAACTTAAGGTAGTAATGATGTTCATAACATCATTCGATTCATATATATAAAACTATCTTATTCGAAGGTTTAAACTCGTAATCACTAGAACATAGTTTAGTTAATTCTAAACTTGTTCGCAAACAAAAGTTAATCCTTCTAAATTGACTTTTAAAATTAACTAAACACATGTTCTATATCTATATGATATGCTAACTTAATGATTTAAAATCTGGAAACACGAAAAACACCGTAAAACCGGATTTACGCCGTCGTAGTAACACCGCGGGCTGTTTTGGGTTAGTTAATTAAAAACTATGATAAACTTTGATTTAAAAGTTGTAATTCTGAGAAAATGATTTTTATTATGAACATGAAACTATATCCAAAAATTATGGTTAAACTCAAAGTGGAAGTATGTTTTCTAAAATGGTCATCTAGACGTCGTTCTTTCGACTGAAATGACTACCTTTACAAAAACGACTTGTAACTTATTTTTCCGACTATAAACCTATACTTTTCTGTTTAGATTCATAAAATAGAGTTCAATATGAAACCATAGCAATTTGATTCACTCAAAACGGATTTAAAATGAAGAAGTTATGGGTAAAACAAGATTGGATAATTTTTCTCATTTTAGCTACGTGAAAATTGGTAACAAATCTATTCCAACCATAACTTAATCAACTTGTATTGTATATTATGTAATCTTGAGATACCATAGACACGTATACAATGTTTCGACCTATCATGTCGACACATCTATATATATTTCGGAACAACCATAGACACTCTATATGTGAATGTTGGAGTTAGCTATACAGGGTTGAGGTTGATTCCAAAATATATATAGTTTGAGTTGTGATCAATACTGAGATACGTATACACTGGGTCGTGGATTGATTCAAGATAATATTTATCGATTTATTTCTGTACATCTAACTGTGGACAACTAGTTGTAGGTTACTAACGAGGACAGCTGACTTAATAAACTTAAAACATCAAAATGTATTAAAAGTGTTGTAAATATATTTTGAACATACTTTGATATATATGTATATATTGTTATAGGTTCGTGAATCAACCAGTGGCCAAGTCTTACTTCCCGACGAAGTAAAAATCTGTGAAAGTGAGTTATAGTCCCACTTTTAAAATCTAATATTTTTGGGATGAGAATACATGCAGGTTTTATAAATGATTTACAAAATAGACACAAGTACGTGAAACTACATTCTATGGTTGAATTATCGAAATCGAATATGCCCTTTTTATTAAGTCTGGTAATCTAAGAATTAGGGAACAGACACCCTAATTGACGCGAATCCTAAAGATAGATCTATTGGGCCTAACAAACCCCATCCAAAGTACCGGATGCTTTAGTACTTCGAAATTTATATCATATCCGAAGGGTGTCCCGGAATGATGGGGATATTCTTATATATGCATCTTGTTAATGTCGGTTACCAGGTGTTCACCATATGAATAATTTTTATCTCTATGTATGGGATGCGTATTGAAATATGAAATCTTGTGGTCTATTATTATGATTTGAAATATATAGGTTAAACCTATAACTCACCAACATTTTTGTTGACGTTTTAAGCATGTTTATTCTCAGGTGATTATTAAGAGCTTCCGCTATCGCAAACTTAAATAAGGACGAGATTTGGAGTCCATGCTTGTATGATATTGTGTAAAAACTGCATTCAAGAAACTTATTTTGTTGTAACATATTTGTATTGTAAACCATTATGTAATGGTCGTGTGTAAACAGGATATTTTAGATTATCATTATTTGATAATCTACGTAAAGCTTTTTAAACCTTTATTGATGAAATAAAGGTTATGGTTTGTTTTAAAATGAATGCAGTCTTTGAAAAACGTCTCATATAGAGGTCAAAACCTCGCAACGAAATCAATTAATATGGAACGTTTTTAATCAATAAGAACGGGACATTTCAGGGTAGGTACTGTCATGACCCGGATTTTTTCATGATTATATATTGAACAATATTAATATTTACATGATTAAATGTTTCCAACATATTAAGCAATCAAACTTTTTAAGACTTGATTAATTGAAACGAATTTTATGTAAACGTATGACCACCCAACTTGTCCGATGATTCACAAACGTTATAACTTGTAAATAACATGATAATATATATATGAACTTATATATATATTTAACATGATGAAATGATAATTAAGTATCTCATTAAGTATATTAACAATGAACTATATACATAAAATGAGACTACTAACTTAAGGATTTCGAAAAGATATATATACGTAACGATTATCGTTGTAATAACGTCTTAATATTTATATATCATATTAAGATATATTAACACACTATGTTATCAATATAATATAACAATTTAACATCCCATTAGATATAATAACAATGGGATTAATTACATTTAACAAGGCCGTTAACTTAAAGGTTTCGAAACAACACTTACATGTAACAACTAAGGAGGATTTAACGACTCAGTTAAAATGTATATATATATATATATATATATATATATATATACATATATATATATACATATATATATACATATATATATATAATATATATATATATATATATATATATATATATATATATATATATATATATATATATATATATATATATATAGTGTATTAAGATGTATTAATACACATTTGAAGGACTTCAATACATATATCAAAACACTCTTACTTAACAAAAATAATCACAATTGTATTCCCATTTGTTTTCATCAAGAATTCTACTCGTATTTGCTCGGTATTTGCACTCGTATTATACCGAGCTTCTAGATGTATTTACTATTGGTATATACCAATAAAAATCTGATCCTTAGCAGCCTTAAATGATTAAAGAATATGTGGAACCAACCATTTGTCAAGTAGCATGAATTATTTAGCAAGAAAACAAAATTAGGAATCTTTTCTTTCTTTATAAACTAAAAATATTTTTATGCATACACACCATTTCTTTATTCCATTTTCTCATACTTACACTCCCAATTCTCTCTTAAAATACTCCTAACTTCATACTTGATCATCTCCAAGTATTTTCCCCATCATTTTGCTTCAATTACAAGCTTTAATCATCATAAAAACAACCTAGAATTAAGAAGTTGCAAGATTACTTCCAATCTTTTTAATCCAATCCAACAACTCATCAAAGATCATGAACTTCCATCTAATCTCAGTAACTTTTCATTCTTAATCAAGGTAATAATAATGTCCAAGCTTTGGCTTAATTCCTATAAATATAACTACCTTAAATCAAGTAGTAATCTTAGTTGAACTTGTTTTCGAGTCATGATTCTGCTTCAAGAACTTCCAAGCCATTAAAGATCCTTTGAAGCTCAAGTAATTTTCTCATTATTTCCAGTAGGTTTACCTACTATACTTGAGGTAGTAATGATGTTCATAAAATCATTCGATTCATATATATATATAACTATCTTATTCGAAGATTTAAACTTGTAATCACTAGAAAATAGTTTAGTTAATTCTAAACTTGTTCGCAAAAAAAGTTAATCCTTCTAACATAACTTTTAAAATCCACTAAATACATGTTCTATATCTATATGATATGCTAACTTAATGATTTAAAACTTGTAAACACGAAGAACACCGTAAAATCGGACATACGCCGTCGTAGTAAAACCGGAGGCTGTTTTGGGTTGGATAATTAAAAACTATGATAAACTTTGATTTAAAAGTTGTTCTTCTGAGAAAATGATATTTCTTATGAACATGAAACTATATCCAAAAATCATGGTTAAACTCAAAGTGGAAGTATGTTTTTCAAAATGGTCATCAAGATGTCGTTTTTTGACGGAAATGACTACCTCTTTGAAATATGACTTGTAATCTATAACTCCAACTATAAACCACTACTTTTTCAGTTTAGTTCTAAATACTACAGTTCATTATGAAACCATAGCAATTTGATTCACTTTAAACGGAGTTGTAGTGAATATTTGGCGAGCAAAACAAAATCTGCTAAAATTAACGTTGTATGGACGAAATTTATATTGTAAAAACTATATTAACCATATCCTTACTAACTTTTCCTATATATATTTGGACATGTTATGATTAGTATAACAAAATATTATAATCTTAGTTAATTCCGAGATTGTATATATATATATATATATATATATATATATATATATATATATGTATGTATGTATATATATATATATATATGTATGTATATATATATATATATATATATATATATATATATAATAATCTTGGTACATTCCATGACAATAAGTATACAATACGTTTTGATAAATTCTAGAACAATACATATACAATACGTCTCTGGGTTGATGCAAAGATAATACGTATACAATACGTCGTGGGGGTAATTCTAAGATTATATATATACTGATTATTGGACTGTTGGACATTTCGGACTATTTTGGACTACTAACAAAGGACTACTAACATAAAAATGTTAAAAATTAATATATAAGTATTCTATGAACTTGTTTTATTTTATTCACATGTCGTATTATTATCTGAATCATTATTATTGTTATAGGTTCGTGAATCCAAGGACGATGGCCGTATTTTTAATAAGCTGAAAACTTATTATTAATATACTTTTACTACCGTGAGTATATAGTCCCATTTTTAAACTCTAAAAATATTTTGGGAGGAGAATACATGCATTTTATGTTTTACGCCATGGACGCAAGTACTTAAAATATATTCTACGTTGAGTTGTACCACATTGCATATCTTCCCTAATAGCTTGGAAACTAATATTTACATGTTGTAAGAACATGTAAGCGCGAATCCTATTGATAGATCTATCGAGTTTGACAACCCCAACCGGGCTAGTCGCTCTAGTATCGTAAACGGTTGCATAGTACTTCATTTTTACTACACTTGGTACAGTGTAGGGAGATTTCATAATAAAGGGAATATGCTACATTTATGGTTAAGTATGGTTACCGAAGCGTCAACAACTTATAGAATATCTTTATTGAAATATTTATAACTATGAAATCTTGTGGTCTATATTTATATCGATGATAGCTTTAAACCTATATATCTCACCAACCTTTGTGTTGACTGTTTAAGCATGTTTATTCTCAGGTCCTTAAGAAAGTCTTCCGCTGTTGCATTATCTGAGCAAGCTGTGCATGGAGTCTCATGCTTTTGTTTAAATGAAGTGTTGCATACAATAAAACCTTTGTCATGTATTATATTCGACTGTTATGTCACGTGTGTAGTATTTGAAAACCGATGTATTATGGGAATTATTTCTTAAATAATCGTCCACTTTTTTAAAACATGCATTATGTATAATAAGGGTGTGTCTTTTTATGAAACGAATGCAATATTTTCTAAAATGTATCATATAGAGGTCAAATACCTCGCTATGGGACCAATGAATAAGGTACCGCATTTATAGTAATATGGACAAGTCGTTTCATATATATATATATATATATATATATATATATATATATATATATATATATATATATATATATATATATATATATATATATATATATATATATATATATATATATATATATATATATATATATATATATATATAAACTATATATAAATCTATTTTCATATGCCCTATGTGTCATCACCTCTTCAATCAAGCCCCACTTGGGAAATAATCTCTACTCACAATAAACTTATACATATACAAGATTTGTTCCTATATTTTTTTACCTCACAAACTATCTATACATATATATACATACACCACATCACCATCCCATGTGCCTAACAATTTGAATGTAGAACACTTACTTTTTATGACACACCTATGTGATCAAGCATCTTTATCAATGTATGTGTGTAGGTTTTTAAAATATATCAAGATCCAAATATATCCAAATCAAATACTTAGATCTACAGAAGTAAAATAAATGCTCTCAAACTCTCTCTCTTCCTCATCTTCTGATACGACCTCTTTTTCCAGTATTCATCCTAATTGTTCTTTAATAATCTCTGGTAATTAATCGTATTCACACTAAAATCTTATTAATTTCAGTATCATCGCGATTGTTATCATTACCAGATTCCATCGGCTCCCAAAAGCAACATATCCACAGAATCAGCAGCGCCATTTTCATTTTAAAGTTAGGGTTTCTTCAATTGAAATTTCGGATTACAGTATACTTCTTTCTATTTGATTTATTTTTTTTGGCTACGTTTACTGATTTTGTGTGATGGCCCCGTCAAAACACTTAACGGCTCCGTCACTTGGTCCCACAGCTTGATCGAACTTAAATGAATTTAACAAACGACATTGCATTCTTTTATTTCAAAAGTTTCCCAAAAAGGAAAGCATACCAAAATATGTAGTTTAAAAGTAACCCAACATATTAATAATCCAAAGTTGACACAAAACATTGTCAACAACCCACAAGTAGTAACTATTAAAAAAAAACCGAATGCAAGCCAAAGTTTCATAAATTGTTTCATAAAAATCTGCCCAAATGCATGCAGACTCTTCTAAACACAGCGAAAGCATCACATAAACTCAAGTACCTGTGAAAGCATGCGAGTAAACTGTCAACATAAAGGTTGAGTGAATTATAGGTTTAAATAACTGAATAAACTTTAGACCACAAGATTTAAAAATGTTAGAAAACATTAAACATTATTCCATTATCAATGAGCCACCTGGTAACCACTTAACCCTTTATTTACCCTTGCCAACCACAATAAAAATATACACTGGACAGTGTATCTACAACAAAATACGAAGTACTAAACATTCCGATTATAAATTGCTAGCGCGACTAGCTCGAAATGGGGTTATCAAACTCGATAGATCTATCCGTAGGATTCGCATTCACCGGTAGAAACTAATGATTACAGTTACCAGACTAGGGAATATTTTTGTCCAACTCACAATGAATAATTTAAATTTAATTGTCACTTGTGTCTAAATGTGAAATAAAATGCATGTAATCACATCCAAAAAATATACTTTGAAAAGTATATAAAAACGGGACTATAACTCACCTTAATAGTAATGAAGTAACCAACACAATTAAGCGAACAGCAAATGTAGTACAGTGATCAGGAATAATCACAACGCCGACATATAAATAAAGCAGGTCGATATAAATAACTAACTTAGGTCAAGTCTTAGTATGATAGCTATTGTACATGTTGCAAGTAGACATAGAACAATACTCAATATACATTGGTTTGATCGGAACAGCTTACTGACACACACTTTCTATTTTTAGAAAATTTCTATTTTTAGCAGGTTTCTATTTTTGGAAAGTTTCTATTTTTGGAAAGTTTCCAAATTTAGAAAGTTGCTATTTTAGGAAAGTTTATAAGTTAGGAAAGTTTCCTTAATTAGAAAGTCAACAAAAGTCAACTAAAAGTCAAAGTCAACCGAAAGTCAACTCAAAAGTCAACCTTGGTCAAACATGGTCAACGTAAATTTTAAAAGTGTAAGTTATAATAATAATATAAGTTATAACGTTTATTAAAGTTAAATATGTCTAATTATGTCATAACATAAGTTTAATTAAATTAAAATGAATTATTAAAGTTATTATAAGTTTAAATGATATAATTAATATAACATAAGTATTTAATTAATTAATTAAATATTAGTCATAACATAAGTATTATTAATTAATAATAAATTTTAAATCATATCATAAGTATTATTAATTAATAATGAATTATTAAGCATATCATAAGTTTCTAATTATAATTATTAAATCATAAGTATTTAATAATTAAATTATAATTAAATAATAACTAAGCCTTATAATAATTAAATAATTAATTAATCCTTAGTATAAGTCTTATAATAGTAATCTCATAATATAAGTTTAATACTTATCATAAGTATTTTCCATTAATAATAAAAGTATTATTAATCATATGTTTAATTAAAATGTTAATTAAATCATAAGTATTAATTAAATAATATAATAAATATATATATCATAAGTATTAAATAATAATAATTACCTTTTTTTATCATAAGTAATTAAATGATATTGAAATCCATTATTTATATCATAAGTTTAATAATTAGTCATAAGTTTTAAATCAAAAGTTCATCGGGTCGTATCCTGAGCCCCGGGTGTCGGTTTTCGGCGAGCCTTACATATATCTCCGCCTAAGAAAACCACCCGAAACTTTGGTACACTCAAGAACACTCCAAGAACAGTCCACAAGTCGTGATGTACAGCCATTACACTACTTGGAACTTTAATTCAATCAAAAACGTTTTTTAGACGTAACGGGTGATTCGTGGCTCGGATTGAGATGACCCGAACATGAAAGTTCGCCCCACCATCAGTCCTAACACACTAACACACCCTTAAGTCACCAAACATGGTCACAAAGTCGGACCAAACCTGGTTCATACCAAAACCACATTTCAATCTTAACAAAATACCACTTTGATCATATCTAGGGCTCCGGGAATCGAAACGACATGAATCCGGAGTCTAAAATTAATGTCCTGATGAGTAGAACTCATCTAGATACTTTATTTTAACTTTTATATCAGTCAAAATAGTAGAAACACACGAAAAATCTGCTGTCCCAATTATATCAAACCGAAAACATATATTTACGAGTAATTCTATGCATACAAACACCATTACAACAACAAGTAATCATCATACTATTAATATATAATCAAAATACAGAAATATAATGAAAAATCAAAAGTTCCTCGGGTGGCAAATGAAAAAGCATGGAACTCTGAAATATAAAAGAAAAATATAAAACTCGACAACAACACCTAAATTACAAACTGTGTATATCAATACGTATTGCAACATAAAGACACGGGAGAATTAAAAACATTATTACCCCAAGCTAATTGTAGAAGAAAATAACTTCCTCGGGTGGCAAATGAAAAAGAAGAATGATGGATACGATAGCCAGGAAAATATCAAGAATCGGGACTGGATTTAACATTTGCGCAACCTATTGGGAAGTATGAAATGAGGAAGAAGATGTAGGAGTGATGAAAATAATGAAACGAAAGAGGTCAATTTATAGCGAAATATCAGACATAGCAATCAAAACAGATTACCGTATTAAATCAAAGAGGATCCTAATTTTCTTGATTATCGAAGAATCAAATCACGAAGATTTCCTCTAAATCCCTTGAAATCCGGAAATCAACCGTGACTATGTCAAAAGATAAGACGAATTACTATTTTCTCATTTCACTCTTTTACGATAAGCTTCACTCATACACTTTGAGTAATTGAATTATTTTATTCATACTTCTCAATCATGATAAAACTCCACATATCGACTCATATTCGTCTTAAAAACATTTTTATGGTTAGCCATGTCGACCTCACTCAAATTTCGGGACGAAATTTATTTAACGTGTAGGTACTGTGACGACCCAGAAATTTTCGACCAAATTTAAATTTAAAACTTATATGATATTGACCGACGATTCACGAACAAATATTTATAACTAGACATGAATAAAAATATATATAAATATATATATTTTATAATGTGATAAAAATATAATAATAACTTAGTCATAAAACGTTTAGATTTAAAATAATATTATTATATATATATTAGGACGATGATTTATAGAAGCAAATGACCACAACACTCAATTATATGAGTTACACTTCTTATAATATGATTTATTGATGTTTAAGTCTATATTTTTGTTAAAGCTACACATCACGAAACGTAAAACGCTAGTTTTCTAAGCGTACGAAAAGGCGTTCGAGAAACCGAAACCGGAACATAAGTCGAGAGACAACGTACGAGTCATCAGAATGAAAATTACAAATTAACTATGTACGTGAATATAATATAATATATAATTAATTATATAGATTAAATATTAATTTTTATATAATAATAAGTTATAATGTGTCGGTAAGAATAGAAAACGTGTTTTGTGAACTTCTCCATCAAACCATGCGATTGCATGGTCTAAACCTTGAAACCCCATGCAATCGCATGGGGGTTAGGTGAAATGTCCCGTTCTTATTGATTAAAAACGTTCCATATTAATTGATTTCGTTGCGAGGTTTTGACCTCTATATGAGACGTTTTTCAAAGACTGCATTCTTTTTTAAAACAAACCATAACCTTTATTTCATAGATAAAGGTTTTAAAAATCTTTACGTAGATTATCAAATAATGATAATCTAAAATATCCTGTTTACACACGACCATTACATAATGGTTTACAATACAAATATGTTACAACAAAATAAGTTTCTTGAATGCAGTTTTTACACAATATCAAACAAGCATGGACTCCAAATCTCGTCCTTATTTAAGTATGCGATAGCGGAAGCTCTTAATAATCACCTGAGAATAAACATGCTTAAAACGTCAACAAAAATGTTGGTGAGTTATAGGTTTAACCTATATATATCAAATCATAATAATAGACCACAAGATTTCATATTTCAATACACATCCCATACATAGAGATAAAAATCATTCATATGGTGAACACCTGGTAACCGACATTAACAAGATGCATATATAAGAATATCCACATCATTTCGGGACACCCTTCGGATATGATATAAATTTCGAAGTACTAAAGCATCCGGTTCTTTGGATGGGGTTTGTTAGGCCCAATAGATCTATCTTTAGGATTCGCGTCAATTAGGGTGTCTGTTCCCTAATTCTTAGATTACCAGACTTAATAAAAAGGGGCATATTCGATTTCGATAATTCAACCATAGAATGTAGTTTCACATACTTGTGTCTATTTTGTAAATCATTTATAAAACCTGCATGTATTCTCATCCCAAAAATATTAGATTTTAAAAGTGGGACTATAACTCACTTTCACAGATTTTTACTTCGTCGGGAAGTAAGACTTGGCCACTGGTTGATTCACGAACCTATAACAATATATACATATATATCAAAGTATGTTCAAAATATATTTACAACACTTTTAATATTTTTTGATGTTTTAAGTTTATTAAGTCAGCTGTCATCGTTAGTAACCTACAACTAGTTGTCCACAGTTAGATGTACAGAAATAAATCGATAAATATTATCTTGAATCAATCCATGACCCAGTGTATACGTATCTCAGTATTGATCACAACTCAAACTATATATATTTTGGAATCAACCTCAACCCTGTATAGCTAACTCCAACATTCACATATAGAGTGTCTATGGTTGTTCCGAAATATATATAGATGTGTCGACATGATAGGTCGAAACATTGTATACGTGTCTATGGTATCTCAAGATTACATAATATACAATACAAGTTGATTAAGTTATGGTTGGAATAGATTTGTTACCAATTTTCACGTAGCTAAAATGAGAAAAATTATCCAATCTTGTTTTACCCATAACTTCTTCATTTTAAATCCGTTTTGAGTGAATCAAATTGCTATGGTTTCATATTGAACTCTATTTTATGAATCTAAATAGAAAAAGTATAGGTTTATAGTCCGAAAAATAAGTTACAAGTCGTTTTTGTAAAGGTAGTCATTTCAGTCGAAAGAACGACGTCTAGATGACCATTTTAGAAAACATACTTCCACTTTGAGTTTAACCATAATTTTTGGATATAGTTTCATGTTCATAATAAAAATCATTTTCTCAGAATAACAACTTTTAAATCAAAGTTTATCATAGTTTTTAATTAACTAACCCAAAACAGCCCGCGGTGTTACTACGACGGCGTAAATCCAGTTTTACGGTGTTTTTCGTGTTTCCAGGTTTTAAATCATTAAGTTAGCATATCATATAGATATAGAACATGTGTTTAGTTGATTTTAAAAGTCAAGTTAGAAGGATTAACTTTTGTTTGCGAACAAGTTTAGAATTAACTAAACTATGTTCTAGTGATTACAAGTTTAAACCTTCGAATAAGATAGCTTTATATGTATGAATCGAATGATGTTATGAACATCATTACTACCTTAAGTTCCTTGGATAAACCTACTGGAAAAGAGAAAAATGGATCTAGCTTCAATGGATCCTTGGATGGCTCGAAGTTCTTGAAGCAAAATCATGACACGAAAACAAGTTCAAGTAAGATCATCACTTGAAATAAGATTGTTATAGTTATAGAAATTGAACCAAAGTTTGAATATGATTATTACCTTGTATTAGAATGATAACCTACTGTAAGAAACAAAGATTTCTTGAGGTTGGATGATCACCTTACAAGATTGGAAGTGAGCTAGCAAACTTGAAAGTATTCTTGATTTTATGAAACTAGAACTTTTGGAATTTATGAAGAACACTTAGAACTTGAAGATAGAACTTGAGAGAGATCAATTAGATGAAGAAAATTGAAGAATGAAAGTGTTTGTAGGTGTTTTTGGTCGTTGGTGTATGGATTAGATATAAAGGATATGTAATTTTGTTTTCATGTAAATAAGTCATGAATGATTACTCATATTTTTGTAATTTTATGAGATATTTCATGCTAGTTGCCAAATGATGGTTCCCACATGTGTTAGGTGACTCACATGGGCTGCTAAGAGCTGATCATTAGAGTGTATATACCAATAGTATATACATCTAAAAGCTGTGTATTGTACGAGTACGAATACGGGTGCATACGAGTAGAATTGTTGATGAAACTGAATGAGGATGTAATTGTAAGCATTTTTGTTAAGTAGAAGTATTTTGATAAGTGTCTTGAAGTCTTTCAAAAGTGTATGAATACATATTAAAACACTACATGTATATACATTTTAACTGAGTCGTTAAGTCATCGTTAGTCGTTACATGTAAATGTTGTTTTGAAACCTTTAGGTTAACGATCTTGTTAAATGTTGTTAACCCAATGTTTATAATATCAAAAGAGATTTTAAATTATTATATTATCATGATATTATGATGTACGAATATCTCTTAATATGATATATATACATTAAATGTCGTTACAACGATAATCGTTACATATATGTCTCGTTTCAAAATCATTAAGTTAGTAGTCTTGTTTTTACATATGTAGTTCATTGTTAATATACTTAATGATATGTTTACTTATCATAATATCATGTTAACTATATATATAACCATATATATGTCATCATATAGTTTTTACAAGTTTTAACGTTCGTGAATCACCGGTCAACTTGGGTGGTCAATTGTCTACATGAAACCTATTTCAATTAATTAAGTCTTAACAAGTTTGATTGCTTAACATGTTGGAAACATTTAATCATGTAAATATCAATCTCAATTAATATATATAAACATGGAAAAGTTCGGGTCACTACAGTACCTACCCGTTAAATAAATTTCGTCCCGAAATTTTAAGCTGTTGAAGGTGTTGACGAATCTTCTGGAAATAGATGCGGGTATTTCTTCTTCATCTGATCTTCACGCTCCCAGGTGAACTCAGGTCCTCTACGAGCATTCCATCGAACCTTAACAATTGGTGTCTTGTTTTGCTTAAGTCTTTTAACCTCACGATCCATTATTTCGACGGGTTCTTCGATGAATTGAAGTTTTTCGTTGATTTGGATTTCATCTAACGGAATAGTGACATCTTCTTTAGCAAAACATTTCTTCAAATTCGAGACGTGGAAAGTGTTATGTACAGCCGCGAGTTGTTGAGGTAACTCAAGTCGGTAAGCTACTGGTCCGACACGATCAATAATCTTGAATGGTCCAATATACCTTGGATTTAATTTCCTTCGTTTACCAAATCGAACAACGCCTTTCCAAGGTGCAACTTTAAGCATGACCATCTCTCCAATTTCAAATTCTATATCTTTTCTTTTAATGTCAGCGTAGCTCTTTTGTCGACTTTGGGCGGTTTTCAACCGTTGTTGAATTTGGATGATCTTCTCGGTAGTTTCTTGTATAATCTCCGGACCCGTAATCTGTCTATCCCCCACTTCACTCCAACAAATCGGAGACCTGCACTTTCTACCATAAAGTGCTTCAAACGGCGCCATCTCAATGCTTGAATGGTAGCTGTTGTTGTAGGAAAATTCTGCTAACGATAGATGTCGATCCCAACTGTTTCTGAAATCAATAACACATGCTCGTAGCATGTCTTCAAGCGTTTGTATCGTCCTTTCGCTCTGCCCATCAGTTTGTGGATGATAGGCAGTACTCATGTCTAGACGAGTTCCTAATGCTTGCTGTAATGTCTGCCAGAATCTTGAAATAAATCTGCCATCCCTATCAGAGATAATAGAGATTGGTATTCCATGTCTGGAGACGACTTCCTTCAAATACAGTCGTGCTAACTTCTCCATCTTGTCATCTTCTCTTATTGGCAGGAAGTGTGCTGATTTGGTGAGACGATCAACTATTACCCAAATAGTATCAAAGCCACTTGCAGTCCTTGGCAATTTAGTGATGAAATCCATGGTAATGTTTTCCCATTTCCATTCCGGGATTTCGGGTTGTTGAAGTAGACCTGATGGTTTCTGATGCTCAGCTTTGACCTTAGAACACGTCAAACATTCTCCTACGTATTTAGCAACATCGGCTTTCATACCCGGCCACCAAAAATGTTTCTTGAGATCCTTGTACATCTTCCCCGTTCCAGGATGTATTGAGTATCTGGTTTTATGAGCTTCTCTAAGTACCATTTCTCTCATATCTCCAAATTTTGGTACCCAAATCCTTTCAGCCCTATACCGGGTTCCGTCTTCCCGAATATTAAGATGCTTCTCCGATCCTTTGGGTATTTCATCCTTTAAATTTCCCTCTTTTAAAACTCCTTGTTGCACCTCCTTTATTTGAGTAGTAAGGTTATTATGAATCATTATATTCATAGATTTTACTCGAATGGGTTCTCTGTCCTTCCTGCTCAAGGCATCGGCTACCACATTTGCCTTCCCCGGGTGGTAACGAATCTCAAAGTCGTAATCATTCAACAATTCAATCCACCTACGCTGCCTCATATTCAGTTGTTTCTGATTAAATATGTGTTGAAGACTTTTGTGGTCGGTATATATAATACTTTTGACCCCATATAAGTAGTGCCTCCAAGTCTTTAATGCAAAAACAACCGCGCCTAATTCCAAATCATGCGTCGTATAATTTTGTTCGTGAATCTTCAATTGTCTAGACGCATAAGCAATCACCTTCGTTCGTTGCATTAATACACAACCGAGACCTTGCTTTGATGCGTCACAATAAATCACAAAATCATCATTCCCTTCAGGTAATGACAATATAGGTGCCGTAGTGAGCTTTTTCTTCAATAACTGAAACGCTTTCTCTTGTTCATCATTCCATTCAAATTTCTTCCCTTTATGCGTTAATGCAGTCAAGGGTTTTGCTATTCTGGAAAAGTCTTGGATGAACCTTCTGTAGTAACCAGCTAGTCCTAAAAACTGGCGTATGTGTTTCGGAGTTTTCGGGGTTTCCCACTTTTCAACAGTTTCTATCTTTGCCGGATCCACCTTAATACCTTCTTTGTTCACTATGTGACCGAGGAATTGAACTTCTTCCAACCAAAATGCACACTTTGAAAACTTAGCGTACAATTCTTCCTTCCTCAATACTTCTAACACCTTTCTCAAATGTTCACCGTGTTCTTGGTCATTCTTTGAGTAAATAAGTATGTCATCAATGAAAACAATGACAAACTTGTCAAGGTATGGTCCACACACTCGGTTCATAAGGTCCATGAACACAGCTGGTGCATTAGTTAAACCAAACGGCATGACCATAAACTCGTAATGACCGTAACGTGTTCTGAAAGCAGTCTTTGGAATATCATCTTCTTTCACCCGCATTTGATGATACCCGGAACGTAAGTCAATCTTTGAATAAACAGACGAGCCTTGTAGTTGATCAAATAAGTCGTCGATTCTCGGTAGTGGGTAGCGGTTCTTGATGGTAAGTTTGTTCAACTCTCGGTAGTCGATACACAACCTGAATGTACCATCTTTCTTCTTGACAAACAAAACAGGAGCTCCCCACGGTGATGTGCTTGGTCGAATGAAACCACGCTCTAAAAGTTCTTGTAATTGGCTTTGTAGTTCTTTCATCTCGCTGGGTGCGAGTCTGTAAGGAGCACGAGCTATTGGTGCAGCTCCTGGTACAAGATCTATTTGAAATTTAACGGATCGATGTGGGGGTAATCCCGGTAATTCTTTCGGAAATACATCGGGAAATTCTTTTGCAATGGGAACATCATTGATGCTCTTTTCTTCAGTTTGTACTTTCTCGACGTGTGCTAGAACAGCATAGCAACCTTTTCTTATTAGTTTTTGTGCCTTCAAATTACTAATAAGATGTAGCTTCGTGTTGCCCTTTTCTCCGTACACCATTAAGGGTTTTCCTTTTTCTCGTATAATGCGAATTGCATTTTTGTAACAGACAATCTCTGCTTTCACTTCTTTCAACCAGTCCATACCGATTATCACATCAAAACTCCCTAACTCTACTGGTATCAAATCAATCTTAAATGTTTCGCTAACCAGTTTAATTTCTCGATTCCGACATATATTATATGCTGAAATTAATTTACCATTTGCTAATTCGAGTAAAAATTTACTATCCAAAGGCGTCAATGGGCAACTTAATTTAGCACAAAAATCTCTACTCATATAGCTTCTATCCGCACCCGAATCAAATAAAACGTAAGAAGATTTATTGTCAATAAGAAACGTACCCGTAACAAGCTCCGGGTCTTCCTGTGCCTCTGCCGCATTAATATTGAAAACTCTTCCGCGGCCTTGTCCATTCGTGTTCTCCTGGTTCGGGCAATTTCTAATAATGTGGCCCAGTTTTCCACATTTATAACAAACTACATTGGCATAGCTTGCTCCGACACTACTTGCTCCGCCATTACTCGTTCCGACACCATTTGTTCCTTTCGTTCTATTAACCCCTGGTCCGTAGACCTCACACTTCGCCGCGCTATGACCATTTCTTTTACACTTGTTGCAAAATTTGGTGCAGAACCCCGAGTGATACTTTTCACACCTTTGGCATAGCTGCTTCTGATTGTTGTTGTTGTTGTTGCGGTTATTATTGTTGTTGGAATGATTGTTGTAGTTGCTGTTGTTGTTGTTGTTGTTGTTGTTGTTGGGCCGTTTGTTGTAGTTGCGATTGATGTTGCGATTGTTGGGATAATTGTTGCGATTGCTGTTGTTGTTGTATTGGTGATTCTTATCACCATTTTCCTCCCACTTTCTTTTGACTTGCTTCACATTGGCCTCTTCAGCAGTCTGTTCTTTAATTCTTTCTTCAATCTGGTTCACTAGTTTGTGAGCCATTCTACATGCCTGTTGTATGGAGGCGGGCTCGTGTGAACTTATATCTTCTTGGATTCTTTCCGGTAATCCTTTCACAAAAGCGTCGATCTTCTCTTCCTCATCTTCGAATGCTCCCGGACACAATAGGCACAATTCTGTGAATCGTCTTTTGTACGTGGTAATATCAAATCCTTGGGTTCGTAACCCTCTAAGTTCTGTCTTGAGCTTATTGACCTCGGTTCTGGGACGGTACTTCTCGTTCATCAAGTGCTTGAATGCTGACCACGGTAGTGCGTACGCATCGTCTTGTCCCACTTGCTCTAGATAGGTATTCCACCATGTTAACGCAGAACCTGTGAAGGTATGCGTAGCGTACTTCACTTTGTCCTCTTTAGTACACTTACTTATGGCAAACACCGATTCAACCTTCTCGGTCCACCGTTTCAATCCGATCGGTCCTTCAGTTCCATCAAATTCCAAAGGTTTGCAGGCAGTGAATTCTTTGTAGGTGCATCCTACACGATTTCCTGTACTGCTAGATCCAAGGTTATTGTTGGTATGTAGCGCAGCCTGTACTGCGGCTATGTTTGAAGCAAGAAAGGTACGAAATTCCTCTTGGCTCATATTCAAGGTGTGTCGAGTAGTCGGTGCCATTTCCTTCAAAATAGTCAAATGAACAAGTTAATCATACAGAATATTAAGAGTAGTCAATAGTATTTCGTAGCATAATATGAACTCATTTATAAAAGCTTTTTCTTCATATTAGCGTTTTATAAGTTTAAATTCGGGTAGTACCTACCCGTTAAGTTCATACTTAGTAGCTAATATACAATTCAACTACTACAATTCTATATGAAAAACTGATTATAATAATATTTCGCGTTCAAACTTTTACACAATATTTTACAAACTTACAATACCGCTTATTTTACATATAGCATGAAATATAGCACACAATAAATTTGATACAAGATGGTTGTGAAGATAATTCTAGCTAGTACACAAGTCGTTCAGCAAAGGCAATAAAGACACGTAATTCATACGTCCAGAAACAAGTCATGCATTCTGGTTTTACTAGGATTACTTCCCATCCTTGGTCTTGTGGAACATAACCGTTATGGCCGTTGATAAGACAGCGTGTTGTAACGTCGTCAAAGGGACGAGGGTTACGTAATGTCCAACAGTCCCGTAACAATCTAAAAACCTCATTTCTTACCCCAATTACCGACTCCGTCACTTTTGGAAACGTTTTGTTTAATAGTTGTAGCCCGATGTTCTTGTTCTCACTTTGGTGAGAAGCGAACATTACTAATCCGTAAGCATAACATGCTTCTTTATGTTGCATGTTAGCCGCTTTTTCTAAATCACGAAGTCCAATATTCGGATATATTGAGTCAAAATAATTTCTTAACCCGTTGCGTAAAATAGCATTTGGGTTCCCCGCAATATATGCGTCAAAGTAAACACATCGTAACTTATGGGTTTCCCAATGTGATATCCCCCATCTTTCAAACGAAAGTCTCTTATAAACCAAGACATTCTTGGAACGTTCTTCGAATGTCTTACAAACTGATCTCGCCTTAAATAGTTGTGCCGAGGAATTCTTACCGACTCTAGACAAGATTTCATCAATCATGTCTCCGGGTAGGTCTCTTAAAATATTAGGTTGTCTATCCATTTTGTGTTTTTAAACTGTAAAATAGACAAGAGTTAGATTCATAAAAAAAAATACTTATTAATACAAGCAATTTTTACATATATCATAAAGCATAAGAACACTATATTACATATATTACACCACACGAATACAACTATCTTATTACGACTCGCTCGTTTCTTCTTCTTCGGTTTTGGTTCGTTTTGCCAAGTTTCTAGGGATATATGATGTTCCCCTAATACGAGCCGTCGTTGTCCACATTGGTTTAGAAAAACCTGGTGGTTTAGAGGTTCCCGGGTCATTGTTACAACTTAAGGACTTCGGGGGTTGACGATACATATAAAGTTCATCGGGGTTAGAATTAGATTTCTCTATTTTTATGCCCTTTTCCTTATTATTTTCTTTTGCCTTTTTAAATTCAGTTGGGGTAATTTCTATAACATCATTGGAATTCTCGTCGGAATCCGATTCATCGGAGAATTGGTAATCCTCCCAATATTTTGCTTCCTTGGCGGAAACACCATTGACCATAATTAACCTTGGTCGGTTGGTTGAGGATTCTCTTTTACTTAACCGTTTTATTATTTCCCCCACCGGTTCTGATTCTTCTTCCGGTTCCGATTCTTCTTCCGGTTCCGATTCTTCTTCCGGTTCCGACTCTTCTTCCGGTTCCTCTTCGGGAACTTGTGAATCAGTCCACGAATCATTCCAATTTACATTTGACTCTTCATTATTATTAGGTGAGTCAATGGGACTTGTTCTAGAGGTAGACATCTATCACATAATATCAAACACATTAAGAGATTAATATATCACATAATATTCATATGTTAAAAATATATAGTTTCCAACAAAAATGTTAAGCAATCATTTTTAAAGAAAACACGGTCGAAGTCCAGAATCACTAATGCATCCTAACAAACTCGATAAGACACACTAATACAACTTTTCTGGTTCTCTAAGACCAACGCTCGGATACCAACTGAAATGTCCCGTTCTTATTGATTAAAAACGTTCCATATTAATTGATTTCGTTGCGAGGTTTTGACCTCTATATGAGACGTTTTTCAAAGACTGCATTCATTTTTAAAACAAACCATAACCTTTATTTCATAGATAAAGGTTTTAAAAAGCTTTACGTAGATTATCAAATAATGATAATCTAAAATATCCTGTTTACACACGACCATTACATAATGGTTTACAATACAAATATGTTACAACAAAATAAGTTTCTTGAATGCAGTTTTTACACAATATCAAACAAGCATGGACTCCAAATCTCGTCCTTATTTAAGTATGCGATAGCGGAAGCTCTTAATAATCACCTGAGAATAAACATGCTTAAAACGTCAACAAAAATGTTGGTGAGTTATAGGTTTAACCTATATATATCAAATCATAATAATAGACCACAAGATTTCATATTTCAATACACATCCCATACATAGAGATAAAAATCATTCATATGGTGAACACCTGGTAACCGACATTAACAAGATGCATATATAAGAATATCCCCATCATTCCGGGACACCCTTCGGATATGATATAAATTTTGAAGTACTAAAGCATCCGGTTCTTTGGATGGGGTTTGTTAGGCCCAATAGATCTATCTTTAGGATTCGCGTCAATTAGGGTGTCTATTCCCTAATTCTTAGATTACCAGACTTAATAAAAAGGGGCATATTCGATTTCGATAATTCAACCATAGAATGTAGTTTCACATACTTGTGTCTATTTTGTAAATCATTTATAAAACCTGCATGTATTCTCATCCCAAAAATATTAGATTTTAAAAGTGGGACTATAACTCACTTTCACAGATTTTTACTTCGTCGGGAAGTAAGACTTGGCCACTGGTTGATTCACGAACCTATAACAATATATACATATATATCAAAGTATGTTCAAAATATATTTACAACACTTTTAATATTTTTTGATGTTTTAAGTTTATTAAGTCAGCTGTCCTCGTTAGTAACCTACAACTAGTTGTCCACAGTTAGATGTACAGAAATAAATCGATAAATATTATCTTGAATCAATCCACGACCCAGTGTATACGTATCTCAGTATTGATCACAACTCAAACTATATATATTTTGGAATCAACCTCAACCCTGTATAGCTAACTCCAACATTCACATATAGAGTGTCTATGGTTGTTCCGAAATATATATAGATGTGTCGACATGATAGGTCGAAACATTGTATACGTGTCTATGGTATCTCAAGATTACATAATATACAATACAAGTTGATTAAGTTATGGTTGGAATAGATTTGTTACCAATTTTCACGTAGCTAAAATGAGAAAAATTATCCAATCTTGTTTTACCCATAACTTCTTCATTTTAAATCCGTTTTGAGTGAATCAAATTGCTATGGTTTCATATTGAACTCTATTTTATGAATCTAAATAGAAAAAGTATAGGTTTATAGTCGGAAAAATAAGTTACAAGTCGTTTTTGTAAAGGTAGTCATTTCAGTCGAAAGAACGACGTCTAGATGACCATTTTAGAAAACATACTTCCACTTTGAGTTTAACCATAATTTTTGGATATAGTTTCATGTTCATAATAAAAATCATTTTCTCAGAATAACAACTTTTAAATCAAAGTTTATCATAGTTTTTAATTAACTAACCCAAAACAGCCCGCGGTGTTACTACGACGGCGTAAATCCAGTTTTACGGTGTTTTTCGTGTTTCCAGGTTTTAAATCATTAAGTTAGCATATCATATAGATATAGAACATGTGTTTAGTTGATTTTAAAAGTCAAGTTAGAAGGATTAACTTTTGTTTGCGAACAAGTTTAGAATTAACTAAACTATGTTCTAGTGATTACAAGTTTAAACCTTCGAATAAGATAGCTTTATATGTATGAATCGAATGATGTTATGAACATCATTACTACCTTAAGTTCCTTGGATAAACCTACTGGAAAAGAGAAAAATGGATCTAGCTTCAATGGATCCTTGGATGGCTCGAAGTTCTTGAAGCAAAATCATGACACGAAAACAAGTTCAAGTAAGATCATCACTTGAAATAAGATTGTTATAGTTATAGAAATTGAACCAAAGTTTGAATATGATTATTACCTTGTATTAGAATGATAACCTACTGTAAGAAACAAAGATTTCTTGAGGTTGGATGATCACCTTACAAGATTGGAAGTGAGCTAGCAAACTTGAAAGTATTCTTGATTTTATGAAACTAGAACTTTTGGAATTTATGAAGAACACTTAGAACTTGAAGATAGAACTTGAGAGAGATCAATTAGATGAAGAAAATTGAAGAATGAAAGTGTTTGTAGGTGTTTTTGGTCGTTGGTGTATGGATTAGATATAAAGGATATGTAATTTTGTTTTCATGTAAATAAGTCATGAATGATTACTCATATTTTTGTAATTTTATGAGATATTTCATGCTAGTTGCCAAATGATGGTTCCCACATGTGTTAGGTGACTCACATGGGCTGCTAAGAGCTGATCATTGGAGCGTATATACCAATAGTATATACATCTAAAAGCTGTGTATTGTACGAGTACGAATACGGGTGCATACGAGTAGAATTGTTGATGAAACTGAACGAGGATGTAATTGTAAGCATTTTTGTTAAGTAGAAGTATTTTGATAAGTGTCTTGAAGTCTTTCAAAAGTGTATGAATACATATTAAAACACTACATGTATATACATTTTAACTGAGTCGTTAAGTCATCGTTAGTCGTTACATGTAAATGTTGTTTTGAAACCTTTAGGTTAACGATCTTGTTAAATGTTGTTAACCCAATGTTTATAATATCAAAAGAGATTTTAAATTATTATATTATCATGATATTATGATGTACGAATATCTCTTAATATGATATATATACATTAAATGTCGTTACAACGATAATCGTTACATATATGTCTCGTTTCAAAATCATTAAGTTAGTAGTCTTGTTTTTACATATGTAGTTCATTGTTAATATACTTAATGATATGTTTACTTATCATAATATCATGTTAACTATATATATAACCATATATATGTCATCATATAGTTTTTACAAGTTTTAACGTTCGTGAATCACCGGTCAACTTGGGTGGTCAATTGTCTACATGAAACCTATTTCAATTAATTAAGTCTTAACAAGTTTGATTGCTTAACATGTTGGAAACATTTAATCATGTAAATATCAATCTCAATTAATATATATAAACATGGAAAAGTTCGGGTCACTACATTAGGTACTAGTAAACTCCTTTAAATATCAAACGTTTTCTGCTTCTGCATTCATCTACCTCTCGATATCTCTCTGCTCTTCATATATATATTTATTATTATTATTATTATTATTATTATTATTATTATTATTATTATTATTATTATTATTATTATTATTATTATTATTATTATTATTATTATTATTATTATTATTATTATTATTATTATTATTATTATTATTATTATTATTATTATTAAGATTAATATTATTAATCTTATGGTTAGGAGTATTATTAGTAGTATTATACATAAAATACTACGACAAGGTCATGAGCGGGTTATTTCAAAAATGAAATTTATGAGTAGGATAGGGCTAAGGAAATTATGGGTTATAACTATGGAGGTGATCGGTATGGTTCATGGGTATGCTCGTGAGGTGAATTTAGTGTTTATCATCTCCGTTGCGTCTACGTACTTTTCTACAATATTGAATCACAATATTGATACGTGAGCATTCATATCTTATCTTTTATATATTAATAGTGTATCCATGTCTAGTGCTCGAGTATATATGTTTATGCATGCTTGTATGCTTTAATTTTGTAGTTAGATAGTTTATGATAAATCACGAATTTGATATATATGCTACTGATATAAAGTATATGATATGCATATTTTTGGAAAGCTGGCGAAAAATTATTAACTTTTCATTTAGAAATCGCGTGATTTCGATGAACGGATTAAAAGATATGGTCAACTGAATTATGTTTGATGTTAATTGAAATTGGGTTTGAAATTGTAAATTAATATTTAAACAACTTGTCTATGAGATTGATAAATTGGATTTTTAGATATTACTAATCGAGTAAATGAATTTCTATATAAGGCATGTCTCGTTTTGGTAAACAATTGTCAAAATTGACTGTCTTATCATGTTTTAAAACTTTATAAACACTATAATCTGATTTTACAAGTATTGAAAAACTATGTGAAATAATAAAATATTTTCGATTGCCATGATAATTTAAATATAGCTCCTGAAATAAATAATATTTTGAGTTTGATAAACTATAAATTCGTTCAATTATCAAGACTTTTACTATGATAATAAACATGTATAGATTTAAAGATCATATTGGGTCAGGTTGACTTTTGAGATGACTTTTGTTAACTTTTGCATGTCGGTCTCGAGCATTAGGATTGTGATACACTATGACCAGACCTAGCTTGTTAGACATGTATTGACCAACATATGTTCTTTAGGTTGAGATCTACGATTATTTTGCATTCCGAGTCTCGGTCACATTTTGGTGAATGACCTTATGTGCTGCTAAGGTGAGTTTCATTTGCTCCCTTTTTAATTGCTTTTGCAATCTATATTTTTGGACTGAGAATACATGAACTTTATTTTAAACGCAATGGATACAAGTACATACTAAATTCTACACTGATTTTGAACTGAAAATCCCTTAGCTTTGGTAACTAGTAACTGCCAGTTATAAGAACTGGTGGGCACGAGTAGTAGTATATGGATCTATAGGGCTTGATATCCCCATCCGAGCTAGAGCACTAGCCTTTTAACGGACGTATGCTATTTGAGAAGCGCACACGTTGGTTTGCGTGTATTATTAAGATGATTATACAAAGGGTATAAATTATATATACGTTAAGTTTAGTTACCAGGGTGCTCAATTTCGTAGAATATTTTGATAAACGTTTCTGGATGAAACAACTGAAATCTTGTGATCCACCTTTATATACAGATTATGCGCAACATTAAAACTATGAACTCACCAACCTTTGTGTTGACACTTTTAAGCATGTTTATTCTCGGGTTCCTAGAAGTCTTCCACTGTTTGCTTATACGTTATACAAGCTATGTGCATGGAGTCATACATGCTTTATTCAATAAAACTTTGCATTCACAAAATCATCACCATGTATCTTATTTTGACTGCATTGACAACGGATGTATTATGGTAAACTATTATTTACGGTGATTGTCTATATGTAGAAATCATCAGATGTAGAAAACCTTGGAATTTGATATTCAATTATGGTGTGCCTTTTCAAAAGAATGCAATGTTTACAAAACGTATCATGTAGAGGTCAGTACCTCACTGTGAAATCGATGAATGATGTATTCGTCTAAAGGGATTTGGACGGATCATCACAGTTGGCATCAGAGCTTGAGGTCATAAGGAACCAGAATTTGTATTAGTGTGTTTAACTGGTAATTGTTAGGATGCATTAGTGAGTCTGGACTATGACCGTATCTATTTTTATCGAGTTTTGCTTATCATTTCTTGTTAGAAATTACTTGCTTATCATTCTTTAGTCTAGACACGTCTTATTGTAATTATTGCATAAATGGAAGTTAGACAAATCATATCTTATCATATTTATCTCAGCAGACTTTGTCTGACACTTTTCCTAAATTTCCTCCGTAAATTACGGAATCTTTTTGCTACATATACGTATTCAAGGAGACGAAGATATCATTCAGTATTCAACACCCATCTCATATCAAAAACCCTTTATCCGATCATATAATATGGATTTCTCACTTGATTCCTAGAACTCCTCGAGCTCCAAAAGTAGTGTGACCGGAATGGAGCAACCAATTAGCCATCATCTATTCTGGATGAATTGGGGATGGGTTCGTAGCTTACTTAATCATTGGAGATAAGAAGAAGGTGATCCCTTCCATCCACCACATTCCCCTCTTGGCGAAGAACCTGAAGCACTTACCGGCGAACCTGTTCGTAATACCATTTTCTCTCTCATTTCCAGAGTGTCTCGTCACGATTATATACTATCTCAAATTCTAGATCTTATTCATCCGCTCGTCCAAACCAACAATCACCCCGGTGTAATAGAAGAAGTCAACGAGCTTCACGCTCGGGTAGTGGCTTTGGAAAATATGGTGCAAAGGTTACAAGCACCAGCAGCATCACCTGCATCAACAGTACCACCATCATCTACACCAACAGTACCATTACCACCACCAAAAACAACGTCCGCATCACATACCTCAACATCACAATTTGTACCTTAAGCATCAACATCATACGCACTGTTGGTACAAAGGAATACCAACAACAATAACAGATGAAGTATTGATTCATAACTTCATTGGAGAAATATTCTACGGCGATTATGTAATATCTAAAGTTTTAATCGAAAACCAGATGAGATTAATATTATGTTAACTCATTAAATCCATGATTACATCTAAAGAAAATATATATGCAGGTATATTTTCATAAAGATTATAATTAAAAAAAAAAATCTTTTGTACAAAATATTAATGGTGAGAATATTTTAACGGGTAGGTAATACCCGAGAGATATATAAATTCACAATTAATATGTTACATTCTTCGATTCTGATTCAGCAAATCATCAACTATACTCACTGCTTTCACAACGATATACATTCTTTCCTAGAAATCAAAATAACCATTCGCATCCAAATTTGATTACATATTCTGATTTTGACAGATTAGAATCCAAGTCAAGACTCAACAGGAGACATCACTTTTAAATCCTTACATCATTCAAAGCTATA
This sequence comes from Rutidosis leptorrhynchoides, assembly GCF_046630445.1. Lineage (NCBI taxonomy): Eukaryota > Viridiplantae > Streptophyta > Magnoliopsida > Asterales > Asteraceae > Rutidosis > Rutidosis leptorrhynchoides. The sequence continues at coordinate 32,839,548 of NC_092338.1, forward strand.
CTTTGACTTCAAAAAAAAAATTTTTTTTGCTAGAACATCACTTCTACCCAGAGAAATATTCATATCATTCAAAATTCTAAAACATCATATGTATATGAATGATTACAATCTGTGTTCAAACCCTTCGAAATTCCTGAAGACACTTCAAATAATGAACAATTGAGATGATGATCCAACCACATGTTACCCACGGTCATGCACCTGAAAAACTCTCGAAACCAAAGTCATAGTTTAACACGTATCCGTGTCAGACCCTTTGGCATTTATTAACAAAAATAACTTTTCAATCCCTTTTCAAAGTAGACAATTTTGTCACAGCTCCAGCAAATCAACTTCAATTGTTCATTCGAATAAACCTTATTATAACGATTTCCCCTTCATCATTGTTACCGGGGAACCCTTTATATCTCGCCACATTAGCAGTAAACTTATCAACAATTTCATTAATCTTTAAGCCTCTCCAAAAAATCACTATACTTATTCATTGAAACCCTATCATGTACTCATCTGCATCTTATAATGGTAGTTACCATACCAAAAAGCTTGAATCATTATTCTCGAATTTTGCAGCAATTCTACGCCAACAGTTATATATATACATATAACGTCTACCTCAAAGACTTACATACTTTGAATGTGAAGTTTCTGAAAAACGCCCAAACTGCGAACTAGTTCTTCGAATTTTGGAAAAATGCTGATGAAGCAGCAAAAACTGTAAACGATCTTAACAACCAAAAGTTTGATAATAAAGAGTGGTGTGTTGAAAAAGCTCAGATTTGGAACTGAAAAACGGATTGAGCAAACTATGAAGGAGACTGTTGACAAATCACAAAGACTAAACCTGCCTCCAAAGAATCCAAATGATTCAGTATTTGCTGAAGTCATTAACGAATCCCTTGCTCCTGACTCTAAATATTTACGGACAAATCTTCTTTATTATCATTTGATATTAGAAATTCTAAGATATCATCATATCTTTCATTATAAATATCCTCGATATTTCTGAAGATATTTTCATAACTATTCTTATCTGAAATTATTTATCTCCTTGCGTTATCTGTATTACATCATAAAGGAAACTGTTTAGTTTCTATATTCTGTAAACCTTCGAGTTTAAATTATGAATGTTTTTGAAGAAGTGTTGGGAATTGAAGCATGAGTTAGTATAATATAATGACACTTGATCAATGTGATTATATTACAGTAAGTCATGCTGAGTTTCTAATGGAACGTGATAAAGGTTCACAGATCATACCATCATCATGAACCATGTTACATAACTCTTTCATTCTATTTAACCTCTAAACATATCAAGAAAATATTTTTCTTGATGATTCGGTCTTTTCCGGATATTCTGGTAATTTGAAAAATCAAATCATGCTATTACCTTTCCTTTCTGCTTTGTATATTATGATCATTCGAAACTCCATACCTATTAATTCTGGACCATTATTCACTTGACTTGAAGTCGGGAGGAAGAAACAAAAGCATGGAACTCTGAAATATAAAAGAAAATATAAAACTCGACAACAACACCTAAATTACAAACCGTGTATATCAATACGTATTGCAACATAAAGACACGGGAGAATTAAAAACATTATTACCCCAAGGTAATTGTAGAAGAAAATAACTTCCTCGGGTGGCAAATGAAAAAGAAGAATGAAGGATACGATAGCCAGGAAAATATCAAGAATCGGGACTGGATTTAACATTTTCGCAACCTATTGGGAAGTATGAAATGAGGAAGAAGATGTAGGAGTGATGAAAATAATGAAACGAAAGAGGTCAATTTATAGCGAAATATCAGATATAGCAATCAAAACAGATTACCGTATTAAATCAAAGAGGATCCTAATTTTCTTGATTACCGAAGAATCAAATCACGAAGATTTCCTCTAAATCCCTTGAAATCCGGAAATCAACCGTGACTACGTCAAAAGATAAGACGAATCACTATTTTCTCATTTCACTCTTTTACGATAAGCTTCACTCATACACTTTGAGTAATTGAATTATTTTATTCATACTTCTCAATCATGATAAAACTCCACATATCGAATCATATTCGTCATAAAAACATTTTTATGGTTAGCCATGTCGACCTCACTCAAATTTCGGGACGAAATTTATTTAACGGGTAGGTACTGTGACGACCCAGAAATTTTCGACCAAATTTAAATTTAAAACTTATATGATATTGACCGACGATTCACGAACAAATATTTGTAACTAGACATGAATAAAAATATATAAAAATATATATATTTTATAATGTGATAAAAATATAATAATAACTTAGTCATAAAACGTTTAGATTTAAAATAATATTATTATATATATATTAGGACGATGATTTATAGAAGCAAATGACCACAACACTCAATTATATGAGTTACACGTCTTATAATATGATTTATTGATGTTTAAGCCTATATTTTTGTTAAAGGTACACATCACGAAACGTAAAACGCTAGTTTTCTAAGCGTACGAAAAGGCGTTCGTGAAACCGAAACCGGAACATAAGTCGAGAGACAACGTACGAGTCATCAGAACGAAAATTATAAATTAACTATGCACGTGAATATAATATAATATATAATTAATTATATAGATTAAATATTAATTTTTATATAATAATAAGTTATAATGTGTCGGTAAGAATAGAAAACGTGTTTTGTGAACTTCTCCATCAAACCATGCGATTGCATGGTCTAAACCTTGAAACCCCATGCAATCGCATGGGGGTTAGGTACTAGTAAACTCCTTTAAATATCAAACGTTTTCTGCTTCTGCATTCATCTACCTCTCGATATCTCTCTGCTCTTCATATATATATATATATATATATATATATATATATATATATATATATATATATATATATATATATATATATATATATATATATATATATATATATATATTTTTATTATTATTATTATTATTATTATTATTATTATTATTATTATTATTATTATTATTATTATTATTATTATTATTATTATTATTAAGATTAATATTATTAATCTTATGGTTAGGAGTATTATTAGTAGTATTATACATAAAATACAACGACAAGGTCATGAGCGGGTTATTTCAAAAATGGAATTTATGAGTAGGATAGGGCTAAGGAAATTATGGGTTATAGCTATGGAGGTGATCGGTATGGTTCATGGGTATGCTCGTGAGGTGAATTTAGTGTTTATCATCTCCGTCGCGCCTACGTACTTTTCTACAATATTGAATCACAATATTGATACGTGAACATTCATATCTTATCTTTTATATATTAATAGTGTATCTATGTCTAGTGCTCGAGTATATATGTTTATGCATGCTTGTATGCTTTAATTTTGTAGTTAGATAGTTTATGATAAATCACGAATTTGATATATATGCTACTGATATAAAGTATATGATATGCATGTTTTTGAAAAGCTGGCGAATAATTATTAATTTTTCATTTAGAAATCGCGTGATTTCGATGAACGGATTAAAAGATATGGTCAACTGAATTATGTTTGATGTTAATTGAAATTGGGTTTGAAATTGTAAATTAATATTTAAACAACTTGTCTATGAGATTGATAAATTGGATTTTTAGATATTACTAATCGAGTAAATGAATTTCTATATAAGGCATGTCTCGTTTTGGTAAACAATTGTCAAAATTGACTGTCTTATCATGTTTTAAAACTTTATAAACACTATAATCTGATTTTACAAGTATTGAAAAACTATGTGAAATAATAAAATATTTTCGATTGCCATGATAATTTAAATATAGCTCCTGAAATAAATAATATTTTGAGTTTGATAAACTATAAATTCATTCAATTATCAAGACTTTACTATGATAATAAACATGTATAGATTTAAAGATCATATTGGGTCAGGTTGACTTTTGAGATGACTTTTGTTAACTTTTGCATGTCGATCTCGAGCATTAGGATTGTGATACACTGTGACCAGACCTAGCGTGTTAGACATGTATTGACCAACATATGTTCTTTAGGTTGAGATCTACGATTATTTTGTATTCCGAGTCTCGGTCACATTTCGGTGAATGACCTTATGTGCTGCTAAGGTGAGTTTCATTTGCTCCCTTTTTAATTGCTTTTGCAATCTATATTTTTAGGCTGAGAATACATGCACTTTATTTTAAACGCAATGGATACAAGTACATACTAAATTCTACACTGAGTTTGAACCGAAAATCCCTTAGCTTTGGTAACTAGTAACTGCCAGTTATAAGAACTGGTGGGCGCGAGTAGTAGTATATGGATCCATAGGGCTTGATATCCCCATCCGAGTTAGAGCACTAGCCTTTTAACGGACGTATGCTATTTGAGAAGCGTACACATTGGTTTGCGTGTATTATTAAGATGATTATACAAAGGGTATAAATTATATATACATTAAGTTTAGTTACCAGGGTGCTCAATTTCGTAGAATATTTTGATAAACATTTCTGGATGAGTCGACAGCAATCGTCGATTTATTGGCGACTTGACTGACTCTTAGAGCCTAAATTAAATTCTAGGCATGAGTTAAAACCCATGGAAATTTGATTCTACCATTTTCATGGCGTCTACTTATTTTTATTTTATTATATTTTATTTTTTTTAAAAAACTTTTTCCTACTTAAAGGCCGGAGGTCCTCTCGGAAGCAATCTCTTTATCCGTCGAATAAAGAGAGGGATGACTTTCTCTACTTTTGAGAGTGTTTCACTCTGGGTGGAGAAATGACTTGTCTTTATTTTCGGATAGGGGAAGGATTGTCTACATCTCACCTCCCCCATACACCACTCATGTGGTATTGGGTTTTGTTGTTGTTGTTGTTGTTGTTGTATTTCTGGATGAAACAACTGAAATCTTGTGATCCACCTTTATATACAGATTATGCGCAACATTAAAACTATGAACTCACCAACCTTTGTGTTGACACTTTTAAGCATGTTTATTCTCAGGTTCCTAGAAGTCTTCTGCTGTTTGCTTATACGTTATACAAGCTATGTGCATGGAGTCATACATGCTTTATTCAAGAAAACTTTGCATTCACAAAATCATCACCATGTATCTTATTTTGACTGCATTGACAACGGATGTATTATGGTAAACTATTATTTACGGTGATTGTCTATATGTAGAAATCATCAGATGTAGAAAACCTTTGAATTTGATATTCAATTATGGTGTGCCTTTTCAAAAGAATGCAATGTTTACAAAACGTATCATGTAGAGGTCAGTACCTCACTGTGAAATCGATGAATGATGTATTCGTCTAAAGGGATTTGGACGGATCATCACAGTAGCAGGTGATCATTCTTTCCTTGAAATTATTCCAAGTTAAACCATAAGCCACATCATTTTCCAAACTGTTAACCAAGTTGTTCCACCAGGTCAATGCACTATCCTTCAAAGTGCAGCTAGCAAAACTAACCTTGTCCTCCTCTCGGACTCGACTAACCCTGAAAATAGACTCGATTTTCTCGAACCAGCGGGTAAGTCCTATGGGTCCTTCCGTACCACTGAATTCCTGTGGGCGACTTGCCATGAACGTTTTGTGGGAGCATCCCACCTGATTGTTGTTCGCATTAGCGTTAGCATTCGCTGCCATAGCAATAGCTATCCCTTCGTTAATAAGACGTTGCATACGGGCTTCGTTGGAATCTCTAGGAGGCATGATCTTCAAAACAGAATAACACAACCGTTAGTACTAAGAATAATACTAGTGTTATAAAGGAATAGATCGAACATGAAAAGATTAACCATTAAAATAATAGTCAGTAAACACTATGAGTAATAACATGACCATTATGATTGTTATAGAAATAACCACCACATGCATACATATTTTATGATAACATCATACAACATACATAGCACCTAACATACATGATCTACATTACGCATAATATAACATGCCAAGAGTCACAACATCAGAAATAAAATGTGATAATGATAATAGATGTCATAAAAATAACCATCCATACATAATGAAAAACATCCCATAACAAAATGTTAATAAAATCCTCGGCAAAACGCCGTACATAACTCAAAAATGTATGTATGAAAGGACATTAAGTCTTATGAAATAAATTATCAATCATGAATCATCATATCACATCTGCTTAGAGCGGGTGTGATAAGCTGGGCCAGCATGAGTCTCAGCAGGTGGCTCATACTTTCGCAACTTTCCTTTCACTTCTTCCAACTCTGCCTTCAAACCACGAACCGTGCTCTCTAGAGCCTCGAACCTAGTGTCAACTTCACGGTTACGCTTACGATTCTCGAACCCCACATTGTTCTTGAAGCTAACAAACGAATCCATACTAGCTCGAATCTAGTCCATCATCTCGTTATGTGGCAAAGTACGTATACAATCACTAAGAGCATTAATACGCGTCACTTCATTGTATGCCCTGTTCATATGAGTAAGGGCAGAAAAGTAGTAGTGAACAGGATCATTGATCATAGGTTGACCAGCACGACGTCTAGCAGCAGACGGAGGAGCAGGAGCAGCAACTGAGTTATCGCTCGAAGTCGACATCTACAAACAATAAAACCACAAACCATATACCAAATAGGAATAAATGCTAATGATATAACTCATACGAAATGAAATATATAATAATGCTATAGCAAAAGGGTCGGGTTGTAGACTAGACTCTAATGCACCCTAAGAACCACAGGTTGACCACGTTAAGACCGCCTTGTTCCCTATAACCAGAGCTCTGATACCAACTGTGATGGCCCCGTCAAAACACTTAACGGCTCCGTCACTTGGTCCCACAGCTTGATCGAACTTAAATGAATTTAACAAACGACATTGCATTCTTTTATTTCAAAAGTTTCCCAAAAAGGAAAGCATACCAAAATATGTAGTTTAAAAGTAACCCAACATATTAATAATCCAAAGTTGACACAAAACATTATCAACAACCCACAAGTAATAACTATTCAAAAAAAACCGAATGCAAGCCAAAGTTTCATAAATTGTTTCATAAAAATCTGCCCAAATGCATGCAGACTCTTCTAAACACAGCGGAAGCATCACATAAACTCAAGTACCTATGAAAACATGCTAGTAAACTGTCAACACAAAGGTTGAGTGAATTATAGGTTTAAATAACTGAATAAACTTTAGACCACAAGATTTAAAAATGTTAGAAAACATTAAACATTATTCCATTATCAATGAGCCACCTGGTAACCACTTAACCCTTTATTTACCCTTGCCAAACATAATAAAAATATACACTGGACAGTGTATCTATAACAAAATACGAAGTACTAAACATTCTGATTATAAATTGCTAGCGCGACTAGCTCGAAATGGGGTTGTCAAACCCAATAGATCTATCCGTAGGATTCGCATTCACCGGTAGAAACCAATGATTACAGTTACCAGACTAGGGAATATTTTTGTCCAACTCACAATAAATAATTTAAATTTAATTGTTACTTGTGTCTAAACGTGAAATAAAATGCATGTAATTACATCCCAAAAATATACTTTGAAAAGTATGTAAAAACGAGACTATAACTCACCTTAATAGTAATAAAGTAACCAACACAATTAAGCGAACAACAAATGTAGTACAGTGATCAGGAATGATCACAACGCTGACCTATAAATAAAGCAGGTCGATATAAATAGCTAACTTATGTCAAATCTTAGTATGATAGCTATTGTACATGTTGCAAGTAGACATAGAACAATACTCAATATGCATTGGTTTGATCGGAACAGCTTACGGACACACACTTTCTATTTTTAGAAAGTTTCTATTTTTAGCAGGTTTTCATTTTTGGAAAGTTTCTATTTTTGGAAAGTTTCTATTTTTTTAAAGTTTCTATTTTTGGAAAGTTTCCAAATTTAGAAAGTTTCTATTTTAGGAAAGTTTATAAGTTAGGAAAGTTTCCTTAATTAGAAAGTCAACAAAAGTCAACCGAAGTCAAAGTCAACTCAAAAGTCAACCTTGGTCAAACATGGTCAACGTAAATTTTAAAAGTGTAAGTTATAATAATAATATAAGTTATAACGTTTATTAAAGTTAAATATGTCTAATTATGTCATAACATAAGTTTAATTAAATTAAAATGAATTATTAAAGTTATTATAAGTTTAAATGATATAATTAATATAACATAAGTATTTAATTAATTAATTAAATATTAGTCATAATATAAGTATTATTAATTAATAATAAATTTTAAATCATATCATAAGTATTATTAATTAATAATGAATTATTAATCATATCACAAGTTTCTAATTATAATTATTAAATCATAAGTATTTAATAATTAAATTATAATTAAATAATAACTAAGCCTTATAATAATTAAATAATTAATTAATACTTATTATAAGTCTTATAATAGTAATATCATAATATAAGTTTAATACTTATCATAAGTATTTTCCATTAATAATAAAAGTATTATTAATCATATGTTTAATTAAAATGTTAATTAAATCATAAGTATTAATTAAATGATATAATAAATATATATATCATAAGTCTTAAATAATAATAATTACCTTTTTTTTATCATAAGTAATTAAATGATATTGAAATCCATTATTTATATCATAAGTTTAATAATTAGTCATAAGTTTTAAATCAAAAGTTCATCGGGTCGTATCCTGAGCCCCGGGTGTCGGTTTTCGGTGAACCTTACATATATCTCCGCCTAAGCAAACCACCCAACACTTTGGTACACTCAAGAACACTCTAAGAACAGTCCAAAAGTCATGATGTACAGCCATTACACTACTTGGAACTTCAATTCAATCAAAAACGTGTTTTAGACGTAACGGGTGATTCGTGGCTCGGATTGAGATGACCCGAACATGAAAGTTCGCCCCACCATCTGTCCTAACACACTAACACACCCTAAAGTCACCAAATATGGTCACAAAGTCGGACCAAACCTGGTTCATACCAAAATCACATTTCAATCTTAACAAAATACCACTTTGATCATATCTAGGGCTCCGGGAATCGAAATGACATGAATCCGGAGTCTAAAATTAATGTATTGATGAGAGGAACTCATCTAGATACTTCATTTTAACTTTTATATCAGTTACAATAGCAGAAACACACGAAAAATCTGCTGTCCCAATTATATCAAACCGAAAACTTATGTTTACGAGTAATTCTATGCATACAAACACCATTACAACAACAAGTAATCATCATACTATTAATATATAATCAAAATACAGAAATATAATGAAAAATTAAAAGTTCTAGGGTTAGGGTTTATACCCTAATCAAGAAACGAGAAGTATAATCGCGTAGAGAACGGAACGAGGAACGCGTTGGTGTTAATTAATCCTTGATCCAAGCAATATTTTTGGTTGATGATGATGATGATATGGTGATGGTTGGTGATAGCAAAGAGAAGAGGGAGATGAGAGAGCACTTTGCTAAATTTAGGTTTTAGGAAAAATAATGTGAAGTGAAAAGTAATTAACAAAAAAAAAGAAAGCAAGGGGGTATACCCCATGGATTCGGCCGAAAAAGGGAGTGGGGTGGGCCCCACTTAGCCCAAAACTCTTAAATGTAAATTCCTTGTGGCCCGAACATCCGAACGAAACCCGAAACGTGAAAACACGCTTACGCGATTAAAAATTCGGAGAGATAACAAACTGTGACGACCCGGAAATTTCCGACCAAATTTAAACTTTAATCTTTATATTATTCTGACACGATAAGCAAAGTTTGTTAAGTTAAATCTCAAGAATTTTAAACTGTGTTCATACATTCATTATAACCTCGACCAAATTCCGACGATTCACGAACCGTTATATATAAATAGATATGTATATGTATATATATATTATAACTTGAGAATATTAATAAAGTATTAAACGTATAATACTTTATACGAACGTATTTGTTTTAATATGATTTTCGGTGAAATTAAAAAAATATATATTAAATGATTGAATTATCAGAAACATTGAATTATGATTACAAGTCTCTGTTGAGAGGTCCACTGTGATTTGAGAAAATCTATTCCTCTTAACGATATTCAGAATAATTTGTAAAGCTATTTATAAATAAAAACAAAAAGTGTCATTTACGAAAGTTAGACAAAAGTTAGTGGAGAATTGGTTTCCATAATATTCTATTAATCTATTTTCAAACGTACAAAGACGTTTTCAGTTTAAAAAGAACTTTATTATTAAAACGTATATAACTTTTATAAATATCTATAATCACTTTTGACAACTCATTACTTAACCAGTATAATAAATATAATGATATTTATATTTTATTTCATTAAATATATATAAAGATTTAAATTAATATTATATATATTTATACGCGTATTATACAAACATAGTTTTTATACTTTTACTATACTTTAACTTTACCTTTACTTTACTTTTACTTTACTTTAACTTTAATAATTCACTTTAATAATTCATACTTTAATAATTTACTTTAATAATTCATACTTTAATAATTCATACTTTAATAATTCACTTTAATAATTCATACTTTAATAATTCACTTTAATAATTCATACTTTAATAATTCACTTTAATAATTCATACTTTAATAATTCACTTTAATAATTCAAAAATCTATTATAAATAGAATTCAATAGGTTTTATTATTTCATATAAACTTGAAAATATATTTCTCTAAACTCTCTCAATCGATTTATATATATATATATATATATATATATATATATATATATATATATATATATATATATATATATATATATATATATATATATATATATTTGCTCTGTATTACTTCAAGATATTATTAGTATACATAAAATATTACGACGGAGTGGTGTCCGAGTGATTTCAAAATAGTTTTTTTGAATGAGTCGAAGCTAAGGAAATTATGGGTTATAGCTATGGAGGTGATGAGTATGGTTCATGGGTATGCTCGTGAGGTCAATCTAGTGTTTATCATCTCCGTTGCATCTACGTACTTTCCTGCAATATTGAATCTAAATATTGATACGTTCGTGAATCCGAGGCCAACCTTGCACTTGTTAAATGACGTTATATGTATTTTTACTACGAAATACAGTATTGTGAGTTTCATTTGCTCCCTTTTTAATTGCTTTTGCAATATATATTTTTGGGCTGAGAATACATGCGCTGTTTTATAAATGTTTTACGAAGTAGGCACAAGTACTAAAACTAATTCTATGTGGGTTTAAACCAGAAATATACCCTTAGCTTGGTAACATTAAACTACTTGTCTATGTACGGTAGGCGCGAATCCTAAAGATAGATCTATTGGGCCTGACAAACCCCATCCTGACTATGGGATGCTTTAGTACTTCGAGGTTATTTTAAACACACCTGATCTGGTGTACTTCAGAGGGTAAAACATGAACGTTAAGGCTTGTTACCGGGTGCCTACAACTTATAGAATACTTTTATACACTTGCGAGTGTACATATATTTATAAACGGAAATCTTGTGGTCTATTAATATATTGAAATGATTGTTATGATAAACCTATGAACTCACCAACCTTTTGGTTGACACTTTAAAGCATGTTTATTCTCAGGTATTAAAGAAATCTTCCGCTGTGCATTAGCTCATTTTAAGGATATTACTTGGAGTCATTCATGGCATATTTTGAAAGACGTTGCATTCGAGTCATTGAGTTCATCAAGATTATTATTAAGCCAATTATAGTTGGATGTATTATGAAATGGTGTGCATGCCGTCAACTTTCGTTGTAAAAAAAGTTTATCTTTTAAAAACGAATGCAATGTTTGTAAGATGTATCATATAGAGGTCAAATACCTCGCGATGTAATCAACTATTGTGAATCGTTTATAATGTATATGAACGGGTCCTTTCAGTTGGTATCATAGCGGTGGTCTTAGCGAACCAGGTTTGCATTAGTGTGTCTAACTGATAGTCGTTAGGATGCATTAGTGAGCCTGGACTTCGACCGTGTCTGCATGTCAAAAGTTTTGCTTATCATTTTTGTCGAAAATTGCCTGCTTATCATTCTTAGTCTAGACACGTCTTACTGTATTGATTGCATGAATAGTGTATAGACAAAATTCATATCTTAGCGTATCTGCTAATCCATATCTTAGCGTATCTGTTACTGTAAACTTTGCCTGACATATCCCGTAAATTCCTCCGTAATCTACGAAATCTTTTGCGCTATATATATAGATATTCTATGTAATTAGAATACCACCCGATAGCTGAAAAATCATTTCATATCGAAAAATCCTTTATTCAATCGAACGAAATGGAATTCGTCATTAGTTCAAGTCCCTCGAATTCCGATATGGAATTCCACTCAAGCTCCGAAAGCAGTGTGACCGGAATGGATCAACCAATTAGCTATCATCTATTCTGGATGAATTGGGGATAGGTTCGTAGCCTCCTCAATAATTGGAGACAAGAAGAAGGTGATCCCTTCCATCCACCACATTGCCCTCTTGGCGATGAACCTGAAGCACTTACCGGCGAACCGGTCCGAAACACCATTTTCTCTCTCATTTCCAGAGTTTCTCGTCATGATTATATACTACATCAAATTCTAGATTTTATTTATCCGCTCGTCCGAACCGACAATCACCCCGGTGTAATAGAAGAAGTCAACGCGCTTCGCGCTCGAGTAGTGGCTTTAGAGAATATGGTGCAAGGGTTACAAACACCAACAAATAACGAAGTATTAATTCATAATTTCAATTTTATTGAATAAATACTCCGTAAAAGTTATGTAATTTCTAAAGTCTTTAGGGATTATTCAGTTCTAGTTTCAACTGTAAATCAAATGAGTTTAATTTAATATTAACTCATTAAATCTATGTTACATCTGAAGAAAATATGCACATATATATTTTCATAAAGACTGTAATAAAATTCTGTTGTACAAAATATTAATTGTGAAATTTTTTTTAACGGGTAGGTAATACCCGAGAGATATATAAATTCACAATTAATATATTACATTTTTCGAAACTGATTCAGCAATCATCAACTATACTCCCTGCTTTCACAACAATATCCATTCTTTCATATAAATCAAAACAATCATACTCATTCAAATTCAATTACATATTCTGATTTTGAAATCGCATAATTCAATTCGAAATATAACCAGTATCATCACTCTTAGATTCCTATATCTTTCAAAGCTATACTTTGACTTCAAAACTGTGTTAGAACATCATATGTATTAACGATTACAATATGTGCTCAAACCCTTCGAAATTCCTGAAGACACTTCAACTAAGGAACAATCGAGATGATGATCCAACCACATGTTACCCACAGTTATACACCTGAAAAACTCTCAAAACCCAAGTCATAGTTCGACACGTATCCGTGTTAGACCCTTTGGCATTTACTAGCTAACATAACTTTTCAATTCCGTTTAAAAATAGACAGTTTTGTCACAGCTCCAACAAGTCAACTTCGACTTCTCAATCAAAAAAAAAGTCTTATTATAACCTCGATAGATACGTTGCCCTTTCGCCAACATTACCGGGGAATCGTTTACATTCATCACATTAGCAATAAACTTACCAACAACTTCACTGATCTTTGACTTTCCAAAAAAAAAAAAATCATTATAATTATCGAAACCCTATCATATACTCATTCGTACCTTATAACAAGAATTGCCATACCAATTATTGAGAATCAGCAATCAGTATTTTGAAACCTCGCAGCATGTCTACATCAACAATTACATATACACACAACGTCTACCTCCAAGACTTACATTCTTTGAATGAGAAATTTCTGAAAAAACACCCTAAACTGCGAACCAGTTTTCGAAATTTTGAAAAATTCTGATGAAGCAGCAAAAACTGTAAACGACCTTAACAGTAAAAAGTTGGATGATAAAGGATAGTATATTGGCAAAGCTCAGAAAAAGAGAAGATTTAGAACTGGAAAACGGATTGAGCAAAGTATGAAGGAGGCTGTGGACAAATCACAAAGGCTGAACCTGCCTTCAAAGAATCCAAATGATTCAGTACTTGCTGAAGTCATTAACGAATACCTTGCTCCTGACTCTAAACCCCTGCGGACAATATCCTTCATCATCCTCTGATATTAGACATTCTAAGATATCATCGTATCTTTCATTATAAATATCATCCATACTTCTGAAGATATTTTTATAATTATTCTTATCTGAAATCATTTACCTCTTCGCGCTATCTGTATTATATCATAAAAGAAACTATTTTAGTTTCTAAATTCTGAAACATTCGAGTTTAAAATAAGAATATTCTTGAAGAAGTGTTGGGAGCTGAAGCATGAGTTAGTATAATATAATGACACTTGATCAACGTGATTATATTACAGTAATTCATGCTGAGTTTCTAAATGGAACATGATGATTCACAGATCATAACGTCATCATGTGCTATGTTACACGACTCTTGTATTCTCTTTGATCTCTAAATATCAAGAAAATATTTCTTGATGATTCGGCCTTTTCCGAGGTATTCTGGTAATTTGACAAGTCAAGATCGTGTCATTACAATTTCCTTCCTAGAACATTAACAATGTTCATTCCGAAATTTATATCTGCGAATTCTGGACCATTACAGGCGGTGCTTAATCGCAAGAAGAAGAAACGAAAGGACAAAGCTCCGAACTAGAAATGAGAGTATAAATCATAGCAAATAGAAGAGAGCATTAACTGTGGATGACAATGATTATAGAAGAAGCAAGGACTTTGAAATATAAGGGAAGATATAAAACCCAACAACAATCCAGAAATCACAAACCGTATATATCAATGCATATAGCAATATAAAGACACGGGAGAACTAAAAACACTATAAAACCAAGAGTATAGTAGAAGTAAATAGATTCTTTCGGAGGCAGATGAAAAAGAAGAGCGACAGATATGAAAGTGAGGAGTATTTCAAGAATCAGCACTGGATGAAGCATATTGACAAATACTTTAAAATATGAGTTGAGAAGGTGTGAGTTGTAAGAAAACAAATGAGGTGGATTTATAGTGAAATATCCGACAGAGAAATCAAAATGGATTATCGCATTACTTCGAAGAGGATCATAATTTCCTTAATCGCCGAATAATCAAATCCAATATAGATTACAAAGATTTTCTTTTCGGAGATCAATCGTGATGACGTCAAAAGATACGACGAATCACTATGATCTTATTTCATTCATTTACGATAACTTCACTCACACGCTTCGAGTAATCGAATTATTTTATCCATTCTTCTTGAACATGATAAAACTCTATAATCGTTATAATAACATTCTCAATGTTAGTCATGACGACCTCTATCAAATTTAGGGGACGAAATTTCTTTAACGGGTAGGTACTGTGACTACCCGGAAATTTCTGACCAAATTTAAACTTTAATCTTTATATTATTCTGACACGATAAGCAAAGTTTGTTAAGTTAAATCTCAAGAATTTTAAACTGTGTTCATACATTCATTATAACCTCGACCAAATTCCGACGATTCACGAACCGTTATATATAAATAGATATGTATATGTATATATATATTATAACTTGAGAATATTAATAAAGTATTAAACGTATAATACTTTATACGAACGTATTTGTTTTAATATGATTTTCGGTGAAATTAAAAAAATATATATTAAATGATTGAATTATCAGAAACATTGAATTATGATTACAAGTCTCTGTTGAGAGGTACACTGTGATTTGAGAAAATCTATTCCTTTTAACGATATTCAGAATAATTTGTAAAGCTATTTATAAATAAAAACAAAAAGTGTCATTTACGAAAGTTAGACAAAAGTTAGTGGAGAATTGGTTTCCATAATATTCTATTAATCTATTTTCAAACGTACAAAGACGTTTTCAGTTTAAAAAGAACTTTATTATTAAAACGTATATAACTTTTATAAATATCTAGAATCACTTTTGACAACTCATTACTTAACCAGTATAATAAATATAATGATATTTATATTTTATTTCATTAAATATATATAAAGATTTAAATTAATATTATATATATTTATACGCGTATTATACATACATAGTTTTTATACTTTTACTATACTTTAACTTTACCTTTACTTTACTTTTACTTTACTTTAACTTTAATAATTCACTTTAATAATTCATACTTTAATAATTTACTTTAATAATTCATACTTTAATAATTCATACTTTAATAATTCACTTTAATAATTCATACTTTAATAATTCACTTTAATAATTCATACTTTAATAATTCACTTTAATAATTCAAAAATCTATTATAAATAGAATTCAATAGGTTTTATTATTTCATAGAAACTTGAAAATATATTTCTCTAAACTCTCTCAATCGATTTATATATATATATATATATATATATATATATATATATATATATATATATATATATATATATATATATATATATATATATATATATATATATATATGCTCTGTATTACTTCAAGATATTATTAGTATACATAAAATATTACGACGGAGTGGTGTCCGAGTGATTTCAAAATAGTTTTTTTGAATGAGTCGAAGCTAAGGAAATTATGGGTTATAGCTATGGAGGTGATGAGTATGGTTCATGGGTATGCTCGTGAGGTCAATCTAGTGTTTATCATCTCCGTTGCATCTACGTACTTTTCTGCAATATTGAATCTAAATATTGATACGTTCGTGAATCCGAGGCCAACCTTGCACTTGTTAAATGACGTTATATGTATTTTTACTACGAAATACAGTATTGTGAGTTTCATTTGCTCCCTTTTTAATTGCTTTTGCAATATATATTTTTGGGCTGAGAATACATGCGCTGTTTTATAAATGTTTTACGAAGTAGGCACAAGTACTAAAACTAATTCTATGTGGGTTTAAACCAGAAATATACCCTTAGCTTGGTAACATTAAACTACTTGTCTATGTACGGTAGGCGTGAATCCTAAAGATAGATCTATTGGGCCTGACAAACCCCATCCTGACTATGGGATGCTTTAGTACTTCGAGGTTATTTTAAACACACCTGATCTGGTGTACTTCAGAGGGTAAAACATGAACGTTAAGGCTTGTTACCGGGTGCCTACAACTTATAGAATACTTTTATACACTTGCGAGTGTACATATATTTATAAACGGAAATCTTGTGGTCTATTAATATATTGAAATGATTGTTATGATAAACCTATGAACTCACCAACCTTTTGGTTGACACTTTAAAGCATGTTTATTCTCAGGTATTAAAGAAATCTTCCGCTGTGCATTAGCTCATTTTAAGGATATTACTTGGAGTCATTCATGGCATATTTTGAAAGACGTTGCATTCGAGTCATTGAGTTCATCAAGATTATTATTAAGCCAATTATAGTTGGATGTATTATGAAATGGTGTGCATGCCGTCAACTTTCGTTGTAAAAAAAGTTTATCTTTTAAAAACGAATGCAATGTTTGTAAGATGTATCATATAGAGGTCAAATACCTCGCGATGTAATCAACTATTGTGAATCGTTTATAATGTATATGAACGGGTCCTTTCACAAACGCGCGACGAAAAATAAATATAAATACCCAATATAATTATATGATCTTAAAAAATCATATTTAAAATAATTAGGATTTAAATATCCCAAAAACGAGATCGTTGGTTTAAAAACCGAAAAGATTCGCCGGATAGAAATCCGCGACACGTAGAAACGTATAATTCAAAATATGAATACAAATATTCACATAACACATAATAATGAATATATTATTATTAATTTAACAATATAGGCCATAGAAATGACGTAGCACAATAACAGTTAACGGTCGTTAAATAATTAACGGTAAAAGATAACGGAAAAAGTAGGGTCGTGACAGTACCTTCCCGTTACGGAAATTTCGTCCCGAAATTTAAGCAGGTGCAGGGGTTGACTCAGCATCTAGGAACAAATGCGGATACTTCTGATTCATCTGATCTTCACGCTCCCAAGTGAACTCGGGACCGTGTCTAGCGTTCCATCTAACCCGGACAATAGGAATTCGGCTCTGCTTAAGAGTCTTAACTTATCGATCCATAATTTCAATAGGTTCCTCAATAAAGTGCAGTTGCTTATCAACATGAAGTTCTTCCAAAGGAATAGTTTTGTCGGCCTCGGCCAAACACTTCTTTAAATTCGATACATGAAAAACATCGTGAACAGCACTGAGTTCTTGTGGCAATTTCAAATGATATGCCGCCGGTCCAACTCTCTCAACAATCTCAAACGGTCCAACAAAACGAGGACTTAGCTTTCCCCTCTTACCAAAACGGACCACACCCTTCCAAGGTGAAACCTTTAACATAACACGATCACCAACTTGAAATTCCACATCTTTCCTTCCCCTATCGACATAACTCTTTTGCCGACTTCTAGCGGTTCTCAACCTTTCCTTAATCTATACAATCTTCTCGGTAGTCTCGTGAATAATCTCTGGACCTGTGAGTTGAGCATCCCCAACCTCATTCCAACAGACAGGAGACCTACACTTCCTACCGTACAGAGCTTCAAACGGTGCGGCTTGAATACTTGCGTGATAACTGTTATTATAAGAAAACTCAGCTAGCGGTAAATAGTAATCCCACCCATTACCAAAATCAATAACACACGCCCGTAACATATCTTCCAACGTCTGAATGGTCCTTTCACTCTGACCATCCGTTTGAGGATGATAAGCGGTGCTCATATCTAACCTAGTTCCCAAGGCTTCCTGTAAAGATCACCAAAACCTCGATACAAATCGACTGTCTCGGTCCGAAATAATGGATACAGGAACACCATGCCTAGAAACAATCTCCTTCAAGTATAAACGAGTAAGCTTCTCCATTGAATCTGTTTCCCTAATCGGCAAAAAGTGAGCCGACTTAGTGAGTAGATCTACAATCACCCAAATAGTGTCATAGCCACCCGCAACTCTCGGTAACTTAGTAATAAAATTCATCGTAATTCCTTCCCACTTCCACTCGGGAATCTCAGGTTGCACCAAAAGTCCAGACGGTTTTTGATGTTCAGCTTTAACCTTAGCACAGATCAAACACTTAGCCACATACGTAGCCACATCACCTTTTAAATTAGGCCACCAATATAGCTCCTTAAGATCAAGATACATCTTTCCTGAACCAGGATGAATATAGTACCTAGACTTATGAGCCTCATCTAAAACAAGTTGTCGCAGTTCACCAAACTTCGGAACCCAAAGACGTCCTACAAAGTATCTAGTAGCATCTGTTCGTACCTCAAACTTCTTAGCCATACCTCTTACGTTCTCATTCACAAAATTCTCTTCCTTTAAGGCTTCTTGTTGTGCCTCAAGAATCTGCCTTGTGAGGTTTGTTCTAATTGTCATATTCAAGGCCCTAAACCTGCGAGGTTCAGCCTTTTCTTTACGACTCAACGCATCCGTCACAACATTGGCCTTACCCGGATGATACAAAAGTTCACAATCGTAATCGTTCAACGTCTCAATCCATCTTCGTTGTCTCATGTTCAACTGTTTCTGATCGAGGATATGTTGAAGACTTTTGTGATCTGTGTACACAGTACTCTTGACCCCGTACAAATAATGTCTCCAAATCTTAAGCGCAAAAACAACGGCCCCCAACTCTAAATCATGAGTTGTATAGTTCTGCTCGTGAATCTTCAACTGACGTGATGCGTACGCAATAACTTTCTTTCGTTGCATCAAAACACAACCAAAGCCTTGACGCGAAGCATCACAATAAACAACAAAATCATCATTACCCTCAGGTAGTGACAATATCGGAGCGGTAGTCAACTTCTTCTTTAAAATCTGAAAAGCAGGCTCTTGTTCATCCTTCCACTCATACTTCTTCCCCTTATGCGTTAAAGCAGTCAGAGGTTTCGCGATACGAGAGATATCTTGAATGAACCTTCGATAGTAACCCGCTAATCCTAGGAACTGACGAATCTGAGTAGGAGTTTTTGGAGTTTCCCACCTTTCAATCGCCTCAATCTTAGCAGGATCAACTTGTATCCCTTGTTTACTAACAATATGTCCAAGGAATTGAACTTCTCGTAACCAGAATGCACACTTAGAGAACTTAGCGAATAACTTTTCTTTTCTCAACAGATCAAGCACTAACTTCAAATGTTCTTCGTGCTCTTCATCACTCTTCGAATAAATAAGGATGTCGTCGATGAACACAATAATAAACTTGTCCAGATAGGGTCTACACACACGGTTCATGAG
Source organism: Rutidosis leptorrhynchoides (assembly GCF_046630445.1). Classification (NCBI taxonomy): domain Eukaryota; kingdom Viridiplantae; phylum Streptophyta; class Magnoliopsida; order Asterales; family Asteraceae; genus Rutidosis; species Rutidosis leptorrhynchoides. Next base: position 32,859,772 of record NC_092338.1, read on the forward strand.
GTCCATGAACACAGCAGGTACATTCGTCAATTCGAACGGCATAACAAGAAACTCAAAGTGACCGTAACGGGTGCGAAAAACAGTTTTTGAAACATCGGATTCTTTAACACGCAACTGATGATAGCCGGAACGAAGATCGATTTTTGAATAAATAGATGAACCCTGAAGCTGATCGAACAGATCATCAATTCTCGGAAGAGGATAACGGTTTTTAATAGTAAGCTTGTTCAACTCATGATAATCAATGCACAAACGAAAAGAACCATCCTTCTTCTTAACAAACAGAACAGGAGCTCCCCAAGGGGACGAACTAGGACGAATAAAACCCTTGTCTAACTACTCGCAGAGTTGACTTGAAAATTCTTGAAGTTCGGAAGGCGCAAGACGATAAGGAGCACGTGCTACAGGAGCAGCACCGGGAACAAGACCAATTTGAAATTCTACCGTGCGTTGCGGCGGAAGGCCAGGTAAATCTTCGGGAAATACCTCGGGAAAATCTCTAACAATATGAACATCACCAACGCTCTTCGTTTCATTATCGGAATCAACAACGTGGGCTAGAATAGCATGACAGCCTATGCGAAGATGTTTAAGAACTTTCAAATAGCTAATAAGATTTAACTGTCGGCATTTCTTATCTCCAAAAACCATCAGCGGCTCTCCAACCACATTAGTAATACGAATAGCTTTATCATAACACACAATCTCAGCACGATTCGCAGATAACCAATCCATCCCAATAACAATGTCAAAACTACCAAGTTCAATCGGTACCAAATCTATCTCAAAATCTCTACCCGCCAGATTAATGTTACACTTACGATACACAGTCTTAGCAGTGAGTACCTTACCATTAGCTATTTCAACAACATAAGTATTGTCTAAAGGAGTTAACGATGTTTTGATTTTTGGACTTAATTTACTCGACACAAAACTCAAATCAGCCCCTGAATCAAATAGTACATAAACTGATAAATCGTTGACCGAGAACGTACCAGTAACAAGTTTAGGAGCTTCCTCAGCATCCCTGGCGTTAATGTTGAACGCTATACCACGTGCAGTCTCTGCAGTCTTCTTGTTGGGACATGCATCACGAAAATGCCCCGGCTTCCCACACTCGTAACAAACTCTCGGATTACCACCATTATTCGACTTTCCATTACCATTTCCACCTGTATTACCAGCATTATTACCATTATTACCACCTGCGGTAGGAGTAGCAGAACCCGACAGAAGTACCGTACAATCCTTAGCATTATTACCATTATTACCACCTGCGGTAGGAGTAGCAGAACCCGGCAGAAGCACCGTACAACCCGGCAAAAACATTTTTATGGTTAGCCATGTCGACCTCACTCAAATTTCGGGACGAAATTTATTTAACGGGTAGGTACTGTGACGACCCAGAAATTTTCGACCAAATTTAAATTTAAAACTTATATGATATTGACCTACGATTCACGAACAAATATTTGTAACTAGACATGAATAAAAATATATATAAATATATATATTTTATAATGTGATAAAAATATAATAATAACTTAGTCATAAAACGTTTAGATTTAAAATAATATTATTATATATGTATTAGGACGATGATTTATAGAAGCAAATGACCACAACACTCAATTATATGAGTTACACTTCTTATAATATGATTTATTGATGTTTAAGTCTATATTTTTGTTAAAGGTACACATCACGAAACGTAAAACGCTAGTTTTCTAAGCGTACGAAAAGACGTTCGAGAAACCGAAACCGGAACATAAGTCGAGAGACAACGGACGAGTCATCGGAACGAAAATTACAAATTAACTATGCACGTGAATATAATATAATATATAATTAATTATATAGATTAAATATTAATTTTTATATAATAATAAGTTATAATGTGTCGGTAAGAATAGAAAACGTGTTTTGTGAACTTCTCCATCAAACCATGCGATTGCATGGTCTAAACCTTGAAACCCCATGCAATCGCATGGGGGTTAGGTACTAGTAAACTCCTTTAAATATCAAACGTTTTCAGCTTCTGCATTCATCTACCTCTCGATATATATATATATATATATATATATATATATATATATATATATATATATATATATATATATATATATATATATATATATATATATATATATATATATATATATATATATATATATATATATATATATAACTATATATAAATCTATTTGCATATGCCCTATGTGTCATCACCTCCTTCAATCAAGCCCCACTTGGGAAATAATCTCTACTCACAATAAACTTATACATATACAAGATTTGTTCCTATATTTTTTTACCTCACAAACTATCTATACATATATATACATACACCACATCACCATCTCATGTGCCTAACAATTTGAAATCAGTTTCAAATTTGAATTTTTGGGGTCCTTTTATTTAATTATTTATTATTTATATATTGTGTAAGTACATTGAGAATGTAGAACACTTACTTTTTATGACACACCTATGTGATCAAGCATCTTTATCAATGTATGTGTGTAGGTTTTTAAAATATATCAAGATCCAAATATATCCAAATCAAATATTTAGATCTACATAAATAAAATAAATGCTCTCAAACTCTCTCTCTTCCTCATCTTCTGATACGACCTCTTTTTCCAGTAATCATCCTAATTGTTCTTCAATTATCTCTGGTAATTAATCGTATTCACACTAAAATCTTATTAATTTCAGTTTCATCGCGATTGTTATCATTACCAGATTCCATCGGCTCCCAAAAGCAACATATCCACCGGATCAGCAGCGCCATTTTCATTTTAAAGTTAGGGTTTCTTCAATTGAAATTTCGGATTACAGTATACTTCTTTCTATTCGATTTATTTTTTTTGGCTACGTTTACTGATTTTGTGTGATGGCCCCGTCAAAACACTTAACGGCTCCGTTACTTGGTCCCACAGCTTGATCGAACTTAAATGAATTTAACAAACAACATTGCATTCTTTTATTTCAAAAGTTTCCCAAAAAGGAAAGCATACCAAAATATGTAGTTTAAAATTAACCCAACATATTAATAATCCAAAGTTGACACAAAACATTGTCAACAACCCACAAGTAATAACTATTCAAAAAAAACCGAATGCAAGCCAAAGTTTCATAAATTGTTTCATAAAACTCTGCCCAAATGCTTGCAGACTCTTCTAAACACAGCGGAAGCATCACATAAACTCAAGTACCTGTGAAAACATGCGAGTAAACTATCAACACAAAGGTTGAGTGAATTATAAGTTTAAATAACTGAATAAACTTTAGACCACAAGATTTAAAAATGTTAGAAAACATTAAACATTATTCCATTATCAATGAGCCACCTGGTAACCACTTAACCCTTTATTTACCTTTGCCAACCACAATAAAAATATACACTGAACAGTGTATCTACAACAAAATACGAAGTACTAAACATTTCGATTATAAATTGCTAGCGCGACTAGCTTGAAATGGGGTTGTCAAACCCGATAGATCTATCCGTAGGATTCGCGTTCACCGGTAGAAACCAATGATTACAGTTACCAGACTAGGGAATATTTTTGTCCAACTCACAATGAATAATTTAAATTTAATTGTCACTTGTGTCTAAACGTGAAATAAAATGCATGTAATCACATCCCAAAAATATACTTTAAAAAGTATGTAAAAACGGGACTATAACTCACCTTAATAGTAATGAAGTAACCAACACAATTAAGCGAACAACAAATGTAGTACAGTGATCAAGAATGATCATAACGCCGACCTATAAATAAAGCAGGTCGATATAAATAACTAACTTATGTCAAGTCTTAGTATGATAGCTATTGTACATGTTGCAAGTAGACATAGAACAATACTCAATATGCATTGGTTTGATCGAAACAGCTTACGGACACACACTTTCTATTTTTAGAAAGTTTCTATTTTTAGCAGGTTTCCATTTTTGGAAAGTTTCTATTTTTGAAAAGTTTCTATTTTTGGAAAGTTTCTATTTTTGGAAAGTTTCTATTTTTGGAAAGTTTCTAAATTTAGAAAGTTGCTATTTTAGGAAAGTTTATAAGTTAGGAAAGTTTCCTTAATTAGAAAGTCAATAAAAATCAACTGAAAGTCAAAGTCAACCGAAAGTCAACCCAAAAGTCAACCTTGGTCAAACATGGTTAACGTAAATTTTAAAAGTGTAAGTTATAATAATAATATAAGTTATAACGTTTATTAAAGTTAAATATGTCTAATTATGTCATAACATAAGTTTAATTAAATTAAAATGAATTATTGAAGTTATTATAAGTTTAAATGATATAATTAATATAACATAAGTATTTAATTAATTAATTAAATATTAGTCATAATATAAGTATTATTAATTAATAATAAATTTTAAATCATATCATAAGTATTATTAATTAATAATGAATTATTAATCATATCATATGTTTCTAATTATAATTATTAAATCATAAGTATTTAATAATTAAATTATAATTAAATAATAACTAAGTCTTATAATAATTAAATAATTAATTAATCCTTATTATAAGTCTTATAATAGTAATCTCATAATATAAGTTTAATACTTATCATAAGTATTTTCCATTAATAATAAAAGTATTATTAATCATATGTTTAATTAAAATGTTAATTAAATCATAAGTATTAATTAAATGATATAATAAATATATATATCATAAGTCTTAAATAATAATAATTACCTTTTTTTATTATAAGTAATTAAACTATATTGAAATCCATTATTTATATCATAAGTTTAATAATCAGTCATAAGTTTTAAATCAAAAGTTCATCGGGTCGTATCCTGAGCCCCGGGTGTCGGTTTTCAGCGAGCCTTACATATATCTCCGCCTAAGCAAACCACCCAAAACTTTGGTACACTCAAGAACACTCCAAGAACAGTCCACAAGTCATGATGTACAGCCATTACACTACTTGGAACTTCAATTCAATCAAAAACGTGTTTTAGACGTAACGGGTGATTCGTGGCTCAGATTGAGATGAACCGAACATGAAAGTTCGCCCCACCATCAGTACTAACATACTAACACACCCTAAAGTCACCAAATATGGTCACAAAGTCGGACCAAACCTGGTTCATACCAAAATCACATTTCAATCTTAACAAAATACCACTTTGATCATATCTAGGGCTCCGGGAATCGAAACGACATGAATCCGGAGCCTAAAATTAATGTATTGATGAGAGGAACTCATCTAGATACTTTATTTTAACTTTTATATCAGTAACAATAGAAGAAACACACGAAAAAGCTGCTGTCCCAATTATATCAAACCGAAAACATATGCTTACGAGTAATTCTATGCATACAAACACCATTACAACAACAAGTAATCATCATACTATTAATATATAATCAAAATACAGAAATATAATGAAAAATCAAAAGTTTTAGAGTTAGGGTTTATACCCTAATCAAGAAACGAAAAGTATAATCGCGTAGAGAACGGAACGAGGAACGCGTTGGTGTTAATTAATCCTTGATCCAAGCAATATTTTTGGTTGATGATGATGATGATGATATGGTGATGGTTGGCGACGGCAAAGAGAAGAGAGAGAGGAGAGAGCACTTTGCTAAATTTAGGTTTTAGGAAAAATAATGTGAAGTGAAAAGTAATTAACAAAAAAAGAAAGCAAGGGGTATACCCCATGGATTTGGCCAAAAAAGGGAGTGGGGTGGGCCCCACTTATCCCAAAACTCTTAAATGTAAATTCCTTGTGGCCCGAACATCCGAACGAAACCCGAAACGCGAAAACACGCTTACGCGATTAAAAATTCGGAGAGATAACTAACGCGTGACGAAAAATAAATATAAATACACTATATAATTATATGATCTTAAAATATCATATTTAAAATAATTAGGATTTAAATATCCCAAAAACGCGATCGTTGGTTTAACAACCGAAAAGATTCGCCGGATAGAAATCCGCGACACGTAGAAACGTATAATTCAAAATATGAATACAAATATTCACATAACACATAATAATTAATATATTATTATTAATTTAACAATATAGGCCATAGAAATGACGTAGCACAATAACAGTTAACGGTCGTTAAATAATTAACGGTAAAAGATAACGAAAAAAGTAGGGTCGTGACATTTTGTCTATTGGTTTTATTGATTATCAAATGTTCGTATCAGTGGTTACGATTAATATAATTCATGTTATAATCTTTGTCGTAAGGTTGCAAGCAATCGCTCTCGCTGTTGACATCTTTTTGGTGAGCAAATATTCGGTTTTTATGACTTAATTTGTTTAATTTCTGCAGTTTAATTGTATATATGATTTACTTGTTGTAATAAGGTAAGTTCAGTATCATCTTTGACTCTTTTTTTTGGTTAATTTTCTTAATGTTTTCCCTATTTTAATTGCTAACTCTGGTTTTGATGTGTTATATGTTTGTATGGAAGAATGTGTTTGGAAGATATATAAGTTACAAATTTTTAATTGCAAAATGTTTGTAAGTAATAGTAATTTTTTTTTTTTCTTCTTTTGAATGTTTCATTATTGATGTTGATATGAAAGTATGAATCTGAACTTCTTTCACGTGCTCTATTCAGTTTTTGACTTGAATGTTAAATCTCAGAAGAACCACTTCTCTAATAAACACGATTTATCATGTACACTACATTTTCTAAGTATTTGTTTCTATTATAACTTATATTGATGCTTCTCTTTTCTGACCTGAAAATAAACCAAACTCTTTTAATGCTTGGTATTGCTGTTCCATTGAAATGTTGTTAATGAAAATACAGAATCGATATTAGAAGCTTCGTTTCTATTTGTTGTTGTTAACATGAACATAATGTATAGTTGAAGCTATTTTAAATTGATATGTTTCTGAACTTGCATCTTTAGTTTATAGTTATTTGCTTGGTACTGCTGTTTGTTTTCGATTGAAATGTTGATAATGAACAAAATTGGATCGACATGAAAAGCTTCGTTTCTATTTATTGCAGTTAACATGAAAATTATTTTTTCTTTGCTTTTGACTTAGGTATTTGATGTGTTATGGCCTCTGGGTTTTAATTTCCGACTGGTTTCAGTTTAATACAGATTTGGTTTGTTTTTTATTATAAGGGATTGACGATTGGAGAGCCATTTTTTCTTTTTTTAGTGTCATACAGTATCAGTATGCTTGATTTACTAATGATGGCTTGATTCTAGAAGTTAAATTTAGGTCAAAGGGTTTTATCAGTAACAATAAATTAAATTTGCAAATTTTGATAATGGAGTTGTTTGTGATTATTTTCACGATATTACTCACTAAATGCTAGGATCAACACGTACATAAACAATGTAAGTTATAAGTTTTAGGGCTTAGTACTGATAATTTTGCTATTATTGTTTTTACAGGTTGTCTACCGTACTTCATGCGGACGTTGCCTGTTCAGAAAAAAGGAGGAAAATCAACTATCCTGGGATATCATGTTGAATAGCAACGAAGAAGACGAATTGCTAGGGTTTAGGGTTTAGTAACGTTGAGGATTCAGAGTTACGAACTGTATTTCAGGTAACAACGGTTATTATTTGGGACTAGGATCTATTAATTTCGAAAACGTGAGTGAACGAGGACGGATCGCTCGTCGTGTTGATAACAATGCGGATAATAAGAAACAGTTTCAGCTCGAATCCTCATGGAATTAGCAATGGGGAAGATACTCAAACAACTTTAATCATTAAAAACATTCCTAATAAGTAAAAAACAACTCCTTTATTTTCATTATCAATCAAATCAGTAATTAAAGTGTTACTAATTTAAATTTTTTTATTAATCTTTTAGGTATATGATGTTTTTGCGAGGTGTAGTACGAAATACTATTATTTTTATTACAAAATACGATACAATTTACACAAGTTTTATTTATTTATATAGATGGGATATACTTAAACCTTGCTACAACACTTATAGGCAGTGTACCTAATCGTAGAGTAGTGTAGTTTTTAGTAAGTCCAGTTCGTTTCACAGGGAGCTAGCTGAGTTTAACGCTATATTTTTAACAACTATATTTATATAAAATATATATAATTATATATAGTAATATTATTATAAAAGGGGTTTTTACCGTTTAATGACCGGTTTGTCGATTTTATATTTTAAGCGTAAAGATAAATGACGATAATATAAATGACAGAATTTAAATTGCGATAAAGTAAATTGCAGTAATTAAAATGACAGTAAATAAAGGTACGATGAAATATGAAATAAAAGAATTATGCTTATTTAAACTTCCGTAATCATGATGTTTGACGTTTTAATTTTAATTAATTGTTACCCGGGTTAATTGTCCTTTGTCCTGGTTTATTTGATACCTATCTGGTTTTTGTCTATAATAGTCCATCGGTCATAATTATAAAATGCTCATCAAATTAACCTTATTCCCGAAGTCAAATATTCCAACTAATTAGGGATTCGAACTGTAACAAGGTTTTAATACTTTGTTAACAATTACACCAATTATCCTTGTATGTAATCCACCCCTGTTTTAATGAGATATGAATATTAATTTACCCACTTGATCAGAATGAATAATCAATTACCCAACCCGAATAATTAATTAAATGATCGTAAAAGATGTCGTATAAACGTCACTAAATAGAACATACATAATCATTTTAATAATTATTAGATTAACTAATTTGAAGATAGGTTCGACAGATTCTAATGAGTTCTCATTCGATTAGACAATACTCCCTATCTATTAAGAGTCAATAGTCCAATGTCCACAAGTGTCGGTCTTTTGTCCAAACCCTAATTATGGTACAAAATTCAATAACCCAATCTTAATTTTTAGTCCAACATCACGATTACTTCGACTCAAATAAGCATAATAATAACTTAGTTACAAGACATTAATTTAAAAAGGAAGAACATAGCTTGCAGTGATTATTTATCGCATAGCGTTACCCAGACAGAGTTCCGACTTTAAAACCCATAAAACATTTCTTACAATAACCTTATTATTAACTTAAAATTAAAATTATAATTATAAAATATAAATATAAATATAAATATAAACTGAGAGAAAGAGTGTGTGAAGGTGTATGTTCTCTCGTCCGAAAACTGGTGCCTTTTATAGATGTTTTCTGATTTTGAGACCCATGCAATCGCATGGGTTTCCTTTGTTATTTCCATGCGATCGCATGGACAAGCTGGCCATCAGCCTCTCTTGATTTAAACGTGGGCTGCTCGTTTTAATATAATATATAATATAATATATATAATTATATATATATTATATTATATTCTTGTGCATAGTTGACTTGTAATTTTAGCTCCGTTGACTCGCGCGTTGATGCTCGGTTCATGTCCCGGTTCTGGATTTTCGAACGTCCTTTCGTACGATTTAACGCGACTCGTACTCTTGTCATTTTTAGACGTTTCTTATCAATAAATGGAACCACTTGAATTATATCTTGTTCATTTGAGCTTTTTGGTTATTTGCGTCTTCAAATCGTCGTTTTCTTCTTTTGTCTTCGCACTTATTTATTTAAACAAATATTACATAAAAATAGAACAATTGCAACTAAAAGCTTTACATATTGGAAGGATATTGTGCCTAAATATATGTTCGTTTGGAGCACTATCAGTATACTTCAAAGATGTTGTTAGACGCCATTGATGAAAATCATAATGGAACTTACGATTTTCTTTGCCTGCCGATCGCTACCACACATTTGGATTTTTTTTTATAACCTAAATGGTATGGTATTTTATCATCCAACTTTAATTACATTCAATAATGCTGCTGAATTTTGTTTGATTTATCATTTCTGACTCATATTTAATATGTGTCTTGATTTCAGATTTTAGATAGCATATATCAATTATCAATGTGTATCTTTGTGTTTCTATGTGTATGTATATTATGTCTATGTATATATACATCTATCGGAGCTTTTAGATCTTAGCAAGAGTTAAAACAGGGGATGCTTTAGCTATAGATAGATATATACTGTATTCTATCTTTTGTGCATTTTTTTTAGTCCTTTTGAATGTTTTTGATAACTTACACAATTTGATTATGCCTTTTGCAGGTAGAAATAACAGAGCATTACTTGTGAACTCAATTTCACAAATGGCAACTATTCAAAGATCAACAAAAGCAGCAGATTCGATAGAACTATTTTCAAATGATCAAAAGATGCCAAATGCGTTTAAAGCCATGAGATTGTTAGGGCTAACTTCTGAAGATATCAGACCAATCCTTAAAAATCTTCCGAAACTATATAATGGCAATTGGGAACTAATTGAGGAAGATAATTATCGAACTCTTACAGATGATATATTTGAATCACTGATGTGTAGTGATTACATCTAATATTTTTGATTGTAAATATTTAGAAAATGTGTGATTTAACTCCTGATACAGAGCTCCTAATTGAACTGCCCGAAGAGTGCACATTTGAGAGCGCACTGGATGATTTGATTGTAAGTGATAACTAATAAACGTGCGTCATTACTCACAATCAAATCAGCCAGTCCAGTCTCAAATGTGCACTCTTCATGCAGTTCCATTAGTAGTTCTGTATCAAGAGTTAAATCCCACATGTTCTTAATATTTCCAATCAAAAATATTATATGTAATCACTACACATCAATGATTAAAGTATAGCATCTGCAAGAGTTCGATAATTATCTTCCTCAATTAATTCGATAACTATTAAATGTTCCTAAGGACAAGAGAATACCTTTCAGATTCCAAAGATATAATATATCCATTATCGTTGTGCTTTACAATGACCATAAGTAAAAGTCAAGGACAATCACTGGAGCATGTCGGTTTATTTCTACCAAAAACTAACTTTAGTCATGGGCAACTATATTGTTTAGCTATCTTTATTGTTAGTGTAATTTGACGATTATGTTACATTAGTTTACTTTATGTAGAGTTTTATGTTTGAAGCATGTAAATTGCTCAACTTGGTCATCTTATCATTTTTGTAGAGTGGATGATAGATATTGATAGCTTTATTTATTGTGTTATTTTTTAATTTGCTTATGCTTATACTTATTGTCGGGTTTTACCATTTAGTATTCTGTTTGATGACATAAAGTGTTATATTGTGTTGATTTTAAGTTTGGGTATCATTTGTATTGAACATGTGTTTAACATGTTGCATTATTTGTTACCACTAAAATGCTGCGGTTAATTTAGTATATTCAGATCATGATTTATAATTTTTGTTTTCAATTAATTGGTATTATGGTTATTGAACAAATATGATAAGATATATTTGTTTTTGTACAAGTTTCAACAATGAGAGAACTATGCTTTCTCAGATTCATGCAAACGCTTCATTTTGTAAATAATAGGTTCTAGACGGACATGATGGCATATTCATAACCATTGGATACTTACCATAAACATTCATTCGGAATAAAGATGATAAGATGTTCGACAATTTTAAATAAATATATTTCGTTATTAAAAAAATATTATATCATTTGTTGATACTAATTTAATAAAATATCATTTTTAATCAGTTATATTAAAGCCCCCATGCATCGCACGGGCTCAAAAAATCTAATATATATATATATATATATATATATATATATATATATATATATATATATATATATATATAATTTGAATAGAAATTTTTTTTTCTGAAAATAATGAAAACACAAATAATATATTCACAAAGAGAGATAATATTTTCAACATTAGTTTTACTTGTTCCTGTAAAGATCTGTCCAAATCCCTTTGTACAAATACATCATTCATCGATTTCACAGTGAGGTACTGACCTCTACATGATACGTTTTGTAAACATTGCATTCTTTTGAAAAGACACACCATAAATGAATATCAAATTCCAAGGTTTTTGATGTCTGATGATTTCTACATATAGACAATCACCGTAAATAATAGTTTACAATACTACATCCGTTGATAATGCAGTCAAAATAAGATACATGGTGATGATTTTATGAATGCAACGTTTTCTCGAATAAAGCATGTATGACTCCATGCACATAGCTTGTATCACATATAAGCAAACAGCGGAAGACTTCTAGGAACCTGAGAATAAACATGCTTAAAAGTGTCAACACAAAGGTTGGTGAGTTCATAGTTTTAATGTTGCGCATAATCTGTATATACAGGTGGATCACAAGATTTCAGTTGTTTCATCCAGAAACGTTTATCAAATTATTCTACAAGATTGAGCACCCTGTTAACTAAACTTTAACGTTATAATAAGTACCCCTGTTTTAACATACATGCAACCAACATGTACAATACACGCAATCCTACGTGTACTAAACTCAAATAGCATACGTCTATTTTATAGTTCAGGCTAGGGTTTCTATACCTGGAATAGACGGGGATGTCAAGCCCTATGGATCCATATACCACTACTCGTGCCCACCAGTTCTTATAACCGGCAGTTACTAGTTACCAAAGCTAAGGGGTTTTCGGTTCAAACTCAGTGTAGAATTTAGTATGTACTTATATCCATTGCGTTTAAAATAAAGTGTATGTATTCTCAGCCCAAAAATATAGATTGCAAAAGAAATTAAAAAGGGATCTATAAACTCACCTTAGCAGCACATAAGATCATTCACCGAAATGTGACCGAAACACGGAATGTAAAATAACCGTAGATCTCAACCTAGAGAACATATGTTGGTCAATACATGTCTAACAAGCTAGGTCAGGTCATAGTGTATCACAATCCTAATGCTCGAGACCGTCAAACAAAAGTTAACAATAGTCATCTCAAAAGTTAACCTGACCCAATATGCTCTTTAAATCTATACATGTTTATAGTATAAGTCATGATAATTGAACGAATTTATAGTTTATCAAACTCAAAATATTATTTATTTCAGGAGCCATGTTATATTTGAATTATCATGGCAATCGAACATATTTTACTATTTCACATAGTTTTTCAATACTTGTAAAATTAGATTATAGTGTTTATAAAGCTTTAAAACATGATAAGACAGTCAACTTTAACAATTGTTCAACAAGACAAGACGTGCCTTATATAGAAATTCATTTACTCGATTAGTAATAATTGAAAATCCAATTTATCAATCTTATAAACAAGTTGTTTAAATATCAATTGCAGATTCAAAAGCAATTTCAATTAATGTTAATCATAATTCAGTTGACCATAACTTTTAATCCGTTCTTCGAAAACACACGATTTCTAAAGGAAAAGTTAATAATTTTTCGATAGCTTTCCAACGACATGCATATCATATACCTTATATCAATAACATATGTATCAATTTCATGATTCATCATACACTATCTATCGACATAATTAAAGCATACTAGCATGCATAAACATATATACTCGAGCACTATTGTGAAGACCTGTCCTTATCCACCTGGACGAAGTCATCAACATCTGGTTCCATTGCGAGGTGTTGTCCTAAGTATGCCATGTATGACTCCATGTAATATGAGCATATGCACAGCGGAAGATTTCTTTCATACCTGAGAATAAACATGCTTAAAAGTGTCAACCAAAAGGTTGGTGAGTTCATAGGTTTATCGTAACAATCATTTCAATATATTAATAAACCACAAGATTTCCGTTTATAAATATATGTACACTCGCAAGTGTATAAAAGTATTCTAAGTGGTTGAGCACTTGGTAACCATACTTAACATTTAATCAACGTCGCATATTCCCTTTATTATGAAATCTCCCTACACTGTACCAAGTGTAGTAACGAAACGAAGTACTGTGCAACCGTTGAATACTGATCGCCCAGTCCGGTTGGGGTTGTCAGGCCCGATAGATCTATCAACAGGATTCGCGTTTACAATACCCATGTAAATAGTAGTTACCAAGCTACAGGGAAATATGCCAATGGTACAACTCAACGTAGAATATATTTTTAAGTACTTGTGTCTATTTCGTAAAAATTTATAAAAGCAGCGCATATATTCTCAGCCCAAAAATATATATATTGCAAAAGCAATTAAAAAGAGAGCAAATGAAACTCACCTACTGTATTTTGTAGTAAAAATATATATGACGTCATTTAACAAGTGTAGGGTTTGTCTCGGATTTACGAACCTATATCAAGTATATATATTAACCCACATAGTCGTAATCAAACAAGTTTATGTATATTAATATTAATAATATACTTGTTGTATTATATGTTATATAGATAAATTTAATATATTTAATTTATATATTGTATATAATTAATACCTGTCATATTAAATTTTATTATAGTTTAATTAATAATAAAATATAGTAATATGTAATATCAATATGATTGTAATGTGTTTTTATATAAAATATATATTTGAAATAATAATAATCATAATAATACTAACGGGGATAATGATAATAATAATAATAATAATAATAATAATAATAATAATAATAATAATAATAATAATAATAATAATAATAATAATAATAATAATAATAGTAATAATAATAATAATAATGATAATATTAATAATAAAAATAATAATAATAATAATAATAATAATAATAATAATAATAATAATAATAATAATAATAATAATAATAATAATAATAATAATAATAATAATAATAATAATAATAATAATAATAATAATAATAATAATAATAATAATAATATGATAACAAGAATGATAATACTTAAAATGATAATTTTAATAAAAATTCTTTTGTTACTAATAATAATTTTGAAAAATGATAATTTTTATGATAATACTAATAATAATAATAATAATACTTATAATACTTAATACAATAATAATAATTATTATTATTATTATAATAATAACAATAATAATAATAAAAATAATAGAAAGACTACCTTTATGTAATAAGCCTTTAAAAAAAATAAACGCCCCTGCCCGGGCTCGAACCCATGACCTCTTGTATAACACAAACACCACTAACCAACTGCTCTACTTAACATTTCGTGATACAACATGAGTTTAAATTCTTTTATCTCCTATTTCAGTCTAATCGAAAAACACCAAATTTGGATCATGGCCCAACAAGCAATTCAGTTTCTCGGCCCAACAATTAAACATGTAAACGGCTGGCTAATTAAAACAGAATAAGATGGCCCAACTCAAGAATAGATTGAGTCCACAACCAATATCAAATTTTAACTACTGAATATCTTTTTTTTTTATGAACGTGAAAAAAAAGGACGGGAGCAATAGGACTGTACACAGTCGTCATTATCATCATCATCATCATCATCATTAAACCTTCATCATTCTTTTTGAGATCGAGAATGTAAAAAAAATATAATCTCATCATCGATTCAAACTACCTTATCATTATCATGTTCATCATTTACATGGCATCACTAGATTGTTTTTGTTTGAAACAGAAGTATACGCAGCAGCAAAAGCATTAAACAGGAAACAAAAAAAAAAATATATATATATATATATATATATATATATATATATATATATATATATATATATATATATATATATATATATATATATATAAATGGGTATCAAAGGTGGTTCTCGGATGGGGTTGCTAACGAACAAAACATAAGGAAACCTCAATTGTTTGTAGCGAAAAAAATATAGCAGCAGTCAGGGTTCGATAGTTATGATGGTTTGTAATGGGTTGTGTTTGTTATGGTGGTTCTTGACTGGGAAAAAAGTAACAATTAAAGAGGTGTTGCAGGTGCGATGGTGTCTCGGTTCAACAGCAGAAACTGATTTGGTGATGATAGTGGTGGTTTATTAATGAGGATTGTCAAAACAAGAGAAGGAGATGTGGTCTTTTTGTGGTGTTGATGAAACAAGGGAAGAAAGAACACAGAAGATGTAATTAGACAAGTGGGTGTTTGATTGTTGGATTGAAACATAAAATGAAGAAAAGAAATATTTATTTATATATATATATAGATGATTGATGTTGTAGGGATGGGGTACGAAATAGTATTAATTTTTACTACAAAATGCGACGAAATATTACACAAGTTTTATTTATTTATTTATCGAGTGGATATACCTAAACCTTGCTACAACACTTATAGGCAGTGTACCTAATCGTAGAGTAGTGTAGTTTTTAGTAAGTCCGGTTCGTTCCACAGGGAGCTGGTGAAGTTAACGCTATATTATTAAGTTTATTTGTAAAAATATATATATAAATAAGTAGTAGTATTATTATAAAATGGGGGTTTTACCGTTTAATGACTGGTTTGTCGATTTTAAGCGTAAAAATAAATGACAAAAATTAAAGTGCGTAAAATAAATTGCGATAAATAAAATGACAGAAAATAAAATGACAGAAAATAAAAGTGCGATGAAAAATACAATAAAACAATTATGCTTATTTAAACTTCCGTAATCATGATGTTTAATGTTTTGATTTTAATTAATTGTTACTCGGGTTAATTGTCCTTTGTCATGGTTTATTTGATACCTATCTGGTTTTTATCCATAATAGTCCATCGGTCATAAATATAAAGTGCGAGTGTCCTCGTCAAATTACCCTTATACCCGAAGTCAAATATTCCAACTAATTAAGGATTTAAACTGTGACGCAGTTATCACTTCTGTCAACAATTACACCAGTTATCACTGTATGTAATCTACCCCTGTTTTGATTAGATATGAATATTAATTTACCCACTTGATCAGTTTGAATAATCAATTACCCAACCCGAATAATTAATTAAATGATTATAATAGATTCCATATGAACGTCACTAAATAGGACAACCATAATCATTATTAATTATTAGGATAATTAATTTGAAGATAGGTTCGACAGACTCCAATGAGTTGTCACTCAATTAGACAATACCCCCCATCTATTAATAGTCAATAGTCCAATTTCCACAAGTGTCGGTCTTTTACCCAAACCTTAATTATGGTACAAAGCCCAATTACCCAATTTTAGTAATTAGCCCAACATCATGATTACTTCGTTTTAAATAAGCATAATAATAACTTAGCTACGAGACATTAATATAAAAAGGTTGAACATAACTTACAATGATTAAAAATAGCGTAGCGTCACACGGACAGAATTTCGACTTACATACTCAAACGATCTCTATCATAAATCTTATTATTATCATAATTTAAACTTAAAATTAAGATTATTGTTATATCTTATTACATTAACATTATGATAGAGAATTATAGATATTGATATTAGATATAGAAAAGGGATTTAGGATAGAAAAGGGTGTCTTTAATTGATCGTAATACGTTGCCTTATATAGGCAAAATGTTAAATTGAATTTTCGCTTACGACCCCTGAACTATGCTCAATTAACAACTTTTTATTATTTAATATTATTCTTATTATGAATTATTTAAATATTATATTTTATTCTTGTGCATAGTTGACTCGTAATTTTTACACCGTTGCGTCGAGCGTTGAGAGTTGACTCATGTCCCGGTTCCGGATTTTCGAACGTCCTTGCGTACTACTTTATATCGTGTACTTTGCGTTTTGTAACTTGTACTCTTGTCATTTTTAGACGTTCTTCATCAATAATTTGAACCTTTTTAATTGTATCTTGTACTTTTGAGCTTTTTGGACCTTTTTGTCTTCAATTTGTCGAATCTGCCTTTTGTCTTCGCACTTATTTAATATAAACGAATATCACTTGAAAATGGAACAATTGCAACTAAAATCTTGTCTTTCTTGGGGGATAATGCTATGAAATATATGTTCCTTTTTAGCCTTATCAATATCCCCACACTTGAGCGTTGCTTGTCCTCAAGCAATATAGTCTTGAAATACTAGAATCACTTCTTTATTCTTCACACTTTGTACATCAGTGATTTTGATATGGCGGTATAAACAATGGTAGTAACGATATGGTTTACAGTCCCACATGACTATAAAAATTTAGATCCATTAAGGAAATTGGATCTTTATGAAAACATTTGATCTTTTGAAAATTCATTCTAGCTTTTACCCTAGATAAGTTTTCTGATTTGATCCATCATCGGCGTTGCAAAATATATTTGTGGATCAATATTTTGGCTAAAACTTTTTGGTTCGTGTAATCCACTGCTATCCCGGTATCGGAAAGCACACATCCAGTTTACTTGTTCCGTATATTACCTTTCGGTAAACTACCGTCCGGTTGTAAAGGAAAGCGATGAACAAGAAACTGTTAAGGCAATGTCCCGTGACATGCAGATGATTATGGTCTTATTAACGTGTCGGATGCTAGAACTATCCTTGGTAGGAGCAATAGTAAAGATCATCCTATGATTTTTCGGTCTGGCACAAGGTCCTGTCTCCGACCATGCTATGCAACCACCGTTCTTACGGTTGACACCCGATTTGGTTCAGGTGACCTAATGAATTCCAGGTGAATTTCTTAGGATTTTACGTTCAATGGTAATGAACGCATTGAAAATGGTTTTTCAGAAAACAAATCGGTTTGTATTTTTGATCAAAATATTTTCTCGTTCATGCTCGAGTTTAGATATCATCGAATTCCATGAGTTTGAATTCTCAATCTTTAAGGTCAATCTCTAGGATTGAGTATTATCAGTCTTAAAAGCTGATTTTTAATCTTTAAGGAGATTATCCTTTTCTGGGGATCTGATTCATTAGTCTTATCAAGCTAATTTGCACGGTGCCTTCCCATTGTACGAGATAAATCCTTCTCATGGTTAGGATAAATCTGACCACTTGGCGACCCTGTTTGATGCTGAGGTCCGTGGATTTCCTGCTGATTTTAGTGATGACTTTTCTAGATTTTTCGTCAACCTACAGCTGGTCTGGACGACAACTTCATGACCTAAATCAAGAAGCGCGTGTCTTTTTCGGAAGACTTTACTTCCTTTTAATGATGGAATTGATTCATCGTGTAGATCCATCTTTCTTTCAAATGTATTACAGTAAACCGGGTAAAACTGATTAGTATCGTCCAAAGCAAAAGTACCTGCAACAATCTTGTACAAAAATATGTGATATATGTTTTAAATTGAATAACTTGGTACATTCTTCCCACACTTAGTTTCTTTCTTTGCCTTTTTATTTTCTTCTATTTCATTTTAAATGAATTCAAGCGTTTTAGGGTGTTTCTCAATTTATGTCCTTTTCGAGGTAACGATAATTTCGGTATTATCACCTAGTTTTCATCGTTCATAAATATGTATAAACATGATTTTGAGTTCATTTAATTGAAAATTTTTCAAATTTTCACAAAATTTGGCAAATAAACTAAGTGTAAACCCGAGAGAATTTATAACCCTTCCCCACACTTGAGATCATGCAATGCCCTCATTTGCATGAAATCAGACTATAATTATAAATTCATGAGGGTGATTAGTGTAGAAAAGTGATTAAAAATACCCAGTTTGTAAGCATATTATTTTACATCACATTTGATATTTTGCGCCTTGTCATCAAAATTAGTAGCTTTTTGTTGAACTTAATGACAGTCTTTGAAAGTGCGCTGTTTTACCCTGTTGTGTACATAACATAAAATACAAACATATATACATATTTTTGAAGTTTGGTATATAACCCCTACGTTCAAAAATTAATATTTTTTTTTTTTTTTTTTTGCATACTTTAGATCAATAAAATTAAATGATAACAAAATTTGTCGCCCCGCCCTCGGGTAAAGCAATTTCGGCTCAACGACCTAGTCTTCAACTCACGACGAATTTTAGAAATCATTTTTTAAACTTAATGAATTAAAGTAAATTTTGTTTTTAAAAACTTAAATTAAAATGCATATTAATTTCATAAAAAAAATCTACAAAACAAAAATTCAGAATGGAGGGAGAAAACTAGTTCTTTAGTGTCTGCTAGCGGAAAAGACCAATCGGGTTCCATTCTCGGAACTACACGAGAACAGAACAACTAACTCTAGATAGCATTTTCTTTTTAGAACATTTGAATCTCCCCACACTTAGGTAGCCGTGGTGTCAAAATTGTGATTAACTTCATCGTTAATTTCTCTTGGTCCATAATCAACTTGCATATCCGTGACTTTTTCTTTAAGCCATTGGTCGGATTCCTGTGTAATATCCACAATTTCAACTAGTTTCTCCTTTTCTTTAGGTGATAGATTGGATACTAACCGGTTACATAACTTAAAGTTCCCCTTGGTTCTAGCATTGCGAATCCGTTTAATAAGTTTCTTCATTGAACTATTAATAACGGGATCATTTAATTTCGTATCAACAACGGGGTTCTTTGTTATCATGTCATCATTAGGTGTTACTTCATTTTCCCCACACTTAGGCGTTTCATTATTGCTAAGTATTACCGTTGGAGTTGGTAAAACCACATGGTTCTTACCAATTGTTTTTACTGGTTCAACGGTTTTGGCTGGTGGAGATTTAGACTTTCGAATCATAAAGGTGATCGATTTGTCACCACTTTTAAGTGTCATTCTTCCATTTCCTACATCAAATAACGCCTTGGTGGACGCTAAGAATGGCCGACCTAAAATTAGAGGAATGTTTGGGTCCTCTTCTATGTCAATGACAATAAATTCGACTAGAAATGTTAAATTACCTACTTGAACGGGTAGGTTGTCAGCAATTCCAACTGGGTGCTTAATGGTTTGATCAAGGAGTCGAACACTCATATCCGTTGGAGTTAACTCACCTACACCTAATCTCTTATATAATGAAAGAGGCATAACACTCACACTTGAACCTAAATCTGCTAGTGCATCATACATGACACAGTCACTAAGTAGACAAGGAACAATAAATTCACCCGGATCACCTACCCTAGGTGAAGGACTTGGTGGAACTGTCTTCATCGGGTTTACTTCTACTGTTTTTGTTTCTTGCACTTTTTTATTCTTCTTCTTCTTCTTTCCAGAGGTATCACAAACTTTATTACCTATTACTTGCTCATACTCAACTCCTTTTCTTGGAAACGGGATGGGTGGTTTGTATGGTGCCACCACTGGCTTTACATACTCGGGTGGTGGTGGTGTAACTTCTTCATTGTTACTCTCATCTAAAACCTTCCCATCTTCTGGTGCTGGTTTTTCAGAATTCGTTGAAACCATATTAACATTCTCATTCCGAGGATTTACTTCAGTATTACTCGGTAGCTTTCCTTGTTCCCTCTCACTCATCATGCTAGCAAGAGTACCTACGTGTTTTTCTAGATTCAAAATGGAAGCTTGTTGAGTTCTTAATGACTGATCAAATCTCTCGTTCGTTTGGGTTTGAGTTTCAATAAATTGTGTTTGAGATTCAACTAGCTTGAATACCACGTCTTCCATATTTGACTTTTTCTCTTCGGTTTGTTGTTGTGGTTTATATAAACTAGGTCTTTGTTGATTGAAAGTGTTGTTTTGAGTTGGTTGGTTATTCGGACCTTGTTGGTTATACCAGTTATTTTCGGGTCCTTTTGGATTGTAAAGAATGTTTTGATTTCGATTGAAGTTTAGCTTTGGCGGTTGATAATTATTTTGATAATTATTTCCAGGCCTTTGGTTCATATAGGAAACATTCTCTCGTTGTTCCATCGTTGGTTCAATGTGACAGTCTTTCATTAAGTGTGGTCCACCGCTTTGCTCACAACTGATTCGTATTGCGTGAATATCTTTATTCATCTTTTCCATTCGTCTTTCAAAAGCATCTATTTTTGCGGAAACGGAATCAAAGTCATGGCTAGAATCGGCTCTAGCCGCTTTAGATGATCGAAAGATATCTTTTTCTTGGTGCCACTCATGCGAGTGGGAGGCTGTGTTATCAATAATTTTGTAAGCTTCAGTTGCGGTTTTCTTCATAATGGATCCACCGGCTGTTATGTCGATGTCTTTTCGTGTAGCAACGTTGACACCTTGGTAGAATATTTGTACTATTTGGTAAGTGTCTAAACCGTGTTGAGGACATCCTCTCAACATCCTTCCGAATCTTGTCCACGCCTCATATAATGTTTCATTTGGCTTTTGCGCGAACGTAACAATTTCTCCTTGAAGTCTCACGGCTTTGGATGCCGGAAAGAATCGTTTAAGAAATTTTTCAACTAAAACATCCCATGTGTCAATCGCCCCTTCAGGTAACGATTCTAACCAATCTTTGGCTTCTCCCTTTAAAGTCCAGGGAAACAACATGAGATAGATCTGCTCATCTTCCACTTCTCGGATTTTGAATAGTGTACAAATTCTTTTAAACGTACGAAGGTGTTCGTTAGGATCTTCATTCGGTGCACCACTGAATTGGCATTGGTTAGTTACCATGTGTAGAATTTGTCCTTTGATTTCATAATCTGGCGCATTAACTTCTGGCTTAATAATGGCGTGACCTTGGCCCGTGCGTGTGGCTCTCATTCGGTCTTCCATACTTAGAGGTTCCAGATTTTCCATAATTGAATTTATTGAATACGAATCACTAGAAGATTCTGATTTAATGGTTTGTGGTTCAGGAGGAATGATTAGTGGTTCTGGATCTTGGAATTGTCCCTGAATATTCTCCGGATTCTCAATTGTGAGGTCGGGTTCAAAAAATGGATTATCGAAAATTTGAGTTGGAGTTCTTGGTCGACTAGATGATGATTCTAAAGAAAAATCAACGGCGACAATATTGGCTAGATGTCTTGATCGAGTTATAGGTGGTGAACGTATGAAAGGTGGTGAACGTTTTACTCGGTGCATTCACTGAATATCCTATTAGTTTTTAAAAGGAAAGAAAAATTATATAAGTTATCCAATTAATAGACTTTTCTGATTTTGCCCACGTTTCGAATAGCCAAAAGATGCAGCAGAGGGGCAGGATTCGTTTGGTCTCAATATAATTGAGTACTGTTTGGCTCCAATAACCCGGTCCACGTACAAATCCAACTATTACTACGAACCAGAAAATTTTGATGTCTATTAATTTAACCACTTAAAATAAATTTTCGTAATTTTAAGAAATTTAGATAAGAAGTAGAATAAAAATCTATGTCCTAAAACTAGAATAGCGAGAAATAAGAAAGAAAAAGAGTTCGTCGAAAAAGGTCGAAAAATAAAAGGTCGAAAAATAGGCGTCGAAAAATAAAAATAAGAAAGTAGTGCGAAATACGGCGTCGCAAAATTCTAAAGCACCTAAATCTTAGTCTAAGGAATAAGCACTTAAGGGATTTTACGGCAAACCTAAAAATTCTAGAAATAAAAATAACTATGCAAAACTAAACTTAATACTAAAAATTGTAACTATAGTCTAAAAATCTGAAGGTAATAAAACTTAAAAAAAAAATTATTATTTATTATTTTTTTTAAAAAAATTTTTTTTTTAAAATTTTTTTTTTTTTAAAAAAACGAATTTTTTTTTTACAATTTTTTTTTTTTTTTTTTTAAAAAACGATTTTTTTTTTCTAATTAATAATTTTTTTATAATTATTATTTTTTTTCAAAAATTTTTTTTTTTATTCATTTACTATTCATGAATAGTAAATGAAAAGAAATTAATTAATTTACTATTCACATGAAAGCGACATGATAGAAATTATTAATTATAAGTTACATAATATACCCCTGAAGTATTTAATAAATACGACTTTTTAAAAATTTACGTATCAAATTTGATTCTAAAATATTATTATATTCTATTTCAATATTATTATATTATTATATTCTATTTCAATATTATTATATTATTATATTTTATTTCAATATTATTATAATTAAAAATATAGCGTTTTAGCGCTCCCCGGCAGCGGCGCCAAAAACTTGATGATGTAGCGTGAGGGTACGAAATAGTATTATTTTTACTAGGAAATACTACAAAATATGACACAAGTTTTATTAATTTACGGATGGGATATGCCTAAACCTTGCTACAACACTATAGGCAGTGTACCTAATCGTAGAGTAGTGTAGTTTTTAGTAAGTCCGGTTCGTTCCACAGGGAGCTAGTGATTACGTACTATATTTTTATAAAACTATATTTATGTAAATATATATATATATATATAAGTAGTAATATTATTATAAAAGGGGAGTTTTTACCGTTTAATGACCGGTTTGTCGATTTTATATTTTTAAGCGTAAAGATAAATGACAATAATTAAAGTGCGTAAAATAAATAAATGACGATAAATAAAATAACAATAAATAAAATTGCGATAGAATATGAAATAAAAGGATTATGCTTATTTAAACTTCCGTAATCATGATGTTTGACGTTTTGATTTTAATTAATTGTTACTCGGGTTAATTGTCCTTTGTCATGGTTTATTTGATACCTATCTGGTTTTTATCCATAATAGTCCATCGGTCATAAATATAAAGTGCGAGTGTCCTCGTCAAATTACCCTTATACCCGAAGTCAAATATTCCAACTAATTAAGGATTTAAACTGTGACGCAGTTATCACTTCTGTCAACAATTACACCAGTTATCACTGTATGTAATCTACCCCTGTTTTGATTAGATATGAATATTAATTTACCCACTTGATCAGTTTGAATAATCAATTACCCAACCCGAATAATTAATTAAATGATTATAATAGATTCCATATGAACGTCACTAAATAGGACAACCATAATCATTATTAATTATTAGGATAATTAATTTGAAGATAGGTTCGACAGACTCCAATGAGTTGTCACTCAATTAGACAATACCCCCCATCTATTAATAGTCAATAGTCCAATTTCCACAAGTGTCGGTCTTTTGCCCAAACCTTAATTATGGTACAAAGCCCAATTACCCAATTTTAGTAATTAGCCCAACATCATGATTACTTCGTTTTAAATAAGCATAATAATAACTTAGCTACGAGACATTAATATAAAAAGGTTGAACATAACTTACAATGATTAAAAATAGCGTAGCGTTACACGGACAGAATTTCGACTTACATACTCAAACGATCTCTATCATAAATCTTATTATTATCATAATTTAAACTTAAAATTAAGATTATTGTTATATCTTATTACATTAACATTATGATAGAGAATTATAGATATTGATATTAGATATAGAAAAGGGATTTAGGATAGAAAAGGGTGTCTTTAATTGATCGTAATACGTTGCCTTATATAGGCAAAATGTTAAATTGAATTTTCGCTTACGACCCCTGAACTATGCTCAATTAACAACTTTTTATTATTTAATATTATTCTTATTATGAATTATTTAAATATTATATTTTATTCTTGTGCATAGTTGACTCGTAATTTTTACACCGTTGCGTCGAGCGTTGAGAGTTGACTCATGTCCCGGTTCCGGATTTTCGAACGTCCTTGCGTACTACTTTATATCGTGTACTTTGCGTTTTGTAACTTGTACTCTTGTCATTTTTAGACGTTCTTCATCAATAATTTGAACCTTTTTAATTGTATCTTGTACTTTTGAGCTTTTTGGACCTTTTTGTCTTCAATTTGTCGAATCTGCCTTTTGTCTTCGCACTTATTTAATATAAACGAATATCACTTGAAAATGGAACAATTGCAACTAAAATCTTGTCTTTCTTGGGGGATAATGCTATGAAATATATGTTCCTTTTTAGCCTTATCAATGATGATCGTGGTGATGTTTTATGGTGGTTCTCCGGTGGTGTAGGAGGTGTGGTGGCAACGGTTGAGGGATGGTATTGGGGCTGGGAGGTGAACAAAGGTGGCCGGTGTTCTTGAAGAAGGAAAAGGAAAAAGAAGATGATGGTTTATGTTGATCATGGAAGTATATAGATATATATCTATATAGTATGTAATGTATATATAGATAAAGAATGAGTTGAAAAGAGTTAAAACAAAATAATCATACTTGCATTATTAAAGTAACCCTCAACAACCCGTGGATATAATTTGGATGTTTACTACCGACACTATTTCTCGGATATAATATCGTGTCCATTGCTAAACAGTTAATGTACAAAATTGTTCCTAAAAATCCCAAATTTTTAGATTAAGTATATTAAATTATTTCACTCATTACCTGTTTGGAACCTGATCAAAAAGATTCGAAAATTATTTATTTTCTGTTCCGATTTATATGTACGGAGCACTAATATTTAAACTTAAAAAGGCCAAAATACTTTTAACAAATCTAAAATCTTCGTAATCGATTTACAGTTCAACTTTTATTTCAATCCTTCATAAACTTATATTAAATCTATATGAACGCTAACGAAATGTCAACCGAGTATTACTGACATTTACTAATTAAACTCGGAATCATTTATATTACCTTTCTATATATTAATAGTTTTAAAATAGCAAATTTAATTACTTAAAACAAATATATTATATATTTTTGAACAAATAAACTTAATATAACCTTATATATTTACAAGTAATATTTATATACATATTTATATATATCTATATATTTTCAAATATAGTTTCCATTAATCGTATTTTATTTTATTTAGTTTACAATATAAATCCTAATAATCATATTATATAATATTCTAAATTATATTTCAAATTATAAATACTTATTTAAATATATATGTTATCTATTTGCAAATATTATTCGTGAAAAGTCGAATGTCAATTGAATATATGAAACATTTCAAAATTTTTGAGACTCAACCTAACAGACTTGGCTTATCTCGTCAAAATATAATATCGTATCGAGAGTTTAGTTTAAAATTAGTTGGAATTTTCCTGGTCGTGACAACTAGACAGGGATACACTATTAATTTATATAAAAGATAAGATATGAATGCTCACTTATCAATATTGTGATTCAATATTGCAGGAAAGTACGTAGACGCAACGGAGAAGATAAACACTAGGTTTGACTTGCGAACAATACCCACGAACATTACCCATAACCTCCATAGCTATAACCCATAGTTTTCTTAACTCTATCCCGCTCGAAAAGCTTGTTTTGAAATCGTTTGGACATAACCTCGTCGTAGTATTTTATGTATCATACTAATAATTATACAAATACTACTAATAATAATAAGATTAATACTAATATTAATCTTTAATAATAATAATAATAATAATAATAATAATAATAATAATGATAATAATAATAATATAAATAATTATATATATACAGAGGGAGATAGATAATTGAGATATATGTGAGACGAACCAAAAATGATCGAGCTTTTATAGATGTGGCCTGTCCAGACACCTCATGCGATCGCATGAGATTATAGGGGGATCCTCATACGATCGCATGACCCCTTGGGACAGCTCACATTCCTTTTGTTTGCTAGTTCGTCGACATATTATTTAATTATATATATTATATATAATTTATATTAATTATATATATATATATATTATATTATATTCTCATGTATAGGTGACTTGTACTTTTAGTTCCGATGACTTGTACGTTGACGCTCGACTAACGTCCTGGTTCCGAATTTTCGAACGTCCTTTCGTACACTTAGAAAACCTGTACTTTACGTTTCGCGACGTGTACATTTATCAATTATTAGACTTAATGAATGATAAACTATATTACCCGAAGTATAACTTAATCATTTGAGTATTTTGGTCATTTGCTTCCTTAAATCAACATCTCGTTATCAATTAAAATATAAATAATAATATCAAAACATTTTATATCTAGATTACTATTATATATTATTACATCGTAAAATATATATTATTTTGAAATATTTATTTAATTATGAAACAATAAACGAGTGCCATAAACCTTTAAAATATATATATATATATATATATATATATATATATATATATATATATATATTTTGAACCCATATATATCTATATATATACAATATAAACACGTTGTAAGTTATTTTATATATCTAATTCCAAATATAATCAAAAGGAAAAGATTTTCTAAATCGAAGTGGACCTCACAACAGAGACTCGTAACAATCGTAATAGTTATGTGATTGTTAGATGCTATCAAAATATCTTCTACTTCGATCGTTTGATAATATCCTTTAATTCCGTCGATAAACATATAAAACATATATTGAGACAAATACGTTTAATGTAAAGTATTATACACTTAATACTTTGTTAACATTTTCAAGTTATAATATATACATATATATATATATATATATATATATATATATATATATATATATATATATATATATATATATATACATATCTTATGTTTACAATCGTTCGTGACTCGTCGAAATTTGGTCGGAAATTTCCGGGTCATCACAGTACCTACCCGTTAAAGAAATTTCGTCCTGAAATTTGATTGGAATGGTCATGGCTGACAATAAGTATGTTTTCATGACGCATACGAGCTGAAAATTAGAGTTTTATCATCATTGAGTAATATAGATAAAACAATTCGATTTTGTGAAGAGTACGAGTGAAGTTATCACAAAAGAGTGAAATGAATAAATGTAGATTCGTCATATCTTTTTACGTAGATAGGATTGATTTCCGGAGTTCAAGGGATTTAGAGAAAATCTTCGTAATAAGATTTGATTCTTCGGTAATTAAGGAAATTAGGATCTTCTTTGATTAAATGCGATAACCTGTCACGATTGCTCTGTCAGATTTTTCGCTATAAATCCACTTCCTTCGTTTCTTTATTTCCACAGCTCACCTTCTATTCTTCCTCCCTCAACTCATACTTTAAAGTATTCGTCAATATGCTTCATCCAGTTCTAATTCTTGATATACTCCTAACTTTCATATCTATCATTCTTCTTTTTCATCTGCCGTCGGAGGAATCTATTCACATTTACTATACTCTTGGCTTTATAGTGTTTTTAGTTCTCCCATGTCTTTACGTTGCAATACTTATTGATATACACGGTTTGTAATTTATGTGTTGTCGTCGGGCTTTATATCTTTCCTTATTTTTCAGAGTCCCTGCTTCTGTCTTTCTATCATCATCGATATCCACAGTTAATGCTCTCTCCTTTTTGCTGCGAATTATACCCCCATTTCTATTTCAAAGCTTCAAGCTCTGTTTTCTCTTCTATCCATTAAGCACCGTATGTAATGGTCCAGAATTCGCAGATATTAATTTCGGAATGAACATAGTTAATCTTCTAAGAAGGAAATTGTAATATCACGATCTTGATTTGTCAAATTACCAGATTATCCGGAAAAGACCGAATCATCAAGAAAATATTTTCTTGATATTTTTAGAGGTTAAATAGAATACAAGAGTCGTGTAACATGGCACATGATGACGTTATGATCTGTGAATCATCACGTTCTATTTAGAAACTCAGCATGACTTACTGTAATATAATCACATTGATCAAGTGTCATTATATTATACTAACTCATGCTTCAGTTCCCAACACTACTTCCAAAACATTCATATTTTAAATACGAATTTTCAGAATTTAGAAACTAAAACAGTTTCTTTTATGATGTAATGCAGATAGCGCACTGAGATAAACTATTTCAGATAAGAATAGTTATGAAAATATTTTCAGAAATATTGAGGATATTTATAATGAAAGATAAGATGATATCTTAGAATTTCTAATATCTAAAGATGATAGAGAAGATTTGTCCGTAAAGGTTTAGAGTCAGGTGCAAGATATTCGTTAAGGACTTCAGCAGATACTGAATCATTTGGATTCTTTGAAGGCAGGTTTAGTCTTTGTAGTTTTATAACACCCCGTCTAAAATTCCCTTAATGGAATGTTAACTCTGGTACCAGTGTTTGGCTTGACTTCTACGTAACGTCAATATTCTACAGCGGAAGCAATTAATACCTGAGAATAAAACACGCAAAACGGATCAACAATAATGTTGAGTGAATCTACAGGTTTTAGGTAAACAATGCAGTATGTTTAGTATTCAATATTGAGAAAACGTTTATTAGTGGAAGACCACCAAGTTTAATGTTATAGTTGTAGACAACATCGTTTCTTATTTCAAAAGTTTGTTGACACTAACATGTCAAGTTTTATCTCATTTGTTCATAAACCACGGTTTTAAATAACGTTGTATAGTATCTGAAAAACAGTTATCAGAAAAATAGTTAAGTTCCTTGACCACGAGATTTTACAAGTACAACACAAAGTCGTAAAACGTTTGCATAATATGAGCACCTGAATACTAGCAATGACCCGAGTATAGAAGCCACTATACCCGCCTTTACCTCCTAAAATGTTATACACTTGTTCAAATGTATTTAATGTTCAAAGTAAATGCACCACAGTTTTTATAGTGGGTGAGGTTGTCAACCTAACGGATCCGTCCATCTAAATTGTGCTTACACCGATGGTATTAAAAGTATTCAAGCTAGAGGCTTTTTGAACAAACTCAATATGCATATAAAGTACTCATGTTAATACAAAAGCATTTGAAAATGTAAGTATAACAGTGTGTATTCTCATCCCTGAAAACATGTAAAAAGCGGGACTGTAGACTCACCTTTGAATAAAGCTCGGATTGAAAAGTGAACAATTAACTTGTACGGTTTATAGCCGAGTAATGCAACCTAAGTATACGTATTTAGTTTGGTCAATATACATATCTTAAATAAGTATGGTTTCATAGTGTACGTTGTCTTATTGCTCGACTCGACGCGTTTCAGAGTAAAAGTCAACTATATCATGCAAGTCAAACAAAGTCAACCAAAGTCAAACCGAAAGTCAAACTTGGTCAATGTGGTCAACAAAAGTCAACATCAGTAGGTCCATGTCAAATATTTGGTCAACATGTTAAACCTAAGTCAAACAATATGTTTTAGGTCATGAATGATCATTTTCACAATTTCAGTTTATCGTTATGCACAAAGTTCATGAACACGTAGCATACTTAGCACATTATCTCATAGTACAAAATTCAAGTAAACATGAAAAACTCCAGATCATAAATATACTTAAAATAAATTCCAAAAAGTCCGGCCAGGGACTCATACGACAATTAAAAGTCAGGAATCAGAAAGGATACATTTGGGGTTTGCCAAGTCAGTTTCTGACCGTGCACTGATTTCATTTTGGATATAACCGGAGTTAGAAACATGAAATTGATACAAGACCAGTTGAAATAGCTCAATGAAAAGTCAAAGTAACACATATAAAAAATCTAGCAACTTTTGTTTAGCCAATTTGTGCAGTTTATTTGTGCAATTTGAACATTCAGTTTTCAGCTCAAATCAGAATTTACATAAAATATGGCTCTATTGTGCCCAATGCATAAGGTTTTAGAGATTGAAATAAACTAACAATAAGTCAAATATCATGTTAAGTTTCATTTTCCAGAAGCATACATGCTCAATCAATAAACACAATCCACAAAGTATAAAACAGTGAGCAATTTGCAGATTCGATTTTCATTTAGTTAGTCATATTCGCACGCGATTATCCGAAGATCTAGATACAATTAGCCTATGATATCCACATGAAAAGTGAATTAATTCTTGTCTAAATTTCAAATATGCAAAGCTTTAATCACAGAAGTTAACACATTTTATCGTATAAGGCTATTTTCATGCAAGTGATGTATAAAACTACTTTTACACTAATTCAAGCATATCTCGGGCTATACATAAGCAAACGACATGATATCCTAGTCTAAATTGAGTGTTTTTAAATTATCTTTCCAGTGGTATAAGTTTCACATGCCAATTCATTGTCTAACAATTCCAGATTTCTGATCAAGCAACAAAAACACAACGATAATTCAAATTGACATAACTTAATCATACGGAAACGAAATCAAGCGAATCCAAAGCCTAAACTCAATAGTTTTTTGCAAGGAATCTGATTATAACATAATAATTAACATTTAAAAAACTCAATTTTTCTGATCATTCAAAAACAAATTCGTTTTTAAACCCTAGCGCATCAAACAATCAAAATAACGATAACGATTAACACGTACGCGTATAGACTTGAGCAATTGACAAGATAACTATGAAACTCTCATAAAAATAAGATTTTTAAGAATTAGGGTTCATGTAAATATACCTTTGATCAACCAATTAAGTACACCAACGCGTAGAGGATGATGTGAATTGCAAGTTTCGTGTTTATCGGTTAATCTAATAAGCAAAATTTTTGGGTGTTGTGGGGATGACGGTGGGAAGAGGCTAAGAGGAGCACAAAAAGTCGACTGTAATGTTGTGAGGGTTAAGGCAGTGTTAGGTTTTACCATCTAATTTATTTTTAGGGCCTTTAACACACCACACTAGTAACTAGCAAGCCCAAAACACAAATTATAGGGGTGCATGGGATGGTTCAGCCTAATGGGGCCCACTATGGGTATCCCGGGCTCTCATTTTACAAAAGCGCGTGTTCGTGGTCCGTTTTAAGTGCCGTTTAGTCGTACCAAAGGCCCGGAACGCTAAACCAATCGTTAAACGCAACCAAACGTTAATTTTTTTAAAAACCCAATAAATTAATTATTTTTAAAAAAGTTAATAATTAATAAATTAATTATTAAATAAACCCGAGCGTTTCGTTGCTCAAAAATCTATTATCAAAATCGTATCGTTTTTATCGTATTTCATTATCCGAAATATTTATTTGAATTAATATCAACCCTTATTAATTATTGCAACCCTCCGAAGATCAAGTATGCATTTATTACACATAAACACATAAAAGTTAAATAATCGCCGTTAAATAAACTAGCGGAAGGTTAACAGAAGTAACGGAAAAATCAGGGATGTTACATTACCCACATGTTATTGAAAATTTTGTCCCGAAATTTTAGTGATCGTCCACTGAAGTAGTTTCCTCGGGAAAAAATTGCGGATATTTCAGCCTCATCTGGTCTTCACGCTCTCACGTGAACTCTGGTCCTCTTCTCGCGTTCCACCGAACTTTAACGATAGGAATTCTGCTTTGCTTCAATTGTTTGACCTCACGGCCCAAGATTTCAACAGGTTCCTCAATGAAATGAAGTTTGTCGTCGATACGTAGTTCTTCTAAAGGAATAATCAAATTATCATTGGCTAGGCACTTCTTTAGATAGGATACATGAAAAACGTCATGAATACTGCAGAGTGCTTGTGGAAGTTCCAATCTGTAAGCTACCGGTCCAACTCTTTCAGTTATCTCGAACGGTCCAACATATCTAGGACTCAGTTTACCTCGTTTTCCAAATCGTACAACACCCTTCCAAGGTGATACTTTAAGCATAACTTTGTCACTAACTTGGAACTCTATGTCCTTCCGTCTAACATCGACGTAACCCTTTTGACGACTTCGAGCCATTCTCAGTCGTTCCTGAATCTGTAGAAATTTCTCAGTTGTCTCCTGAATAATTTCAGGGCCTGTCAACTGACTATCTCCCAACTCGCTCCAACAGACGGGAGATCTACACTTCCTTCCGTACAATGCTTCGAAAGGTGCAGCCTTAATGCTCGCATGGTAGCTGTTATTGTATGAGAACTCAGCTAGTGGTAAATACTTATCACATCTGTTTCCGAAATCAATGACACAAGCTCTCAACATGTCCTCAAAAGTCTGAATAGTTCGTTCGCTCTGGCCTTCCGTCTGGGGGTGATATGCTGTACTCATATCTAAACGGGTCCCCATTGCTTTCTTTAATGACTGCCAAAATCTAGAAGTAAATCTGCTGTCGCGATCGGATATATTGGATATAGGCACTCCAAGCCTAGAGACGACTTCCTTAATGTAGATCTAAGCCAACTTCTCCATTTTATCAGTTTCCCTTATCGGTAAGAAGTATACGGACTTAGTGAGACGATCCACGATAACCCAAATAGTATCGTGACCTCCCGCCGTTCTTGGTAGTTTCATAATGAAGTCCATGGAAATACCTTCCCACTTCCACTGGGGAATCTCTGGTTGAGTTAATAATCCTGATGGCTTCTGATGTTCAGCCTTGACTTTAGCACAAGTCAAGCACTTCCTGACATAGGTAGCAATGTCAGCTTTCAAATTTGGTCACCAATAAAACGCCTTCAAATCTTGGTACATTTTATCTGATCCCGGATGAATTGAGTATCTCGACTTGTGTGCGTCCTCCAACACT
The DNA here is from genome assembly GCF_046630445.1 of Rutidosis leptorrhynchoides. Taxonomy (NCBI): domain Eukaryota; kingdom Viridiplantae; phylum Streptophyta; class Magnoliopsida; order Asterales; family Asteraceae; genus Rutidosis; species Rutidosis leptorrhynchoides. Next base: position 32,893,625 of record NC_092338.1, read on the forward strand.
AGTTCTCTCAATCCACCAAACTTTGGTACCCAAATTCGGTTAGCAAAGTACCGTGTTCCATCCTCTTTGATGTCAAATTTCTTATCCATTCCTCTGAGAAATTCAACATTGACATTTTCTTGTTTAATGGCTTCTTGTTGTGCTTCGCGGATCTGTGATGTAAGATTCGTACGGACAATTATGTTAAGAGCTTTAACCCTAAGAGGTTTCTCTCGCTCCTTTCTGCTTAAGGCATCCGCCACAACATTCGCCTTGCCCGGATGGTATTGAAGTTCGCAGTTATAATCGTTTAGTAGTTCCATCCAACGTCGTTGTCTCATGTTGAGCTGTTTCTGATCGAATATTTGCTATAAACTCTTATGGTCAGTGAAGATAGTGAACTTGGTTCCAAACAGGTAGTGTCTCCACATTTTAAGTGCAAAGACAACAGCTCCTAACTCAAGGTTGTGCGTAGTGTAGTTCTGCTCGTGAATCTTTAACTGGCGCGATCCATAAGCAATAACCTTGTTTCGTTGCATAAGCACGCAACCCATTCCTTGACGTGAGGCATCACAATAAATAACAAAATCTTCACTTCCCTCGGGTAGAGACAATACTTGTGCAATTGTTAACTTCTCTTTCAACAACTGAAATGCAGTCTCTTGCGGTTCTGACCACTCAAACTTCTTGCCCTTATGAGTCAACGCGGTCAATGGTTGGGAGATCTTAGAGAACCCTTCAATGAATCTTCTGTAGTAACCAGCTAGACCCAAAAATTGCCTAATCTGCGTTGGCGTCTTTGGAGTTTCCCAATTCTTAACCGACTGAATCTTTGCTGGATCGACCTGTATTCCATTGGCCCCTACAACATGGCCAAGAAATTGTACTTCTGGTAACCAAAAGTCACACTTAGAGAACTTTTCATACAACTGCTCTTCTCTAAACATAGTCAATATCGAACGTAGATGCTCTTCGTGCTCTTCTCTGTTCTTGGAGTACACCAATATATCATTAATAAACACAATGACGAATTTATCTAGGTATGGCTTACACACACGGTTCATGAGGTCCATGAACACTTCCGGTGTGTTCGTCAAACCAAATGACACCACTGTAAACTCATAATGTCCATAACGTGTTCTAAACACTGTCTTCGGGACATCAGCTTCTTTGACTCTCAATTGATGATACCCGGATCTCAAATCAATCTTCTAATAACAACTAGATCCCTGTAGCTGATCAAATAAGTCATCAATCCTCGGTAGCGGATACCGATTCTTGATTGTCAACTTGTTCAATTCTCTATAGTCGATATACAATCTCATCGACCCATCCTTCTTCTTAACAAACAAGACTGGAGCTCCAGCTCGGAAATTCATGGCTATGTGACCTACCTTCTAGCACCTGTCACAAATTAGGGCATTACAACTCTGATGTTCTTCACCACGGGAAGCTCTTGTAGTTCTAAAGGTGTAAGTCCGTATATTGTACACGTAACGGGTGCAGCAGCTGACACCAAATCAATCCGAAATTCGACTTCATGGTGGGGTGGACGTGTTACCTCAGGGCAATCCCTAATAGTTGGGAAATATTCGGGTCTCTTAAATGTCGGCTCATCTTTACTCACATGTGCCAGAATTGCGAGACATTCTCATCTCATGTACTTCTGGACCTTCGAGTAATTAGTTGTGATGACCCGGAAATTTCTGACCAAATTTAAACTTTATCTTTAAATGATTTAATGTTTTTGACACGATAAGCAAAAGTCTGTAATGTTGAGTCTCAAAGTTTTAAAACTATATTCATGTAATCAATTATTCTTTGACTGTTCTCGAAGATTATATATATATATATATATATATATATATATATATATATATATATATATATATATATATATATATATATATATATATGATTTCAAGTTATTTAGTAAACGATAGTAACATTCGATTATTGATTCGATTAATATTTAGATAAGTTAACTAAAACGTTTAAGATGAACCAGTAAAACACTAATTTGCTACAGTATTTTCGAATTGCTACAGTACCCAAAAAGCTACAGTGTTTTCGAAAATCACTATTTGCTACAGTAAAAAAATTTGGTACAGTAACTTTGCTACAGTAAAACACTATTTCAAAATGAAAATGTATATATTTTATATTTATATATATATATATATATATATATATATATATATATATATATATATATATATTAACAAATAGCGAGATGATGATTTATAGAAGTAAATGACCAAAACACTCAAATGTATAAATTATACCTCGAGTGGTATAGTTTATGGATGATTTAAGACTATATTTTGACAAAGGTACGATTCACGAAACGTAAAGTACAAGTTTTCTCAGTATACGAAAGGACATTCGAAAAACCGGAACCGGGACATAAGTCGAGTGACGACGTACGACTTATCGAAATAAAAATTACAAGTCAACTATGCACGTGAATTTAATATAATATATAATTAATTATATAAATTATATAAATTATATATAAATATAAATATTATGTCGACAAAGATAAAAACAAACGAACCAGGCTGGTGACAGTTGGCCATGCGATCGCATAGCCGTATGCCCATGAAACCATGCGATCGCATGGTGGGTGATGGTGGCTCAAATCTATAAATTCGCCCAATTTCGTTTCAGTTCTTCATTTTCTTTTATTTTTATCTCTGTATTATTATTATTATATATATATATATTATTATTATTAATATTATTATTATTATTATTATTATCATTAAGATTAATAATATTAATCTTATTATTACTAGTATTAGTATTATCAGATATTGTTACCGTTATTATTAGTATTTTACATAAAATATTACGACGAGGTTATGGCCAAACAATTTCAAAATGGGTTTTCGAGTGGGATAGAGCTAAGGAAACTATGAGTTATAGTTATGGAGGTTATGGGTAATGTTCGTGGGTATTGTTAGCAAGTCAAACCTAGTGTTTCTCATCTCTGTTGCGTCTACATACTTTCCTACAATATTGAATCTCAATACTGATACATTGAGATCTACGATTATTTGATATTCCGAGTTTCGGTCACATTGCGATGAACAACTTTATGTGCTGCTAAGGTGAGTTTCATATGATCCCTTTTACTCAATATATTTTTGAGCTGAGAATACATGCGACTGTTTATAAATACTAAAAATACTAGATTTATATGCGTGAGTTTCATATGCTCCCTTTTTAATTGCTTTTGCAATCTATATTTTTAGGCTGAGAATACATGCACTTTATTTTAAACACAATGGATAAAAGTACATACTTAATTCTACACCGAGCTTGAACCGAAAATCCCTTAGCTTTGGTAACTAGTAACAACCGGTTATAAGAACTGGTGGGCACGAGTAGTAGTATATGGATCCATAGGGCATGACATCCCCGTCCGAGCTAGAGCACTAGCCTTTTAACGGACGTATGCTATTTGAGAAGCGTATACGTTGGTTTGCATGTATTATTAAGATTATTATACAAAGGGTACTTATTATATAGACGTTAAAGTTTAGTTACCAGGGTGCTCAATCTTGTAGAATATTTTGATAAACGTTTCTGGACGAAACAACTGAAATCTTGTGATCCACCTTTATATACAGATTATATGAAACTATTAAACTATGAACTCACCAAACTTTATGTTGACACTTGTTAGCATGTTTATTCTCAGGTTTCCTAGAAGTCTTCCGCTGTTTGCTTATGTGTTAGACAAGCTATGTGCATGGAGTCTTACATGACATATTTTTCAAGGAAACATTGCATTCACCAAATCATCACCATGTATCTTATTTTGACTGCATTGTCAACGGAAGTATTATTGTAAACTATTATTTACGGTGATTTTCTATATGTAGAAATCATCAGATGTCGAAAACCTTTGATTTAAATATTCATTTATGGTGTGCCTTTTTAAAAGAATGCAATGTTTACAAAACGTATCATATAGAGGTCAAATACCTCGCAATGAAATCGATGAATGACGTGTTCGTCCATATGGATTTGGAGCGATCGTCACAGTTGGTATCAGAGCGTTGGTCCTAGTGAACCAGGTCTTGCATGAGTGTGTCTAACTGATAGTTGTTAGGATGCATTAGTAAGTCTGGACTTCGACCGTGTCTGCATGTTAAATGTTTTGTTTATCATTTCTTGTTAGAAATTACATGCTTATCATTCTTAAGTCTAGACACGTTTTCCTGCATTTATTGCATAAATAGTGTATAGACAAAAATTCATATCTTAGCGTATCTGTTACTGTAAACTTTTCCTGACATCTTCCGAAAATTTCTCCGTGATTTATGGAATTTGGTATTATATATACATATGTAAATTATGTATTGAAGAATACCAAACTAAATTCTATAATCTAATTCATATCAAAAATCATCTCCCTAATTATACAAGATGGATCCTGTATCTAGTTCAAATTCCTTAAACTCTTACAGCTATTCCGATATGGATATTCACCTGAATTCCGAAGACAGTGTAACCGGAATGGATCAACCAATCAGCCATCACCTATTCTGGATGAATTGGGGATGGGTTCGTAATCTACTTAATCATTGGAGACAAGAAGAAGGTGATCCCTTCCATCCACCACATTCACCTCTTGGCGAAGAACCTGAAGCACTTACCGGCGAACCCGTTCGTAACACCATTTTCACCCTCATTTCCAGAACAGCTCACAACGACTATGTAATATCCAATATTGTAAATCTTATTCATCCGCTTATCCGAACCACCAATCATCCCAGTATAATAAAAGAAGTCAACGAGCTTCGTGCTCGGGTAGTGGCTTTGGAGAATATGGTGCAAGGATTACAAACACCAGCAGCAGCACCAGCAGCATAAACAGTACCACCGATAACAACACCAACATTACCATTACCACCACCAACAATAACATTCCCATCACACGCCTCAACATCACAATCTATACCTCGGATATCAACAACATACGCACCATAGGTACCAAGGAGTACCAACAACAATAACCGATGAAGTATTGATTCATAATTTCATTGGAGAAATATTTTGCGGCGATTATGTAATCTCTAAAGTCTTAGAGATAATCTATTCCATCCGTAACCGTAAATCAGATGAGTGGACCTAAATGATAGAAGGAAGAGTAGAAACCCTGATCGGAATGGTGCACGATTTACAAGCTAGACTTGTTTTACCAGCAGCATCAATAGTATCGTCAGTATCACCAACACCGGCAAAACCTGTAGCACTACAAGTTCCGCCACTTTCATAATCACCAACATCATCACAAATCAACAACGCGTATATTGTATCAACGAGTTATGAAGTATTAACTCATTTTCCCTGAAGAAATTATATGTATATTTTATATATATTTATGTGAAATTTGAAAAACAAAATAAATCTTTTCGTACTAAGCTATTACATGTGAATCATAACTGGTAGGTACTACTCGGTTAGTTCATGTTACTAATATACTAAACATCCTTCATTAATGACTTAACAATCGTTAACTACAATCTCTGTTTCAATTCAATGAATTCCATTTCTTAATAAACCAAGTGTATTATTCAATTACATAATTGATTTTACATTTTCATTTTCGATGTACTCGAAACTTTCCAGAAAACATCATCTGTGCCTTGTAAGGTTTACAAAAATTCCACGAGCATCAACATCCTTCACCGAGGAATATCAATAAGAATAAATAATGAAGTATTAATTTCATTAGTGAAATACTCCGCGAAGATTAGGTAATCTCTAATGTTTTGGAGATTGTTCATTTCTAATTCAAGCCAAAAATCAAATGAGCTTAATATGATATTAACTCATTAAATCTGTATTACATCTGAAGAAAATATACATACAGATATTTTCATAAAGACTGTAACGAAAATTCTTTGTACAAAGTATTAATTGTGAAAATTTTTTAACGGGTAGGTAATACCCGGGAAATATTTAAGTTTGCAATTAATATGTTACACTGTACATTCTTCAACTTTGATTCAAAAATTATTAACAATGCTCACAATGATATACAATTGTTTTTATACAAATTCAATTACATATTCTAATATTGACGGATCAGAATCCAAGTCATAACTCTGAACCGGTGACATCATTCTTAGATCTCTACATCTTTCAAAGCTATACTTTGACTTTAAATCTGTGCAAGATCCATTAGCATTGCTTTTACCGAAAATAACCTTGCAATTCCTTTTCAAAGTATCCAGTATTATCAACCGTTCAACCAGTCAACGACGACCTTTCAGACTTGTAACTTTGGCATATACGTTTTTGTTACTGGGGAACCTTTCATGTTCCACCACATTAACAGTAAATGTACCAGCAAATTCATTAATCTGTGACTTAAAGTCTCTCCGAAAAACCATTATAATTGTTTATTGAAACCCTATCATGTACTCATCCACATCTTGTAACGGTAATTACCATACCAACTACCGGGAATTAGCAATCAGTATTTCGAATTTCGCAGCAATTCTACACCAACAGTTATATATATACATATAATATCTATCTCCTAGACTTACTTACTTCGAATGTGAAGTTTCTAAAAAACACCTTAAACCGCGAACTAGTTCTCAAAATTTTGAAAAGTACTGATGAAGCAGCAAAAACTGTAAACGACCTTAACAGTAAAAAGTTTGATGATAAAGAATAGTGTGTTGGCAAAGCTCAGAAAAAGAAAAGGTTTGGAACTGGAAAACGGATTGAGCAAAGTATGAAGGAGGCTGTGGATAAATCACAAAGACGAAACCTGCCTTCCAAGAATCCAAATGATTCAGTATTTGCTGAAGCCTTTAACGAATACCTTGCTTCCGAATCTAAACCCTTGCGGACAATATTCTTCATCATCCTCTGATATTAGAAATTCTAAGATATTATCATATCTTTCATTATAAATATCTTCGATATTTCTGAAGATATCTTCATAACTATTATCATCCGAAATTATTTATCTCTTCACGCTATCGGTGTTACATCATAAAAGAAACTATTTTAGTTTCTAATTTCTGAAAATTTCGAAAAATGGATGTTTTTGAAGTAGTGTTGGGAATTGAAGCATGAGTTAGTATAATATAATGACATTTGATCAACGTGATTATATTACAGTAAGTCATGCTGAGTTTCTAATGGAACGTGATAAAGGTTCACAGATCACACCCTCATCATGAACCATGTTACATAACTCTTTCATTATATTTAATCTCTAAACATATCAAGAAAATATTTTTCTTGATGATTTGGTCTTTTCCTGATATTCTGGTAATTTGACCAATCAAATCGTGCTATTACCTTTTCTTTCTACTTTGTATATTATGATCATTCAAAACTTCATACCTACGAATTCTGGACCATTATCTGCTTGACTTAAGGTCGGGAAGAGAAAACGAAAGCATGAAGCTCCGAAATATAATGGAAAATATAAAGCCCGAAAACAAACCCAAAATTACAAACCATGTATATCAATGCGTATAGCAATATAAAGACACGGGAGAATGAAAAACACTATAACCCCAAGGTAATGGTAGAAGAAAATAACTTCCTCTGGTGGTAGATGAAAAAGAAGAATGACAGATATGAAAGTTAGGAGTATATCAAGAATCAGAACTGGATGAAGCATTTTCACAATTGTTTTTTGAAGTATGAAATAAGGGAAAAGATTATAGGAGTGGTGAAGATAAATGAAACGGAAGAGGTCAATTTATAGCGAAATATCAGACCTAGCAATCGAGGCAGATTACGCTTTTAATCAAAGCAAATCCTAATTTCCGCAAATTTCGAAGAATTAAATCTTATTTAGATAATGAAGATTTTCTATTTCTTAAATTCCGGAAATCAATCGTTACTATGTCAAAAGTTAAAACGAATCTCTATTTCCTCATTTCACTCTATTACGATAACTTCTCTCATACGCTTCGAGTAATTGGATTGTTTTATCCATATTACTCAACGGTAATAAAACTCTATTTATCGACTCATATTCGTCATGAAAACATTTTTATTGTTAGCCATGACGACCTCACTCAAATTTCGGGACGAAATTTCTTTAACGGGTAGGTACTGTGATGACCCGGAAATTTCTGACCAAATTTAAACTTTATCTTTAAATGATTTAATATTTTCGACACGATAAGCAAAGTCTGTAATGTTGAGTCTCAAAGTTTTGGAACTATGTTCATGTAATCAATTATTCTTTGACTGTTCTCGAAGATTCACGAACAATATATATATATATATATAACTTAATGTGCATATATATATATATATATATATATATATATATATATATATATATATATATATATATATATATATATATATATATATATATATATATATATATATATGTATATATATATATATATATATATGTATATATATATATATATGATTTCAAGTTATTTAGTAAACGATAGTAACATTCGATTATTGATTCGATTAATATTTAGATAAGTTAACTAAAACGTTTAAGATGAACCAGTAAAACACTAATTTGCTACAATATTTTCGAATTGCTACAGTACCCGAAAAGCTACAGTGTTTTCGAAAATCACTATTTGCTACAGTAAAAAATTTTGCTACATCGACTTTGCTACAGTAAAACACTATTTCAAAATGAAAATGTATATTATATATATATATATATATATATATATATATATATATATATATATATTAATAAATAGCGAGACGATGATTTATAGAAGTAAATGACCAAAACACTCAAATGTATAAGTTATACCTCGAGTGGTATAGTTTATGGATGATTTAAGACTATATTTTGACAAAGGTACGATTCACGAAACGTAAAGTACAAGTTTTCTCAGTATACGAAAGGACGTTCGAAAAACCGGAACCGGGACATAAGTCGAGTGACGACATACGACTTATCAAAACGAAAATTACAAGTCAACTATGCACGTAAATTTAATATAATATATAATTAATTATATAAATTATATATATTATATATAAATATAATATTAAGTCGACAAAGATAAAAACAAACGTACCAGGATGGTGACAGTTGGTCATGCGATCGCATAGCCGTATGCCCATGAAACCATGCGATCGCATGGTGGGTGATGGTGGCACAAATCTATAAATTCGCCCAATTTAGTTTCAGTTCTTCATTTTCTTTTATTTTTATCTCTGTATTATTATTATTATATATATTATTATTATTATTATTATCATTAAGATTAATAATATTAATCTTATTATTATTAGTATTAGTATTATCAGATATTGTTACCGTTATTATTAGTATTTTACATAAAATATTACGACGAGGTTATGGCCAAACAATTTCAAAATGGGTTTTCGAGCGGGATAGAGCTACGGAAACTATGAGTTATAGTTATGGAGGTTATGGGTAATGTTCGTGGGTATTGTTCGCAAGTCAAACCTAGTGTTTATCATCTCTATTGCGTCTACATACTTTCCTAGTATATTGAATCTCAATACTGATACGTTGATATCTACGATTATTTGATATTTCGAGTTTTGGTCACATTACGATGAATAACTTTATGTGCTGCTAAGGTGAGTTTCATATGATCCCTTTTACTCAATATATTTTTGGGCTGAGAATACATGCGACTGTTTATAAATACTGAAAATACTAGATTTATATGCGTGAGTTTCATATGCTCCCTTTTTAATTGCTTTTGCAATCTATATTTTTGGGCTGTGAATACATGCACTTTATTTTAAACGCAATGGATCAAGTACATACTTAATTCTACACTGAGCTTGAACCGAAAATCCCTTAGCTTTGGTAACTAGTAACTACCGGTTATAAGAACTGGTGGGCGCGAGTAGTAGTATATGGATCCATAGGGCTTGACATCCCCGTCCGAGCTAGAGCACTAGCCTTTTAACGGACGTATGCTATTTGAGAAGCGTATACGTTGGTTTGCGTGTATTATTAAGATTATTATACAAAGGGTACTTATTATATAGACGTTAAAGTTTAGTTACCAGGGTGCTCAATCTTGTAGAATATTTTGATAAACGTTTCTGGACGAAACAACTGAAATCTTGTGATCCACCTTTATATACAGATTATATGAAACTATAAAACTATGAACTCACCAACCTTTGTGTTGACACTTGTTAGCATGTTTATTCTCAGGTTTCCTAGAAGTCTTCCGCTGTTTGCTTATGTGTTAGACAAGCTATGTGCATGGAGTCTTACATGACATATTTTTCAAGGAAATGTTGCATTCACCAAATCATCACCATGTATCTTATTTTGACTGCATTGTCAACGGAAGTATTATTGTAAACTATTATTTACGATGATTTTCTATATGTAAAAATCATCAGATGTCGAAAACCTTTGATTTAAATATTCATTTATGGTGTGCCTTTTTAAAAGAATGCAATGTTTACAAAACGTATCATATAGAGGTCAAATACCTGGCAATGAAATCGATGAATGACGTGTTCGTCCGTATGGATTTGGAGCGATCGTCACATTAGTGTAACATGACGGTGTACTGATCTCTTCTCCGTACACTATTGTCGTCGGTGAAAGAAATTCAAATAGTCTTCTGGTCGTAGCTGCCTCGGTTGTATCGTCAGATAACCAGTTTGTTTCAACCACTAAGTTAAAACTTCCCAGTTTAATAGTTTTATAGAGTACACGTTGTCTAAGGATGGTACAGGGTTATAAACGTTGTGAGCAAATTCTCTAGCATTAAAGATTCTCTCAGCACCGGTGTTGACAGCATATATAAACATTATGGTTGATGAGCGAGAACGTGATGAATTTCGTGGAAAACAAAAATGAACAAGGTGTAATGGAAACTCAAATAAAATATGATATTTAATCGAAAAGGGTTGGTGCAAACTTCCAGATGTATGTGCCTCGCGGAAAAATAGATGAAGTGTAGTTCGCGTCGATGTATCCAAAGTTGATTGGTAATGTTTGTGTGTATAATGAAAATGATTGCCGCTTAAGAAATGTACGTTGGGACAGAATGAGTAGGGATATGGTAACGAGTAGCATTACTAGTTGCAACGAGTGGTGGCGTTAGCGATAAGTAGCGATGGGTTGTGATAAGCAGTGATGATAGTAGTGACGTATAAGTTGTTAGGTAGCATGCTCGCATCATAAGTATATACACATGTATTCTAATACACCCAATAAGGCATAATAGTCATCAGTTGGTAGGCTCATGTTTGGAAACAAAATCATGAACGGTGGGTTGATGAATGATAGGTAAGTTGGAAATCGAGTGGACAATACCTACTACGTATTTTGCGGGCTGTTACCAGGAAATCCTCCTCTAAAGACGTATCAGAATTGAGTTGTGATGCACAGTAGTGAGTAGTAAGGCGTGGATGTGTTAGTGGTGATGAGTAGTACTTGGTAGTGGTAAGTAGTAATGATTAGTATTGAGTAGTAGCAAGTAGCAAGGGGTAGCAGCAAGTAGTATTTAGTAACGACCAACAGTGAGAAGTAGTGATCAGTTGTGACTGGCAGTGAGAGGCGGCGTTGAGTAGTAGTTTATAGCGTTAAACAGTGTTGAGTAGTGGTATAAGGTGACGAGTGTGTTCAAGTAGTGTCTTTGTAGTGACAAGTAGTGATCGGTGGTGGCAGTCAGTGTCAAGCAGTGACGAGTTGTGTCATGATTACAAGTTACTTACAAGTTATATTAACAATTAGTTTGCACATTGTATATTTCTTCTCACATTTGGGATTACACGGTTCGTTTTCTAAACGTTGATTATCCAAATAACCTACTTGACTCAGCCCCAATTCCTTATTTTTGTGATGTCGAAACTTCCATATGAGTTACTGTAATGTAATCCCGGACATTACATTATGCTATCTCACATTTTCATTCGACATCACTCCATAAGTTCAAGATGGCGTAGTCAACTTAATTTAGTTAAACCCCGCGTCACGGGTACGTATGTGATTCGTAGTATAGCGTTTAGTTCAAGTCCATATCATATGGGTATAGGGTGTATATGTACGTGATGTAATGTGTAGCCCTATATGTCGCATGGTGTCACAAACAGTGCAAGTATGATGCATAAAAGTCGTCCAAGACACACGGCTATAGACTAGACTTCACTAATGCGCCCTAAAGTTAGACACACTAATGTATCCTAGTTCCCTATAGCCAAAGCTCTGATACCAACTTTAACACCGCGTCTAAAATTCCCTTAACCGAATGTTAACTCTGGTCCCAGTGCTTGGCTTGACTTCTACGTAATGGCAATATTCTACAGCGGAAGCAATTAATACCTGAGAATAAAACACGCAAAACGGATCAATAATAATGTTGAATGAATCTACAGGTTTTAGGTAAACAATGCAGTATGTTTAATATTCAATATTGATAAAACGTTTATTAGTGGAAGACCACCAAGTTTAATGTTATAGTTGTAGACAACATCGTTTCCTGTTTTAAAAGTTTGTTGACACTAACATGTCAAGTTTTATCTCATTTTTTCGTAAACCACAGTTTTAAATAACGTTGTATAGTATCTGAAAAACAGTTATCACAAAAATAGTTAAGTTCCTTGACCACGAGATTTTACAAGTACAACACAAAGTCGTAAAACGTTTGCATAATATGAGCACCTGAATACTAGCAATGACCCGAGTATAGAAGCCACTATACCCGCCTTTACCTCCTAAAATGTTATACACTTGTTTAAATGTATTTAATGTTCAAAGTAAATGCACCACAGTTTTTATAGTGGGTGAGGTTGTCAACCTAACGGATCCGTCCATCTAAATTGTGCTTACACCGATGGTATTAAAAGTATTCAAGCTAGAGGCTTTTTGAACAAACTCAATATGCATATATAGTACTCATGTCAATACAAAAGCATTTGAAAATGTAAGTATAACAGCGTATATTCTCATCCCTGAAAACATGTAAAAAGCGGGACTGTAGACTCACCTTTGAATAAAGCTCCGATTGAAAAGTGAACAATTAACTTGTACGGTTTATAGCCGAGTAATGCAACCTAAGTATACGTATTTAGGTTGGTCAATATACATATCTTAAATAAGTGTGGTTTCATAGTGTACATTGTCTTATTGCTCGACTCGACGCGTTTCAAAGTAAAAGTCAACTATATCATGCAAGTCAAACAAAGTCAACCGAAGTCAAACCAAAAGTCAAACTTGGTCAATGTGGTCAACTAAAGTCAACATCAGTAGGTCAATGTCAAATATTTGGTCAACATGTCAAACCTAAGTCAAACAATACGTTTTAGGTCATGAATGATCATTTTCACAATTTCAGTTTATCGTTATGCACAAAGTTCATGAACACGTAGCATACTTAGCACATTATCTCATAGTACAAAATTCAAGTAAACATGACAAACTCCAGATCATAAATATACTTAAAATCAATTCCAAAAGGTCTGGCCAGGGACTCATACGACAATTAAAAGTCAGGAATCAGAAAGGATACATTTGGGGTTTGCCAAGTCAGTTTCTGACCGCGCACTGATTTCGTTTTGGCTATAACCGGAGTTAGGAACATGAAATTGATACAAGACCAGTGGAAATAGTTCAAGAACAAGTAAAAGTAGCACATATCAAAAATCTAGAAACTTTTGTTTAGCCAATTTGTACAGTTTATTCGTGCAAGTTGAATATTCAGTTTTCAGCTCAAATCAGAATTTACATAAAGTATGGCTCTATTGTGCCCAATGCATAAGGTTTCAGAGATTGACATAAACTAACAATAAGTCACATATCATGTTAAATTTCATTTTCCATAAGCATACATGCTCAATCAATAAACACAATCCACAGAGTATAAAACAGTGAGCAATTTGCAGATTCGATTTTCATTTAGTTAGTCACATTCGCACGCGATTATCCGAAGATCTAGATACAATTAGCCTATGATATCCACATGAAAAGTGAAGTAATTTTTGTCTATATTTCAAATATGCAAATATTTAATCACAGAAGTTAACACATTTTATCATACAAGGTTATTTTCATGCAAGTACTGTATAAAACTACTTTTACACTAATTCAAGCATATCTCGGGCTACACATAAGCAAACGACATGATATCCTAGTCTAAATTGAGTGTTTTTAAATTTTATTTCCAATGGTATAAGTTTCACATGCCAATTCGTTGTCTAACAAATCCAGATTTCTGATCAAGCAACAAAAACACAACGATAATTCAAATTGACATAACTTAATCATACGGAAACGAAATCAAGCGAATCCAAAGCCTAAACTCAATAGTTTTTCGCAAGGAATCTGATTATAACATAATAATTAACATTTTAAAAACTTAATTTTTCTGATCATGTAAAAACAAATTCATTTTTAAACCCTAGCGCATCAAACAATCAAAATAACGATAACGATTAACACGTACGCGTATAGACTTGAGCAATTGCCAACATAACTATGAAACTCTCATAAAAATCAGATTTTTAAGAATTAGGGTTCATGTAAATATACCTTTGATCAACCAATTAAATACACCAACGCGTAGAGGACGATGTGAATTGCAAGTTTCGTGTTTATCGTTTAATCTAATAAGCAAAATTTTTGGGTGTTGTGGGGATGGTGATGTCGATGATGGGAAGAGGCCAAGAGGAGCACAAAAAGTCAATTGTAATGTTGTGAGGGTTAAGGCAGTGTTAGGTTTTACCATCTAATTTATTTTTAGGGCCTTTAACACACCACACTAGTAAATAGCAAGCCCAAAACACAAATTATAGGGGTACATGAGATGGGTCAGCCGAATGGGGCCCACTATGGGTATCCCGGGCTCTCGTTTTACAAAAGCGCGTGTTCGTGGTCCGTTTTAAGTGCCGTTTAGTCGTACCGAAGGCCCGGAACGCTAAACCGATCGTTAAACGCAACCAAACGTTAATTTTTTTAAAAACCCAATAAATTAATTATTTTTAAAAAAGTTAATAATTAATAAATTAATTATTAAATAAACCCGAGCGTTTCGTTGCTCAAAAAGCTATTATCAAAATCGTATCGTTTTTATCGTATTTCATTATCCGAAATATTTATTTGAATTAATATCAACCCATATTAATTATTGCAACCCTCTGAAGATCAAGTATGCTTTTATTACACATAAACACATAAAAGTTAAATAATCGTCGTTAAATAAACTAACGGAAGGTTAACGGAAGTAACGGAAAAATCAGGGTTGTTACAGATTTGTCCACAACCTCCTTCATGGTTTGCTCAATCCGTTTTCTAGTTTCAAACCTTCTCTTTTCCTGAGCTTTGCCAACACACTATTCTTTATCATCAAACTTTTGGCTGTTAAAGTCGTTTACAATTTTTGCTGCTTCATCGGCATTTTCAAAACTTCGAGAACTAATTTGCGGTTTAGGGTATTTTTCAGAAACTTCACATTCGAGGTATGTAAGTCTTGGAGATAGACGTTATATGTACATATATAACTGTTGGCGTAGAATTGCTGAGAAATTCAAGAATAATGATTGAAGCTTTTTGGTATGATAATTACTGTTACAAGATGCAGATGAGTACATGATAGGGTTTCAATGAATATAATGATTTTTCGAAAAGTTAAAGATCAATGATGTTGCTGGTAAGTTTACTGCTAATATGGTGGAATATAAACGGTTCCCTGGTAACTATGACGAAGGGCAAACTTATATATCAAGGTTATAATGAGGCTTATTCGAATGAAAAATCGAAGTTGATTTGCTGGAGGTGTGACAAAACTGGCTACTTTGAAAAGGAATTGCAAAGTTATTTTCGATAATAATAATGTCAAATGATCTAGCACAGTTTTGAATTCAAAGTATGGTTTTGTAAGATGTGAAAATTTAATAGTGATATCTTCTGTTAAATCTTGACTCAGATTCTGATCTGTCAAAAATCAGAATGTATAATCGAATTTGTATGAAAATGGTTGTTATGATTCTTATAGAAGAATGTATATCGCTGTGAATGTAGTGAGTATAGTTAATGATTCTTGAATCAAAATTGAAGAATGTACAGTGTAACATATTAATTGTGAACTTATATATTTCCCGGGTATTACCTACCCGTTAAAAATTTCACAAGTAATATTTTGTACAGAAGAATTTTACTACAGTCTTTTGAAAATATATATGTATATTTTCTTCAGATGTAATACGGATTTAATGAGTTAACATCATATTAGGCTCATTTGTTTTTCGGCTGGATTAGAAATGAATAATCTTTAAAACATTAAAGATTTCATAATCTTAGCGGAGTATTTCACTAATGTAATCAATACTTCATTATTCAGTTTTATTGATATTTCCTCAGTGAATCATGTTGGTGTTCATGGAACTCTTGCTAACTTCGCAAGGTACGAATGATGTTTTCTAGAAAGTTTCGAGTACATCGAAAATGAAAGTGTAAAATCAAACGTGTAATTGAATAATACACTTAGTTTATTATGAAAAGGAATTCATTGAATTTGAAACAGAGACTGTAGTTAACGATGGTTATGATGTTAATGAAGGATGTACATCATTGCATATTAGTAATATGAACTAACCGAGTAGTACCTACAAGTTAAGATTCAAACGTAATAGCTTAGTACGAAAAGATTTATTTTGATTTCAAAATTCATATATATTAAATATACATATAATTTCTTCAGGGGAAATGGGTTAATACTTCATCGGTTATTGTTGCTGGTATTTCTTGGTAACTACGGTGCGTATGACGTTGATGCTCGTGGAACAGATTGTGAAGTTGAGGTTTACGACGCGGTTGTGGTTGGTGGTGGTAATGGTACTGTTGGTGTTGGTTTCGGTGGTACTGTTGATGCCGGTGATGCTGATGGTGCTTGTAACCTTTGCACCATATTCTCCAAAGCCACTACCCGAGCGCGAAGCTCGTTGACTTCTTCTATTACACCGGGATGATTGTTGGTTCGGACGAGCTGATGAATAAGATCTAGAATCTGAGATAGTATATAATCATGACGAGATACTCTGGAAATGAGAGAAAAAATGGTGTTTCGGATAGGTTCACCGGTAAGTGCTTCAGGTTCATCGCCAAGAGGGCAATGTGGTGGATGTAAGGGATCACCTTCTTTTTGTCTCCAATGATTAAGTAGACTACGAACCCATCCCCAATTCATCCAAAATAGATGATGGCTAATTGGTTGATCCATTCTGGTCACAATGCTTTTGGAGCTCGAGTGGAAATCCATATCGGAATAGTTGTCGGAATCTAAGGAATTTGAACTAGATATGTGATCCATCTTGTATAATCAGAAAATGATTTTTGATATGAAATAGATTATAGATTTTGGTTTGGTATTCCTTAATACATAAATCACATATGTATTTATAATACCAGAGTCCCATAAGTTACGGAGAATTTTAAGGAAGATGTCAGGCAAAATTTACTGTAATAGATATGCCAAGATATGAATTTTATCTATACACTATCTATGCTATCAATGCAGTAAGACGCGTTTAGACTTAAGATGATAGACATGTAATTTCTGACAAGAAATGATAAGAAAAACTCGATAAAAACAGATACGGTCATAGTCCAGACTCACTAATGCATCCTAACAATTACCAGTTAAACACACTAATACAAATTCTGGTTCCGTATGACCTCAAGATTTGATACCAACTGTGACAATCTGTCCAAATCCCTTTAGATAAATACATCATTCATCGATTTCACAGTGAGGTACTGACCTCTACATGATACGTTTTGTAAACATTGCATTCTTTTGAAAAGACACACCATAAATGAATATCAAATTCCAAGGTTTTTGACATCTGATGATATCTACATATAGACAATCACTGTAAATAATAGTTTACAATACTACATCCGTTGGTAATGCAGTCAAAATAAGATACATGGTGATGATTTTATGAATGCAACGTTTTCTCAAATAAAGCATGTATGACTCCATGCACATAGCTTGTATCACATATAAGCAAACAGCGGAAGACTTCTAGGAACTTGAGAATAAACATGCTTAAAAGTGTCAACACAAAGGTTGGTGAGTTCATAGTTTTAATGTTGTGCATAATCTGTATAAAAAGGTGCATCATAAAATTTCAGTTGTTTCATCCAGAAACGTTTATCAAATTATTCTACAAGATTGAGCACCTTGTTAACTAAACTTTAACGTTATAATAAGTACCCCTATTTTAACATACATGCAACCAACATGTACAATACACGCAATCCTACGTGTACTAAACTCAAATAGCATACGTCTATTTTATAGTTCAGGCTAGGGTTTCTATACCTGGAACAGACGGGGATGTCAAGACCTATGGATCCATATACCACTATTCGTGCCCACCAGTTCTTATAATCAGCAGTTACTAGTTACCAAAGCTAAGGGGTTTTCGGTTCAAACTCAGTGTAGAATTTAGTATGTACTTATATCCATTGCGTTTAAAATAAAGTGCATGTATTCTCAGGCCAAAAATATAGATTGCAAAAGAAATTAAAAAGGGATATATAAACTCACCTTAGCAGCACATAAGATCATTCACCGAAATGTGACCGAAACTCGAAATGCAAAATAACCGTAGATCTCAACCTAGAGAACATATGTTGGTCAATACATGTCAAACAAGCTAGGTCAGGTCATAGTGTATTTCAATCCTAATGCTCGAGACCGTCAAACAAAAGTTAACAATAGTCATCTCAAAAGTTAAACTGGCCCAATGTGCTCTTTAAATCTATACATGTTTATAGTATAAGTCATGATAATTGAACGAATTTATAGTTTATCAAACTCAAAATATTATTTATTTCAGGAGCTATGTTATATTTGAATTATCATGGCAATAGAACATATTTTACTATTTCACATAGTTTTCCAATACTTGTAAAATCAGATTATAGTGTTTATAAAGCTTTAAAACATGATAAGACAGTCAACTTTAACAATTGTTCAACAAGACGAGACGTGCCTTATATAGAAATTCATTTACTCGATTAGTAATATTTGAAAATCCAATTTATCAATCTTATAAACAAGTTGTTTAAATATCAATTGCAGATTCAAAAGCAATTTTAATTAATGTTAATCATAATTCAGTTGACCATAACTTTTAATCCGTTCTTCGAAAACACACGATTTCTAAAGGAAAAGTTAATAATTTTTCGATAGCTTTCCAACGACATGCATATCATATACCTTATATCAATAACATATGTATCAATTTCATGATTCATCATACATTATCTATTAACATAATTAAAGCATACTAGCGTGCATAAACATATATACTCGAGCACTAGACAGGGATACACTATTAATATATATAAAAGATAAGATATGAATGCTCACTTATCAATATTGTGATTCAATATTGCAGGAAAGTACGTAGACGCAACGGAGAAGATAAACACTAGGTTTGACTTGCGAACAATACCCACGAACATTACCCATAACCTCCATAGCTATAACCCATAGTTTTCTTAACTTTATCCCGCTCGAAAAGCTTGTTTTGAAATCGTTTGGACATAACCTCGTCGTAGTATTTTATGTATAATACTAATAATAATACAAATACAACTAATAATAATAAGATTAATACTAATATTAATCTTTAATAATAATAATAATAATAATAATAATAATAATAATAACATAAATAATTATATATATACAGAGGGAGATAGATAATTGAGATATATGTGAGACGAACCAAAAATGATCGAGCTTTTATAGAAGTGGCCTATCCAGACACCTCATGAGATCACATGAGATTATAGGGGGATCCTCATGCGATCGCTTGACCCCTTAGGACAGCTCACATTCCTTTTGTTTGCTAGTTCGTCGACATATTATTTAATTATATATATTATATATAATTTATATTAATTATATATTATATTATATTCTCGTGTATAGGTGATTTGTACTTTTAGTTCCGATGACTTGTACGTTGACGCTCGACTAACGTCCTGGTTCCAGTTTTTCGAACGTCCTTTCGTACACTTAGAAAACCTGTACTTTACGTTTCGCGACGTGTACATTTATCAATAATTAGACTTAATCAATGATAAACTATATTACCCGAAGTATAACTTAATCATTTGAGTGTTTTGGTCATTTGATTCCTTAAATCAACATCTCGTTATCAATTAAAATATAAATAATAATATCAAAACGTTATATATCTAAATTACTATTATATATTATTACATCGTAAAATATATATTATTTTGAAATATTTATTTAATTATGAAACAATAAACGAGTGCTATAAACCTTTAAATATATATATATATATATATATATATATATATATATATATATATATATATATATATATATATATATATATATATATATATATATATATATATATATATATATATATATATATATATTGAACCCATATATATCTATATATATATACAATATAAACACGTTGCAAGTTATTTTATATATCTAATTCCAAATATAATCAAAAGGAAAAGATTTTCTAAATCGAAGTGGACCTCACAACAGAGACTCGTAATGTAGTGACACTAACTTTTTCATGTTTATATATATATATATATATATTAAATGAAATTGTTATTTACATGATTAAGTGTTTCCAACATGTTAAGCAATCAAACTTGTTAAGACTTGATTAATTGAAATATGTTTCATATAGACAATTGACCACCCAAGTTGACCGGTGATTCACGAACGTTAAAACTTGTAAAAACTATACGTTGACATATATATGGTTATATGTATAGTTAACATGATTTTATTATAAGTATGTATATCATTAGGTATTTTAACAATGAGTTATATACATAAAAATGAGACTATTAATTTAAGAAACTCGAAAACGATATATATAACGATTATCGTTATAACAACGTCTTACTAGGTACATATGAATCATATTAAGATATTGATACACTTGGTTAATTATGTTAAATGATAAGTAAATATATTATTAAGTTTATTAACAATGAAATACATATGTAAAAATAAGACTACTAACTTAATGATTTCGAAACGAGACATATATGTAACGATTATCGTTGTAATGACATTTAACTGTATATGTATCATACTAAGATATATTATATATCATAATATCATGATAATATAACAATTTAACATCTCATTTGTTATAATAAACAATGGATTAACAACATTCAACAAGATCGTTAACCTAAAGGTTTCAAAACAACATTTACATATAACGACTAACGATGACTTAACGACTCAGTAAAAATGTATATACATGTAGTGTTTTAATATGTATTCATACACTTTTGAAAGACTTCAAGACCCTTATCAAAATACTTCTACTTAACAAAAATGCTTACAATTACATCCTCGTTCAGTTTCATCAACAATTCTACTCGTATGCACCCGTATTCGTACTCGTACAATACACAGCTTTTAGATGTATGTACTATTGGTATATACACTCCAATGATCAGCTCTTAGCAGCCCATGTGAGTCACCTAACACATGTGGGAACCATCATTTGGCAACTAGCATGAAATATCTCATAAAATTACAAAAATATGAGTAATCATTCATGACTTATTTACATGAAAACAAAATTACATATCCTTTATATCTAATCCATACACCAACGACCAAAAATACCTACAAACACTTTTATTCTTCAATTTTATTCATCTAATTGATCTCTCTCAAGTTCTATCTTCAAGTTCAAAGTGTTCTTCATAAATTCCAAAAGTTCTAGTTTCATAAAATCAAGAATACTTCCAAGATTGCAAGTTTACTTCCAAGTTTTCTAAATCCATTCCAAGTAATCATCCAAGATTAAGAAACCTTTGTTACTTACAGTAGGTTATCTTTCTAATACAAGGTAATAATTATATTCAAACTCTAATTCAATTTCTATAACTATAACAATCTTATTTCGAGTGGAAATCTTACTTGAAATTGTTTTCGTGTCATGATTCTGCTTCAAGAACTTTCAAGCCATCCAAGGATCCTTTGAAGCTAGATCTATTTTTCTAATTTCCAGTAGGTTTATCCAAGGAACTTGAGGTAGTAATGATGTTCATAACATCATTCTATCCATACATATAAAGCTATCTTATTCGAAGGTTTAAACTTGTAATCACTAGAACATAGTTTAGTTAATTCTAAACTTGTTCGCAAATAAAAGTTAATCCTTCTAACTTGACTTTTAAAATAAACTAAACACATGTTCTATATCTATATGATATGCTAACTTAATAATTTAAAACCTGGAAACACGAAAAACACCGTAAAATCGGATTTACGCCGTCGTAGTAACACCGCGGGCTGTTTTGGGTTAGTTAATTAAAAACTATGATAAACTTTGATTTAAAAGTTGTTATTCTGGGAAAATGATTTTTATTATGAACATGAAACTATATCCAAAAATTATGATTAAACTCAAAGTGAAAGTATGTTTTCTAAAATGGTCATATAGACGTCGTTCTTTCGACTGAAATGACTACCTTTACAAAAATGACTTGTAACTTATTTTTCCGATTATAAACCTATACTTTTTCTGTTTAGATTCATAAAATAGAGTTCAATATGAAACCATAGCAATTTGATTCACTCAAAACGGATTTAAAATGAAGAAGTTATGGGTAAAACAAGATTGGATAATTTTTCTCATTTTAGCTACGTGAAAATTGGTAACAAATCTATTCCAACCATAACTTAATCAACTTGTATTGTATATTATGTAATCTTGAGATACCATAGACACGTATACAATGTTTCGACCTATCATGTCGACACATCTATATATATTTCGGAACAACCATAGACACTATATATGTGAATGTTGGAGTTAGCTGTACAGGGTTGAGGTTGATTCCAAAATATATATAGTTTGAGTTGTGATCAATACTGAGATACGTATACACTGGGTCGTGGATTGATTCAAAATAATATTTATCGATTTATTTCTGTACATCTAACTGTGGACAACTAGTTGTAGGTTACTAACGAGGACAGCTGACTTAATAAACTTAAAACATCAAAATATATTAAAAGTGTTGTAAATATATTTTGAACATACTTTGATATATATGTATATATTATTATAGGTTCATGAATCAACCAGTGGCCAAGTCTTACTTTCCGACGAAGTAAAAATCTGTGAAAGTGAGTTATAGTCCCACTTTTAAAATCTAATATTTTTGGGATGAGAATACATGCAGGTTTTATAAATGATTTACAAAATAGACACAAGTACGTGAAACTACATTCTATGGTTGAATTATCGAAATCGAATATGCCCCTTTTTATTAAGTCTGGTATTCTAAGAATTAGGGAACAGACACCCTAATTGACGCGAATCCTAAAGATAGATCTATTGGGCCTAACAAACCCCATCCAAAGTACCGGATGCTTTAGTACTTCGAAATTTATATCATATCCGAAGGGTGTCCCGGAATGATGGGGATATTCTTATATATGCATCTTGTTAATGTCGGTTACCAGGTGTTCACCATATGAATGATTTTTATCTCTATGTATGGGATGTGTATTGAAATATGAAATCTTGTGGTCTATTGTTACGATTTGATATATATAGGTTAAACCTATAACTCACCAACATTATTGTTGACGTTTAAAGCATGTTTATTCTCAGGTGAATACTAAGAGCTTCCGCTGGTGCATACTAAAATAAGGACAAGATTTGGAGTCCATGTTTGTATGATATTGTGTAAAAACAGCATTCAAAAAACTGATTTCGATGTAACATATTTGTATTGTAAACCATTATGTAATGGTCGTGTGTAAACAGAATATTTTAGATTATCATTATTTGATAATCTACGTAAAGCTTTTTAAACCTTTATTTATGAAATAAAGGTTATGGTTTGTTTTAAAAATGAATGCAGTCTTTGAAAAACATCTCATATAGAGGTCAAAACCTCGCAACGAAATCAATTAATATGGAACGTTTTTAATCAATAAGAACGGGACATTTCAGTTGGTATCCGAGCGTTGGTCTTAGAGAACCAGAAAATTTGCATTAGTGTGTCTTATCGAGTTTGTTAGGATGCATTAGTGAGTCTGGACTTCGACCGTATTTTCTTTAAAAATGATTGCTTAACATTTTTGTTGGAAACTATATATTATTAACATGTATATATTATGTGATATATTAATCTCTTAACATGTTTGATATTGTGTGATAGATGTCTACCTCTAGCACAAATCCCATTGACTCACCTAATAATAACGAAGAGTCGAATATATATTGGACTGATTCACAATTTCCCGAAGAGGAACCGAAGAAGAATCAGAACCGGAAGAAGAATCAGAACCGGAAGAGGAGGAACCAGAGGAGGAAATAGAACCGGTGGGGGAAATAATAAAACGGTTAAGTAAAAGAAAATCCTCAACCAACTGACCAAGGTTAATTATGGTCAATGGTGTTTCCACCAAGGAAGCAAAATATTGGGAGGATTACCATCTCTCCGATGAATCGGATTCCGACGAGAATTCCGATGATGTTATAGAAATTACCCCAACTGAATTTAAAAAGGAAAAAGAAAATAATAAGGGAAAGGGCATAAAAATAGAGAAATCTAATTCCAACCCCGATGAACTTTATATGTATCGTCAATCCCCGAAGTCCTTAAGTTGTAACAATGACCCGGGAACCTCTAAACCACCAGGTTTTTCTAAACCGTTGTGGAAAACGACAGCTAGTATTAGGGGAACATCATATATCCCTAGAAACTTGGCAAAACGAACCAAAACCGAAGAAGAAGAAGAAGAAGAAACGAGCGAGTCGGAATAAGATAGTTGTATTCGTATGGTGTAATATATGTAATATAGTGTGCTTATGCTTTATGATATATGTAAAAATTGCTTGTATTAATAAGTATTTTTTTATGAATCTAACTCTTGTCTATTTTACAGTATAAAAACACAAAATGGATAGACAACCCAATATTTTAAGAGACCTACCCGGAGACATGATTGATGAAATCTTGTCTAGAGTCAGTCAGAATTCTTCGGCACAACTATTTACGGCGAAATCAGTTTGTAAGACATTCGAAGAACGTTCCAAGAATGCCTTGGTTTATAAGAGACTTTCGTTTGAAATATGGGGGATATCACATTGGGAAACCCATAAGTTACGATGTGTTTACTTTGACGCATATATTGCGGGGAACCCAAGTGCTATTTTACGCAACGGGTTAAGAAATTATTTTGACTCAATGTATCCGAACATAGGACTTCATGATTTAGAAAAAGCTGCTAACATGCAACATAAAGAAGCATGTTATGCTTACGGGTTAGTAATGTTCGCTTCTCACCAAAGTGAGAACAAGAACATCGGGCTACAACTATTAAACAAAACATTTCCACAAGTTACGGACTCAGTAGTTGGGGTGAGAAACAAGGTTTTTAGATTGTTACGGGACTGTTGGACATTACGTAACCCTCGTCCCTTTGACGACGTTACAACACGTTGTCTTATCAACGGTCATAATGGTTATGTTCCACAAGACCAAGGATGGGAAGTAGTCATAGTAAAACTAGAATGCATGACTTGTTTCTGGACGTATGAATTACGTGTCTTTATTGCCTTTACTGAACGACTTGTGTACTAGCTAGAATTATCTTTACAACTATCTTGTATCAAAGTTATTGTGTGCTATATTTCATGGTTTAGGTAAAATAAGCGGTATTGTAAGTTTGTAAAATATTGTATAAAAGTTTGAACGCGAAATATTATTATAATCAGTTTTTCATATAGAATTGTAGTAGTTGAATTGTAAATTAGCTACTAAGTATGAACTTAACGGGTAGGTACTACCCGAATTTAAACTTATAAAACGCTAATATGAAGAAAAAGCTTTTATAAATGAGTTCATATTATGCTACGAAATACTATTAACTACTCTTAATATTCTGTATGATTAACTTGTTCCATTTGACTATTTTGAAGGAAATGGCACCGACTACTCGACACACCGTGAATATGAATGAAGAGAAATTCCGTACTTTTCTAGCTTTAAACATAGCTGCGGTACAGGCTGCGCTACATACCAACAATAACCTTGGATCTAGCAGTACAGGAAATCGTGTAGGATGCACCTACAAAGAATTCACTGCCTGCAAACCTTTGGAATTTGATGGAACCGAATGACCGATCGGATTGAAACGGTGGACCGAGAAGGTCGAATCGGTGTTTGCCATAAGTAAGTGTACTGAAGAGGACAAAGTGAAGTACGATACGCATACCTTCACAGGTTCTGCGTTAACATGGTGGAATACCTATCTAGAGCAAGTGGGACAAGATGATGCGTACGCACTACCTTGGTCAGCATTCAAGCACTTGATGAACGAGAAGTACCGTCCCAGAACCGAGGTCAATAAGCTCAAGACAGAACTTAGAGGGTTACGAACCCAAGGATTTGATATTACCACGTACGAAAGATGATTCACAGAATTATGCCTATTGTGTCTGGGAGCGTTCGAAGATGAGGAAGAGAAGATCGACGCGTTTGTGAAAGGATTACCGTAAAGAATCCAAGAAGATATAAGTTCACACGAGCCTGCCTCCATACAACAGGCATGTAGAATGGCTCACAAACTAGTGAACTAGATTGAGGAAAGAATTAAAGAACAGACGGCTGAAGAGGCCAATGTGAAGCAAGTCAAAAGAAAGTGGGAGGAAAACGGTGATAAGAATCACCAATACAACAACAACAGCAATTACAATAATAATCGCAACAATTATCCCAACAATCGCAACATCAATCGCAACTACAACAAATGGCTCAACAATAACAACAACAACAACAACAACAACAGCAACTAAAATAATCATCCCAACAACAATAACAACCGCAACAACAACAACAATCAGAAGCAGCTATGCCAAAGTTGTGAAAAGTATCACTCGGGGTTCTGCACCAAATTTTGCAACAAGTGTAAAAGAAATGCTCATAGCGCGGTGAAGTGTGAGGTCTACGGACCAGGGGTTAACAGAACGAAAGGAACAAATGGTGTCGGAACGACTAATGGTGGAGCAAGTAGTGTCGGAGCAAGTTATGCCAATGTAGTTTGTTATAAATGTGGAAAACCGGGCCACATTATTAGAAATTGCCCGAACCAGGAGAACACGAATGGACAAGGCCGCGGAAGAGTTTTCAATATTAATGCGGCAAAGGCACAGGAAGACCCGAAGCTTGTTACGGGTACGTTTATTATTGACAATAAATCTTCTTACGTTTTATTTGATTCGGGTGCGGATAGAAACTATATGAGTAGAGATTTTTGTGCTAAATTAAGTTGTCCATTGACGCCATTGGATAGTAAATTTTTACTCGAATTAGCAAACGGTAAATTAATTTCAGCAGATAATATATGCCGGAATAGAGAAATTAAACTGGGTAGCGAAATATTTAAGATTGATTTGATACCAGTAGAGTTAGGGAGCTTTGATGTAATAGTTGGCATGGACTGGCTGAAGAAGGAGAAAGCAGAGATCGTATGTTATAAAAATGAAATTCGCATTGTACGAGAAGAAGGAGAACCCTTAATGGTGTACGGAGAAAAGGGCAACATGAAGCTACATCTTATTAGTAATTTGAAGGCACAAAAACTAATAAGAAAAGGTTGCTATGCTGTTCTAGCACACGTCGAGAAAGTACAAACTGAAGAAAAGAGCATCAATGATGTTCCCGTCGCAAAAGAATTTTCCGATGTATTTTCGAAAGAATTACCGGGACTACCTCCACATCGATCTGTTGAATTTCAAATAGATCTTGTACCAGGAGCTGCACCAATAGCTCATGCTCCTTATAGACTCGCACCCAACGAGATGAAAGAACTACAAAGCCAATTACAAGAACTTTTAGAGCGTGGTTTCATTCGACCAAGCACATCACCGTGGGGAGCTCCTGTTTTGTTTGTCAAGAAGAAGGATGGTGCATTTAGATTGTGTATTGACTACAGAGAGTTGAACAAACTTACCATCAAAAACCGTTATCCACTGTCGAGAATTGACGACTTATTTGATCAACTACAAGGCTCGTCGGTTTATTCGAAGATCGATTTACATTCTGGATATCATCAAATGCGAGTAAAGAAGGATGATATTCCAAAAACTGCTTTTAGGACGCGTTACGGTCATTACGAGTTTATGGTCATGCCGTTTGGTTTAACTAATGCACCAGCTGTGTTCATGGACCTTATGAACCGAGTGTGTGGGCCATATCTTGACAAGTTTGTCATTGTTTTCATCGATGACATACTTATTTACTCAAAGAATGATCAAAAGCATGAAGAACATTTGAGAAAAGTGCTAGAAGTATTGAGGAAAGAAAAACTGTACGCTAAGTTTTTAAAGTGTGCATTTTGGTTGGAAGAAGTTCAATTCCTCGGTCACATAGTGAACAAAGAAGGTATTAAGGTGGATCCGGCAAAGATAGAAACTGTTAAAAAGTGGGAAACCCCGAAAACTCCGAAACACATACGCCAGTTTTTAGGACTAGCTGGTTACTACAGAAGGTTCATCCAAGACTTTTCCAGAATAGCAAAACCCTTGACTGCATTAACGCATAAAGGGAAGAAATTTGAATGGAAGGATGAACAAGAGAAAGCGTTTCAGTTATTGAAGAAAAAGCTAACTACGGCACATATATTGTCATTGCCTGAAGGGAATGATGATTTTGTGATTTATTGTGACGCATCAAAGCAAGGTCTCGGTTGTGTATTAATGCAACGAACGAAGGTGATTGCTTATGCGTCTAGACAATTGAAGTTTCATGAACAAAATTATACGACGCATGATTTGGAATTAGGCGCGGTTGTTTTTGCATTAAAGACTTGGAGGCACTACTTATATGGGGTCAAAAGTATTATATATACCGACCACAAAAGTCTTCAACACATATTTAATCAGAAACAACTGAATATGAGGCAGCGTAGGTGGATTAAATTGTTGAATGATTACAACTTTGAGATTCGTTACCACCCGGGGAAGGCAAATGTGGTAGCCGACGCCTTGAGCAGAAAGGACAGAGAACCCATTCGAGTAAAATCTATGAATATAATGATTCACAATAACCTTACTACTCAAATAAAGGAGGCGCAACAAGGAGTTTAAAAAGAGGAAAATTTAAAGGATGAAATACCCAAAGGATCAGAGAAGCATCTTAATATTCAGGAAGACGGAACCCGGTATAGGACTGAAAGAATTTGGGTACCAAAATTTGGAGATATGAGATAAATGGTACTTAGAGAAGCTCATAAAACCAGATACTCAATACATCCTGGAACGGGGAAGATGTACAAGGATCTTAAGAAACATTTTTGGTGGCCAGGTATGAAAGCCGATATTGCTAAATATGTAGGAGAATGTTTGACGTGTTCTAAGGTCAAAGCTGAACATCAGAAACCATCAGGTCTACTACAACAACCTGAAATCCCGGAATGGAAATGGGAAAACATTACCATGGATTTCATTACTAAATTGCCAAGGACTGCAAGTGGTTATGATACTATTTGGGTAATAGTTGATCGTCTCACCAAGTCAGCACACTTCCTGTCAATAAGAGAAGATGACAAGATGGAGAAGTTAGCACGACTGTATTTGAAGGAAGTCGTCTCCAGACATGAAATACCAATCTCTATTATCTCTGATAGGGATGGCAGATTTATTTCAAGATTCTGGCAGACATTACAGCAAGCATTGGGAACTCGTCTAGACATGACTACTGCCTATCATCCACAAACTGATGGGCAGAGCAAAAAGACGATACAAACGCTTGAAGACATGCTACGAGCTTGTGTTATTGATTTCGGAAACAGTTGGGATCGACATCTACCGTTAGCAGAATTTTCCTACAACAACAGCTACCATTCAAGCATTGAGATGGCGCCGTTTGAAGCACTTTATGGTAGAAAGTGCAGGTCTCCGATTCGTTGGAGTGAAGTGGGGGATAGACAGATTACGGGTCCGGAGATAATACAAGAAACTATCGAGAAAATCATCCAAATTCAACAAAGATTGAAAACCGCCCAGAGTCGACAAAAGAGCTACGCGGACAGTAAAAGAAAAGATATAGAGTTTGAAATTGGAGAAATGGTCATGCTTAAGGTTTCACCTTGGAAAGGCGTTGTTCGATTTGGTAAACGGGGGAAACTAAATCCAAGGTACATTGGACCATTCAAGATTATAGATCGTGTCGGACCAGTAGCTTACCAACTTGAGCTACCTCAACAACTCGCGGCTGTACATAACACTTTCCACGTCTCAAATTTGAAGAAATATTTTGCTAAAGAAGATCTCACTATTCCGTTGGATGAAATCCAAATCAATGAAAAACTTCAATTCATTGAAGAACCCGTCGAAATAATGGATCGTGAGATTAAGAGACTTAAACAAAACAAGATACCGATTGTTAAGGTTTGATGGAATACTCGTAGAGGACCCGAGTTCACCTAGGAGCGTGAAGATCAGATGAAGAAGAAATACCCGAATTTATTTCCAGAAGATACGTCAACACCTCCAACTGCTTAAAAATTTCGGGACGAAATTTATTTAACGGGTAGGTACTGTAGTGACCCGAACTTTTCCATGTTTATATATATATTAAATGAAATTGTTATTTACATGATTAAGTGTTTTCAACATGTTAAGCAATCAAACTTGTTAAGACTTGATTAATTGAAATATGTTTCATATAGACAATTGACCACCCAAGTTGACCGGTGATTCACGAACGTTAAAACTTGTAAAAACTATATGATGACATATATATGGTTATTTATTTAGTTAACAGGATTTTATTATAAGTATGTATCTCATTAGGTATTTTAACAATGAGTTATATACATAAAAATGAGACTATTAATTTAAGAAACTCGAAAACGATATATATAACGATTATCGTTATAACAACGTCTTACTAGGTACATATGAATCATATTAAGATATTGATACACTTGGTTAATTATGTTAAATGATAAGTAAATATATTATTAAGTGTATTAACAATGAAATACATATGTAAAAATAAGACTACTAACTTAATGATTTCGAAACGAGACATATATGTAACGATTATCGTTGTAACGACATTTAACTGTATATATATCATACTAAGATATATTATATATCATAATATCATGATAATATAACAATTTAACATCTCATTTGTTATAATAAACAATGGGTTAACAACATTCAACAAGATCGTTAACCTAAAGGTTTCAAAACAACATTTACATGTAACGACTAACGATGACTTAACGACTCAGTTAAAATGTATATACATGTAGTGTTTTAATATGTATTCATACACTTTTGAAAGACTTCAAGACACTTATCAAAATACTTCTACTTAACAAAAATGCTTACAATTACATCCTCGTTCAGTTTCATCAACAATTCTACTCGTATGCACCCGTATTCGTACTCGTACAATACACAGCTTTTAGATGTATGTACTATTAGTATATACACTCCAATGATCAGCTCTTAGCAGCCCATGTGAGTCACCTAACACATGTGGGAACCATCATTTGGCAACTAGCATGAAATATCTCATAAAATTACAAAAATATGAGTAATCATTCATGACTTATTTACATGAAAACAAAATTACATATCCTTTATATCTAATCCATACACCAACGACCAAAAACACCTACAAACACTTTCATTCTTCAATTTTGTTCATCTAATTGATCTCTCTCAAGTTTTATCTTCAAGTTCTAAGTGTTCTTCATAAATTCCAAAAGTTCTAGTTTCATAAAATCAAGAATACTTCCAAGACTGCAAGTTTACTTCCAAGTTTTCTAAATCCATTCCAAGTAATCATCCAAGATCAAGAAACCTTTGTTACTTACAGTAGGTTATCTTTCTAATACAAGGTAATAATCATATTTAAACTCTAATTCAATTTCTATAACTATAACAATCTTATTTCGAGTGAAAATCTTACTTGAAATTGTTTTCGTGTCATGATTCTGCTTCAAGAACTTTCAAGCCATCCAAGGATCCTTTGAAGCTAGATCTATTTTTCTCATTTCCAGTAGGTTTATCCAAGGAACTTGAGGTAGTAATGATGTTCATAACATCATTATATTCATACATATAAAGCTATCTTATTCGAAGGTTTAAACTTGTAATCACTAGAACATAGTTTAGTTAATTCTAAACTTGTTCGCAAATAAAAGTTAATCCTTCTAACTTGACTTTTAAAATCAACTAAACACATGTTATATATCTATATGATATGCTAACTTAATGATTTAAAACCTGGAAACACGAAAAATACCGTAAAACCGGATTTACGCCGTCGTAGTAACACCGCGGGCTGTTTTGGGTTAGTTAATTAAAAACTATGATAAACTTTGATTTAAAAGTTGTTATTCTGGGAAAATGATTTTTATTATGAACATGAAACTATATCCAAAAATTATGGTTAAACTCAAAGTGGAAGTATGTTTTCTAAAATGGTCATCTAGACGTCGTTCTTTCGACTGAAATGACTACCTTTACAAAAACGACTTGTAACTTATTTTTCCGATTATAAACCTATACTTTTTATGTTTAGATTCATAAAATAGAGTTCAATATGAAACCATAGCAATTTGATTCACTCAAAACAGATTTAAAATGAAGAAGTTATGGGTAAAACAAGATTGGATAATTTTTCTCATTTTAGCTACGTGAAAATTGGTAACAAATCTATTTCAACCATAACTTAATCAACTTGTATTGTATATTATGTAACCTTGAGATACCATAGACACGTATACAATGTTTCGACCTATCATGTCGACACATCTATATATATTTCGGAACAACCATAGACACTATATATGTGAATGTTGGAGTTAGCTATACAGGGTTGAGGTTGATTCCAAAATATATA
Source organism: Rutidosis leptorrhynchoides (assembly GCF_046630445.1). Classification (NCBI taxonomy): domain Eukaryota; kingdom Viridiplantae; phylum Streptophyta; class Magnoliopsida; order Asterales; family Asteraceae; genus Rutidosis; species Rutidosis leptorrhynchoides. Next base: position 32,926,515 of record NC_092338.1, read on the forward strand.
TAGTTTGAGTTGTGATCAATACTGAGATACGTATACACTGGGTCGTGGATTGATTCAAGATAATATTTATCAATTTATTTCTGTACATCTAACTGTGGACAACTAGTTGTAGGTTACTAACGAGGACAGCTGACTTAATAAACTTAAAACATCAAAATATATTAAAAGTGTTGTAAATATATTTTGAACATACTTTGATATATATGTATATATTGTTATAGGTTCGTGAATCAACCAGTGGCCAAGTCTTACTTTCCGACGAAGTAAAAATCTGTGAAAGTGAGTTATAGTCCCACTTTTAAAATCTAATATTTTTGGGATGAGAATACATGCAGGTTTTATAAATGATTTACAAAATAGACACAAGTACGTGAAACTACATTCTATGGTTGAATTATCGAAATCGAATATGCCCCTTTTTATTAAGTCTGGTAATCTAAGAATTAGGGAACTGTGATGACCCGGAAATTTCTGACCAAATTTAAACTTAATCTTTGTATGATTAACATTTTCGACACGATAAGCAAAGTCTGTAAAACTGAATCTCAAAATTTTTGAACTACTTTTATATATTTAAATACCCTTCGGTTATTTTCGACGATTCGAGAACAATTATATGTAAATAGATACATATATACTATAACATGAAAAGGTAACAATGTATTAATTGTTTGATACCGTACATTAAACTTATTGGTTTAAATATCTATTTGAATGTATATGATAAGTTGAAATATTTATTATTAAAATTTATTTATAAATAACTTCCAATGTGTATTTAAAAACTGATTTATGTATATTAAAAAGATATATACATATATATAATAAACGATAGTAACATTCGTTTATTGATTCAATTGATATTTAGATAAGTTAACTAAAGCGTTTAAGATGAACCAGTTAAACACTAATTTGTTACAGTGTTTTCAAATTGCCACATTACTCAAAATGCTACAGTGTTTTCGAAAATCACTATTTGCTACAGTGAATTGCTACAGTAAAATTTGACTTTGCTACAGTAACTTTGCTACAGTAAAACGCTATTATAAAAATGTATTTTAACAAATAGCGAGACGATGATTTATAGAAGTAAATGACCAAAACACTCGAAAGTTTAAGATACACTTTGAGTGATATAATTAAGGGATAATTTAAGGCTATTGATAAGGCTAAAAAGGAACATATATTTCATAGCATTATCCCCCAAGAAAGACAGGATTTTAGTTGTAATTGTTCCATATTCAAGTAATATTCGTTTATATTTAATAAGTGCGAAGACAAAAGGCGAAAACGAAGAATTGAAAACGGAAAGGTCCAAAATGCTCAAATGTACAAGATACAATTAAAAAGGTTCAAATTATTGATGAAGAACGTCTAAAAAATGACAAGAGTACAAGTTGCGGAACGCAAAGTACACGATATAAAATAGTACGCAAGGACGTCTGAAAATTCGGAACCGGGACCCGAGTCAAGAAGAAACGCCCGACGCAACGGACCAAAAATATCTAGTCTACTATGCACAAGAATAAAATATAATATATAAATAATTATATTAATTATTTATATATTTATATTTATTTTATATTATGTCGACAAGCTAGGAGCCAAAACAATGTGAGCTGTCCCTGGTCCTCATGCGAGTCGCATGGCCAGAAGGCCATTTCCATGCGAGTCGCATGACTCCAGATTTCAGGCCACATCTATAAATTTCAGTGTTTTCGCTCGATTTAAATCACACACATACACAAATATATATATATACTCCGTAATATTATTTATTTATTATTATTATTATTATTATTATTATTATTATTATTATTATTATTATTATTATTAATAAGATTATTATTAATCTTATTATTTTTTATTATTATTAGTGTTATTATTTTTGCGATACAAAAATAATAATGTACAAAAAATATTACGACGGAGTGCTGTCCAAGTAATTTTCAAAATGAGTTTTCGAGCAAGCTAGAGCTAAGGAAATTATGGGTTATTGCCAAGGAGGTTATGGGTAATGTTCGGGGGTATTTTTTTGTGAATCAAACCTCGTGTTTATCATCTCCGATGCGTCTACGTGCTTTCCTACAATATTGTATATCAATATTTAACTGTGAGTTTCATAAGATCCCTTTTACTCTCTACATTTTTGGGCTGAGAATACATGCAAATGTTTTATTAACCGATATACAATATTTATATGTGTGAGTTTCATAAGATCCCTTTTACTCTCTACATTTTTGGGCTGAGAATACATGCAAATGTTTTATTAACCGATATACAATATTTATATGTGTGAGTTTCATAAGATCCCTTTTACTCTCTACATTTTTGGGCTGAGAATACATGCAAATGCTTTATTAACCGATATATAATATTTATATGTGTGAGTTTCATTGATCCCTTTTTAATTGCTTTTGCAATCTATATTTTTGGGCTGAGAATACATGCACTTTATTTTAAACGCAATGGATACAAGTACATACTAAATTCTACACCGAGTTTGAACCGAAAATCCCTTAGCTTTGGTAACTAGTAACTGCCAGTTATAAGAACTGGTGGGCGCGAGTAGTAGTATATGGATCCATAGGGCTTGATATCCCCGTCCGAGCTAGAGCGCTAGCCTTTTAACGGACGTATGCTATTTGAGAAGCGTACACGTTGGTTTGCGTGTATTATTAAGATGATTATACAAAGGGTACAAATTATATAAGCATTAAAGTTTAGTTACCAGGGTGCTCAATTTTGTAGAACCGATTGATAAACATTTCGGATGAAACAACTGAAATCTTGTGATCCACCTTTTATGTAAAATCTATTGATAACGTTTTAAATAAAACAACTGAACTTTTGTAATCCACATTGATATACGGATTATGTGTAATATTAAAACTATGAACTCACCAACCTTTGTGTTGACACTTGAAGCATGTTTATTCTCAGAATTCTAGAAGTCTTCCGCTGTTTGCTTATACGTGATACAAGATATGTGCTTGGAGTCATACATGCTATATACAAGAAACTTGCATTCACCAAACCATTACCATGTATCTTATTTTGACTGTATTGTCAACAGATGTATTATTGTAAACCATTAAATGGTGATTGTCTATACGTAGAAATCATCAGATGTTAAAAACCTGGAATTTATATATTCATTTATGAAATACCTTTTCAAACGAATACAATGTTACAAAATGTATCACATAGAGGTCAAATACGTCGCAATGAAATCAATGAATGACGTGTTCGTCCATATGGATTTGGAGCGATCGTCACAGGAACAGACACCCTAATTGACGCGAATCCTAAAGATAGATCTATTGGGCCTAACAAACCCCATCCAAAGTACCGGATGCTTTAGTACTTCGAAATTTATATCATATCCGTCCCGGAATGATGGGGATATTCTTATATATGCATCTTGTTAATGTCGGTTACCAGGTGTTCACCATATGAATGATTTTTATCTCTATGTATGGGATGTGTATTGAAATATGAAATCTTGTGGTCTATTGTTACGATTTGATATATATAGGTTAAACCTATAACTCACCAACATTATTGTTGACGTTTAAAGCATGTTTATTCTCAGGTGAATACTAAGAGCTTCCGCTGTTGCATACTAAAATAAGGACAAGATTTGGAGTCCATGTTTGTATGATATTGTGTAAAAACTGCATTCAAGAAACTGATTTCGATGTAACATATTTGTATTGTAAACCATTATGTAATGGTCGTGTGTAAACATGATATTTTAGATTATCATTATTTGATAATCTACGTAAAGCTTTTTAAACCTTTATTTATGAAATAAAGGTTATGGTTTGTTTTAAAAATGAATGCAGTCTTTGAAAAACGTCTCATATAGAGGTCAAAACCTCGCAACGAAATCAATTAATATGGAACGTTTTTAATCAATAAGAACGGGACATTTCACGTAACAATCGTAATAGTTATGTGATTGTTAGATGCTATCAAAATATCTTCTACTTCGATCGTTTGATAATATCCTTTAATTCCGTCGATAAACATATAAAACATATATTGAGACAAATACGTTTAATGTAAAGTATTATACACTTAATACTTTGTTAACGTCTTCAAGTTATAATATATACATATATATATATATATATATATATATATATATATATATATATATATATATATATATATATATATATACATATCTTATGTTTACAATCGTTCGTGACTCGTCAAAATTTGGTCGGAAATTTTCGGGTCATCACAGTTCCACTATCATTTCATGTTTTTTTCTTCAAAATATCCCTTAATATATTATAATAAAAAGTTTTAAAAATTTTGTGTATGACTATCATTAAAGGCGGTTTAGATAATTTAAGTGAAAGAAGTAAACACATGGCAGAAATACGAATTCCCATTCACAAACAAGAAAATAGAAGCTGTAATTTGACAACTATATGCAGTGGCGGAACCAGGAAATTTTTTCACCGGGAGCGAATTTTTATTTTGAAAAAGTAGAAACTTTTTTTGAGCAATGTATGAAGACTTTTTTTTAAAAAAAAATCACCGATGACTAAATAAAAAATTCGAATTTTTTGCATTAAAAACTACAATTTCACTAGAAGCAGCTGTAATATATATCAATATAACAACCTAATAGTTTAAACTACTATTTATAACATATTAAAATCTCTAAGTAATACTGTATTTGTTTTTGCATATATCTTAATTTGTAAAACATACTTTTTTGGTTTCTTATACATTATTCCGTAGTTATTTCTAAGTATGTTGACCAAGTACTAACATTAGTATGGAGGTGTGGACGTTATATTTGTAAAAAAAAAAAATTAAAAGTGACAAAATAGAAGTACAAAGGACTAATAAGAAATATCGAGTATCACTTATAAAATATGTTAAGTGAAAAGATTAATTAATTAAAAAATAATCTCATGTGGCTTGCTCCTAACTTTTCCTTTTTGATTACCTCCTTCCCCATCTATCTTCTTCACTCGTAAACTTATTAAAACTCCATTAAAAAGCCCTCTGCTACTTATGATTTTCACATTAAATTACATTAAAATCACTTAAAAATATATGAAAATATAGATGAAGTCACTGGAGCAGCTGCCCCCTGCTTCCCCAAGGTAGTTCCGCCCCTGACCATATGGAATGTGCAATATGATCAAGAAAATTTGTGGGGAAAAAAGTACCCATCACACAACTTGCCTTTTCTTGATTACTAGTCCTGAAGGGGCTTTCGGCCTGCATGTTCGTATTTAACGTAGCCTTGTGTATGTACAGAGGGAGAAACGACTCATGTGTTAAGACCCGTTTAGATGTCGGTGTGGTTAACGTTTTTAAAAAAGAATCTATTTCGAACGTAGTTAGTCTCGTATTGTTCGTAAAATTATTTTAAATTTAATGGTGGTAGCGGTGGAAATTAATTCGTGATGAGTAGGAAGATAAGGTCCGTTGAAGTTGATGATAAGTTTTCTTTTTAGATTTAAATTTAAAATAAAATTTACATTTTAAACCCTGAAATTTTATTGTTTATATCTCCCGGAGAGTGTGTGCATTGAATGGGGGATGAAAAATGGTGGTGTGAAATGGGTTGTTGAAGCGGCAATATTTTTTAACTGGTATGACACCTAAATCTATTTGCTTTAGTATAAAAATATAAATATAAATATAAATATAAATATAAATATAAATATAAATATAAATATAAATATAAATATAAATATAAATATAAATATAAATATAATATAATATAATATAATATAATATAATATAATATAATATAATATAATATAATATAATATAATATAAATATAAATATAAATATAAATATAAATATAAATATAAATATAAATATAAATATAAATATAAATATATAATATAAATATAAATATAAATATAAATATAAATATAAATAAATATAAATATAAATATAAATATAAATATAAATATAAATATAAATAATATAATATAAAATATAAAATAAAATATAAATATAAATATAATATAAAATATAAATATAAATATAAATATAATATAATATAATATAATATAATATATAATATAATATAATATAATATATAATATAATAATTAGTTACCAAGTAAGAAATAACAATTAGAATTGTAATGACGTGTATATAATATATAATATATAATATATAATATAATATATAATATAGTAATTAGTTACCAAGTAAGAAATAACAATTAGAATTGTAATGACGTGTATATCACGATCTAGCTAGTGGATGTCAAATAGTTTTACTATAGACTTTTTTTTCTTTGTTGATCATTTGATTCAAATAACGGAGTTTGAACACTTTTAACAAGGAGGTCAAAAAATTCAATCAAAAAATGTATTCTCTTAATTTAATAATCAATGATTGATAAACCGTATGCTAGACATTTAAATATTAATTTGATTTATCTTTGTAAATTGTTGCAATAGGGTGGATAGGAGTTATTCGACGGATACCACTCTTAGTATCCGATTATAACTCTTGTTGATGTATATAGGTGCGAGGTGTATTGTACTCTTGCGTTATTATGTTAATAAAATTGTTTTCTGCCTTTCAAAAAAAAAATATTAATTTGATAGAACCAAAATTGAATTTTAACATTTGCAGTCCCTAAATTTATACAAATTAAATATATACAAATTGCTAGTAAGAACAAAATTTTTTAAGGGGACCATGACACCCCTGCCCTTACAATCTTTTGTCGCTGATTTGATTTTATCTCATTTATTGTTGTTTTTATTCGATGAATGCACCATGCATGTGGTCACGTGGTTAGCGTCGTTAATATCATGCTGCCTCGCGATAAAGATGATCTCGCAGATACGGTTTGACTTCAAAGATATGGTGTCTCGTTTGTTGTTGTTTATACTTTATTTTTAGTTTAGTGATCCGTATTATATATGCTATTTGACTTGTAATTATATGTCTCTTGATGGAAAAATAATTAAGAGGTAGCAAATTCAAACTAGTAAACACAGATTGACTTATTTCTTATACATTATATATCTTATAGAATTTCACATGAACTTTATGTTCTTGTCCCTTTCCAATGAATTGATAGGCGATTTCACCTTATGTAATAACATTAGATCTAGATCTCGTGTAACCACTAATTTATAATATTTTTTGTAGGAACTTGGATACTGTTTGTCTTGAATCCAATCCGCCCACTAACCTCCTTATTACTTAATCCCATTATATCGGTATTTATTTGGAATTAAGTACTCATGTATGCTAGTGGTTAATTACAATTAACCATCCATTAATATGTGAATTAATGGAGACTTTTGACTTGCTGAGTGGTTATATATAATCACTATATAAAGGAGATATGTGTATGCTTCGAAGAAATGAACACAACTACACACATACATACAAATAGAAAGAGAGACCTGGACAAGATAACGTTTTTGTCAATTCGTGGACGTTTTTGACAAACAAGATAAGGAAATCTTAGGTTGTGAACCATGAAAGCTTTCCATTTGTGATTGCTTTTCCAGATCGGTGATTTAAACGTCGATCCATTCGTGTTAGAGCTATTCGGATCTTCGGATTGATGTTCTAGCGAATTCGTGACGTTCGGGTGTCGATTTAGTCGAACCAATCAAGAATGATTGATTAGATCGAAGCCTGGGGTCGTTAATTCGACTTGGTGGGTTATTAGGACTGTTGTTGTAGAGAGAAAGCGACCAGGGGACTGATTAGGGTTTATGGAACCATCATCCTACAAATGAGGCATTCAACCTCTTTATATACTTCGTGGGCTGACAGTCGGTCACGGGCCCAACTTGTTTGGTTGATCCGAACTCGGGTCTTTTATACACCAACAGTTCGCTTCCGCTACTAGTTTTCAGGTACGTTCCGAATTCTATAAATCCTTCATTTTTTTAACAAAGTACTAATTAAACTAGATAAGATATCACTAAATTTATTGATAGAACTCTATGTGTTTTCAAAATTTTAATTTTTTTGAAGATACGTTATTTCATATTTTATATTTGTCAATTATTTATTTTTTATACGCGGTTGGTCACCATAGTTTTACTTATTACACAGTTGATCCCTCTAATAACGACCGTTGAGAAAGCTCTGCTAAAATGTTGATATTTGCGTAGTACATTAGAGTATTTTCAGTCTTTTTAGTCCATTCTAATTAACAATCTATTTTAATCATCCTTTTAATATTCATCTTTCCAAAGAACTCCCCAAACTTATCTCCAAATAGCAACAAACCTAACCACAAATATTTAAATTCACACTTAAATAGTTAATGCATCGACACTCAATTCATCATATCTTAATCACCACTATAAACCCATTTAATATTCAACAAACTCTATTATCTAACTGATTTTAGGGTTTATCGAAACAGCGACGGTTTACAATAAAAAAACCGACAATCAACCCACTTACCCATTGAAAATCAACGGTGGTTCTCTCTGAAAATCAACTGCAAATTTTGTTCACCGATGGTTACACTACCGAAGATTACTCCGGCAGTGGGTTTTTAGGGTTCTTTGTTCTCGATTGAACCTAAGATCTGTTGAGGTAATGTTTGTAAGTAACTAGAGGGGAGGTGATAGTTAGTTAATTGATTTCTTAAATTTTTTTCGATGTGTTTTACATTCTAAGCTCAAGTTTTAAGTGCGGAAGCATTTGTGTTTGTTAAAAGTTTGTAAAGTGCAACAACCACAAGGATTTATAGTGGTTGGGAGGATGTTAACTAACCCTCCTTAATTCACTCCCAACACAACATGTTGAGAGTTCAGCTTCAGTAAGCTTTTCTCCAAACGTGGGGGAGATCCGATTACACCAATTATTCTTCAATAAGTCACACCAACACCTCGGTCAAATTGAAAACTTAAAGCTTACTTAGATCAAAATTATCTTCACCTTGAATGATCGAACATAAATCTGCTCAAATAGCAAAATTAATGTTGAGTGCACGAGGGAGTGTTTAAGAACGTTTATAGCTTTGATTTCCGGTCCGGTTTACCGTGGATAACCCTTATTGAGATGATGATCTACGAAAGGGTGATCAAAGCTAAGTCCACCATTGATGGCAGTTACCGCAACAATGGCCACTAAAGAAGGTTGCATAGGGTTTATGTTCATGGAACATATCTGTTACCGTAAGAGTGTTTTCTGGATGCAATCTTAAGTTCGAGTAATACAGAAAACGTTGTATCGAGTGAAGGAGGTTAGGGTTGTATTTATAATAAAACACAAACCCTAGATTACCTCATAATTAGGTTCTAGATCCTACCGAATAACAACCATAAATAACGGGTTTATAGTTGGAAAAGGATCACGTTTAATTATGGATAAAATCATATCCGATTGCTTTCGTGTACGCTAAGCAATACCCGCGTGCGCACCTCCTAATCAGATGCTCTGGCAATATTCAAGACGTGCGCGCTGCACGTGATACGCAAGAGCGCCATGCGCATAGGTACGTGTATCATTATTGAACAAGTATTAACTCCCAATAAAATTAATTAGTCTTCCTAGATCCCATTAAGGAAGTTGAATAACTAAGTAATATGGTGTTTAATTGCAAGAACAATGCTACTAACTTGATCACCCCAAGTTGGAAGTGGACTTACTCAATCACCTATAATCTATTCCAAGTGAGATTGAAAGCTAGCTACTTGTTTACATCAAAGAGAGTAGCTTACAACGTAAAGTTTCTAATGATAAGAATTTAGATCTAAGTTTACATTGATACTATCTTGGGTGCAAGATAGAATGTCCATCTAGCTAATCACATATCTTTGAATAAGGAATGAAGTCCCATGTGATTATTGTTGTGTCTTCATGAGGTTCGTGCAGTCAATCTTCAAGCTTTCAATTTGTCTCCTTTTATACGTAAAGAGATGCGCTTGACAGATTAGTAATGGTCGAATCAATGGTTGACTCTGTAAACGACCGTTTGCATTAGTCCAAATGAAATAATTAAGTGTTTGAATCATGTTACCTGCAAAAAGTGAGCACTAGCATAGACAAATGCTTCAGGCTTAAAGTATTTGAATTATCTCCGACATAGCTTTATGAAAGTGACCTGTCAAAAACACTTTGAAAAAGTCTTTCTTTCTTGGAATTCCATCATAAATAATTAATTAACCTAAGTGCACATTTGGATCATATCCAATCTATAATTCAAACTTTGGTCAATACCTAGCCTTTCGGCTTTAGATTGACAAAGCAACTTTTTCTTTAATCATAAACTCGATATCATCACCAAACGATTATATGCCTTAAGCATTGACTTTCAACCTAAGCGCGCATATAATCTTGTTATCTTGACTATATCATATGTATCAATGAGGATCACTCATATATATAGTAGGTTTTATCTATACTGTATACATGTTAATGACTATGATTAAGACAAGTTAAGATTATCTTAAACCAACATGCATTGATAGTTTAAGAGCTAAGTGGGTAACATGTATTGATTGGTTAAGCAAGTAGTGTAACACCCCAGCTTAACATGACCACAATATTGTCCGCTTTGCCCGCAGGCGCACGGCTTTTTCTTAGCGACCACACACGAGAAGCACTTTCCCAGGAGGTCACCCATCCTAGTAGTGCTCTCGCTCGAGCACGCTTAACCACAACGTACTCGCACATCCGCTCTGCCTGTGGTCCCAAAACGCGTTGTGTCATTTAAGCGTGAGTATTACCTTATAATCCCATGATCACTCATGTCTGTGGGCGATGTGGGATTTGCCTAGGGTGTTACATTCACCCCCCTCAGGGACTCATCGTCCTCGATGAGGTTTGCCCCACCACCCCCAACGGCACATGAGTGGCTCTGATACCATTCTGTAACACCCCAACTTAACATGACCACAATATTGTCCGCTTTGCCCGCAGGGGCACGGCTTTTTCTTCGCGACCACACACGAGAAGCACTTTCCCAGGAGGTCACCCATCCTGGTAGTGCTCTCGTCCGAGCACGCTTAACTGCAGCGTACTCACACATCTGCTCTGCCTGTGGTCCCAAAACGCGTTGTGTCATTTAAGCGTGAGTATTACCTTATAATCCCATGATCACTCATGTCTGTGGGCGATGTGGGATTTGCCTAGGGTGTTACAAGTAGCATGCATTAAACATTTAGGCACAAAACATAAATCATGTTCTTAGTATATTTAAGATGTGAACACATGTGATGTTGCTTTTTAAGTAGCATGCAATTTGTAAAGTGTTTCTAATCACTTAAACACGTGAAGGTATATAAATTAGTATACTTAGATCAATATTTGTTGATAAACCCATATTAATGTTTTAGGCAATTAATCTCATGTGAAATTTTATTTCGGGTTTATCATGTCTTTATTCAAATAACATTTACTTGTAATTGATTTCCATAAACAATACGGACATGATTTAATATTGTTACAAGTTATTAAACCAACATATATTTTGAATATATAGAGGCGTATGGTTTGATAGTAGGATCACGTGTATTTGTAACAATCGTGCTAGACATAATAGCTAATAATATTAGATAAACATTTAGTTAATCATCAACTAAACATGTTAGTTTCTAAACATATAACAGTCAAGTTCGCATAGCAACTAATCATGTTAAAGTCTAAGCACGTAGCAACTAATATAGTTAACCATCGAAGCACTTAGTTGCTACTCATGGTAATGTCTAATAGTATTGAAGCTAAGCATGACAATATCTAAGCATCTAATCATAGTAATATCTAAGCACATTACACCTAATGTATAAGTGTACAACGATGTACAACTCATGTTTAGGAAAGAGCTTCTTCTAATTGGGACTTGATGACCATTCTTAAGATGTCTAAATATATATAAAAATTATGAAAGCATCAAACACTTATGTGTTTATATGATAATTAGTCTTTGAGACGTGTGGCTTATTAATGAAGATAATTGTGTTCAAGTTTGAATTCGATTGAATCTTGTTAATTAACTTTTTGAAACTCATGTAATATGAATTAGATGAAGTTCCAACCATTAATATTTTCATACATTTTTGGATAAAACGATTTGTAAAGCATTATTTGACTAGCCAAGACTATGATCCATATGCGATTTAGCCGTGAACCTGGCTGTGTGGTTACAAAGCATGGACGGTGTATCCAACGGTCCAACCGTGATAATTATCGTATGCATGCTTTGATTAGAACGACATTTTTCTTATTTAAACTCTTTGTAGTTTGATCATTTGCTAGAGAAAAAATAAGTATATGAACTTGCGTTTTTACTTTAACATTACTTGTTATTGCTTATGATTATTGTCATCATCAAAACACAAATTAATATTTGAATATTAACATTAGATCTTAAATCAATAATGTTGTATACATTTAAAAACCATTTTTCCTAAATCTTTTATATGTTATATACATACCCGATGATGAAAAACCATTAAAACAAATTTGGCCTTATGTTGATTTTGGTAATCTTGAGAGTGTTGATGTGATTTGATTTATTCATATGTGCAACACCACATATCTTTAAATAATTATAATTATTATAATTATAATTATATGTGAAAGATATGAATATAATTATAATTAAGAAAGAAAATATAAGCCGTTATAATACTCTATATTAGATATTAGATATAAGATATAGATACAAATATAGATATACATATAGCTATATAGATATGGTCACGTTGCTTTAAACAACACACGTCTACAACTTTGATTTGATTATGCTTTGCTTAGCAAAATTTGAATTGTGGTTGTTTATACTCAATTTGATTAGTCTGTGGTTTTTACTTTTGTGATTTTGTATGGAATAAAATTAAGGTTTGAAGACAAGTAGAAGAATGGCGTCAAAGAGAAGGAGAAAAATGATTGGACAAAATGACCCTCGTGCATTACATTTTTAAAATTTAACGGATATTTTTTTGACAATCGTTAGTGAAAAGGACCAACCGCGTTATATACGTTATTTGGGTGACTAACCAAGTTGAAAAAAACATTAATGACAAATGTGATACATGAGACAATCGTAAGGGGTCAACAGCATAATTTTTTATTTAAATTTTGTGATTAGTCAAAATGAATATTTATAGATGAAGTAAAATAAAGAGGGTCTAGTTATTAAGCCGACAGCAATCGTCGATTTATTGGTGATATGACTGACTCTTAAAGTCTAAATTAAATTTTATGCAGAATTTAAAACCCATAGAAATTTAATTTTACCATTTTCATGACGTCTCAATTTTATTTTATTTAATTTTTCTAAAAATGTTTCCTAATTATTGGCCGAAGATCCACTCGGAAGCAATCTCTCTATCAGTCGAATAGAGAGAGGAATGACTTTTTATAATTTTGAGAGTGTTTTCACTCTGGGTGGAGAAATGATTTGTCTTTATTCTCAGATAGGAGAATGATTGTCAACATCTCACATCTCTCATACACCTTTTATGTGGTATTGAGTTTTGTTGTTGTGTACTTGTGTTGTTGTTGTAAAATAAAGAGGGTATAATTACATGTTTTCTTAATCTAATCTTGAAAAATCTCAACTTAATAACTTAATAATGAAAAAAAAAAAAAAAAAAGAAACTCCAAAAAATGTTATTATGCATTCCGAATCACTTTCCTAAAATGAAATGAAATTGTTTTCATTTACGTGTGGTTAAGGAAAATTTGCAAACTAACTCCTTATAAATTGGATGTCATCAATTTAGTGCTTATTTTGCTACACACACACACACACACACACACACACACACACACACACACACACACACACACACACACACATATATATATATATATATATATATATATATATATATATATATATATATATATATATATATATATATATATATATATATATATATAGGGTGAGGTTATTGTACAAACTTGTTTAAAATACAAAAGGTAGGAAGAAATATGAGCCATTGGATCTAGTATATTTCATATTTTAATTTTTTTTTTTTTTTTTTTGATGTTGTTTATTTCAAACGAAAATATAAACTAAGGGCATAATAGTCTTTCTTTCAATTCAATTGTAAATTTTAATTTATATTTGAATAAATAATTTAGACTTGCAATTTAATCGCATGTTTGAACAAATCTTATATGTGTATGCAGTTGAACAGATGCATATTTATTAACGTATACAGGTGTTTTTTTTTACTAAACAAAATGATACACAATCCTCAATTCTTCATGCACAACCAATCTTTAGAAAACATGATGCACAAGGATATTTTATGTGTACTTAAGGTTGCACAAGCTACCGCACTATTAAAATTGATACACATTTCGTGTCATGAAAATTTGATACAATGGCAAATTGATGCACATGAGTTGGTCATCTTGTATTTTCTGCAGATGAAATCTGAATACAATTATACCACCATTTTCTCACTTTAATCAATTACGGAGTACATATTCATCGTTGAAAGTTTTCAAAAGGTAGAACTTGGAATAGCAAACTACCATACCTATTTTCAAGGGGGAGGTTACTCACATGCACGTTTGATTTAGTTGCTAATATATAAAAATGAATTTTCAATTAATATTATTATTTAGTTATTGACTATAGTGCCCTTATACCTAAAAACTGTTAGAAGGACATGTGTCAAGTTTTGTATGGTATCCTACCAATGTATTATAAGAGTGAATGTATTTGAACTACAAGTTTGTTTAAACGAAACAGTTTAATGATATGTTTTTGGTATTAAGCGAAATTAAATAGTAAAGTCATGTAGTTTAATGAACCGTTGAATCAAGGATTCTGACTAAGAAACTTGTCTTTATTTTTACAAATATATTGATATACTTAATTTGGTCAGAATAAATGAACTATATCTATTCTCCCTCAACTTTCTTCCAATTTTTATCACAATTACTATTTTTCTTGTTATAAAAGCCCACATTACAACCTTTTATTGAGACATGTATTTCGCATACATATGTAACGTAATTAATCCCGTAAAGAGAACTCATATTTAAATAATAATAATAATATAATAATTATAACTATAATTATAATTATAATAATAAAGTTTGCTTTAAAAATGAGTATATATATTTTTAATAATTATTATTAGTAATAACAAATGTCTTTTAAATTTTTTTAACAATTAAAATACAATTATTATATGAAGATTATACAATATGCTTTAAACTTTGTACATATGTTCATGAAGTGTTTTCTAAAAGATTGTACAATTTGTTTTAAAGTTATGTTTTATTATAATCGTGTACATAATGCTTCAAATATTGTATATATGATTATGAGAGTGTTTAACCATAAGGTTGTACATAATGCTTCAATTATTGTACATATGATCATGAGATGTATTATTATAAGGTTGTATATAATGCTTCATATAGTATCCAATTAACATGTTAATATTTTATCAAAATTATATTAATGACATCATAATGGGGCTTAGATTTTTCTATTTTTTTTTTAAGTTTGAATAATTCTTATTTATGAAATCATCATTTTAGAGATTTATATGATACTATAAATTAAAAAGATTTAAGGAGAATTTTTTATTGGCGGAAAACATAAAATCACATGTGTTTTTATTTAAATAAAAACTAAGATTTGTAATTAATAGTAAAATGTCAAAAATATCTCTGCGTGTAAATGTTACTTCAGGTTCTCTCTATATCTAAGTTACTAAAATCGCCACCAAATAAGTGCACAATTTCATATAAATAAATTTACTAACAAAATTTACAAACATATACTCTTTAAATTGTATAAGACATTACTAAATTTACTAACAAAATTTTATATAATTTTACGTTTTCGATTTTTTTAGATAAATAAACACTAAAATTCCTTACAATATTTGGTTAAAGAAATTGAGACCGAATTAAATTTTTTTATACTAAAATCGCCACAGAATAAGTGCCCAATTTCACTTTTATGTAGTCAAAAGTAATTTTAATGTCAACCTTTTTATTGTTAATACTCTCCGAGTCTCCGTGTATGAAACGAAACAATTGTACACTATTATTTATGTTATTTTATCGTCAATTGTCTAAATAAAACTTCAATTGTAGTCGGCTAAATTAACTCCCAAAATATCCTATTTTCTTCTATAAATACTAGTAGACTCTGTATTTTTTATACCTCCAAAATCATATTAATCAAACAACACATAAAAATGGGTTCCATTACAAAACCCAAACCACATGCCATATGCATCCCATACCCATTACAAGGCCACATTAACCCCATGATGAAACTGGCTAAACTTCTTCATTTTAAAGGCTTCCATATCTCATTTGTTAACACTCACTACAATCATAACCGCTTGCTTCGATCTCGAGGGCCTTCGTCCCTTGACGGGTTGCCCGATTTTCGTTTCTACTCCGTTACTGACGGGCTTCCTCCATCTGACGCCAACGTCTCCCAATCGATTCCTGATCTTTGTGAGTCTGTTCCTAAGAACAGTTTGGAGCCTATTTGTGAACTCATCACTAAACTTAATGGTTTTGAGGATCCTGACATGCCACCGGTGAGCTGTATAGTATCGGACGGGTGCATGAGCTTTACGCTTGAAGCTGCAAACAGGTTCGGGCTGCCCGAAGTTTTGTTTTGGACACCTAGTGCTTGTGGGGTTTTGGCTTACGCTCATTATCGTGAGCTTGTTCAAAGGGGGTATATTCCCCTCAAAGGTGATCTTTAATTTGGTTCAATCAATTACTTTAGTTAGTTCTTGTTTTCTTAGTTTCTCATTTAATGATTCACCTATTTTAAGTCTCAAAATAATTGTCTACATGAAACAAATAACTACTAAATATTGAACTCTCAATTTTACCCCATTCGTTACTCGATCTTATCATTCATTTATAAAATAAAAATAAATTAAATTAAATTTACCTTGAATATTAAGACAAAACTCATCTCAACAAATCTTAATTACAACAAAAATTACTTGAGGACATTTAAAATGTGATGGAGTAAATATTATATATAAGGAGTTTTGCTAACATATGACGTCATATGACATATGTTAAGTTATACACTTTATAAACTCGTAGTGTTGTTAAATATGAGAACTTTTAATTAATGCAGGAATAAAAATGATAAATAATAGATTGAATTTTTAATTGAATTGTAACGATTATGCAGTTGTCATTTTTAGTGTATATCCATATGTATATACTTCGCAAATCGTAAAGTCATGTAAGGCATGAGTTTATGCCTTCTGTAATCTTTCAAGTTTTAATAATAAATCTTTTTGCTTTTCAAAAAAAAAAAAAAATTTTAAATACAAATAAAAGTATATAAAGAAAAAATCGAGTTTAGAATATGTTTTTAATAAACTTAAATTATTGGAGGATCTTTAATATGAAATGGTAGAATAAAACTCATTTGTCATTGTGACGTACGTTAAGAATATGTTTTTAATAAACTTGTAACTTTCATAAATATTAGATCGTGTAATTAATGCACGCATAAAAAAATTTGTTTGAATTAACAAGTATTAAAAACATTTTTAGTAATATATAATAGCGAATCATTAAGGTCTGTTTGGTTTATGGAATCCAATTTCAATTTCGACGGAATTGAAATTTAATTTAGACGATGCGTGTCCAAATTCAATTCCAATTCTGTTGTAATCTCATTGAATTACATGTAATTTAATTTAATTTAATATAATACTTGGTATAAGAGAACGTGTTATGTTTCATCCCTTTAATTATTTGTTTGTTGTTGCTACTTTTAGTACTCCGTAAGTTAATACGTTTTCATTTTATGACTTATCTATGGCAGATACAAGTGACATGACAAATGGGTATTTGGAAACAACCGTGGATTGGATTCCAGGGATGAATAATGACATCCGATTAAAAGATCTACCCAACTTCATTCAAACAACGGACATAAACGACATCATGCTAAACTATCTCACGACAGAAGCCGAGGCTATGCATAGAGGCACTGCTGTCGTAATCAACACATTTGACGCGTTAGAACAAGACAGTGTTAAGCCTTTGCTTGCAAAGAACAACCCAAACATTTTTACCATAGGTCCATTACACATGATGCAACAGTATGTTCAAAATGACCCACTCAAACACGTTGGGTCCAATCTTTGGAAAGAAGATGCAAGTTGCATAAGTTGGCTTGACACCAAGGAGCCTAAGTCGGTTGTATACGTTAACTTTGGAAGTATTACAATCATGACGAAAGAACAACTTATCGAGTTTGGGTGGGGACTTGCGAATAGCAATAAAGATTTCTTGTGGATAACTAGACCGGATATTGTTGGTGGTGATGAGGCCATGATGCCCCCAGAATTCGTCCATGAGACGAAAGGACGAGGCATGGTCACTAGTTGGTGTCCTCAAGAACAGGTATTATACATATTTTTCATAAAAATGCAACTTCTCACAATGCAGGGGTAGTTAAGTACTCTGAATATGATTAAGTAATGATTTTTGTTATGTCAAACCATCTCAAGATAGTATATTGGTTGGGATTGGTTGGGGACCTGATATCGTTATAATACGTTTCACGTTAAAACTTTGCTGTCACTCAATCAGCATATCTTGAGATAGCCAAAGAAAAGGATTGGAAGTATTGTTTTGTCATTTTTGCATACATGTTAAACGCATAATTTATACATCACAATAAAAATTTGTCGAACACATAAGATATTTGATTATAATGGTGTGTGTGATTTATTGTGTAAAGGTTATGAAGCATCCTGCAATAGGAGGATTCTTGACTCATTGTGGATGGAACTCAACTATTGAAAGTATTAGCAACGGTATTCCATTGATTTGCTGGCCATTTTTTGCGGAGCAGCAAACAAATTGTCGATATAGTTGTGTAGAATGGGGAATTGGTATGGAGATCAATACGAATGTGAAAAGAGAAGAGGTTAAGGCTCAGGTGTTAGAGATGATGGACGGAGAGAAAGGTAAGACGATGAAAAAGAATGCGATGCAATGGAAACTAAAAGCCGAAGAAGCCATTGCTATCGGTGGATCGTCCTACCTCAACTTTGATAAGTTGGTTACTGACGTTCTATTGAAGAACTACTAAAATTAAATCCAGTATGCTGTCATTGATTGATACATGTTCTAATTAATTATATGTACGTTGCAAAAGGTCTTGGATACTGTAGTGTTGTTTGTTACGTTCCTTTTTTTATTCTTTTTTATTTTTTTACTAAAAAAGAAGAGATAGATAATATATATGCAAATAGATTATGTGTTGTTTGAAAAAGTCGTGAATAAATCTTGTGTTGTTTGTACATTCTTTGATTCTGAATATAAGCGAACATCGACCCCTATGAGTTTATAGTCAAATAAGAGCACAGGGTGTCCATAGTCCATTTCGGTGTCTATTTTCAGTGTCGAAAATGAAAGCCGAAATTGACTAACAGTGTTATGAGTGGAGGTGTCCACAGTGTTCATTTTCAGTGTCAATTTTCTATTTTCTATTATTTTTTAAACTTTTTTATTATATATTTATTAAATGAAAAAAAAAACTAAAAAATAAAAAGAAAAACTGCACCTCTCACCTACACGTCTTCATCTCTACAACCTCCAACCTGCAAGACCCTCACAAAGAACCAAAAAAAAAAAAAAAAAAAAACCTCACAAATAATATAAAAAAAGGAAAAAAAAAAGAAAAGAAAATTTGAGAAAAAAAATTAAAAAAGAAAAAAAAAACGAGTGAAAATTACACCGTCGGCCTCGCGACAGTGGTCTTCGACGGTGGGGATGACAGTGGAGCGGTGTCGGGAGACGAGTTCCCGGTGTCGATATTGAAGGGACGGTGAGGAGGGGGACGCCAGACACCTGGTGATCTAAGTTGTTGAACGTTATATATGTTGGAAATATTTATTCCAATATTATTTAACACTAGTTTTGAAACTGTGTATTATTATTATTATTATTATTATTATTATTATTATTATTATTATTATTATTATTATTATTATTATTGTTGGAGTAATCGTTAATTTTAAGAATTATTTAGATGTTATGTTTTAATTAATTAATAAGTGTTTTTTTGGTAGGAATTGATATTCAATGTTTACTTGATTTGGTGAATCAACTAATTTTAGAATGGATACAATTCTTTAGGAACAAGTGATGTTTTAGCTATATATATGGTGTAATCGTGAGAATCATTATGCAATAAAAGTTTTCTAATTGTTTTGGTCTACCTCTCCAACTCATACATATCACAAGCTTCTGTCTTATTATTTATTATTATTATTTTGTTAGTTTAATCTAAGTTTGATCCAACACTTATCAAGAGCTAGGTGCAGCTTCAACTAGATCGTGTTGTTCGTGAAAAGAAACTAAACCGGGGACAAGAAATCGGTATAGCCCGTGACCAGGGTTTGTTTTCTTGGGTGGTGTGAAGAGTTTCTTGGAACAAAATTGATCGTAAAAGTTGAAGCTGTCTAAAAAATGGCGTTGGTACAAGCTAAGGAAGGAAGCTCCATGTCATATCAAGTTCCAGTTTTGACCCCAACAAACTATCAGGTATGGGCAGTCAAAGTGAAGGCGATTATGGACGCCTATGGAATTTGGGAAGCCGTGGAACCAAAAACAGGTGTGGAGCTGGATCCAAAGAAATCAAAGCAAGCACTTGCTTTCTTGTTTCAAGCAATACCTGAAGAGATGGTGTTGCAAATGGCGAGTTATACCGGTCCAAAACAAGTGTGGGACGGTCTGAAAACGCGTTACTTGGGGGTGGATCGGGTGAGATCGGCTCGGGTTGCAACTTTGAAAAGGGAGCTTGAAAGTTTGCGCATGAAGGAGGGAGAAACAGTTGATGATTTTGCTACAAAATTGACCGGTTTAGCATCAAAAGCAAGGACTCTTGGATATGAGCTCAAAGATGTGGACTTGGTGAAAAGATTGCTTGATTCTATGCCTATGTCGTTTCTCCAAATTGTGGCGTCTATAGAGCAATGTTTCGAGTTGGATAAAATGTTGTTTGATGAAGCCGTTGGGAGATTGAAGTCATATGAAGAGCGCATCAAAGGAACCG
The DNA here is from genome assembly GCF_046630445.1 of Rutidosis leptorrhynchoides. Classification (NCBI taxonomy): domain Eukaryota; kingdom Viridiplantae; phylum Streptophyta; class Magnoliopsida; order Asterales; family Asteraceae; genus Rutidosis; species Rutidosis leptorrhynchoides. Next base: position 32,947,541 of record NC_092338.1, read on the forward strand.
AGAAAATAGAGGGCATTCAAGGTGGTTTGTTGTTGGCTAGTGAGGAAAAAACACACGGGTGTAAACATTGTGGCCATGGCGGTTCAAATCGTGAAGACTTTGGGCGTGGCCGGGGGAGAGGTCGTGGGTCCGTGAAGGGTCGAGATGTAAATGAACGTGTCCAGGACAAAAGCCGCGTTAGATGTTTCAAGTGTGGTGAATTTGGCCATTTCAACAATGAGTGTCCTACGTGGAAAAAAGAGGTAAACTTGATTGAGGAGGAACCTGCTTTGCTGTAACCGATTAAGATGGTGATTGTTGGAGTAATCGGTTAATTTTAATAATTATTTAGATGTTATGTTTTAATTAATTAATAAGTGTTTTTTTGGTTGGAATTGATATTCAATGTTTACTTGATTTGGTGAATCAACTAATTTTAGAATGGATACAATTCTTTAGGAACAAGTGATGTTTTAGCTATATATATATATATATATATATATATATATATATATATATATATATATATATATATATATATATATATATATATATATATATGGTGTATATATATGGTGTAATCGTGAGAATCATTATGTAATAAAAGTTTTCTAATTGTTTTGGTCTACCTCCCCAACTCATACGTATCACAAGCTTCTGTCTTATTATTTATTATTATTATTTTGTTAGTTTAATCTAAGTTTGATCCAACAATTATTATTATTTATTTATTTTTTATCCTACATCCTAAAAGTGGTCCCAAAATTGTCGTTGCAAGAAGGCCAAAACGATACCCCAACAAATTTACAATATACACCCCCAAAATATGCTAGACTTGCAAATCTATCAGGGATAAAAACTGTAAAAAATTTATTTTATTAAAAAAACTTAAACAAACTCCATCCAAATTTTTAACGTCCCGTCTCTTCGCGCTCGCTAAGAGTTAAATTTCTATGACACCACCCACCAACTCGAAATAATTTTACGAACGCAACGAAACCAATTATACGCGAAGTGGACGTTTTTTAAAAAAATGCTAAATATTTCGTGATATCTTCCAAACATATGTATACATGTATGATAAACAACTCAAACTAACTACATCATATCGATGGTTCTGCCCCCCCCCCCCCCTTTTAAACACGCCATTAATTGTACTATTTACTACCCACGCGTATCCAAACACACCCGCAACAACGCGTTTTTAATTATGTAAATACATAACGCTACGCAACCCGAAAGACTCGTCGCATCGCGTAGGCCGATTCTTACTAGTTAATTTGCTGTTAAGAGTACAAATTTTAAGAATAAAGAATATAGAAACACAATCGATGAATTAAAGCTTGATATGCACCGAATCAAGCTCAACTAGGGGTTGATCGTTGAATTGTGGTTTGAGCCAAGTTTTTTTTTTTTTTTTTAACGGCGAATTTACATCAGCGGATCATTTATTTCAACGATCCTCATCATTTGCACCCACACACGCTAGAAGGAAACTCCTACCCGGGTTGCTTGACAACTAATCGCGGGACCTGGGTTGCTTGACAACTAATCGCAGGAAATTTGAGAGAACACCTTCCGACCCCACGAATTGAACCCGGGTTGCTTGGCAACTAATTGCAGGCTCTTCCAGGTTGATACCGTTGAAGCAAACGTTCGTTGGTAGTTTGAGCCAAGTTACTCGGTCACGGGATACGTACACGTGATCGAGTCACTAAAAGTTATATTAGAGCCGAGCTTCAACGATCTCGAAGCAAAATTTAATGTATTTTCATGGTATTAGATTAACTAAACGAGTCGAACTCGAAAGATCTTTAGTCCGCCTCAATAACCAATCAATAACCAGGGCTCCACATTTAATCTTTGATAGGTCGACATGTTTGTTCTTTTGGAGATGAGGTTAAAAATGTATTAATTAATTACAGTATTAATATTAATATTAATAATTATTCTAAGGCCCGGGAGCCGGCTCATTCCATATAATCTTTGATTGGATGACATGCTTGTCCTTTAGGATAAAAGGTCAAATGGTTGCTATCACCAATCAAAATTAATTTTGAAATCGTTGTTGACCGTAAACGGTGGCGAACTCATGAAATTATTTTATTTGGGGCGAATTTCTTTTAAAATGTAGGAAATTTTTTGACAAAATATAGAGGTTTTGAGCTAAAATATAGAGTTTTTTAGCAAAATTTGGAGATTTTTTTTTAGGCAAAATACAAAGGTTTTGGGGCAAAATATGAGGTTTTGGGGCAAAATATGACAAAAAAAAAATTCAACCGGGGGCAAAATTATCTCAAAAGTCTAATATATTTATATATATAGGGGCAGGATCAATGGGGAAGTAACCAATCGGGGGGAAGCAAAATTTATTTTTTTTCGTTTTTTTGAAATTTTTTTTTTTCCGGCATCAAGATCACACGAAAATATGAACATTTAGAAGAGACACTTCGTGATGAATGTTATTATTTAGGCGGGAAAACGATCGAAAAAATAACATTCAAGACAATATTGTTCGTGAAGAATATGAACGTTTTTTTTTCATGTTTTGTGAAGTAAAATTTAGCCCGATTTAGGGTTTAGGGTTTAGGGTTTAGGGTTTGGTGTTTTGGGTTTATTCCATAAACCCAAAACACCAAACCCTAAACCCTAAACTCTAAACCGTTCGTGTTAAAAACTCAATCTAAATCCAAAATCTAAACCTTAAATCTAAACCCTAAACCCTAAATTTCTAAATCCTAATATCTAAACCCTATAAACCCTAATATCTAAACCCCAATAGCTAAAACCTCAATATACGCTCGAAAAACACGATAATTGTTATATATTACTTCTTTGAGCTTTTTCCCGCCAAAATAAAAATATTTATCACAAAGTGTCTCTACTAAATGTTCATATTTTCATCTCATCTATAATATTCATGAACAAAGTTTTTTCAAAAAACGAAGAAAAAAAAGTTTTTGCTTCCCCCCGAATGGTTACTTCCCTCTTGATCCTACCACTATATATATATATATATATATATATATATATATATATATATATATATATATATATATATGGCAGGATCAATGGAAAAGTAACCAATCGGGGGGAAGCAAAAAAAAAAATTTCGTTTTTTTGGAATTTTTTTTCCGGCATCAAGATCACACGAAAATATGAACATTTAGAAGAGACACTTCGTGATGAATGATATTAATTAGGCGGGAAAATGATCGACAAAAATAACATTCAAGATAATATTGTTCGTGAATAATATGAACGTGTTTTTTTCATGTTTTGTGAAGTAAAATTTAGCCCGATTTAGAGTTTAGGGTTTAGGGGTTAGGGTTTAGGGTTTGGTGTTTTGGGTTTATTCCATAAGTCCAAAACACCAAACCCTAAACCCTAAACCCTAAACTATAAACCGTTCGTGTTAAAAACTCAATCTAAATCCTAAATCTAAACCCTAAATCTAAACCCTAAACCCTAAATTTCTAAACCCTAATATCTAAACCCTATAAACCCTAATATCTAAACCCTAATATCTAAACCCCAATAGCTAAAACCTCAACATACGCTCGAAAAACAAGATAATTGTTATATATTACTTCTTCGAGCGTTTTCCCGCCAAAATAAAAACATTTATCACAAAGTGTCTCTACTAAATGTTCATATTTTCATCCCATCTATAATGTTCGTGAATAAAGTTTTTTCAAAAAACGAAGAAAAAAAAAGTTTTTGCTTCCCCCCGCTTCCCCCCGATTGGATACTTCCCTCTTGATCCTACCAATATATATATATATATATATATATATATATATATATATATATATATATATATATATATATATATATTAGACTTTTGAGATAATCTTTATGATTTGACAGAGAAATTCAATAAAATCGGATATTAACCGAGAAGTCTGAAAAATCGGTCATTGACCGATAAATTGGTCGTTGACCGATTTTTTTCCGATTCATAAAACGTGAACTCGCCAAACTTCTGTATGAGAGTTATCGTCGAGTTCTCGGCGATTTTTTTCGATTTTTGCAACCTTGCATATATCTACTTGTAAGTGACGTTTGCTACTATCTTCTTTTAGGGTTAACGTACCGTTCATAGATTTAATTTTATTTTGGGATATTTTTTTAAAAAGGCGGTTAGAGTCATTGATAGGGTTCCGAACGTGATGTCGAAATCCACCACTCGATTGTAAGTTAATTATAAGTTGAGGATTAAAAACATTACAACAAGTAAATAAAGTATTAAAACGAGTTTAATTACACAATATATGTTAAAAATGTGACAAAATTTCATTCCTCGTCCCTGAATTTTACATCAACTTTGTCTCTGATAAGGCTAAAAGGGAACATATATTTCATAGCAATATCCCTCCTAAATAATAGGTTTTCATATGTAATTGTATTATATTTTCATTGTAATTGTTTAAATAAATAAGTGCGAAGACAAAAGGCGAAAACGAAGATTTGAAGACACAAACGTCCAAAAAGCTCAAATGTACAAGATACAATTCAAAAGGTTCAATTTATTGATGAAAAACGTCTAAAAATGACAAGAGTACAAGTTACAAAACGCAAAGTACAAGATATTAAATTGTACGCAAGGACGTTCAAAAATTCGGAACCGGAACATGAGTCTACTCTCAACGCGCGACGCAACGGTGCAAAAATTGCAAGTCAACTATGCACATAAATAAAATATAATATTTAAATAATTCTTAAAATTATTTATATATTATAAAATTATTTAATAACGTCGACAAGCAAAGATCCAAAATCATGTGAGCTGGAAATTCAAACTCCGCGACTCACGGAGTTTGAAGGTAAAAGTGCCGCAACTCGCGGAGTTTGAAATTTCAGAAATGTCCTATAAATATCAACGTTTTCTGCCGAGTTTTAAACACATAAAAAATAATAATAATACTCTGTAATATATATATATATATATATATATATATATATATATATATATATATATATATATATATATATATATATATAGTATAGGGTAGTTTTATATTAGTTAGTTTGGGTTATGTAACGGTTATTTACGGGTTTTTAAAGTCGGAGCTCTGTCCGTGTAACACTACGCGATAAATAATCAATGTAAGCTATGTTCTCCTTTTTAAATTAATGTTTCGTACTTAAGTTATTATTATGCTTATTTAAGACGAAGTAATCATGATGTTGGGCTAAAATACTAAAATTGGGTAATTGGACTTTGTACCATAATTGGGGTTTGGACAAAAGAACGACACTTGTGGAAATTAGACTATGGGCTATTAATGGGCTTTATATTTGTCTAACTAAATGATAGTTTGTTAATTTTAATATAAAGATTTACAATTGGACGTACCTATAAATAACTATATACACTCGATCGGACACGATGGGCTGGATATTTATATGTACGAATAATCGTTCATTTAACCGGACACGGGAATGGATTAATAGTCACAATAATTATTAAAACAGGGATGAAATTATGTACAAAGATACTTGGCATAATTGATAACAAAGTATTAAAACTTTGGGTTACACGCAGTCGATATCATGGTGTAATTATTAAACAAAGTATTAAAACCTTGTTACAGTTTAAGTCCCCAATTAGTTGGAATATTTGACTTCGGATATAAGAATAATTTGACGAGGACACTCGCACTTTATATTTATGACTGATGGACTGTTATGGACAAAAACCAAACGGACATATTAAATAATCCAGGACAAAGGACAATTAATCCATGGGAATAAACTAAAATCAACACGTCAAACATCATGATTACAGAAGTTTAAATAAGCATAATTCCTTTATTTTCATATTTAATTGCACTTTTAATTATCACTCTTTTATTAATTGTCATTGTATTTAATTGCACTTTTAATTATCGTACTTTTTAATTATCGCAATTTTATTTTATCGCACTTTTATCGCAATTTCATTATTGTTATTTACTTTACGTTTTAAATTAAGTTGTTTTTATTTTTAATATTTTACATTAGATTTTAACTGCGACTAAGTTTTAAAAATCGACAAACCGGTCATTAAACGGTAAAAACCCCCCTTTTATATATTATTATATATAATTATATATATTTTGTACAAATATAGTTAATTAAAATATAGTGTGAAATAAGCCAGCTCCCTGTGGAACGAATCGGACTTACTAAAAACTATACTACTCTACGATTAGGTACACTGACTATAGTATTGTAGCAAGGTTTAGGTATATCACATTCTATAAATAAATAAATATCTTGTGTAAAATTGTATCGTATTTTAATAGTATTTTCTTGTAAAATTTAATAGTATTTTATACCCCTTAGCTTTAACATCAAGTTTTTGGCGCCGCTACCGAGGAATCGGCGAAACGCTATATTTTTAATTTATTTTTGTATAAATATATTTATATACTATTTTTAGAAAAACAATATAAAATCCTAAAAAAAAAAAATTAAAACCGAAAAAAAATATATATATATATATAAATTTTTAAGATTTTTATAAAAATTATAAAGTATTTCTATTTTTAATTTAGTTTTTAAAATATAAGTTTTTATTTAATTTTTATATTTTATTTAATTATTAAAACAGAAAATTAAAAACAGAAAAATAAAATAAAAATAAAATAAAATAAAACTGAACCTGTCAAACGATTTTGACCTGCACCCCGTGTTGAACCTGCAATCTCTGCGACTTACGGAGAATTTGAACTAGGCTAACTGCGACTCGTGGAGCCGCCCTGACCTGCACGCCCAGAACCCTATTTCGGCATTAATTACGGAATATTATTAATTTTTATTATTTTTAAAAACCCTAAATTAGTTTAATTAATTTATTATTTTAAGTTTTACTTAAATTGTATTTTAAATTATAATTAGTTTAATTATATATAAAATTTAATACTTTTATAAAATATAAAAATAATAAGATAAAAATACTAATTTTATAAAAATTGTACTTTTTACAATTTTAAGTTTATTTTTATTTTTAGTTTATTTTTATTTGTTTATTTGTTTTTAGTATAATTTGTATTTTTATCGTTCGTATCTAGTTTTAAGCTTAGTTTTTGCCTTAGCTTATTTTTAATTCTAGATTTTTAGGCTTTGTCGTAAAATCCCTTAAGTGCTTATTCCTTAGACTAAGATTTAGGTGCGTTAGAATTTTACGCCGCCGTTTTTCGCGCTATCTTTCTTACTTTTATTTTTCGACATTTTTCGACTCGCTTCTTTTTCTTTCTTATTTCTCGACGCCTTAGTTTTTAGGACATAGAAATTTTCTCTATTTCTTATCTAATATCTGAAACGGAAAGAAAAATTATTTAAGTGGTTAAATTAATGGACGTTGACAATTTTTGGGTTCGTAGTAATAGTTGGATTTGTTAGTGGCAAGTTGTGGGCTTCCGATTTAAAGGGTCCTGGCTTCCTGCTGCATCTTTTGGCTATTCGAAACGTGGGCAAAAATCAGAAAAGTCTATTAATTGGACAACTTATATAAGTTTTTCTATTTTTATAACTAATAGGATAATTAAAATTTGGTAATAAGCGCATTATGAAAAGTCTCGAAGATATTTTGGAAACTCTTTATGAAATACGAAATCAATACTCTCAATCGAGTGTTTATGACAATTCGATCAGTCAATCTTGGATCACGAACGACGAAACAATAACTGGTTGTGAAATCTGTGGAGATTATCACTCAACATGGGAATGTTACTATTACGTTCCTATGGAAAATTACGCACCCACGGAACCTGAATGGAATGATTATGAAGAATACAATTCAAATTGGGATTATTCCTAAGAATATTTCCAAACTCAATAACCAGTAGACGAGGAAAATTACGTGTCTGAAAATTTATTAGACAATATGAAAATCAAACTCGAAGAACTCAATGCTCAAAATGAACAAATGAGAGAGTTTGTAAACCGGCAAGCTGAAACTCTATCAGACTACACACCTGTTGATCTGAGGAGTATTGTGCAAGAAAATCTCATATCATCGAATTTTGATGAATTCGAGAGCTCCGAAATCACCAACTATCCCGATGATACTTTTTATTCAGTCTTACCAATTTCACAACATATCGACACATTAGCCTCTACCGACGAAATCATCGATCCATCAATGGATGAAGAAGAAGTAAGGGTGACAAATTGGTACTCATGGGAAAACGATAACATTGAAAATTTTACCCCCGAGACCAAAATGGATGGACTGATAAGGACCTTTAATGAAGAAGAATTTACTTCGATCCCGAAATTCACTATTCAACAACCTTCCAACCCAATATTCTCAATAGACGAGTCATCTACCGAAGAAGAACTACGAGCTTTAATAGATAATGACACCTCGAATTTCACCCAAATGGGTAATAGAGGTGAAAACTTTGATCCCGAGAATAAACGGAAGGAAATGTTAGAAATTGTCCACCCTATAGTATGTATGTCGGTGTATATCGATCCATTTGACCAAGAACCAGAAAAGAGATATATCCATTTACTAAAAGCTACACTTAAAAAAGAATTAAGTAGTGACAATCGGGCGAGTCTAAACTTTAAACCCATTAATATATTATACACCACCCGAGATGTAAATAACTGGCTCACTATTTTAATTCGTGGAACTTATTCTACCGACTTCACATGTCGTCAGCTAAGTGTGGGGAAGTTTAACCCCACTTAATGTTAAATTAGGGGTTCGGTTTAGTGCATAACTCGTTAATAAAAATGCACGATTAGGGTAAAAGACGCATTTTCAAAAATTATCAAACAGTTCAGAAAAGCAACCGTTTTTGAAGAAAAACATGTGTGATAAAACAAGAAGGAATGAACGATGAGGTGCACCATCTATCATCCTGCAATTTTATGGTATCTTTAACTACTTTCTACACTAATCACCCTCATGAATTTATAATTATAGTCTGATTTCATGCAAATGAGGGCATTGCATGATCTTAAGTGTGGGGAAGGGTTATAAATTCTCTCGGGTTTACACTTGGATTTATTTGCCAAATTTTGTGAAAATTTGAAAAAATTTCAACTAAATTAATTCAAAATCATGTTTATACATATTTATGAACGATGAAAACTAGGTGTTAATACCGAAATTATCGTTACCTCGGAAAGGACATAAATTGAGTAACAACCCAAAACGCTTGAATTCATTTAAAATGGAATATAAGAGAATAAAAAGGCAAAGAACATAATAAATAAAAGCCAAGTGTGGGGAGAATATACCAAGTTATTTAATAAAAAATTATCTATCACATGTTTCTGTAAAGTTTATTGCATGTGTTTTTGTTTTGGACTAAATTAACTGTTTTACCCGATGAAAGAAAAGAAAAGATGGATCTACACGATGAATCAATTCCATCATTAAGAGGAAGTAAAGTCTTCCGAAAAAGACACGCGCTTCTTGGTTTAGGTCAAGAAGTTGTCGTCCAGACCAGCTGTAGGTTGACGAAAAATCTAGAAAAGTCATCTCTAAAATCAGCAGGAAATCCACGGACCTCAGCATCAAACAGGGTCGCCAGGTGGTCAGATTTATCCTAACCATGAGAAGGATTTATCTCGTACAATGGGGGGGCACCGTGCAAATTAGCTTGATAAGACTAATGAATCAGATCCCCAGAAAGGATAATCTCCTTAAAAGATCAAAAATCAGCTTTTAAGCCTGATATTACTCAATCCTTGAGATTGACCTTAAAGATTGAGAATTCAAACTCATGGAATTCAATGATATCTAAACTCGAGCTTGAACGAGAAAATATTTTGATCAAATTATAAATCGATTTGTTTTCTGAAAACCCATTTTCATTGCGTTCATTACCATTGAACGTAAAATCCTAGGAATTCACCTAGAATTCATTAGGTCACCTGAACCAAATCGGGTGTCAACCGTAAGAATGGTGGTTGCATAGCATGGTCGAAGACAGGACCTTGTGCCAGACCGAAAAATTATAGGATGATCTTTACTATTGCTCCTACAAAGGATAGTAATAGCATCCGACACGTTTTTGGACCATAATCAAATGCATGTCATTAGACATTGCCTTAACAGTTTCTTGTTCATCGCTTTTCTTTACAACCGGACGGTAGTTTGCCGAAAGGTAATATACGGGACAAGTAAACTGGACGTGTTGCTTTCCTAATACAAGGTTAGCAAGTGGGTAACACAAAACCACAAGTGTTGAGCTAAAATTTTCAAATCTGAAACCCACACAACCCACAAAAATATTTTGCAAACACCGGTGAAGGGTTATTCCGGAAAACTTGTCTAGGGTAAAAGCTAGATTGAATTTTCAAAAGATCAAATGTTTTCATAAAGATCCAATTTCCTAACGGATCTAAATTTTCATAGTCATGTGGGACTGTAAACCGCCTTTCAAATGTGCACTTTGCTTTGGAATCCGAAAATAAATCGGCTATTTGATTGCAAGTGTCGTTGACCTAAACCCGAGGCAACTGTGGATGACACACCCACCTTTAACCATGGTTCTATCGTTACTATCATTGTTTATACCACCATATCAAAATCACTGATGTACAAAGTGTGATGAATAAAAAAGTGATTCATGTATATTTTTATTTCAAGTTCTGTATTGCTTGAGGACAAGCAACGCTCAAGTGTGGGGATATTTGATAAGGCTAAAAAGGAACATATATTTCATAGCAATATCCCTCCTAAATAATAGGTTTTCATATGTAATTGTATTATATTTTCATTGTAATTATTTAAATAAATAAGTGCGAAGACAAAAGGCGAAAACGAAGATTTGAAGACACAAACATCCAAAAAGCTCAAATGTACAAGATACAATTCAAAAGGTTCAATTTAATGATGAAAAACGTCTAAAAATGACAAGAGTACAAGTTACAAAACGCAAAGTACAAGATATTAAATTGTACGCAAGGACGTTCGAAAATCCAGAACCGGAACATGAGTCTACTCTCAACGCGCGACGCAACGATGCAAAAATTGCAAGTCAACTATGCACATAAATAAAATATAATATTTAAATAATTCTTAAAATTATTTATATATTATAAAATTATTTAATAACGTCGACAAGCAAAGATCCAAAATCATGTGAGCTGGAAATTCAAACTCCGCGACTCACGGAGTTTGAAGGGTAAAAGTGCCGCAACTCGCGGACACGATGGGCGGGATATTTATATGTACGAATAATCGTTCATTTAACCGGACACGGGAATGGATTAAGAGTCACTATAATTATTAAAACAGGGGTGAAATTATGTACAAGGATACTTGGCATAATTGATAACAAAGTATTAAAACCTTGGGTTACACGCAGTCGATATCCTGGTGTAATTATTAAACAAAGTATTAAAACCTTGTTACAGTTTAAGTCCCCAGTTAGTTGGAATATTTGACTTCGGATATAAGGATAATTTGACGAGGACACTCGCACTTTATATTTATGACTGATGGACTGTTATGGACAAAAACCAGACGGACATATTAAATAATCCAGGACAAAGGACAATTAACCCATGGGAATAAACTAAAATCAACACGTCAAACATCATGATTACAGAAGTTTAAATAAGCATAATTCCTTTCTTTTCATATTTAATTGCACTTTTAATTATCACTCTTTTATTTATTGTCATTGTATTTAATTGCACTTTTAATTATCGTACTTTTTAATTATCGCAATTTTATTTTATCGCACTTTTATCGCAATTTCATTATTGTTATTTACTTTACGTTTTAAATTAAGTTGTTTTTATTTTTAATATTTTACATTAGATTTTAACTGCGACAAAGTTTTAAAAATCGATAAACCGGTCATTAAACGGTAAAATCCCCCCTTTTATATATTATTATATATAATTATATATATTTTGTACAAATATAGTTAATTAAAATATAGTGTGAAATAAGCCAGCTCCCTGTGGAACGAACCGGACTTACTAAAAACTATACTACTCTACGATTAGGTACACTGCCTATAGTGTTGTAGCAAGGTTTAGGTATATCCCATTCTATAAATAAATAAATATCTTGTGTAAAATTGTATCGTATTTTAATAGTATTTTCTTGTAAAATTTAATAGTATTTTATACCCCTTAGCTTTAACATCAGTCTCCCTGTCCTTTTTTTTTTTGTGCATCCCTCGTCTCTAATGTATCATAATTATAATCATGTAGGGGTAAAAAGGTCATTAAACTACAGGGATGGGGAGCGTAATTATGTCTTCTTCTTCAATATTCAATTTAGTCCCAAAATCATAAATCATAAACCCTAATAAAATCAAATTTAATACGTGTTATATCGATCTATAAAATCTAACAGGCAGCGGTGATGTTGGCTACTCGTGAGCAAATCTGGCCTTCCAACTCCTAATCCATGAAACAAATCAATTTCACAATCACAGATAATTATATATCAATTTCTGAAAACAAAGATATATAAATAAAAATATAATTATATAATCTCAACTTAGCTTCTACCTGACTCTTTACCATGAACCAAATCAAACTCACTACCTGCAACTCCGACGACGACGACGACTACGTTCTTCAACCACCACCACTACCTTCGATTAAACTACCATCAAACCAATTTATCCTTCGATTTCACTATTGAAGTTGGGGTTCAACCGTCGATGGACTCTATCTATAGACGAGATCGGTTATTCCACCATTGGAGGTTATACCAGAGAACAAAAGTCACCGGAATACTCACCAAAATATTCCCGCCGGATACCTGCAAAAGAGGTGGTGGTTGAGGTGGTTACGATCTGCTCTCTGGTAACGACGGTTGTAATTTTGCTCACTGGTAATGATGGATGAATTAGCCTAGATGCTTATTTTTTTCAGACAATGAAGGCTTTTAATTTTGGATCTGTTTGACATATATATAACAAAATAAATGATGAAGGCTATAAAATTTGGATGAACCCATTTCAAGATCTTGAAATTTTAGGTGCGGTTGATGAATTTGAAATTTTCATTTTTGATTTGGTTACTTGAGGATAAGTATAGATTTACTTTTTGTTACATATCTAATGGAGATATATTTTTTGTTAATTGAAATTTACTAGAATATTGGAAAATGGTGGTTGAGGATGAGAAGTGGAGATGTCAATGGATCAGATATGGATCAGGTGATGCCGTATCTATATCCATATCCATTTAGTTTTTGTTCATCCATATCCATATCCATATCTATTTAGTTTCAGGTCATCCATCCATATCCATATTCAATGGATTTAGCGGGTTAATGGATATCCAATGGATGTTAAAAAAATGTTATAATATTTGATTAAAATAAAAATGTAGTATAGCAAAAATAAATATGTGTGATGATCCGGAAAATTTCGACTTATTTAAACCAATTCTCTATATGATTTAATATTTTCGACATGATAAGCAATGAATTTTGACAAGTTTTAAAACTTTTGAAAATGATTTTTTATATAACGGTTGACCACCCTGTTTGTCCAACGATTCACGAACGTCATAACATGTATTATATACATATTTTAATAAATATAAGAGTTTTCGATATATACGGAATCATGCGAATAATATTTATATACGAAATGATTAAAAATTTACTATTAAACGATGCTATTTCAAATTAAAATTTTTACGTATTAAGTCATTTTATTTTTATGATATAATTTTTGTATTTTTTTAAGAAACGAAGTTAAATTAATAATGTACAATTTATAAAGCACAACGTACAACGTGTAACTTAAATAGTTGAATTTAAATTAATTCATTTACTATTCACATGAAAACGACATGATAGAAATTATTAATTATAAGTTACATAGAATACCCCTGAAGTATTTAATAAATATGACTTTTTAAAATTTTAAATTCGATTTACGTATTATATTAATATGTCGACACGCTAGTGAACAAACAAGATGTGAGCTGGAAAATGATGCCATGCGATCGCATGGCAAAATGCCCATAAGCCCATGTGATCGCATGGGCAGGTGGGACAAGTCTGGTCCTATAAATATTGAACGTTTATGTTTTCGTTTCTGTTTTTCTGTATCCATCTATCTCGCATCTATCTCTCAATATATATTATATTTATTATTATTATTATTATTATTATTATTATTATTATTATTACTATTATTATTATTATTATTAAGATTAATATTAGTATTAATCTTAATATTATTAGTAGTATTATTATTAATTAGTATTATACATAAAATACTACGACGAGGTCATGAGCGTGTCACTTTCAAAATATGTTTTCGAGCGGGATAGAGCTAAAGAAATTATGTGTTATTGCCAAGGAGGTTATGGGTAATGTTCGGGAGTATATTTATGAATCAAACCTAGTATTTATCATCTCCGTTACATCTACGTACTTTCCTACAATATTTATAACAACCCTCATATTTCCATGCCTGAATTGACTAATTGGACTATAGGGTTGTTATTCATACGTAATATATAATTAAATTTGACATTGATCAAATATTTATTTTTAGTCGACACTTTTTGTTAACTAAAGTTTACACTAATTATATAAAATAACTTTAGTTAATATTAATGCGTATTATATTTAAAATTATATGTAACATAATTATTAATTAAATGATAAGTTATTTTAATCATTATATATATTTTTAGCTTATAAAAAATAAAAATAAAAAGAAATAAGATTTTTTTTTTATAAATTAAATAATGAGCCCATGAATTTTGACTAAATATTTTCAAAAATAAAAACTTATTAAAAATATTTTTAACATGTTTTTATTATTTTGTCAAAATTGGCACCTTTATTTTATTATTTTTTTTTTTATTTTCACCAACTATTTTTTACCTATAAATACATGGCTCCTCATTCATTTTTTCTTGCCAAACACAAAAACTTAAGTTATTCTCTCAAAACCTTGAAGAAAATTTGAGGTACTTTCTATTTTTATTAATTTTTTTCAATATTGTCATTTATATTTATATTTATTGTATATTCTTTGTAAAATTTGAAATTAATTATGTTTATATATTATAATTAGTATTATAAGTGTTATGATGCATAAAAATAATTTTGATAATTTATGGAATATTATTTATAATTAAATACGAATTATGTAGTGTTTAAACGTAAAAACAATGTAAAATTCGTAATAAATACTTTTAAGCAAAAATAAAATATATATAATTTTTTTCTGAGTTTTTAAAACTTATATAGATCTGAAAAAATTATAAAAATAATTACTTGGGTCGAATTGGTATTTATTATATAATTAAACTCTATTATTATGTAATTCGAAGGTAAATTAAGAATAAATATAAAATAAAAAAAATATTTTTTTATATATTTTTCTACAGGTTATTAGACTGATAGAAACTTATAAAAATTATAAAAATAATTATTTGGGTTTATTTAGTAATTATGTAGAATTAAAATTGTTTTGTGAATACATTAAGGGTAAAAACAAAAATAAATACAAAAATATAATAAAAACATTTTATTAAATTTTTCTACTAATCTATATGATTAACTAAGACTATAAAAATTATGTATGTAATTTTTAGATATTTAATTTATTATTTAGACATTTTTGAATAATGTTCGATTAATAAAACACTATTATTTTTGAAGTAATTTAGGTATTTATTTAAAGGTAATTATATTTAATATATATAAGACATACTAAGGTATAATAACTAAATATTAAATAAAACTTAGGTTATATTATCACATATATAATTATTAAGTACATTAATAATTCGTTGTGTGTATACACCTAAAGTGAAGGTTAATCAAAGATAATGTATAATTCATGTGAACTTCATCGCTACTCACGGTCGTAAGTGAATGATGTCTAGGTTGCCATTTATGGGTAAGCTTGTGGATCTCGAATGCCATGACTTAGATTCTGGTCAAGAATCCTGGGCCCCCGGTTACATCTGGTCATTCCTGACTTATTTGATAGCAACGAAGTTTGAGTAGAGTTGTACAACATCTTGCTAAAGATTAACCCGAACTTTCTAAAATTGGAAAATTACTATAAGTGGAAACTTTCCATAAATAGTAACCTTCTGAAAATGGAAATTATTTAGTGAACCATTACTATCAATATAGTACTATATACTATTGTCTGTTAGGCAATGTCTGATCATACGTTCTATCTCTAGGTTGAGATCTCGATCACGTCCTTTCATTCAATTCTTTCGTGTGCTACTAAGGTGAACTTCATAGCCCCACTTTTTACTGTTTCATAACTGTTTTACAACTTTTGGAGTGAGACACATGCTTGCTTTATAACTGTTTTACACTTAGACACAAGTACTAAATTGTTAACTATGCTGTCATGCTTTGATTCATGCTAAATCCCTACCATAATATCGTCAATTGCTACGTTTAAATGCAAACTTAATTATTGTGAGTAGGCCTATTGAGAGTAAAGTCTCTAACCATTCGACCGTTGGTCTTTGGTTACATAATAATGATTCCACGACACTGACAGTACAAGGTGTCATAGGGTAAACTTGTTTAGTAGCGATATTACAAAATGCAGCAACACTTTTAGATTGATATTTCTATATCAATCAACTTTAAACTAAATCTTGTGGTCTAAAACTTTGGATATTATTTATAAACCTGTGAATTTCACTCAACCTTTTTGGTTGACACTTTAAGCATGTTTTGTCTCAGGTGATGATTGAGCTAGCTGTTTGTAACTTTGTGATGATAGATTTAATGCTTGCATGGAGTCCACATCGCATATTATATTTTAGTTCATAAACATTTATTTTACGTTTTAATAATAATGTAAACATGTATTACTGCTTCCGCTGTTTTATTAACAAAGGTTTTATTTAAAAAGTCTCATATAGAGTCGTTCTCGCTTATACAACTGTGTTATGATATGATTGGTCACAATTACCCCTGGTCCATTTTGGGGGGTGTGATAGATTGGTATCAGAGCAGGCTGATGTAGAGAACTAGGATTGCATTTTATGTGTGCCTTATACAATTAGGTACCTTAGCAATGTAGGACTACAACTTACTTGACTATAGTGCCTTTAATTGTTGCCTTAAACTGTTAAATGCTACACTCTACTTTAGAAACTTTACTTATCTTAGAATGCCGAGCCAACCTAAGAACTCTGCTCACTTTCTCAAGTACTATTCAATTTCGCCCCCACATTTAAATGCGACACCGTTCTCGACATTCCTATGTCATCTATCATAGTTTTGTGTATTACATATGTATTATATGAAATGTTATCCATGATTTTTGAAACTCCTATATTTGTTACTATTCATACTCAAACGTATATAACCTCCTTATTATATCACGTACCTATATGCTTTATGCCTTTATGCATCGGTTTGTGAACCGGAAAATGTCATTGAGTTATCTCAAAGACATTATAATGTCATCACTACTCATATTCATTACTTTTAAATCTTTGATTTCTCGTTATTTTTTTATCATTGAATTTTCTTGACGGATGGCGTCTACGAAACTCTAGAATAGAAGGGTTTGGATTATCGATTTAAAGGATCCTATAGCTCAAGCCGTAGACCTGAATAGGCCATTACGAATTGAAAGTCTTTAATCGAAAGATTATCAGATTACATACTTATCATTTTATGATCTCGACACGTCATACTGCTATTATTGGAGTATAGACACATCATATCTTATTATATCTTATCATATCTATCTTAATAGACTTTGTCTAACACTTTTTCTAAATTTCCTCCGTAAATTACGGAAATCTTTTTGCTATATATACGTATATCAAGAAGATAAATATATCATTCAATATTCAACACTCATATTATAACAAAAACCCTTATTCCGATCAGATAATATGGATTTCTCACTTGATTCCTTGAACTCCTCAAGCTCTAATGGCAGCGTAACCGGAATGAACCAACCAATTAGTCATCACCTTTTCTGGATGAATTGGGGGTGGGTTCGTAGTCTACTTAATCAATGGAGAAGTGAAGAAGGTGATCCTTTTCACCCACCACATTGCCCTATTGGCGAAGAACCTGAAGCACTTACCGGCGAACCCGTTCGGAACACTATTTTCACCCTCATTTCCAGGATATCCCGTCACGAATATATAATATCTAGAATTTCAGATCTTATTCATCCCCTTGTCCGAACCGCCAATCATCCCGGAATAATAGAAGAAGTCAACGAGCTTCGCGCTAGAGTAGTGGCTTTGGAAAATATGGTGCAAAACCTACGAGCACCAGCAGCAGCACCAGCAGCATAACCAGCACCACCAGTACCATCAGCATCACCGCCAACAGTATCAGCTTCACCAACAACAACATCTGCATTCCACGCCTCAACATCACACTCAGTACCTCAAACATTAACATCATACGCCCCATAGATACCAAGGAATATTAGTAATAATGAGTTAAGATGTATTGACTCATTCTTTCTGAAGAATTATATATGTATACTTTATATATATATATGGTTTGGAACAATAATAAATATTTTCGTACTAAGCTATTACGTGTGAATCTTAACTAGTAAATACTACTCGGATAATTCATATCACTAATATGCTATGATGTACATCCTTCGTTAATGACTTAACAATCGTTAATCACTGCTTCAGCACACTAAACTCCATTTTCATAATAAATCAAGTGTATTATTCAAATACATGTTTGATTTTACACTTCCATTTTCGATGTACTCAAAACTTTCTAGAAAACATTATTCGTGCCTTGTGAATTTCACAAGAAATCCACGAGCACCAACATCATATACCGAGATATATCAATAACAATGAACGATGAAGTATTGATTCATAACTTCATTAGCGAAATATTTCGCGACAATTATTAAATCTCTAAGGTTTTGGAGATTATTAATTCTCATTTCAACCGTAAATCAAATGAGTTTAATATTATATTAACTCATTAAATCCATGATTACATCTGAAAGAAAATATATATGTACGTATATTTTCATAAAGATTGTAATTAAATATTCTGTTGTACAAACTGTTGACGGTGAAAATATTTTAACGGGTAGGTAATACCCGAGAAATATTTATATCTCACATTAATATGTTACACCGTACATTCTTCAATTCTGATTCAACAGTCATTAATTATACTACTTACATCCACATATGTATCCGTTCACTAAAGAACAACCATTTTCATACAAATTCAAATACATATTCTGATTTTGACATATCGGAATTTAAGTAAAACTTTAGCAAGTGTTATCTTCTTAAAGATCACTACATTCATGAATTATATTCATTCGTATTCTATGATGAATTATCACATCAAACCACCGAACTTACCATTCCTTACTTTTGAAAATCACAAACATTTCTTCGTCAAGTGTTAGATCCATTGATGGATGCATCTTACGCTTAAACACTTCAAATTCAAAATTTTTGAAAACATCCTTTGAATCTTGACGATCACAATCAGCGTTCAATCATATAAAAACGAAATTTCTTGAAACCATCTCAGATTGATAACCGACGATTCAAATATGGCTGCATTAAATGCAGAGGAAACAGCAAAATTGTAGATGGCCTAAATGGCCAGAAGTTTGATGATAAAGAATGGGGTATTGGGAACGCTCGATAGAAAATTTGGTGCTGAAAAACGGATTGAGCAAACCATGAAGGAGACCGTGGACAAATCACAAGGATTAAACCTGTAATCAAAGAATCTAGATGATTCGATTTCTGATGAAAATCACAAAAGATCTCCTTACGCATTCTAAATCCTTACAGAAGAATTTTTCTCGTTATCATTTGATCTTAGAAAATTCTAAGATATCATCGTATCTTTCGTTATAAATATCCTCCATATTTCTGAAGATACATTCATAACTACTCTTATCCGAAATTATTTATCACTTCGCACTTTCTGTGTTTCATAATAAAGGAAACTGTTTTAGTTTCTATATTTCTATAACATACAAGTTTAAATTTTGAATGATTTGAGGTAGTGTTGGGAATTGAAGCATGAGTTAGTATAATATAATGATGTCAGGCCAACGTGATTATATTACAGTAAGTCATGCTAAATTTTTAATGGAAGATGATGATTCATAGACTTTATAATCATCATTTGCCATGTTACATGACTTTTACATTCTACTTAACCTCTGAACATATCAAGAACATATATTCTTGATAGTTCTATCCTTAGTAATTCTAGTAATTTGACAAATCAAATCGTGCTATTACCTTTCCTTCTGCTTTGTATATTATGATCATTTGAAACTCCATACCTACGAATTCTAGACCATTATTCGCTTGACTTGAAGTCGGGAAGGAAAAACAAGAGCATAGAGCTCCGACATATAAGGGAAAATATAAAGCCCGATAACAACACGGAAATTACAAACCGTGTATATCAATGCGTATAGCAACATAAAGACATGAGAGAATTAAAAACACTATAACCCCAAGGTAATTGTAGAAGTAAACAGATTCCTCTGGAGGTAAATGAAAAAGAAGAATGACAGAAATGATAGTCAGAAAAATATCCAGGATAAGAACTGGATGGAGCATTTTCACAATCTTTGGAAGTATGAATCGAGAAAGAAAGTATAGAAGTGGTGAAGATAATGAAACAAAAGAAGATAATTTATAGCAAAATTCTAGACACAACAATCAAGGCAATTTTAATTTTCTTAATTACCGGAGAATCAAATCTTATACAGATTATAAAGATTTCCTTTAAATCCCTTGAATTCCGGAAATCACCTTTAATTATGTCAAAAGTTAAGGCAAACTGATATTTCCTTATTTCAAACTTTTAAGATAACTTCATTTATACTCTTCCTATAATCGAACCGTTTTATCCATATTACCCAATGTTGATAAAACAATATTTTCAACTCATATTCATCATTCTTGTTGTAAAGAATGACAATCTCTATCAAATTTCACGACTATGATTTTCATGAACTCCTTTCTATTTTGTCTACCCTAGCGTGGTAGCATAAACGCTCAAGGTTTAAATGAGCACGATATTATTCATAACACATTTTATATATCCAATTTACTGAAATGACTTGTATAACATCATCATTTTGAATGATCTCCGCATTAATAATAAAATGCACTTCGTAGAAGAACTTGTAGAAATTATGGTTTGTATGATTTTAATTCTTGAAACAGAACAATATTCTATCCGTTGGAATTCACGCAAGGCCCCGAGCATACCTGGGAACGTGAAAACCAAATAAAACGTAAATATCCTCGTCTATGTACGAACAACACCGATTAATGGCAACAACTAAATTTCGGGACGAAATTTCTTTTAACGGGTAGGTACTATAACAACCCTCATATTTCCATACCTGAATTGACTAATTTGACTATAGGGTTGTTATCCATACGTAATATATAATTAAATTTGACATTGATCAAATATTTATTTTTAGTCGACACTTTTTGTTAACTAAAGTTTACACTAATTATATAAAATAACTTTAGTTAATATTAATGCGTATTATATTTAAAACTATATGTAACATAATTATTAATTAAATGATAAGTTATTTTAATCATTATATAAATTTTTAGCTTATAAAAAATAAAAATAAAAAGAAATAAGATTTTTTTTATAAATTAAATAATGAGCCCATGAATTTTGACTAAATATTTTCAAAAACAAAAACTTATTAAAAATATTTTTAACATGTTTTTATTATTTTGTCAAAATTGACACCTTTATTTTATTATTTTTTTTTCTTTTCACCAACCATTTTTTTACCTATAAATACATGGCTCCTCATTCATTTTTTCTTGCCAAACACAAAAACTTAAGTTATTCTCTCAAAACCTTGAAGAAAATTTGAGGTACTTTCTATTTTTATTAATTTTTTTTCAATATTGTCATTTATATTTATATTTATTGTATATTCTTTGTAAAATTCGAAATTAATTATGTTTATATGTTATAATTAGTATTATAAGTGTTATGATGCATAAAAATAATTTTTATAATTTATGGAATATTATTTATAATTAAATACGAATTATGTAGTGTTTAAACGTAAAAACAATGTAAAATTCGTAATAAATACTTTTAACCAAAAATAAAATATATATAATTTTTTTCTGAGTTTTTAAAACTTATATAGATCTGAAAAAATTATAAAAATAATTACTTGGGTCGAATTGGTATTTATTATATAATTAAACTCTATTATTATGTAATTCGAAGGTAAATTAAGAATAAATATAAAATAATAAAAAATATTTTTTTATATATTTTTCTACAGGTTATTAGACTGATAGAAACTTATAAAAATTATAAAAATAATTATTTGGATTTATTTATTAATTATGTAGAATTAAAATTATTTTGTGAATACATTAAGGGTAAAAACAAAAATAAATACAAAAATATAATAAAAACATTTTCTTAAATTTTTTTACTAATCTATATGATTAACTAAGACTATAAAAATTATGTATGTAATTTTTAGATATTTAATTTATTATTTAGACATTTTTGAATAATGTTCGATTAATAAAACACTATTATTTTTGAAGTAATTTAGGTATTTATTTAAAAGTAATTATATTTAATATATATAAGACATACTAAGGTATAATAACTAAATATTAAATAAAACTTAGGTTATATTATCACATATATAATTATTAAGTACATTAATAATTCGTTGTGTGTATACACCTAAAGTGAAGGTTAATCAAAGATAATGTATAATTCATGTGAACTTCATCGCTACTCACGGTCATAAGTGAATGATGTCTAGGTTGCCATTTATGGGTAAGCTTGTGGATCTCGAATGTCATGACTTAGATTCTGGACAAGAATCCTGGGCCCCCGGTTACATCTGGTCATTCCTGACTTATTTGATAGCAACGAAGTTTGAGTAGAGTTGTACAACATCTTGCTAAAGATTAACCCAAACTTTCTAAAATTGGAAAATTACTATAAGTGGAAACTTTCCATAAATAGTAACCTTCCGAAAATGGAAATTCTTTAGTGAACCATTACTATCAATATAGTACTATATACTATTGTCTGTTAGGCAATGTCTGATCATACGTTCTATCTCTAGGTTGAGATCTCGGTCACGTCCTTTCGTTCAATTCTTTCGTGTGCTACTAAGGTGAACTTCATAGCCCAACTTTTTACTGTTTCATAACTGTTTTACAACTTTTGGGGTGAGACACATGCTTGCTTTATAACTGTTTTACACTTAGACACAAGTACTAAATTGTTAACTATGCTGTCATGCTTTGATTCATGCTAAATCCCTACCGTAATATCGTCAATTGCTACGTTTAAATGCAAACTTAATTATTGTGAGTAGGCCTATTGAGAGTAAAGTCTCTAACCATTCGACCGTTGGTCTTTGGTTACATAATAATGATTCCACGACACTGACAGTACAAGGTGTCATAGGGTAAACTTGTTTAGTAGCGATATTACAAAATGCATCAACACTTTTAGATTGATATTTCTATATCAATCAACTTTAAACTAAATCTTGTGGTCTAAAACTTTGGATATTATTTATAAACCTGTGAATTTCACTCAACCTTTTTGGTTGACACTTTAAGCATGTTTTGTCTCAGGTGATGATTGAGCTAGCTGTTTGCAACTTTGTGATGATAGATTTGATGCTTGCATGGAGTCCACATCGCATATTATATTTTAGTTCATAAACATTTATTTTACGTTTTAATAATAATGTAAACATGTATTACTGCTTCCGCTATTTTATTAACAAAGGTTTTATTTAAAAAGTCTCATATAGAGTCGTTCTCGTTTATACAACTGTGTTATGATATGATTAGTCACAATTACCCCTGGTCCATTTTGGGGGGTGTGACAATATTGAATTTCAATATTGATACGTAAGCACTCATATTTTATCTTTTATATATTAATTGTGTATCCATGTCTAGTGCTCGAGTATATATATTTATACATACGTGTATGCTAAATTTCGTCGTTAAACAGTTTATAATGAATCACGAATTAAATACATATATTACTGGTAAAAGGTATATGATATACATATTTTTGGAAAGCTGGCGAAAAATCAATAACTTTTCATTTAAGAATCGCGTAATTTCGATGATCGAATTAAAAGATATGGACAACTGAATTATGATTAACGATAATTGGAATTGCTTTTGAATCTGCAATTAATATTTAAACAACTTGTTTGTAAGATTGATAAATTGGATTTTTGAGTATTACCAACTGAGTAAATGAATCCTTATATAAGATACGTCTCGTTTTGTTGAACTATTGTCAAAATTGACTTTTTGAAATGACTTTGGATAACTTTTGTATGTCGATCTCGAGCATTAGGATTGTGATACACTATGACCAGACCTAGCTTGATAGACATTTATTGACCAACATATGTTCTCTAGGTTGAGATCTACGGTTAATTTTGCATTCCGAGTTTCAGTCACATTTTGGTGAACGACTTTATATGCTGCTAAGGTGAGTTTCATATGATCCCTTTTACCCTTTACATTTTTGGGCCGAGAATACATGCAAATGCTTTATTAACTGATTTACAAAATTTATATGCGTGAGTTTCATTTGCTCCATTTTTAATTGCTTTTGCAATCTATATTTTTGGGCTGAGAATACATGCACTTTATTTTAAACGCAATGGATACAATTACATACTAAATTCTACACCGAGTTTGAAGCGAAAATCCCTTAGCTTTGGTAACTAGTAACTGCCGGTTATAAGAACTGGTGGGCGCGAGTAGTTATATATGGATCCATAGGGTTTGATATCCCCGTCCGAGCTAGAGCACTAGCCTTTTAACGGACGTATGCTATTTGAGAAGCGTACACGTTGGTTGCGTGTATTATTAAGATGATTATACAAAGGGTATAAATTATATATACGTTAAGTGTAGTTACCAGGGTGCTCAATTTCGTAGAATATTTTGATAAATATTTCTGGATGAAACAATTGAAATCTTGTGATCCACCTTTATATACAGATTATGCGCAACATTAAAACTATGAACTCACCAACCTTTGTGTTGACACTTGTTAGCATGTTTATTCTCAGGTTCCCTAGAAGTCTTCCGCTGTTTGCTTATATGTTAGACAAGCTATGTGCATGGAGTCTTACATGGCATATTTTTCAAGAAAACGTTGCATTCACCAAATCATCACCATGTATCTTATTTTGACTGCATTGTCAACGGAAGTACTATTGTAAACTATTATTTACGGTGATTGTCTATATGTAGATATCATCAGATGTCGAAAACCTTTGATTTAAATATTCATTTATGGTGTGCCTTTTCAAAAGAATGCAATGTTTACAAAACGTATCATATAGAGGTCAAATACCTCGCAATGAAATCGATGAATGACGTGTTCGTTCATATGGATTTGGAACGATCGTCACAATATGACATGACATAATTAAAATATATCCATAAGAATGTGTAATCCTTGTCGAAGATATAACAAAAACTTTTATTTTTACTATAAAACATAGATTATGAAAAATTAAGTATAAAATTTGTAAGTTTATTTTATTAGACATACATGTTTTATTATAATATACGTAGTATTATAGGTATATCATTATGGGTTGAATGAAAAATGTAAATTTAAGGTTAAATAAACTTGTAATCGTAAATATGTACGCATATATCTATATTTATATATTTATATATGTATTTCGGGTGGTAATGGATATATCCATCGATGAAACTTTTCATCCATATCCATACCCATATCCATTAAGGTTCATCCATATCCGTATTCATATCCATCACGAAGCGGGTGGATCGGGTGGATATCCATCGGATCGGGTGACCATTGTCATCCCTAATGAGAAGTGTTTGAAATGGGTTTAAACTTTAATTGAAAAATGATGAATTGATTTGAACTGTTCGGAGTGACCAGAAAAGGGTTTAATATTGATTGCAAAAGACTAAATTATCCTCACATGCTATGCACGTGATAGAAGGTAACGGCAGAAATAGACAAAAAATAGACGGAAGGACGAGGGATGTAGATTTCTGATACATTAGGGACGAGGGATGCAAAAAAAAAAACGGACAAGGAGTTAAAGTTGATGTAAAGTTCATGAATGAGGAATGAAATTTTGTCTAAAAATGTCATATAACTTAGAATTTAGATGATTGATATATGTAGATTATAGAAGAGTTTAAACCGGAGTACTGCATATGTTAATTTTCATGTTGATGAGTGTTTCAATATTTAAATCTATGTTAACTACTGCTGTAATATTATACTTAGGGCCAAGGTTGAGTGAGAGCATGGTCAAAATTATTTGGCCCCAAAAATTAATAGACGACCCTAATTTATGATTTATATAAATGTTGTACACTTATTATTATTATTATTATTTTTTCTGTTTGTAATCAACGAACATTTATAGTTCGTATACTCTGTTTGATTTATCATCGTCTACTCTTTTGTTAAAATTGGATTAAGAATTAAGAAACCTCGAGTTTTTATGGTGGGCCCACTCCAGTTGATTCATTCAACAACATGTGCACGATGACCGAGTCAAAGACATCAGTTCAATCTTTAAGAGGAAGATTTGAGTTGCATCCTTTGGGTGGACACACAAAACAAGTTGGTTTGGTTATTTTTGTGAATCTTGAAAGTATTATTACGGTTATGACAAAAGAACAACTTGTTAGAGTTTGGATGGGAGCAATAAGTATTTCTTATGGACAGCGAGATCATTGACGGTGATCACCATATGATGTCACAAGAAGTTGTCGATGAGACAAAAGGGCCTTGATGACTAGTTGGCGTCCCTCAAGAATATTATTTTTTAAAGACAAAATTTCATTCCTCGTCCTTGAACTTTACATCAATTTTGACTCCCTGTCATTTTTCTTTTTTTTGTGCATCCCTTATCCCTAATGTATCACAATTCTACATCCCTCGTCCTCCCGTTTACTTTCTGTCAATTCATACATTAAGTGTAATCATGTGCGAAGCATGTGAGGGTACTTTCGTCATTTTACATATTTCTTTTCCATTAATAAAAAAAAACATCAGATGTATAAAGGAACTATGTTTTTGGATCTTCAATCATCATCATCATCATCTTAAATCGTCTTCATCATCGCACGTTTTTTGATCGCCAATATCAATCGTCATCGTCATCATCTAAAAAGCTCAGTCCCTCTTTTCTCTTTCACCTTGAAACCCAGATCGATGGAGAATTTTGGAACACGAGGATACATATATCTCTGGCAACCGTCACCAAACACGCCGACACCCGCCACCCATTCGGTGGTGACTTCATCAACTCCGGCACCTTCGGCGGTTTCAGCACCACCGCCTTCATTTTTCTTTAATTTGGATCTTTTATTTTCAATTTGGGAATTTTGTTTTAGATCCAATTTGGTTTTTGAGTTTTAGATCTAAACTATTAAAAAGTTTCAGATTCAAAGTCACTTCAAATTCAACGGATGTTACATATCTTTGACAAGGGTTTATTCGTTTGATTTTTATCTGATGGAAGAAAAATGAATATGATTTGAGGTTTGATGAGTTGGGTTCCATGGTGGTGATGTTTGGAAATGATTAGGTGATAGGTTAATTTTGTTGTTGTAATGGTGACAAACACAGAAGCAGTTAAAATATGAAAGCTTTTTTATGGTGATATTATACTATTCTTGATTCTTTATGTTTATGAAATTGAAATTTGATTTTGTGTTATAATCTCTGATAATTTAATAAGAATATGTAATATGTATATAGATATATGTATTGTGTGATATGTTGAATTGGAAAAATTAACGATAAAAGAAATTGATAAAATGGAGATGAATAGGAAGAAAGGAATGAATTTGATTTTATTAGGATTTATGATTTATGATTTTGGGACATTGAATATCGAAGAAGAAGAAGAAGATATAATTACGCTCCTAGTCCTTGTAGTTTAATGACTTTTTTAACCCCACATTCTCTGCACGTGATAGGAGGGGTACGGCAAAATAGACAGAAAATAGACGGGAGGACGAGGGATGTATATTTCTGATACATTAGGGACGAGGGATGCACAAAAAAAAGAAAAAGGACAAGGAGTCAAAGTTGATGTAAAGTTCAGGGACGAGGAATGAAATTTTGTCTTTTTTAAATGTACATCTCTACTCAATGTGCTTTAAAACATTGTACGCTCTAAAGCTCCTTTGATCGTGTACAACTTAAAAGGGAGTAGGGATCACCAATTATTATTATTTTATTTTATGATAACAATAATAATATTATATTATCTACCATTAATTAAGAAGACAAACAATTATTAATGGTCCCGTAGGACCCGTACTATCAGTTTTATCTTTAGACGGACTATATGACAACTTGGTAGAAAATTATGTCATGCATGGCAAGAAAAATCAAACATTGTAAAATTGTAACCACATCATTTAGACACTAAACTTGGTTCTGACTTTGCTCATGATCAGTTTAGGTTTAATTTACTTTGTCTTTAATTCTCTATTATAATGACATGGATGCAACGTAAATTTAATATTGAAAATGTACTTTGATTAATTAATGTTTAAGTAGTAGATATAAAGGTTTTAAACCATTCAGCCATTAAAGGATTCTCGACACATTAGATGGAACTCGACTTTAGAGAGTATTTGTACTGGCGTTCCAGTTATTTCCTGAACAACAAACGACGTTGGCGGCAGAGGTGTTTTCGAGTCGAGGCAAGATGGGTAGGTGCCCAGGGTCCAAACATTAGGCTCAAAATTTTAAATATCTCTATTGTTTTCTCAAAATAGTTAATTAAAAATAATAATAAAAAAGTAGAACAACAATTTTAAATAGTTAAAATAACTAGACAAATTTAAGTATTATCTTTTCATATGTATAAAATAAATTTAACGTGTATGAGTGTTTATTTTTATTTTCGTTCAGAGTCTTCTACGTTGTTGAGACGCCCCGGTTGGTCGGCGGAATGGCGATTGGCATAGTTACATGGTACCAGAATCCATGCTAACATGATCATCTTATCTAAGTTTCGAAGTTCTATTAAGAAACTCGTGAAGTCGCAATTAATTTTGTTGGTTTTTGACTCTTAAACAAACTGTATTTATTCAAGTATTTGTTCCTCAGTTCCTGTAATTGAAGTTAATAGCACAATTGTTTGATCAAAGAAACTAAACTATATTCATGTTGTAGTTTCAGGAGAAAAAATTGAGGCGTGAGGGTTAAGAGCAGCAAGAGAAAACCTCAATTAAATATGGATTCTTGAATACCTAATCCCGTTCCAAAAATACTGCAATCTGCACGTGTCTATTTTTTTCCAACAACAAAACTTGTATTTCTTGAATGTTACAGTTATAATGAGGATGTTCAGCCAACACCAAAACTGCTACAAGTGTCTATTTTTCTCACTAATTATATCAATTATATATGGATTCATGAATACACATAGTCCCCTTCCCTAAATGAATCCTATAAATTCTTCAACAACCTACGAGAACGACACAACTCGAACCGTGATGAGACACATGCAAAATTTGCTTTTCAAGCAAACCATAATTTATCTACTACTACTACTACTTGCAACCTTACCTTTCTTTAAATTGGACAGTTCTTCAATAAGCTTCTTCTCTTCACCACTCACACGTTTCGGTATCTCGACTTGCACTCTTACCAACTGATCACCCCTTCTGTTGTTCTTGTTCAAAAGTGGGACCCCCTTTTTGGCCATCACTAACGTCGTCCCAGGCTGAGTCCCACTCGGGATCTTCAAATCAACAGTCCCATCAACAGTTGGTACCTTCACAGTAGTTCCCAGTATAGCATCAAGATATGTAACCTTGCAAGTATATAGAATGTTTGTGTCGTCACGTTTTAATACAGGATCAGGAAGCACATCAATCATCACAAAAAGGTCACCAGGGGGCCCGCCTCTCCTACCAGCGCTTCCTTCTGACCGGACCCTTAAACGGCTCCCTGAGTCCACCCCGGCAGGGACTTTTAGGCTAATCCGCTTTGACTTTCGTACTCGCCCGTCTCCCTTGCATGTATCGCAAGGAGTGGAAATTTCTCCACTCCCACCACAAGAAGAGCATGTTGATACTTGCTGAAAAACGCCTAACGGGGTTCTAGCCGATGAGATGACTTGACCTTGACCACCACATGCTGTGCATCTTGATGCACTGGTCCCAGGCTTGGCACCCGAACCGTTGCAAG
Source organism: Rutidosis leptorrhynchoides (assembly GCF_046630445.1). Taxonomy (NCBI): domain Eukaryota; kingdom Viridiplantae; phylum Streptophyta; class Magnoliopsida; order Asterales; family Asteraceae; genus Rutidosis; species Rutidosis leptorrhynchoides. The sequence goes on from NC_092338.1 coordinate 32,977,728, forward strand.
TTCCACAGCTATCAAGTTTGGTTATTTCAATCTCCTTTTCAACACCAAACACGGCTTCTTTAAAGTTCAGGACCAGATTGTAACCTTGGTCTTCACCTTCTGTAGCCATGTTACGCGAGGCTCGCCCTCCCATACCACCCATGCCACCCATATCAAATAATGACTCGAAGATATCAAACGGGTTGCTGAAATCCTGCAAAATTAATTCAAATTAGAACTGTAAATAAATAAATACGTTGATTTTACGAGATTTTTGGTAGATGGAACTTACCCCGTTACCCCCCATGCCAGTACCTTTAAGTCCAGCCTCACCATACCTGTCATATATAGATCTTTTTTCATCGTCTGATAAGACCTGTATAAGAATTTCCATTAATAATCAATGAGTTATTTTTAACCTTGAATTACAATATAATTGAGTAGAGATCTTACCTCGTAAGCATTACTAATGTCTTTGAACTTTTGTTCAGCTCCTGGTTCTCTGTAAGGACACGATAAAACTACATGAGAAAATATTTCATCTGCATCTCTTATTAAAGCTAATACAGATCCAGGCATTAGAATTAGATGTGCAACTACTGTTTATTATTACTAATTTTTCTTAAAGGTATATATAATTTCATAGATTTGTTGAGACAATGCATATATAATCAATGGGTTTATCCACCAACTCCAAAAATTCAGTTAAAAAGGGGGGCAACGCTCCCATAAATATTAAAAATTTTAATTTCATACAACTACCAATATCACTTTGTTCGTATAGTTGGAGAAGGCTGGTAATGATTGCCACCCATAGCGATGTATGATAACTACAGATTACTTTATGCCATCTTACAGAAAATTCACACAAGAAATTCAACATTTCTCTCAGCATATAAAATGCAGCCATTATAATTGGAGAACTGATAGTTCGTATACGTTGTAATATTGGAAGCGCAGTTAAACTTACTTGTTAACATCAGGATGATAACTCCTTGCAAGTTTCCTATAAGCTGAACACAAAAAATTACAGGAGTTAATCAACAAAGACCTGCTAGGCAATCTGAGTGTTGATGAAGCCAAAGCAAATACAACACACCAAGTACACGTATACAGAATATATAATATTTTTAGTACAATCAAAAAGACAACAAAAATGTAAAAAGAAAATTCTGCAAGATCTTAAGATTTTCCAGTATGATAAAAGTGAGACTACTTCCATTTTATAGCGAGAAAGAAAAGGAGAAGCGATCCGGCATGATACTTTAGAGTTATGATTACTATAAGTGCGAATACAACTGCACTGTATCTAAATTACTTTTAGTTATAAACAGAAGATAAGCTTGAAATCATAGTTGTTAGGTTCTACAAGTCTAAAATTGACTCTTCTAGTGGCGTTAAAATCACCAGAAAACGAGGCGACTTGGACTTCGACACTTATATAACCTTGATTCTTATAGGATGTATTCTTAGGAAGACAAAGCTGAAAGTTACTAAACGTGTTATTTTCCCAGAATTTTGAGGCTTTGGGATAATATGGAACCTAACCTTCCTATAATAATTATTGATTACCACAGACACTTTTTTAACCCTTAAACTTTCTTTAATGGTCAGTATCGGATACAGAGAAATAACATTGTATAACTTAAACTTGATGCGACGATAAACTTTATTTTCGTAAGATACTTGGCTTAACACATTTTTTGCAGGATTATTAAGTAACGCAGGTGTTTGAAACCTATATTAGAAACAATCCAATTTAAATATAGTTGTGATAAGAAAGACAAATCACAAGAACCATTTTGCAAAATGAAGTAGACATGAGAAACTTCAAGCCTTCAATGTCTGGATGTATAGTAATTTCTATTAAAAGATCAACGATATCATGGTATGTTAGTATGTAATTATCACATTTATATAATTTAATTTGCTTCATGTTGTTATGTAATAGTGACGTTTTAAACTTTTAATATATAAGATTAAGTTTAATTAAACAAATAAATGAGTTCTCAATCAAATTTTGATAAGTCCGCGCCATGTATACACACACTTAAATATTTAAACTAGTAGAAATGCATTGTCATTCTCAAATGCACATGGATGAAAATAAAATAAACATAATTCACAGAAAAATGCAATAAAAGTATAAGAACGTGTGATAACTTTTAGACGCTCTAATGAATTATTAGTTATCACTGGCGTAAAAATACTACTAACCACTCTTAATGTCTGCTTTGCTGGCACTCTTTGACACGCCAAGTATCGAATAGAAATCCTGTACACGGGGCATGGAACAATGAGATTGTCAACAATGTTATTATGCAAACAATAATGAACATTCTTCAAACAAGAATGTAATACTTGTGCAATTAAAGATACAAACAACAAACTTACAGATTCAGCTCGGACAGTGAGACGACTGCCTCTGCGGTGATGAGAATTTCCACCTGACCTCGTATCGTATAGTGCATGCAAGGAAGCTTGCGAAAAGAAGCTTGAGCATGGTAATGCAAAACTACTTGTCTTGGTTGAAGAACTGATGAAAAATAGAAAGAAATTTTATACTTTATACCTTTAGAGGTAACGCAATTGTGTATAGATGTTTTTTTTTTTTTTGAACGGCGAAAATAATATATAATAAAGTACTCCTTAGCAAGGCGCTAGGAGAGATAAATTGTGTATAGAAGTTGTATCTTAAACAAGAAATATATAACTGGGAGAACAATATAACCCGCCAACACAATAAAATATACTCAAAAAACTACCCGCACATACTATACTTAACGGAACATATAGTGCATCTTAGCCCTACGTAATTATAGATAGTATGCATACACTTCAAGGCCAGTAGGCTATTAGCCAAGTATAACATAATCGATGTCACACAATCAGAATTAAGAGTGCAAGATATTTGCTGCCACATATGGAAACTTTTAGCTGTCATGTATACACATACATTGTTTTCTTTCAGCTTAATATACATACATATAGAGGTGGTTCATAACTTAATATGCATTTCCAGGCGTAACTATTTTGGGAATAACTAAAGATGCATGCATCAATAACTGATGTTCCTAACTTCCTATCAAGTTATAAACAGATGAAAACCATAATACTTTATGCAGAAGCGGCTGTCAAAAGAAAGAATATTCTCAAAAAGTTAATTGGCAAAACAAAATTTAAGATACATAAGGAGAGAACACATTTCAAGGATGATGCAATAGTGGCAAATGATGATATCAGGGTTTAAAAAAACGGAAACGCGCCTTGAGGCGTTTTCCCTTTGTGAGGCGAGGCGTATGCCTCGAGGCGAACCGAGGCGTACATTCAAGGAGAAGTTAAAAAATGACATAGAAAATTATAACAGTGGTTTAGAAACAGAGATATTAGATCAGAGATATTAGAAGAATGATATAGAAACAGAAGAAATTATGAAATTGATATTAGCTGGAGAAATTGTTGATGCCCTGGAGAAATTCTTGCTGTTGATTGAGTCGCATAGACTAAAAAGCATAAGTTGAGTCGCATATATTGAGTTCTGGAGTTGAAAAGCCCTTTTATAAAGACATAAATTAGCCGCCCTAGTTTTAGCGGCCCAATTTTTGCCGCCAGACCCCTTTCCCGCTGATTTTTTGCTAAACCCAATGAGGCGCACGCCTCTCAATCGAACCGCCTTAGCCCAATGAGGCGTACGTTTTATAATCATCATTGAGGCGTACGTATGGAAACGGAATTTTGGAAAAACGTACTGAGGCCTCGAGGCGTACGCCTAGACCGTTTTTTAAAACCATGGATGATATTATAAGAAATCAGCGAGAACATCTTGGGATGACAATAAAAAGGGTCGAAAACGGTTATGGGATAAAACGGTTAGGCAACGTACATCTAAGTAAAAATACGGAAACTAAAACCCTCACTATTTACCCCTTTTTTATACTTAAGTGAAAGTGTCACTTGAACATTACCTTTTAAGAATATGCATAACAAGAGACCAACGGATACCATAGGTAACGCGTGTCTGTAACTTTGAGCATATACGACTGAATCCTTGTCTCTAAAAATACACAATAGTTACACACACACATACACACAATTTTAATGTCTATGATTCGAACACGAAACACGGGGGACCCCAAGAGTCACGGACAAACCAACAGAAAAAGAATTACAACTACAAAATGAATATATAAATGACTAAGCATTAGGACCTGAACCAATGTCAACAATCATAACACAACTGGTTTAACAATACTCACCGAGGAAAATGTGCAAGAGACTTGCTTGTTAACGAAACACTCATCATTGACTGAGGTTGAACTCCCCACAGAGCCACTGATGTACCTCCACAAGGTATATTTGCCATTTTATATGTATACTCTGCAATACAACAAGCAATTAGTAATTTTTTTACTTATTAACTTAAAAAATCTATCTATTATATATTATAATAAATAATAATTATACTAAATTACAGACTAATATGTTACGAAGTGTCCAATTGAAAAACCTAGCTCATGTAACATAATTCATAAATTAGGTTATCTTCAATTATGGATAAAATTGAGGTTTATAATAATAAATAGAAACGTAACAATATCTCTATTTCAACAAAGGCGTGCGGTTAGGAGTTTTTCAGCCACTTATAAAACATATACATAATATATAATCACATATCCGTATAAGTGGATATCGTGTATACATACACGAGATAACTAAAATTGATGATGAATTAGATAAAACATGACAAAAATCATGGACAGTAGATTAATTAAATTAAAAATTATTAGAAGTAAACGAAGTAGTATAAACCTGAAAGATTAAGTTAATAAGCAATTGTGTAGTGGTGAAATGGCGGAGAAGTTTCTGGAAAGATAGAGGCAGCAGGCAGGAGGATTTCAATGAAGGTTTTGAGTTGTGTAAGCGTAACAGTGTAATGCCCTCCCTATAAGTTTATGTTATCGTGAGTAGACATCCACCGTAATTTCCTGGACTTTAGTTGTTTTACACCGTCAGATCGATTAAGCCAGATTAGAGATTTTAAACTCAAAGTATACCTTTAAGAAACCAAAAGTACATTTCATGTTCAATACAAATAATTAAGCATATCAAGTTTAAGCTCATGTTCATAAGACCATCTCCAACTTTTACCTTAGTTGTCGCTGATTTAGTAATTTAGACCATTTCTAACTGTGGATGATATTACGGGCAGTTTGGTTAAAAAGTACAATCTGACTGTGATTTGACAATTTCAATTTCTAACATTTTATATTCTTTGTGTCAGTTTTTTTGTCGAATATTTGGTAGGGTGATATAGTAAAATGTGATTGAAAATTGAGTGGAAACAAATTAATTAATAATAAAAATATAATTAATGAAAATTGTGATTGATTGGGAGAAAACAAACGCACCTACACATTTGTGTCACTTCGATGACTGACGGATGGATACAAAACTAACTGACGCCCCGTTAGGGGCCGTCAGTTTTTCGTCAGTCTTTTACACATCATCTGACGAGAGAAACTAACTGAGGGTTGAAAATGGTCTTAGAATAGTGAGTGTACTTTTTGGCATGCTAACTGTGGCGTGACAAATGTCATCTCTTGACTTTTTTAAGTGAGTAAGATTAAATGACCATCAGTTTTGATTTTTTTATAATTTTTCTTGATTAAATTTTATATTTATAATATATTATATAATTTATACAATAAAATTAGATTACATAAATTAGATATCATAGAGTAAAATGCATAAAATAAAATTCATAAAATAAAAATGAAATAAATTTAACTTCATGAAATAAAAATGACATACATTAGACATCATAAATTTTAAAAGTTACATATACATTCGAAGGACATTCAAAGTGCGGAAGTTAGGAGGAAGATGTCAAATGTGCTCGAATAAATCATCTGTGAGTTGGTTGTGAATTCTATTATCTCGTATCTAACTACTAACTGTTGCTTGATCCCGACCTTTATCTCTAACTTGTTGGGGTCGGTTCTTGAAATGTCCCGTTCATATTGATTATAAACGTTCCATATTAATTGATTTCGTCGCGAGGTTTTGACCTCTATATGAGACGTTTTTCAAGACTGCATTCATTTTTAAAACAACCATAACCTTTATTTTATCGATAAAGGTTTAAAAAACATTACGTAGATTATCAAATAATGATAATCTAAAATATACCGTTTACACACGACCATTACATAATGGTTTACAATAAGAATATATTACATCAAAAATAAGTTTCTTGAATGCAGTTTTTACATAATATCATACAAGCATGGACTCCAAATCTTGTCCTTATTTTAGTATGCAACAGCGGAAGCTCTTAATAATCACCTGAGAATAAACATGCTTAAAACGTCAACAAAAATGTTGGTGAGTTATAGGTTTAACCTATATATTATCAAATCATAATAATAGACCACAAGATTTCATATTTCAATATACATCCCATACATAGAGATAAAAATTCATTCATATGGTGAACACCTGGTAACCGACATTAACAAGATGCATATAAGAATATCCCCTATCATTCCGGAAAATCCTTCGGACATGATAAAAACGAATTCGAAGTACTAAAGCATCCGGTACTTTGGATGGGGTTCGTTAGGCCCAATAGATCTATCTTTAGGATTCGCGTCAATTAGTAGATCGGTTTACTAATTCTTAGGTTACCAAGCAAAAGGGGCATATTCGGCTTCGATCATTCACCCATATAATGTAGTTTCATTTACTTGTGTCTATTTCGTAAAACATTTATAAAACTGCATGTATTCTCATCCCAAAATATTAGATTTTAAAAGTGGGACTATAACTCACTTTCACAGATTTTTACTTCGTCGGGAAGTAAGACTTGGCCACTGGTCGATTCACGAACCTATAACAAATATGTACATCTATATATCAAAGTATGTTCAAAATATATTTACAACATTTTTAATACGTTTTAATGTTTTAAGTTTATTAAGTCAGTTGTCCTCGTTAGTAACCTACAACTAGTTGTCCATAGTTAGAGGTACAGAAAATAAATTGATATATATTATCTTGACCCAATTCACGACCCAGTGTATACACGTCTCAGGCTAGATCACAACTCAAAGTATATATATTTTTGAATCAACCTCAACCCTGTATAGCTAACTCCAACATTACTGCATATAGAGTGCCTATGGTTGTTCCAAATAATATATATATATGGGTCGATATGATATGTCAAAACATTTGCATACGCGTCTATGGTATCCCAAGATTACATAATATATTAGAATACATGTATAATACAATACAAGTTAGGTAGGATATGATTTGTATAGAATTGTTACAATATTTCCCGTAGCTACAACAATCAAAAAATATCCAATCTTGTTTTACTCATAACTTCTACGTTTTAAATCCGTTTTGAGTGAATCAAATTGCTATGGTTTCATATTGAACTCTAATTTATGAATCTAAACAGAAAAAGTATAGGTTTATAGTCGAAAATATAAGTTACAAGTCATTTTTTAAGAGGCAGTCGAAAGAACGACGTCTTGATGATCATTTTGAAAAACATACTTCCACTTTGAGTTTAACCATGATTTTTGGATATAGTTTCATGTTCATAAGAAAAATCATTTTCCCAGAAGAACAACTTTTAAATCAAAGTTTATCATAGTTTTTAATTATCAAACCCAAAACAGCCCGCGGTGTTACTACGACGGCGTATGTCCGGTTTTACGGTGTTTTTCGTGTTTCCAGGTTTTAAATCATTAAGTTAGCATATCATATAGATATAGAACATGTGTTTAGTTGACTTTAAAATTCAAGTTATAAGGATTAACTTTTGTTTACGAACAAGTTTAGAACTAACTAAACTATGTTCTAGTGATTTCAAGTTTAAACCTTCGAATAAGGTAGTTTTATATATATGAATCGAATAATGTTATGAACATCATTACTACCTCAGGTTTTGTGGATAAACCTACTAGAAATGAGAAAAGTAGATCTAGCTTCAAATGATCCTTGGATGGCTTGAAAGTTCTTGAAGCAGAATCATGACACGAAAACAAGTTCAAGTAAGATTTCCACTCGAAATAAGATTGTTATAGTTATAGAAATTGAATCAAAGTTTGAATATGAGTATTACCTTGTATTAAAAAGATATCTTACTGTAAATAAGAAAGATTTCTTTAGGTTGGATGATCACTTTACAAGATTGGAAGTAAGCTAGCAAACTTGGAAGTATTCTTATGAAACTAGAACTTATAGAATTTATGAAGAACACTTAGAACTTGAAGATAGAACTTGAGAGAGATCAATTAGATGAAGAAAATTGAAGAATGAAAGTGTTTGTAGGTGTTTTTGGTCGTTGGTATATGGATTAGATATAAAGGATGTATAATTTTGTTTACATGCATGAATGATTACTAATATTTTTGTAATTTTATGAGATATTTCATGCTAGTTGCCAAATGATGGTTCTAATATGTGTTAGGTGACTCACATGGGCTGCTAAGAGCTTATAATTGGAGTGTATATACCAATAGTAAATACATTTAGAAGCTAGGTATTGTACGAGTACGAATACGGGTGCATACGAGTAGAATTGGGGTGCAAACGGCATAACCATAAACTCGTAATGACCGTAACGCATCCTAAAAGCAGTCTTTGGATTATCATCCTCCTTCACTCGCATTTGATGATACCCAGAACGTAAATCAATCTTCGAATAAACCGACGAGCCTTGTAGTTGATCAAATAAGTCGTCGATTCTCGGTAGTAGGTAGCGGTTCTTGATGGTAAGTTTGTTCAACTCTCGGTAGTCGATACACAACCTGAATGTACCATCTTTCTTCTTGACAAACAGAACAGGAGCTCCCCATCAGTTCAAGTTCTTCGGATTCCGAAATGGAATCCCACTCAAGCTCCGAAAGCAGTGTGACTGGAATGGATCAACCAATCAGCCATCATCTATTCTGGATGAATTGGGGATGGGTTCGTAGCCTCCTTAATCATTGGAGACAAGAAGAAGGCGATCCTTTCCATCCACCACAGTGCCCTCTTGGCAATGAACCTGAAGCACTTACCGGCGAACCTGTTCGAAACACCATTTTCTCTCATTTCCAGAGTATCTCGTCATGATTATATACTACACCAAATTCTAGATCTTATTTATCCGCTTGTCCGAACCGACAATCACCCAGGTGTAATAGAAGAAGTCAACAAGCTTCGCGCTCGGGTAGTGGCTTTGGAGAATATGGTGCAAAGGTTACAAACACCAGCAGCAGCACCAGCAATATAACAAGTACCACCATCAACAACATCAACAGTACCATTACCACCACCAACAACAACCGCATCGCAAACCTCAACTTCACAATCTGTCCCATGAGCATCGACGTCATACGCCCTGTAGATACTAAGGAATACCACAACGATGAAGTATTGATTCATAACTTCATTGGGAAAACATTCTACGACGATTATGTAATTTCTAAAGTTTATAAATTATCTATCCTAGCCTTAACCATAAATCAAGTGAGTTTAATTTAATATTAACTCATTAAATCTATATTACATCTGAAGAAATATACACATATATTTCCATAAAGACTGTAATAAAATTCTTTTGTACAAAATATTAATTGTGACATTTTTTTTAACGGGTAGGTAATACCCGAGAGATATATAAATTCACAATTAATATGTTACATTCTTCGAATCTGATTCAGCAGATCATCCATTATACTCCCTACTTTCACAACAATATACATTCTTTTATAGAAATCAAAACAACCATACTCATTCAAAAATCTGATTACATATTCTGATTTTGAAATCGCCGAATTCAATTCAAGTTATAACCGGTATCATCACTCTTAGATTCTTACATCTTTCAAAGCTATACTTTAACTTCAAAACTGTGTTAGAACATCGTATGTATATTAACAATTATAATCTGTGTTCAAACCCTTCGAAATACCTGAAGACACTTCAAATAATGAACAATCGAGATGATGATCCAACCACATGTTATCCACAGTTACGTACCTGAAAAACTCTTGAAACTAAAGTCATAATTTAACATGTATCCATGTCAGACCTTTTGACATTTAGTAGCTAAAATAACTTTTCAATCCCTTCTAAAAATAGACGGTTTTGTCACAGCTCCAGCAAACCAACTTCAATTGTTCAATCGAATAAGCCTTATTATAATGATTACCCCTTCATCATTATTACCGGGGAACCTTTCATATCTCGCCACATTTGCAGTAAACTTATTAACAACTTCATTGATCTTTGACTTTCCGAAAAATCTTTGTATTTATCAAAACCCCATCATTTACTCATCTGCATCTTGTCACGAGAATTGCCATACGAATCATCGAAAATTAGCAATCAGTATTTTGAAATCTCGCAGCATGTCTACACCAACAATTATATGTGTCTATCTTCTGGACTTATATACTTTGAATGTGAAGTTTCTGAAAAACACCCTAAACTGCGAACTAGTTCTCGAAATACTAATGAAGCAGCAAAAACTATAAACGACCTTAATAGTAAAAAGTTTGATGATAAAGAGTAGTGTGTTAGCAAAGCTCAGAAAAAGAGAAGATTTGGTACTGAAAAATACGGATTGAGCAAACCATGAAGAAGGCTGTGGATAAATCACAAGGACGAAATCTACCTTCAAAGAATCCAAATGATTCCATGTCTGCTGAAGTCATTATCGAATACCTTGCTCCTGACTCTAAACCCTTACGGATAATATTCTTCATCATCCTCTGATATTAGAAATTTTAAGATATCATCGTATCTTTCATTATAAATATCCTCCATATTTCTGAAGATATTTCCATATTTATTCTAATCTGAAATCATTTACCTCTTCGTGCTGTCTGTATTACATCATAAAAGAAACTATTTTAGTTTCTAAATTCTGAAACTTTCGAATTTAAAATAGGAATATTTTTGAAGTAGTGTTGGGAACTGAAGCATGAAGTAGTATAATATAATGACACTTGATCAACGTGATTATATTACAGTAAGTCATGCTGAGTTTCTAAATGGAACGTGATGATTCACAGATTATAACGTCATCATGTTCTATGTTACACGACTCTTGTATTCTCTTTAACCTCTAAAATATCAATAAAATATTTCTTGATGATTCGGCCTTATCCGAGGTATTCTAGTAATTTGACAAGTTAAGATCGTGCCATTACAATTTCCTTCTTAGAACATTAACAATGTTCATTCCGAAATTCATATATGCGAATTCTGGACCATTACAAGCGGTGCTTAATCGCAAGAAGAAGAAACGAAAGGACAACACTCCGAAATAGAAATTGGGGTATAAATCGCAGCAAATAAAAGAGAGCATTAATTGGGGATGACAATGATTATAGAAGACAGAAGCAGGGACATCGAAATATAAGGGAATATATAAACCCAACAACAACCCAGAAACTATAAACCGTATATATCGATGCATATAGCAATATAAAGACACGAGAGAACAAAAAACACTATAAAACCAAGAGTATAGTAGAAGTAAATAGATTCTTCCGGAGGTAGATGAAAAAGAAGAACGACAGATATGAAAGTGAGGAATATATCGAGAATCAACACTGGATGAAGCATATTGACGAATAATTTTAAAGTAAGAATTGAGGGAGAAAGAATAGAAGGTGTGAATTAAAAGGAAACGAAGGAGGTGGATTTATAGTGAAATATCCGACAGAAAAATCGAGATGAATCATCGCATTAAATCGAAGAGGATCATAATTTCCTTAATCATCGAAGAATCAAATCCTATATAGATTACAAAGATTTTCTTTAATCCGGAGATCAACCGTGATGACGTCAAAAGATAAGACGAATCCCTATTTTCTCATTTCACTCTTTTACGATAGCTTCACTCATACGTTTCGAGTAATCGAATTATTTTATCCATATTTCTCAATCATGATAAAACCCTATGAATCAACTTATATTCGTCATAATAACATTCTTATTGTTAGCCATGACGACCTCGATCAAATTTCGGGACGAAATTTCTTTAACGGGTAGGTACTGTGACGACCCGAAAATTTCTGACCAAATTTAAACTTAACCTTTATATGTTTCCGACACGATAAGCAGAATTTGTAATGTTGAATCTCAAAAAGTTTGGAACTACATTCATGTAATCAATTACCCTTTGACCGTGTTCGACGATTCACGAACAATTATAAGTATATAGATATGTATATATAATATATAATATTAACTGAAAACATTAACAAAGTATTAGATATATGATACTTTACATGAACGTATTTGTTTCGATATATTTATCGATAGAATTAAGAGATAATATCAAATGATTGAATTATCAGATACATTATGATATGATTACGGGCCTATGTTATGAGGTCCACTGTGATTTAAGAAATCTATTCTTTTTGACAACATTCGGAAAATGATAAAGTGATTTATAAATAAGAACAAATGTGTTAATTAACGGGAACTAGACAAGGGTTAGTGGAAATTCCTGTTTAATTTCCAAGGCATGTTTTATAATATTTTCCTCGTGACCTTGATAAGATAACTATGTTAACTTTCATTTTATTTAATATGAAAATAAGAACGTGGAGTGTAAATAACTTAGATGTTGGATATCGACAAGTTAAGTAACTCGACATTTTTCATTAAGATGATTTCATACGTTTATTTAACCTTTGGACTTTATCCCATGCTTCACCAACAGACTGTAATTTAAAAACTTGAAACCTATTATGAATATATATAATTCTACTTTTCTAAAATGTTTTGTGGTATAACGATTTCCATTATTTTAACCTTTTAACAAAATGATTCTTAAATATATTTAGTTTTGGAAAACAAAATTATCATATTTATTTGATTTAGTTTCAAAAGTACAAAAAACGTTTTCAGTTTAAAAAGAACTTTATTATTAAAACGTATATATCTTTTATAAATATCTAGAACCACTTTTGATAACTCATTACTTAACCAGTATGATAAAGATAACGATATTTATATTTTATTTTATTAAATATATATAACGATTTAAATTAATATTATATATATTTATACGCGTATTATACGTATATAGTTTTATACTTTTACTATACTTTAACTTTACCTTTACTTTACTTTTATTTTACTTTAACTAATAATTCATACTTTAATAATTCATACTTTAATAATTCACTTTAATAATTCATACTTTAATAATTCACTTTAATAATTTACTTTAATAATTCATACTTTAATAATTCACTTTAATAATTCATACTTTAATAATTTACTTTAATAATTCACTTTAATAATTCATACTTTAATAATTCACTTTAATAATTCACTTTAATAATTCATACTTTAATAATTCACTTTAATAATTCATACTTTAATAATTCACTTTAATAATTCAAAAATCTATTATAAATAGAATTCAATAGGTTTCATTATTTCATAGAAACTTGAAAATATATTTCTCTAAACTCTCTCAATCGAATTATATATATATATATATATATATATATATATATATATATATATATATATATATATATATATATATATATATATATATATATATATATATATATTTTTGTATTATTTCAAGATATTATTAGTATACATAAAATACTACGACGGAGTTATACTCGGACGATTTCAAAATAAGTTTTCAAACGGGATAGAGCTAAGGAAATTATGGGTTATAGCTATGGAGGTTATGGGTATTGATCGAGGGTATTGCTCGTGAGGTCAACCTAACGTTTATCATTTTCGTTGCGTCTACGTACTTTCCTGCAATATTGAATCACAATATTGATACGTTCGTGAATCCGAGATAAACCTTGCACTTGTTCAGTGCCGTCATATACATAATTGCTACGAAATACAGTATTGTGAGTTTCATTACTCCCTTTTTATATATATTTTTGGGCTGAGAATACATGCGCTGTTTTATAAATGTTTTACGAAATAGGCACAAGTACTAAAACTAATTCTATGTGGGTTTAAACCAGAAATATACCCTTAGCTTGGTAACATTAAACTACTTGTCTATGTACGGTAGGCGCGAATCCTAAAGATAGATCTATTGGGCCTGACAAACCCCATCCTGACTATGGGATGCTTTAGTACTTCGAGGTTATTTTAAACACACATGATCTGGTGTACTTCAGAGGGTAAAACATGAATGTTAAGGCTTATTACTGGGTGCCTACAACTTATAGAATACTTTTAAACACTTGCGAGTGTACGGATATTTATGGAAACTGAAATCTTGTGGTCTATTACTATTACGGAAATGATTGATTATGATAAACTAATGAACTCACCAATCTTTTGGTTGACACTTTAAAGCATGTTTATTCTCAGGTATTAAAGAAATCTTCCGCTGTGCATTAGCTCATTTTAAGGATATTACCTGGAGTCATTCATGACATACTTTGAAAGACGTTGCATTCGAGTCGTTGAGTTCATCAAGATTAATATTAAGTCAATTATAGTTGGATGTAATATGAAATGGTATGCATGCCGTCAATTTTTGATGTAAAGAAAGTTTGTCTTTTAAAAACGAATGCAATGTTTGTAAAACGTATCATATAGAGGTCAAATACCTCGCGATGTAATCAACTATTGTGAATCGTTTATAATGTATATGAACGGGTCCTTTCAGTTGGTATCAGAGCGGTGGTCTTAGCGAACCAGGTCTTGCATTAGTGTGTCTAACTGATGAGTGCAGCGGGGTGTACGAAATAGTATTAATTTTTACTACAAAATGCGACGAAATATTACACAAGTTTTATTTATTTATTTATCGAGTGGATATACCTAAACCTTGCTACAACACTTATAGGCAGTGTACCTAATCGTAGAGTAGTGTAGTTTTTAGTAAGTCCGGTTCGTTCCACAGGGAGCTGGTGAAGTTAACGCTATATTATTAAGTTTATTTGTAAAAATATATATATAAATAAGTAGTAGTATTATTATAAAATGGGGGTTTTACCGTTTAATGACCGGTTTGTCGATTTTAAGCGTAAAAATAAATGACAAAAATTAAAGTGCGTAAAATAAATTGCGATAAATAAAATGACAGAAAATAAAATGACAGAAAATAAAAGTGCGATGAAAAATACAATAAAACAATTATGCTTATTTAAACTTCCGTAACCATGATGTTTGACTTTTTGATTTTAATTAATTGTCCAATGGGTTAATTGTCCTTTGTCCTGGATTATTTGAAACCTATGTGGTTTTTGTCCAAAATAGTTCACCGGTCATAATTATAAAATGCTCGGCAAATTATCATTATTCCCGAAGTCAAATAATCCAACTAATTAGGGATCCGAACTGTAACAAGGTCTTAATACTTTGTTTAATGATTACACCAGGTTAACGCCTGCGTGTAATCCAAGGTTTTAATTCTTTGTTAACAATTACACCAAGTGTCCTTAAATGTAATCCACCCCTGTTTTATTGGTCCATGAATATTAATTTATCCACTTGGCCGTAGTGAATAATAAATTACCCAACCCAAATAATTAATTAAATGATTGTAAAGGATGTCGTATAAACGTCACTAAATAGGACATCCATAACCATTTTATTATTATTTAGATTAATTAATTTGAAGATAGGTTCGACAGGCTCCCATGAGTTGTCGCTCAATTTTAGACAATACCCCCATCTATTAATTGTCCATGGTCCAAAGTCCACAGGTGTCGGTCTTTTGTCCATACCCTAATTATGGTAAAAAAAATCCAATTACCCCATCTTAATATTTAGCCTAACATCACGATTACTTCAATTTAAATAAGCATAATAATGACTTAGCTACTAGACATTAATTTAAAAAGGAAGAACATAGCTTACAGTGGTGATTAATCGCGTAGCGTTACACGGACAGAGTTCCTACTTTAAAACCCGTAAAACATTTCTTACAATAACCCAATTATTATTAATCTTAAATTAAACTTAATATTATAAATATAAATATAAATTACATAAGAAAGAAAGAAGATTGGAAAAAGGTGTATCTAAATCATCGATTTAGATGGCCTTTTATAGGCAAATGATAAATTGAAATTTTCACTTATGACCCCTGAACTATGCTCAATTAACAACTTTTTATTATTTAATATTATTCTTATTATGAATTATTTAAATATTATAATATATTCTTGTGCATAGTTGACTTATACTTTCAGCTCCGTTGCGTCGAGCGTTGAAAGTTGGTTCATGCCTCGGTTCCGGATTTTCGAACGCTCTTTCGTACTATTTTATATCGTGTACTTTGTGTTTTGCGTCTTGTACTCTTGTCATTTTTAGACGTTTCTCATCAATAAATTGAACCACTTTAATTGTATCTTGTACTTTTTAGCTTTTCGGACCTTTGTGTCTTCAATTCGTCGAATCTGCCTTTTGTCTTCGCACTTATTTAATATAAACGAATATTACTTGAAAATAGAACAATTGCAACTAAAATCTTGTCTTTCTTGAGGGATAATGCTATGAAATATATGTTCCTTTTTAGCCTTTTCACTAACTGATAGTTGTTAAGATGCATTAGTGAGTCTGGACTTCGACCGTGTCTGCATGTCAAAAGTTTTGTTTATCATTTTTAGTCGGAAATCATCTACTTACCATCCTTAGGAAATTACCTACTTATCATTCTTAGTCTAGACACGTCTTGCTGCATTGATTGCATGAATAGTGTATAGACAAAATTCATATCTTAACGTATCTGCTAAATCATATCTTATCGTATCTATTACCGTAAACTTTGCCTGACATATTCCGTAAATTCCTCCGTAATCTATGAAATCTTTTGATCTATATATATAGATATTCTATGTAGTTAGAATACCACCCGATAGCCGGAAAATCATTTCGTATCGAAAAATCCTTTATCAAATCGTTCGAAATGGAATTCATCATCAGTTCAAGTTCTTCGGATTCCGAAATGGAATCCCACTCAAGCTCCGAAAGCAGTGTGACTGGAATGGATCAACCAATCAGCCATCATCTATTCTGGATGAATTGGGGATGGGTTCGTAGCCTCCTTAATCATTGGAGACAAGAAGAAGGCGATCCTTTCCATCCACCACATTGCCCTCTTGGCAATGAACCTGAAGCACTTACCGGCGAACCTGTTCGAAACACCATTTTCTCTCATTTCCAGAGTATCTCGTCATGATTATATACTACACCAAATTCTAGATCTTATTTATCCACTTGTCCGAACCGACAATCACCCAGGTGTAATAGAAGAAGTCAACAAGCTTCGCGCTCGGGTAGTGGCTTTGGAGAATATGGTGCAAAGGTTACAAACACCAGCAGCAGCACTAGCAATATAACAAGTACCACCATCAACAACATCAACAGTACCATTACCACCACCAACAACAACCGCATCGCAAACCTCAACTTCACAATCTGTCCCATGAGCATCGACGTCATACGCCCTGTAGATACTAAGGAATACCACAACGATGAAGTATTGATTCATAACTTCATTGGGAAAACATTCTACGACGATTATGTAATTTCTAAAGTTTATAAATTATCTATCCTAGCCTTAACCATAAATCAAGTGAGTTTAATTTAATATTAACTCATTAAATCTATATTACATCTGAAGAAATATACACATATATTTCCATAAAGACTGTAATAAAATTCTTTTGTACAAAATATTAATTGTGACATTTTTTTTAACGGGTAGGTAATACCCGAGAGATATATAAATTCACAATTAATATGTTACATTCTTCGAATCTGATTCAGCAGATCATCCATTATACTCCCTACTTTCACAACAATATACATTCTTTTATAGAAATCAAAACAACCATACTCATTCAAAAATCTGATTACATATTCTGATTTTGAAATCGCCGAATTCAATTCAAGTTATAACCGGTATCATCACTCTTAGATTCTTACATCTTTCAAAGCTATACTTTAACTTCAAAACTGTGTTAGAACATCGTATGTATATTAACAATTATAATCTGTGTTCAAACCCTTCGAAATACCTGAAGACACTTCAAATAATGAACAATCGAGATGATGATCCAACCACATGTTATCCACAGTTACGTACCTGAAAAACTCTTGAAACTAAAGTCATAATTTAACATGTATCCATGTCAGACCTTTTGACATTTACTAGCTAAAATAACTTTTCAATCCCTTCTAAAAATAGACGGTTTTGTCACAGCTCCAGCAAACCAACTTCAATTGTTCAATCGAATAAGCCTTATTATAATGATTACCCCTTCATCATTATTACCGGGGAACCTTTCATATCTCGCCACATTTGCAGTAAACTTATTAACAACTTCATTGATCTTTGACTTTCCGAAAAATCTTTGTATTTATCAAAACCCCATCATTTACTCATATGCATCTTGTAACGAGAATTGCCATACGAATCATCGAAAATTAGCAATCAGTATTTTGAAATCTCGCAGCATGTCTACACCAACAATTATATGTGTCTATCTTCTGGACTTATATACTTTGAATGTGAAGTTTCTGAAAAACACCCTAAACTGCGAACTAGTTCTCGAAATACTAATGAAGCAGCAAAAACTATAAACGACCTTAATAGTAAAAAGTTTGATGATAAAGAGTAGTGTGTTAGCAAAGCTCAGAAAAAGAGAAGATTTGGTACTGAAAAATACGGATTGAGCAAACCATGAAGAAGGCTGTGGATAAATCACAAGGACGAAATCTACCTTCAAAGAATCCAAATGATTCCATGTCTGCTGAAGTCATTATCGAATACCTTGCTCCTGACTCTAAACCCTTACGGATAATATTCTTCATCATCCTCTGATATTAGAAATTTTAAGATATCATCGTATCTTTCATTATAAATATCCTCCATATTTCTGAAGATATTTCCATATTTATTCTTATCTGAAATCATTTACCTCTTCGTGCTGTCTGTATTACATCATAAAAGAAACTATTTTAGTTTCTAAATTCTGAAACTTTCGAATTTAAAATAGGAATATTTTTGTAGTGTTGGGAACTGAAGCATGAACCAGTATAATATAATGACACTTGATCAACGTGATTATATTACAGTAAGTCATGCTGAGTTTCTAAATGGAACGTGATGATTCACAGATTATAACGTCATCATGTTCTATGTTACATGACTCTTGTATTCTCTTTAACCTCTAAAATATCAATAAAATATTTCTTGATGATTCGGCCTTATCCGAGGTATTCTAGTAATTTGACAAGTTAAGATCGTGCCATTACAATTTCCTTCTTAGAACATTAACAATGTTCATTCCGAAATTCATATATGCGAATTCTGGACCATTACAAGCAGTGCTTAATCGCAAGAAGAAGAAACGAAAGGACAAAACTCCGAAATAGAAATTGGGGTATAAATCGCAGCAAATAAAAGAGAGCATTAATTGGGGATGACAATGATTATAGAAGACAGAAGCAGGGACATCGAAATATAAGGGAATATATAAACCCAACAACAACCCAGAAACTATAAACCGTATATATCGATGCATATAGCAATATAAAGACACGGGAGAACAAAAAACACTATAAAACCAAGAGTATAGTAGAAGTAAATAGATTCTTCCGGAGGTAGATGAAAAAGAAGAACGACAGATATGAAAGTGAGGAATATATCGAGAATCAGCACTGGATGAAGCATATTGACGAATAATTTTAAAGTAAGAATTGAGGGAGAAAGAATAGAAGGTGTGAATTAAAAGGAAACGAAGGAGGTGGATTTATAGTGAAATATCCGACAGAAAAATCGAGATGAATCATCGCATTAAATCGAAGAGGATCATAATTTCCTTAATCATCGAAGAATCAAATCCTATATAGATTACAAAGATTTTCTTTAATCCGGAGATCAACCGTGATGACGTCAAAAGATAAGACGAATCCCTATTTTCTCATTTCACTCTTTTACGATAGCTTCACTCATACGTTTCGAGTAATCGAATTATTTTATCCATATTTCTCAATCATGATAAAACCCTATGAATCAACTTATATTCGTCATAATAACATTCTTATTGTTAGCCATGACGACCTCGATCAAATTTCGGGACGAAATTTCTTTAACGGGTAGGTACTGTGACGACCCGAAAATTTCTGACCAAATTTAAACTTAACCTTTATATGTTTCCGACACGATAAGCAGAATTTGTAATGTTGAATCTCAAAAAGTTTGGAACTACATTCATGTAATCAATTACCCTTTGACCGTGTTCGACGATTCACGAACAATTATGAGTATATAGATATGTATATATAATATATAATATTAACTGAAAACATTAACAAAGTATTAGATATATGATACTTTACATGAACGTATTTGTTTCGATATATTTATCGACAGAATTAAGAGATAATATCAAATGATTGAATTATCAGATACATTATGATATGATTTCGGGCCTATGTTATGAGGTCCACTGTGATTTAAGAAATCTATTCTTTTTGACAACATTCGGAAAATGATAAAGTGATTTATAAATAAGAACAAATGTGTCAATTAACGGGAACTAGACAAGGGTTAGTGGAAATTCCTGTTTAATTTCCAAGGCATGTTTTATAATATTTTCCTCGTGACCTTGATAAGATAACTATGTTAACTTTCATTTTATTTAATATGAAAATAAGAACGTGGAGTGTAAATAACTTAGATGTTGGATATCGACAAGTTAAGTAACTCGACATTTTTCATTAAGATGATTTCATACGTTTATTTAACCTTTGGACTTTATCCCATGCTTCACCAACAGACTGTAATTTAAAAACTTGAAACCTATTATGAATATATATAATTCTACTTTTCTAAAATGTTTTGTGGTATAACGATTTCCATTATTTTAACCTTTTAACAAAATGATTCTTAAATATATTTAGTTTTGGAAAACAAAATTATCATATTTATTTGATTTAGTTTCAAAAGTACAAAAAATGTTTTCAGTTTAAAAAGAACTTTATTATTAAAACGTATATATCTTTTATAAATATCTAGAACCACTTTTGATAACTCATTACTTAACCAGTATGATAAAGATAACGATATTTATATTTTATTTTATTAAATATATATAACGATTTAAATTAATATTATATATATTTATACGCGTATTATACGTATATAGTTTTATACTTTTACTATACTTTAACTTTACCTTTACTTTACTTTTATTTTACTTTAACTAATAATTCATACTTTAATAATTCATACTTTAATAATTCACTTTAATAATTCATACTTTAATAATTCACTTTAATAATTTACTTTAATAATTCATACTTTAATAATTCACTTTAATAATTCACTTTAATAATTTATACTTTAATAATTTACTTTAATAATTCACTTTAATAATTCATACTTTAATAATTCACTTTAATAATTCACTTTAATAATTCATACTTTAATAATTCACTTTAATAATTCATACTTTAATAATTCACTTTAATAATTCAAAAATCTATTATAAATAGAATTCAATAGGTTTCATTATTTCATAGAAACTTAAAAATATATTTCTCTAAACTCTCTTAATCGAATTACATATATATATATATTTTTTTTTTTGTATTATTTCAAGATATTATTAGTATACATAAAATACTACGACGGAGTTATACTCGGACGATTTCAAAATAAGTTTTCAAACGGGATAGAGCTAAGGAAATTATGGGTTATAGCTATGGAGGTTATGGGTATTGATCGAGGGTATTGCTCGTGAGGTCAACCTAACGTTTATCATTTTCGTTGCGTCTATGTACTTTCCTGCAATATTGAATCACAATATTGATACGTTCATGAATCCGAGATAAACCTTGCACTTGTTCAGTGCCGTCATATACATAATTGCTACGAAATACAGTATTGTGAGTTTCATTTCTCCCTTTTTATATATATTTTTGGGCTGAGAATACATGCGCTGTTTTATAAATGTTTTACGAAATAGGCACAAGTACTAAAACTAATTCTATGTGGGTTTAAACCAGAAATATACCCTTAGCTTGGTAACATTAAACTACTTGTCTATGTACGGTAGGCGCGAATCCTAAAGATAGATCTATTGGGCCTGACAAACCCCATCCTGACTATGGGATGCTTTAGTACTTCGAGGTTATTTTAAACACACATGATCTGGTGTACTTCAGAGGGTAAAACATGAATGTTAAGGCTTGTTACCGGGTGCCTACAACTTATAGAATACTTTTAAACACTTGCGAGTGTACGGATATTTATGGAAACTGAAATCTTGTGGTCTATTACTATTACGGAAATGATTGATTATGATAAACTAATGAACTCACCAACCTTTTGGTTGACACTTTAAAGCATGTTTATTCTCAGGTATTAAAGAAATCTTCCGCTGTGCATTAGCTCATTTTAAGGATATTACCTGGAGTCATTCATGACATACTTTGAAAGACGTTGCATTCGAGTCGTTGAGTTCATCAAGATTAATATTAAGTCAATTATAGTTGGATGTAATATGAAATGGTATGCATGTCGTCAATTTTTGATGTAAAGAAAGTTTGTCTTTTAAAAACGAATGCAATGTTTGTAAAACGTATCATATAGAGGTCAAATACCTCGCGATGTAATCAACTATTGTGAATCGTTTATAATGTATATGAACGGGTCCTTTCAGTTGGTATCAGAGCGGTGGTCTTAGCGAACCAGGTCTTACATTAGTGTGTCTAACTGATAGTTGTTAAGATGCATTAGTGAGTCTGGACTTCGACCGTGTCTGCATGTCAAAAGTTTTGTTTATCATTTTTAGTCGGAAATCATCTACTTACCATCCTTAGGAAATTACCTGCTTATCATTCTTAGTCTAGACACGTCTTGCTGCATTGATTGCATGAATAGTGTATAGACAAAATTCATATCTTAACGTATCAGCTAAATCATATCTTATCGTATCTATTACCGTAAACTTTGCCTGACATATTCCGTAAATTCCTCCGTAATCTATGAAATCTTTTGATCTATATATATAGATATTCTATGTAGTTAGAATACCACCCGATAGCCGGAAAATCATTTCGTATCGAAAAATCCTTTATCAAATCGTTCGAAATAGAATTCATCATCAGTTCAAGTTCTTCGGATTCCGAAATGGAATCCCACTCAAGCTCCGAAAGCAGTGTGACTGGAATGGATCAACCAATCAGCCATCATCTATTCTGGATGAATTGGGGATGGGTTCGTAGCCTCCTTAATCATTGGAGACAAGAAGAAGGCGATCATTTCCATCCACCACATTGCCCTCTTGGCAATGAACCTGAAGCACTTACCGGCGAACCTGTTCGAAACACCATTTTCTCTCATTTCCAGAGTATCTCGTCATGATTATATACTACACCAAATTCTAGATCTTATTTATCCGCTTGTCCGAACCGACAATCACCCAGGTGTAATAGAAGAAGTCAACAAGCTTCGCGCTCGGGTAGTGGCTTTGGAGAATATGGTGCAAATGTTACAAACACCAGCAGCAGCACCAGCAATATAACAAGTACCACCATCAACAACATCAACAGTACCATTACCACCTACAACAACAACCGCATCGCAAACCTCAACTTCACAATCTGTCCCATGAGCATCGACGTCATACGCCCTGTAGATACTAAGGAATACCACAACGATGAAGTATTGATTCATAACTTCATTGGGAAAACATTCTACGACGATTATGTAATTTCTAAAGTTTATAAATTATCTATCCTAGCCTTAACCATAAATCAAGTGAGTTTAATTTAATATTAACTCATTAAATCTATATTACATCTGAAGAAATATACACATATATTTCCATAAAGACTGTAATAAAATTCTTTTGTACAAAATATTAATTGTGACATTTTTTTTAACGGGTAGGTAATACCCGAGAGATATATAAATTCACAATTAATATGTTACATTCTTCGAATCTGATTCAGCAGATCATCCATTATACTCCCTACTTTCACAACAATATACATTCTTTTATAGAAATCAAAACAACCATACTCATTCAAAAATCTGATTACATATTCTGATTTTGAAATCGCCGAATTTAATTCAAGTTATAACCGGTATCATCACTCTTAGATTCTTACATCTTTCAAAGCTATACTTTAACTTCAAAACTGTGTTAGAACATCGTATGTATATTAACAATTATAATCTGTGTTCAAACCCTTCGAAATACCTGAAGACACTTCAAATAATGAACAATCGAGATGATGATCCAACCACATGTTATCCACAGTTACGTACCTGAAAAACTCTTGAAACTAAAGTCATAATTTAACATGTATCCATGTCAGACCTTTTGACATTTAGTAGCTAAAATAACTTTTCAATCCCTTCTAAAAATAGACGGTTTTGTCACAGCTCCAGCTAACCAACTTCAATTGTTCAATCGAATAAGCCTTATTATAATGATTACCCCTTCATCATTATTACCGGGGAACCTTTCATATCTCGCCACATTTGCAGTAAACTTATTAACAACTTCATTGATCTTTGACTTTCCGAAAAATCTTTGTATTTATCAAAACCCCATCATTTACTCATCTGCATCTTGTAACGAGAATTGCCATACGAATCATCGAAAATTAGCAATCAGTATTTTGAAATCTCGCAGCATGTCTACACCAACAATTATATGTGTCTATCTTCTGGACTTATATACTTTGAATGTGAAGTTTCTGAAAAACACCCTAAACTGCGAACTAGTTCTCGAAATACTAATGAAGCAGCAAAAACTATAAACGACCTTAATAGTAAAAAGTTTGATGATAAAGAGTAGTGTGTTAGCAAAGCTCAGAAAAAGAGAAGATTTGGTACTGAAAAATACGGATTGAGCAAAACATGAAGAAGGCTGTGGATAAATCACAAGGACGAAATCTACCTTCAAAGAATCCAAATGATTCCATGTCTGCTGAAGTCATTATCGAATACCTTGCTCCTGACTCTAAACCCTTACGGATAATATTCTTCATCATCCTCTGATATTAGAAATTTTAAGATATCATCGTATCTTTCATTATAAATATCCTCCATATTTCTGAAGATATTTCCATATTTATTCTTATCTGAAATCATTTACCTCTTCGTGCTGTCTGTATTACATCATAAAAGAAACTATTTTAGTTTCTAAATTCTGAAACTTTCGAATTTAAAATAGGAATATTTTTGAAGTAGTGTTGGGAACTGAAGCATGAACTAGTATAATATAATGACACTTGATCAACGTGATTATATTACAGTAAGTCATGCTGAGTTTCTAAATGGAATGTGATGATTCACAGATTATAACGTCATCATGTTCTATGTTACACGACTCTTGTATTCTCTTTCACCTCTAAAATATCAATAAAATATTTCTTGATGATTCGGCCTTATCCGAGGTATTCTAGTAATTTGACAAGTTAAGATCGTGCCATTACAATTTCCTTCTTAGAACATTAACAATGTTCATTCCGAAATTCATATATGCGAATTCTGGACCATTACAAGCGGTGCTTAATCGCAAGAAGAAGAAACGAAAGGACAAAACTCCGAAATAGAAATTGGGGTATAAATCGCAGCAAATAAAAGAGAGCATTAATTGGGGATGACAATGATTATAGAAGACAGAAGCAGGGACATCGAAATATAAGGGAATATATAAACCCAACAACAACCCAGAAACTATAAACCGTATATATCGATGCATATAGCAATATAAAGACACGGGAGAACAAAAAACACTATAAAACCAAGAGTATAGTAGAAGTAAATAGATTCTTCCGGAGATAGATGAAAAAGAATAACGACAGATATGAAAGTGAGGAATATATCGAGAATCAGCACTGGATGAAGCATATTGACGAATAATTTTAAAGTAAGAATTGAGGGAGAAAGAATAGAAGGTGTGAATTAAAAGGAAACGAAGGAGGTGGATTTATAGTGAAATATCCGACAGAAAAATCGAGATGAATCATCACATTAAATCGAAGAGGATCATAATTTCCTTTATCATCGAAGAATCAAATCCTATATAGATTACAAAGATTTTCTTTAATCCGGAGATCAACCGTGATGACGTCAAAAGATAAGACGAATCCCTATTTTCTCATTTCACTCTTTTACGATAGCTTCACTCATACGTTTCGAGTAATCGAATTATTTTATCCATATTTCTCAATCATGATAAAACCCTATGAATCAACTTATATTCGTCATAATAACATTCTTATTGTTAGCCATGACGACCTCGATCAAATTTCGGGACGAAATTTCTTTAACGGGTAGGTACTGTGACGACCCGAAAATTTCTGACCAAATTTAAACTTAACCTTTATATGTTTCCGACACGATAAGCAGAATTTGTAATGTTGAATCTCAAAAAGTTTGGAACTACATTCATGTAATCAATTACCCTTTGACCGTGTTCGACGATTCACGAACAATTATGAGTATATAGATATGTATATATAATATATAATATTAACTGAAAACATTAACAAAGTATTAGATATATGATACTTTACATGAACGTATTTGTTTCGATATATTTATCGACAGAATTAAGAGATAATATCAAATGATTGAATTATCAGATACATTATGATATGATTACGGGCCTATGTTATGAGGTCCACTGTGATTTAAGAAATCTATTCTTTTTGACAACATTCGGAAAATGATAAAGTGATTTATAAATAAGAACAAATGTGTCAATTAACGGGAACTAGACAAGGGTTAGTGGAAATTCCTGTTTAATTTCCAAGGCATGTTTTATAATATTTTCCTCGTGACCTTGATAAGATAACTATGTTAACTTTCATTTTATTTAATATGAAAATAAGAACGTGGAGTGTAAATAACTTAGATGTTGGATATCGACAAGTTAAGTAACTCGACATTTATCATTAAGATGATTTCATACGTTTATTTAACCTTTGGACTTTATCCCATGCTTCACCAACAGACTGTAATTTAAAAACTTAAAACCTATTATGAATATATATAATTCTACTTTTCTAAAATATTTTGTGGTATAACGATTTCCATTATTTTAACCTTTTAACAAAATGATTCTTAAATATATTTAGTTTTGGAAAACAAAATTATCATATTTATTTGATTTAGTTTCAAAAGTACAAAAAACGTTTTCAGTTTAAAAAGAACTTTATTATTAAAACGTATATATCTTTTATAAATATCTAGAACCACTTTTGACAACTCATTACTTAACCAGTATGATAAAGATAACGATATTTATATTTTATTTTATTAAATATATAACGATTTAAATTAATATTATATATATTTATACGCGTATTATACGTATATAGTTTTATACTTTTACTATACTTTAACTTTACATTTACTTTACTTTTATTTTACTTTAACTAATAATTCATATTTTAATAATTCATACTTTAATAATTCACTTTAATAATTCATACTTTAATAATTCACTTTAATAATTCACTTTAATAATTCATACTTTAAGAATTCACTTTAATAATTCATACTTTAATAATTCACTTTAATAATTCACTTTAATAATTCATACTTTAATAATTTACTTTAATAATTCACTTTAATAATTCATACTTTAATAATTCACTTTAATAATTCATACTTTAATAATTCACTTTAATAATTCATACTTTAATAATTCACTTTAATAATTCAAAAATCTATTATAAATAGAATTCAATAGGTTTCATTATTTCATAGAAACTTGAAAATATATTTCTCTAAACTCTCTCAATCGAATTACATATATATATATATTTTTTTTGTATTATTTCAAGATATTATTAGTATACATAAAATACTACGACGGAGTTATACTCGGACGATTTCAAAATAAGTTTTCAAACGGGATAGAGCTAAGGAAATTTTGGGTTATAGCTATGGAGGTTATGGGTATTGATCGAGGGTATTGCTCGTGAGGTCAACCTAACGTTTATCATTTTCGTTGCGTCTACGTACTTTCCTGCAATATTGAATCACAATATTGATACGTTCGTGAATCCGAGATAAACCTTGCACTTGTTCAGTGCCGTCATATACATAATTGCTACGAAATACAGTATTGTGAGTTTCATTACTCCCTTTTTATATATATTTTTGGGCTGAGAATACATGCGCTGTTTTATAAATGTTTTACGAAATAGGCACAAGTACTAAAACTAATTCTATGTGGGTTTAAACCAGAAATATACCCTTAGCTTGGTAACATTAAACTACTTGTCTATGTACGGTAGGCGCGAATCCTAAAGATAGATCTATTGGGCCTGACAAACCCCATCCTGACTATGGGATGCTTTAGTACTTCGAGGTTATTTTAAACACACATGATCTGGTGTACTTCAGAGGGTAAAACATGAATGTTAAGGCTTGTTACCGGGTGCCTACAACTTATAGAATACTTTTAAACACTTGCGAGTGTACGGATATTTATGGAAACTGAAATCTTGTGGTCTATTACTATTACGGAAATGATTGATTATGATAAACTAATGAACTCACCAACCTTTTGGTTGACACTTTAAAGCATGTTTATTCTCAGGTATTAAAGAAATCTTCCGCTGTGCATTAGCTCATTTTAAGGATATTACCTGGAGTCATTCATGACATACTTTGAAAGACGTTGCATTCGAGTCGTTGAGTTCATCAAGATTAATATTAAGTCAATTATAGTTGGATGTAATATGAAATGGTATGCATGCCGTCAATTTTTGATGTAAAGAAAGTTTGTCTTTTAAAAACGAATGCAATGTTTGTAAAACGTATCATATAGAGGTCAAATACCTCGCGATGTAATCAACTATTGTGAATCGTTTATAATATATATGAACGGGTCCTTTCATGGAACGGTTGTTGTAGTTGTTGTTGTTGGGATGTTTTTTGTAGTTATTATTAAGATTACGGTTATTGTTGCGATTGTTGTTGCGGTTGTTGGGATAGTTGTTGCGATTGTGGTTGTAATTGTTGTTGTTGTTGTTATTGTTCTGGTGATTCTTGTCACCGTTTTCCTCCCACTTTCTTTTGAGTTGTTTCATGTTGGCTTCTTCGGCTGTCTGCTCTTTAATTCTTCCCTCAATCTGATTTATGAGTTTATGAGCCATTCGACTTGCCTTCTGTATAGAAGCGGGCTCGTGTGAACTCACATATTCTTGAATCCTTACTAGTAACCCTTTTACAAACGCGTCGATCTTCTCTTCTTCATCTTCGAATGCTCCCGAACACAATAGGCATAACTCTGTGAATCGTCGTTCATATGTGGTAATGTCGAACCCTTGTGTTCGTAACTCTCTAAGTTCTGCCTTGAGCTTATTGACTTCGTTTCTAGGACGGTACTGCTCGTTCATCAATTGCTTGAATGCCGACCACGGTAGTGCGTAAGCAACATTTTGTCCTACCTGTTCAAGATAGGTGTTCCACCACGTTAACGTAATACCTGTGAAGGTATGCATAGCGTACTTAACTTTGTCCTCTTCAGTACACTTACTTATGGTAAACACCGATTCGACTTTCTCGGTCCACCGTTTCAATCCAATTGGTCCTTTGATTCCATCAAATTCCAAAGGTTTGCAGGTAGTGAATTCTTTGTAGGAGCATCTGACACAATTTCTTGTGGAATTAGTTCCACTGCTAGATCCAGAGTTATTGTTATTTTGCATCGCAGCCTGTACTGTGGCTATATTTGCTGCAAGGAAAACACAGAAGTCTTCCTCGCTCATGTTCAAATTCTGACGAGTTGCCGGTGCCATTTCCTTCAAAATAGCCAACTAAATCGAGTAAATCATACAGAATATTAAGAGTAGTCAATAGTATTTCGTAGCATAATATGAACTCATTTATAAAAGCTTTTTCTTCATATTAGCGTTTTATAAGTTTAAATTCGGGTACTACCTACCCGTTAAGTTCATACTTAGTAGCTAATATACAATTCAACTACTACAATTCCATATGAAAAACTGATTATAATAATATATCACATATAAATATTCTTCAAACTTACAACATCGCTATATTACATATAACATGAAATATAGTACACTTTGTTACAAGACAGTTTTGAAGATAAATCTAGTTAATACGCAAGTTGTTCAGTAAAGGAAATAAAGACACGTAATTCATAAGTCCAGAAACAAGTCATGCATTCTGGTTTTACTAAGACGACTTCCCATCCTTGGTCTTGTGGAAAATAACCGTAATGACCATTGGCTAGGCAGCATGTTGTAATGTCGTCAAAAGAACGAGGGTTTCGTAATGTCCAACAGCCCCGTAATAATCTAAAAACCTTGTTTCTCACCCCAACTACTGAATTCGTCACTTGTGGGAAGGTTTTATTTAAAAGTTGCAATCCGATGTTCTTTTTCTCACTTTGGTAAGAAGCGAACATCACTAACCCGTAAGCATAACATGCTTCTTTATGTTGCATGTTATAAGCTCTTTCTAATTCACGAAATCCTATGTTGGGATATGTTGAGTCAAAATAGGTTTGTAACCCATAGCGTAAAATTGCATCTGGGTTTCCCGCACTAAATGCCTTAAAAAAAACTTGGCGTAACTTAAAGTCTCCCCAATGTGATATACCCCATCTTTCAAAGGAAAGCCTTTTATATACTAAGGCATGCCTGGAATATCTTTCAAACGTTTGACAAACTAATTTTGCCGTAACTAATTGTGCTGACGAATTTTGCCCGACTCTAGACAAGATTTCATCAATTATATCTCCTGGTAGGTCTTCTAAATTTTTTGGTTGTCTATCCTTAATGTCCATTTTGTGTTTTATACTGTAAAATAGACAAGGATTAGATTCGTAAAAGATAATTAACAAACAATACAACCAATTTTTACATAGAATATAAAAGTACAGGTACACTACAATACATATAATACACAACATGATTACAACCCTCTAATCTGAATCACTGGTTTCTTCTTCTTCGGACTTGATTCGTTTTCCTAATTTTCTAGGGATATATGATGTTCTTCTAATACGAGCCATCATTTTCCACAATGGTTTAGAAAAACCTGGTGGTTTAGAGGTTCCCGGGTTATTGTTACAATTTAGGAAATACGGACGTTACCGATACATATAAAGTTCATCGGGGTTGGAATCAGGTTTCTCTATTTTTATACCTTTTCCCTTATTATTTTCTTTTGCCATATTAAATTGGGTCGAGGTAATTTCTATAACATCATTGGAATCCTCATCGGGATCCGATTCATCAGAAAATTGGTAATCTTCCCAATATTTTGCTTCCTCGGCGGAAACACCATTGACCATTTTTAACTTTGGTCCGTTGGTTGATGATTTTCTTTTATTTAATCGATTTATTGTAGGTATCAAAATTTCATCCTCCGGAACCTCTTCTTCTTCCTGTTCCTCCTCTTTCGGTTCCTCCTCTTCTGATTCCTCTTCTTCCGGTTCCTCTTCTTCCGGTTCCTCTTCTTCCGGTTCCTCTTCGGGAATTTGTGAATCTTCCCAAATTATATTCGACTCTTCAATATTATTAGGTGAGTCGATGGGATTTGTACTAGTGGTAGACATCTATCACACAATATCAAACACATTAAGAGGTTTATATATCACATAATATTTACATGTTAATAATATATAGTTTCCAACAAAAGTGTTAAGCAATCGTTTTTAAAGAAAACACGGTCGAAGTCCAGACTCGATAATGTATCCTAATAAACTCGATAAGACATACTAATGCAAATTTCTGGTTGTCTAAGACCAACGCTCTGATACCAACTGAAATGTCCCGTTCATATTGATTATAAACGTTCCATATTAATTGATTTCGTCGCGAGGTTTTGACCTCTATATGAGACGTTTTTCAAAGACTACATTCATTTTTAAAACAACCATAACCTTTATTTTATCGATAAAGGTTTAAAAAGCATTACGTAGATTATCAAATAATGATAATCTAAAATATACCGTTTACACACGACCATTATATAATGGTTTACAATAAGAATATATTACATCAAAAATAAGTTTCTTGAATGCAGTTTTTACATAATATCATACAAGCATGGACTCCAAATCTTGTCCTTATTTTAGTATGCAACAGCGGAAGCTCTTAATAATCACCTGAGAATAAACATGCTTCAAACGTCAACAAAAATATTGGTGAGTTATAGGTTTAACCTATATATTATCAAATCATAATAATAGACCACAAGATTTCATATTTCAATATACATCCCATACATAGAGATAAAAATTCATTCATATGGTGAACACCTGGTAACCGACATTAACAAGATGCATATAAGAATATCCCCTATCATTCCGGAAAATCCTTCGGACATGATAAAAACGAATTCGAAGTACTAAAGCATCCGGTACTTTGGATGGGGTTCGTTAGGCCCAATAGATCTATCTTTAGGATTCGCGTCAATTAGTAGATCGGTTTACTAATTCTTAGGTTACCAAGCAAAAGGGGCATATTCGGCTTCGATCATTCACCCATATAATGTAGTTTCATTTACTTGTGTCTATTTCGTAAAACATTTATAAAACTGCATGTATTCTCATCCCAAAATATTAGATTTTAAAAGTGGGACTATAACTCACTTTCACAGATTTTTACTTCGTCGGGAAGTAAGACTTGGCCACTGGTCGATTCACGAACCTATAACAAATATGTACATCTATATATCAAAGTATGTTCAAAATATATTTACAACATTTTTAATACGTTTTAATGTTTTAAGTTTATTAAGTCAGTTGTCCTCGTTAGTAACCTACAACTAGTTGTCCATAGTTAGATGTACAGAAAATAAATTGATATATATTATCTTGACCCAATCCACGACCCAGTGTATATATGTCTCAGGCTAGATCACAACTCAAAGTATATATATTTTTGAATCAACCTCAACCCTGTATAGCTAACTCCAACATTACTGCATATAGAGTGTCTATGGTTGTTCCAAATAATATATATATATATATGGGTCGATATGATATATCAAAACATTTGCATACGCGTCTATGGTATCCCAAGATTACATAATATATTAGAATACATGTATAATACAATACAAGTTAGGTAGGATATGATTTGTATAGAATTGTTACAATATTTCCCGTAGCTACAACAATCAAAAAATATCCAATCTTGTTTTACTCATAACTTCTACGTTTTAAATCCGTTTTGAGTGAATCAAATTGCTATGGTTTCATATTGAACTCTAATTTATGAATCTAAACAGAAAAAGTATAGGTTTATAGTCGAAAATATAAGTTACAAGTCATTTTTTAAGAGGCAGTCGAAAGAACGACGTCTTGATGATCATTTTGAAAAACATACTTCCACTTTGAGTTTAACCATGATTTTTGGATATAGTTTCATGTTCATAAGAAAAATCATTTTCCCAGAAGAACAAATTTTAAATCAAAGTTTATCATAGTTTTTAATTATCAAACCCAAAACAGCCCGCGGTGTTACTACGACGGCGTATGTCCGGTTTTACGGTGTTTTTCGTGTTTCCAGGTTTTAAATCATTAAGTTAGCATATCATATAGATATAGAACATGTGTTTAGTTGATTTTAAAATTCAAGTTAGAAGGATTAACTTTTGTTTGCGAACAAGTTTAGAACTAACTAAACTATGTTCTAGTGATTTCAAGTTTAAACCTTCGAATAAGGTAGTTTTATATATATGAATCGAATAATGTTATGAACATCATTACTACCTCAGGTTTTGTGGATAAACCTACTAGAAATGAGAAAAGTAGATCTAGCTTCAAAGGATCCTTGGATGGCTTGAAAGTTCTTGAAGCAGAATCATGATACGAAAACAAGTTCAAGTAAGATTTCCACTCGAAATAAGATTGTTATAGTTATAGAAATTGAATCAAAGTTTGAATATGAGTATTACCTTGTATTAAAAAGATATCTTACTGTAAATAAGAAAGATTTCTTGAGGTTGGATGATCACTTTACAAGATTGGAAGTAAGCTAGCAAACTTGGAAGTATTCTTATGAAACTAGAACTTATAGAATTTATGAAGAACACTTAGAACTTGAAGATAGAACTTGAGAGAGATCAATTAGATGAAGAAAATTGAAGAATGAAAGTGTTTGTAGGTGTTTTTGGTCGTTGGTATATGGATTAGATATAAAGGATGTATAATTTTGTTTACATGCATGAATGATTACTAATATTTTTGTAATTTTATGAGATATTTCATGCTAGTTGCCAAATGATGGTTCTCATATGTGTTAGGTGACTCACATGAGCTGCTAAGAGCTTATCATTGGAGTGTATATACCAATAGTAAATACATTTAGAAGCTAGGTATTGTACGAGTACGAATACGGGTGCATACGAGTAGAATTGTTGATGAAACTGAACGAGGATGTAATTGTAAGCAATTGTTGTTAAGTAGAAGTACATTGATAAGTGTCTTGAAGTCTTTCAAAAGTGTATGAATACATATTAAAACACTACATATATATACATTTTAACTGAGTCGTTAAGTCATCGTTAGTCATTACATGTATATGTTGTTTTGAAACCTTTAGGTTAACGATCTTGTTAAATATTGTTAACCCATTGTTTATTATATCTAAAGAGATGTTAAATTATTACATTATCATGATATTATGATATATTAATATATCTTAGTATGATATATATACAGTTAAATGTTGTTACAACGATAATCGTTACATATATGTCTCGTTTCGAAATCATTAAGTTAGTAGTCTTGTTTTTACATATGTAGTTCATTGTTAATACACTTAATGACATGTTTACTTATCATTTATCATGATTAAACATAGTGTATCAATATCTTAATATGATTCATATGTATTTAGTAAGACGTTGTTATGACGATAATCGTTATATATACCGTTTCGAGTTTCTTAATTCAATAAACTCAATTTTATGTATATAACTCATTGTTAAAATACCTGATGAGATACTTACTTATAATAATATCATGTTAACTATATATATATAATCATATATATGTCATCATATAGTTTTTATAAGTTTTAACGTTCGTGAATCACCGGTCAACTTGGGTGGTCAATTGTCTATATGAAACATATTTCAATTAATCACGTCTTAACAAGTTTGATTGCTTAACATGTTGGAAACACTTAATCATATAAATATCAATTTCATTTAATATATATAAACATGGAAAAGTTCGGGTCACTACAGTTCTCTTAGTCACGAATAAGAGCTCTTTGTAAATGTTCCTCCAACATATATGCAGCTGTTCCATACACCAATTGACGTAGGGAGTAAGTACATTTTTAAAAAATACTACTGTGTGCATCATAATTATAACGTTCAACAAAATATTTAAAATGATCGGGAATATTATCACTAGAGAATTAAGATATACCATTTGAAATTCGGATGAACAATTGACGACTCATACAGAGACATCTTTTAAACTTATGAGGTGGATATTTCGGCGACTCAAAAAAATAATCATTATGTAAACGTTTCGATGCAACTTCTTGCTCCCATCGATCATATACTCTAGCACGAAATCTATAATAGTTTCACTTTCATCGTCGGAAGCTAAAATAATATCGTACGACTCAAGAGGATGGGAAATTAGATAAGAATTTTTTAGTAGTGACAATTGAAATGTGATTTAGAAATGAGAAGTGAATTGTGATTTGGAAATGAGAAGTCAAGTATTATTATTATTTATAGTGAAAAAAAAGTATTTTTTGATTTCATAATAAAATATATTTAAACGGTAATATATCCATTTTAATTTGACAAGATATATTTCATGACTAATTAATTAACGCTACGTCTCCTGACGCCACCCTTTTTCCTTCATTTCGCATTTGACTAACGTTGGCCGGATTCCACTCGTAACGTCGCATTAGCGGCAGGCGGCGGCGTCAATGCCAAATCATCGTCAGTAATAGGTGAAAACGTTGCGTTGAATATGATTTAACGTGTGATGAATTGAGTACAAGTGTTAAACATAATTCGTGACTAGCAAACATATTACATTGTTTATATTGCTTTTATTTTCAAGGTAACTGAATACCTTTTACTTTGTGAGAAAAATAGAGTAAGTTGTAATGTATCTGAATAATCAATGTGGCTCTGTTTTCGAGTTATATTTTGAAGAGAAAAGAAAGTAACTAGAGAGAAACTAAAATGAAATGGTGTTTTCGAATTTCAAAAGAAATGAAAGGAAGATGATGGAGAATTTGATCTAATTTTTCCTTTTAACTTACTTTTCAATTTGAAAAGATGCCACTTTTTACCCTCATTCTTTTTCATCTCATTTGATTTCTTTAATTTAAAAACTCGGGAAAAAAGCCTATAGGCCTCGAGGAACGTTGAATTAGAAAGATCGATAAAACACAAGAAATAAATGGTCATTTATAAAATATAAAATTTTCCTTATTTTTCTATTAGTCAATCATTTTTGAAACTCCTTTACGTCGCCCTCTCAGTCCCCCTCATTTTACTACTTAAAAAATTGTGATACGAAAATTGTAAAATCTAGAAATGACAAACATTATCAAACTGGATTCGTAATTGTGAAAACTCAACTCAACAAGTACCAATATGAAAAAAAAAAAATTATCCTTTGCTTAATTCTCAACTACCTAATAATTTGAGTCTTCCATGCTCCATGCGACTCCATCGTCGTCCCATCATTCCCTTCATTATAAAGATCGATGGACTAGAAATAAAAAAAGTGATGGGGAAAGAAGGTAGATGAAGTAAAAATAAAAAATTTGACAAAAGGGCTTTTGGCTTAGTGGTATCACGAAAATTCATTACGTAGTACTTTGAAGTTGTGAGTTTGAATTTCGCCGTAAACAAAAAGTGTGTGTGTATAAAAAAATAAAAATAAAAGAGTGTGAGGAAGTGAACAGAAATAAAGAAAGTGGGAGGGGGAAGTGTAAATTACGTCAACGGAGAGAAGGGTGACTTTATAAGTCTGTTGGAAAACATGACGAAGTGTATGACCGGTTAAGGTTTATGAAATGTTTTGAAGAATCGCTCGGTGCCTGTAAGCGGAGGAATGTGGTGAAGTAGTGAACACCGCCGTATTGGTGAATTTTTCCGATCGTTTGGAATATCGGAATCTCCATACGCCGCCGCGTCGATCTGATTATGTTTTACTGCCGGAAGTATGTCAGGTTGTTACATGTTTTGACCTAACAATCTAGTTATATTAATGCTATTTTGACGTAAATCGAGATGATTTGATTAATTAGTGATATTTAGTTGTGTTTATGTTGAAATTAATGTGTGTGTTTTAGTTACTACCGGAATAATGTCAGGTTGTGATCACTTTCGCCTACTGTTAAATTTGATTTTCTTTTACCTAAAAAATTTAGCTCTATCTATGCTAATTATGATCTTGAATCGAGTTGAGTTGATGAATTTGTGGATATTTTGTTGTGTTTATGCTGAAATTGTTGCGTGTGTTTGATTACTGAATCTGATTAATGTTAATTGTTCTGACCTATAATATTAGTTCCAGTTATGCTAATTTTTGGTTCAAACTCGGATGATTTAATGAATTGGTGATATCTGTTGTGTCTATGTAGTTTGATTATTGTATCTGGATAGGTTTATGATGTTTTAGAGCATGAGGAGGTGTCCGTGTCCATTTTTTCAAGGTTGAAAATGGACCTTGAAATTGATTAAAGTGGGTGTCTCATTCGGGAGAGAAAATATGACGTGGACCAATAATAAAATAGAATAATTAAAAAGAAAATAAAAAATATACACCGTCGACTCCCGACCTTGGAGAACCGTGGTGAACAAGACTCCAATCGATGGTGGGGTGGTGTCCATATTGCTGGCGTCGGTGAGACCGACCTCAACTGACGATGTGGACACCGTATGCTCTTACTGCTGTTGTTGCTCGTAGATTTGCAACAATATGATGTTAATAGCATTTGATATATAGTTAATATAAATATAAAATGTGTGTTTGTTAATATCTACATTGTGGAGTCCTGGTCGGTTTCTGTTAATTGAAATCCAGGGCAAGAGTTTTGTATTCAACGTGTAGTATATATGAATGACTTTTTTTTTACATGTTTTGAGTTACACAATACTGATATAGTGATGTGATTTGTTTATGTTGTTGAAAGAAATTTAGGGCAAGTGTTCTCTTCTCAATGTTACATTAGACTCAGATGACGTGACCTAACCGATTGATTTCGTGATTGCTTTCGACCTTTTTCCCTGGCACCCCAAGATATGATGCTAGTGATATTGTGAGGATATAATGACCCTAAGTTTGCAAACATATGCATTCCCTAGTATTAACCATCAAGGCCCCGTTTGGCTCACGGAATCCAATGGGATTCCGGCGGAATTGTTGAATTTAGACACGCGTCGTGTCTAAATTCAATTCCAATTCCGCCGGAATCCCATTGGATTCCGTGGGCCAAACGGGGCCCAAGTGTTATAATTGTTTCTCTTCGATGTTATCCATAACGTTGTTCTTTCCTTGATATCTTCAGTCCTTCCGGCACGGAGTTGAAGACTTGCACGGAAGTAACACGTCATCTAAGAGCTCAACCTTTGATAGACGTGTCCGGTCTTTCCAAAGAAGGGGAGATAGGACAGATCAATAATGGTAGTTGTATACTTCCCAAATCTGTAAGTGCGGATTATGAATCACCTGCTATTCACTATCATTGTAAGTGTTAGTTTGTGAAAATGAGTATGTTTTAATTAAATGTGTAGCAGATAGATGAAGTTCCCGATTCAGTTCATCATGAGGTAACAAATAACTTGTCCGGAACATATGATTTATATGATGTTAAAATAGACAGCTTTATTGATTGTTATCCATGCGGATTGAAGTTTGATGACATGGGTGGGCTTGAGAAGCACCTGACGATTTTTCACAAGAAAACCACCCGAAGATTGAATCTCCCCACCCGTGACGCAACACAATGTACCTTTGAGAAGGTAATGTAACGTAACTGTAATTATTATCGTTATCATCAATAATAATTTTTATTTTTATTATTGTGTTATTGTTATCTCTAGAGTTAATTATACCATTGGTTCCGGGCTTCCCGTGGTTTATCCAGAATTGGTTTACCCAGAATTATACGGGTAGTCCTTTTCTTTTAAATGTCCTTGGTGATTTTTTTAAAAAAATACACAACGGTGGTCCTAAACCTAAAGCCAGTTAATTTGTTCCGTTACACGACCAACTCTCAGTAGGTATGTTCCCACTGATTCGAGCTTTTGTTTATTGACGCAGATGGACCTTTATCAGCATGCTGTTATTGACCATGATGAGCCACAGTTAGATCAAGTTCTTTCGCCGCAGAATGAGCAATCTTCATTTATTTCACGTAAGATAGCCAAAGCACAAGAATCAGTTCCTATCGTGAATGCTAATATCAGGTTCATGACAACATGTACATGGTGCAACAGAGAGTTCCTTTGTGGGCCCGTCGATGCTGAAACGATGGCTGAAGCAGCTGGATATATGTGTCCAAAATGCCAAAAGAAAGCATGTGGGGTCTTTGAAACTTTGAAAGGAGAATCATAAAGTCCCTGTATACAATAAATTTGTTGCCAATTAGTTTCTGGTTTCAGGTAAGATCTTGTAAGTTCTGGGGAAAATAGGATTTAAATATACGCGCTTTAACCTCTTTTTTCACCTTTTTATAAATATTTCACTAGAGAACAATGTACCCTTGTTCTGTATGTTGTTTTACCCTGTATTTCACAAAAAGATGGTTTCATGTGTATAAATGTACGCCCTTATCGTTCTTTTTCCCATACGTCAGCATTAACGACCTTTTAGATCTTGTTGTACAGTTATAACCTGTTCAAGAAAACTAGAGATAATCGAACACCATTAACAGCATAGAAGAGCTATCTTAAAGACTTCAAAGATATCATACCATATAAGGAAAAAGGTACATACAATCAAACCAAAAACATGTATCCGAAAAATCAACAACATTTGCAATGTCTACGAGTTGTAAGAAGGTGCACAAATCCATGTTGGAGAAGGAGAGTACATGCAATAAACCGAGAACTGAGCAAAATAATTAAAGTCTCTATTCTTAGCACGTACCCTGCTTCTCCAACAAAGATCGATTGCACCCATAGATGTATACATAAATGATATACGAATGAGATTTCAGTTTATGGCTTATTGGCATAATGGGCAGATTTTTATAGGTGCAAACAAAGTTATGTCTCAAGGCATCATCACATGAGTTCACAAGACACATATGAGCTATGATCACTGTGTGTTTTGCAAGGTGGGATAACATAATTCATGCACCCTTTTGCTTTGCGTGTTGTGGGTAATCTATTTGATTACATTTTGGTGAGATATGAGTTTTTCATGCAATCCATCATTTGCTTTTAAAGTTAGTGCGAGTAATTGATAAAAAGCGTAAATCATTTACAGTTGTACATTTGCGTGATAATTTTGATATATAAATTGTATAAATATGTAGGATTTTTTTAAATAGCACACTTTCTACCGTTGATAAAGTGCTAGTACAATTCAAAAACAATCACTAGTAATTATGAACTCTTAACCAAATCAAGTATGTTTCAATCAAGGTGTTCAATTAGCTTTACAAGTGTTGATCAACCATGCTTTTCAGCAACTAAATATTATTTTCAATCAATATAGTTTATTTTAATTGGTTAGGATAAACTGTGGATATATATATATATATATATTTTTTTTTTGAAAGGCAACCATAAATTTTATATATATATATATATAACATAGGTAGAGCTCAATGAGCAACTACCCAAATCGCAATGTTTACATCATACAAGGTGCCAAGGTGGCAGCATATACGAACACAACTTTACAACACAGAATTTTATGAAAAAATATTACAAGGATTATGCAACCATCTATTCCAATCGATATCCTTTCCTTTGCATCTCCTCACCACCCACTCGAAGCTTTTGACTTGGATTTCACAAACCGCAACCGGCACGTTCCAACATTTATTTTTGAAAACCTTCTCATTACGATATTTCCACAAAAGATACACGCTTGTCCATATTACCGCTTGCCAAACATCACGACCCACATCCGACCCAAGTGAGCCCGTACTCCCATCAACGAGCGATCTAACAGTTAAGTTTTGAGGTCTTGGAACCGCCCACCAATCGAAGATTTTCGCCCAGACATCACGAGTTTTATCACATGACAAGATGAAGTGGTTGATGTTTTCGATATCATTATCACAAGTAGGACAACGTACCGAATTTAGATCAACTCCCCTCTTATCTAACTCAATTAACACCGGGATCCTTCCTTTTAAAACCCTCCATATAAACACTTCAACTTTCTTGGGAACAAGTGAGTTGCGTATAGTTTCCGAAGAAGAAGAGGAGTTCACATGAAGAATTTTTGAATCAATATGTTCCGCAAGGATCTTGGTTTTGAAGGTACCTGAATTGCACATGTTCCAGCACCAAGAGTCAGGTTTGTCCGACTGTAAGATAACCGAACGCAGCAGCCCCTGAAGCTCCTCTAGTTCACCCTTTGCCCGACCTGAAGGTTCGCGTATCCAGCTCCCATTAAACCTCTGTTCTGCACCCGTTCCCAGCACCCTAGATCCAACCGTAGACTCTAGGTTTGTTTCCAAATGAGCAAGTCGCTTGAACCTATTTTTAAACTCAACATTCCCAACCCAAAGATCATTCCAAAAAGACGTCGTGTTCCCATTGCCAACCTTCCTGATAAACGAGTTCCTAAAGGAGATTCCAAGCTCATCAATACTAGATCCTGCTTTAATAATATTAGTCCACACCGAATTGTAAGGTATCACATTATTATCAAAGGGACCCAAGAGACCCCCCGAGGACCCATAAATGCTCGATATAACTTTAACCCACAAGGCGTTGGTTTCGGTTTTGAACCTCCATCACCACTTGCCGATTAAAGCTAAGTTTTTGCCTTTTAAAGACCCCAAATTTAACCCTCCTTTCTCGAAAGGAAGGAGGGTTTCCTCCCATTTGACCCATGATATTTTATGATTTGAACCCGACCCGCCCAAAAAAAAAAGTACGTCTTACACTCTCAAGTTTTTTTACCACACACGGCGGGGCACGGAAGAGCGAGAAGTAGTACAACGGGAGGCTATTCAACACTGATTTAACAAGGGTCAAGCGTCCACCGTATGACACCGTACGTGCTTTCCAATCCGAGAGTCTTTTAGAGAACTTATCAAAAACCGGGTTCCAACTTTCAAGTTTATTCATTTTACCACCAACCGGAAGGCCAAGGTATGTGAAAGGAAAGGAGCCGGACTTGCACCCAAATAAAGAAGCCATGTTATTTATTTCAGCTTCCTTAATCCCAACTCCGTACAATGTGCTTTTAAGATAGTTGACTTTTAGTCCCGAGGAGAGCTCAAAGCATTTTAGGAGTTTGAAAAGGTTACGAAGGTTTAGTATGCTCCATTCCCCAAACAAGATCGTGTCGTCCGCATATTGAAGGTGCGAGATATGGATTTTCTCGGAGCCAATTTCAACAACTAAAAATCTTTTAGTAAGGACTGCACGTTTGGTTAAAACGTTTAATCCTTCGGCCGCGATTATGAAAAGGAACGGTGATAACGTGTCTCCTTGTCGAACCCCTCTTTCTAAATTAAATTCGCTCGTGGGTGAGCCATTAACAAGAATCGAGACCGAGGCCGACTTGAGACAAGAAAGGATCCAACCTCTCCATTTGGATCCAAACCCCATTATTTCCATGATCTCCATTAAGTAATCCCAATTCAAGCAATCAAACGCCTTCTCAAAGTCAACTTTGAAAATTAAACTCTTTAACCGGTTATGCTTTAAGAAGTTTAAAGTTTCATTCGCAATCAAGGCTCCATCAAGAATATTCCTACCTTTTATGAACGCACTTTGCTCGAAACCTACAAGGTTTGGGATAACCTTTCTAAGTCTATTAGAGAGTAGCTTCGCGATGATTTTGTAGTAACTCCCAATTAGACTAATAGGTCGATAATCATTAAGCGCCGATGGGTCGTGCCTTTTGGGTACTAAGGTGATGAAGGAAGCGTTGCATCCGTTTGATATCCTGCCCGAACTCCAAAACTCCTCTATAGCTTGCATTAAATCAACTTTGATGTCTTGCCAATATTTTTTATAAAACCGCAAGTTGAACCCGTCCGGAACGGGTGCTTTCGTACTCCCGCAACCTTTAATTGCATCCCAGACTTCGTTTTCAGTGAAGACAAATTCCAGCATGTTGGCATTCTCATGCGAAATATGTAACAGATCAGGCCAGGTAACAGCTTGTGCAGGCCCATCAGAGTTAAACTGGCCTGGCCCAACAGCCCTATGATCTTTCAGACTAACGGGAACAGTAAACAGGCCAGCAGTGTCGGCTGTTACAGGCCCACCAGAAAGTCCAGGCCTACCATTAGATGCCATGGTAACACGAAAGGCGGCTCCTGAACCAGCAGGTCTGTTGCAAAGCAGAAGGTAAGGTCTACAGGCCTGATTCGAACTAAATATCTTCTTAAAGTGGTCATGAATATTTTCTTTGATTTCCTTCGGATTTTCACACAAATGACCATTAATTAGTAATCCCCTAATATTGTTTTTATTGAGTTTTCGCCATATGGTTGAGTGAAAATATTTGGAGTTCTCGTCCCCATCAAGTATCCAACGGACCCTTGCCTTTTGCCTTAACATTCCCACTTTGATTTTTTCTTTTGCTAGCCACTTCTTACGGGACTCCAACCAACACATTCGATCATTTTCGGAAAGGGTACCACTTTCCGCCTTCAATTCCCAATTATGGGTAATATTTTTCAATGTCAATATCTCTTCGTCAAGTTTACCAAATTCCTTTTTACTCCACCCTCTTAGCTCGGTTTTCACATTTTTGAGTTTATCACGGAAGATGCAATCTTTCCTAAATCCACTAACCTCCTTATTCCAACCCTCGGAAATAACACTATCAATGCCATATCTATTTAACCACTCATCAAAATTTTGAAAGGTTTCGGGCCAAAGTCTACAATACCATCCCG
Source organism: Rutidosis leptorrhynchoides (assembly GCF_046630445.1). Lineage (NCBI taxonomy): Eukaryota > Viridiplantae > Streptophyta > Magnoliopsida > Asterales > Asteraceae > Rutidosis > Rutidosis leptorrhynchoides. The sequence goes on from NC_092338.1 coordinate 33,021,798, forward strand.
AAGGAGCAAGGGGCAATGATCCGATTCCTTTCTATCAAGGACATTGATTGCAAGGTCTTTCCACAAATTGATAAAATTATCTGATACAAGAAAACGATCTAACTTTCTAAACTTGGTACCGTCATCACTAATACGTGTGAATTTCCTACCGTTGATAGGAATCTGGATTAAGTTATTTCTCACAATGAATTCGTTGAATCTTCTTGCACTGGCTTCATGGAATACACAATTGACTCTATCCGAACCGGTTCGTACCTCATTAAAATTCCCACATAAAACCCAACCCGAATCAACCCCCGCCATCAATTTATCAAGATCATCCCACTTTTTACTTCTTGTCAACATCATTATGCGGTCCATATACATTTACAAGGATCATGTCATGACCCGACCCAACCCAATTACCCCTAATTGCTAAGAAGAAGTCTCCTCCAACTACACAATTAACCTTAAAGCAATTTATATCCCAAACAATTAACATGCCACCCGAGTAACCCCATCCATGTAAAACTCAACTCCTTGGGGCCCGGGAGCCCGGAGGTTTGGACAAATTGAGGTTAGTTCGGCAAACCGTTGATTATAAGCTTCGAGGTCATCTCGGGCTATTTTTAAATTTCTTGGCCCCTGTTCGAGCCTTCGAGTCTCTTCGCGCGGGAAGTATTCGGTGATCATTCTTTCTCTTAATTCGGTCCAAGAGAGTGTAAGGGCTTCATCGATACCCACCGATTGTACATACGTGTTCCACCATGAGAGGGCAATACCAGTGAGAGTGAGGGTGGAAAACTTGACCTTATCTTGGTCCCGAAATTCGCTTATGCTAAAAACGGCTTCAGTTTGTTCGAACCATCGAGTGAGAGCAACCGGTCCCCCAGTTCCATCGAAAGTAGGAGGGTTGTACTTCATGAAGTTTTTGTAGGAGCACCCCCCGTTTGAATTACCGGCCCCATGATTGTTGTTGTTGTTGGAGGAGTGACCGGCCACGGCCTCTCCCAAAACGGTGGCTATCATTCGTTGAAGAGCTTGTTCGAGAGTTTTGGGAGGGGTCTTGTGTTGACCTTGGTGAGCCATCGTTCCTTCATGACACAAGAATATCGTTAATTAGTATTATCAATAATATTAATCGTGATATGGAATCAAGATAAAAAGAAAATTTTTCCTTGACTCGCCTTAAATTCTTTATGTCATAACGTCGGAACGTTCATATGAGTCACCGTAATATAATCCCGGAAATTATATTACCCAGATTCATATGTGCATTCGACATCATTTCATATAGTCAAGGTGGGGTGTCAATCAAATCAACCACGTGAGATTAAGGTAGAACAAGAGTTAGATGTAATAAAAGAGTTAGAGTATATATGCACAAGTAGTCAAGTAATTCCTACTTCAAGTCTATATGCCGGTTGTAGTCTAGATTCACTAATGTACCATATGACTCGGGGTCGACACTAATGAACTCTAAATCCCTACAACCAACGCTCTGATACCATCTGTAGCGATCCGACAAAATCGTCATTGACGGCGCCGACTACTTAGGTCCCGTTACGTGGTCATAAGTCTTTAAAATAACGTTTGACCAAGATGCGTCGCCTTCATTTCAAAAGTAAAGATTGTTTCCAAGTTTACAAGAATGGTTCAACCAAAAGTTACGTTACAAAGTTATAAGTACAAATGAAACCTATGCGACACAGTTTTAAATAAAGTCAAAAGACGCTCCATGTATGCACATATACTCGACATCCAATGCAAGTATCAAAATAATGAGCGGAAGCATGTATCACAAATTGTTCAAAGACCTGAGAAAAACATAGGAATCTGTCAACGAAAACGTTGGTGAAATCATAGGTTTAAGTAAGTAAGTGAGTAAATACAAATGAACCACAAGATTTATAACATTTCAATAATAGTTAACCATTCCAAAAATTGTTATCACGAGCACCCAATTATCAATGCTTAACTTTCCATCCATAGAACCCCATCACAATAGTGTTAGAACATACACTGTTTCATGAAAATATATTTCATTCGTAAACGGTAGCGAACCGCTTGAATGAGGGTTTGTCAAACCCATATGGATCCATACAACATAAGTTCTCGCTTACACCCGGCAAGTGTAACTAATGATAATCGAATTGAGGATTTTGTTCTAAAATCGTATGTAGAATGTTTGTTTTCCTGTACTTGTGTTCACTTAGTAAAAGAAATGTTTATGTTTTCTCATCCCAAATGTAAGTTCAAAAAAAAGTAAAAGTGGGACTATGATCTCACCTCGAGTGCAAGAGTAAAAAGATACTTCAACAAGAATTTGTGCACAGAACAAATGCTAGTCTTGACCTAAACAAGTAAGTTGTATCAATAACGGTAAACACGATCAGTCAAAGATGTTCAATTAGTCATATGGCTCGTTACGACTCGATTATATAGCATGTGAATCAAATTGTCAAGTTTCATTCAAGATACAAGTATAGAATCATGTTAGAAAGGTTGCATAATTATTTGGTTAAGTTTGACAAAAAGTCAAACTTTGGTCTGGTCAAAGTCAACGAAAAAGTCAACACATTCGGGTCGGGTCCCGAACTATTTTTCTGAGATTTTTAATCATATATAAGCATGTTAGAACAAGTTACATGTGAATCGGAGGTCCATAGTATAGCAAACATTTTTAGTAAAAGTGACAAGGCAAACAGAATCTGGAACACGCTTTATGTCGCGCCGCGACCAGGGGTGCCGCGCCGCGGCAATACACGTGGTCTGGTACTTGGTCTGTTCCAAAAGTTCAAGTCTTGATCCAAATTCATTTTTGCACAAAATACAAACCGTAAACATTTATAATGCGTATCTTATATCGTTGGAAAGCTCTTTTGACAAGGAATACAACTAAGAACATATCATCAATCAAAACATGCATTTACAATAATCACATTCTCGTCGAATGGTCAATGAACATTCATAATCAAAGTTTCAAGTTTGTAAAACGCATTTCATGATTCGGGCAACCAATTTACATGTATGATATGCCGTTTCGAAGGTAACTAAACATACAATACAACTAAACATTTACTAAAAACGTTTCATAGCATTCGAATCATCAAAGGTCCATTTCAAGTTCATCAAACCCTAATCTAAATTCACCAAAATTAATAATCATGTTTATGAAGTTTTCTAAAGCAACCTACACATCAATTTGAAGCTAGTGATACTAGTAACACAATTAAAACATGAACTTTTAACATCTAACAACATTTAAGCAATTAAATCTCAAGAATAAACACACCAAAATTCAAGTTCAAGCTAGTTACTTCAAAACAACAAGGTCGAGCATACAAATCATATATTCGTGTTAGACTTGAGCCATATACACTAATTAACACTTTTATAATTCAAAAACATCTAGAACACAAAATCTAGTGATTTTAGAAAGTTACCCAAATAAGGTGAAATTGGTATCAAGTTGTAGTGGATGAAGAGAGGATCCCAAATATGTAATTTGTTTTGTTGCTAGCTTCCTAATCCGAATTTAGATGATGAATCTTTGAGTTGAAGATTGTGAGAAAATGTGAAAGTATGAAATAAAAAGGAAAAAGGAAATAAAAGAAAATGAATGGATGAGGATGGAGTTTGACTCCTTTGACCTAGTCACCATTTTGGCATTTTGACAAGTTTAGTCCCTCAAGTTTGTAGTCGGGTGCGGGAATTAACCGAACGAATTATTTAGAATTACACGAGAGTACGGGAGACGTTATAATCTAATAACGAAATTATTAAGAATGTTAGCTAACGGAGGATACGAATCTAGTCACGAAGGATATTATTTAAAATAAAAAGACGAGCGTTAAAATAATTTAACGGAAAAATGCGGGATGTTACATTACCCATACCTTAAAAGAAATTTTGTCCCGAAATTTAGTTGGAAGTAATAGTCGATGTCTCTTACTCGAGACCTCGTGTCGTCAATGCTATGAATAGTTGAAGATACATCCTTGGGCATTCTCATGAACCTTGACATTCGGGATTTCACGTTGTATTAAGGCTTGGTTTTACGATCCACAATTTCAGCCGGTTTTCCTATGAAGAGGAGTTTGTCATCAATAGTAAGTTTATCTAGAAGGATAGTACGTTCCTGTTCCACAGGACACGTCTCTAAGTTTGTTACATGGAATTCAAGGTAAACGGACACTTAATTGAGTCAGGAGACCTAAACGGTAGGAAGCGGTTCCAATACGCCCCAAGATTTCAAAAGGGTCAATATTACGGATATAACTTTCCTCGATTTCCCGAAACGGATTACACCTTTCCAAGGTGCAGTTTTCCAATAATACACGGCTACTGACTTTGAACTTGAGAGATTTTCATCTAACATTGGTATAACTCCTTTGGAGACTACGGGCCGTCTTGAGCCCTTCTTGGACTTGAACTATCTCAACGGTTATTTCTTGAATGATTTCGGATCTGATGATTTGCTTGTCACCTACTTCGGTCCAACGAATAGGAGAACAACAATTGTGGTGCTGTAAGGTTTCGAAAGTGCGGTGTTAACACACGAGTGGTAACTACTGTTGTAAGAAGGATCAACTAAAGGCAACAATACAAGTTTGTAACATGTCTTTCCAAGATGTAAATCGTTCGTTTGCTTGGTTCGTCGGTTTGTGGAAGATACGCGGTACTCATGTCTAAACGTGTTCCTAAGGCTTCTTGTAAACTAGATGTGTAACGAGTATTTTGATCCGGGATAATTGACAATGGTACACCGTGTTGGAATAGAATTTCTTAAGATATGTTTGAACAAGTTAGTTAGGGCTTGAAAGCGTTTGTTGGTACAAGTTTCTTATCGGCTACCGAAAATGTTCGTCAGGGCTAGTCACCCTCGTGGCGAATACTAGTAATACATGAAGAGTCTCTCTCTCCATTGAGAAATTATATAAAAAGTTTCCTTATACGGAAATCCGAATGAAAAGATAGGAGTGAAATGAGAACTTAGAATAGGATGAGTTTACACCTCGATGTAGCCATATCGCGCATCTTGTGGTCAAATGTTGAGACTGGGTGGGAAACGAGATAGTGCCCATAGTTGTATAGTTCGGGGTTGAGTAGTAGATGGCCAATTATCAGAAGTATAAGGACGATAAGTCAAAGAAAGAGGTATCCTTGGATTGTGTCATCTTGGGTCCCAGTAATATCAGACGGTCATAGTGAAATAGCAGATTTATGTATCGTGGTACGTGATGACAAGAAGATTGATCTGATCCATAAATAAGTATTCAAATTCTTCGGGCAAAATAAAGAATTTCAGTTTCCTTAATTTCGAGTCGAGAGAGTATGCCTTTCAGGCGTTCAAGTAGAAATATTTCCATATTTGAATTCCATTGTGCTACATGAATTTAGCTAGTAAGGTTGGTGTGAATAATCGCGTTCAAAGTTCGTACACGGAGAGGTTTAATTCTTTCCTCGGTGAGTTAACGGGGTTAAAGGACGAGCAACACGAGAAAAAGTCGGAAATGAATCTTCGGTAATAATCGGCGAGATCTAAGATTTTACGAATACAATTCGGAGTCATGAGGGTTTCCCGACTACGTGTGGCTTCGATTGCGAGATTTTATTGTAATACCTTGACTACTAACAACATGGTCTAGAAATTGAACTTCGTTTAACCAAAATTCTCACTTGGAGAATTCGGTATAGAATTGCTCTTTCCTCAAGGGTTCGAGCGTAAGACGGAGACGTTGTTCGTTTTCTTCTTTACTTGAATAGGTTTAGACATCATTTGTAAATATGATAATGGATTTGTATAGATAAGTTTGAATACGCAGTTCAGGAGGTCTATGAATACGGACGGAGCCTTAGTTAAACTGAACGATATTAAAAGAAAAAAAATTATAACTATCGTAGCGAGTTCGGAAAGCGGTTTAGGAGGCATTGTCTCCCTTAACCCTCAATTGAAGATAACCAGCATGAAGGTCGAATTTGAAATACATGCGAGATCCTTGTAACGGTTCAAGAGGTTGTTGATACGGGGAAGAGGATATCGGTTCTCAACCGGAAATTATTTAGTTCACGATAATCCATACTCATGTAAGGAATCATTTTATTCTTAACGAATAGGTTTTGAGCTCCCTAGTTCTATAGGTATCAAGTCAAAATTCAAATTATCCACCCAATAAGTTTAACGTACACCCTCCGATAAAATTTATCGGTACGCAATGGTTTTCCGTTGGTCACTTGAATGGCGTAAGTAATATCTAGGGGGAGGGGTGGAGTGCAAAGAGTAGGCTCCAAAGTCTTGGATACAAAATATTTATCGATACCCGAATCGGATAAACATGAAACATAAGAGTCGTTGAGAAGAAACGTACCCGTAACTAATTGTCATTCCGGGCATCTTAGGTGTTAATGTTTAAAGCTCATTCGCGTACATTGGGGTCGGCGTTCTTCTTGGGACATGCATTCTTAAAATGACCCAGTTGTCCACATTCGAAATAAGCACCCCTTCTGCGTGCACTGGGCACCTTTTTAGCGACGGGGGCGGCACCTTTACAACCATGGGCCACATGGCCACTTCTTTGACGCTTGATGCAAAATGGTTTGCCACATTTTCCATAATGATGTTTGTGGCACGTGTTGCAAAAAGGTCGTGTTCCGGCATAATTTTTCCTGCCGCCGGGGGTGAAAGGCTTCTTGGTGGAGTCGTTGTGGTTGTGGTTGCTTGATGGAGAGGCTTCCTGTTTTCTTTTGTTGTTAACCGGTTGGGCCTCAGCCGTTGGTGCCGGCGCTTCAATTTCATCCACCGTTTTTATAAATCGGCGGGCTATTATCACAGCCTCTTGTAGGTTGGTGGGTCTTAATGGCATTACCCCGTGTGGAATGCTCTTAGGGAGACCATCCATATAAAACTCAACTCCTTGGGGCCCAGGAGCCCGGAGGTTTGGACAAATTGAGGTTAGTTCGGCAAACCGTTGATTATAAGCTTCGAGGTCATCTCGGGCTATTTTTAAATTTCTTGGCCCCTGTTCGAGCCTTCGAGTCTCTTCGAGCGGGAAGTATTCGGTGATCATTCTTTATCTTAATTCGGTCCAAGAGAGTGTAAGGGCTTCATCGATACCCAGCGATTGTACATACGTGTTCCACCATGAGAGGGCAATACCGGTGAGAGTGAGGGTGGAAAACTTGACCTTATCTTGGTCCCGACATTCTTATGCTAAAAACGGCTTCAGTTTGTTCGAACCATCGAGTGAGAGCAACCGGTCCCCCGGTTCAATCGAAAGTGGGAGGGTTGTACTTCATGAAGTTTTTGTAGGAGCACCCCTCGTTTGAATTACCGGCCCCATGATTGTTGTTGTTGTTGGAGGAGTGACCAGCCACGGCCTCTCCCACGGTGGTGGCTATCATTCGTTGAAGAGCTTGTTCGAGAGTTTTGGGAGGGGTATTGTGTTGACCTTGGTGAGCCATCGTTCCTTCATGACACAAGAATACCGTTAATTAGTATTATCAATAATACTAATCGTGATATGGAATCAAGATAAAAAGAAATTTTTTCCTTGACTCGCCTTAAATTCTTTATGTCATAACGTCGGAACGTTCATATGAGTCACCGTAATATAATCCCGAAAATTATATTACCCTGATTCATATGTGCATTCGACATCATTTCATATAGTCAAGGTGGCATGTCAATCAAATCAACCACGTGAGATTAAGGTAGAACAAGAGTTAGATGCGAATAAAAGAGTTTGAGTATGTATGCACAAGTAGTCAAGTAATTCCTACTTCAAGTCTATATGCCGGTTGTAGTCTAGATTCACTAATGTACCCTATGACTCGGGGTCGACACTAATGAACTCTAAATCCCTACAACCAACGCTCTGATACCATCTGTAGCGACCCGACAAAATCGTCATTGACGGCGCCGACTACTTAGGTCCCGTTACGTGGTCATAAGTCTTTAAAATAACGTTTGACCAAGATGCGTCGCCTTCATTTCAAAAGTAAAGATTGTTTCCAAGTTTACAAGAATGGTTCAACCAAAAGTTACGTTACAAAGTTATAAGTACAAATGAAACCTATGCGACACAGTTTTAAAAAAAGTGAAAAGACGCTCCATGTATGCACATATACTCGACATCCAATGCAAGTATCAAAATAATGAGCGGAAGCATGTATCACAAATCGTTCAAAGACCTGAGAAAAACATAGGAATCTGTCAACGAAAACGTTGGTGAAATCATAGGTTTAAGTAAGTAAGTGAGTAAATACAAATGAACCACAAGATTTATAACATTTCAATAATAGTTAACCATTCCAAAAATTGTTGTCACGAGCACCCAATTATCAATGCTTAACTTTCCATCCATAGAACCCCATCACAATAGTGTTAGAATATACACGGTTTCACGAAAATATATTTCATTCGTAAACAGTAGCGAACCGCTTGAATGAGGGTTTGTCAAACCCATATGGATCCATACAACATAAGTTCTCGCTTACACCCGGCAAGTGTAACTAATGATAATCGAATTGAGGATTTTGTTCTAAACTCGTATGTAGAATGTTTGTTTTCCTGTACTTGTGTTCACTTAGTAAAATAAATGTTTATGTTTTCTCATCCCAAATGTAAGTTCAAAAAAAAGTAAAAGTGGGACTATGATCTCACCTCGAGTGCAAGAGTAAAAAGATACTTCAACAAGAATTTGTGCACAGAACAAATGCTAGTCTTAACCTAAACAAGTAAGTTGTATCAATAACGGTAAACACGATCGGTCAAAGATGTTCAATTAGTCCTATGGCTCGTTACGACTCGATTATATAGCATGTGAATCAAATTGTCAAGTTTCATTCAAGATACAAGTATAGAATCATGTTAGAAAGGTTGCATAATCATTTGGTTAAGTTTGACAAAAAGTCAAACTTTGGTCGTGTCAAAGTCAACAAAAAAGTCAACACATTCGGGTCGGGTCCCGAACTATTTTTCTGAGATTTTTAATCATATATAAGCATGTTAGAACAAGTTACATGTGAATCGGAGGTCCATAGTATAGCAAACATTTTTAGTAAAAGTGACAAGGCAAACAGAATCTGGAACACGCTTTATGTCGCGCCGCGACCAGGGGTGCCGCGCCGCGGCAATACACGTGGTCTGGTACCTGGTCTGTTCCAAAAGTTCAAGTCTTGATCCAAATTCATTTTTGCACAAAATACAAACCGTAAACATTTATAATGCGTATCTTATATCGTTGGAAAGCTCTTTTGACAAGGAATACAACTAAGAACATATCATCAATTAAAACATGCATTTACAATAATCACATTCATATCGAATGTTCAATGAACGTTCATAATCAAAGTTTCAAGTTTGTAAAACGCATTTCATGATTCGGGCAACCAATTTACATGTATGATATGCCGTTTCGAAGGTAACTAAACATACAATACAACTAAACATTTACTAACAACGTTTCATAGCATTCGAATCATCAAAGGTCCATTTCAAGTTCATCAAACCCTAATCCAAATTCACCAAAATCAATAATCAAGTTTATGAAGTTTTCTAAAGCAATCTACACATCAATTTGAAGCTAGTGATACTAGTAACACAATTAAAACATGAACTTTTAACATCTAACAACATTTAAGCAATTAAATCTCAAGAATAAACACACCAAAATTCAAGTTCAAGCTAGTTACTTCAAAACAACAAGATCGAGCATACAAATCATATATTCATGTTAGACTTGAGCCATAGACACTAATTAACACTTTTATAATTCAAAAACATCTAGAACACAAAATCTAGTGATTTTAGAAAGTTACCCAAATAAGGTGAAATTGGTATCAAGTTGTAGAGGATGAAGAGAGGATCCCAAATATGTAATTTGTTTTGTTGCTAGCTTCCTAATCCGAATTTAGATGATGAATCTTTGAGTTGAAGATTGAGAGAAAATGTGAAAGTATGAAATAAAAAGGAAAAAGGAAATAAAAGAAAATGAATGGATGAGGATGGAGTTTGACTCCTTTGACCTAGTCACCATTTTGGCATTTTGACAAGTTTAGTCCCTCAAGTTTGTAGTCGGGTGCGGGAATTAACCGAACGAATTATTTTGAATTACACGAGAGTACGGGAGACGTTATAATCCAATAACGAAATTATTAAGAATGTTAGCTAACGGAGGATACGAATCTAGTCACGAAGGATATTATTTAAAATAAAAAGACGAGCGTTAAAATAATTTAACGGAAAAATGCGGGATGTTACACCCAAACCCACGAACATTTAATGATAGAATCTTCATTAATGAAAAAATAACAGACGAAGAGGATGGGAAACAAACTTACTGATGATTAGGCCAAACTAGCCCAATGTCATCCCCAAACTCCCTTAGTTCGACTTCATTAATCGACCCACCAATTGAGATACCTTGACCTTGACTTTTACTTGATTTTCTCGATTTACTTCTCATCAGTTTAGGATTCGCCCTTCCATTCTTGCAATTCTTACAATTGGATTTACCTTTGGAGACCTTGCCGCCATTACGAGCCAATCTCTTTAATTTCATGATTCTCGAGGATGTCTTCCAATTACCGATTGTACTCCAGTGGCACTCACTACAAATTGAAACATCAGACGACTTCACAGTTTGTCTAGGGTTAGGTTTCCTTCCCATGGATTTATTTTTCACTACATTAATCGTATCTCCTATATTTGAATCATCAGTTGATTTTAGGCCCAACTTATTAACATCATCACTTTCCTTAAACACATACGTGTTATTTTTTCCTTTTAGGCCCAACACGCTTGTTTCTTTATCCATACCCCTTGGGCTCATTCCATCATAAATTGGGCCTGTTACCTCTTCTGGCCCAAGATGTTCACTAGTACCTGTATTTGGGTGTCGACTCTCTACATTCTTGGAACCATACAACAGATTATACAACAGATTATCATAATCAATATTGCCTCCACGATTGTCATCATTAGTCTTTTGGGAATTCGGGTTAATTTCAAAATTATCATGCGTTTCTTTAACTATCTCCTCATTTTCTTCAAATATTTTCCCAATTCCATAGCAGCCAGACTCTTGATCTTCCTCCCCCAACGTATCCTTAGCGCAGTTTTCAAGGTTTTCACCGATCGGTTTGAAACCCGGAATTCGAACAGATTCCGGGCACTCACTCTCGTCTGAATCAGTGAAAGAATCTGAACCATTATCATCATGTTCGTCGTTTTCCTGATCAAAATCCTTATCATTCTCCTGACCATAATCCTCATCTGAGGAATAATCCTCAGAGCTTATCGAATCCGAGTCACCATTTGAACATTCAGACCTCTCTTCTTCAGTAACATAAATAAAATAAGAACTACCTTTATGTTGAAGTTCCAGATAATCCGTGACTTTTGCTGGTTCGAATAGTTTGACATATACCTTACCAAACTCCAGGCTTTTTGATTTGTTAATGTCACAGTTGTATAATTCATATACAACGCCCCACCACTCCGCGATCGCCATGAAGGTATTATCATTCTAGCAATGGGGTGGTACACCCCGAATTTTAAGCCAAGTCATCCTATTTTCTGGCCACGCCATAGGATCCCACCTACGAACCTTGTTTACCCAGCGTTTTAGAGGGTGATTTGCACGATTGACCATATCCAAAACAGCATCCTCAGAACTAAATATAATCAATACACTTAGGCCCCCTAGGAGTTTAATGTGAACATCCAAGAACCCTTCCTCCAAGCAAATGGATTCAAGGTTTTTAAGGACATTATCATTGATCGAATCACCAACCACTGCATACCTTAGGCTCTCCTTGTTGTAATCTTCATCACCAATGGTCACAGTCTTCTTCTTTTGTTTGCCTTCTTCACACGTTGTTGAAGGGTTTTCGCCCCAATTTCTTTTGGTGTTGAGTTTGAATCTGAGATCTTCTTTATTGCTATCAAGTTTATCACGCAGGTCTTCTTTCTTGTCGCTAATTACTTCATCAAACCTTCTTCCATCCCGATAGCATTGATTGAAAATCTTCCCATCAGACTTCTGGTTTTTTGCCTTGTTATCAACCTCTACAACCTTAGGTTTTCGGGTTGTAGCATTGAACACTTTGATAGGTTTCTCACCAAATTTGATGGATTCTAGTCGACTTAACATGCTGTTAGGATCTGAAACATCAGCAAAACGTACGAATGCAAATTTTTCCCCACCCTTGAGACAATGACCAGCTACGTAAATATCTCTAACCGAGCCATAAGGCTTGAAAATCTTCCAAAGATCGACCACTTTGTAATCACTCGGAAAGTTGAAGAACATATACGATGTCAGATCGTTTCTGCTTGACCACTTGAACCCTTGTTTGAAGCCTCCGCCGTTGTAGCCACCCTGTGCTCTAGCCGTCCCTGCCCTCACTCTCTCTATTTTTTCTCTCACACATGTTGTCAATGATAAATGATAAATGATAAATACTGTGGATATATATTTTATAGCAACAAAATTGAAAAAATGAATATTTTACGTTGGGATGGTGGAAATATATGTAGGCTTATTAACCAAAATGCCCAAATATATAAATGTTTATGACTTGCTCAAAAAACTTTACATATTTGCCCATGCAAGTCTTGCGCATGGGTCGTGAAGGAGAACTTTCAGATCGCAATCTTGAGTTCTCAGTCATGATCAACGTTTCCCAGATACGCGGTAATCGCAAGCATACGCAAGCGACTTGCGTATTTGCGAATGGTCGTTACAATATGGGGTATTTAAAGAATTTAAACGGCCTTCGCAAAACCCACCACACCCATCAGCGCTTGCAAATTTGGCTACCCGGGCATTTAGTTTTTGCGATCCACTCATCACTTATTGGCGAATAATTCACAAACACACCCGGAAGTTCATGAATCACAACCTCACAAACCTAATCAAACACACACCCACCACCCATTTTGTGTTTAAACCCCAAATCACAGATTTGTTCTTGTACAACACAATTATGATGATCACATATTTACCAGAACGACAGAATGTTGCGAGCTGCATACATTATTATTACTATATAAAAAAGCTAAGTTTTGCAGGACAAAGACAGACCAATTGGCACGGCAATTGATTCTTGTAGCATAACTACTAAGCTTTTGCTATGAACTTACTATAAGAACTTTGGTCTTTGTAGAAGCCTCAGCTACCATTTTCGCGACATTCGAGATTCACTCAAAGCCAGTTATGTCGTAGAGAATGCTATTACGGTTACTGTTATTTTAAAGACAAACACACTCTCATATCATGAAAGTTACCCCGATACCGCTAGACCAATGGCCCTTTCAGTGTTACTGTTATTATTATGATTGCTATCGATCATGCGTTACCCCGATACCGCTATGCCAATGAGTTTTTGGTAACCGCTATGCCAATGAGTTTTTGGTCACAAATGCCAATGGCATCATACTACAAGAAAATATACTAATCCTTTTATATATCAGAGTATTTTTTTCAAAAAAATGTATTTACAGTAATTCCTGAATAACTCCCAAGACTAAACACGTAACATTGAGAAATCGTACATCAACCGCTAATCGCTTAGCGTAGTTCATCTTCTTTGCAGCTATAGAAGGAAGAAAAAGTAGAATATGAAGCAAAAGACTCATCATAAAGGAAATCTTTAAGGTGTTTGGCAAACTCTTTAGGTTTCTCAAAGTTCACTGCATGCCCAGCATTTGCAATAACAGCCAATCTAGCATTGTCACCCAAATGTCTGCAAGATTATGATTATATAACTATGGGCCCCACATAATCAAAAAAACAGGGGACACTAAATAAAGAATGAAATAAAAAAACTCACCTTTGTAATCTTTCACCAAGGGTCAAAGGAAAAATCTGATCTTTATCTCCCCACAGGATCAAAGTGGGCTGTTAATTTTATACAGTACAAGATCAAAACACATTCAATGAAATAAGTACAATGTACATTGTATTTATTGTATTTTATTTTTTCAAGCACTAAAATAGTAAGATGATAACTTGTTGATAAATAGTACACATGAAGAAGAAGAAAAAAAACTCGCCTGATCAATCTTGGGGACTTTTGAATATAGTCTGTCATTAAGAATTGATTGAATAAGTTCCCTCTTTTCTTTTACATAGTCTGAACACATCGCCTACACATGTCAAAAATGGAAAACTTATTTGTTACGTATTTATTTTGGTATCGAGCGAAAGGCCATCGGTTGAAGCCTAAAATACAGATGTTCATTCTACTCTAACTTTGACAGCTCCTGCAAACTTTGAGAGGAGGGAAAAGAAGGTACAACTTTCATAGATTGAAATTAAAGCCAAGCCTCTTTCAATTTTTTATTTTGTTCGAAGCTAATTTGACTCGATTAACGTACGGCGTAATAGGTGACATATTGGTCAATATAGACCATGTCGATTTGCGCTTTAACGTGTGATACCTAAACAGCCAGGTCACTCGTTACCGTAAACAGAGCATAGTTTTTGGAAGTTTGAACATTTTAGGCTAATTTTAGTTAGTTATCAATATTGATGATCAATCTAGGAAAAATAATAATTTTTTTTGAACAACAGTTTGGATCACCCAGGGGACGAAACCACCCACGCGTTCGCGTTCATCTCCCGTAGTTGCATAACCTGACCTCAACTGTTGTTAAAAAGGAAACCTGGCCCAATCCAAGAGCATGGGCGGTAAAAAGCCCTCCCCAAGTGGCTTTTCAAATAAGGTATTTGTTTCTTGAAAATAAGTAAACATGGAGGAGTAAAATTTAGATATGTAAATGGATATAATTAAACTCACACTAATGAAATCAGATAAAAAGTAATTTGGGATTCCCTTAATAGGCTTCGCGAACGAAAATTTGATTAACTCCTTCAACTTTTCGGGCGTTTGAGCCAACAAAATCCTTTCGGCCTCTTCCAAATCCGAAACCCTAAACAACCCATTCTTCATATCTTTCTCCTCCAAACAAATTCCAGAACAGCACACCGCTATCCTCTCAACCGCTTCAGGAAACTGCAGACAAATGTTGTACCCAACGAACCCACCATAACTTATACCGACCAAGCTCATCCGTTTCACCCCAAACTCATCACACATCATCTTCATCACACATTTAGCCTGAAAAGATTCAGACCTTTCTGGCCGAGTAGTAAATGAACCACCAAAGAAAAGTAAATCCGGCACATAGACGTTAAATTTAGGGGTGAAATGATACAAAAGATCGGCGTATTGCCACATTGCGTTGGCACCAAATCCATGTAAAAGGAGAAGATTAGGTTTTGATGGTTTGTAGGTTCTAGGGATCCAACAATGCATGATTGTACCATCGCCAAGGTCCTTTGATACAGATCGAAGACCCGAGTATGAGAAGAAATAGCGGTACCCATGATCCATCATGGTTGTAAAACTAAATAATCTCGCCATGTTGAATACTAATTATGAATGTTAAAGAAATCGAAAAGGAAAGATCATTAATTATGCAATCTGCAAAGCTTACGCAATGCATGAATGCACAATTTATTAGGGATTGAACTGAAGATGTTATGGATTGTTGAAAGGAATCAATAAAATTTGGGAATAAAGTTGGCGTATGGATGAATGAAAGGGAGGAGATATGTTAATCAAGAAATTAAGCGGTTTCCATACCCACAAATGTCGCATTTAGATTAATAACAACTTTTAATTCAATTATTATATTTATAATATAATAATAATAATAATAATAATAATAATAATAATAATAATAATAATAATATAATATATATATATATATATATATATATATATATATATATATATATATATATATATATATATATATTATATATATATATATATATATATATATATATATATATATATATATATATATATATATATATATATATATATATTACTCTATATATATTGCAAACAAAATAAGTTATATATTCTTGCAAACAAATAAGTTTATAGTATATATTTTCTGTGGAGCAAGTTTAACTTCCAAACAAATAAGTTATATAAACTAAGGAAAAAAAAAATTCAAGATTGCGTGAGATAAGTTTAACTTAGAGATTAAATTTAACTTGTGGAGTAAGTTTCTGATTTTAGAGAAGTTATATATTTGAAGTCAAAGTTAATTTGTGCACCAAGTGATAACTAATTTTTGAAATGTCTTTGACTTGAAGAGAAACTTAACTTGTGCAACATGTAAGTAGCTTTAATGTTTCATTATAAATAGACCGCTAAATTCATTGTAACACCTACAAAAATTATCACTAAATTTTCTCTTGGCCGTGAATTAAATCAATTGTTAGATTAAACGATTGGACATAATCACGTTAAATTCCATTGTTCTTCACGTGTCTTACACTTATCTATTAATTATCTTTGCATGTTTTTGATATTATCTGTTTGTTGTGCGGTGAGTTTGATAACTAGAAATATCAAGTTCTTGTTAGGGCTCGCTAAAATTCGTAACACTATACACTCTAGAGATCAAACAATAGTAAACCTCAAATTTTTACTACAAGAAATTTCGAACATCTTACACATGAAAAAATAACCAAAAGATGAGTCATATACATATGTATATATGTCCAAGAAGCTTGGCAACGTTTATGCACAAATTTTGGATCTTTTTTACTTAATCCCCCCGGTGTACAACTTATAATACTGCACATAATATAGTAACTATGAAGATACACCTTCCTTTCAGCTAAACCAAACCACAACAGAGAGTGAAACATCATCTTTACATTCTCTATTTAGTGGTCGACCGCAAGTTTTTTTGCCGCCATCGATCTGTAGGTTGTTAATCTTTATCGCTATGTCCACTGCCTCTTGAAGTATTTGTTGTCATTTAAAACAAGATTGTTATTATAAAAAAATAGATTGTAACTTTCATGTCAATATGAAAACTTCTATTTTATTCTATACAAACCACATTGTTTTTCTTAGTCAAGGAAAATGAAAATGAGTGATTTATTTTATTCTATAGATTGTTTTTCTTATTTTATTTTCAACCCTATTTATAATTTTTGTCATCTAAAATATAACTCATCAAAAACAAAATAACACAATACTAAAACCTTAGAACTAAATAACGATCGTAATAATAAATTAATGTACAATACATGAAGTAGATATTAATTTTAATAGTGGTCGATACAATTAAAATCATAGTGCAAAACTTATCACCAAGACTAAAACCCCAAACATAAAAATCAATATTAAAAAAATAAAAATCAAATCGATTCTTATAAATGAACTAGTTGAAGGACCCGTGATAACACGGGTTTATTGAATACAAACTTTAGAATGATATATTTAAGTTCCAAATTGTTATGTAAGTTGAAAAAGCAAGTGGTCACAAAGACAAAAAAGTTGTTATATATCAGTTGTGTTATAATTCAGTAGGCTTATAACTACCTTTAGTGGTTTGATTCTTGATGTTATAATTCAGTAGGCTTATAACTACCTTTAGTGATTTGATTCTTGATTTAGAATACTAATAATGAAGTGTAAGAACAAAGATGATAATGGAGAGAAAGAAAGAAACACTTTGTAAGTGTGAGAAATGGTGCAAGTTTAATGCTTGCATTCATGGCTATTTATAGCAAAAATATCACAAGTTTAGGTAATACAATAATATTACTTTTGTGTATCAATAATTGACTATCCATTTATATATATATATTTATATATTATAACACTCCCCCTTGGATAGCAATTTTGTTTGTTGAAGATCAACTGTAAGTTACTGCCTCGTTAAAAACCTTGCTAAAGAAAACCCAGTGGGAAAAACTTTAGCTAAGGGAAAAAGAGTGCAGCATGGAGTTGACTCCCCCTCAAGTAGACATCGCTTCGGTTGTTACATCTTTTGAACATGTCTCATGCCAATGTTATGAACGTGTGTTCTGAAAATAGCAGTTGGAAGTGCTTTCGTGAAAAGATCAGCAGAGTTTTTGCTGGATTGAACATATCTCATTTCAATCTCGTTGTCCTTAATGAGATTTTGAGTGTATGAGAAGAATCTAGGAGGTATGTGTTTGGTTCGGTCACTTTTGATATACCCTTCTTTCATCTGTGCTATGCAAGCTGCATTATCTTCATAGATAATTGTTGGACTTTTATCGCGTTCTAGTCCACAAGAATCAGTAATGATTTGTGTCATTGATCTCAACCAAAAACATTCCCGAGTAGCTTCATGTAATGCAATCACTTCAGCATGATTTGATGATGTAGCAACAAGTGTTTGTTTTTGAGAACGCCATGATATTGCAGTACCTCCATTTAGGAATACATATCCAGTTTGAGATTTAGCTTTATGTGGATCAGATAAATAACCTGCATCAGCATAACCAACCAAATCTTGTTTTGATTCGTTAGAATAAAATAATCCTAAATCAGTAGTTCCTCGAAGGTATCGAAATATGTGTTTGATCCCATTCCAGTGTCTTTTGGTAGGAGCAGAGCTGAACCTTGCCAACAAATTAACTGCAAAAGAAATGTCAGGTCTTGTACAATTTGTAAGATACATAAGAGCTCCAATTGCACTAAGATATGGTACTTCTGGTCCAAGAATATCTTCATGATCTTCACATGGACGAAATGGATCAGTTTCAACATTGAGTGATCTAACAACCATAGGAGTACTTAATGGTTTTGCCTTGTCCATATTGAAACGTTTCAAAATCTTTTCAGTATATGTTGTTTGATGTACAAGTAAACCATTAGGCATATGCTCAATTTGTAAACCAAGGCAATACTTGGTTTTTCCGAGATCTTTCATTTCAAATTCTTTCTTTAGAAGTTGAATGGCTTCATAGATCTCTTTATTTGTACCTATGATGTTAAGATCATCAACATAAACAGCTATGATCACATATCCGGATGTTGTTTTCTTAATGAAAACACAAGGGCAAGTAAGGTTATTTGTATACCCTTTGCTTATCAAGTAATCACTTAATCGGTTATACCACATACGTCCCGATTGTTTTAACCCATATAAAGATCTTTGTAATTTAATCGAATACATTTCTTTGGGTTTTGCATTTGATGCTTCTGGTACCTTAAATCCTTCAGGTATCTTCATATATATATCACTATCAAGTGATCCATATAGGTAAGCAGTCACAACATCCATGAGATGCATTTCTAAATTTTTAGAAACTGCCAGACTGATTAAGTACCTAAAAGTAATTGCATCCATAACAGGGGAATAAGTTTCTTCATAATCAATTCCCGGTCTTTGAGAAAAACCTTGAGCTACAAGTCTAGCTTTATACCTTGTAACTTCATTTTTCTCATTTCTTTTTCGGACAAAAATCCATCTGTATCCTACAGGTTTCACATCTTTAGGAGTGAGAATGATGGATCCGAAAACTTTTCTTTTATTGAGTGATTCTAATTCAGCTCGTATTGCTTCTTTCCATTGAGCCCAATCATGTCTATTTTGACATTCAACCATAGATGTTGGTTCTGGATCATCATCATTATTCATGATGTCATATGCAACATTAAATGAAAATTTCTCATCAAGATTTTTCATTTCATTTCGGTTCCATAATATTTTTGAATATGCATAATTGATTGCAATTTCTGTATTGACATCATCAATCTCCTCTGCAGTAGGAGTACTGATTTGTGGTTCTTCTTGAACACTTTCTTTTACTTCATTATCAGCTGATTTTCTTTTTCGAGGATTTTTATCCTTTGAACCAATTGGTCTTCCACGTTTCTGACGTGGCAAAGATTCATGAGTGACGTTATTGCCAGCTTTTGGAATTTCAATTCGAGCTGGAGTATTTACTGCTGGTATATATGATTTTGTCACCGTTTTTGTATCTGTAAATGCATCAGGCAATTGATTTGCAAGTTCTTGTATATGCATTATCTTTTGAACTTCTGTCTCGCATTCTTTTGTGCGAGGATCAAGATACTTTAATTGAGGTTCACACCATGAAACATCATTTTCTTTATTTTTCATTTCTCCCCCTAATCTAGGGAACAATGTTTCATTAAAATGACAATCAGCAAAACGTGCTGTAAAAACGTCACCTGTCATAGGTTCAATATACCTTAATATTGAAGATGTTTCATATCCAACATATATTCCCAACCTCCTTTGAGGACCCATTTTTGTACGTTGTGGTGTCGCAATTGGAACATACACTGCACAACCAAATGTTCTAAGATGGGAAATATTTGGCTCTTGACCAAAAGCAAGTTGTAGGGGGGAATATTTATGACTTGCACTTGGTCTGATGCGAATCAATGCAGCAGCATGTAAAATTGCATGACCCCATATAGATACAGGGAGTTTTGTTCTCATTATCAATGGTCTAGCGATTAACTGTAAACGTTTAATCAATGACTCGACTAAACCATTTTGTGTATGCACATGAGCAACAGAATGTTCAACAACAATTCCTATAGACATGCAATAGTCATTAAATGCTTGAGATGTAAATTCACCAGCATTATCAAGTCTCACCCTTTTAATGGTGTAATCAGGAAAATGAGCTCTCAATTTAATAATTTGGGCAAGAAATTTTGCAAATGCCACATTACGGCTTGATAACAGACAAACATGAGACCATCTGCTAGATGCTTCTATTAGAACCATGAAATATCTAAATGGTCCACATGGTGGATGAATTGGTCCACATATATCACCTTGAATTCTTTCAAGAAACATTGGTGATTCTTTCTCAACCTTAAGTGGTGAGGGTCTAGTTATCAATTTTCCAAGAGAGCAAGATGTACATGGAACCATTGTATCATGATGGATTTTTCTATCCTTTAGTGGATGTCCATGAGTACATTCAATAATCCTTTTCATCATTGTTGATCCTGGATGGCCTAATCTGTTATGCCATAAACTGAATACACCAGGATCAATATATTTTTCGTTAACTACCATATGTATTTCTGGTACATTTATATGTGTATAATGTAATCCAGAACTAAGTCTTGGCAGTTTTTCAACCACATGACTCTTGTCAGTGATACTTAAATATTTCTCATTTTCTGTTGTCACTGACTGATAATCATACCCGTTAAGGTATATGTCGGAGAAACTCAATAAATTTCTGCTTGACTTGGGAGAAAATAAGGCATCATTTATTAAAAATTTTGTACCATTTGGTAGTATGAAATTTGCCTTTCCTATCCCTTTTATCAAGTTAGCAGGTCCTGATATTGTATGTATAGTTCCTTCCGTTGGTTTTAGATCAATAAAATATTTCTCGGATTTAAGTATAGTGTGTGTAGTTCCACTGTCTGCTATACAGAGATCTCCACCACTTGATTGATGTTGTATTCCAGCAAAATTCATATTGAACTTCATATATAAGAAATAAATAGTGAGTACATTAATATTACACAATATTTTAAACGCAAATAGATAGTACTGAAACATTTAGCAAACATAATGACAAAGACAGACGATATTAAATCGTTTATTTTTCGAAAGACACACAACTTAAACATTCAAGAAATCTTCATATAAATCAGATGGTTTCTCAGTGACTGTTGGATCGACGTTATCCACAAAGTTTACTTCCTTTTCTTTATCTTTCAGCGAATCCTGATACATCTTAACAAGATGTTTAGATGTTCGGCAAGTATTAGCCCAGTGGCCCATTCTACCACATCTGTAGCAAGATTCTTCAGAATTTTTAGAAGAATTTTCTTCAACATCTTGTTTAGTGGGCTTGTTTTGTGGTTGATATTTATATTTTCGTGGATTATTATTTCTTTGACCACCACGGCAACGACCACGACCACGTCCTCGCCCATTACCATTACCATAAGGATGGTTTCTACCATAGTTATGGCTTTTGGCATGATGATGGTGATGGTTATTATAACCACGACCTTGCCCGCGTCCTTGTCCCTGTTTATAATTATTTGCAGTATTTGCTTCAGGGATTGCAAGTGTACCAGTAGGACGGGATTGCTGATTTTTCATTAATAGCTCATCATTTTGCTCTGCAACTAAGAGATATGAATTAAGTTCAGGATATGTTTTGAACTTTAGCATTCTCAAATTTCTTTGCACTGTGATGTTTGCAGCATTCATTGTGGAGAAAGTTTTCTCCATCATGTCTGCATCACTTATTTCATGTCCACGGAATTTAAGTTGTGAACATGTATTATACAGAGCTGAGCTATATTCATTTACTTTCTTAAAGTCTTGGAATCTTAATGTTCTCCATTGTTCCATAGCAGCTGGAAGTAAAATTTCTCTTTGATTATTGAATCTGCTTTTGAGACCTTCCCATAAAACATGGGGATCTTCTACAGTCACATAATTATTTTGTAAGCATTCATCAATATGTTGATGAATAAAGCAACATGCCGTTGCTTGTTCTTTTTCAGAACAAGTGTTGTTTTCATTTATGGCTTCAAGAATACCCATTGATTTAAGATGCATTTTTACTTTTATAACCCATGGCATGTAGTTGTTTCCAGTTGATTCTAAAGGAGTAAATTTAAGCTTTTCCAGATTCGACATTTTCTATTAAAACAAACAACATGATAAATTATAGTCACTTTATATTCATAAGTATATAAAAATTAAACATAAATTTAATATAACATAAATGATAAGTAGGTGACAGTGTCGACCATATGTAAGCAATCATTAATAAATGTTATATAACATAAATATAAATATTAGTAAACATAAATGATAATTAGGCGACAGTGTCGGCCATATAAATGTTAGATAATAGAAATATAAATGTTAGTAACATAAATGATAATTAGGCGACAGTGTCGGCCATATAAATGTTAGATAATTGAAATATAAATGTTAGTAACATAAATGATAATTAGGCGACAGTGTCGGCCATATAAATGTTAGATAATTGAAATATAAATGTTAGTAACATAAATGATAATTAGACGACAGTGTCGACCATATATTATTCAGGTGGTATAACCGACCATATATCATTTAGGTGGCAGAGCCAACCATAATTAGTATTAAGATTATCGTGCTGATAACGTGTTATAATTCAGTAGGCTTATAACTACCTTTAGTGGTTTGATTCTTGATGTTATAATTCAGTAGGCTTATAACTACCTTTAGTGATTTGATTCTTGATTTAGAATACTAATAATGAAGTGTAAGAACAAAGATGATAATGGAGAGAAAGAAAGAAACACTTTGTAAGTGTGAGAAATGGTGCAAGTTTAATGCTTGCATTCATGGCTATTTATAGCAAAAATATCACAAGTTTAGGTAATACAATAATATTACTTTTGTGTATCAATAATTGACTATCCATTTATATATATATATTTATATATTATAACAAGTTGAATATAACCATAATAAGATCAGTTGCATTATTTGAAAAATCTCCTTCGTACCAAGGAGAAAGTACCTAGCAAAACAACAAAATTAACCATAACCTCCATTAGCTAAAGCAATATACACGCAAATACTTCCACTTCCTCGGTGCTATAAAAGTTCACACATCCACAAGCTATAGTTCACGCCATTTACATTTTACATACACAATATTTGAAATGCTTTCTCTAATAAGGTGTATGTATTTTGTTATTGCTTTACATGCGCAACAGACTCCTTCACCATTGCTTTATTGAACCAAATACATTTTAAAGTTTTAAAGTCGCACTTACACATTCGAAGTTTTAAAGTCACGGTCGCAGATCCTTATTCAATTAATGGTACTAATCTATTTGCGCATGACTTCCGAAGTGGTAGCAACAGTACATTGCAATTGCACGAAAAATTCACATTTGAACATCACATAATTAAGAATTGTGTACGTAGATTATATAGAATAAATGTGTTATAATAAAATTCTAGCACACAAGACAAACTATTATGATGGTTGAAACTCATCAACGGAAATATGAAGTCCTCACCGGAAGCATTGAGATCACAGTCACTCATTAATGAAGTTAAGATCCGAGTAATGTTAGCAAATATAAAAGTAGCATGGATAGAAGCTCCAGGCGGTATTTACCTTCTTTTCCAAAATGCAACCGTAACCATAGATACAAACACGTCTATAATGAAAATGATAACGCATTATTTCATCATCACAACCTCAATAATTTCAATCAAAATCTAAGTGTATGGTTCTGACATGGCAATAGGATAAAAGAGGAACCAACAACATTATATAATCATAATATCATCATCATGGTCATTTTTTCTTCTTAATAACAACTACTACCACAAAGATCGAGTACCAAAAAAACAGGGTCAACTGGTTGCAAGTTGCAACATCTAAACACCAAGTACAATATCTCAAATGCTAAAGCAATAGTTTGTAAAATTAAAAAATATTATTAGATGAGATTGAGATGTTTCAGTTGAAACTCAAATGTGAAAACAGTAAAATAGGATTATATAATTTACCTTCGACTTCATGTCCACTTTGTCGTCAGTCGTGATAGTCAGTTTCATGTTGACATCAGTCATCAACCAAAAACACATCACCATTCTTAGCTCCTGATGAGGTAATGAACTGAAATATATACAATTCTTAGTTAAATGACCCGTGAAATCACGTGTTTGTTCAAAACCATTTACATGTTATTATCTGTTTTTTTATTGACCCGTTTGACAAAAAGACAACCCACATCAACAATTATTCAAAAACCATTCAAGACCCATTTGGGTTAGACCATCATTATTAGCCAAACCAACATTACCCCAATCCAGAAGTCGAGTAATTTTACCCTTGAAATTAACTTGATTTAAGTTCCATTAACCAGAAACTTTGTAGTCAATCTGACCCAAATTACTCACTAAAATTTCACATCATGCGTTATCAAAAAATACCAATTAAATATTAAATTACCCATTATCTACGAGTCAAAATACAATTTTCAGCCCAAAAATCATTTCACCAGATTTCTCCAACAGTCAACATAGCTACAATTTGACTTATTTAGTTGACTTACAAACGTCAAACCTGCCTACTGCCATGATTTT
Source organism: Rutidosis leptorrhynchoides (assembly GCF_046630445.1). Classification (NCBI taxonomy): domain Eukaryota; kingdom Viridiplantae; phylum Streptophyta; class Magnoliopsida; order Asterales; family Asteraceae; genus Rutidosis; species Rutidosis leptorrhynchoides. The sequence goes on from NC_092338.1 coordinate 33,046,756, forward strand.
ATTTCCAATTCTAGACTCCATGACCACCAAAACACAGTCACATCATCCAACCATAATAATCAATAGCACAACAAACCTTCATAAACCAAATCCGAAACAACTCATAAATGATCACACACAAACAATACTTGACTATATGAAAAAGCTGTAGTACCATGGTACACATTCGTAATGCTTATGAACACTGATATGAAAAAGTAATTCACTTGATATAATCCACAAAGTTGTCAGAAAATAACACATCAAAAATTGAAAAGCTAAATGTAGAATAGTACTTACAGGTTCTGATCTGCAACCAAAGTAAACTGAGATGGTTCATCACCACCGGAAAAACCTCCATATAACAGCTTGTTCTATGTCAACATCCTGCCTTAAACCTTCATCAAGCAAAACCTCATTAGATAGTAGTTTTCGATAAAATCAACAACGTTCGATCAAATGCTTACATGTTCCTCTTAATTCATAACTGCTTTATCTTTCATAGTTATTGTTATTTATATTGTTTAAAATGCTATGAAAGATAAAGCAATTATGAATTAAGAGGAACATGTAAGGATTTGATCGAACACCTAATATGCAACAACATTACTACACCTAATATGCAACAACATTACTGATAATCTAGCTACTAACTTCCATTAAACCGCTAACTATTTTGGTTGAAACTATCTATTAGAGGTGCATTGTCATTTTATCAAACACATGATGTGCGTCCAAGAAGACGCATATCATGGCAAAAATTCACAATGTCTACTACACAAAAGAAGTTTGATAGCAAGCGTCGATTTATTGACGACTTGACTGACTCTTAGAGCCTAAAGTAAATTTCAGGCAGGATTTAAAAACCCGTGGAAATTTGATTTTACCATTTTCATGGCGGCTCAATTTTATTTTATTTTCTAAAAAAAATTTCCTACTTTTTGGCCGGAGGTCCACTCGGAAGCAATCTCTCTATCCGTCGAATACAGGGAGGGATGACTTTCTCTACTTTTGAGAGTGTTTCACTCTGGGTGGAGAAATGACTTGTCTTTATTCACGGATAGGGGGAGGATTGTCTACATCTCACCTCCCCCTTACACCACCTAGGTGGTATTGGGTTTTGTTGTTGTTGTTGTATCATCCAAGTTGTCAAGTTACAATTCTTGAAACACATGTTACAACTTTAGAAGCAAGTGATAATATTATCATTTTAGAAGTTTAATAGAAGTTATAGATATTGTATTTTAATGAGAAGATGAAGGAATTTGGTTGAGATAAGATTAAGCCTTTTTTTAAGGTATATATACGTAAGAGTCTTATATGGGTGGTAAAGTTAATGGAACACTTGATATATTGGTAAATATATATCACTAGAGTTTGATCTAACGGTCCAATTTAAAGTTGCTTTTTAATCTAAGGGTTATCTATTTGCTAGGTAATTTTTTAGTCAAATTGATTTGCTAATATTAATTTTGTTATAATATAGATGAGATGGAGATGGAGATTTACGGAGTACAAAATATAAATGTGCACTTACTTCGAGGTTTTATAAGTTATTAAATTTCTAACCACATGGTATAAAATTCAAAAGTAGAGATGAAGATAGCATAAACTCAACACATCTATGGTCATTCTATGATGCAGCCGCAAGCATATTCGAGCTAGATAGATACAATGAGCGACTCACTTAGGTCAAAATCAGAGTGTTACTCAATATCATTACCTCATTTTTAACAAGGTCCCAATTCTCAAATGCTGACAAGCGAGCATTTGTAGATGAATTCACAAACCTTTAATGCCATAATAATAAAAAAAAACTTGGCATGAAATGCTTAATGTTAAAATACAATGCAAATTAGGTATTATTAGATGTATGTATGTAAAATATCTAGATATTAATATGTATAAGGAAATATCTAGATATTAATATGTAAAAAAAATATCTATATATTTATATGTAGAAAAATCTAGATAATATAGATATTTGTAGGTGAGAAATATCTAGATATTTATCCATGAAAATATCTAGTGTGTAGAAACTTCCATGGACAAGTATAAATATGGGTGAGGAGCTTCATTTGTAATTAAGTTGTGAAAAGAGTGAGTTGAGAAGTAGAGAAGAAGTAAGAAGTGAGAAGAGTGTTGATAGTGTTCCAAATGAACATATATTTAGTAGCAATATCGTTCCAATATGTAAAGTTTTTAAATGTAATTTCCTTATTTTTAGTTGTAATAGTTAAATAAATAAGTGCGAAGACGAAAGACGCAAATCGCTCGAAAATGAAGATTTAAAGACAAAAACGAAGATTTGAAAGACCAAAACGTCCAAAAAGCTCAAATGTACAAGATACAATTCAAAAGGTTCAATTTATTGATGAAGAACGTCTAAAAATGACAAGAGTACAAGTTACAAAACGCAAAGTACACGATATAAAATTGTACGAAAGGACGTTCGAAAATTCGGAACCGGGACATGAGTCAACTCTCAACGCTCGACGCAACGGTGTAAAAATTACGAGTCAACTATGCACAAGAATAAAATATAATATTTAAATAATTCATAATAAGAATAATATTAAATAATAAAAATTTGTTAATTGATCATAGTTAAGGGGTCATAAGTGAAAGTTTGAATTCAAAATTCGATCTATAAAAGAACGAATTCTGATCGATTATAGATCTATCCCAATTCTCTCTTTCTATCTTTCTGTAAACATATTTATATATATTATAATTTTAATTTTAATTTTAGATAATAATAATAATGGTATGTTAGCGAATATTGTAAGGATTTAAGTCAGAACTCTGTCCGTGTAACGCTACGCGATTAATCATCACTGTAAGCTATGTTCTTCCTTTTTAATTTAATGTCTCGTAACTAAGTTATTATTATGCTTATTTGAGCCGAAGTAATCGTGATGTTGGGCTAAAATATTAAGACGGGGTTATTGAATTTTGTACCATAATTAAGGTTTGGGCAAAAGACCGACACTTGTGGAAATTGGACTATTGACTATTAATAGATGGGGAGTATTGTCTAATTGAGTGACAACTTATTGGAGTCTGTCGAACCTATCTTCAAATTAATTAACCTAATAATTAATAATGATTATGGTTGTCCTATTTAGTGACGTTGTCCTATTATAATCATTTAATTAATTATTCGGGTTGGGTAATTGATTATTCAAACTGATCAAGTGGGTAAATTAATATTCATATCTAATCAAAACAGGGGTGGATTACATACAGTGATAACTGGTGTAATTGTTGACAGAAGTGATAACTGCGTCACAGTTTAAATCCTTAATTAGTTGGAATATTTGACTTCGGGTATAAGGGTAATTTGACGAGGACACTCGCACTTTATATTTATGACCGATGGACTATTATGGACAAAAACCAGATAGGTATCAAATAAACCATGACAAAGGACAATTAACCCGAGTAACAATTAATTAAAATCAAAACGTCAAACATCATGATTACGAAAGTTTAAATAATCATAATCCTTTTATTTCATATTCTATCGCAATTTTATTTATTGTTATTTTATTTATCGTCATTTATTTATTTTACGCACTATTGTCATTTATCTTTACGCTTAAAAATATAAAATCGATAAACCGGTCATTAAACGGTAAAAACCCCCCTTTTATAATAATATTACTACTTATTTATATATATATTTATATAAATATAGTTTTATAAAAATATAGTACGTAATCACTAGCTCCCTGTGGAACGAACCGGACTTACTAAAAACTACACTACTCTACGATTAGGTACACTGCCTATAGTGTTGTAGCAAGGTTTAGGTATATCCCACTCTATAAATAAATAAATATCTTGTTAAAATTGTATCGTATTTAATAGTATTTCCTAGTAAAAAATAACACTATTTCGTATACACCCCCTACGACACCAAGTTTTTGGCGCCGCTGCCGGGGAGCACTAAAACGCTATATTTTTAATTTATATTTGCAAAAATATAAAAAAAAAAAAAAAAAACGTAAAAAAAAAAAACGCAAAAAAAACAAAAACGTAAAAAAAAAAAACGTAAAAAAAACGTAAAAAAAAAAAAAAAAAAAACGTAAAAAAAAAAAATTTATTTTAAGTTTTATTACCTTTAGATTTTTAGACTCAGTCACAACTTTTAGTATTAAGTTTAGTTTTGCCATAGTTATTTTCATTTTTAGATTTTTAGGCTTTGCCGTAAAATCCCTTAAGTGCTTATTCCTTAGACTAAGATTTAGGTGCTTTAGAATTTTGCGACGCCGTTTTTCGCGCTACTTTCTTATTTTTATTTTTCGACGCCTATTTTTTGACCTTTTATTTTTCGACATTTTTCGACGCGCAATCTTTTTCTTTCTTATTTCTCGCTATTCTAGTTTTAGGACATAGATTTTTATTCTACTTCTTATCTAAATTTCTTAAAATTACGAAAATTTATTTTAAGTGGTTAAATTGATAGACATCAAAATTTTCTGGTTCGTAGTAATAGTTGGATTTGTACGTGGACCGGGTTATTGGAGCCAAACAGTACTCAATTATATTGAGACCAAACGAATCCTGCCCCTCTGCTGCATCTTTTGGCTATTCGAAACATGGGCAAAATCAGAAAAGTCTATTAATTGGATAACTTATATAATTTTTTTTTCCTTTTAAAAACTAATAGGATATTCAGTGAATGCACCGAGTAAAACGTTCACCACCTTTCATACGTTCACCACCTATAACTCGATCAAGACATCTAGCCAATATTGTCGCCGTTGATTTTTCTTTAGAATCGTCATCAAGTCGACCAAGTACTCCAAATACTCAAATTTCCGATAATCCAGTTTTTGAAACCAACCTCACAATTGAGAATCCGGAAAATATTCAGGGACAATTCCAAGATCCAGAACCACTAATCATTCCTCCTGAACCACAAACCATTAAATCAGAATCTTCTAGTGATTCGTATTCAACAAATTCAATTATGGAAAATCTGGAACTTCTAAGTATGGAAGACCGAATGAGAGCCACACGCACGGGCCAAGGTCACGCCATTATTAAGCCAGACATTAATGCGCCAGATTATGAAATCAAAGGACAAATCCTACACATGTTAACTAATCAGTGCCAATATAGTGGTGCGCCGAAGGAAGATCCAAACGAACATCTTCGTACGTTTAATAGGATCTGTACACTATTCAAAATCCGAGAAGTTGAGGATGAACAGATCTATCTCATGTTGTTTCCCTGGACTTTAAAGGGAGAAGCCAAAGATTGGTTAGAATCGTTACCTGAAGGGGCGATTGACACATGGGATGTTTTAGTTGAGAAATTTCTTAAAAGATTCTTTCCGGAATCTAAAGCCGTGAGACTTCAAGGAGAAATTGTTACGTTCACACAAAAGTCAAATGAAACTCTATATGAGGCGTGGACAAGATTTGGAAAGTTGTTGAGAGGATGTCCTCAACACGGTTTAGACACTTATCAAATAGTACAAATATTCTACCAAGGTGTCAACGTTGCTACACGAAAAGACATCGACATAACAGCTGGTGGTTCCATTATAAAGAAAACCGCAACTGAAGCTTACAAAATTATTGATAACACAGCCTCCCACTCTCATGAGTGGCACCAAGAGAAAGATATATATCGTTCATCTAAAGCGGCTAGAGCCGATTCTAGCCATAACTTTGATTCCGTTTCCGCAAAAATAGATGCTTTCGAGAGACGAATGGAAAAGATGAATAAAGATATTCACGCAATACGAATCAGTTGTGAGCAATGCGGTGGACCACACTTAATGAAAGACTGTCACATTGAACAAACGATGGAACAACGTGAGAATGTTGTCTACATGAACCAAAGGCTGAAAAATAGTTATCAGAATAATTATCAACCGCCAAGGCCAAACTTCAATCGAAATCAAAACATTCTTTACAATCCAAAAGGACCCGACAATAACTCGTATAACCAACAAGATTCGAATAACCAACCAACTCAAAACAACACTGTCAATCAACAAAGACCTGGCTTGTATAAACCACCACAACAAACCGAAGAGAAAAAGTCAAATCTGGAAGAAGTGGTATTTAAGCTAGTTGAATCTCAAACACAATTTATTGAAACTCAAACTCAAACGACTGAGAGGTTTGATCAGTCATTTAGAACTCAACAAGCTTCTATTTTGAATCTAGAAAAAAAAGTAGGTACTCTTGTTAGATTGATGAGTGAAAGGAAACAAGGAAAGCTACCGAGTAATACTGAAGTAAATCCTCGGAATGAAAATGTTAATATGGTTTCAACAAATTCTGAAAAACCAGCATCAGAAGATGGGAAGGTTTTAGATGAGAGTAACAATGAAGAAGTTACACCACCACCACCCGAGTATGTAAAGCCAGTGGTGGCACCATACAGACCACCCATCCCGTTTCCAAGAAAAGGAGTTGAGTATGAGCAAGTGATAGGTAATAAAGATTGTGATACCTCTGGAAAGAAGAAGAAGAAGAAAAAGAATAAGAAAGTACAAGAAACAAAAGCCGTAGAAGTAAACCCGGTGAAGATAGTTCCACCAAAACCTCCTCCTAGGATAGGTGATCCGGGTGAATTTATTGTTCCTTGTCTACTTAGTGATTGTGTCATGTATGATGCACTAGCAGATTTAGGTGCAAGTGTAAATGTTTTGCCTCTTTCATTATATAAGAGATTAGGAGTAGGTAAGTTAAGTCCAACGGATATGAGTGTTCGACTCTTTGATCAAACCATTAAACACCCAGTTGGAATTGTTGACAACCTACCCGTTCAAGTAGGCAATTTAACCTTTCTAGTCGAATTCATTGTCATTAACATAGAAGAGGACCCAAACATTCCTCTAATTTTAGGTCGACCATTCTTTGCGTCCACCGGGGCGTTATTTGATGTAGGAAATGGAAGAATGACACTTAAAAGTGGTGACAAATCAATCACCTTTAAGATTCGAAAGACTAAATCTCCACCAACCAAAACCGTTGAACCAGCAAAAACGATTGGTAAGAACCATGTTGTTTTACCAACTCCAACGGTAATACTTAGCAATAATGAAACGCCTAAGTGTGGGGAAAATGAAGTAACACCTAATGATGACATGATAACAAAGAACCCCGTTGTTGATACGAAATTAAATGATCCCGTTATTAATAGTTCAATGAAGAAACTTATTAAACGGATTCGCGATGCTAGAACCAAGGGAAACTTTAAGTTATGTAACCGGTTAGTATCCAATCTATCACCTAAAGAAAAGGAGAAACTAGTTGAAATTGTGGATATTACACAGGAATCCGACCAATGGCTTAAAGAAAAAGTCACGGATATGCAAGTTGATTATGGACCAAGAAAAATTAACGATGAAGTTAATCACAATTTTGACACCACGGCTACCTAAGTGTGAGGAGATTCAAATATTCTAAAAAGAAAATGCTGTTTGGAGTTAGTTGTTCTGTTCTCGTGTAGTTCCGAGAATGGAATCCGATTGGTCTTTTCCGCTAGCAGACACTAAAGAACTAGTTTTCTCCCTCCATTCTGAATTTTTGTTTTATAGGTTTTTTTATGAAATTAATATGCATTTTAATATAAGTTTTTAAAAACAAAATTTACTTTAATTCATTAAGTTGAAAAAATGATTTCTAAAATTCGTCGTGAGTTGAAGACTAGGTCATTAAGACGAAATAACTTTAACCGAGGGCGGGACGAGAAATTTTGTTATCATTATTTTTAATTTAATTGATTTAAAGTATGCCAAAAAAATATTAGATTTTATAAATTTTTGAACGTGGGGTAATATACCCAACTTCAAAATTATGTATGTTTGTATTTTATGTTATATACAAAACAGGATAAAACAACGCACTTTCAAAGACTGTCATTAAAGTTCAGCAAAAGGTACTAATTTTGACGACAAGATGCAAAACAACAAATATGATATAACAAATGAAGGAATGAACGATGAGGCGCCATCTATCATTCGACGAGCTTTGTAATTACAAACTCGGTATTTTTAATCACTTTTCTATGCTAATCACCCTCATGAATTTAAATTATAGTCTGATTTCATGCAAATGAGGGCATTGCATGATCTTAAGTGTGGGGAAGGGTTATAAATTCTCTCAGGTTTATACTTGGTTTATTTGCCAAATTTTGTGAAAATTTGAAAATTTTTCAATTAAATGAAGTCAAAATCATGTTTATACATATTTATGAACGGTGAAAACTAGGTGATAATACCGAAATTATCGTTACCTCGGAAAGGACATAAATTGAGAAACAACCTAAAATGCTTGAATTCATTTAAAATGGAATAAAGGAGAATAAAAAGGCAAAGAAAGAAACTAAGTGTGGGGAGAATGTACCAAGTTATTCAATTAAAAACTATCTATCACATATCTTTGTACAAGATTATTGCAGGTACTTTTGTTTTGGATGATACTAATCAGTTTTACCCGATTTACTATAATACTTTTGAAAGAAAGATGGATCTACACGATGAATCAATTCCATCATTTGAAGGAAGTAAAGTCTTCCAAAAAAGACACACGCTTCTTGATTTAGGTCAAGAAGTTGTCGTCCAGACCAGCTGTAGGTTGACGAAAAATCTAGAAAAGTCATCACTAAAATCGGCTGGAAATCCACGGACCTCAGCATCAAACAGGGTCGCCATGTGGTCAGATTTATCCTAACCATGAGAAGGATTTATCTCGTACAATGGGGGGGCACCGTGCAAATTAGCTTGATAAGACTAATGAATCAGATCCCCAGAAAGGATAATCTCCTTAAAGATTAAAAATCAGCTTTTAAGACGGATATTACTCAATCCTAGAGATTGACCTTAAAGATTGAGAATTCAAACTCATGGAATTCAATGATATCTAAACTCGAGCTTGAACGAGAAAATATTTTGATCAAAATTGCAAACCGATTTATTTTCTGAAAATCCATTTTCAATGCGTTCATTACCATTGAACGTAAAATCCTAGGAATTCACCTGGAATTCATTAGGTCACCTGAACCAAATCGGGTGTCAACCGTAAGAACGGTGGTTGCATAGCATGGTCGGAGACAGGACCTTGTGCCAGACCGAAAAATCATAGGATGATCTTTACTATCGCTCCTACCAAGGATAGTTCTAGCATCCGACACGTTAAAAGACCATAATCATCTGCATGTCACGGGACATTGCCTTAACAGTTTCTTGTTCATCGCTTTCCTTTACAACCGGACGGTAGTTTGCCGAAAGGTAATATACGGAACAAGTAAACTGGATGTGTGCTTTCCGATACCGGGATAGCAGTGGATTACACGAACCTAAATGTTTTTAGCCAAAATATTGATCCACAAATATATTTTGCAACACCAATGGTGGATCAAATCAGAAAACTTATCTAGGGTAAAAGCTAGATTGAATTTTCAAAAGATCAAATGTTTTCATAAAGATCCTATTTCCTAAAGGATCTAAATTTTTATAGTCATGTGGGACTGTAAACCGCCTTTCAAATGTGCACTTTGCTTTGGAAACCGAAAGTAAATCGGCTATTTGATTGCAAGTGTCGTTGACCTAAACCCAAGGCAACTGTGGATGACACACCCACCTTTAACCATCATTACTGTCATTGTTTATACCGCTATATCAAAATCACTGATGTACAAAATGTGATGAATAAAAAAGTGATTCATGTATGTTTTTATTTCAAGTTCTGTATTGCTTGAGGACAAGCAACGCTCAAGTGTGGGGATATTTGATAGTGTTCCAAATGAACATATATTTAGTAGCAATATCGTTCCAATATGTAAAGTTTTTAAATGTAATTTCCTTATTTTTAGTTGTAATAGTTAAATAAATAAGTGCGAAGACGAAAGACGCAAATCGCTCGAAAATGAAGATTTAAAGACAAAAACGAAGATTTGAAAGACCAAAACGTCCAAAAAGCTCAAATGTACAAGATACAATTCAAAAGGTTCAATTTATTGATGAAGAACGTCTAAAAATGACAAGAGTACAAGTTACAAAACGCAAAGTACACGATATAAAATTGTACGAAAGGACGTTCGAAAATTCGGAACCGGGACATGAGTCAACTCTCAACGCTCGACGCAACGGTGTAAAAATTACGAGTCAACTATGCACAAGAATAAAATATAATATTTAAATAATTCATAATAAGAATAATATTAAATAATAAAAAGTTGTTAATTGAGCATAGTTAAGGGGTCATAAGTGAAAGTTTGAATTCAAAATTCGTCTATAAAAGAACGAATTCTGATCGATTATAGATCTATCCCAATTCTCTCTTTCTATCTTTCTGTAAACATATTTATATATATTATAATTTTAATTTTAATTTTAGATAATAATAATAATGGTATGTTAGCGAATATTGTAAGGATTTAAGTCAGAACTCTGTCCGTGTAACGCTACGCGATTAATCATCACTGTAAGCTATGTTCTTCCTTTTTAATTTAATGTCTCGTAACTAAGTTATTATTATGCTTATTTGAGCCGAAGTAATCGTGATGTTGGGCTAAAATATTAAGACGGGGTTATTGAATTTTGTACCATAATTAAGGTTTGGGCAAAAGACCGACACTTGTGGAAATTGGACTATTGACTATTAATAGATGGGGAGTATTGTCTAATTGAGTGACAACTTATTGGAGTCTGTCGAACCTATCTTCAAATTAATTAACCTAATAATTAATAATGATTATGGTTGTCCTATTTAGTGACGTTGTCCTATTATAATCATTTAATTAATTATTCGGGTTGGGTAATTGATTATTCAAACTGATCAAGTGGGTAAATTAATATTCATATCTAATCAAAACAGGGGTGGATTACATACAGTGATAACTGGTGTAATTGTTGACAGAAGTGATAACTGCGTCACAGTTTAAATCCTTAATTAGTTGGAATATTTGACTTCGGGTATAAGGGTAATTTGACGAGGACACTCGCACTTTATATTTATGACCGATGGACTATTATGGACAAAAACCAGATAGGTATCAAATAAACCATGACAAAGGACAATTAACCCGAGTAACAATTAATTAAAATCAAAACGTCAAACATCATGATTACGAAAGTTTAAATAAGCATAATCCTTTTATTTCATATTCTATCGCAATTTTATTTATTGTTATTTTATTTATCGTCATTTATTTATTTTACGCACTATTGTCATTTATCTTTACGCTTAAAAATATAAAATCGATAAACCGGTCATTAAACGGTAAAAACCCCCCTTTTATAATAATATTACTACTTATTTATATATATATTTATATAAATATAGTTTTATAAAAATATAGTACGTAATCACTAGCTCCCTGTGGAACGAACCGGACTTACTAAAAACTACACTACTCTACGATTAGGTACACTGCCTATAGTGTTGTAGCAAGGTTTAGGTATATCCCACTCTATAAATAAATAAATATCTTGTGTAAAATTGTATCGTATTTAATAGTATTTCCTAGTAAAAAATAACACTATTTCGTATACACCCCCTACGACACCAAGTTTTTGGCGCCGCTGCCGGGGAGCACTAAAACGCTATATTTTTAATTTATATTTGCAAAAATATAAAAAAAAAAAAACGTAAAAAAAACGTAAAAAAAAAAAAAAACGCAAAAAAAACAAAAACGTAAAAAAAAAAACGTAAAAAAAAAAATTTATTTTAAGTTTTATTACCTTTAGATTTTTAGACTCAGTCACAACTTTTAGTATTAAGTTTAGTTTTGCCATAGTTATTTTCATTTTTAGATTTTTAGGCTTTGCCGTAAAATCCCTTAAGTGCTTATTCCTTAGACTAAGATTTAGGTGCTTTAGAATTTTGTGACGCCGTTTTTCGCGCTACTTTCTTATTTTTATTTTTCGACGCCTATTTTTTGACCTTTTATTTTTCGACATTTTTCGACGCGCAATCTTTTTCTTTCTTATTTCTCGCTATTCTAGTTTTAGGACATAGATTTTTATTCTACTTCTTATCTAAATTTCTTAAAATTACGAAAATTTATTTTAAGTGGTTAAATTGATAGACATCAAAATTTTCTGGTTCGTAGTAATAGTTGAATTTGTACGTGGACCGGGTTATTGGAGCCAAACAGTACTCAATTATATTGAGACCAAACGAATCCTGCCCCTCTGCTGCATCTTTTGGCTATTCGAAACGTGGGCAAAATCAGAAAAGTCTATTAATTGGATAACTTATATAATTTTTCTTTCCTTTTAAAAACTAATAGGATATTCAGTGAATGCACCGAGTAAAACGTTCACCACCTTTCATACGTTCACCACCTATAACTCGATCAAGACATCTAGCCAATATTGTCGCCGTTGATTTTTCTTTAGAATCGTCATCAAGTCGACCAAGTACTCCAAATACTCAAATTTCCGATAATCCAGTTTTTGAAACCAACCTCACAATTGAGAATCCGGAAAATATTCAGGGACAATTCCAAGATCCAGAACCACTAATCATTCCTCCTGAACCACAAACCATTAAATCAGAATCTTCTAGTGATTCGTATTCAACAAATTCAATTATGGAAAATCTGGAACTTCTAAGTATGGAAGACCGAATGAGAGCCACACGCACGGGCCAAGGTCACGCCATTATTAAGCCAGACATTAATGCGCCAGATTATGAAATCAAAGGACAAATCCTACACATGTTAACTAATCAGTGCCAATATAGTGGTGCGCCGAAGGAAGATCCAAACGAACATCTTCGTACGTTTAATAGGATCTGTACACTATTCAAAATCCGAGAAGTTGAGGATGAACAGATCTATCTCATGTTGTTTCCCTGGACTTTAAAGGGAGAAGCCAAAGATTGGTTAGAATCGTTACCTGAAGGGGCGATTGACACATGGGATGTTTTAGTTGAGAAATTTCTTAAAAGATTCTTTCCGGCATCTAAAGCCGTGAGACTTCAAGGAGAAATTGTTACGTTCACACAAAAGTCAAATGAAACTCTATATGAGGCGTGGACAAGATTTGGAAAGTTGTTGAGAGGATGTCCTCAACACGGTTTAGACACTTATCAAATAGTACAAATATTCTACCAAGGTGTCAACGTTGCTACACGAAAAGACATCGACATAACAGCTGGTGGTTCCATTATAAAGAAAACCGCAACTGAAGCTTACAAAATTATTGATAACACAGCCTCCCACTCTCATGAGTGGCACCAAGAGAAAGATATATATCGTTCATCTAAAGCGGCTAGAGCCGATTCTAGCCATAACTTTGATTCCGTTTCCGCAAAAATAGATGCTTTCGAGAGACGAATGGAAAAGATGAATAAAGATATTCACGCAATACGAATCAGTTGTGAGCAATGCGGTGGACCACACTTAATGAAAGACTGTCACATTGAACAAACGATGGAACAACGTGAGAATGTTGTCTACATGAACCAAAGGCTGAAAAATAGTTATCAGAATAATTATCAACCGCCAAGGCCAAACTTCAATCGAAATCAAAACATTCTTTACAATCCAAAAGGACCCGACAATAACTCGTATAACCAACAAGATTCGAATAACCAACCAACTCAAAACAACACTGTCAATCAACAAAGACCTGGCTTGTATAAACCACCACAACAAACCGAAGAGAAAAAGTCAAATCTGGAAGAAGTGGTATTTAAGCTAGTTGAATCTCAAACACAATTTATTGAAACTCAAACTCAAACGACTGAGAGGTTTGATCAGTCATTTAGAACTCAACAAGCTTCTATTTTGAATCTAGAAAAAAAAGTAGGTACTCTTGTTAGATTGATGAGTGAAAGGAAACAAGGAAAGCTACCGAGTAATACTGAAGTAAATCCTCGGAATGAAAATGTTAATATGGTTTCAACAAATTCTGAAAAACCAGCATCAGAAGATGGGAAGGTTTTAGATGAGAGTAACAATGAAGAAGTTACACCACCACCACCCGAGTATGTAAAGCCAGTGGTGGCACCATACAGACCACCCATCCCGTTTCCAAGAAAAGGAGTTGAGTATGAGCAAGTGATAGGTAATAAAGATTGTGATACCTCTGGAAAGAAGAAGAAAAGAAAAAGAATAAGAAAGTACAAGAAACAAAAGCCGTAGAAGTAAACCCGGTGAAGACAGTTCCACCAAAACCTCCTCCTAGGATAGGTGATCCGGGTGAATTTATTGTTCCTTGTCTACTTAGTGATTGTGTCATGTATGATGCACTAGCAGATTTAGGTGCAAGTGTAAATGTTTTGCCTCTTTCATTATATAAGAGATTAGGAGTAGGTAAGTTAAGTCCAACGGATATGAGTGTTCGACTCTTTGATCAAACCATTAAACACCCAGTTGGAATTGTTGACAACCTACCCGTTCAAGTAGGCAATTTAACCTTTCTAGTCGAATTCATTGTCATTAACATAGAAGAGGACCCAAACATTCCTCTAATTTTAGGTCGACCATTCTTTGCGTCCACCGGGGCGTTATTTGATGTAGGAAATGGAAGAATGACACTTAAAAGTGGTGACATCAATCACCTTTAAGATTCGAAAGACTAAATCTCCACCAACCAAAACCGTTGAACCAGCAAAAACGATTGGTAAGAACCATGTTGTTTTACCAACTCCAACGGTAATACTTAGCAATAATGAAACGCCTAAGTGTGGGGAAAATGAAGTAACACCTAATGATGACATGATAACAAAGAACCCCGTTGTTGATACGAAATTAAATGATCCCGTTATTAATAGTTCAATGAAGAAACTTATTAAACGGATTCGCGATGCTAGAACCAAGGGAAACTTTAAGTTATGTAACCGGTTAGTATCCAATCTATCACCTAAAGAAAAGGAGAAACTAGTTGAAATTGTGGATATTACACAGGAATCCGACCAATGGCTTAAAGAAAAAGTCACGGATATGCAAGTTGATTATGGACCAAGAAAAATTAACGATGAAGTTAATCACAATTTTGACACCACGGCTACCTAAGTGTGAGGAGATTCAAATATTCTAAAAAGAAAATGCTGTTTGGAGTTAGTTGTTCTGTTCTCGTGTAGTTCCGAGAATGGAATCCGATTGGTCTTTTCCGCTAGCAGACACTAAAGAACTAGTTTTCTCTCTCCATTCTGAATTTTTGTTTTATAGGTTTTTTTATGAAATTAATATGCATTTTAATATAAGTTTTTAAAAACAAAATTTACTTTAATTCATTAAGTTGAAAAAATGATTTCTAAAATTCGTCGTGAGTTGAAGACTAGGTCATTAAGCCGAAATAACTTTAACCGAGGGCGGGACGAGAAATTTTGTTATCATTATTTTTAATTTAATTGATTTAAAGTATGCCAAAAAAATATTAGATTTTATAAATTTTTGAACGTGGGGTAATATACCCAACTTCAAAATTATGTATGTTTGTATTTTATGTTATATACAAAACAGGATAAAACAACGCACTTTCAAAGACTGTCATTAAAGTTCAGCAAAAGGTACTAATTTTGACGACAAGACGCAAAACAACAAATATGATATAACAAATGAAGGAATGAACGATGAGGCGCCATCTATCATTCGACGAGCTTTGTAATTACAAACTCGGTATTTTTAATCACTTTTCTATGCTAATCACCCTCATGAATTTAAATTATAGTCTGATTTCATGCAAATGAGGGCATTGCATGATCTTAAGTGTGGGGAAGGGTTATAAATTCTCTCAGGTTTATACTTGGTTTATTTGCAACCAAGAGGCTTTGAGAACTTGACAAAGACATTTATATGGAGCAACCAAGAGGCTTTGAGAACAAGTCTCATCCTGACCATGTCTTCAAATTAAAGAAAGCACTATACGGCTTGAAGCAGGCTCTAAGAGCTTGGTACGGGAAGATTGGCGAGTTCTTAGTACAAAGTGGTTTCACAGTTCCTCCTTCAGATTCTAGTTTATTTTTGAAACAAGATCAAGGAAAACTAGCCATAGTGCTAGTATATGTGGATGACTTAATCATCACGGGAGATCACTATGAGGAGATCCAAAGAAAAAGAGAGAATCTGTCTATCAGATTTCATATGAAGGAGCTTGGAGAACTCAAACATTTTCTTGGACTCGAAATAGAGCAGAAAAGAGAAGGATTATTTCTGGGACAACATAAATATGCGCGAGATCTTTTACAAAAGTACGGAATGCTTAATTCCAAACCTATCTCAACTCCGATGGATCAGAATATAAAACTATGAGCAGATGGAGGAAAAAGTCTTCAAGATGTTACCATGTATCGAAAGATGGTCGGAAGTCTTATTTATCTCACACTAAGCCGACCAGACATATCTTATGCAGTTGGAGTGGTTAGTCGATACATGAGCAATCTGAAGAAGCCTCACCTTGATGTTTTACGACGCATCTTAAGGTATGTTAAAGGTACTATTAACTTTGGCATTTTATATAAGAGAACAAAAGAATGTCACGTGAGTGGATATTGTGACGCCGATTACGCTGGAGACTATGATACACGACGGTCAACAACTGGATACATGTTTAGTCTTGGATCAGGAGTAATATCATGGTGCAGCAAGAGACAACCAACAGTATCCTTGTCAAGCACTGAAGCAGAATATCGATCGGCATCATCAGCAACACAAGAAATTACATGGTTGAAACAACTAATGGAAGATCTTCATCAATCAACAGATTATCAAGTAAATCTTCTTTGCGATAATCTTTCAGCTATTCGATTAGCAGAGAATCCAGTCTTCCATGTGTAGTGACCCGAACTTTTCCATGTTTATATATATTAATTGAGATTGATATTTACATGATTAAATGTTTCCAACATGTTAAACAATCAAACTTGTTAAGACTTGATTAATTGAAATATGTTTCATATAGACAATTGACCACCCAAGTTGACCGGCGATTCACGAACGTTAAAACTTGTAAAAATGACATGACGATATATATATGGATATACATATGGTTAACATGAGATTATGATAAGTAAGTATCTCCATAAGTATATTAACAATGAGTTATATACATATAAACAAGACTACTAACTTAAGGATTTCGAAACGAGACATATATGTAACGATTATCGTTGTAACGACATTTAAATGTATATATATCATATTAAGATATATTAATATATCATAATATCATGATAATATAATAATTTAACATCTCATTAGATATAATAAACAATGGGTTAACAACATTAATTGAGATCGTTAACTTAAAGGTTTCAAAACAACACTTACATGTAACGACTAACGATGACTTAACGACTCAGTTAAAATGTATATACATGTAGAATATTTAGATGTATTAAAATACTTTTGGAAGACTTCAAGACATATATCAAAACACTCATACTTAACGAAAATGGTTACAGTTACTTTCCCATTCTTTTCTTTCATCAAGAATTCTAGTCGTATTCTTACCCGTATTATACACAGCTTCAAAACGTACTTACTATGGGTATATACCAATAGGAACTAGCATGGGATTTCACTCTTGATTATGTCATGTATGACTAATCAATTTTAACTTCTACCATGAGCTAGTCAACTAACTAGAACTCCTTTTAACCCCACTCACCACTCACCAATTACCACTCATCATTCACTCCATTTCACTTCCAATTCTCTTTCTAATTCTCTCTCAACACACACACACACACTATTATGAACGTATTTTTCCAGTAGTTAATCATCATCTTCATCAAAAATCACTTCAAGAATCAAGCTATAATCATCATAGGAAGAACACTTCAAGAACACTTCAAAAATCCCTTCAAGTTTACTAATTTACTTCCAAGCTTTCTAATCCATTCCAAGTAATCATCTAAGATCAAGAAACCTTTTTTATATACAGTAGGTTATCTTTCTTATTCAAGGTAATATTCATATTCAAACTTTGATTCAATTTCTATAACTATAAACTATCTTAATTCGAGTAAAAATCTTACTTGAACTTGTTTTTGTGTCATGATCCTACTTCAAGAACTTTCAAGCCATCCAAGTTCCTTTGAAGCTAGATCATTTTTTGTCACTTCCAGTAGGTTTACCTACTAAACTTGAGGTAGTAATGATGTTCATAACATCATTCGATTCATATATATAAAACTATCTTATTCGAAGGTTTAAACTCGTAATCACTAGAACATAGTTTAGTTAATTCTAAACTTGTTCGCAAACAAAAGTTAATCCTTCTAACTTGACTTTTAAAATTAACTAAACACATGTTCTATATCTATATGATATGCTAACTTAATGATTTAAAACCTGGAAACACGAAAAACACCGTAAAACCGGATTTACGCCGTCGTAGTAACACCGCGGGCTGTTTTGGGTTAGTTAATTAAAAACTATGATAAACTTTGATTTAAAAGTTGTTATTCTGAGAAAATGATTTTTATTATGAACATGAAACTATATCCAAAAATTATGGTTAAACTCAAAGTGGAAGTATGTTTTCTAAAATGGTCATCTAGACGTCGTTCTTTCGACTGAAATGACTACCTTTACAAAAACGAATTGTAACTTATTTTTCCGACTATAAACCTATACTTTTTCTGTTTAGATCCATAAAATAGAGTTCAATATGAAACCATAGCAATTTGATTCACTCAAAACGGATTTAAAATGAAGAAGTTATGGGTAAAACAAGATTGTATAATTTTTCTCATTTTAGCTACGTGAAAATTGGTAACAAATCTATTCCAACCATAACTTAATCAACTTGTATTGTATATTATGTAATCTTGAGATACCATAGACACGTATACAATGTTTCGACCTATCATGTCGACACATCTATATATATTTCGGAACAACCATAGACACTCTATATGTGAATGTTGGAGTTAGCTATACAGGGTTGAGGTTGATTACAAAATATATATAGTTTGATTTGTGATCAATACTGAGATACGTATACACTGGGTCGTGGATTGATTCAAGATAATATTTATCGATTTATTTCTGTACATCTAACTGTGGACAACTAGTTGTAGGTTACTAACGAGGACAGCTGACTTAATAAACTTAAAACATCAAAATATATTAAAAGTGTTGTAAATATATTTTGAACATACTTTGATATATATGTATATATTGATATATATGTATATATTGTTATAGGTTCGTGAATCAACCAGTGGACAAGTCTTACTTCCCGACGAAGTAAAAATCTGTGAAAGTGAGTTATAGTCCCACTTTTAAAATCTAATATTTTGGGATGAGAATGCATGCAGGTTTTATAAATGATTTACAAAATAGACACAAGTACGTGAAACTACATTCTATGGTTGAATTATCGAAATCGAATATGCCCCTTTTTATTAAGTCTGGTAATCTAAGAATTAGGGAACAGACACCCTAATTGACGCGAATCCTAAAGATAGATCTATTGGGCCTAACAAACCCCATCCAAAGTACCGAATGCTTTAGTACTTCGAAATTTATATCATATCCGAAGGGTGTCCCGGAATGATGGGGATATTTTTATATATGCATCTTGTTAATGTCGGTTACCAGGTGTTCACCATATGAATGATTTTTATCTCTATGTATGGGAATTTAGGGGTGGTCAGTATTTGGTTTGAAACCGTGGAACCCGAAAACCAAACCGAAACCAAACCGAAAAAAAACCAAACCGAATTTGAAAAACGGTTTTCGGATCGAGTCAAACCGAAACCGAATTTGAATTCGGTTTTCGGTTCGGTTTTCGGTTTTGAAAATTCTGAATTCGGTTTAACCGAAAACCGAATTCAAAACCGAATTCAAAATTTTTAAATATTTAATTTGTATATTTATGTTTTAATGTCATTATAATTTGGGATCCAATCAATAAAATATGTTCTCACCCATATGACGATTTGGTAGCTCACATTATAATAATGTTACTCAAATTATTATGTTCTTCTTCTTAATAACAGAAGCAGTAAACGTCATAATTCAACTGTAAATATTAATAAATCATCGAATTCTTTATAATTTAATAGTACGTCATTATTTTAGAATATAAATAACCATGTTAGAATATAAATAACCATGAAATCAGTAACGCCACAAAATAAACTAACATCGTTCTCAGTTTTTTCATAATATTTGGTTTTAACCGAAAACCGATCCGAATCCGAATTCGAATTCGGTTTTCGGTTCGGTTCGGTTTTAACTTTGAATTCGGTTTTCGGTTCAGTTTTCGGTTTTGCCCAAAAAAAATTCAAAACCGAATACACCGAACCGAATAAACCGAACAAACCGAAAACCGAACCGATGAACACCCCTATATGGGATGTGTATTGAAATATGAAATCTTGTGGTCTATTGTTACAATTTGATATATATAGGTTAAACCTATAACTCACCAACATTTTTGTTGACGTTTAAAGCATGTTTATTCTCAGGTGAATATTAAGAGCTTCCGCTGTTGCATACTAAAATAAGGACAAGATTTGGAGTCCATGTTTGTATGATATTGTGTAAAAACTGCATTCAAGAAATTGATTTTGATGTAACATATTTGTATTGTAAACCATTATGTAATGGTCGTGTGTAAACAGGATATTTTAGATTATCATTATTTGATAATCTACATAAAGCTTTTTAAACCTTTATTTATGAAATAAAGGTTATGGTTTGTTTTAAAATGAATGCAGTCTTTGAAAAACGTCTCATATAGAGGTCAAAACCTCGCAACGAAATTAATTAATATGGAACGTTTTTAATCAATAAGAACGGGACATTTCAGTTGGTATCCGAGCGTTGGTCTTAGAGAACCAGAATTTTGCATTAGTGTGTCTTATCGAGTTTGTTAGGATGCATTAGTGAGTCTGGACTTCGACCGTGTTTACTTGAAAAATGATTGCTTAACAAATTTTGTTGGAAACTATATATTTTTAACATGTGAATATTATGTGATATATTAATCTCTTAACGCGTTTGATATTATGTGATAGATGTCTACCTCTAGAACAAGTCCCATTGACTCACCTAATAATAATGAAGAGTCAAATGTAAATTGGAATGATTCGTGGACTGATTCACAAGTTCCCGAAGAGGAACCGGAAGAAGAGTCGGAACCAGAAGAAGAATCGGAACCGGAAGAAGAATCGGAACCGGATGAAGAAATAGAACCGGTGGGGGAAATAATAAAGTGGTTAAGTAAAAGAAAATCCTCAACCAACCGACCAAGGTTAATTATGGTCAATGGTGTTTCCGCTAAGGAAGCAAAATATTGGGAGGATTACCAATTCTCCGATGAATCGGATTCTGACGAGAATTCCGATGATGTTATAGAAATTACCCTAACTGAATTTAAAAAGGCAAAAGAAAATAATAAGGGAAAGGGCATAAAAATAGAGAAATCTAATTCCAACCCCGATGAACTTTATATGTATCGTCAACCCCCGAAGTCCTTAAGTTGTAACAATGACCCGGGAACCTCTAAACCACCAGGTTTTTCTAAACCAATGTGGAAAAAGACGGCTCGTATTAGGGGAACATCATATATCCCTAGAAACTTGGCAAAACGAACCAAAACCGAAGAATAAGAAACAAGCGTGTCGGAATAAGATAGTTGTATTCGTGTGGTGTAATATATGTAATATAGTGTGCTTATGCTTTATGATATATGTAAAAATTGCTTGTATTAATAAGTATTTTTTTTTTATGAATCTAACTCTTGTCTATTTTACAGTATAAAAACACAAAATGGATAGACAACCCAATATTTTAAGAGACCTACCCGGAGACATGATTGATGAAATCTTGTCTAGAGTCGGTCAGAATTCTTCGGCACAACTATTTAAGGCGAGATCAGTTTGTAAGACATTCGAAGAACGTTCCAAGAATGCCTTAGTTTATAAAAGGCTTTCGTTCGAAAGATGGGGGATATCACATTGGGAAATCCATAAGTTACGATGTGTTTACTTTGACGCATATATTGCGGGGAACCCAAATGCTATTTTACGCAATGGGTTAAGAAATTATTTTGACTCAATATATCCGAATATTAGACTTCGTGATTTAGAAAAAGCGGCTAACATGCAACATAAAGAAGCATGTTATGCTTACGGATTAGTAATGTTCGCTTCTCACCAAAGTGAGAACAAGAACATCGGCCTACAACTATTAAACAAAACGTTCCCACAAGTGATGGAGTCGGTAATTGGGGTAAGAAATGAGGTTTTTAGATTGTTACGGGACTGTTGGACATTACGTAACCCTCGTCCCTTTGACGACGTTACAACACGCTGTCTTATCAACGGCCATAACGGTTATGTTCCACAAGACCAAGGATGGGAAGTAGTCCTAGTAAAACCAGAATGCATGACTTGTTTCTGGACGTATGAATTACGTGTCTTTATTGCCTTTGCTGAACGACTTGTGTACTAGCTAGAATTATCTTCACAACTATCTTGTATCAAAGTTATTGTGTGCTATATTTCATGCTTTATGTAAAATAAGCGGTATTGTAAGTTTGTAAAATATTGTATAAAAGTTTAAACGCGAAATATTATTATAATCAGTTTTTCATATAGAATTGTAGTAGTTGAATTGTATATTAGCTACTAAGTATGAACTTAACGGGTAGGTACTACCCGAATTTAAACTTATAAAACGCTAATATGAAGAAAAAGCTTTTATAAATGAGTTCATATTATGCTACGAAATACTATTAACTACTCTTAATATTCTGTATGATTAACTTGTTCCATTTGACTATTTTGAAGGAAATGACACCGACTACTCGACACACCGTGAATATGAATGAAGAGGAATTCCGTACTTTTCTAGCTTCAAACATAGCCGCAGTACAGGCTGCGCTACATACCAACAATAACATTGGATCTAGCAGTACAGACAATCGTGTAGGATGCACCTACAAAGAATTCACTGCCTGCAAACCTTTGGAATTTGATGGAACCGAAGGACCGATCGGATTGAAACGGTGGACCGAGAAGGTCGAATCAGTGTTTGCCATAAGTAAGTCGAATGAAGAGGACAAAGTGAAGTACGCTACGCATACCTTCACAGGTTCTGCGTTAACATGGTGGAATACCTATCTAGAGCAAGTGGGACAAGACGATGCGTACGCACTACCGTGGTCAACATTCAAGCACTTGATGAACGAGAAGTACCGTCCCAGAACCGAGGTCAATAAGCTCAAGACAGAACTTAGAGGGTTACGAACCCAAGGATTTGATATTACCACGTACGAAAGACGATTCACAGAATTGTGCCTATTGTATCCGGGAGCATTCGAAGATGAGGAAGAGAAGATCGACGCGTTTGTGAAAGGATTACCGGAAAGAATCCAAGAAGATATAAGTTCACACGAGCCCACCTCCATACAACAGGCATGTAGAATGGCTCACAAACTAGTGAACCAGATTGAAGAAAGAATTAAAGAACAGACTACTGAAGAGGCCAATGTGAAGCAAGTCAAAAGAAAGTGGGAGGAAAACGGTGATAAGAATCACCAATACAACAACAACAGCAATTACAACAATAATCGCAACAATTATCCCAACAATCGCAACATCAATCGCAACTACAACAAACAGCCCAACAACAACAACAACAGCAACTACAACAATCATCCTAACAACAATAATAACCGCAACAACAACAACAATCAGAAGCAGCTATGCCAAAGGTGTGAAAAGTATCACTCGGGGTTCTGCACCAAATTTTGCAACAAGTGTAAAAGAAATGGTCATAGCGCGGCGAAGTGTGAGGTCTACGGACCAGGGGTTAATAGAACGAAAGGAACAAATGGTGTCGGAACGAGTAATGGCGGAGCAAGTAGTGTCGGAGCAATTTATGCCAATGTAGTTTGTTATAAATGTGGAAAACCGGGCCACATTATTAGGAATTGCCCGAACCAGGAGAACACGAATGGACAAGGCCGTGGAAGAGTTTTCAATATTAATGCGGCAGAGGCACAGGAAGACCCGGAGCTTGTTACGGGTACGTTTCTTATTGACAATAAATCTGCTTACGTTTTATTTGATTCGGGTGCGGATAGAAGCTATATGAGTAGAGATTTTTGTGCTAAATTAAGTTGTCCATTGACGCCTTTGGATAGTAAATTTTTACTCGAATTAGCAAATGGTAAATTAATTTCAGCAGATAATATATGTCGGAATCGAGAAATTAAACTGGTTAGCGAAATATTTAAGATTGATTTGATACCAGTAGAGTTAGGGAGTTTTGATGTGATAATCGGTATGGACTGGTTGAAAGAAGTGAAAGCAGAGATCGTTTGTTACAAAAATGTAATTCGCATTATACGAGAAAAAGGAAAACCCTTAATGGTGTACAGAGAAAAGGGCAACACGAAGCTACATCTTATTAGTAATTTGAAGGCACAAAAACTAATAAGAAAAGGTTGCTATGCTGTTCTAGCACACGTCGAGGAAGTACAAACTGAAGAAAAGAGCATCAATGATGTTCCCGTCGCAAAAGAATTTCCCGATGTATTTCCGAAAGAATTACCGGGATTACCCCCACATCGATCCGTTGAATTTCAAATAGATCTTGTACCAGGAGCTGCACCAATAGCTCGTGCTCCTTACAGACTCGCACCCAGCGAGATGAAAGAACTGCAAAGCCAATTACAAGAACTTTTAGAGCGTGGTTTCATTCGACCAAGCACATCACCGTGGGGAGCTCCTGTTTTGTTTGTCAAGAAGAAAGATGGTACATTCAGGTTGTGTATCGACTACCGAGAGTTGAACAAACTTACCATCAAGAACCGCTACCCACTACCGAGAATCGACGACTTATTTGATCAACTACAAGGATCGTCTGTTTATTCAAAGATTGACTTACGTTCCGGGTATCATCAAATGCGGGTGAAAGAAGATGATATTCCAAAGACTGCTTTCAGAACACGTTACGGTCATTACGAGTTTATGGTCATGCCGTTTGGTTTAACTAATGCACCAGCTGTGTTCATGGACCTTATGAACCGAGTGTGTGGACCATACCTTGACAAGTTTGTCATTGTTTTCATTGATGACATACTTATTTACTCAAAGAATGACCAAGAACACTGTGAACATTTGAGAAAGGTGTTAGAAGTATTGAGGAAGGAAGAATTGTACGCTAAGTTTTCAAAGTGTGCATTTTGGTTGGAAGAAGTTCAATTCCTCGGTCACATAGTGAACAAAGAAGGTATTAAGGTGGAACCAGCAAAGATAGAAACTATTGAAAAGTGGGAAACCCCGAAAACTCCGAAACACATACGCCAGTTTTTAGGACTAGCTGGTTACTACAGAAGGTTCATCCAAGACTTTTCCAGAATAGCAAAACCCTTGACTGCATTAACGCATAAAGGGAAGAAATTTGAATGGAATGATGAACAAGAGAAAGCGTTTCAGTTATTGAAGAAAAAGCTAACTACGGCACCTATATTGTCATTGCCTGAAGGGAATGATGATTTTGTGATTTATTGTGACGCATCAAAGCAAGGTCTCGGTTGTGTATTAATGCAACGAACGAAGGTGATTGCTTATGCGTCTAGACAATTGAAGATTCACGAACAAAATTATACGACGCATGATTTGGAATTAGGCGCGGTTGTTTTTGCATTAAAGACTTGGAGGCACTACTTATATGGGGTCAAAAGTATTATATATACCGACCACAAAAGTCTTCAACACATATTTAATCAGAAACAACTGAATATGAGGCAGCGTAGGTGGATTGAATTATTGAATGATTACGACTTTGAGATTCGTTACCACCCGGGGAAGGCAAATGTGGTAGCCGATGCCTTGAGCAGGAAGGACAGAGAACCCATTCGAGTAAAATCTATGAATATAATGATTCATAATAACCTTACTACTCAAATAAAGGAGGCGCAACAAGGAGTTTTAAAAGAGGGAAATTTAAAGGATGAAATACCCAAAGGATCGGAGAAGCATCTTAATATTCGGGAAGACGGAACCCGGTATAGGGCTGAAAGGATTTGGGTACCAAAATTTGGAGATATGAGAGAAATGGTACTTAGAGAAGCTCATAAAACCAGATACTCAATACATCCTGGAACGGGGAAGATGTACAAGGATCTCAAGAAACATTTTTGGTGGCCGGGTATGAAAGCCGATGTTGCTAAATACGTAGGAGAATGTTTGACGTGTTCTAAGGTCAAAGCTGAGCATCAGAAACCATCAGGTCTACTTCAACAACCCAAAATCCCGGAATGGAAATGGGAAAACATTACCATGGATTTCATCACTAAATTGCAAAGGACTGCAAGTGGTTTGATACTATTTGGGTAATAGTTGATCGTCTCACCAAATCAGCACACTTCCTGCCAATAAGAGAAGATGACAAGATGGAGAAGTTAGCACGACTGTATTTTAAGGAAGTCGTCTCCAGACATGGAATACCAATCTCTATTATCTCTGATAGAGATGGCAGATTTATTTCAAGATTCTGGCAGACATTACAGCAAGCATTAGGAACTCGTCTAGACATGAGTACTGCCTATCATCCACAAACTGATGGGCAGAGCGAAAGGACGATACAACCGCTTGAAGACATGCTACGAGCATGTGTTATTGATTTCGGAAACAGTTGGGATCGACATCTACCGTTAGCAGAATTTTCCTACAACAACAGCTACCATTCAAGCATTGAGATGGCGCCGTTTGAAGCACTTTATGGTAGAAAGTGCAGGTCTCCGATTTGTTGGAGTGAAGTGGGGGATAGACAGATTACGGGTCCGGAGATTATACAAGAAACTACCGAGAAGATCATCCAAATTCAACAACGGTTGAAAACCGCCCAAAGTCGACAAAAGAGCTACGCTGACATTAAAAGAAAAGATATAGAATTTGAAATTGGAGAGATGGTCATGCTTAAAGTTGCACCTTGGAAAGGCGTTGTTCGATTTGGTAAACGAGGGAAATTAAATCCAAGGTATATTGGACCATTCAAGATTATTGATCGTGTCGGACCAGTAGCTTACCGACTTGAGTTACCTCAACAACTCGCGGCTATAAGGATTATAGGACCCAAACAATAGAGTAATTTCAGAAAATTACCCTTCCACAATCGACAAACGAAAGAACAATAATTAAAGAATTAAAGACGCGAGATTTAACGTGGTTATATGTAATCGAATGTCGATTACTTTAATCTACGGACCAACTAAAGAGATTTTATTGATATAATTCGTAGATACAACTGAGGGTTACAATAGGATGCTTATATAGGCCAAACCACCTTGGAGAACAAGAAAAAACATAAATATGGAAACTGCTCGTCAGGCACTAGCCGCACCGCGTCATTTGAGGTCGCGCCGCGCCTTAAAGGCAAATCTCCGGACAGACGTTTTTCTAATCTGATGCTCTGTTTCATGTGCTAGGCCACGACGTGCCTCCTCCTTTGTTTTGATATCCTTCACATCCAACAATCTCCCACTTGAAGATAGTCAAAACTATGACTCACATTTTGTCAACCCATCATACCAAACTAACCAAGATCGCCAAAGCACCATTTACCGCCAAACTCCATTTGGGACACGCACACTCCTATCACATACGCCGGATAAGCAGACTTTTGATACAAGATCTTAAACACTTCTTGTTAGAATCGAATCATCATCTCTCTATCTCCCTAGTCGGTCACCACCTTCTCATTAGTTCATGAGAAGACTCATTGAAGCTATGCAAAACTTCAACTTGTCCATTGACACCATCTTAGTAAACATATCAACGAGATTCTTCATACCAAGGACTTTTTCCAACATCAAAGTACCATCTTCAATACATTCTCGAATAAAATGATACCTCAAATCAATGTGTTTCGTACGATTATGAAACACCGGATTCTTCGCGAGATTGATTGCACTTTGGTTGTCACAATATAAGACGCAATTGTCTTGTCTTTTACCCAACTCACATAAGAAGTTCTTCAACCAAACAAGATCTTTAGAAGCTTCCGCAATAACCATATACTCGGCCTCGGTGTTTGACAAAGCAACACTCCTTTGTAGTCTAGACATCTAACTAACCGCCGTCTTACCAACCATGAACACATATCCCGTAGTACTCTTACCCGAATCACCAAATCCACCCAAATTTGCATCCGTATAACCTCTAAGTATAACATTGCCCTTAGTAAAACACAATCCCATACTAGAAGTACCTTTCAAATAACGAAGCAACCATTTGACCGCTTCCCAATGCTCCTACCCCGGATTAGACATATAACGACTTACAACTTCCAATGCATGAGCTATATCCGGTCTCGTACAAACCATGGCATAAATAATACTTCCGACGGCCGATCTATACGTGTAACAACCCCAAATCCATTTACCAAAAAACGAAGCACATTTTTTTTTATATAAGTCAGGTCCCAATATCCCGTTAATAATACATAACATTTTCAACTCTGTTTGAACCGAAAACATAATATCTTAACGTTACGTTTAACAATTTATAACAACCCTTGGTACACAAATAAAACATCACAAAAGCATTTGTAATAATGACCCAACACATAAGGTACGGGTTAATACTCAATAACCCAACCCAATACCAAGAGCATAATCCCGGGGACTACCAAATCCCCAATCCACGTCCATATCTCCAAAAACTACCCCATCGAGCCCAAGCACTCCTACGCATCTAGCCTTACAAGTAGCTAGCTTCATATCACAATACCTGTAAAAAGGTAAACAACGAGAGGGGTAAGCTTACGCTTAGTGAATGCAATAATTATATATATATACATATACAATTTACCTACTTGCACCCACTTACGCAACCATGCATAAATCCCGCATACATACTAGCAATATTATTAGCATACTATCGTAAAGTATAACGCTAAAATCTCCAATACGCAAGCTAGCACAAATAATAGCATATAATCCGAACAATAAAATATGCTACACTACAACACATAAAACATTGATGTTCACAACATTCATTAGTACTCAAGGCTAGCCCAACGAATGGTATCGTCAACATCGAACTTATTCCCCATCCATCCTAATTAATGTGGTATTGTCAACATCGAACTTAAACCCACATATGAGGTATCGTCAACATCGAACTTAAACCCTCATCGAATGAATTAATGTGGTATCGTCAATATCGAACTTAAACCCACATATGAGGTATCGTCAACATCGAACTTAAACCCTCAACGAATGTCACTACAATAGTGGTATGGCTTCGTCAACATCGAACTTTAAATCCATACATAAGGTATCGTCAACATCGAACCTTAACCCTCATCAAAACAAACAATATACTCAAGGATATGGTATCGCCAACATCGAACTTTAACCCATACCCCACAAGTAAATAAATCATATACATACATATATAATTATTCCACTCACCTTAACGCCTCGATGAAGTGCAATCCAAATCCCGCAACTCGCCAATGGAACGTACCTATTCCGTTTATCACATAATCATCAATATAAACTCGTTTGGACTCTCGACCCGCCCAAATGAACAACAAGTGCAAAATACACCCTTATGCACTTTTAACGCTACCCGAAGGTCCAAAACTAACGAGACTAGTTCTCGCGTACCCAAAATACTCAAATATACCAACTTTAACCTTTAAACGTATACTAGCTCGTATTTACACAAAACCCAATCCATGGTTGACCAAGTTTGACTTTATTGCTAAAACACCAAATTTTAACCCAAAATCATTTTCAACGATTAACTCACATCCAAACACATCCTTTAACACTTAACACTAGTGTTTAAACAATCATTTGACTCAAACTCGCGTCATTGTCAATTTTAACCTAAATCAATTTACCCATTTTGACATAAGTCCCAAAAATGCCCAAACTAACCAAATAATCACTTACACAAGTGAAAATGGCCCTAATACATGAATTAAACCAAATCACAAGTGTTAAACACTTAGCTTACCCAATTTGACACATAAACCCTAATTTTGACCCATTTCTAAATTAGTCAACCCAAATACATCCAAAAGGGTTCCAACACTTCCAAAATCACTAAACTAAGTGATTACACCCAAAAGCAATGCCTAATCATGGCCAAAATGTCAATCAACCCAAATTTTGCCATGTATCAAAAATAACTAGTTTTCATAAACCCACTTCATCATCTCAATGGGTTTTACAACTAAAAAGCTCAAAACCCTAACTTGAATATGAAATCATAAAGATGAATTTCGGAGTTAGAACTTACCATCACCACTAAAACGTAGCCGTGAACGAGGAAAACAACATTAACTCTTGTGACCCGACCCAAAACACTCTTCTTCTTCCCCGATTCGAGCTTTCTCTCTCTAACCCTTTACTCTCTCTAGGTTTGGTGTGTGAGTGGGAGGGAAGGAGAATGAAGAAAATGAGGTTTGGATAAGATTGGGATCAGTTTTACGGCCAAAAACCCGTCCACATGTGAAATACCAACTTTGCCCTTCATTTAACTCATTAAAAGGCTGAACAGCACCATATCGTGCCTACTGTCGCGCCGCGGAGTGAACCCTCCGCGGCGTGGCCCAAAGGATGATTTTAGATCACATTTTCAAGCTTTCTGACCCTCAAAATAGGCATTTTTAGCGCCGTGGCCATTCTGGTCGCGCCGTGACAATATCCTATTTCATCCGAACTTCAACAACTTGTTTTGGCCATAACTTTTTGACCGTAACTCCGTTTTCGATAAATCAAATATCGTTGAAAACGTAATAAGATTTCCTTTCTAATGGTAAGGTTTTGAAAACATCAACTTAAACTTTATTTGGGGTCGAAAAGGTACGTACACACCTTGTAACTTAAACAACATCCAGTTTTCTTCAACATTCGAACAAGCAACACGTACATGCTTGGTACCCTTCATGCACGCATCGTACAATCATCTTTATACAATTATACAACCAAGTATGAACATTCTAAAGATCAATTATGTACCTCGGACATGTATGATGAAAAAAAAGGGGATGTTACAACTCTCCCCCACTTAAATATGATCGCGTCCTCGTGATCCTAGTCACTTAACCAATCCGAACCTACACGTTATGGTACTCCGACACATATCCAAATTCGATGTCCACAACTATTTCCATTAACCCGAATGTCTCACCACACGCTAATAACCATTAGCGTGCGTTATCGCAACAAACAGTATCTCGTACACTCAACACCCAAATGCCCACTTAGGAAAAATACGAAAAACACCATAATATTCCTTCAAATTCTCCCGGTTACAACTCGCAACAAGCTACATCCATAACCATATCACCCAACGCGATCTACTAAATTCACTACACCGTGAACTAAGTCTTGCATTAATCCAAATCGAAAAGGATCTATGCCTCATTAAAACTCCATACTTCGTAGGTTCATAAACACATCACTCAACCGGTCAGTCACAAATGTTCTCCGAATCAAGAACCAACTTCCCCTGTCTGCACCACCAGGTCATTCCTTCAATGAAGAAATCTCGGTATCGCCAACTAATCACACTAGGGACACAAACTTTCCCATAAATTGATCCGCATACGAACATCAATCTCTGGATTAATCCAGGACGACAATAATACACCACGAGTTAGACAAACATCAACACTCGACACAGGGTTTCTCTCTTAAACCCTACAACACATCCACTCAAGACGATTTCCTAGTACTAGCATGGAAACTATTCGCATACTAGAATCCCATTAACAGCAAATCATCATCACTACAATTTCGCAATACGACACACGACCCATAAAATATTCACCGACGCCGGGTGAATCCTCCTACCTAGACCGTCCATTAAGGATGGCCTCGACATTTCAATGTAACCAACGGGTCGCATCAGTAGGGAGCACACTCTCGCAAATGAACAACAATCGCGTGTCTCTATGTGGGACAATCGGAACCGGCACTCCCCGCCTCACAATCATCCATAAAGTGGAATAATCCACTGACAATTTCCACGATCACGTTTCCCAATAGGGAAAAATACAACAACCACCACGATATCGAACTCGTTCCCATTCAATAATACTGTCCGAGTTTCACGACAATCCAGATTTTCACTACGAGAGCACCCGCAATGACAGCTTCACTCTCTCACTTCCGTGATCTCAAACTTCACACTTGGTCTCATACCGCACTTTGGTGCTACACGACCACCTTGCATAAGAATTCTTACACTTCACTTGATCTAACACCACCAGAGCTTCCTCGGGCGGCAGTAAAAACTCCCCCACTTAGGATTTAGCTCCACATTCTCACTGCCAAGATGATAACATCTCGCGGAATTACTATTCCACAACTCACACGATCATTCTTATCACTGATCATAAACACCAAATCACTGCAAATTCACTTTAGGCTCTCAGAGTCGTCATACAAAATTATCAGGGATGTCGTACACGTGATGTCACACCCCCAAAATGGACCAGGGGTAATTGTGACCAATCATATCATAACACAGTTGTATAAATGAGAACGACTCTATATGAGACTTTTTAAATAAAACCTTTGTTAATAAAACAACGGAAGCAGTAATAAATGTTTACATTATTATTAAAATGTAAAATAAATGTTTATGAACTAAAATATAATATGCGATGTGGACTCCATGCAAGAATCAAATCTATCATCACAAAGTTGCAAACAACTAGCTCAATCATCACCTGAGACAAAACATGCTTAAAGTGTCAACCAAAAAGGTTGAGTAAAATTCACAGGTTTATAAATAATATCCAAAGTTTTAGACCACAAGATTTAGTTTAAAGTTGATCAATATAGATATATCAATCTAAAAGTGTTGCTGCAGTTTGTAATATCGCTACTAAACAATTTACCCTATGACACCTTGTACTGTCAGTGTCGTGGAATCATTATAATGTAACAAAAGACCAGCGGTCAAATGGTTAGAGACGTTACTCTCAATAGTCCTACTCACAATAATTAATTTTGCATTTATACGTAGCAATTAACGATATTACGGTAGGGATTTAGCATGAATCAAAGCAAGACAGCATAGTTAACAATTTAGTACTTGTGTCTAAGCATAAAACAGTTATAAAGCAAGCATGTGTCTCACCCCAAAAGTTATAAAAGCAGTTATGAAACAGTAAAAAGTGGGCTATGAAGTTCACCTTAGTAGCAAGTACGTTATTTCACGCAAAGAAGAATGAACGGAGTAAGTGATCGGAGATCTTAATCTAGAGATATAATCTTTGATTAGTTAATGTCTAACAGACATAAAGTTTGTTTATTAATATAGCAACTATATTAACAGTGACGGTTTTCGAGAAAAGTTCCTATTTCTCAAAAGTTTCTATTTTTTGGAAACCTACTATTTATGGAAAGCTTCCACTTATAGTAAGCTTCTAGTTTAAGAATGTTCGGGTTATAATCCTTAACAAAGACGTTGTACAATCTCGCCCAAACTTCATTACTAACATGCAAGTCACTCGAATGATCTATTGTTACCGAGCGACCCAGGATCTCTTGACCAGAATCTAAGTCTTGGCATTCGAGATCCACAAGCGTCCCATAATGGTAACAAGGATCACCCTAGGCGACAAGTAGCGGTGAGGTTTGTATAAAGTGCACGTTATCTTTTAATTATAACCTTCACGTTATAGGTGTATACACACAACGAATTATTAATGTACTTAATACTTATATATGTGATAATATAACCTAAGTATTATTTAATATTTAGTTATACCTTAGTATGTGTTATATATATTAAATATAATTACCTTTAAATAAATAACTAAATTACTTCAAAGATAATAGTGTTTTATTAATCAAACATTATCAAAAAATGTCTAAATACTTAATTAAATATCTAAAAATTATGTAGTTAATCATATAAATCAGTAAAAAAAACTTAAGAAAATATTTTTATTATATTTTGTATTTATTTTTGTTTTTACCCTTAATTTATTCACAAAACAAGTTTAATTCTACATAATTACTAAATATACCCAAACAATTATTTTTTATAATTTTTATAAGTTTCTATCAGTCTAATAACCTGTAAAAAAATATTAAAAAAATATTTTTATTATTTTATATTTATTCTTAATTTACCTTCGAATTACATAATAATAGAGTTTAATTATATAATAATTACCAATTCGACCCAAGTAATTATTTTTATAATTTTTTTCAGATCTATATAAGTTTTATAAACTCAAAAAAAATTATATATATTTTATTTTTGGTTAAAAATATTTATTACGAATTTTACATTGTTTTTACATTTAAATACTACATAATTCGTATTTAATTATAAATAATATTCCATAAATTATCAAAATTATTTTTATACATCATAATACTTATAATACTAATTATAACATATAAACATAATTTATATATTTTAATTTCGGATTTATAAAGAATATATAAAAAATAAAAGCAATTCGATAAAAAAATATAGAAAATACCTCAAGTAGTTTCCCAAGTTTTGTGAGAGAGTTTTTCCAAAGATTTGATACAAGTTTTTATAAAATGGAAGTGAGTATTTATAGGAAAAAAATGGTTGGTGAAAAGAAAAAATATAAATAAAATAAAGGTGCCAATTTTGACAAAAAAAAGAAAAGAAAACATGTTAAAAATGTTTTTAATAAGTTTTTGTTTTTGAAAATATTTAGTCAAAATTCATGAGCTCATTATTTAATTTATAAAAAAAATCTTTTTTTTATAAGCTAAAAATATAAATAATGATTAAAATAACTTATCATTTAATTAATAATTATGTTACATATAGTTTTATATAAAATACACATTAATATTAATATTAACTAAAGTTATTTTATATAATTAGTATAAACTTTAGTTAACAAAACGTGTCGACAAAAAAATAAATATTTAATCAACGTCGAATTTAATCATTTATTAAGTATGGATAACAACCCTAGGGGCAAATTAGTCAATTCGAGTATGGAAATGTGAGGGTTGTTATACGCGACGACTTCGCACCTTCATACCACAAATCACAATTGACTGCCTTAATCGTTCGCAAAGCAAACTCCACCAAAGTCCCACACACGTCTCTATGCCTTAGCATACGTCACTCCGATAAATCAGTCGTGCATCTCAGTCGAGATCACCCGACATTCCACTCAACGAACCTTTACCAACAATTGCTCACTCTCATGGAGAAGAGTGACCAATCCGACACAATAATTGCATCGACCACAATATCAACACTTCATCATAACCTTCGGTCTTAACCGAACATTAAGTCCGTCACCGGCTCGCCGGTCATCTTCACCCGTCTATCACAAGAGCAACAGATTCGCTCATCCGTCACTTCATAAGAAGTATTTACCGCAATACTCTTAAATTTTGACTTTCGCAACCGTCAAATTACTATCACCCGTCGATTACTATCGTAATCTCCGCTGCTTCTAAGGGCATCTCACGGTCACCCTAAGCACAAAGTGATCACACCACTACTGGAGTTGAACATTACACTAGCAGGTATAAAGAGGCACCTGACGCAGTGTCAAGTAGACTCCCACCACAATTAACCGAATTCTAGAAACTCGATCTTTAGGTTCCATACACCCGATGTCACCCATCTCTCTATAATAATGACCCGAAGTCATACCTACCCGAAAAACCTTACGAGTTATTGTCTCATCAAAAGTTACTAGCAATCACACGCTACCCGCAATTTCCGCAAGTCCAAGAGATGTAGCCTAACGAACCCTTTCGTCTAACCCTAAGAGGTTCTTGGAAACACCAAGTCTTACACCCTTCCACATATCGCTAAAACCACTACTACGAGGGATATTCCGTTAGGAACGTTACCCCATAATCCACAATTTACAAACACAATCATCATTATACGGGTCCCACTCCCATGAGTTTAACGACCCGAAGACTCCTCAATTCGCCAATTTCCAAGATGACACATAACTAGAATCCTTCCTCGATCCCCTAACCACACACTCTTCGTAGTGTAACCCAATTCTACAATCATTAGACTTGTCGTATTCCATTACGGAATTTAAGTCCTCGACGCACACACACATACAATAATCGGTCATCCT
This sequence comes from Rutidosis leptorrhynchoides, assembly GCF_046630445.1. Taxonomy (NCBI): domain Eukaryota; kingdom Viridiplantae; phylum Streptophyta; class Magnoliopsida; order Asterales; family Asteraceae; genus Rutidosis; species Rutidosis leptorrhynchoides. The sequence goes on from NC_092338.1 coordinate 33,082,771, forward strand.
AGTTACGATGGGTAACTGCAACCAATGACAAATCCCAACAGTGCACCCACTACCTAGGGTGACTACGCAAGCGCCGAACTAGTGAGTTGCTCACTCACCTTAGCTAACCGAAACCACCGTAACACTTCCCGACTCACAAAGAACCCAATGTGACAACAAGCACATCACTCGAGACCACTATATCCTAGGAACCAATAAAAGATTCCTAACTCGTCCCGTTCTACCCCAACCATGCCACGTTTCCTCCGCTCGGTACTTGTCATGTCATGCTTGGTGTTAAGATACACTTTTGTAATAATGGTGATCAGTCACTATTACAATTGCGTACCTTACCAATTCCACATGGTCACGCAAAGTACTTTACCCGGACTGACGCAACATTCACACAAGATAACACGCGATAACTCCTAGTGTCCTAATGACCAAAGTCCTTACCGCGAACTTGATCAGTCAAAACCGCCAAACATCCGAATCTCTCCAATAGATTCGTCTTTAGGACACCGCACCAATAGATACATGTATATATACACCTATATACAATATAATAATAAATACACCGCAATAACAAGTCAACCTACAACCTAGGTGACTATCACTAAGACAACGTCTAAGTTCGCCTACTTACATTAGGCACTAGCAATCTAAGGCACTAATTTACACATGAAATAAGGCCTCACATAATAACGCTTTGGACAATCACAACTCCTGGTTAGTCACCTACTCTAAGGCACTAACAAATCTCAAACCGACCCGTATTCCTACAAGTCCCGCAAATAACGCACAACCGTCAATAAGTCTAAGACTAGGCACCTATTCTAAGGTAACCTAATTCCCTTAGACTATGCTCTGATACCACTTGTAACAACCCCAAATCCATTTACCAAAAAACGAAGCACATTTTTTTTTATAAGTCAGGTCCCAATATCCCGTTAATAATACATAACATTTTCAACTCTGGTTGAACCGAAAACATAATATCTTAACGTTACGTTTAACAATTTATAACAACCCTTGGTACACAAATAAAACATTACAAAAGCATTTGTAATAATGACCCAACACACAAGGTACGGGTTAATACTCAATAACCCAACCCAATACCAAGAGCATAATCCCGGGGACTACCAAATCCCCAATACACGTCCATATCTCCAAAAACTACCCCATCGAGCCCAAGCGCTCCTACGCATCTAGCCTAACAAGTAGCTAGCTTCATATCACAATACCTGTAAAAAGGTAAACAACGAGAGGGGTAAGCTTACGCTTAGTGAATGCAATAATTATATATATATATATATATACATATACAATAAACCTACTTGCACCCACTTACGCAACCATGCATAAATCCCGCATACATACTAGCAATATTATTAGCATACTATCGTAAAGTATAACGCTAAAATCTCCGATACGCAAGCTAGCAAAAATAATAGCATATAATCCGAACAATAAAATATGCTACACTACAACACATAAAACATTGATGTTCACAACATTCATTAGTACTCAAGGCTAGCCCAACGAATGGTATCGTCAACATCGAACTTATTCCCCATCCGTCCTAATTAATGTGGTATTTTCAACATCGAACTTAAACCCACATATGAGGTATCGTCAACATCGAACTTAAACCCTCATCGAATGAATTAATGTGGTATCGTCAATATCGAACTTAAACCCACATATGAGGTATCGTCAACATCGAACTTAAACCCTCATCGAATGTCACTACAATAGTGGTATGGCTTCGTCAACATCGAACTTTAAATCCATACATAAGGTATCGTCAACATCGAACCTTAACCCTCATCAAAACAAACAATATACTCAAGGATATGGTATCGCCAACATCGAACTTTAACCCATACCCCACAAGTAAATAAATCATATACATACATATATAATTATTCCACTCACCTTAACGCCTCGATGAAGTGCAATCCAAATCCCGCAACTCGCCAATGGAACATACCTATTCCGTTTATCACATAATCATCAATATAAACTCGTTTGGACTCTCGACCCGCCCAAATGAACAACAAGTGCAAAATACACCCTTATGCACTTTTAACGCTACCCGAAGGTCCAAAACTAACGAGAGTAGTTCTCGCGTACCCAAAATACTCAAATATACCAACTTTAACCTTTAAACGTATACTAGCTCGTATTTACACAAAACCCAATCCATGGTTGACCAAGTTTGACTTTATTGCTAAAATACTAAATTTTAACCCAAAATCATTTTCAACGATTAACTCACATCCAAACACATCCTTTAACACTTAACACTAGTGTTTAAACAATCATTTGACTCAAACTCGCATCATTGTTAATTTTGACCTAAATCAATTTACCCATTTTGACATAAGTTCCAAAAATGCCCAAACTAACCAAATAATCACTTACACAAGTGAAAATGGCCCTAATACACGAATTAAACCAAATCACAAGTGTTAAACACTTAGCTTACCCAATTTGACACATAAACCCTAATTTTGACCCATTTCAAAATTAGTCAACTTAAATACACCCAAAAGGGTTCCAACACTTCCAAAATCACTAAACTAAGTGATTACACCCAAAACCAAAGCCTAATCATGGCCAAAACGTCAATCAACCCAAAACCCGCCATGTATCAAAAATAACTAGTTTCCATAAACCCACTTCATCATCTCAATGGGTTTTACAAATAAAAAGCTCAAAACCCTAACTTGAATATCAAATCATAAAGATGAATTTCGGAGTTAGAACTTACCAAAACGTAGCCGTGAATGAGGAGAACAACATTAACTCTTGTAACCCGACCCAAAACACTCTTCTTCTTTCCCGATTCGAGCTTTCTCTCTCTAAACCCTTTACTCTCTCTCTAGGGTTTGATGTGTGAGTGGGAGGGAAGGAGAATGAAGAAAATGAGGTTTGGATAAGATTGGGATCAGTTTTATGGCCAAAAACCCGTCCACATGTGAAATACCAACTTTGCCCTTCATTTAACTCATTAAAAGGCTGAACAGCACCAGATCGTGCCTATTGTCGTGCCGCGGAGTGAACCCTCCGTGCTGTGGCCCAAAGGGTGATTTTAGATCACATTTTCAAGCTTTCTGACCCTCAAAATAGGCATTTGTCGCGCCGTGGCCATTCTGGTCGCGCCGTGACAATAGCATATTTCATCCGAACTTCAACAACTTGTTTTGGCCATAACTTTTTTACCGTAACTCCATTTTCGATGAATCAAATATCGTTGGAAACGTAATAAGATTTCCTTTCTAATTGTAAGGTTTTGAAAACATCAACTCAAACTTTATTTGGGATTGAAAAGGTACGTACACACCTTGTAACTCAAACAACGTCCAGTTTTCTTCGACATTCGAACAAGCAACACGTACATGCTTGGTACCCTTGATACACGCATCGTACAATCATCTTTATACAATTATACAACCAAGTATGAACATTCTAAAGATCAATTATGTACCTCGGACATGTATGATGAAAAAAAGGGATGTTACAATACGGAACCTTTTCTATCTCCACTTTGTCTTCTTCCGTTTTAGGTGATTGATTCTTCGATAACTTTATCGCGCTACCCAAAGGCATAGTACGAGCCTTTGCTATATCAACATTAAACTTTTCTACTACTTTCTCAATATACTTGGATTGAGACAAGTATAGAACACCTTTAGCACGATGTCATTCCAAGTATTTGCTTAGCACTACCAAGATCCTTCATTTCGAACTCTTTTGAAAGCATACCTTTCAACTTATTAATCTCGAACATGTTCGAACCCACAAGCAACATGTCATCAACGTATAACAATAAGATTATGTAAGAAGACTTGAATTTCTTCAAGTAACAACAATGGTCTGCTTCACATTTTACAAAACCAATATTCTTCATAAACTCATCAAATCTTAAGTACCATTGCCGAGGTGCTTGCTTCAATCCATACAAACTTTCTTTAACATACAAACCCACTTCTCTTTACCCTTTACCTCAAAGCCATCGGGTTGCCTCATGTAGATCTCCTCATCAAGATCCCCGTGTAAGAATGCGGTCTTCACGTCTAGTTGTTGTAGATGTAAGTCCTCGGATGCGACCAACGCAAGCACTAAATGAATAGTAGTCATCTTCACCACCGGTGAAAATATCTCTTGGTAATCAACCCATTTCCTTTGTTGAAACCCTTTAACCACAAACCGTGCTTTGTACCTCTTGTTGTCATCCACCTCATTCTTTATTCTATACACCCATTTATTTTGCAACACCTTTTTATCATGAGGTAATTTCACTAGTGACCAAGTCTTGTTCTTCTCAAGTGACCCCATCTCTTCTTTCATAGCAAGCTCCCATTGTATGGATTCTTTGGACTTTCTTGCTTCAAAGTAACTTTCGGGTTCACCATTCTCGGTATAGAGCAAGTAGTTTGTTGATGGAGAATACCTAGGATTAGGTTTGGGCACTCTAGTCGAGCGTCTAAGTATAGGAGCAACCGGTATGGTTGGACCGATTTTATTAGCCTCCTCATCACTAGAACTCGTACTATGTTCGGAATTATCACCGCTATCCGAACCATCCCCATCATTGTCAAGATCCGACCCATCATCATTAATCGACAATTCATTGTTCCCCGAACTCCCACTAGAACCCGCAAGATCATCAAGAGAAACATCATCAAGAATAACATGATCCGGTTTTTGACTCCCCGTTTTCGGTTTGCTATAGACCGAATCTTCATCAAAGGTAACATCACGCGATCTAATAACCTTTCTAGCTTCATTATCCCAACAACGATAGCCCATCTCATCCGAACCGTAACCAATGAACATACACTTCTTTGACTTAGCTTCAAGTTTATCTTTATCAATATCTTTGGTTTTCACATAAACATTACACCCAAAGATTCCAAGATGATCATAACTAACCTTTTTACCTAGCCATTCTTCTTCGGGAATTCGGAAACCCAATGGTATTGAGGGTCCCCTATTAATCAAATAAGTCGCCGTATTAACCGCATCCGCCCAAAACATCTTAGGCAAACCGGCATATAGTCTCATACTCCTAGCCCTTTCATTCAACATACGATTCATACGTTCAGCGACACCATTGTGTTGCAGTGTTTCCGGTACCGTTTTCAACATTCTAATACCGAACTTTGCACAATGGTCTTTAAACTCAAGACTACCATATTCTCCTCCATTGTCTGACCTTAAGCACTTGACCTTTAAATTTGTCTCATTCTCAACCATAGCTTTCCACTTCACAAAAGTGCCAAAAACTTCGGATTTAGTTTTAAGAAAGTAAACTCATACCTTTCGAGTGGCGTCATCAATGAAGGTGACATAATAACGAGAACCGCCATGTGATTCTACATTCGTTGGCCCAAAAACATCCGTATGAACTAGCTCCAATTTCTTTAACTTTGGTGAATTCTCCGATTTAACAAAAGTTACCTTCTTTTGCTTCCCATAAGTACATGGTTCGCAAAACCCTAGCTCTATCTTTTTCAAATCCAGAATCCTCCCACTCGAACTAAGAACCTTCATACCCTTCTCACCCATATGCCCGAGTCTTCGGTGCCATAGAGTAGAACTAGCCCCAACGTCAACCGTAGCAATCACCGTGTCTTCTTCAAACTCCTCAACCATATAAAGAGTTCCCCCTTTATGTCCACGAGCTACGACACTACTACCCTTAATCACCTCCCATTGGCAATTCTTGAAAGTAACCTCATTACCTTCTTCATCTAATTGACCAACCGATTTTAACTTCATCTTTAACTTAGGAATATACCTCACGTTCTTCAAAGTCCAATTAGAACCAAGAGTAGTCTTCAATACAACATCTCATATACCTTTAATCTCGAGACTTTTGTTGTTTTCCAATCTAACTTTACCTTGATACGCCCGAAAATTCCTCATCACGCTCTTAGTGGGTGTAGCGTGAAACGAAGCTCCCAAATCCAAGACCCAAGACTCCACCGAACTTTCAATACTACATAGTAGTGCATCCTCCGTATCTTCCGCGGTCGAGTTAACATCTTTAACCGGAGCATTCTTACAATATCTTTTATAATACCCCTTTTGATTGCAACCCCGACAAAAAATGTCACTTCGGTCTTTCGATGGATACCTCTTCTTTAACTTCCCTTAAATCTTCTTCACACCGCGATCAACTTTCCTACCACGGTTGTCGGCAAAGAACCAGATAACAATTCCCCCGAACTTCTCCTACAAGTGTCTTCACCGAGAATTAAATCCCTAATTACTTCATGCGCAAGCTTAGTAGTACCGGTCGAGCTACTAACCACGGTAACCGTACCCGACCAACTTTCCAGTAATGATGAAAGCAAGATTAGTGCTTTTAGTTCATCATCAAATTTGATTTCAACCGACTCTAATCTTGAAACAAGATTGTTGAATTCGTTAATATGATCCGTTGCACTCATACCTTCCTTCATCTTCGGGTTGAACAATTGTCGCATGAGAAAAACCTTATTCACCACTGTAGGTTTCTCATACATGTTAGAGAGCGCCTTCAAACAATTAAACGTTGTCTTTTCATTCATGATATTACCAACAACGTTCTTGGCGAGTGCAAGACGAACTGCACCCAAAGCTTGACGATCCAAGAGCATCCAAACGGCATCATTCATGCCTTCGGATTTGGTCTCCAACAAAGGTTGGTGAAGTTTCTTTTGATACAAGTAGTCTTCTATTTGCATCTTTCAAAAGGCGAAGTCTTTACCATCAAACCTCTCGATCTTTAATTTACCTTCTTCCACCATCGTTCCCAACTCGAACCTTGAGCTCTAGATACCAATTGTAAGGATTATAGGACCCAAACAATAGAGTAATTCCAGAGAATTACCCTTCCACAATCGATAAACAAAAGAACAATAATTAAAGAAATTAAAGACGCGAGATTTAACGTGGTTATATGTAATCGAATGTCGATTACTTTAATCCACAGACTAACTAAAAAGATTTTATTGATATAATTCATAGATACAACTGAGGGTTACAATAGGATGCTTATATAGGCCAAAACACCTTGGAGAACAAGAAAAAACATAAATATGAAAACTGCTCGTCAGGCACTAGCCGCGCCGCGCCATTTGAGGCCGCGTCGCGCCTCAAAGGCAAATATCCGGACAGACGTTTTTCCAATCTGATGCTTTGTTTCATGTGCTAAGCCGCGTCGCGCCTTCCAAGGCCGCGACGCGCCTCCTCCTTTGTTTTGATATCCTTCACATCCAACACATATTACGAGTAGTAGCATATTGTTTCAATTTATTTACATTTAGAATATATATTTTTTGGGTAAAGACATTTAGAATATATAGCAACTTTTAATTTTCAAATGAAGAAAATAAATTTTGAAATTTGATATTCAGTTGAGTTATAAGTAGCTTTGTAGCCGAGTCAGCTCGAGCTATGTTAGGCTCGAACTCGGATCATCTAAAATTCATTGAAATCTAGCTTGAACTCGACTCGTTTCGAACTTAAGTTATAAGTATCGTTTCAACCTTATGATAACAATCTTGTTTAAGCTCGGCTCGAGTTCGCCTTGTTTAAGAAAAAACATAATCATAGCCTTAAGAGTTATGGTTGAAAATTAATTGCAACTAGTTCAAGGACCCGTGGTAACACGGGGTTTTAAAGGAAATTTTATTGAATGATAAGTTTTATTTGACGATGGTTTTTTAACCATGATGTTTATTTTGATATTTTTGTAATCGTGTAGAAAAAATAGCATACTTGCTCAACATTGATGAAATAAAAAACTAACAATGTTTAATTGAAAATTTAAAAGAACGACAATAAAAAGTTGCAATACAAATGATGTCTTAAAGTACAAAATCTTGACAAACAAAAGGAAAAACACACATTAGCAATTAAAGAGTCATCCATAACATACATCAACGTTAATTTCAAAGACAAACAAATTAAAACATTAAAAAGTTAAGATAGCAAATTCGTCAAAAGCTTTTCTATCTTGATACCAACAAACATCTTCTTGTTGGATGAGTTTTCGAGAAAATTGTCCTCGACAACACTCTCAATTGGATCTTTAAGGGGCTTGAAGTTGTTTCAGTGTTATCATCCAATGCTAATGACAAATCAGCAGTAAATGAAGCTATCCTTCAAACACAACTTTGGGCACATGAACCTAACTTATCCAAGTAATGAAATATGCAAAATATTAAAAGTTCACTGTGGTCAAACAAAAATATAGGTGAAGAAAAAATAAAATATAACAGAGAAAAATATATTAATAAATCTATATGGTAGACAGTGAAATACGCAAAGAAAGTCTAACATCCTCAAAGTTTAATTTTAATTAATATAGTGGGTTCGGATTGCTATATTGAAAAACATAACTTTCTGCACATGAATCAAACATAGTTAACTTCATGCAAATCTATATATATATATATATATATATATATATATATATATATATATATATATATATATATATATATATATATATATATATATATATATATATATATAGGGGCAGGATCAACGGGGAAGTAACCAATAGGGAGGAAGCGGGGGGAAGCAAAAAAATTTTCTTCGTTTTTTGAATTTTTTTTTCCCGGCATCAAGATCACACGAAAATATGAACATTTAGAAGAGACACTTTGTGACAAATGTTATTATTTAGGCGGAAAAATGTTCGACAAAAATAACATTCAAGATAATATTGTTCGTGAAGAATATGAACGTTTTTTTTCCATGTTTTGTGAAGTAAAATTTAGCCCGATTTAGAGTTTAGGGTTTAGGGTTTGGTGTATTGGGTTTATTTCATAAACCCAAAACACCAAACCCTAAACCCTAAACCCTAAACCCTAAACTCTAAAACGTTCATGTTAAAAACTCAATCTAAATCCTAAATCTAAACCCTAAACCCTAAATTTCTAAACCCTATAAACCCTAATATCTAAACTCCAATAGCTAAAACCTCAAAATACGCTCGAAAAACACGATAATTGTTATATATTACTTCTTCGAGCATTTTCCCGCCAAAATAAAAACATTTATCACAAAGTGTCTCTACTAAATGTTCATATTTTCATCTCATCTATAATGTTCGTGAACAAAGTTTTTTCAAAAAACGAAAAAAAAAATTACTTCCCCCCGATTGGTTACTTCCCTCTTGATCCTACCCCTATATATATATATATATATATATATATATATATATATATATATATATATATATATATATATATATATATATATATATATATATATATATATATATATATATATATATAAGGTAAAGGTAAAGGTAAATATGAAAGAACATGACAAAATCACCAACAAACAATACAATCACCAACGGAACTACAAAAGTGTGGGCTTGTGGTCTAGTGTTACATATCTAACCATATATTCAAATCTTTGCTTTTACCAAACCCATTACCCATCTAGTGTTATGAAATCATATCTTCTAAGTTGACTTAATAGAAACTGCAAAATGTTTAATCAATTCACACTGAACTAACATTTCTCATCTAATAGTTTATGAACTTTAAAAGAGAATTAATATATTTTCTTTTAATCTAACATTACTCATCTAACCCAATGTACCTGCAAATGGGTCAAACTAACCCAAATACTAAAACTACAATTTAATGACATTTGAACAACTAAATATAACAAAATCAAGTTGAATTATGCAGCCATCCCTTTTTCTATTAGTAGAGGCTAGCTAACTCAGATTGCAACTTCTAAGCGCATTAGTATATCCTTGAGGTAAATGGGTCATTATCTAAGTAGTAAATGCTAAAAGAATATTTCTTACACATTGCACTATGTTTCAACGGACTTTCATAGGCAATGTTCCACCCCATGAGAATATCCATTTTAAACCATTAGTAAGCATCCGAACTTTAGTGGACCACTTCAAAACAACATCAAAACCACAACAACTCCATTAGATCTCTAAAACACATCAAAAAACCATTATGTTGAACACAATTATGACCAAAAACATCAAATATTGGTCACTGGTTGAAATTAACCTTGTGACACAAAAATTACAACCATTGCACCATGATTTGTCACACTATTTCATTTTATAGCTGATAAATCGCCACAAGCTTGATACAGGCTGCCCATTAGAACATAATTTTCAAATATTGACTTTTTAAGTTGACCACGTAACTTAAGTAAATACATATTAGCATTTTATTGCAACCAATATTATGAAATTATAAGCTTATATCCAACTCTATCATCTTTTTGTTTTTGCAAATATATCAACTGCTACTACAAACCATTAACTTGATCACATGACAAAAATTATCTTAAACCCACAATGTCGAATAGACTAAGATTAGATAAAGAATCAGTTAGCATGAGTAGTCTATCAAATCATTTGATAGACTTTCCCATAACAGTTAGCATGTTCCTTGTTCTATCTTCACACTAACATATTACAACATTCTTCTTTCATCAAAAGTTCAAAAGTAACCTAACTTACTTCAAAATATGAAAGTCACTTTTAATGTTCTATAGCAAGATATAGTTCTACAACCAAATTAATCAAATTGCTAATGAGTAAAAATTTTTACGACCAAATTACACTAATCACTTGGCATGTGTATTCATTACAATGATTATAATTAATTGTCCTGCTTTTTATAAGTAAGTGGATAAAAATTGCTGCCTATAATACACACCATCTTATTATAGATTTCTTACATGAAATTAAATAAGTTTTTAATCTTTATCAAATATGTGATAAAACACCAGTTTCAGTACTTTAATCATTTTACATGCTTTAAACCATCTACTGATCATTCCCTCCTACACCTTTTAAGGTTTAATAACAGTTTAAATTTTTTTTCTTTATAATCATGTTATACATAAACCAGAAAGTGCTAATCATCTTATAATTTATAATCATGTGATACACAAACCAGCAAGCACATATATGTTGAAATCAAACATGTATTAACAACATAGCAAAAGCAATATCAAAACAGATAAAACATAAACATACAATAACATATATACCTTTTCGTCCATGAGAATCATTTGCAGTTCGTACATCGTCTTCCAAATACTAAGAACCCTAACTTTCAATTTCCATGAGCTTTTAAAATTGTCAATCTCTGAAACGTAATCGTATCGTGAGTAACAACAAAAATCAAGATAAAAAAATTTATAAAAATAAATGTGAACTTTACATGAAAGATGTTCCATGGATCCTTGAATCTTGTACTGTATCTCTACGATTATCACTGCATATATCATCAAATGAAAAGAAGATTTTTAAATACATGAAATTTAAAAAATAAATGTGAACTTTACCGTGAAGCAATTAGAATGACAGAGATAGCAGTGACGGCGACGATAGTGCAGTGGTGGCGATAGAACTGACGGTGGCGATGGTGATGGTCTGAGTGGTGGTTTAGGCGACAGTGATGGTCTGAGTGCAGATTTAGGTAATGGGCTATAGATGGAAGGAGTGTTGGTTTAGGCGATGGTGATGGTTTGGATATTTTTTTAGGGTTTTGATTTTGTTCAAAGAGGAATAGCGATGGAGCTTAATTTAAAAGAAGCGTGCATGTTCTTATGCATTTTTCAAGATGCAGCTTTAATTTAAAATTATTATTGGAAAATGCGTCTCTTCTTATTTTAAATTTATACGGGTTTTTATAAAAACTAATTAATAAAAACTACGTAATAGATAAATATAAAATATAATGTTTAAATTTAATTATGAATTAATTTGTTTATGACATCATCCAAAGGCTCTCTCCTTTTTTCTTTTTTGTTTTGATTTTTTTTAAAGAAGGGTTAAGCATTTTAATGACATCATCTTTTTAGTGTAATATAAGATTAGAATAGAAGTTAATATTTCCAATATAAAACTATATATTTCCATGAATAAATTGATCTCCTGAAACTAAGTATGAAAAGTGAGTTATAATATTAAAAATTAATCGCTTGCAATAAATGTTTGAGCGTAGCCATTAAGGGTACGTTTATCATTTTCCTAACTTTAACATATATACTCCGTATTGGTAAAACTATAAGAGTGGAAAACATTCGTTCACTTGAACTAAAACTATCGTCGATCTGGATTGGTAATTTTCATCTCTTTGCGGCTAAAGCAAGACACAGTCGTGATGAGATTATCAAACGTAAGGTTCAATCGACAACAAAAGCATATCAACCAATTAAATTCCTCTCTAGGGTTCCGACTTCCAATGATTTCCCTCCGCTCACCGGTCATTCGTACGCATCGAAACTTTCTGGTAACCCCAAACCCTTGCAAAATTCTACTATCGCAAAAACCATTGAAATTTTGGATGATGAATTGGTCCATTCAAAAGATACCCCGATTTTGCTATTTGCGAAGATTGCTAATCCAAGTCTAATTCCTCATTTGAAACGGATCTGGAACATTGAAGGTTTTATTAATCTTGACATCCATCATATGGGTGGCTCCTGGGTAGAGGTAATTTTTCCTTGTTTAGAAGCTAAGAAAGCTTTCACACTAAATGCTACCATTCTGTCTTACATAGATGAATGGAATGACTTTGACGAACTTTTTACTATCTCTGAACGTGCCATATGCTTAGACATCATTGGCTTACCTGCGTGTGCTTGGACAGAAGTGGCATTTAAAAAAATCGCTCTCCTCTTCGACTATAACTCTTTCACCCTGAATCAAAATGGGGTTGATAAGATTTGTCTTATAACAAAGAAATTAGAGTTTATACATGAAGTTGTTTCAATCAAAATTAAGAAAAAGTGGTACAAAGTTCTTGTCACTGAATCATGCACTTGGAATCCCAATATCATAGATCTCGAAAAAGAGGAGTCTACAGATAATTCCTTCATCGTGTCCGATGAGGAAAATGTTAATGAAGATGATGTTTCTGAATCAAGCTTTTTTGAGGATACACCACCGCCACCTCCCCCAGTTCACCCGGTTGAAACATATATGGTTGAAAAAGAGCAAGTAGCTGATCAATCCAAATCTCATGTATCAGAAAGCCCCATTCATACCCAGCCTTTAAACGATAAAAAAGATTCTGATGCTGCCTCAAGTAATGCGGAATCGAAGAAAAATGAGACATTTTCTGAATCATTGTCAAATCCTCCCGGATTTACCGGTACTCGACCCCATTCTTCACTAAATAGCTCTGCTTCATATGCTGCAAAAAACAAAGTATACGAGGATTTCATGACTATGGGAAAAGCTTTGGGTTATGATGTTCACAAAACTTCTAGCAATCTCACTAAAGTTCTTTTGAGTATGCGCGGTTTCAACACAATTTAATGAATTTCATGTCAATAAACATTGGAGGCGGTATTACTTTTAGCAATAAACAAAGCTGGATAAGTAATCTCTGTAAAACTCATAAAATTACGGTGTTAGGAATTCAGGAAACAAAACACCTCTCTCCCAATCACATGGCCATTAAATCTCTATGGGGTAATTTTCATTTCAAGTTTGCTTCGTCTAGTGCATCGGGCCGATCGGGTGGTATCATTACCTTATGGGATCCTCATATCTTCCTTAGTAAGAGGGTATTATCTTTTGCTAATGTCCTTATTGTGGAAGGATCTTTTCATGCTACTCCAGATCCTTGTTTCCTCATTAATATATATGCTCCCCAATCCAAATCTGGTAAAAAATGAATCTGGGATTATCTTCATAACTTCATCGCCTCAAATCAAGGCGACTTTATCCTTTTTGGCAACTTCAATGCAGTTAGATACCCACACGAAAGATATGGGTCTCGTTTCAGTGTATCTGTAGCTGATGATCTTAACAGTTTCATTAACGACTCTGGGTTAATCGATGTTCCTCTTGGCGGCCGAGATTTCACCAGATTCAACAAATCTTGTACTCAACGTGCCAAACTTGATCGCTTCTTGATTTCAAGTGGTTTCCTTAACCGATTCCCTGACATGGTAGGCACGATTCATTCCAATCTTTGGTCAGACCATTGTCCAATCACTTTAACTAAAGACTCTTCGGACTATGGTCCCATTCCTTTTAAATTGTTTCATTCCTGGTTTAATCATGATGGGTTCGACGATATTGTCAAAACGGTCTGGAACGATGGTAATCACACTTTTCATTCAAACCATCAAATTAATTTTAAGAACAAGTTAAAGCATGTTAAAGATTCATTGTAAGTTTGGACCAAGGATCAAAGATTGAAAGCAGAAGGGGAAAAGAAGTCTATCCTCGAAAAAATTTCAGCCATCGATGCTCAGATCGATCACGGCATGTCGTCTTCTACTTTGGCTCAAGACAGATCCAACGCTATCTTTAATCTTCATCGCATTGAGCAAGACGAAAAGGCGAATATAGCTCAAAAAAACCGCAAAATTTACCACAGTCTCGGGGATGAAAACTCTTCCTTCTTTCATTCGGCCATAAATAGAAAACGAAAGAAAATGCAAGTTACGGGCATTATGAATCACGGTACATGGACGACTGACCCGATGCAAGTTAAGTCAATTTTTCTCGATTCATTTGTTAATAAATTTAAGAAACATGAGTGTTTTACTATTAATTCTCCGAGTCACCACTTTAAGAAAATATCTGGAGAGGATGCAAACTTTCTGATTTCTGATTTTACGGATAATGAAATTAAAGATGCTGTGTGGTCTTGTGGTTGTGAGAAATCTCCGGGTCCGGACGGATTTTCTTTTAAATTTGTCAAGCACTTTTGGGATCTCATTAATAGAGACGTACACGATATGGTGAGTAGTTTCCACTCCTCTTGCGCAATCCCTGTTGGTTGCAATGCATCATTTTTTTCGCTTATCCCTAAGAAGACTAATCCAATTCACACAAACGACTATCGTCCTATTAGTCTCATTGGAATTCAATACAAGATCATAGCCAAGATTTTGGCTAATCGATTAGCCTTGGTTATTAACGGTGTCATCAGCCCTGAACAAACTGCTTATGTAAAAGGTTGAAAAATTCTTGACGGTCCTTTAATCATTAATGAGCTTGTTGATTGGTGTAAGAAAAAAAAGAAGAAAACATTGCTCTTTAAAGTGGACTTTGAAAAAGCTTTTGACTCAATTAATTGGGAGTACATTTTCTCTATGATGTACTTTATGGGCTTTCACCCAAAATGGGTTGCTTGGATTCGTGCTTGTCTTGTCTCTTCAAGGGCATCCATTCTCGTTAACGGCAGCCCCAATTGTGAATTTCCAATTGAAAGGGGTCTTCGTCAAGGAGACCCTCTATCTCCTTTCCTTTTCATCATCGGTATGGAAGGTCTCCAAGCAGCTATTAGGGATGCTTCGAGTGCAGCTCTATATTCGGGTATCAGTGTGGGTAACTCTCTGAATCAGGTTACTATTTATAACTGCCTTTTCGCCGATGATGTTCTCTTTGTAGGCGAATGGACAGATTCTAATGCTCATAACTTGTTATCCATCCTTGCTTGCTTTTTTACCGTCTCAGGTTTAAAGATTAATCTTCAAAAATGTTCTCTATTTGGTTTGGGTGTTAGTTCAAATGAGATTACCAGGATGGCAAATATTATGGGTTGCTCGACTTCTACCATTCCTTTTACTTTCCTTGGCATCCCCATCGGCAAAAACATGAACCGAATTGAAAGCTGGAATCCTATTATTGACAAAGTGAAAAACCTCTTATCTTCTTGGAAAGTCAACCTTCTATCATTTGGAGGAAGACTTACATTGATTAAGTCGGTTCTGGGATCTCTCGGAACATACTACATGTCTTTGTTTAAAGCCCCTACAACAGTGATCAACAACCTTGAATCTCTTCGGGCTTCCTTTTTTTGGGGTGGAAAAGATCAATCACACAAGATTCATTGGGTAAGTTGGAATCTCATTCTTAATCCAAAAGATAAAGGGGGTCTATCGGTGGCGAGTCTTAAATCTTTGAACCTAGCTTTAATCTACAAATGGCGATGGCGATTGGTTAATAATAGTGATGCTTGTTGGGCCAAAATCATCGACGCCATTCATGGTCAAGGTCACGGAGGCAATCTCATCCGCGCATATAATGCTTCTGGTACTTGGAGCAACATCGTTAAATGCATTGCATTAATCCACGAGAATAACTATTTTACTGCTGATCGTTTATCTCTCAAAGTGGGTAACGGCGTTAAAGCATCCTTCTGGCTTGACCCGTGGCTTTCTAATATCACGCTTGCTACTAGTTACCCTCGTCTCTTTGCTTTAGAAACTGATCGTTACTGCTCAGTCGCTTCCAGGTTTACAAATGGCAATTAGTGTTGGTCTTGACGACGTCCTCCGAGAGGAGGTGTGGAAGCTAGTCAACTGACAGATTTGTGTAATGCTCTTCAACCCACCTCTCTCTCTTCCATGTCCGACTATTGGGTTTGGGAAAATCCGCCTTTCAACGAATACACCGTATCAAAAGCAAGACGATTAATCGAAAATCAAATCTCTTTCTCAAGCCAAGTATCCTCCATGTGGTGCAAAACAGTCCCTATAAAAACTAATATCTTCATTTGGCGCCTTAATATCGATCGTCTTCCTACAATCAGTAACCTTAATCAAAGAGACATATTCGTTGAAAGAGATTGTTGCCCTCTTTGTGACGTTTCTGAAGAATCGCGAAACCACCTCTTCATCAGATGCGACACTAGCCACCAAATTTGGTGCAAGATTGGCACCTGGCTTGACATCTCTATTCCCCTCATGGATTCTGTCGAAGACTTATGGTCATGGATCCACTCAATTCCGCATACTGGTAACAAACGCTTCATTGTTAATGTGGTGGCAATCTCGACCCTTTGGCACATTTGGAAGCTCAGGAACGGAATCATCTTCAAAGACCATAACACAAGGAAATCTTACGTTTTTGATTATATTGTTTTGTCGTCTTTTAATTGGATTTATTCGAGGTACCATAAGTCCTCACTTAACTGGACTACGTGGTTACACTCGCCTTTGTATTCCTTGTAACTTTTCCTTAGCTTCTAGCTAAGTTTTTTTTTATATATATTGCCGTTCCAAAAAAAAACATATATACTCCGTAATATGTATGGCTTGGCGTTTTAGTAATTACATTCAAAATTAAGGTTATTTCATTATATATGTTTGAAGTTGCATATAAAGTATTCGATGTGCCATTTGGCATAAATTTATTTTTATTGTAAGATATATAAAGTAATACTTACTATAAAAGTATACGTAATAATAATTAATATAAATAAATTTATATATATTTTAACGAGAAGCATATGATTTTATATAAGAATAATATTTTGCATCATTTATTCTTTAATTTTTTTACGAAAACCTTTGAAGGTGGGGATAGGTATATCATAATACCTTTTATAGATCTTTTGTTTCATACGTAGTACTACTTTAATTAAATTATTTAAATAATGAATGTTTTATTAGTTTAGTTATCGAGAATTAAATTACGTGGATTTTGTAGGCCAACTCCTTTAATAAAATAGTACTATTAATTATGTGTGTTTCATTTGGCGTCTCAAGCTTGACCGCCTTCCTACTTGTGTCAACTTAGCTTTGGAGGTCTTGACACTAATATCAGTTTATGCCCAACGTATGGTGTTGGTGGTGACTCTAGAGACCATTTCTCTTTCGCATTTTTTGAACGGCGGTGTAAATCATTAAATGTTCCTCTTTTGCGATACCGCTTATTCAACTTGGAGGCGCATTTGTTCTTGGACATGTATTATGTGGCCTAATTTCGACTCTACTGACAAGTTTCTAGAATGGGCTAAAACTTATAATGGCTCGACATCTAGCAAAAATACCATTTATTGCATAGTGGCTACTACACTTTGGTGGCTTTGAAGGCTAAGAAACGACTTATTACACGATTCATCTTTGCTTATGAAAAATGAATTGTTTGATAACTTTAGATTGCATGCTTTCGCTTGGATGAAGGTTAGAGGTAAAAAATTCTCTAGCTGGAGTTCTTGGCTTTGATCCCGATATAACTATATTTTTTTTTTCTATTTATCTTAGATCTATGCTAACCTTTAATGAAATTCAGTTGTTAAAAAATTACTATCTTTAACCACATACTACAACACATGAAATGCTGACACGATCTCAACAACGCCCCAACGAAGCGGGACCTACAACACACGTTTATAATATACGTAGTTTTTTAATGTCAAATGTAATGATGATTACACTAGAATGTATTATATCTGATGTCAAAATATACATATACATCATATTAATATTATACAAGTAATGCTTTTAAAAAAAAAAAATATTATACAAGTAATTGGAAGTATATTGTAAGTAACTAGAGAGAGAGGGTGCATAGTTACTTAGTAGTTTTCTTAAATTTTTTCAATATCTTTAACAATCAAAACATAAGTTTTAAATATGGAAACTTTTGTGTTTGTTAATGCAAGTATGTAAAGAATGTAAGTGCACAAACACAAAAATTTATAATCGCTCGAAAGGATGTTAACTAATCCTCCTTAATTCACTCCCCGATTCACTAATCGGGAGTTAGCTTCACTAAGCATTTCTCCAAACCCGATGGAGATCCGTTTACACCAAATGATCTTCAATAAGCCACACCATCATCACCACTAGATCACACTTGTCTTTACCATGGACAAGTATCAAATTTTCAATGAAAATATGAACAACTTCCTAACACATCTTTAAGGAATTGAAGAAAGATCACTAGATAAGATGATGTTCTTATCACAAGATCAATTCTACTAACTCAATATCTCATAGTTCTTCAATAGGTCACACCAACTTTACTTAGATCAAACTTGTCTTCACCTTGAACAAGTATTAATTCCCAACGAAATTAATCAACTTTCTAGATCCATTTAAGGAAGTTGCATCACTAAGTAAGATGATGTTTCCTATCACAAGAACTATTTAACTTCCTTGACGCCCAAGAAAGTATCTCACAAAGTAAACTTAAAGATACAAATGATAAGCATAAAGTTTACATTGTAATTCTACTTAGTATAAGTAGAATCTCTCTTTCTTTCTTATAATCTCTTCATAGATATGTGCTTGAGGCTTGGGAGACTAGTTGATATGACTTTTAAGGTATGTTGGAAAGAGGTGGTCTTCAAGTTTGGCTAAGTACTGTATTTGTAGTCCAAGAAAAACTTGACTGACATGACTGCGGTCTGGACTACGGTCAACCGCGCTTCGATCGCGTAACCTCTGGGCAGTTTTTCAATATATCCGTTGGAGCTCTTTTAACTTTAAGTTTTTGGCTTATTTACTCAATATAGAGCCTTCAAAAGATACTTAAACTTGTGTTTTACAAGCACGAGGAAACAAAACATTTTTGATGTCTTACACTGCTGAAACTTGACACCGTTGATTACAAACAGTTTAAAACTTGACATTTGTTGTCTGCAAACTTTTGATATTAAACCTTGGTAGTCTTATGCTGATAAACGTTTTTATGAAAATCGTTTCTTAAACATACTGTATTGTTTACTTAAACTTGTAGATTCACTCAACATTATTGTTGACCCGTTTTGCATGTTTTATCTCTGGTGTTTAATGCTTCCGCTGTAGAACTTTGCTGTTATATAGAAGTCAGGTCATACATTGAGATCAGAGTTAACATCGCCGTTAATGAATTTTGACAAGTGTTAAATCACCACCCATTATAAATACTAGTGTATTCTAAACAAATAAGTTTGATCTAAAAAGGAAGTTTTCAATCAGAGCAAATGTAAACATGATGCAAGATCATATATACATTGAGTAAAATATGTATGTATTATTTTTAAAATGTACTAGCATTGTATGAGTTAACATAAAACATGTGTTGTCTAACTATTTGTGTATATTTTTAATGTTTTTTTTAGCTATAGGTAAAGTTTAAAGCCATCATGATGGATACTGCTATGAAGGCAAAGAATTGGTAAAGGAAGTGCAATGTCGATTAGGAGGAAAATATAAATACAAATTCTCTTATATTGTTAAAAATAATAATAAATTTTGTTTGTAATAAATATCTACGGAGTATCATTTTGTTATTCGGTGCTTTCTCCCCCAATTCTCACCTTCACCGATCACCATGCATAAAAACCAATATAATAAATCTCACCAAACATGCAACACCATCATCAATTCATCACTACACATAAATTTCTTCATTTAATCATCATGAACATAAAAGTGGAGTATGTGCGGGGGCGAAACTATTTGGAGGTAGGGTGGGGCGCTCGCCCCTGGTGGATTTGTAATATTCAATGTAAAAATTTGGGTTTTTCGATTTTGATCCGAGTGAATGTTTTTTTTTGCCCCAAAACTTATATACCCAAAACCTTCAAATTTTTCCAAATTTCTCCAACTTTTACCCGAAAACTTTCAAATTTTTACCAAAAATCTTCATATTTTGTTCAAAAACCTCTATATTTTTCCTAAAAACCTCAATTTTTTGCCCCAAAACATCTATATTTTGTCTAAAAAATTGTTACGATTTTTAAATTTTTTTTGGCCCCGGTGAAAAAAATCTTATATCCTAGTTCCGCTACTGAGTATGGGGAGAGAAGATGTTGACAATCATTCTTCTATCCTAGAATAAAGAAAGTCATTTCTCCACCGAGAGTGAAACACTCCAAATTAGATAAAATCATCTCTCTTAATATTTTATGAATAGTGAGATTGCTTTCGAATGAACATCCGGTCAATAAGTAGGTTTAAAAAGAAAAAGAACATACTCACAACTGCAATTAATAAATATATGAAATATAGCATGCTAGCTTATTACCCTTTAAAGTTCGTTGGCCAAATTTATTGGCAAATATATATATATATATATATATATATATATATATATATATATATATATATATATATATATATATATATATATATATATATATATATATATTCTCTAAACACAATCTTGACACAATTAATACTCCGTAGCTTACGACACCGGACAGCGGTTGTTTGTTTCATATGTGAATGTTAGATTCAAAAGGAGGGGAAAATATTGTTAAGATCATAATTTTAACTTTATTTCTGGGAGTACTCACAATCTATCTATACATTATATAAAGCGCGTGATGATAATTCTACGTGTCAACTCCTAATTAATTTCTTTCACGTGTCAACTCTTCCTATATTCCTGCCACATATCGCTCTATCAATTATTTACATCTATTGAATGAATTATTAGATTTCTTAATTTAATTTAACATACAGATACAGATTTCATTACCTCAAAAATTTTATATTATTTTAACATATAATATACTATATTAATATTAACGACTATAAATATTATAATTATATAATTATATTATACAGTATATATTATATTATTATAAAATTGTTTTAAAGACTATTTAAACTATTTCTTTTCAATTAATAAATATTATTAATTATTATATGAGATTTAAATTAGTTCTATAATAAAATAGATAATATTAACATAACTTTAAATATATATTAAAATGATACATTAACATAATAATTAACATTAAAATATTGTTTAAGAATAATATTTTATATAATATAAAAAGAATTTACAATTTGCGCATAAAATTAAATCATTACGTTAATATAATATTTATAGGATATTATATAGACGCAGGAGCTCATGTTTGTCAATTGAAGTTAAAATGGTTATTTGATTATCCTTATAGATATTTAGATATATGTCTGCTCTGCTTCGTTTGATTGACATAACTGAATTACTTTATATTAAAAACATATATAATTAGAGATGTAATTAAAATATAGTTTTTAACGATCGGTTTTAAAACAACTTTTTAGGGCTCATGTTTGGTATTTTATCGATTATTTTTCAATTAAAGTTAAAATAATTTTGATGAACGGGCTCATAATCAATGCGTTGGTATTCAATATTAATGTTTTCGATACAAATGTTATTAGTAATAAAAGATTTTTTTATTGTAATTGTATTATACATTTGAAAAATATCAATATTAACGTTATTCATCATTAATTTATGCATATGTCGTGCAACACATGGACTCATAAAACTAGTAATGTTCATATATAATTTAGGATGTGCCGAACAAATATCTTTCAATCCAAATTAAAATATATATTATTTTATAATGTATTAACTATTAGAAATCAATCAATTAAATAATTAAGTTATTATACTTAACAATTTAAATAGGCAGGTTACGCGAATGAAGGAAGGGAACGAAAAGAGGTTTATTTTTATGTTAGTGGGATTAGTGGATGATTAAGGATTTAAGACTGAATTTAACGCTGCGTGCTCGAGCATGTTTTGAACCAACACGCCGGCAAACACGCCGTAGCGCGGCGTGTTGGGAGGAGTTTTTCGAGGCGTGCATCAAGTTAACACAGGAGAATTGGAGCGTGTTTGAGTAAATGTGTGCGTATATACGAATATATTGCAACGGTCATCAGTTTCTTTCTTCTATATATATACAGATACACACATACATATATTCACACAACACAAACATATACACATATACACCTCTACATATAATCAAAACACAATGAATTCGAACAAACTTTCTCTTGACATTCACTACGGGGGCCGAGCTGAGTACGAATGGAAAACGTACGTAGACGGGGGGAAAAATCATTTGAAGATGTTGACGTTTTCGATATTGAAGATTGGACGAAGCTATCCAAGTTTCTCTAAAAAGAAACACCATACGTATTTACGCAAATTGTGTATTTCGACGGAGAGCATCAATCGTTGATGTTTCTGTTTACGGATGAGCAATGGGATGCGCAAAAAGATCGAGCAAGGACACGACCATGTTGAATTGTCTTGTATATTGTAAACATGGGCGTTACTCCGGTTAATCGGGAGCCCTCTGTAACGACCCAGAAATTTCCGACCAAATTTAAACCCTAATCTCTATATGTTTCCGACACGATAAGCAAAAACCGTAATATTGAGTCTAGAAAGTTTGAAATCTATATTCGGATAATTAGTTACCCTTTGACCAAGCCTGACGATTCACGAACAACTATTTGATAGATACATATATAGAATATATAAATATTAACTTCAGTAAATGTTATCCATATAACATAATTTTACATAAATAATAAATGTTATTATATTAGATTACAAGTTTGAATATAGTTAATATATTAAAATATTATTATTATTATGATCATTATTATTATTACTAGTATTATTTTTTTTATAATAGATTTGATACATGTAATAAGTTATATTATCATTATTATTAGTATTATTGTGTTTATCATTATTATTATGGACAAAATTATCATATTATCAAATTATAACTTTTATTATTATCAATATTATTATTAATTTATTAGTACTTTTAATAACAAGATACATCATATTATTCATAATAATTAAATTATATAACAGCTTTTCTAAATCAAATTTATTAATTATTACTATTATTATTTGTATTATTTATTTGTATAAAAAAAAAGAGATAAAAACAAAAATACAGATAAATCTTAAAAACAGATAAGTACAAGTATTAATACTGTTTACATACGCTATCTTTTATCTGATTCTGAATATCTTGTTTCTGTTTACATGTGAGTGTATGTCGACCAATATGCGGATATAAATAACTGAGTAAATCACGTTTTAGGAAGAAAAAAAAAACGAGTATTCTCCATCAATAACAAATATCAAATTACAGTTTTATTCTTTTAAAAAAAAAATTAATTAAACAAGGTATCTGTTGTTGCTGTTCAGTCGATACCTCTGTATCCTTATGATTCATATCAAAAATCGAAATTTAAGTGATTATAAAAATCTTTAAATGCAGTTACGTCTGAAATCTCTTACTCATACTAACTGCAAAGTTTCAATGCTTAATTCTCAAAAACAAAGTCGAATTTTGTGAGTCAAAGTTTTGTTTCAACAAGTCAAACTAAATGTTCATAAGTAAATTCGAAGTGGTTTTTGAGTTTATGGAACAACTGATAAATCCTAAAGTTTGTATACATGATTTCCTAACTATTTCGTGTATAAAAGTTCTGTTAAAACGTCCTAAAATCGAAAATCCATTTTTTTTCTTCAAAAAGCTGCGACAGCAGCTATTTCCTTTATTTTTTTTTCTTTATATTTTTTTGTTTTATTTGATTTCATAGAAGTATCCAACACTGAGTTATTTATTTAAAGTCCTAAAAATCACTTGTAAATCGCGGTTATAGATTGGGATTGAATTGGGTTCGTTATGTTGAAGGAAGAAGAAGATTAGAGAATAACTGATATACGATTTATATTAAAACAAAAGGATTATAAAACAGAAACGGGCAACGGCCCAACTGGTTTAAGGGAGTGTTTAGTATCGAGGGGGCGGGGGTTCGAGTCCCTGGAGTTGTAATGTATTTTTTTTGGCTAATTTCCTTTAAGGTAGTCTTTATTATTATTATTATTATTATTATTATTATTATTATTATTATTATTATTATTATTATTATTATTATTATTATTATTATTATTATTATTATTATTATGCTATAATTATTAGTATTAGTAATATTGACAGATGTATGATTAATAGTATTATCACATTTAATAAAAAGATTATCATTAACGAGTATTGATATTAATAAAAGTAATATAATTATTACTAAAAAAATATATATATTCTTATATTATATATGTATATTTCTAAAACTATTATTAATACTACTATTATTATTATTGAGAAAATTATTATTTTTATCATTATAATTATTTTAGTATTTTGTAACTAAATTATACAAACAAAAGATATATTTTTTAAAAGGGATATATAATATAACACTAAATTATATTAAACTTATTATTTACAAATATATAAAATAACATATAATTTATTAATATAAAGTTTTATCATTAATAATAATATATAGATTTATTCGATTACGAGTATATGTTTTAATATATATATACGAATGATATAGGTTCGTGAATCCGAGGCCAACCTTATATTTGATCAATGATGTTATATGTATTTTTACTACAAAATACATTAGGTGAGTATATAGTTCCCTTTTAAACTATAAATATTTTGGGCTGAGAATACATGAGCTGTTTTTATAAATAATTTACGTTATGGACACAAGTGATTAAAAATGATATTCTGCGGATTGATGTGCTAGGTAATTTAGTTATATGTTATAATAGCATGTAAGCGCGAATCCTAAAGATAGATCTATCGGGTTTAACACCCCCATCCAGTAGGCTGCACTAGACATAAGAACTAGTGGGCAGATGTTTAGTACTTCGAGGATTATTTATACACTTGCGAGTGTACATATCCATCTTTGCGAAGATGACTTATTATATTATTGTTAAGGTTGGTTACTGAGGCCTCAACATAAGCAGAATGATTTTATACACTTGCGAGTGTATTATATTTTTTATATATGAAATCTTGTAGTCCATAGTTATAACGCTGCTAGCATCAAACCTATATATCTCACCAACTTTATGTTGACTTTTTAAAGCATGTTATTCTCAGGTACGAATTAAATCTTCCGCTGTGCATTTGCTCATACTAAAGACATTACTTGGAGTCGATCATCGCAATGGAACCAGATGTTGATGACTTTGTCCAGGAGGATTGGGTCAGGTCGTCTCATGTGGTATCAGAGCGGTGGTCTTAGCGAACCAGGTCTTGCATTAGTGTGTCTGACTAGTAGTTGTTATGATACATTAATGAGTCTGGACTTTGACCGTGTCTACATGTCAAAAGTTTTGCTTATCATATCTAGTCGGAAACTATCTGCTTATCATCCTTAGGGAACTGCCTGCTTATCATTCTTAAGTCTAGACACGTCTTACTGCATTTAGTGCATTGATAGTGTATAAACCAAATTCATATCTTAACACATTTGTAGGCTTGCCTGACATATGCTGTAACATCCTTTGTAGTCTACGAAATCTTTAGCATTACATATAGATATTCTATATAGTTAGAATCTCATCCGACATCCGAAAATCATTTCACATTGAAGATCCTTTCCATCCATCCAATTACCTCATGGCGATGAACCTGAATGCACTTACCGGCAAACCTGTTCGAGAAACCATTTACCCTCTCATTTCTAGAGTATCCCGTCACGATTATATATTATCCTATATTTCGAATCTTACTCAACCGCTCGTCTCAACCGTCAATCATTCCGTAGTACTAGAAGAAATTAACGAACTACGCGCTCGTGTGACGACTTTGGAGAACCTAGTGCGAAGGTTACGAATACCAGCAGCAGCACCAGCAGCATAATCAGTACCACCATTATCGACGTCGACAGTACCCTTATCATCCCTAAACCATAACCGCGCCGTAACTTCGACATCACAATCTGTACCTTGAATATCAACATTATACGCCTCAATATCGCCATCTGTACTTTGAATATGAACTTTGTTTTATACATCGATCTACATCGACTATCTTCGCTTTGAGTATCATTCTACCTCATTTGTCCTCGTTCGACATGGTGATTATGTAATTTCTAAAGTTTTAGAGATTATGTAATCTAGTATTAACGATAAATCAGATGAGTTTTTGACTCATTAAAATCTATGATTACATCCGATGAAATATATATGCAAGTATATTTTCATAAAGATTGTAATTAAAAATTCTTTTGTACAAACTGTTAATGATGAAAATATTTTAACGGGTGGGTAGTACCCGAGGAATATTTAGAATTCACATTAACAAGTTAAACTGTACATTCTTCGAATTTGATTCAACGGTCATCTATTATCCTACTTACAACCACCGATATTCGTATTCGCTCACCCCAGAATAACCATTTTCATTCAAATTTCATATTCGGATTTTGATCTATCAGAATTCAACAAGTGGCATAAAGAAGAAAACATTGGACAAAATAAAAGTTGTTAGAAACAGACGAATTAACTAAATTGAAATATTGTTAAGGATTCCACGCTAACTATTCCGGCTAACTGTTCCCAGCTAACTGATTAACATTTAATTTATCGCAATTTACATTCTCGCAATTTTATTTATCGTCATTTAATTTCTGTTATTTATTTTTACGCACTATAAATAACGGGACACGTATGCAAGGTTTCGACTTATCATATCGACCCATCTATATATATATTTCGGAACAACCGTAGACACTCTATATGTGAAGGTGGGAGTTGGCTATACAGGGTCAGAGTTGATTCCAAAATATATATATACTTTGAGTTGTGATCGACACCGAGACCGGTACACGGGTCACGATACGTATTATGTAATTCGAATATTATACATATATCTAATTTATATATGAATCTATTGAACCATTGGACAATCGGACAATGGACTGCTAACTATGGACAAGTAAAATGAATTAAAATATTGATTATAACATATGAAACTAAACTAATCTTCAAGTTTGCCACTTGATTCTATCTTAAACCTCATCCGTATCTTGACGATTACAATTCGCATTCACAATTTTTTTTTATGATTCTTGAAGACACCTCGATCGAGAAGTTGAACCAGCCGCACCTCGTCTACGGAAGAAAAGATTTATGCACCTGAAAAACTTTCGAAACTAAATTCATAGTTTAACACCTACCGTGTTGAATCCTCTGTCATTTATTAGCAAAAACAATCTTACAATTTCTTTTCAAGAAGCTAATTTTGTCACAGCTCCACTTCGACTTCTCAGTGAGACTACTCCTATTATAATCTTGATATTTATACCTTGTCCTTTCGCCGTCGTTACCGGAAAACCATTTATATCCCACGACATCATCAGCAGATATATCAGCAGCTCATTATCTCTTCGGCAGAATCCGCAATTAGGATTTTGAAAATCTAGTAGCATTTCTTCAGTTATACCTATAACATTTATCCCTAAGAAATTCATACTCCGAATATGAAGTTTCTGAAAAACACCCTGAACTATGAAGTAGTTCTTAAAATACTGATGAAGCAGCAAAAACTGTAAACGACTTTAACAGTCAAAAGTTTAATGATAAAGCTCAGAAAAAGAGAAGGTTGGGAACTGGAAAATGAATTGAGCAAAGTATGAAGGAGGCTGTGGACAAATCACAAAGAATAAGTTTGACTTCAAAGAATCCAAACGATTCAGTGCCTGCTGAACCCGTTAGAAAGAACCTTACTCCTTATTCTAAACCTTTCCAGATGATATTCTTTATCATCATCATCTTATCTTAGATATTAAAAGATATTTTCATATCTTCCGTTATACATGTTCTTCAAATTTCTGGAGATATTTTCACAACTATTCTTATCTGAGATCATGTATCTCTCCGTGATATCTGCGTTATAACATAAAAGAAACTGTGTTAGTTTCTAAATTCGAAACTCTTCGAGTTTAAAATATGAATGCATTAAAGTAGTGTAGGGAACTGATACATGAATTAGTATAATATAATGAAACTTGATCAACTTCATTATATTACAGTAAGTCATGTTAAGTTTCTAATGAAATGTGATGATTCACAGTACCATCATCATATGCCATGTTACACGGCTCTTACATTCTATTCAATCTTTAAATATAACAAGAAAATATTCTCTGGATGATTCGGTCTTTTCCAAGATATTCTGGTAATTTGACAAATCAAAATCGTGTCATTACTTTTTCTTTCTAAGAGCAGTAATTATGTTCAATTCAAATCTCATACCTATGAACTCTCGACCATTGATTGCTTGACTTAAATACGGGAAGAAGAAACGAAGGGACAAATCCCCAAAATAGAAATTGGAATATAGATCGCAGCAAAAAGGATGACAATGATTATAGAAAACAGAAACAAGAACATCGAAGTATAAGAGGTAGATTTATAGTGAAATATTTGACAAAGAAATCGAAACAGATTACAAAATTAAATCAAAGGAGATCCTGTTTTCTAAATCGCCGAAGAACCAAATCTTATTACGTAAGATTTTATTTAATTCCATAAATTCCGGAAAATCAATTCTAATCACGTCATCGATTAAAAATAATTCCATATTTACTCATTTCACTCTTTTGTGATAACTTCACTCGTGCGCTTCACATAATCAAATTATTTTATCTATATCTTTCAATACTGATAAAACTCCATTAATACCTCATATTTGTCATGAAAACATTCCTATTGTTTCTATGACAACCTCTACCAAATTTCGGGGACGAAATTTCTTTAACGGGTGGGTACTGTAACGACCCGGAAATTTCCGACCAAATTTAAACCCTAATCTCTATATGTTTCCGACACGATAAGCAAAAACCGTAATATTGAGTCTAGAAAGTTTGAAATCTATATTCGGATAATTAGTTACCCTTTGACCAAGCCTGACGATTCACGAACAACTATTTGATAGATACATATATAGAATATATAAATATTAACTTCAGTAAATGTTATCCATATAACATAATTTTACATAAATAATAAATGTTATTATATTAGATTACAAGTTTGAATATAGTTAATATATTAAAATATTATTATTATGATCATTATTATTATTACTAGTATTATTTTTTTTATAATAGATTTGATACATGTAATAAGTTATATTATCATTATTATTAGTATTATTGTGTTTATCATTATTATTATGGACAAAATTATCATATTATCAAATTATAACTTTTATTATTATCAATATTATTATTAATTTATTAGTACTTTTAATAACAAGATACATCATATTATTCATAATAATTAAATTATATAACAGCTTTTCTAAATCAAATTTATTAATTATTACTATTATTATTTGTATTATTTATTTGTATAAAAAAAAAAGATAAAAATAAAAATACAGATAAATCTTAAAAACAGATAAGTACAAGTATTAATACTGTTTACATACGCTATCTTTTATCTGATTCTGAATATCTTGTTTCTGTTTACATGTGAGTGTATGTCGACCAATATGCGGATATAAATAACTGAGTAAATCACGTTTTAGGAAGAAAAAAAAACGAGTATTCTCCATCAATAACAAATATCAAATTACAGTTTTATTCTTTAAAAAAAAAATTAATTAAACAAGGTATCTGTTGTTGCTGTTCAGTCGATACCTCTGTATCCTTATGATTCATATCAAAAATCGAAATTTAAGTGATTATAAAAATCTTTAAATGCAGTTACGTCTGAAATCTCTTACTCATACTAACTGCAAAGTTTCAATGCTTAATTCTCAAAAACAAAGTCGAATTTTGTGAGTCAAAGTTTTGTTTCAACAAGTCAAACTAAATGTTCATAAGTAAATTCGAAGTGGTTTTTGAGTTTATGGAACAACTGATAAATCCTAAAGTTTGTATACATGATTTCCTAACTATTTCGTGTATAAAAGTTCTGTTAAAACGTCCTAAAATCGAAAATCCATTTTTTTTTTCAAAAAGCTGCGACAGCAGCTATTTCCTTTATTTTTTTTTTCTTTATATTTTTTTGTTTTATTTGATTTCATAGAAGTATCCAACACTGAGTTATTTATTTAAAGTCCTAAAAATCACTTGTAAATCGCGGTTATAGATTGGGATTGAATTGGGTTCGTTATGTTGAAGGAAGAAGAAGATTAGAGAATAACTGATATACGGTTTATATTAAAACAAAAGGATTATAAAACAGAAACGGGCAACGGCCCAACTGGTTTAAGGGAGTGTTTAGTATCGAGGGGGCGGGGGTTCGAGTCCCTGGAGTTGTAATGTATTTTTTTTGGCTAATTTCCTTTAAGGTAGTCTTTATTATTATTATTATTATTATTATTATTATTATTATTATTATTATTATTATTATGCTATAATTATTAGTATTAGTAATATTGACAGATGTATGATTAATAGTATTATCACATTTAATAAAAAGATTATCATTAATGAGTATTGATATTAATAAAAGTAATATAATTATTACTAAAAAAATATATATATTCTTATATTATATATGTATATTTCTAAAACTATTATTAATACTACTATTATTATTATTGAGAAAATTATTATTTTTATCATTATAATTATTTTAGTATTTTGTAACTAAATTATGCAAACAAAAGATATATTTTTTAAAAGGGATATATAATATAACACTAAATTATATTAAACTTATTATTTACAAATATATAAAATAACATATAATTTATTAATATAAAGTTTTATCATTAATAATAATATATAGATTTATTCGATTACGAGTATATGTTTTAATATATATATACGAATGATATAGGTTCGTGAATCCGAGGCCAACCTTATATTTGATCAATGATGTTATATGTATTTTTACTACAAAATACATTAGGTGAGTATATAGTTCCCTTTTAAACTATAAATATTTTGGGCTGAGAATACATGCGCTGTTTTTATAAATGATTTACGTTATGGACACAAGTGATTAAAAATGATATTCTGCGGATTGATGTGCTAGGTAATTTAGTTATATGTTATAATAGCATGTAAGCGCGAATCCTAAAGATAGATCTATCGGGTTTAACACCCCCATCCAGTAGGCTGCACTAGACATAAGAACTAGTGGGCGGATGTTTAGTACTTCGAGGATTATTTATACACTTGTGAGTGTACATATCCATCTTTGCGAAGATGACTTATTATATTATTGTTAAGGTTGGTTACTGAGGCCTCAACATAAGCAGAATGATTTTATACACTTGCGAGTGTATTATATTTTTTATATATGAAATCTTGTAGTCCATAGTTATAACGCTGCTAGCATCAAACCTATATATCTCACCAACTTTATGTTGACTTTTTAAAGCATGTTATTCTCAGGTACGAATTAAATCTTCCGCTGTGCATTTGCTCATACTAAAGACATTACTTGGAGTCGATCATCGCAATGGAACCAGATGTTGATGACTTTGTCCAGGAGGATTGGGTCAGGTCGTCTCACCCTCCGATTCGAGTAGCCTTGAAGAAGGTTACGTGAGTCAGGATTCTATTTATTAGTTTATGACTTTTATTTTTCGTATCGTCTATCGTATCGTCTTTATTATGTAATCGTATCGTTTTTATTAATGTAATCGTATCGTTTTCATTTAATTTTAATCGTATCGTTTTTATTTTAATCGTATTTGTTTTCTTTTTAATTAATAAAATAATAGTATAAAGTAATTAATAAATCAATAAAATTGAAAAAAAAATGAAAAAGAAATAAAAAATACCCCTAACACGCCACTCAGCACGTCACCCATTTCCCAGCAGTCTGGCAGCACGCTCATCAAGCACCCCACCCCACCCAGCAACACGCCCATCAACCCCTTCAGAGATAAAGATGGTCTAAGGATATCATATCACAAGTGCTATGTCACTTTTTAAGGAAATTTTAGTAGAAATTTGTGTGCGTAGAATTTCTGTATCACAATTTGAAATGTAATTTTTGAGATCCATTTATAAAATTCATTTATAAAATTCATTTTTAAACTATAACTTTTAATAAAAACTTTATAAATCAAAAATTTTGAGTTTTCTCGTAAATTTGCGGGTTATAACCTATAATAATAATAATAATAATAATAATAATAATAATAATAATAATAATAATAATAATAATAATAATAATAATAATAATAATAATAATAATAATAATAATAATAATAATAATAATAATAATATGATATGATATATTTCAATTTTTTTAAAAGCAACAAATTATTTATTAATATTAACAAAGAATATACAAGTGTTACACAGAACAAACTACTTAATAGGAGCATATGATATGCAAAAGTCACCTACAGGATAATAATAATAATAATACTCGTAACTTTACGAAATCTATAATTAATATTAAGTAATTATAATTAACTAATAATGATAATATTATGTTTTATTGTTACACTAGTGAAATGACCCGTGGAATTACAGGTTTATCTTAACGAAACAGTTTAATATGATATGTTTTAGGTATTAAGTGAACTTAAATGTTAAAGTCATTTAGTTTAATGACCCCATGAAATCACGGATTCCGATAAGAAACTTGTCGTTATTTTTAAAAACATATTGACGTACTTAACTTGATCAGAATAAATGACCTACATTTATTCTCTCACCACAATCTTCCAATTTTTATCACAATTACTATTTTCCTTGTCATAAAAGTATACACTATATCTCTTATTAAAACATGTATTTCGTATACATATATAACGTAATTAATCCCGTAAAGAGAACTCACATTTGAATAATAATAATAATAATAATATAATAATAATTGTTATAATTATTATGGAATATTTTGTAAAAGATTGTACTATTTGTTTTAAAGTTTATACATATGGTCATGCATGTGTTTATCATAAGGTTGTACATAATGCCTCAAATATTGTACATAGGATAATGAGGTGTTTTATCATAAAGTTGTACATTATGGTTCATATATTATACAATTAACATGTTAATTTTTTTTATTAAATATAATTAATTATTTTAATGACATCATCAAAGAGGTTTAAAATTTTCTCTTTTATTTATGAATTTTTTTAAGCTTAAATGAGATTTATCTATGACATCATCATTTTAGAAATATAAATTAAATGTACAACACATGACCTATCAAACTTTTGATAAATATTTTCATATGAAAATTTAAAAGATAAATGTCAAACAGAGCTAAAAATCAATGGCTTTAATAGCACTTGCACTAAAAAAAAACAAAATCATACTACACAACGGTATGCCTCTTTTAATATTTTAAAACATATTTAGTAGATTTTTGTAAGCTTATGAAGTGTAAGTCTCATTTTAAAATTAAATTTTAATATCTCAAGAAAAAAATGATAGATTTAGAAGCTTGGTTTTTTAATTATGGTAATAATCACTTCCTAAATTATTTTATTTATTTATTTAAGTTATTAAAATATTAATGACATCACCATGATTATTGTGAAGATGGCATGTGTTAAATGATAAGTTAAAATAGAGTTAGGATGACATCATAATTTTAGCAATTTAATAGAAAGTATAGATATGTCAAAATAAATATAATTGAGTTTGTTTGTTTTTCTATATGAAAGATAATTAAGCATGTTACAAATTAATAGTTGAAATTCCATTAATGTGGTTTGAATATATACACAATTATGACATTATCATCTAATCATAGATTTGAAAATCTCACCTTTTTGGCAAAAATAATGAATAATTATATAGAAACGATTACCTTTTCAAATTCAAAAAAAAAAAAAAAGAAAAAAAAAGAAAACGTCATCAACTAAGATACAAATTGAATCGGACAAACTCGTACCAAGAAAACTCCCAACTATATAAGAATCTATATATACCCGACCTTCCCATACCACAATCGAAACTACAAACAACAAAATCACAAAAATACAAGGATCAAGCGATAGGACCGTAAAACCAAAAACAGGAACAAACCTACGAACTACAACTAAAATTAACAAAAAGAAAAAAAGAAAAAAACATACGAAGAAAGTTATAAACCCGGGTTTCTCATTCTACCATTTACCATCTCGCACCGAATTTTCTTACCCAACCGAATATCGAACTTGTAGGATAAGACATTGGAAAAGCCGTTACCAACCCAATATCCCAGCTAACTTATGAAAATATTACTTATGAACTAATTTATAGATTAATATTTAATTTCTGATAAAAGATGATATAAATATAACTGTCCTCTTTTTAAAAAAAAACGATAACTCATATAGAAACGAAGACATTTTCAAAAAGAACATGTCATCAATATAATCTTTCTCAGGCTTGTTTGTTTTTTTTTTTGAAAAACGTGCATTTTTAGGTTAGATAAACAATAACTGGAATATCAAACAAAAGCAACAATGCACCTGCGTCTTCGTTCCTCTACAAGTACCCATCTTCTAATCCTAATAATTTTTTATTTTTACTTTTTTTAATTTTTTTGCTAGGACAATACAACGTAAAAAGCAAGAAACAAACATACCCGATGATGAAACCGTGAGGACAATCATCCTTTCTGCTCGTAATTTTGCTAGGACATCGGTGTATAGGAACGTTTTCCCAGTCCCACCAGGACCATATAAGAAAAAAGACCCCCTTTTCGTTGGGTCACAGTGCCTATGACCTGTTGATAACAGTTGAAAAAAATGATTTTTTTTTAAAAAGGAAACATTACAGGACAACGTTGTATACGACTGTTTTCCTATTTCCACCAGGGCCACATATGGGAAAGGTCCCCTTTTTTCGGTGTTAAAGCCGCTAGTACCGGTCGATAGTAGTTATTAAATAGGGAAAAAGTTAAAGGAGAAAGTTTTAAGAAGGCCAAAAAAAAAAAAAAAAAAACCTGGTGATAAATTGCAAGTTGTTCCGGGTTAAGAGAGCTGAAAAGGCTTTCATGTAGAATCTGCATTTCTTTTATGTTATAATTTAACTCTTCTCGAATAAGGCGGTTGTCCATTTGGGTTAGCATAGATGGGTCGGGTTGTGGTAGCTCGGGGTAATCATCTAACGACTTTCCATTTTTATTTAATATGCCTTAAATTTCGACCAAGCAATAATTCTTAATCTGTGAATTGGTCAGGATCAAATCAGGGAAGTTGAATATTTTCCTTTATGTAGGATGTCGTTCGACAATGCTTTCCAATTTAGCTCCCATAGCTGCAACGGTTTACTTACGTTGCAAAACAGTAGAATGGTGACAAATAACTCGCGTAGCTACGCACCCGATGCCCATACTGTTACTTCTGTGATAGCCTGTGTCCATTCTTTGTCATCGTTGACCAAACCGTACGCAAAGCAAGCGTCTTTAAATGTTGGGTGTAATATACCGTCTACTGTACGTATTTCATCAAAAGAACGGGGACCTTTTACTATATTAAGCAACATACGTAGATAATAACGTTCACCTGAGGCAGGATTAGAGTATACTATGCGGCCAATACTGGTCCGAAGTTTTCTCGGTGTCCACATTTTTGCATCCTGATTCCATACATAATGTTTAGGGATTTTTGCGTATGTAAGCATTCGTGCAAGCTCATCCTATTTGTTAAGCTCAAACCACTGGGTGAACATCGTTTCTTTAATATTGTCCCTTTTTAATAAGGCAGGTAGCTGTTGTGAATCACGCAGCGTTATCGATTGTTGATTTGGTAGATGAAACGATAATTTTATGACCGATGGTTTTGAGTAGTGGATGTCATACGAAAACAGCCTCCAGACAGCTTCACACGGCGATAAATAACGACAGTCCAAATAATTCCTTATCTCGTCAACAACAGTTATGGTTTCTAAATGGGAATCACCGCTGGGAATCATATTTTCTTGTATCACTATTGTTGCGCGGTCCGGCCCTTTGTTCAAGTATTTGAATAAGTATTTGATTGCCCGCGATCTGATTGCACCACTCCACATTTATATGGGCATTGTATTTTAGAAGTAGATATCTGTTGTACGTGACCACAAAACTGTTGTCTAGTGGAGTGTTGTTTTTTTTGAATTTGACCCCATTGTTCCGTCACCTGTAGTTAGCGTACCCTTCTTCGTCAATTGTTGTTTCTGCATAATATGGTTTAGGAAAATGCTTAGAACATTGTCTATCAATGATGCAAGGAGCATCCATGTGTGTTCCACCACAAGGACCATGTAACATGTATTCGGTTACGACCCTAAACCCCTCTGGATCGTTGAGTTGTGACGGTATTTCTGCTGATATAATGTCATCAATGTCAAACGGCGTCCTGCATTTGTGAGTAGGCATTAACCATATTAACATATGTACGTGAGGCAAACCGTGTTTCTGGAATTCAATTATATAGATACCTGCAACAATGTAAACGAACAAACAGGGTGTCAATATATGTTTTCACTGAAATCTCCAATAATGTCGTTTATTAAGGAATATAAGTAACATACAGTGTTATACAATAGTAATGAAGAATGTGAAATTTTTTTTTCTAAATGTGTGTGTGTGTGTGTGTGTATATATATATATGCGGTTAAAAAATTCAATGAGCAGAGTATGCAAATATGTCATTTTATGTAACTTCAGTAAGAAAAGAGTGTGGGCAAGTTACCTGCTTGGCATGCTCCAAATATATGGTTCTTCATTATATCAGTCATCAGCGCGTCTAGTTTTTGTTTAAATAACCTGGTGACAATTTCCGGGCGGTCTGGTGATCTCTGGCCCTCAATATAGCAGAGCATAGTCTTAATTTCAGGCTACCTAGGGTTAGAAGTGAAGGTGATGAATAAATCGAGATTGTCATATTCCTGACATAAAGCCATCGAGTCTTGGTAGTTTTGCACCATATATCGCGGACTACCTGTATGGGAAGATGGTAAAATTATTCGCTTTTCGATTGAAGCAGCTGATCAATCCATAATTAGCTATGTTACTTAATTACGGATTGAGTGCAATAAGAATGTAATGGAGGATGGAATGTTTGATGATTATTTTGGGCCCCGATGATCATCTTTCACTTTAACTATCAAGTGATCAACCACCCCTACCCGGTCTTGATTGTTAATTAGCTTAATTCACCTTTACGCGGTGTAAAAATCCCTTGGGCAAGATCACAAGTGGAAATTACAAAGGCTTAGGCAAAATGGCAGAAAATCAACAACCTATAAATGAGAGGCCAAGCATTCTATTTATAGTGTTCAAGATATCCGCGATCCGCGGATTGCTTATCCTTCCGCGAAAACTCAGCGGATTGAACCGCAGTCCCCGATTAGTGTGGAAACACAGCTGCTATGCTTATTTTCAGCGGATACTTCATGACTTTGCATTATAGTCCGCATAACTCTGCTCTTGGATTTTGGCAAATAAAATATACATATATAATGCTATGTATATGATCAACAGCAGATGTGTCGCCCCTCGTGACAGCATCACAAACATTATTGTAGAGGTCAATGCGGAGTTCATTTTGGTGGTGGCGTAACCATTTCAACCGCTGCTCTTCTACAGCCGTATAAGCGTCCACCAGGTACTGTTGGAATAGTCGTCCACCTTAAGAATAGTTGTGGCCTCACTTTCACGTTGTTGAATTCTATAACAATAGAACTCTCTCATGGTGACGTGACCGCGGTTTGTTTTTTGCCTTCCACTATTATTGTGATATGGTATTTCTTCATGGTAGCCAGTTTCCCCATAGGGGAAAAGTAACGGGTATTGCAATGCCATGTATAACTGGTGTAGTTTCGAGATTCTTTGTGGTGAATAGTTGTTTTCCTGGACGATGATATCTCGTGTAGAGTTACAGTAACCAAAGTCGCTCGTGATTAGTGCAGCCACTTCAGTGACGTTGGGTGAGTTGTACTGACGGGAGCTGGTTGCCTTAGCGATCAAACGGAGGCTGCACTCAGAACCTCTATTGTCAGCTGACCAATCTCGGGCCATACGAAAAGCTTGTGCTACAGCGCTTGATTCATCAAGCATGCCAATGAGATTGTTGGTTAACGTTTCATCTATTGACTCTCTTGAGTTATTGCCCAGAAAAGCAGACATGCGGTTTTTTGCCTCATTTCGGGTGTCATGAAAATACAATTGTACATATCTTGGTTGACGCCCTTCCTCCGGTAGAAGTGAACCAATTCTGTGGTATGTCTGACCGCTTATTCTAAAGGTATATGGACCTCGCCCCCGGTTGATAGAATGATCTATTCTTGTCCCGAAAGACGTAAAAGAAAACATGCTGTTATAAATTAGTATCTGTTCTCAGAATTTGGCAGTTGCAGGGTCATTGTAATCGAGCAGGCTTTTTAGGAGTGGAGGAGGATCCTTCAATTTTGGCAGGAGTACTTTACCATTCTGGCAACACATCGAGAATACTGGGCTGGAAGTGTTTTTAGGTTTGTTGTTCCGCTCCTCATACCACATTATTGCGTTACAGTTGCAGCATTTGTGAGCTGGGGGACCGTGATTATGATAACAGACCGCTGCGCCTAACAAATTCACAAAATATAATTTTAGATGTGTGTAGCAAATTCAGATGGTAAAAGATGATTACATGCCAATTAAGCCAAAAAATATATCCATCTATATATACGTGTTGGATATCTATTTGTAAACTGGCCAAAAATTGCAGCCATTGGAAAAAGGACATCCAGATGGTCTAGACATTTGGTTTAAGAGAACGTAATCTGGTACCCATACTAAAAACATTGATTACCAGTAGTAGTCAACACTCACACTTGCTCCCTAACATATATTTATTATCCTATAAATACTAACCACTCATAATTTAAAATTAGCTCCCCCAATATCTGCATATTTGAACCAAAACAATAAGACGAAAGGGGAAAATAAGCTATATGTTTTTCTAAAACCCAAAAAGTTATTGCTCAGTTGTATTTAACAATACGTTTCTGGTAATAATAGTCACAGGTAGCCAAAGGTTTTTTTTAATCATTTCCAAGTCCCATATTGTGACGACCCGGGAATTTCCGACCAAATTTAAACTTAATTATATATGTTCCTGACACGATAAGCAAAGTTTGTAAGGCTGAGTCTCAAAATTTTGGAATAGATTACATGAATGCATTTACCCTTTGACTATTCCCGACGATTCACGAACAATTGTTGTACATAAATATGTGTATATATATATATATATATATATATAAATGAAAGTATGTATAATAATTTGAAAGTATAAAATATAATTTAAACATTAGAATAATATACAAAATAAATAAGTTATAATTAAAATGATTATATATATATATATGTATACATAATTTCTATATATAATTATCATGTATAAATATTAAATATTGAATATATGTTATTACGTATATTACATATTTAACAACATGTGATATTCATATAATAAGTTTGATTGCAAGTTAAAAATATAGTTACTTTCATTATTATTATCATTAATATTAATATCAATATCTGTATTATGAATATTAATATAATAAATAACATATATAAAAAGAAATTGAAACATATAGCTTGTTATTACTAATATTTTTATTTGATATAATTTCGATATATATATATATGTAAAATACTGATTTATATATAATCAGATATATATATATATAAATATATATATACACGAATATATACATATTGTAAATTGAAGTAGTATGTTTAATGTCACACTCAAAATTGTTCCTGTTATAATCTGTCCAACAATAGATTCCTATCCATATATATACACGCCAAGATCTGTTTAATGTCACATTCAGCTTTTGATTTCTTTATTTAATCTAATAACTTTTATGTCCTTCGTGATTGAAATCCGTGTCCTTGCTGTCTGCTAATTGCTATAAGTTGCATATCAAAATATCTATACAATATCCTCATATTATAATTATATACAAGTGCATATGATACACATGAGATATATCTTTCTTCTTCACTTATTTTCCTTATTTGACAACCACCACTTCACCATTATTCGAAACCATCTTGTTTGAGCAACCATCAAACCATCAACTTGCAAAAACTGTAACCAATCGATTATATTTCTTGAAACATCTCACGTAAAACCATCACCAAGCCATGAAACTATCATTGAACAACCTTGTGTTGTTTTTGTTTTTATGTTTTTATTTCGTTTTCCTTTGATCACTATCGAAATCCACCATCTTGATCATCACCATTGTGAAACCAAATACCACCACCAATCACCACCTATAGTTACCACCACTAATAACCGTCACCCTAGTTACACCTCTACGCCACCGCACCATGAAGCACCACTACAACAACAACCATTATCAGCTTGCTTCTCGTTTTCCTTGATCACAATATCAAACCGAAACAAATAAATCTGCTGTAACTATTCGATGAACTCAAACAGAAATCTGCTGCACCTACTACTCTTGTCCCTTTTTAATTATCGAAACTTGTTGTTTCCTTTTGGACCGAAAGCCAAACACATGAACCAATAAAATAGACAAAATGAGTAGAGTGGATGGATGATGGGGTTATGGAGAATATAAATATTACAAAATTCGTTTTCCTTTTCCTCTTTTTGGCCGAAAGTTTCTAGGATATAACCCCACATGTGCAACTAGATGATTTAATAATTGGTGTTGGTGGGGATATATAATGAA
Organism: Rutidosis leptorrhynchoides; assembly: GCF_046630445.1. Lineage (NCBI taxonomy): Eukaryota > Viridiplantae > Streptophyta > Magnoliopsida > Asterales > Asteraceae > Rutidosis > Rutidosis leptorrhynchoides. Next base: position 33,123,724 of record NC_092338.1, read on the forward strand.
GACGTGATGATGACTGCTGCTCGATCAAGAAGAATGTCGCCTTTTGTTTCTGTCTCGGATTTGCTTTTGGACGGTAATTGATATCGTGTGTTATTCATTATAATTTGTACCGAATACTATTACTCAACAACTTGGGACGTGACTTATTGTGATATTTCTTGGGCCGAGTTTCTGTTGGGTTCTTTGTTGGACCATGATCCAATCACTAGTTCCTGTGAGGCTGCTGCAGCATTACGCTCTCTGTTTAAATCGCCAACCAGATGTGATACGTGTGTTTTGATTTAGATATTGATGATGATGTTAGATAATACCCGATGATGATTAGGTTGGCGATGCATAATTATAATGTTAATAAAACATAAACACGAACAAGGATTGTGATTATGATAGACGATATTAAGATTTCTGCAATGATACATCGAGGATAAATGATAGAGTATAAATGGGTCTGTATTGAATGGGTTTGTGAAGAAGAATTAAGAAACAGAATCTGGATTAATAAGAATTATGTTATGAATAACAACAGAAAAACATTAAGCAGTGTAGTGGTTAGAGGGGGGGTGTCGAGTTACCGAGAGGTCTTGGGTTCAAGCCCCGTCATGGGCGATTCTTTTTAGAAAAGCTTTAAAAAGGGTATACATTTTTATATTTTCATTTTCACTATTATTATTATTATTAATTATTATTATCATTTTTTTTTTTATTATGATTGATATTGATATGCTACTAGTATTATGAGTAATTACTACAAGTATTATTACTACCACCATTATTATTATTATATTATTATTAATATTATTATTATTATTATTATTATTATTATTATTATTATTATCAGTATTATCAATATTATTATTATTATTATTAATTACATTTATGAAAATAAAAGTCTTAAAGGTATTATTATGGATACAAGTGTGTTTTAATTATATTAACAAAAGGTATATAAATATTTACATATATAACATGTTAAATGTCTTTATTATAATACTAATCAAATATATATTAATATAACTATTTATATAAAAATTAACATTTTGAATATATACACAACTAAATAACTAATTAAAGATATAATATATAAACTTATTCGGTTACTATTATATATTTTTAATATATGTACAAATGATATAGGTTCGTGAATCCAAGGCCAACCCTGCATCGTTCTATTGTTCAAAATAGTCATATGTATTTTTACTACAAAATACATTAAGTGAGTTTCATTTGCCCTTTTTACTCTTTACGTTTTTGGGCTGAGAATACATGCAAATGCTTTATTAACTGTTTTACAATACTTATATGCGTGAGTTTCATTTGCCTTTTTACTCTTTACGTTTTTGGGCTGAGAATACATACAAATGCTTTATTAACTGTTTTACAATACTTATATGCGTGAATTTCATTTACTCCCTTTTTACTCATTACGTTTTTGGGCTGATAATACATGCAAATGCTTTATTAACTGTTTTACAATATTTATATGCGTGAGTTTTCATTACTCCCTTTTTATATATATTTTTGGGACTGAGAATACATGCGCTGTTTTTATAAATGTTTTACGATATAGACACAATTAATTGAAACTACATTCTATGGTTGAATTATCGAAGTCGAATATGCCCCTTTTTATTTAGTCTGGTAATCTAAGAATTAGGGAACAGACACCCTAATTGACGCGAATCCTAAAGATAGATCTATCGGGCCCAACAAGCTCCATCCAAAGTACCGGATGCTTTAGTACTTCGAAATTTATATCATGTCCGAAGGAGGATCCCGGAATGATGGGGATATTCTTATATGTATATTGTGAATGTCGATTACCAGGTGTTCAATCCATAAGAATGATATTTTTGTCTCTATGCATGGGACGTATGTTTATGAGAAATGGAAATTGAAATCTTGTGGTCTATTAAAATTATGAAATGATTATTTATGATAAACTAATGAACTCACCAACCTTTTGGTTGATACTTTAAAGCATGTTTATTTTCAGGTACGAAAGAAATCTTCCGCTGTGCATTTGCTCATTTTAGAGATATTACTTGGAGTCATACATGACATATTTCAAAAGACGTTACATTCGAGTCGTCGAGTTCATCAAGATTATTATTAAGTCAATTATAGTTAGATATATTATGAAATGGTATGCATGCTGTCAACTTTCGATGAAATGAAAGATTGTCTTTTCAAAAATGAATGCAATGTTTGTAAAATGTATCATATAGAGGTCAAGTACCTCGCGATGTAATCAAATCTTGTGAATTGTTTATAATCGATATGGACTTTGTCTGAATGGATTTGGACGGGTCTTGACAGTTGGTATCAGAGCGGTGGTCTTAGCGAACCATGTCTGCATTAGTGTGTCTAACTGATAAGTCGTTAGGATGCATTATTGATTCTGGACTTCGACCGTGTCTGCATATCAAAAGTTTTGCTTATCATTTTGTGTCAAAAATTACCTGCTTATCATTTTTAGAGAATCACTTGTTTATCATTATTAGTCTGGACACGTTTTACTGCATTGACTGCATGAATAGTGTATAGACAAAATTCATATCTTAGCGTATCTGCTACTTCATATCTTAGCGTATCTGTTACTGTAACTTTGCCTGACAACTTCCGTAGATTCCTCCGTAACTTATGGGATTTTAGTATTATATATGCATATGTAAATTATGTATTGCAGGGTACTAATCTACATCCTATAATCTATTTCTTATCGAAAATCCTTCATCTGATCATACGAGATGAATACCACAACCAGTTCGAGTCCCTCAGATTCCGATAGCTATTCCGATAGTTATTCCGACAGCTATTCTGACATAGATGTTCACCTAAGCTCCAAAAACAGCGTCATCGGCATGAATCAACCAATCAGCCATTATCAATTCATCTGATGGGATCGTAGTCGACTTAATTAATGGAAACGCGCAGAAGGCAATCTCTTCCACCAACCGAATTCACCTCTTGACAATGAACCTGAAGCGTTTACCGGCGAACCTGTTCGAGACACCATTTTCAGTCTCATTTCCAGGGTAACTCGACAAGATTATATTCTATCCACAATTCTGAACCTTATTCATCCGCTCGTTCCTACCGACAATCATCCTGAAGTAATAAGTCAACGAACTTCGCGCTCGAATAATCAATTCGGAGAATATGATGCAAAATGTACCAGCTTCAGCAACATCACCGACACCAACAGTACAATCAATAACAGCACCAGTACCATCAACAATCCATGCTTCAATATCATCATCTGTACTTTGAGTATGATCTTCGTTCGACATGTCGAATATGTAATCTCTAAAGTTTTAGAGATTATTTATTCTAGTTCCAACCGAAAAGCAAATGAGTTTAATATCATATTAACTCATTAAATCCATGAATACATCTGAAGAAAATATATGTATATATGTTTTCATAAGATTTGTAATTAAAAATTCTCTTGTACAAACTGTTAATGGTGAAAATATTTTAACGGGTAGGTAATACCCGAGGACTATTTAAATTTCACATTAATAAGTTACATTGTACGTTCTTCGAATCTGTTTCAACAGTCATCTACTATCCTACTTACATCCACCGATATACAAATCCGTTCACCACAGAATAACCATATTCATCCAATTACATATTTGGATTTTGACCTATCAGAATCCAACAAGTGGCATAATGAAGAAATAATGGACACAATAAAAATTGATTAGAAACAGATTAATTAACAATATGAAATTCTATTAAGAATCCACGCTAACAAAATCCTAGCTAACTGTTCCTAGCTAACTGTTAATTCCGTATTACCATTTAATTATCGCAATTTATTTATCGCAGTTTATTTATCGCAATTTACATTTTCGCAATTTTATTTATCGCCATTTAATTTCTGTTATTTACTTTACGCACTTTATTTATTGTCATTTAATTTCTGTTATTTATTTTACGCATTTTAAATATCGGGACACGTATACAAGGTTTTGACATATCATATCGACGCATCTATATATATTATTTGGAATCACCATAGACACTCTATGTGCAGTAATGATCGAGTTCTCTATACAGGGTTGAGGTTGATTCTCAAATAATATATATACTTTGAGTTGTGATCGAGTCTGAGACATGTACCCGGGTCACGATATTTATTAATTAATTCGAATATTATATATTAAACTATATATAAATTATTAGACTGTTAACTGTGGACTATCGACTGTGGACTAATAACATTGGACAATTAAGATGAATTAAAATATTGATTATAATATATGAAACTAAACAATTCTTCAAGTTTGCCACTTGATTTCATTTAAATCTCATTTGTATCTTGACGATTACAATCTGCGATCAAACCTTTCATGAATCTTGAAAACACCTCAATCGAGAGGATGAACCAACCGCATTTCATCTACGGAAGAAAAGATTGATGCATATAGTCATGCACCTGAAAATACTTGAAACCTGAGTAGACGTTTAACACGTATCTGTGCTAGCTTCTTTAGCGTTATTATTACTTAAAATAACTTTGCATCTGCTGTTCGAGATAGCCAGTTTTGTTACAGCTCCAACAAGACAACTTCGACTTTTCGTATGAAACAACCTTATTATAACGTTGATATATACGCGTGCTCTTTTATTGTTACCAGGGAACCTTTCATATTCCACCATATTACCATCAGCGTTTAATCATCTAAAAACACAATTTTCCTGAAACCACCTCGGATTAATAACCGATGATTCAGATATCATAGCATTAAATGCAGAGGAAACAGAAAAATGGTAGATGGTCTAAACGACCAAAAGTTTGATGAAAAAAAAGAAAAAAGAAAGGAGTGTTAGGAACGCGCGATAGAAAATTGGGTATTGAAAAACAGATTGAGCTACCCATGAAGGAGACCAAGGACAAATACAAGGACCAAACCCTATGTTCAAAGGATTCAGGTAATTCTGGATCCGTTGAAATCTTTAGAGAGTATCTTGCTCCGAAGTCATGTTAAAATCTTGCGGAAAATCTTTCTCCATCAACCATTGAACTTAGAAATTGCAAAATATCATCATCAATATCTTCGATATTTCTGAGGATATTTTCATAAATATCCTCGTCCGAAATTATATACCTCTTCGTGCTTCCTGTGTATCATTATATTGGAAACACTCAATAGAAAATTTAGTACCGAAAAGCGAATTATGCGAAACTATGAAGGAAGCCGTTGACAAATCATAAAGAATAAGTTTGACTTTAAAGAATCTAAATGATTCAATGTCTGCTGAAGTCTTTAGCGAATATCTTGCTCGTTACTCTAAACCCTTGCAGACAATAGTCTCCATCATTCTCTGATCTTAGATATTCAAAGATATTATCGTATCTTTCATTATAAATATCCTCCATATTTCTGAAGATATTCTTATAATTATTCTTATCTGAAATCAATAATCTCTTCGTGCTATCAGTGTTACATCATATAGAAACTGTTAGTTTCTATATTCTGTAAACTTTCAAGCTTAAGATATGAATGTTATTGAAGTAATGTTGGAAACTGATGCATGAGTTAGTATAATATAATGACACTTGATCAACGTGATTATATTACAATAAGTCATGCTGAGTTTCTAATGGAATGTGATGATTCACATATCATAACGTCATCATGTGCCATGTTACATAACTCTTTCATTCAAATTAACTTCTGAGCATATCAAGAAAATATATTCTTGATAGTTCTATTCTCAGTGATTCTGGTAATTCGACAAATCAAATCGTGCCATTACGATTTCCTTTTTAGAACATTAACAATGTTCATTCTGAAATTTATATCTGCGAATTCTGAACCATTACAAGCGGTGTTTAATCGCAAGAAGAAGAAACGAAGGGACAAAGCTCCAAAAAATAAGAGGAAATATAAAGCCCAATAATAACACGGAGGTTACAAACCGCGGATATGAATACGAATAACAATATAAAGACATGGAATAATTAAGAATAGTATTACCCCAAGGTAATAGTAGGAGTAAACAGAATTCTTCTGATGGAAGATTCGAAAGAAGGATGACAAAAATGATGATTAAGAAAACATCAATGATTAGAACGGGATTAAGCATTTCACAATCTTTTGGATGTATAGACTAAAAAAAAAAGTATATGAATGGTGAGAATAATGAAACGGAAGAGTTTGATTTATAATGGAAAAATCAGACAGAGTAATCGAGGCAGATCACGGTATTTAATTATAGAGATCTTAATTTCCTTATTCGCCGCAGAATCAAATCTTTTAGATTTCGAAAATTTTCTTAAAATCCCTTGAATTCCGGAATTCAACCAAGACGACGTTAAAAGTTAAGACGAACTTTATTTTTTTTTAAAATCAACCATGACTAGTCAAAAGTATGATGAAACTTATCTTTCTCATTTCACTATTTTGTGATCGCTTCATTCATGCCCTTCTAATAATGGAATTGTTTTATCCATATTACTCAATGATGATAAATCTCAATTTATCAACTCATATTCGTCATGAAAACATGTTTATTGTTAGCCATGACCACCTCACTCAAATTTCGGGACGAAATTTCTTTAACGGGTAGGTACTGTGACGACCCGGGAATTTCCGACCAAATTTAAACTTAATTATATATGTTCCTGACACGATAAGCAAAGTCTGTAAGGCTGAGTCTCAAAATTTTGGAATAGATTACATGAATGCATTTGCCCTTTGACTATTTCCTACGATTCACGAACAATTGTTGTAATTAAATATGTGTATATATATATATATAAATGAAAGTATGTATAATAATTTGAAAGTATAAAATATAATTTAAACATTAGAATAATATACAAAATAAATAAGTTATAATTAAAATGATTATATATATATATATGTATACATAATTTCTATATATAATTATCATGTATAAATATTAAATATTGAATATATGCTATTACGTATATTACATATTTAACAACATGTGATATTCATATAATAAGTTTGATTGCAAGTTAAAAATATAGTTACTTTCATTATTATTATCATTAATATAAATATCAATATCTGTATTATGAATATTAATATAATAAATAACATATATAAAAAGAAATTGAAACATATAGCTTGTTATTACTAATATTTTTATTTGATATAATTTCGATATATATATATATATATATGAAAAATACTGATTTATATATAATCAGATATATATATATATATATATATATATATATATATATATATATACACGAATATATACATATTGTAAATTGAAGTAGTATGTTTAATGTTGAAAGGACCCGTCCTAATCCATCCGGACGAAGTCCATATCGATTATAAACGATTCACAACAGTTGATTACATCGCGAGGTACTTGACCTCTATATGATACATTTTACAAACATTGCATTCGTTTTTAAAAAAAAAACAAACTTTCATTTACATCGACAGTTGACAGACATGCATCCCATTTCATAATATATCCAAATATAATTGACTTAATAATAATCTTGATGAACTCAACGACTCGAATGCAACGTCTTTAGAAATATGTCATGAATGACTCCAAATAATATCTTTTAAATGATCAAATGCACAGCGGAAGATTTTTTTCGTACCTGAGAATAAATATGTTTTAAAGTGTCAACCAAAACGTTGGTGAGTTCATTAGTTTAACATAAATAATCATTTCATAATTTTAATAGACCACAAGATTTCATATTTTCATTTCTCATAAACATACGTCCCATGCATAGAGACAAAATATCATTCATATGGATTGAACACCTGGTAACCGACATTCACAATATGCATATAAGAATATCCCCATCATTTCGGGATCCTCCTTCGGACATGATATAAATTTCGAAGTACTAAAGCATCCGGTACTTTGGATGGGGCTTGTTGGGCTCGATAGATCTATCTTTAGAGTTCGCGTCAATTAGGGTGTCTGTTCCCTAATTCTTAGATTACCAGACTAAATAAAAAGGGGCATATTCGATTTCGATAATTCAACCATATAATGTAGTTTTGATTACTTGTGTCTATTTCGTAAAACAGTTATAAAAACAGCCCATGTATTCTCAGTCCCAAAAATATATATATTGCAAAAGCATTTAAAAAGGGAGTAATGAGACTCACCTAATGTATTTTGTAGTAAAAATACATATGACAACATTATACAAACTGGACAATGCAGAGTTGGCCTCGGATTCACGAACCTATATCATTTGTATATATATATATATATTAAAATGTGTAATCGTATTTGAACAAGTTTATATATTATAACTTGAATTCTATATTATACTTATTTAGTTTGTATATATATTTTAAATGTTTAATATTTATATATATCGTTATATTAATATATATATATATATATATATATATACATATATATATAGTTAGTATTATATGAAAATATTCTTAATTCGTTATATATAATTATTTATATAAATAATGTTATTATAATTGGTAAGTGATATATAAATTATTAATATGATTATAATATATGTATTAAGTATATTTTAGGTACAAAATATTTATTTGTAACGAAAATGATAGTTTTGATAATAATGATTTACTCATAATAATAACTTTCTTAATATTGATAATACTAATATAAATAACGATGTTGATAAAATTGATACATATGTTAATAATAATAATAGTAAAACTAATAATTACGAAAATGATATTTATACTAATATTAGTGAGAGTAATAATAACTTGTATTGTTTTATAATAATAATAATAATCCTAAACATATTCATAATAATAATAATAGTACTAAAAATGGTACAATTACTAATATTTACAAAAATAATAATAAGTTGCATTATTTTGTCACTAATTATAATGTTTATAATGAAAGTTTTATTATGTTCCTAATAATAATAATAATAATAATAATAATAATAATAATAATAATAATAATAATAATAATAATAATAATAATAATAATAATAATAATAATAATAATAATAATAATAATAATAATAATAATAATAATAAACTTAATACTTACTAATAACAATAATACTAAGTACCTATAATAACTTAGTAATAATAACAATTAAAACAATAATAATTAGTACCAATAATAACAATAATAATTTATAATAACAATGATAATAATAATAATAATAATAATAATGAAAAATGATATTGAAATTATGAAAGGCTACCTCATAGTATTACTCTTAAAAATAAACGCACACGCCGGGGTTCGAACCCGCAACCTCCCGCTCACCAAAACCCACACTTAACCACTTGTCTGTTTCTGACTTTGTGATTATAGTTCAAACCATTTTCTTTTAACCCCTATCTCGCGATGTTCTTCTTCTTCCCCAATAATCATTCGGTACATCCACAGGTCACAACATCATAAATTTTAGATACCTCATTATATTCAAGGCAATTAATATTAAGTAAGAGTATTAATGTGAAACGAAAAAAAATAAAAATAAAAAAATTATACAGCACAGCTCGTCGCTGAGTTGCAGAAAAAAAAAAATCAAATTTGAATTCAAGGAAGTTTTATATAAATGTTATAACACAAAAGATGTTGTAATTGGTTTCTAAAAACTAACTGAACTTTCAATTAAACCTGAAACCTCAAACTGAGATCAAATTTTTCGATGAACAACCATTTTGACTTTTTGAGATAAAAGTTTGACTCGAAAATTAAACTTCGTTAGAAAGAATTAGAACTTGAATTCGTGCAGATAGTTTGAGTAAAAAGTTACTAACACTTCTGCATTTCCATATTTGGTTAATTCATTTTGAAAATGGCTTTTGTGAATTTGAGTTTGAGACAGAGAACAAACTGGGTTTCTTTCTGTTTTCAATTTAATTTGGCTAATTTGAAGCAGGTAATTGGAATCGTATAACTTATAATTGATGATAGAAAAGTGGACTGAATGCTTTACACAGAAATGAATCGTTTTATATCTCAAAGGTGTCGACAGCTTCAATTGTGTAAAGAAAGAAAAATAAAAAAAATATATATTATTGATCAAGACTCACAACTGATTTTGGTTGTATCCTCTGATTTGATTCGATTTATTACCAAGTGTGGAGACAGAAACAATTTTCTAACACAGTATGGAAAGCTACATCAACTGATTTGGTACATAATTTATATAATTAATTTTTAATAAATGGTAAATACATTAATAATAATACTAATTAATAATGTTTATATAGAATATAAAATACTGATGATAACAATATAATTTATAATAATAAATAATACTGATATTATATATAAATAAAAATAATTACGGTTTGCTATAATAATAATCATCATACTAATAATTTAAGAATAATGATAACAATATATGTTAATAATAATATTAATAACAATGTTTTTAATGATAATATTAATGAATTATATTACTTTTATAATAATAATAATGTTGATAATCTATAATAATAATAATGATAATATCTAATAATAATACCAATATTAATCATAATATCTAAAATATAATAATATTACTAGTTATAATAAGCATGATATTAATAATGATATTAATAATGTTAATTACAGTAACTCAAATGTATTCAATTTCACACACACATATATTGTAACATCCCGCGTTTTTCCGTTAAATTTAATTTTAACACCGTCTTTTTTTTAAAAACATAATCTTTCGTATTTAAATTAATAGTTTCCGTGAGTAACGTTCATTATATTTCCGCTATTTAATTTTTACATCACCCGTTTACTCGAGCGTTTTAAAAATATTCGTTTGGTTAATTCCCGCACCCGCTTCTAAACTCGAGGGACTAAAATTGACACGGGGCAAACTAGTTGACTAGGTCAACTAGTCCACCCCAATCACCACCATTCAATCCCTCCATCTCTCTCTCTTTCTTTCTTTTTTTTTCTCTCAAGAACACAAACATAATTCATCATCTAAATTCGGATCGGGAAGCAAACTTCAAAACAAATTACATATTCGTGATCCTCTCATCATCCTCTTCGATTTGGTACCAATTTCATCCATTTTGGGTAACATTTCTAAAACACTAAATTTCTCTAAATTCGTTTTATATACTTGAAATTGTGTTAGTTAGTGTCTATGGCTCGTGTGTAACATGAATATATGTTTTGTTTGCTCGATTTGTGGTTTGGAGTAACTAGTTTGAGTTTTTGAAATGGGTTTGCTTAATCCTTGATTTTGGATGAGTTAATGTTGTTAGATTGTTAAAGTGCATGTTTTAATTGTGTTACTAGTATCATTAGCCACATTTGGATGTGTAGGTTGATTAAGAAAACTTCAAAAACCCGATTAATGATTTTGTGATGTTTGAATAGGGTTTGATAGTTCTTGACATGAACTTTTGGATGCTTAAATGCCATGGAGTGTTAATTGTTAGTGTTTAGTAGTAATGTATGCTTCATTACCTTCAAAACGGCATATCATATGTGTGAATTGGATTCCCGAAACTTAAAATGCAATTGATGAACTTGAAACTTTGAAAATGGACTTTTAAATGATCACTTGACGAGAAATCGGTTATGGAAAATGTTGTTTTTGTTTGATGAAACATGTTTAGTTGTGTTCCTTGTCAAAAGAGCTTTCCAACGGTATAAGATACGCTTTCTAATTGTTTACGGTTTGAGTTTTGCGTTTGTTTGAAATTTTACCAAGCCTTGAACAAGTGAAACAGGCCAGGGACCTGGCCACGGCCATTGTCGCAGCGCGACAGGCCTGGCCGCGGCGCGGCTTAAGCCGCGTCCAGATTCTGTTTCCCTTGACCTTTTTACTAAAAATGTTTGACATGTTCTAGACCTCCAATTTACATGCAACTTGTTTTAACATGCTTATATATGAATAACTAGCATAGAAAAATAGTTCGGGACCCGACCCGAACGTGTTGACTTTTTCGTTAAATTTGACCAAGTTTGACTTTTAGTCAAACTTAACCAAACTTTTATACAATCGTTCTAACATGCTTTTATACTTGATTCTTGCATGAAACTTGACAACGTGATTCACATGCTATACTATTCGAGTCGTAACGAGCCATAGGACTAATTGAACACATTTCACCCAACCATGTGTCGTAACCGGTTAATTGATACAATTTACTTGTTTAGGTCAAGACTAAGCAACTTTCATGCACACGTTTACTTTGTGAAGTACCTTTATACTCGTGCACTCGAGGTGAGATCATAGTCCCACCTTTTCAACAACTTTTTATACTTTTAAATTGTGGGCTGAGAAACATATACTTTGTTACATTTCGTACTACTTACTTTTATACTTTGAACACAAGTACAAGGAAAACAAACATTCCACAGCGAGTTAGAACAAAAATCCTCAATTCGATTATCATTAGTTACACTTGCAGGGTGTAAGCGAGAACTTATATTGTGTGGCCATACGGATTTGACAAACCCTCATTACGGACGGTTCGCTACCGTCTACGGATGAAATATATTTTCGAGAAACAGTGTATGTTCTAACACTATTGTGATGGGGTTCTATGGAAGGAAACGTTAAGTCTTGATAATTGGGTGCTCGCGAACAATACTTTTGGAATGCAAACGATTTTGATAATCAACTATGGGAATACTAAATCTTGTGGTTCAAAAACAACGTTTACAAATACACCTATGATTTCACCAACGTTTTTCGTTGACAGTTTTCTATATGTTTCTCAGGTTCATACTCGGCTACTTGATACATGCTTCCGCACTCTTTGATTACTTGATTGGAGTCTACCATGCATGCATACGCTAGGGATAGCATTTTTGGATTCAAACTTTTGTCTACTTACTTACGCTATTTATAGCAACTGTGGTTTCAAACTAATTATGTCGCAAGTTATTTCATTCATACTTTATAACTTTGTAAACTTAAACTTATTGTCGATCCGTTTGTTAAACTAAACTTTGTACCTTTCAAATGAACGCGACATAATTTTGGTCAAACGAGTCTCATATAGGGACTACGACCACGCAACGGGACCTAAGTTAACGACGCCGTCAATAACGGTTTTGGTCGGGTCGTTACAAGTGGTATCAGAGCGTTGGTTGTAGGGAACTAGGACGTGCATTAGTGTGTCTAACAGAGTCGTTAGGACGCATTAGTGAGTCTAGACTACAACCGGATATTTAGCATTTGCATTCTGACATACATTTGCTATAGATAGCACTTACTTGACTACTTGTGCATTATACTTGAATCATTCTTAGGAAAACTTTTTAATGGTACCCAACCTTCATCATACGAACTCGTATTCTGCCACTTTGATTCGGGAACTCTGACTCCTTGGTTGTTATTCACCCCGTCTCATCTTACTATCCATGAGTATTGTAAAGTCACTGTCACTACTCTAGATGAGTATCGTCATCACTATTTATCGCTACGGTTGCGTACTACTCGCTATCATGACTCGTTACTCTTTTCATACCTAACTACGTTATTGTCTGATTCGAACCGCATTGACGTGAACAATCATTTATACACTTCCCACGGGGAAACGCTTCTTTAGAGTTGTAGAAACTCTTTCGATTTAATACGAGTCACGTTTGAGACGTCGTTACATTTTGTTCATTTTAGATTTTTGCGATTACACGAACTTGAATCTATAGAGTGATGTGGGAATGGAAGTATGAGTTAGCGTAATATAACGACACTCGATCAACGTGGTTATATTACGGTAAGACATACCAAAGTTCTAGTGACGCGTGATGGTGGTTAGACTCGATCAACCTAAACACCACCATGTGCCATGTACATGACTTCATCTTTTCAGGTTTGGACATCCGAAAACTCCGAGAATAATTATAACAACCATACCGGGGACACACCTTCAATTATTGTCAAATTATATTTATGCTTCCGAATGAATTACCGATTCCATTCGACTTCAACCGTATGTCACACGGGTATACTAGCTCGTCCTCGCGCAGTCTTATTGACTAACTACAATTTACTCGTTATGCTCGCACTGAGGCGGAAACTTCTCTTGCATCACCCTCGTACTTCCGGTTCAGGAGGTCCTTATTCTAAATTCTCAATGGAGAGCGACTCTTCACGTCATACAAGTATTCGCCGCGAGGGTGGATAGTCCTAACAATCGTTTTCAAAACCCGATAAGAACTTGCCCCGACGAACGTTTTTGGAAACCGATAAATCTTCCGCGACGCGAATTTTCTTGAGAAACTTGTCCTAGCTAACGTTTTCAATTCCTAGCAAACTTGTTCAATATACCTTACGGAATGTACTCCGTTTCGGACCGAGATCCTCGTTTCATTTCTAGATTTTGGAGTACCTTACAAAAAGCCTCGGGACCGCGTTTAGACATGAGTACCGCGTACCATCCACAACCCGACGGACCGAACAAACATGCGATTTAAACCTTGGAAACCATAGTACAAGTTTGTATTACTAACTTCAAATTTACTTGAGAAAAGTATTTTCCTTTAGCTTAATCCTCGTACTACAATGATCTTCATTCGAGTTTTAACGTCATACCTTTTGAAACCACATGTGACCGGAAACGTCATCCTCCTTTTTGTCGAAACCAAGTAAACGATGATCAATTCACCGGGGCCGAGGTTATTCGTGAGCAACCGAGAAAATTTATTCATATTCGGGTAAAACCCTACGCGACTCGTAATCACCAAGAGCTACGCCGATGTTAAACGTAAACATTTCAAATAAACCGCGTCACGTTAAGAGTCGCACCTTGGAAAGGTGCAATCCGTTTCGGGAAAACGTAGGAAGCTAAATCCGCGATATTTTGATCCTTTAAATTCTTGGGGTGTTTTGGACCCGTCGCTAGCCGTTTAGACTTTTCCGACTCATTTTGGGTCTCCGTTTATCCTACATTCGATGTATCAACTCAAAGACGTGTTTTGCGAAACAAGAACTTGTCATTCCTTTTCGATAAGCTTACTATCGACGATAAACTTCATTCCTAGGAGGACCGGTTGAAACCATGAATCGTGAAACCAAACTTCAATCCAACGTAAAAATCCCGACCGTCGAAGTTCGTTGAAATACCCTAGGACGTACTTCTCCCTCACTCGTAGAATTTACAACGCAAGATCTCGAGTAAGATTCAACAACTACTACTTCCAACTAAATTTCGGGACGAAATTTCTTTTGAGGTGTGGATAATGTAACATCCCGCGTTTTTCCGTTAAATTTAATTTTAACACCGTCTTTTTTTTAAAAAACATAATCTTTCGTATTTAAATTAATAGTTTCCGTGAGTAACGTTCATTATATTTCCGCTATTTAATTTTTACATCACCCGTTTACTCGAGCGTTTTAAAAATATTCGTTTGGTTAATTCCCGCACCCGCTTCTAAACTCGAGGGACTAAAATTGACACGGGGCAAACTAGTTGACTAGGTCAACTAGTCCACCCCAATCACCACCATTCAATCCCTCCATCTCTCTCTCTTTCTTTCTTTTTTTTTTCTCTCAAGAACACAAACATAATTCATCATCTAAATTCGGATCGGGAAGCAAACTTCAAAACAAATTACATATTCGTGATCCTCTCATCATCCTCTTCGATTTGGTACCAATTTCATCCATTTTGGGTAACATTTCTAAAACACTAAATTTCTCTAAATTCGTTTTATATACTTGAAATTGTGTTAGTTAGTGTCTATGGCTCGTGTGTAACATGAATATATGTTTTGTTTGCTCGATTTGTGGTTTGGAGTAACTAGTTTGAGTTTTTGAAATGGGTTTGCTTAATCCTTGATTTTGGATGAGTTAATGTTGTTAGATTGTTAAAGTGCATGTTTTAATTGTGTTACTAGTATCATTAGCCACATTTGGATGTGTAGGTTGATTAAGAAAACTTCAAAAACCCGATTAATGATTTTGTGATGTTTGACTAGGGTTTGATAGTTCTTGACATGAACTTTTGGATGCTTAAATGCCATGGAGTGTTAATTGTTAGTGTTTAGTAGTAATGTATGCTTCATTACCTTCAAAACGGCATATCATATGTGTGAATTGGATTCCCGAAACTTAAAATGCAATTGATGAACTTGAAACTTTGAAAATGGACTTTTAAATGATCACTTGACGAGAAATCGGTTATGGAAAATGTTGTTTTTGTTTGATGAAACATGTTTAGTTGTGTTCCTTGTCAAAAGAGCTTTCCAACGGTATAAGATACGCTTTCTAATTGTTTACGGTTTGAGTTTTGCGTTTGTTTGAAATTTTACCAAGCCTTGAACAAGTGAAACAGGCCAGGGACCAGGCCACGGCCATTGTCGCGGCGCGACAGGCCTGGCCGCGGCGCGACTTAAGCCGCGTCCAGATTCTGTTTCCCTTGACCTTTTTACTAAAAATGTTTGACATGTTCTAGACCTCCAATTTACATGCAACTTGTTTTAACATGCTTATATATGAATAACTAGCATAGAAAAATAGTTCGGGACCCGACCCGAACGTGTTGACTTTTTCGTTGACTTTGACCAAGTTTGACTTTTAGTCAAACTTAACCAAACTTTTATACAATCGTTCTAACATGCTTTTATACTTGATTCTTGCATGAAACTTGACAACGTGATTCACATGCTATACTATTTGAGTCGTAACGAGCCATAGGACTAATTGAACACATTTCACCCAACCATGTGTCGTAACCGGTTAATTGATACAATTTACTTGTTTAGGTCAAGACTAAGCAACTTTCATGCACACGTTTACTTTGTGAAGTACCTTTATACTCGTGCACTCGAGGTGAGATCATAGTCCCACCTTTTCAACAACTTTTTATACTTTTAAATTGTGGGCTGAGAAACATATACTTTGTTACATTTCGTACTACTTACTTTTATACTTTGAACACAAGTACAAGGAAAACAAACATTCCACAGCGAGTTAGAACAAAAATCCTCAATTCGATTATCATTAGTTACACTTGCAGGGTGTAAGCGAGAACTTATATTGTGTGGCCATACGGGTTTGACAAACCCTCATTACGGACGGTTCGCTACCGTCTACGGATGAAATATATTTTCGAGAAACAGTGTATGTTCTAACACTATTGTGATGGGGTTCTATGGAAGGAAACGTTAAGTCTTGATAATTGGGTGCTCGCGAACAATACTTTTGGAATGCAAACGATTTTGATAATCAACTATGGGAATACTAAATCTTGTGGTTCAAAAACAACGTTTACAAATACACCTATGATTTCACCAACGTTTTTCGTTGACAGTTTTCTATATGTTTCTCAGGTTCATACTCGGCTACTTGATACATGCTTCCGCACTCTTTGATTACTTGATTGGAGTCTACCATGCATGCATACGCTAGGGATAGCATTTTTGGATTCAAACTTTTGTCTACTTACTTACGCTATTTATAGCAACTGTGGTTTCAAACTAATTATGTCGCAAGTTATTTCATTCATACTTTATAACTTTGTAAACTTAAACTTATTGTCGATCCGTTTGTTAAACTAAACTTTGTACCTTTCAAATGAACGCGACATAATTTTGGTCAAACGAGTCTCATATAGGGACTACGACCACGCAACGGGACCTAAGTTAACGACGCCGTCAATAACGGTTTTGGTCGGGTCGTTACATATATATATAATAATACTATTAACAATACAGATATTAATTTTAATATTTCTGAAAGTAATAATTTTAATGTAACAACTAAATTTTAACTTGTATTATATTATTAATTATGTAGTATTTATGTACTACTTTATATAATAACTTTTATTGAATAATTATTATTTATTTATAAACCTTATATGTATTACAATGTACACATAATAATAATATTTTTATATATATATAGATTCATTTTAAATTACACTTAATTATTTTATATTTTATTTTACATATTAAATTCTAATATTCATATTTTATAATTTCACTTTATTATATATATACCCACTCTTATATATAGGTATACATATTTATTTACAAACAATTGCTCGTGAATCGTTGGGAATAGTCAGAGTCAATGCATCTATGTAAAATAGTTCCAACATTTTGAGACTCAGTTCAATAGACTTTGCTTATCGTATCGAAATAAAATAAGAATAAAGTTTAAATTTGATCGGAAATCTCCGGGTCATCACAAATGTCACACTCAAAATTGTTCCTGTTATAATCTGTCCAACAATAGATTCCTATCCATATATATACACGCCAAGATCTGTTTAATGTCACATTCAGCTTTTGATTTCTTTATTTAATCTAATAACTTTTCTGTCCTTCGTGATTGAAATCCATGTCCTTGCTGTCTGCTAATTGCTATAAGTTGCATATCAAAATATCTATACAATATCCTCATATTATAATTATATACAAGTGCATATGATACACAGGAGATATATCTTTCTTCTTCACTTGTTTTCCTTATTCGACAACCACCACTTCACCATTATTCGAAACCAACTTGTTTGAGCAACCATGAAACCATCAACTCGCAAAAACTGTAACCAATCGATTATATTTCTTGAAACATCTCACGTAAAACCATCACCAATCCATGAAACTATCATTGAACAACCTTGTGTTGTTTTTGTTTTTATGTTTTTATTTCGTTTTCCTTTGATCACTATCGAAATCCACCATCTTGATCATCACCATTGTGAAACCAAAGACCACCACCAATCACCACCTATAGTTACCACCACTAATAACCGTCACCCTAGTTACACCTCTACGCCACCGCACCATGAAGCACCACTACAACAACAACCATTATCAGCTTGCTTCTCGTTTTCCTTGATCACAATATCAAACCGAAACAAATAAATCTGCTGTAACTATTCGATGAACTCAAACAGAAATCTGCTGCACCTACTACTCTTGTCCCTTTTTAATTATCGAAACTTGTTGTTTCCTTTTGGACCGAAAGCCAAACACATGAACCAATAAAATAGACAAAATGAGTGGAGTGGATGGATGATGGGGTTATGGAGAATATAAATATTACAAAATTCGTTTTCCTTTTCCTCTTTTTGGCCGAAAGTTTCTAGGATATAACCCCACATGTGCAACTAGATGATTTAATAATTGGTGTTGGTGGGGATATATAATGAAGACGTGATGATGACTGCTACTCGATCAAGAAGAATGCCGCCTTTTGTTTCTGTCTCGGATTTGCTTTTGGACGGTAATTGATATCGTGTGTTATTCATTATAATTTGTACCGAATACTATTACTCAACAACTTGGGACGTGACTTATTGTGATATTTCTTGGGCCGAGTTTCTGTTGGGTTCTTTGTTGGACCATGATCCAATCACTAGTTCCTGTGAGGCTGCTGCAGCATTACGCTCTCTGTTTAAATCGCCAACCAGATGTGATACGTGTGTTTTGATTTAGATATTGATGATGATGTTAGATAATACCCGATGATGATTAGGTTGGCGATGCATAATTATAATGTTAATAAAACATAAACACGAACAAGGATTGTGATTATGATAGACGATATTAAGATTTCTGCAATGATACATCGAGGATAAATGATAGAGTATAAATGGGTCTGTATTGAATGGGTTTGTGAAGAAGAATTAAGAAACAGAATCTGGGTTAATAAGAATTATGTTATGAATAAACACAGAAAAACATTAAGCAGTGTAGTGGTTAGAGGGGGTGTCGAGTTACCGAGAGGTCTTGGGTTCAAGCCCCGTCATGGGCGATTCTTTTTAGAAAAGCTTTAAAAAGGGTATACATTTTTATATTTTCATTTTCACTATTATTATTATTATTATTATTATCATTTTTTTTATTATGATTGATATTGATATGCTACTAGTATTATTACTACCACCATTATTATTATTATATTATTATTATTATTATTATTATTATTATTATTATTATTATTATTATTATCAGTATTATCAATATTATTATTATTATTATTATTAATTACATTTATGAAAATAAAAGTCTTAAAGGTATTATTATGGATACAAGTGTGTTTTAATTATATTAACAAAAGGTATATAAATATTTACATATATAACATGTTAAATGTCTTTATTATAATACTAATCAAATATATATTAATATAACTATATATATAAAAATTAACATTTTGAATATATACACAACTAAATAACTAATTAAAGATATAATATATAAACTTATTCGGTTACTATTATATATTTTTAATATATGTACAAATGATATAGGTTCGTGAATCCAAGGCCAACCCTGCATCGTTCTATTGTTCAAAATAGTCATATGTATTTTTACTACAAAATACATTAAGTGAGTTTCATTTGCCCTTTTTACTCTTTACGTTTTTGGGCTGAGAATACATGCAAATTCTTTATTAACTGTTTTACAATACTTATATGCGTGAGTTTCATTTGCCTTTTTACTCTTTACGTTTTTGGGCTGAGAATACATGCAAATGCTTTATTAACTGTTTTACAATACTTATATGCGTGAGTTTCATTTACTCCCTTTTTACTCATTACGTTTTTGGGCTGAGAATACATGCAAATGCTTTATTAACTGTTTTACAATATTTATATGTGTGAGTTTTCATCACTCCCTTTTTATATATATTTTTGGGACTGAGAATACATGCGCTGTTTTTATAAATGTTTTATGATATAGACACAAGTAATCGAAACTACATTCTATGGTTGAATTATCGAAGTCGAATATGCCCCTTTTTATTTAGTCTGGTAATCTAAGAATTAGGGAACAGACACCCTAATTGACGCGAATCCTAAAGATAGATCTATCGGGCCCAACAAGCCCCATCCAAAGTACCGGATGCTTTAGTACTTCAAAATTTATATCATGTCCGAAGGAGGATCCCTGAATGATGGGGATATTCTTATATGTATATTGTGAATGTCGATTACCAGGTGTTCAATCCATAAGAATGATATTTTTGTCTCTATGCATGGGACGTATGTTTATGAGAAATGGAAATTGAAATCTTGTGGTCTATTAAAATTATGAAATGATTATTTATGATAAACTAATGAACTCACCAACCTTTTGGTGGATACTTTAAAGCATGTTTATTCTCAGGTACGAAAGAAATCTTCCGCTATGCATTTGCTCATTTTAGAGACATTACTTGGAGTCATACATGACATATTTTAAAAGACGTTGCATTCGAGTCGTCGAGTTCATCAAGATTATTATTAAGTCAATTATAGTTAGATATATTATGAAATGGTATGCATGCTGTCAACTTTCGATGAAATGAAAGATTGTCTTTTCAAAAATGAATGCAATGTTTGTAAAATGTATCATATAGAGGTCAAGTACCTCGCGATGTAATCAAGTGTTGTGAATCGTTTATAATCGATATGAACTTTGTCTGAATGGATTTGGACGGGTCTTGACACATATTTCTATCAATTTAGGATATATGTTAGGGTTTTTCACATATATAGATACCCTTTTTATACTTGCACATAACCTTTGATGTTTTAGCAGAGTAGTATATAAAATAGCTTATATTTTTACAGGAAATACTATTAAATACGATACAATTTTACACAAGATATTTATTTATTTATTGAATGGATATACTTAAACCTTGCTACAACACTTATAAGCAGTGTACCTAATCGTACAGTAGTGTAGTTTTTAGTAAGTCCGGTTCGTTCCACAGGGAATCTTTTTAAATAAAGTTTAACACTATATTAGTTTACTTTTATAGAAATACAAATATATATATAAGTAATATTATTATTATAAAGGGGGGTTTTTGCCGTTTAATGACCGGTTTGTCGATTTTAAAACTTTAGTCACAGTTAAAACCAAATGTAAAATAATAAATAAATACAAGACTTAATTTAAAGCGTAAAGTAAATAACGATAATGAAATTGCGAATAATAAATGTGCGATAAAATAAACTTGCGATAATTAAAAAGTACGATAATTAAAAGTGCAATTAAATACAATAACAATAAAAATTCGATAATTAGAAGTGCAATTAAATATAAAATAAAGAAAATTAAATATGAAATAAAAGAATTATGCTTATTTAAACTTCCGTAATCATGATGTTTGACGTGTTGATTTTAGTTTTATGCCCATGGGTTAATTGTCCTTTGTCCTGGATTATTTAATATGTCCATACGGATTTGTCCATAATAGTCCATCAGTCATAAATATAAAGAGCGAAAGCCTTCGTCAAATTATTCTTATTCCCGAAGTTAAATATTCCAACTAATTGGGGATTCTAATTGTAACAAGGTTTTAATACTTTGTTTAATGAATACACCAGGTTATCGACTGCGTGTAAACCAAGGTTTTACTACTTTGTTAACAATTACACCAATTACCCTTGAATGTAATTCACCCCTGTTTCAACAAGTCTATTAACTATTAATCCAGTTTCGTATCCGGTAAAATGAATAATTATTGGTATTTATAGATATCCCGCCCACCGTACCCAGTCAAGCGTATGTGGTTATATATAAATACGTCGAATTATAAGTTTGTATATTAAATTAACAAGGTATTGTTTAATTAATATAAAACCCATTAATAACCCATAGTCTAATTTCCACAAGTGTCGTTCTTTTATCCAAACCCCAATTATGGTACAAAGCCCAATTACCCAATTTTAGTAATTAGCCCAACATCATGATTACTTCGGATTAAATAAGCATAATAATAACTTAGCTACGAGACATTAATGTAAAAAGGTTGAACATAACTTACAATGATTAAAAATAGCGTAGCGTTACACGGACAGAATTTCGACTTACACCCTTACAACATTCGCTAACATACCCTTATTATTATGATTAAAATTAAAATTAAAATTAAAATTAAAATATAAATATAAATATATACGATATAGATAGAGAGATGGATATATTGATGATTTTTACGATCAGAATGCGCGAGCTTTATAGGGAGTTTCAGAATTTGGGGCTCCGCGACTCGCGGTATTTTTTGCCTCCAAACTCCGCGAGTCGCGGAGTTTGCTTTTACAGCTCACACAAGTTTGGCTCTTTGTTTACCGACGGATTTATAAATAAATATAATATATTAAATAATTATAAGAATTATTTAAATATTATATTATATTTATGTGCATAGTTAACTTGTAATTTTTAGTCCGTTGCGTCGAGCGTTGAGAGTTGACTCATGTCCCGGTTCCGGATTTTCGAACGTCCTTGCGTACAATTTAATATCTTGTACTTTGCGTTTTGAATCTTGTACTCTTGTAATTTCGAGACGTTTCTTATCAATAATTGGAACCTCTTTGATTGTATTTTGTACTTTTGAGCTTTTTGGTCGTTTGCGTCTTCAATTCGTCGAATCTGTCTTTTGTCTTCACCTTTTATTATTTAAACGAATATCACTTTTAAATAGAACAATTGCAACTAAAAGCTTGTCTTTCTTGAGAAATAATGCTATGAAATATATGTTCGTTTTTAGCATTATCAAATATTCCCACACTTGAGCGTTGCTTGTCCTCAAGCAATATCGTCTTGAAATACTAGAATCACTTCTTTATTCTTCACACTTTGTACATCAGTGATTTCTATACGGCGATATAAACAATGGTAGTAACGATATGGTTTACAGTCCCACATGACTATAAAAATTTAGATCCATTAAGGAAATTGGATCTTTATGAAAACATTTGATCTTTTGAAAATTAAATCTAGTTTTTACCCTAGATAAGTTTTCCGGAATAACCCTTTACCGGTGTTTGCAAATTATTTTTGTGGGTTTGGTGGGTTTCAGATTTGAAAATTTTAGCTCAAAACTTGCGGTTTTGTGTCACCCACTTGCTAACCTTGTATTTGGAAAGCAACACGTCCAGTTTACTTGTCCCGTATATTACCTTTCGATAAACTACCGTCCGGTTGTAAAGGAAAGCGTTGAACAAGCAACTGTTAAGGCAATGTCCCCCGACATGCTTTTAATTATGGCCTATAACGTGTCGGACGCAATTACTATCCTTGGTAGGAGCAATAGTAAATCTCACCCTTATGATTTTTCGGTCTGGCACAAGGTCCTGTCTTTGACCACTATGCAACCACCGTTCTTACGGTTGACACCCGATTTAGTTTAGGTGACCTAATGAATTCCAGGTGAATTCCTAGGATTTTACGTTCAATGGTAATGAACGCATTGAAAATAGGGTTTTCAGAAAACAAATCGGTTTTATTTTTGATCAAAATATTTTCTCTTTCAAGCTCGAGTTTAGATATCATTGAATTCCATGAGTTTGAATTCTCAATCTTTAAGGTCAATCTCTAGGATTGAGTAATATCAGTCTTAAAAGCTGATTTTTGATCTTTTAAGGAGATTATCCTTTCTGGGGATCTGATTCATTAGTCTTATCCAGCTAATTTGCATGGTGCCCCCCCATTTTACGAGATAAATCCTTCTCATGGTTAGGATAAATCTGACCACTCGGCGACCCTGTTTAATGCTGAGGTCCGTGGATTTCCTGCTGATTTTAGTGATGACTTTTCTAGATTTTTCGTCAACCTACAGCTGGTCTGGACGACAACTTCATGACCTAAATCAAGAAGCGCGTTTCTTTTTCGGAAGACTTGACTTCCTTTTAATGATGGAATTGATTCATCGTGTGGATCCATCTCTTCTTTTCTTTCATCGGGTAAAACAGTTTAGTTTAGTCCAAAGCAAAAGTATTTTTAGTTATTTGTTACAGATATATGTGACATATGTTTAAGATAACTTGGTAAATTTTCCCACACTTGGTTTTTATTTTCCTTTTTATCGTCCTCTATTCCATTTTAAATGAATTTTAACATTTTGGTTTGTTTCTCAATTTATGTCCTTTCTGAGGTAACAATAATTTCGGTGTTAAAACCTAGTTTTATCGTTCATAAATATGTATAAACATGATTTTGAGTTCATTTAATTGAAAATTTTGAAAATTTTTTACTAGAATTGGGTAGTCAGTATATAAGACTAGGGCTGTTCTTTATTATCAGAGAGCACTAGATTCTAATACAACTACTACTTTACTAGTATTTCTAATGGTAACCAAGTGTAAAAAGTAAAAATTTTGAAATCCGAAAGAATTTAACCCCTTCCCACACTTAAGATCTTGCAATGCCCTCATTTGCAAGAAATCAGTAACAATTTAAATTATTGAGGGTGATTTGTGTGAAAATGATTAAATTTTTACTAAAGTTTCCAAATATATTGGCGTTTGTTTGCTGAATGATAAATGGTGCACATCATTTGTTCATTCCGTCTTGTTGTTATTTCACATATATTTTGCATCTTGTCGTCAAAATTAGTTGCTTTTGCTGAACTTAATGCCAGTCTTTGAAAATGCGTTGTTTTACCCTGTTGTGCACATAAGATAAACTGCAAACATATATACATATTTTTGAAGTTTGGTATATTACCCCACATTCTAAAATTATTAAAATCTAAGAATAAAAGTTAGAAAATTATAAAAACTATTATAATATTAACATAAGTATTAAACGTATCAACATTACAAATTACAAAATAAATAAAACTAAGTAGACTAGGGATGATACTGATACCAATAGGGGTTCCAGGCATAACCATAGGTGCTATAGAATGCTTCGGCAGGGTTATACGTAGGATACGGTGGTTACATCTCTATAGACCAGGGAGGGAATATGGGTTTTGGTGTAGGAATATAGTTTCTACCTATATGTTGGCAATGAGCTATGATTTGGTTTTGATGAACTTGACAATCTTCAAATGCTCTTTGTCTAGCATTTTCGTACTCCTGTGAAGCTATAAACCTTTGCATTTCTTGCATTTCATTTCCCCCTCCTACATTACCTTGCTGTTGGTTTCTCTCAACCTGTGGATGTCTACCATGGTATTGTACTGCGGCGTTATTTCGCCTTTTCAAAACTTTCGCACCATGGTATACATTTAAACCTATTGTATCGCGGGGTTCTGGTTCTTCGACTAATAATCCCCCCCGACTTATATCCACACCGAGATATTCAGCAATCAAAGTAATAAAAATACCACCTCCTATTATGCTATGCGGTCTCATCCCCCTAACCATAGCTGATAAATAATAACCCACACAATAAGGTATACTTACAGCGCTTTATGGGTCTTGAATACACATATGGTAAAACAAATCCTGTTCATTTACCTTTTTCTTGTTCTTACCTCTTTGTGTAATCGAATTAGCTAAAAACCTATGAATCACTCTTAATTCAGCTCTATCTATATCCAAATAAGAGTAATTTCCCCCTTTGAATCGGTGATGGCTTGTCATTTGACTCCATACACCGTGTGTATCAAAATTTTCATCTATCTTTCTACCATTTAGTATCAACCCTCTACAATCGGCAGATGCTAACTCCTCAGGCGTATATATACGTAAAGCCTGAGCCATGTCTAGTAAAGACATGTGGCGCATCGAACCTCCTAACAAAAATCTAATAAAAGATCGATCGGTTAAACTAGCTACCCGATCATTTAATTCTATACTACACAACAATTCTTCACACCATACTTTATATACAGGTCTACGCATGGTGAATAAACGTACCCAGTCATTAAAAGTAGAATTACCATACCTCTGTACAAGTAATTCCCTAATTGGCCCGGCCAATTCTACAACTTCTAATGGTCCCCATTCTATGACCCTAGGTACCTCAACAACTTTAGAATGAAGAGTATGCAAACCCCTTTGGTATTTTGGATAATCTATCCAAAGTCTGTCAAATCTCAGGTTCGGGTGCAACTCTTCCAAGTGCATATCAGAAAATGTCATGACTGGATGAGGTATATCTTGCTTGTAGTAGTTATCCACCTCCTGTTGTTCCGCATTCTCAGCAGGAGCATTGCGAGCTTGGGATGAAGATTCACCCCTTTCAGTCTGCAAAACACATCAAACACAATTTTTGTGCATCCAAATATGCATTAGTGTCAGCAAAATCATCAATCAAAATAATTACAATGACATGATCAATTTATATCAAACTTAAGCTCATTTTCACATTTTTATCAAATCTACACTTTTTCAAATAAGCATATACGAAAATGTTCGCCAAGTTCATAAGCATTCAACTCAAATAACATGTCAAAATAATCATTACTAGCAATTAAACAAGTTTCAAATGGCATTATCTCTCAAAAATCAAGTTCATGAATTTTAGACTTGAAAAAGTCCACTTTAATTCTCAAAATCATGTTTAGGCTCAAAGTTTGAATCATTTAACTACCTAAACATGTTACACTACTTAATTTAGCAACAATTCATGACAAAAATCGGCCATAACCTGTTTATATCAAAAAGCCCCAAATTTGCTCAAGAACACAAACCCTAGATTACTCAAAATTTGAAGTTTAAGACTTCTAATCATGTTAAATAGCATCAATCTAGGTTATACAAGCATAATACATAAACAATTTAAGCATAATTACACTAAAAAGTATCAAAATCAAATTGGAGAAAAATTGCTCAAGAACACTAATTTCGGATTAAATGGTGTTTAGGTGTAGAAATTTACCGTTTTTCTTGAGTAATTCCTTGATAGCATCCTTCTCAACATGATTTTAGTAAAAGATTTGATGATTAACGGTTAAAAATTGTGATTTTGGGGTGTATTTTTCGAGTTTTTGTGCTGGTTTTTCGCAGTGTTTTTCTTGTTTTTGGGTTGGGACTGAGCTGTTCCAGCTCTTATATTTTTTCTGTAATTCATAACCTCCGCGAGTCGCGGTGAATTACCCTTCAAACTCCGCGAGTCGCGGAGTTTGGTTTTTTTTTTTTTTATATATATCTTATACTAATTAAAACAATTAAGTAATTAATTTTAAAATTTTGTTTCCCTTGTTATTTAGGACGAGGTCGTTTCGGATCGATGTCCTAGTCCGTTCCTCGACAAAATTTTAAAATTTGTCTTTTTGTAGCGATTGTTTTAAAAGCTAAGATTTTTGGGTTTTTTTAATGTTTTTGGCATACTTTAATTCAATAAGATTAAAAATAATGATAATAAAAGTTCTCGTCCCTTCCTCGGGTAAAGCAATTTCGGTTCAAAGACCTAGTCTTCAACTTACGACGAATTTTAAAAATCATATTTTTAACTTAATGAGATAAAGTAAATTTTTGTTTTTAAATTCACACAATTTAAATATAAAATTCAAAATTAATATTAAAAATTCACACCAAACTTAAAATTTGAAATGCATAAAATTAAAAATTCATATTTAAAAATTAAAAATTCACACCAAACTTAATTTAAAAATTCATATTATAAATTCACACCAAACTTATATTAATTTTTCAAATATTTACAATTTTAAATATATTGATTTTACAAAGTTTACAATATTAATTTAAGATTTATATATTAATTTTAAAAACATGGTAAAAAATAAAATTAAAAATCTTTTTGACTTTTTATCCTACTTTAATCAATCAAATATTATCAAAAATATGCGCCCCTCTTTTCGGTAAAGTAATTTCGGTTCCATGACCTAATTTAACTCATGACGAATTTTTGAAATATTTTGGGTTGATTGATTAAAGATATTTATACCTTAAGAATAAACGTTAAATTTCGCAGTGATGTAATAAATTTTTGAATGATATCAATAATTTCGGTCGCCAAACCTAATTTTATTCAATACCAATTTAATACTTTTTAGCGAACAAATTAGCGTTTATTATCAAAAGGTTAAAAATAAAAATAAAAATAAAGACTGTACAGACTTACCTGTGAGATAGTATTCTTAGTTATATGATCTATCCCATTCATAAGATAGTCGGTTTAATTGGTTTTCCATGGCTACATAGGCGTAACCTCGAGCATTCAGTGTCTTTTCTTCTAAACATATGAACGGTCCGTCTCTGCATAAAGTAACAAATTCGGTATTTGAATAGGTTTGATTATTTGAACATTTACCTCCATGTGACCATTTTTCGCATTTGTGACATCGTTCTAGGTGTCGTGCTCTTCTTTTCACTGCGGATTTTGATTTTCCTTTACCAAATTGTAACTTATTATCTTCGCATCTGGATTCTTTTCTAACTCCGTCCATTCTTTCTCTGATTACTGATACTATTTCACTCGGAAGTGTGTCATTATTACGTTTAGTGATCAAAGCGTGTAGCATTAGACCATGGTTTAGTTCACAGGCAGTCTTCATTTCCTAAAAAAATAAAAATTCAGAATGGGGGGAGAAGACTAGTTCTTTAGGGTCTGCTAGGGAAAGACCATTCGGGTTCCACTTTCGAGAACTATACGAAAACAGACAATCTAACTCTAACAGAAATACATAAACCCCCTATACTTAGTTGAAATTGTGATTAACATTATTTTCAATTGAATCTTCAACAACTTGTATATCTTTGACTTTTTCTTCAATCCATTTTTTGATTTCCTCCGTAACTTTTACAAATTCAACTAACATTGCCTTTTCTTTTGACGATAAATTGGATATTAATCGGTTATATAACTTAAAGTTTCCTTTAATCTTAGCATCGTGAATCCGTTTATAAAGTTTCTTCGTTGAACTGTTAAAAATGGGTTCATCTAATTTCGTATCATCAACGGCATTCTTTGTGATTGGATCATCATTAAGTGTTTCTCCATCTTCCCCACCCTTATGCGTTTTTATTGGTCTAACAGTTTTGGTTTGTGGAGATCTAAACTTTCGGTTCACAAAGGTGATCGATGTATCACCATCCCTAAGTGTCATTCTACCTTCTCTTACATCAATGAATGCCTCGGTGGTTGCTAAAAATGGGCAACCTAGAATTAGAGGAATATCAAGGTTTTCCTCCATATTAATCACTATGAAGTTTGCAACAAAGGTCAAACTTCCCACGTTAACAAGTAAATTATTTGCTATTCCAACCGGGTGTTTAATGGTTTTGTCAAATGATTGAACATCTATTTTGGTTGGTTTTAATTTACCGATGCCTAATCTTTTGTATAAGGAAAGAGGCATAATATTTGCACTTGCTCCTAAATCTGCGAGTCCATTATATACAGCACCATCATTAAGTAAGCAAGAAATGATAAATTCACCCGGGTCTCCTGCTTTAGTAAGTTGAGTTGGTTTGTAAACCTTTTTCGGGTGTTCTTTCCTTGGTTCTTTCATTTCTATTTGAATTTCTTGTTCACATTTTTTTTCGTTTCTTGGAATGGGAGGTTTGTATAGGAATTCTTCTTCATCACTCAAATTTGAATCCTCCCTATATTCCAATTTTGATTTTTCATATGTTGTTGATAACATATTTATTTTTTCATTTTGAAGGTTTCCTTGGGTGGTGAAATTATGATTAACTTCATTGTCAACTTCCATCGGACCATGTATGTAATGTTTAACTCTGTGACCATTAACTTTAAATTCAATCCCATTTGAATTTATTAATTCTATCGTTCCGTATGAGAAAACTCTTTTGACTATGAATGGTCCAGACCATCTTGATTTCAATTTTCCAGGAAATAGCTTGAATCGTGAATTGAAAAGAAGAACTCTGTCTCCTTCCTTAAATTCTTTTGAACTTCTGATTCTTTTATCATGCCATTTCTTCGTTCTTTCTTTATAGATTAACGAATTTTCGTATGCTTCATGTCTTAATTCTTCTAATTCATTTAGTTGACTTAATCGTAGACGTCCGGCTTCATGTAAATCAAGATTACATGTCTTCAAAGCCCAAAATGCTTTGTGTTCAATTTCTACTGGAAGATGACATGCTTTTCCATAAACAAGTCTAAAAGGTGTGGTTCCAATTGGAGTTTTGTAGGCTGTTCTAAAAGCCCAGAGTGCATCCTCTAATTTAATGGACCATTCTTTCGGATTTGATCCTACGGTTTTCTCTAGAATACGTTTTAAAGCTCGGTTGGTATTTTCAACTTGTCCACTTGTTTGTGGATGATATGCGGTGGAGATTTTATGAGTTACTCCATATCTTTTAAGAACTTTCTCAAGTTGATTATTACAGAAATGAGTACCCCGGTCACTTATTAAAGCTTTCGGTGTTCCAAACCTTGCAAAAAGACGTTTTAAAAAGTTAACTACAACTCGTGCATCGTTAGTTGGGAGAGCTTGTGCTTCCGCCCATTTAGATACATAATCAATGGCTACGAGTATATATAGATTATTATGAGATTTTGGAAATGGACCCATAAAGTCAATACCCCAAATGTCAAATACTTCACATACTTGGATGACATTTTGTGGCATTTCATCACGTTGACTTATTTTTCCGGTCCTTTGACAAGCATCACAGGATTTGCAAAGAAGGTGTGCGTCTTTGTAAATTGTAGGCCAATAGAATCCAGCATCATAAACTTTTCTTGCTGTTAGTTGAGGCCCATAATGCCCTCCTGTTGGTCCTGTGTGACAATGGTTTAATATTTTACTAGCTTCATCTCCAAATACACATCGGCGTATTATTCCATCAGGACAACTTTTAAACAGATGTGGATCTTCCTAAAAATAGTGTTTTATATCACTGAAGAATTTCTTTCGTCTTTGGTACGATAATCCTTTTTCAAGGAATTCACATACTAAATAGTTTGCATAGTCTGCAAACCATGGAATTTCTTTATAATCTATCTTCAATAGATATTCATCAGGAAAGTTGTCTTGTATGGCCGATTCATTTAGAACTTCTAATTCGGGATTTTCAAGACGAGAAACATGATCAGCGGCGAGATTTTCTGCTCCTCTTTTATCTCGGATTTCAATATCAAACTCTTGTAAGAGTAAGATCCAACGGATTAATCTTGGTTTAGCATCTTGTTTTGAAAATACGTATCTAAGAGCAGAATGGTCGGTATAGACCACCGTTTTTGCTAGAACGAGATATGATCGAAATTTGTCAAAAGCAAAAACAATAGCAAGGAGTTCTTTTTCAGTAGTTGTATAGTTCGTTTTTGCTCCTTGTAACGTCTTACTAGCATAATATATAGGTTGAAATCGTTTTTCAATCATTTGTCCTAAAACGGCTCCCATTGCAAAATCACTTGCATCGCACATTAGTTCAAATGGTAGATTCCAATTTGGTGTTATCATGATCGGCGCATTAGTGAGTTTCTCTTTAAGAATATTAAAAGATTTGATACATTCATCGGAAAAGATGAATGGAGCATCCTTTTCTAGGAGTTTATTCATAGGAGTGGCAATTTTAGAAAAATCTTTTATGAAACGTCGGTAAAAACCGGCATGCCCTAGAAAACTCCTAACTCCTCTAACATTGGTGGGATGTGGAAGTTTAGCAATTACATCTACTTTAGCTCTATCCACTTCAATTCCTTCTTTTGAAATTTTATGTCCAAGAACGATGCCTTCTTTAACCATAAAATGGCATTTCTCCCAATTAAGTACTAGATTTGATTGTTCGCATCTAATAAGCATTCATTCCAGATTAACTAGACATGATTCAAATGTATCACCGAAGACTGAAAAGTCATCCATGAAAACTTCCATGCATTCTTCTATCATGTCATGAAAAATTGCCATCATACACCTTTGAAAGGTTGCAGGGGCGTTGCAAAGTCCAAATGGCATGCGTTTGTAAGCAAAAGTACCATAAGGGCACGTGAATGTGGTTTTCTCTTGGTCTTCGGGTGCTATTGGAATTTGAAAATATCCGGAAAATCCATCTAGAAAATAATAGTAACTATTTCCGGCTAATCTTTCCAACATTTGATCTATGAAAGGTAAGGGAAAGTGATCTTTTCTGGTGGCGTCATTTAATTTTCTATAATCAATACATACACGCCATCCTGTTACAGTTCTAGTAGGAATAAGCTCATTTTTTTCATTTGTAATGACAGTCATGCCACCCTTCTTAGGTACGCATTGAACTGGGCTTACCCATGGACTATCAGAGATTGGATAAATTAGACCTGCATCTAGCAGTTTAATAATCTCTTTCTTAACTACATCTTGCATATTAGGATTTAGTCTTCGTTGGCGTTGCACATACGTTTTATGACCTTCTTCCATAAGGATTTTATGTGTGCAATACGAAGGACTTATTCCTTTAATATCATGAATCTTCCATGCAATGGCTGGTTTATGAGCTTTCAACACAGAAATGAGTTGTGATTTCTCATTTTCAGTAAGAGAAGACGATATTATTACAGGTAATTCAGATTCACCATGTAAATAAGCGTATTCCAAATGGTTTGGAAGTGGCTTTAACTCTAATTTCGGAGGTTCTTCTATCGATGATTTGTATCGATATCTGTCTTCTTCTTTTAGCATTTGAATTTCTTCTGTTGTTGGTTCATATCCATTAGCTATAAGTGTAGCTAACATTTCAGCTTCATCAATTGGTTCATTTCCTTCTCCTAAAGAACATTCTCCTGTTCCTTGTAATTCTGGAAATTCTTCTAACAATTCTGCATGTGCATCTATAGTTTGAATATAATAACATGTATCATCTGCAGATTGTGGTTGTTGCATTGCTCTATCAACTAAAAAGGTAACACTCTCATCCTCTATACTTAGGGTCAGTTTCTTACCGAACACGTCTATCATTGCTTTAGCCGTATTTAAGAATGGTCTTCCTAATATGAGAGGAACTTGAGAATCTTCTTCCATGTCTAGAACAACAAAATCTACTGGAAATACTAAAGTACCAACTTTAACTAGCATGTTCTCCATTATCCCTCTAGGATATTTTATTGATCTATCAGCTAGTTGTATGCTTATTCTGGTTGGTTTCAATTCTCCAAGGTCTAGTTTAGCGTATAGTGAATATGGCATTAGATTTATACTAGCACCTAAGTCTGCCAATGCTTCTATTGAACTAAGACTACCCAGAAAACATGGAATTGTGAAACTTCCTGGATCAGATAGTTTTTCTGGTATCTTATTCAACAGCTGTGCCGATCGCTCCAAATCCATATGGACGAACACATCATTCACCGGTTTCATCGCGAGGTATTTGACCTCTATGTGATACGTTTTGTAACATTGCATTCGTTTGAAAAGGTATTTCATAAATGAATATATAAATTTCAGGTTTTTAACATCAGATGATTCCTACGTATAGATAATCACCATTTAAATGGTTTACAATAATACATCTATTGACAATACAGTCAAAATAAGGTACATGGTGAATGCAAGTTTCTTGTATATAGCATGTATGACTTCAAGCACATATCTTGTATCACGTATAAGCAAACAGCGGAAGACTTCTAGAAACCTGAGAATAAACATGCTTAAAAGTGTCAACACAAAGGTTGGTGAGTTCATAGTTTTAATGTTGCGCATAATAAAGGTGGATCACAAGATTTCAGTTGCTCAATCCAGAAACGTTTATCAAAATATTCTACGAAATTGAGCACCCTGGTAACTAAACTTAACGTATATATAATTTGTACTCTTTGTATAATCATCTTAATAATACACGCAAACCAACGTGTACGCTTCTCAAATAGCATACATCCGTTAAAAGGCTAGTGCTCTAGCTCGGACGGGGATATCAAGCCCTATGGATCCATATACTACTACTCGCGCCCACCAGTTCTTATAACCGGCAGTTACTAGTTACCAAAGCTAAGGGATTTTTGGTTCAAACTCAGTATAGAATTTAGTATGTACTTGTGTCCATTGTTTAAAATAAAGTGCATGTATTCTCAGCCCAAAAATATATATTGCAAAAGCAATTAAAAAGGGAGCAAATGAAACTCACACATATAAATATTGTATATCGGTTAATAAAGCATTTGCATGTATTCTCAGCCCAAAAATATAGAGAGTAAAAGGGATCTTATGAAACTCACACAAAATCATTTTTAGTATTTGTATCCATTTATTAAAACAGATATAAAAGCATTGCATGTATTCTCAGTCCAAAAATGTAAATAGTAAAAGGGATCATATGAAACTCACTGTTTAATATTGATATACAATATTGCAGGAAAGCACGTAGACGCATCGGAGATGATAAACACGAGGTTTGATTTACAAAAATACCCCCGAACATTACCCATAATTTCCTTGGCAATAACCCATATTTTCCTTGGCTCTAGCTCGCTTGGAAACTTGTTTTGAAAATTACTTGGACAGCACACCGTCGTAATTTTTTATGTACATTATTATTTTTGTATCGCAAAAATAATAACACTAATAATAAAAATAATAAGATTAATAATAATCTTAATAATAATAATAATAATAATAATAATAATAATAATAATAATAATAATAATAAATAATATAATAAATACGGAGTAAAAATAATGAATTGAATCAGAAGCAGAAATCGCGAATTTATAGATGTGGCCAGCAAAAGGGTGTCATGCGATCGCATGGCTTCCCAAGCCATTTCCCATGCGATCGCATGGGAAGGTATGACAGCTCACAAACTTTTAACTTTTTGTTTGTCGACATAATTATTTAATATAAATATAAATATAATATATTTAATTTATATAATTAATTATATATTATATTAAATTTACGTGCATAGTTAACTTGTAATTTTTGTTCCGATAAGTCATACATCGTCACTCAACTTATGTCCCGGTTCCGGTTTTTCGAACGTCCTTACGTACGCTTAGAAAACTAGCAATTTTCGTTACGTGACGTGTACCTTTATCAAAAATTAAATTTAATCATTGATAACTATGTCACTCTAAGTGTAGCTTTAATCAATTAAGTATTTTGGTTATTTGCTTCTATAAATCATCGTCTCGCAGTATATACATATACATATATATATATATTTTATTTATTTATTTTGAAATAGCGTTTATTGTAGCAAAGTTACTGTAGCAATTCACTGTAGCAAGGTCAATTTCACTGTAGCAAATAGTGATTTTCGAAAACACTGTAGCATTTTTGGGTACTGTAGCAATCTGAAAATACTGTAGCAAATTAGTGTTTTACCGGTTCATCTTAAATGCTTTAGTTAACTTATCTAAATATCAATCGAATCAATAAACGAATGTTACTATCGTTTACTAAATAACTTGAAATTATATATATGTATATATCTTTTTAATATATAAATCAGTTTTAAATACACCTTGAAAGTTATCTATAAATAAATTTTAATAATAAATATTTCAACTTATCATATATATTTAAATAGATATTTAAACCAATAAGTTTAATGTACGGTATCAAACAATTAATACATTGTTACCTTTTCAAGTTATAGTATATATGTATCTATTTACATATAATTGTTCGCGAATCGCCGAAAACAACCGAAGGGAATTTAAATATATAAAAGTAGTTCAAAAATTTTGAGATTCAGTTTTACAGACTTTGCTTATCATGTCGGAAATGTTAATCATACAAAGATTAAGTTTAAATTTGGTCAAAAATTTTCGGGTCATCACAACAGCACTGCTGAACAATTAGCATTCATAGTAACAGCCGAGAGTTCTTCCATTTTCTTTCTATTTGAAATTAGATCTTTCAAGAATTTAGCATATCTAGGCATTCCTGAAATCACATCAATGAAAGGAAGATTTACATTTATCTGTTTAAACATATCCAAGAATTTGGATTGCTCGGCTTCAAGTTTCTCTTTCTTCATTTTACTCGGGTAAGGAAGTGGTGGTTGGTATGGTTTAACATAAGGTTTAGCCTTAACTGTGTTATCTTCATTAACCTTTTCAACTACCGGTTCTTTTTTCTTATCTTGATTAGGTTGTGGTTCTTGTGGAGTAGGAATAGCTTCATCAGAAGTTACAGGTATTTCAGGTGGTTTAAGTGTTGTACCACTTCTTGTGGTAATAGCTTTAGCTGTTTCATTCCGGGGGTTAGCGTTTGTATCACTAGGTAGACTTTCCGGTTTTCTTTCACCTATTAACCTTGCTAGGTTACTTACTTCTTGTTCCAGATTTTGAATAGAAGCTTGTTGATTTCTAAATGCTTGAGCATTTTGTTCATTAGTTTGTTTCTCAGATGTGAAAAACTGCGTTTGAGTTTCAACTAGCTTCGTCATCATATCTTCTAAATTCGACTTTTTATCATCGGTTTGTTGTGGTGGTTTGTTTTGAAAATTAGGTATTTGCTGATTGTAAGTATTATTGGATACTTGTTGATTGCTAGGACCTTGTTGGTTGTTGTATGGAATATTTCTATTATAATTCTGGTTTTGATTGTAAATCGGTCTTGGCGGTTGATAATTATTCTGATAATTATTTCCAGGCCTTTGGTTTATGTATGAAATATTCTCTCGTTGTTCCATTGTTAATTCAATACTGAGACAATCTTTTGTCAAATGTGGTCCTCCACACTGCTCACAACTAATTTGTATTGAGTGAATATCTTTAGTCATCTTTTCCATTCATCTCTCGATAGCATCTATCTTTGCGGAAATGGAATCTAAGTCATGGCTAGAATCGGCTCTAGCTGCTTTAGATGATCTAACGATATCTTTTTCTTAGTGCCACTCGTGTGAGTGGGAATCAGTGTTATCAATAATTTTGTAAGCATCAGTTTCGGTTTTCTTCATAATAGAGCCACCAGCTGCTATATCTATGTCTTTCCTTGTAGTGATGTCGCATCCTTGGTAAAATATTTGTACTATTTGACAGGTGTCTAAACCATGTTGCGGACACCCTCTTAATAACTTTCCATATCTTGTCCACGCCTCATATAGAGTTTCATTTGGCTTCTGTGTAAACGTAACAATTTCTGCTTGAAGTCTTACGGCTTTAGATGCAGGAAAGAATTGTTTAAGAAATTTTTCAACTAAAACGTCCCATGTATCAATCGCCCCTTCAGGTAACGATTCCAACCAATCTTTGGCTTCTCCCTTTAAAGTCCAGGGAAATAACATGAGATATATCTGTTCATCCTCCACTTCTCGGATTTTAAATAGTGTGCAGATCCTATTAAAGGTACGTAAATGTTCATTTGGATCTTCCTTCGGCGCACCACTAAATTGGCATTGATTAGTCACCATGTGTAGAATTTGTCCTTTGATTTCATAATCTGGCGCATTAATGTCTGGATGAGTAATTGCGTGACCTTGGCCAGTGCGTTTAGCTCTCATTCGGTCTTCCATACTTAAAGGTTCCAGATTCTCCATAATTGAATTTGTTGAATCGGAATCACTAAAGGATTCTGATTTAATGGTTCGTTCCTCAACAATCTCTGTTTGAATGATTGGTGGTTCCGGAGGAAAGTTTAGTGGTTCAGGATCTACGAATCGTTCCTGAATATTCTCCGGATTCTCAATTGTGAGGTCGGGTTCAAAAAATGGATTATCGGAAATTTGAACTGAAGTACTTGGTCGACTGGATGACGATTCTAAAGAAAAATCAACGGCTGTAATATTTGCTAAATGTCTTGATCTAGTTACAGGTGGTGAACGTACAAAAGGTGGTGAACGTCTTGCTCGGTGCATTCACTGAATATCCTATTAGTTTTTAAAAGGAAAGAAAAATTATAATAAGTTATCCAATCAATAGACTTTTCTGATTTTGCCCACGTTTTGAATAGCCAAAAGATGCAGCAGAGGGGCAGGATTCGTTTGGTCTCAATATAATTGAGGACTGTTTGGCTCCAATAACCCGGTCCACGTACAAATCCAACTATTACTACGAACCAGAAAATTTTGATGTCTATCAATTTAACTACTTAAAATAAATTTTCGTAATTTTAAGAAAATTAGATAAGAAGTAGAACAAAAACCTATGTCCTAAAACTAGAATAGCGAGAAATAAGAAAGAAAAAGGGTTCGTCGAAAAAGGTCGAAAAAGAAAAAAAATGGTTGAAAAATAAAAGGTGACGGAAAAATAAAAGAAACTTATAAAACTTAAAATACTTGACTAACCTAACCTTATTACTACAACTAACTTAAAATTATAATCGCAAATTGAGATTACTAATTGGAATGATAATTGATACATAGGTAAAAGTCGTCTAAAAATATTAAAGCTTACAGGAAAAACTAAATCCCAAATGGAAATAACTTAAAAAGAAACTAAAACTTAAAAAGGCGTCGCAAAATTCTAAAGCACCTAAATCTTAGTCTAAAGAAAAAGAAACACTTAAGGAATTCTACGGCAAAGCCTAAAAATCTAGAAATAAAAATAACTATGGCAAAAACTAAGTTTAAAACTAAATATGAGCTAAAAATACAAATATTACGCTAAAACAATTAAAAAGGGACAAAATATAAAAATATACAAAAAGTTGTAAAAAGTACAAATTTTATAAAAATATTATTTTTATATTATTTATTTATTAAAACTATTAATTTTACAATTTAATTAAACTAATTTAACTAAATAAAACAAATTAAATAAAAAGTAAAACTTAAAATAAAACTAATTATAATAATAATTAGGGTTAAATAATAATAATAATTAATTACCCGTAATTAATTGCAGTTAGGGTTTCTGTCGGTGTCAGAGTTACTCCGCGAGTCGCGGTACTCGATGCAGAAAACCTCCGCGAGTCGCGGGGTTCCAAAAATCAACTCAGGTACGTTTATTTTATTCGACGATTTTTTTTTTATATTTTTCTGTTTTAAAATCTAAATATTTATATAATAAAAACTTATATTTAAAAACTAAAATAAAAATAGAACAACTTTATAATTTTATAAATATCTTAAAAATAGATTTATATATAAAAAATTTTTATTATGTTTTTCGGTTTTTTTTTATTTTTTATGTTTTAAATAAAAACAAAATACTTAAATAAAACTTATATAAAAATAAAGAAACTTTATAAAACTTAAATATTTAACAAAATCTTAAAAATACTTTTATTTTTTGTTTTTTTTTATATTTTTGAATAATTAAAAACGTATTTTTATAAAAACAAATTTTAATAAAAGTAAACTAAAAATCTTTTTTTTTATATTATATTAGCGTTGCGCTTCCGGCTTTTAAGCGATTCCCTGGCAGCGGCGCCAAAAATACTTGATGTTTTAGCAGAGTAGTATATAAAATAGCTTATATTTTTACAGGAAATACTATTAAATACGATACAATTTTACATAAGATATTTATTTATTTATTGAATGGATATACTTAAACCTTGCTACAACACTTATAGGCAGTGTACCTAATCGTACAGTAGTGTAGTTTTTAGTAAGTCCGGTTCGTTCCACAGGGAATCTTTTTAAACAAAGCTTAACACTATATTAGTTTACTTTTATAAAAATACAAATATATATATAAGTAATATTATTATTATAAAGGGGGGTTTTTACCGTTTAATGACCGGTTTGTCGATTTTAAAACTTTAGTCGCAGTTAAAACCAAATGTAAAATAATAAATAAATACAAGACTTAATTTAAAGCGTAAAGTAAATAACGATAATGAAATTGCGAATAATAAAAGTGCGATAAAATAAACTTGCGATAATTAAAAAGTACGATAATTAAAAGTGCAATTAAATACAATAACAATAAAAATGCGATAATTAGAAGTGCAATTAAATATAAAATAAAGAAAATTAAATATGAAATAAAAGAATTATGCTTATTTAAACTTCCGTAATCATGATGTTTGACGTGTTGATTTTAGTTTTATGCCCATGGGTTAATTGTCCTGGATTATTTAATATGTCCATACGAATTTGTCCATAATAGTCCATCAGTCATAAATATAAAGAGCGAAAGCCTTCGTCAAATTATTCTTATTCCCGAAGTCAAATATTCCAACTAATTGGGGATTCGAATTGTAACAAGGTTTTAATACTTTGTTTAATGAATACACCAGGTTATCGACTGCGTGTAAACCAAGGTTTTACTACTTTGTTAACAATTACACCAATTACCCTTGAATGTAATTCACCCCTGTTTCAACAAGTCTATTAACTATTAATCCAGTTCCGTATCCGGTAAAATGAATAATTATTGATATTTATAGATATCCCGCCCACCGTACCCAGTCAAGCGTATGTGGTTATATATAAATACGTCGAATTATAAGTTTGTATATTAAATTAACAAGGTATTGTTTAATTAATATAAAACCCATTAATAACCCATAGTCTAATTTCCACAAGTGTCGTTCTTTTATCCAAACCCCAATTATGGTACAAAGCCCAATTACCCAATTTTAGTAATTAGCCCAACATCATGATTACTTCGGATTAAATAAGCATAATAATAACTTAGCTACGAGACATTAATGTAAAAAGTTTGAACATAACTTACAATGATTAAAAATAGCGTAGCGTTACACGGACAGAATTTCGACTTACACCCTTACAACATTCGCTAACATACCCTTATTATTATGATTAAAATTAAAATTAAAATTAAAATTAAAATATAAATATAAATATATACGATATAGATAGAGAGATGGATATATTGATGATTTTTACGATCAGAATGCGCGAGCTTTATAGGGAGTTTCAGAATTTAGGGCTCCGCGACTCGCGGCATTTTTTGCCTCCAAACTCCGCGAGTCGCGGAGTTTGCTTTTACAGCTCACACAAGTTTGGCTCTTTGTTTACCGACGGATTTATAAATAAATATAATATATTAAATAATTATAAGAATTATTTAAATATTATATTATATTTATGTGCATAGTTGACTTGTAATTTTTAGTCCGTTGCGTCGAGCGTTGAGAGTTGACTCATGTCCCGGTTCCGGATTTTCGAACGTCCTTGCGTACAATTTAATATCTTGTACTTTGCGTTTTGAATCTTGTACTCTTGTAATTTCGAGACGTTTCTTATCAATAATTGGAACCTCTTTGATTGTATTTTGTACTTTTGAGCTTTTTGGTCGTTTGCGTCTTCAATTCGTCGAATCTGTCTTTTGTCTTCACCTTTTATTATTTAAACGAATATCACTTTTAAATAGAACAATTGCAACTAAAAGCTTGTCTTTCTTGAGGAATAATGCTATGAAATATATGTTCGTTTTTAGCATTATCAACCTTGAATACAATCATATAAACTGTGCGATAGTTTGTAGGCGTGGTCTAGCGCGACGTACAGTTTTATCCAACCAAGGAAGCGTTAGTGTACCACTGTTCAGTTATAAAAACAATGGCACTTTAGAGGAGTTAACATTATAAGTGCAGAAATATGACTATGAGAGTAAAGGGCCAATTGGAATGAAACAATCACATGTTTAAGAAAAAAGAACAGTAAAAGTAATCTGATGAGTTTGATGCAATCCTGACCGAGTATTTCCCGCGATGTTCCCTCTTTGTAGGTGCTACAGCTGACATATGTAAATGAAACTGGTTAAACATATTTTACACTTTAAAAGGGGAGATAATAGTACAGATGTAGCCTAGGTGCAGCTGTATTAGGCCCACTCAATAGAAGCCTGAATATGAGCCGGAGGTCATGGATGGGAAAGAGGTAGTAACCTGGTGGGTTGGATGGGAGGTGGGCGCCAGATTTTGCCCGATGTTCCTTACCTGTAAATAGTGCAGTTGACATATGTAAAAAGAATCGAGTAAGCATATTCCATATTTTAAAAAGGGGAGATACTATAGAACATGTAGCATACCTGTCTGGTGGCTTGAGGTGGGTGGGGTGTGAGTTCTAATAGTTTGATAATCTGCAATAACAAATTTGGCAGTTAGCTATATAGGGGTGAGTAAAAACAGTGGACTTTCATGAAGTTATATGGGAGGGTGGTTGATATTGTACCAGATGCAACGGACGTTGAAGCATTTAATTTCAGAGCACAAAAT
This sequence comes from Rutidosis leptorrhynchoides, assembly GCF_046630445.1. Taxonomy (NCBI): domain Eukaryota; kingdom Viridiplantae; phylum Streptophyta; class Magnoliopsida; order Asterales; family Asteraceae; genus Rutidosis; species Rutidosis leptorrhynchoides. Next base: position 33,166,295 of record NC_092338.1, read on the forward strand.
GACTGTAATTTCCCATTAGCTGTAGTTCTTGCTAATGAACAAATTGATATAGGACCGCTCAATAGGTCTGCGAATGATGTGTATTCCACCTTGCCTGCTAATGACATGTTTGTAAAGAAAAACAAATGAAAAGGGAGCTAAATATATGCAGCTGAAAGGCTGAAACAACATACCTTTGGAGATGTTGGAAGATGAGGATGGTTTATCAGGTGGAGGCATATTACATGAAGGCTGTGAATGTTGTAGAAACAATATGCAATGAGATCCTGGAGCTATTGATATAAGCAACCTATGATGAGTGCACAACTGTTGGGCTTTCCAAAAGTTTTAAAAGGAGAGGAGTTTCTAATAACTTGCATAAATAGAGTGTGAGTAATTTTAAAAAAGAAACATGAAGGGGTGCCACAATAAAGGAAAGGGACACCAGTAATTATTGTTAGAATATGAGAAGATGAGTCAACAATTGTTGGTTTCTCCCAAACTTTTAATGGCAAAGGAGTTTCTCATTACTTGCATAAATGGGGTGTGAGTAATTACAAAATAGAAACATGGAGGGATGGCATAATAATGGAATGGGACACCAATGTTTATTGCTAGAATGTGAGAAGCTGTATATAGGTATGTATGTATATATATATATATATATATATATATATATATATATATATATATATATATATATATATATATATATATATATATACCTATATACAAAAAGGTTAGGGAATGTGAATAATTTCCTCCCAAAAAACAGCAATCGAAAGAAAGGTTTTGGAAATGTGGACACAGCAAATTGTTATCACTTACTCCAAACTATGGATTTCACCCATTTGCCCAAATACAGTTGACCCGTCGAAATGTGCCAAAGTGCACAGTGCAAAACTATTAAATTGTATTGCCAAATGACCCATTCATGACCCATTTAGGTTAGAGCACCCTCAACAAAAACAGCCGAAAAACCTTTGAATGCCCAGAAACTATGTACATGCGCAAAACCACAAAGTGACCCAAAAAATATATTTATACATATGTGTCTGTATATGAGTGTATATTCTGTACATGTATATTATGTAGCTGCATATGTTTGGACATATAAAAAGACGTACGTAAGTATATATAAACGTATATGCGTGGATGCATTTGCAGCTGTAAAGCATTATACAGCCATTTGGGGGGGGGGGGGGAACTCACCTGCACATAAACTACCATTCTACAAACGCTGTGGATATGTATGTATATGCTGGATGTCCAAATGCAGAATAATATCGTTCATTTGCATAGATATGGTGGGGGGAAAAGAAGCAACATGTAATAGATATAATATAAATGGACATCATGGCAACGCAAGGGTGATTCGCAAAACCGTGCGTTATTTTATTAAAGGTCCATCACACGCACATGAAAGACAAAATGTAAACAAACCATGTCTGGGAAAATAACATGACCAAAGGAACAGCTCAACAGGGTGAGTAATTTATTCATGAACAAAGAAAAACCTATTTTTCGGGCAACAGACTCGCAGTCACATTCTTGTTCTCTTCTCCAACAGTGCTTTCATCCTCTGAGGTGCTGGGCAGCTGACTATCATTCGCATTGTTGTTCGCTTCTCCAACAGTGTTTTCATCTTCAGAGTCGCTTGTTACGACAAACCTAAACAGCAGTATAAATGGTGTATGTAAGAATTGAGCCAGCCGTGAACCATTATATATATATATATATATATATATATATATATATATATATATATATATATATATATATATATATATATATATATATATATATATATATCTATCTGTGTGTGTGGTTCGGGCATATGGAGGCAGAAATAGATAATCATAGATAACAAAGTGTGCATTTTACTTGCAGCGACTGGTACGCTCTAGATGCTTTGCGGGTGTCGGGACTTCAATGGTTCGCTTCTGCCCTTTGGGGGCCGACGACGATGGAGCAAGGGGGTGTCTGATGTAGAGGACTTAGTAGGCACAGTCGGTTCGGCAGCAGGTGATGGGGGTGGGTTCTCTAGAGCTGGGTCTGACGCATACATTTTTATACAGTTGAAAATCTCATATGTGCCTTGATCATAGTATGATGCCGCTTTCAACAGAACCACTCTGGTCATGCCTAGCAAGTTAGCAAGCGCATTTGGCAGCACTGTGTTGCATGTCTCCTGCATACAGTGAGGCGTGTAAGTGGGCGTGCAACACATGACTGAGTCGTTTTAAAAAGTAGGACCGTACCTCATCAACCTCATTTAACAAAGTCTTTGCAGTGGCTTGGGTTACAGCCTCCGCCGTCTCATCAAAGAGGACCATCACCGCAGTCGCTGTCTCATCTCTGACATCACATATAACACGGAACCTATGAAAAAGGGGAGTAGGCAAAAGTTATTGGCAACAGAGGTAACCTTAGCACACGAAACCATTTTTTAATAGTCGTTCATATCTGAGGGTTAGGGTGTGAATACCTTGTGATCGGTTCAGGGACAATGTCGTTACAGGATTCACACCAATGCTGGCCATATCTCATATCAAGACCCTTCCTTAGTTTACAGACACGGCAAGTGTTGTAGTACCAAAAGTTCTTTATGCGGATGTTTTGAATCTCCATTGTACACCTAAATACGTCGATGATCTATAAGGTGCAGAAATACAATCGAACGCAGGTTAGTGTCGTATGTTGGAATGGAGTATAAGATGGAGAAGAATGGCGGGTGACACCTACGATGTTCTTTTTCCCTTTATGCGCCATCTCAAGGAGCTCGCGAAGGGTGCCGTCCTTCGGCGGTGGGAGCTGCCAGCCCGGTGCAGAAGGTTTGACAGCCATCGGAAATTGAACCCCACTGAAAGAACAGAGCAGATGCGTATGAGAACAAACATCAAAATATGGAAAATGTATGTAACAAACCAAATGGATGGAATATATAAATAGTTAGTGAGACGGAAACCTCATCTTTTCCTTGAAGTCGATAATGGCCGGTATTTCAACGTTGTCGATAATAAGCGTCGAGGATGTGCTAGAGAGTGAGAGGACACCTGAAAATGAGGGCGTTTAAAATCAGCATCACATAAGGCAAATACTAAGAAGCTACACCTGGTAACCGGCACGCATACCATTGAATCCCTTTTTCACCACCACTAAACTTAAGATGATGTAGTAATGGGCAGGGGATGCAGGCTGCCTTTTAAGGAAAGAGGCACCCAAGTCGCCCCATAGTGTTGTTCGGATCGTTTTACCCCTGCACAAAAAAGCAGGAGATCACACAAACTACAACAAACGAAACAGGCATGTATAAAATTGAAATGTACGTAAGCATTTAAATGCGATATGTACCGCTCATTTGCCAAGTCAAACTCAACGATCTCTTTGGCCGATTCCCGTGGGTGGGGTTTAGTGACATTCAGAGCATACCCAACTACATCTAACAAAATACTGAGAAAGCTGAAAGCAATGTGGCGATCCAAATAAATAAGAGATTAAGTTGCAAAAAATCATACCCACGACAAATTTTCCCAAAGTTGGTTGCAAGTCTTCGATTTGAATACAGTTGAAGGGATGACGGATGAACGGGCTTGTGTCAACATTTGGCTGCTTCCTCAACAATGTGGACCCATTGAGCTCAATCATAAGAGCGTTGTCCTTGAGAATACGATAGTCATCTCTATTAGATATGACGTCAAAGTTGGATAACAAGTAAACAAATCCCTCCTTAAGGCGTGGGATGAAGTGGTGCGCCACATTACTTTTAGCAGTTAATTGTATAACATTCCCATGCGTTATATGTATGAGCACCATGATACACATAAGAAGAAATAATGCAATTAATACAATCGACAAATAATAGTAACCAAAACTATTCAAACAATATTTGGCTAACATCATCTTTACTATGGGTTATTACAAAGTCAGTTTAGAATTCGATACCTTCTCATCTGAAGCTATGAAGACAAATAATAGTAACCAAAACTATTCAAACAATATTTGGCTAACATCATCTTTAATATGGGTTATTACAAAGTCAGTTTACAATTCTATACCTTCTCATCTGAAGCTATGAATTCGGTCCCCAAATACCTGCCATAAATTGTATGTATATCCCAACTTCTGCAGATCATGATCTGCACCTCTGATTGCTTCCCTAATTCAAGCTGATTGAGAAATACATATGTTTTCCTGTCAACAGCAGATGTGGAGGGTGCCTTGTTCTGAGCCATTGCAATGTATGTGGATGTTTTGGCTGATACACATAACAATAACGCAGGTCACTTGAATTTATAAGCATCAATGCATGCAGAATAGACGGAATCCGAAATATCCCTCCAATTGGGTGATTGAATTGAATTGTAAGTTACAAAATTGGGAACTTCTCTTGCAGGCTGGAATGTGAAGGGAAAGGAAATCAATTGAATTTCATGAATACCAATTTAATTGCACCTGATACCGAGCAATTAAAGATCCAGTTATTGGGTGCATTGAAAAGTTTCATCACCAACAGTTACCTACTTCCAGAAACAGAGGGAGAAGGGGAGAAAGTGAGAGGAACGTGCGGGAACAGGCGATGGGAATTAGGGTTGGGGTGGGTTGCGACGGTAGTAAAGGGAAGGGAGATGAACGATTGAATTAAGGAAGAATAGCGGTTACCTAACTTTAAATCTGGTATTCAGGTTCAATAAAGTAAGTGGACCACACTAAATGGTCACACGTAAGCATTAAACAATTTGGTGGGCTTTGACTTGTTTTTTATTTTTTTTATTTTTTATTAGGGGATACAGGGAATTTTTTTTAAAAAAAGATATATTTTCTTTGCTTTTAAATTATTAAATTACTAATTTTTATTTTCCTCATTTATGGAGATGAGAGTCAGTTTTTAGATATATATAGATTATTATAGAGAGTATAAAATAACAAAGCTACAATGGTGAACAATATCCATTCTTTCACAATTAATATAAGATTATAATATAATAAACAGAATGTAGAAATTTCAAGTCATTATTGAAAAAATTCAGATAGTCACTCATTCAGTTCATTGTAATAACGTTAACAGTCATAGTATAATACATCAACAAGCTATTCCAAGTCTTCACATTCGATCAGCTGCTCCCAATTTTTTTACTTTTTTTGAACGAAATTAAATTATTTAACAACAAATTGTCACTCGTTCGCTAATTTTATCAACCGAGTAAAGAAAGAATGATGGGGAATTTAAGAAATTGCTATCAATAAACAACAGAGGAAACAATTGTGAGTAAATTTGTTAATCGCTATCAAGAAGAAATTGCTCTAGATCTCTTTGTAATAGAAAACTCTAAAATGATAGAAACTTTTTGGGTGTGATTTAAAGAAACAGATGTAAATTAAAGAAAAATATTGAATCCTTCTTGAGTGAAATTCAAAGAAACTTCGTTTATCACAAAAACCTTTTAATCGCTCTAGATCTCCTCAAACCACTTGCAAATTTTATTTTGTGATAAGGATGTTAATAGTGGCTTCTGTATTGGAATGTATCAAGGAAATAATGTGAGGTTGTGGAACTTTCTGGATCTATGTTCATCATTAATTTTTACTAATAATATATTATTATACACCGTATTATGTATTATGTATGTATATGTATATGAGAATGAGATAAGAATTAAAAGAAAGCATGTCAATGTTTTTAAATAAAAAAATTACTTATTTTGAGGGTAAAATAGTCTATTTTATCATTAAGATCGTTTATGAGCATAAAAAGTAAACAATATCATTCATTCTCTAATTACTGCATATAGTCTTTCATATTCATACAACTATCTATATCCATATCGAACTTAATGAGAAAAAAAGTAAATAGTCCCTTAATGAGAAAAAAAAGTAAACAGCCCCTAACTCATTATCTCATAAATATAGCCTTGATTTGTTTGATTACAAAAATACCCTTAAAAAAAAGTGACGGCCAAATTAGGGATTTTAGGGGTCTTTTATTTTCCTCCTCATTCTGCACCAAAAAAAACCCTGAAATCCTCTACCCCATCGTTCACGATCAAACTACACTAAAAAACCTAATTCCCTCTCAAAGCACACACGACTATCATCAAAATCAAAATCGATAATCAATTCTTCCTCTACCTAAATCGAATTTGCATTCCGAATAGCACAATAAGTAGATACGCTGGTGCTACGAATCGTTATTCATCTCGGAGCAAGTTTGATCCATCTGTCAATGCTTCTAATTCAGTCGATTTTCGTATTGTAACCCTACTTTTCAAGGTAGATTTATAGATAACATTTTGATATAATTAGATATAAATCGTCAAATTATGGTTTTACCTTTGTAGGAGGTGTTTAGGGACAATTCACGAGTAATTATAATTATATGGATCCTATTCAATTATTAGTAGTATTTGTTTACAATAATTTTAATTATTGTATTAAAATATGATTATTTTGACACTGAGTTGTTGGAAATCACAATTATGATATTATTGTTGTACAACTCAACTGAAACTACAATAGTCACTTTTAGAAGTATATGTTGAAGAAAACTTTTCACTGTTTGTTAAACCCGGGAGATGAATAATAAATTTTCATGTATTATTTGTAGCTTCATTTAATTTTCAAGTACTAATTGTGGCTTAATTTATATGCTCGTGTTCATTCATGTATCTAGCAATTCAATATGTCTTGACCAAATTATATTTATTAGTAAGTACATAGTGGTTTGATACTGAGACTCGGATTGACTCTACTTGTGACTTGTGAGGTAGATGTCAGCTGCTACATAATAACTTGAGATGTCTATTAGGAACAACACGTTGGAAGGTGTTTATATAATTCTTCAAATGCGCCTCCGTTGTGAGATTTACAGAAATGGGAAAGTAATGTCTGGAAAAGTTTTTGCTGTTTCAAACGAGGTTGTGGATGATCATGGTTCTAACCCGTATCTTTCCAAAAACGGGTACTATGAACATGACGTCTTATTACTAAGGTTAGTTATAGTTATTGACTCATGTTGTTTTCTTTAAATGAACATCAATTTGTGCATCCATTTAGTGACATAATCTTTTGTAATAATTGGTACAAGGTGATGGATGGTGTCATAGTAGCAACACCTATGGGAACTACAATCTGCACATATGAAACGTATGAGAAAGATAATAACTTGTGTTTCAATAAAGCGTATATGCATACGTGGTTACGTTTGGCATGGAAGGTATATTGCTGAAATTTTTATATCTATTTGCTACTACAGTATACAGTTACCAACAAATATGTATGTTTATGTTAAAATCCTCTTTGGTATACATTTGAGTGAGTTCGACCCGTTTGAACAACTAAGTGTCAAAATAGGTCCTTCTTAATTTAGACATGACCCGTATGATTAAGTAAATTGGAATGTTTTTGTATTTTAAAAATGTATTTAGGGTGATTTTTTTTTATTAAAAAGTAAGTTTTGACCCATTTGGTATAAATTGTCAACATGACTTTTGGGCCTATTTTGCGGGTGCGTAAGATGAAAGTAGTGAAGTTTTGATGAAAACTAATTATTACAAATATAAATGTTACTGGTAACAATCCTCTTTGGTATACTTCTTTGTTTATAATTTCAACATTCAATGGTTTTTTCGATTATAATTTCAACCGTTAAGGGTTATTTGTAGCGATTTTTCATAAAAAGCTGCTAACTTTGAATTATCTGGTGCAGGAATCTATGTGCACGCCTTTCACATACCCATAACATATTACCATATGGAGATGTTTACATATGTCTTCATTTGGTCTAAATGGGTTGATCAAAAAGCATTTAGATCCTGGTGATTATCTTGGGACAACTAATCGCAGGTAACTCTACTTATCATTATCATATGTATTCTTCTAGGCATGGAATTATTTAAAAATCGATCATGTGTTGTGTTATGTGGGAAAATACATGATATGTTTTTTTTAGCAAATGCTATGTTTTAAACCGATCATGTATTATTACTTATTATGGACAAAAAATTGTTAAACTATTCATATGTATTTTGCACATTTAAAGCTTAGATTCTTGGTTAGTAATCTAAATCTTTGTTTCAAGAAATGTCAATACTTAGATTCTTGGTTAGTAAACTTTTCATATGCTACTCTTAGTTAATACGGAGTATGTATAACTTATCTCAGGTGTTGAAATGGTTTTGTCCAATTGAGTAGTATGCACGTTTCATGTTTTCGTATCATTCTACTTCTTTGTCGTTCATCATCTTAGGTTACTATTTGTCATAACTATATGCATTATATTTAATTGGAATGGTCTTTAATACGATTCACAAGAAACACGTTTTCACTATACTATGTATCGATAGTAATGCCTCTTCTATGTTATTGTTCAGGTTATCCTATCTTCAATTGACTCTGGCAAATACATACAGTGCACTACTACCTTAGGTAACACTCTCGTGGTTTCCGTGATTCCTCAAGATCAAAGTTTCAGTTATATCAATTTATTGTGGCTGCTATGGTTAAGTTTAAAGGTCACAAACTTGGTGGGGTAGTAAAGGATTAAATGAGTCATTTTTGGTATGGTTGTTCACTACAACTCATTCTAAGTATTAGTGTGTGTAAGAGTTTTCAAGTGTCTAAAATATGAATACACTATAGATTGAGAGGTCTTTCCTGACAAGCAAGAAAAGCGTCATGCTTTGGAGTTATTTAAATCAGCTATTCACTTGGTAATCGGCTAATTTATTTATAATTAAGTTCTCTAAGGATTATTTACATTTTTAATAAGTGCATGTACCATTTGATGTTCATGTTTATGCTTTTTTCCAGTTTGATAGGATAACTATTGGTTCAGATCTATAAGGAACACACTCGATTTTATATTTTGATGATGAAAATGAAGGTTAGTCCTAATAAGACATTTTTCAAATTAACTCATTTTAGCAATAGTGTATACATTTGTGAGATTCTTCATTTAAATAGTATTTAATGAAGATGGGAAGTTGGGTTCATGGGTCGGATAATGGGTCAAACATGTTTTAATTATAACATGTCGTTTTTTTGTACAGTACCTGGGTCGGGCCAGGTTGTATGGGCTGATGCACTGACACTTTTTCATTCATTTTGTTAAAGGTAAAATGTAAAAAAGGTAAAAGGTAAAAGGTAGAAGGTTTTCCCTGTTCGGGCTACCCGGGAGGGCGAGCAATCCGACCCCATACTCTAATGTACGCAACCCAGCAGGATTACTCCCTGGCTGTTTCCAACCTTTCCCTGACCACCACTAAATATTCGTCCCAGACGGGATTCATTGTGTTAAAGGATATCTAGCTAAACCATCAAATTACAAAAAGCAATTTATACATAAAATACAATTTGAAAGATTTTTGAAAGACCACCCGTTTGAGATGAAAGACCACCAAGGTTGATAACTATAGGTAAAAGTGATCAAATATCCACTGCTAGAGTTCATCCTCGTGATCAAGTTTACTTGCTTTGACAAATAAAACCATTATACTTGGTAGAGCATATCTTGGCTTTATTGGATTCCATCCAAGGATCTGCTCTACCGATTTCCTTACCAATTTATGTTTTAGTTTTTGTTACGCTGTCATTAATTTGATATGAATTTACCTTTAATCTGGAAGACAGTGGCAGTAGCACCGTATATCGTAAATTACACGGGAGCACTCTCCCGTCAATACCAGGGTACGATTACGCCATTTTAGCTAAATCAGTGTGCTACTTGACAACATGCCACACTCGATATCGTTGTTGGTTGATGGCTGGTAGTGCTTAAGGAAACGAATAATTACTGTGTTGCAGAAGTGAAACTCAACTCACTCTTAATGAATTAAGTATACAGGTTCACCAGTGAACTCTTTCTGTAACGCTTACACACGAATTTTTAAACAGTTGTTTGCATGTCCAGATGAAATCATAACTACTACCGAGGGTCCTTGGCTTAAAAGGGGAAATAGCAAGCCAACTTGAGTTTCTTCGCAGGGGATACAAGGTCGACTTCTTTTACCTCATAAAAATTGCAACATATTATGTTTATGTTCTATCTTCTGAAGGTTTGCAGGGTCCAACGAAGATGAATGCTTTACCGTACACTTCATCATCCTTCATCCTGTTGTAATATTACACTTGAACATGTCAAGTGATTTTTACGTATGTGGGTTTTGTCAGTCGGTTAATATATTAATGCTTAAAACTATCTTACAAGTATGTAAACATTAAACTTATGTTGGTATGCTTATCGTTTTATATTTACCTTTAATTGTTCCGTTTATCCTTTTAAATGTTGGTATGCTTATAATGCCCCATTTAAAAAGATGCATGTGTGCTTTATGTTAATTGTTTCAGAAGAGCTAATGGTCTTTGTGATGGTTATCATGGTTATCAATGTGTAAAAACTTGTATATTTTTTTTACAAATTCAACTCTAAACTAACTCTAAACTAATAATGTAACTATCTATTAGTACTACAAACAAAATGACATTAATAGGCTACTATTATATATTTTTTTTGCTTTGTAATCAAACGAACTTATTATATATAAAGCTACTTTACTGGAATCATCACAATTTTGATAATGCTCATACATCAGATGATGTTGAAAAGGTGAAATTCGGGTCTTACATGGGATGATGTTGAGTGGGTGAAATTGATCACTTCAACTTTAAATTTTATTGTCTTGTCAAAATATTCAACTTATATGTTGCCGTATATAATTGATCAAATGCGACAGTCGCTTATTTTCGGGTTGAAATTTTGAGTTGATTTGATTCAAAAGAAGTTCGCTTTCTCTGCTCTTCAAAAAACACAAATATCGGGTCTTTGGATGTGGGTCAAAATTGTTGTTTTTGGATGTGGGTCATGTTTGAGTAGCAGCAATCATTTAAATAATATAAAATATCAGTTTATAGAGTTTTAAATTTATTCTTGATTAGTCTCATACAAAAGCCCCGCGAATTCGCGGGCATTAAGCTAGTTATAATTAATATTATAATATAATTAACGAGTATGCACATCGATGTGAGAAATGAGTTCGCTTTATACCTTAAATAATGTTTCACACGCATATTGCGGCTAAAAATCGTTTACTCAATAAATGACTCTGCCGCTTGGCCCACTGCATTGGGCCAAAAACTTGGGCCGGAAAAACAACGTTTCTTAAAAAAAAAAAAAAAAAAAAGGCAAAGGGTATGTTTGGCAAAACTAGCTGGTAGCCTATAGCTTTTAGTTTGTAGCTGGTAGTTTTTAGCTGGTAGTTGTTAGGTTTTCAAATATATTTTGGTATTTGACAGAAGAGCTGAATCGGTAAAATAAAGAGTAAAATGACAAAAAAATAAAAGCTAAAAGCAAAAAGCTAAATGCTACTTCTAGTAGCTTTTAACTTCTAGCTTTTTTCCTCTGTTTAAATGTTTTAAGATCAATTAATCAAACAGAATTTTTTATTAAATAGGAGTTTTTTCATAAAAACTAAAATCTCCAAAAAGTTACACGTCTCAAAATCGTTGATATCTACATGACGTCAACATGATGTCACCCAAATTTACTAAAGCGACCGACCATGGTTTGGCTATTATGACTATTGTAACATATATATATATATATATATATATATATATATATATATATATATATATATATATATATATATATATATATATATATATATTACATTACATATCAAGATTTCATTTATTAACATTGATTTTTATACATAGGTAATTAAGAAACATTTCTAAAGAAGTGATATACGTCAAAACATCGTTAATAAAATTGGTAATGTTAAACGAACACATATGATCATCATCAAATGTTACGTAGTATATAATACAAAAAGTTAAAAAAAATATACATTTTAAAAGTAAAAAGATAGATGGTTTAAACGAATGGAGTATATATCTATATATACCACAAATAAATACTCTACCGAATTAATAAGAATGAAAACATAAATAAAAAAATAAATTAATAAAATGTGAAAAAAGGTTAAGTTAATTTTTTTGCAAATAGAGTAGAATATATATATATATATATATATATATATATATATATATATATATATATATATATATATATATATATATATATATCATGTGGTAGTGATATGCCTCTCTTAGCGAGAGGTCAGAAGTTCGACTTCCGTAAAGTGTAACATTGCACACAAGGTTGTCCCTTAACCCGTGAATTCCATCCAATGGTGACTTCTGCATATCGCGTTGTGGGGGTAGTTGGGGATGAGGGGTTTTACCGCTCATGCCCTTAGTGGCGGATTCGAACTCAATGGTCCCAAAAAAAAATTTGTAGTACTAATTATATTTGAATGTTATTTGAGTAGTTGTTTCCTTTCAAAAAATTACAAATTCGAAAAATATATGTGGTTCGAGTAGTTAAATTTAATTGTGTTATATACAATTTTAATGAAAAACTATAAATAAATGCATCGGTAGTTCAGTCCCCCTGAGTGATCTCGGACTACTATTCAAAAAAATGAGTATATGTAAATACAAGAATAAAAAATAAATAAAAAAAATTTCCGATTAACTAAACAATGTCGTATATAATGTCATCTATATTACTAGTTATGGTAATGGCAATTGACAATCAAATTTGAATTAAACGACCACGTACGACGACTGATACAGAGTAATATATTTAAGAATTAACAAAAACACGTACGTACATGAAGATTGTCATCTCACCATCTCCCTCCACCGCACCTGCCACCACCGTTTCCATTTTCCAGCTAACTACACCACCACTTTTCTTCGTGTTTCTCCGACTCTTAAACGACACTCTCATCTATTTACAGGCATGCATCCGCGGCCTTTAATTTTTTTCAATCTATATACTCTTTTAGTGTTTAAAGACATATATTTTTTATATGATACATATTCGTTACCTAATTTACTGGTCAAGTTTTAGTTTGTTGAATTACCTTTAAATTTGTAGGTGATTTTAAATTTGCTAGCTTTACGCGCAATGCTATCTACAAATCTAGCATTAATAAAGGTACCTATTTAAATATTACTCCAAAGGTTAAAGTAAATTCATTTCACCTATAACGACCTTAACAACATATACTTAATTACTTATGTGGTGTAGATGTGCTACATCAAAGCAAGGTCTCAATTGTTCATGATCAGCATATTGCAATTGTAACCGATCCACAAGAGGTAAGTACACTACTCTTTTAATACATGTAAAACTTTAATAAAAATATATATATATATATATATATCTATAGTATTATTTAATCTTAGAGAAATGTATAGGTAGAGAAGATTCTTATGTGTTGATTGGATTTCCATTTCTTAATTTGGAAGGTTTTGTCCCTTAACAATGGCGTTAAAGGACATATCAAAGCGATTAAGTCAATATTTGACTCCATGGAAGATGGAGTGATAACTCCCTCTGCGTACGATGTTGCTTGGGTTGGACTCATTAGACACGTCAATGGATCAATTGACGGTCCTCAGTTCCCATCGTGTTTGGAATGGATCGTGAACCATCAACTTCAAGATGGTTCCTGGGGTGAGTCATTGATATTTTCAGCTTACGATAGGATCCTCAATACATTGGCATGTGTTGTTGCGCTAACTTATTGGAACGTTCATCCTGATAAGCGCCAAAAAGGTACAACCACATACCTAGCTAATTAACAGTACGTAGACGCCATTTAATTTGATACATATTATGTCTGATTATTGTGCATGTTGTCCAAACATTGGCAAAAAAAAACAGCTTTTCATAATCGGTTCAATGGTACATCGTAGTCGAGAAAAAAAAAATCATCGTACATAGTACGTCTTTCAAATAATCAGAATTCGTTAAACGCTATTATACATTATTATTATTATATTATTATAATATATTATATATATGTACATGTATATCAATATATATGATAATCAGAAGTAGTTCATACGGAAAAAATGCATATATCAAATTAAAGCACTATATTCTGCAGCCTGTTATGTTAAACTCTCTTGACTTGCATATATCATTGTTTTGCCCTTTTTTTATATAATCTAGTTTAATTTAATGGCCGTTATACAGGAACAAATTTCGTAAATGAAAACATGCACAAGCTGGGAGATGAGAAAGAGACCCCAACAAGTCTCCTTTACAGTATTGAAGGGATGAAAAATTTGGAATGTGAAAAGCTTCTGAAACTTCAATGCAGAAATGGGTCCTTATTCTTCTCTCCATCAGCAACTGCTTTTGTATTCATGCAAACTAAAGATCAAAAGTGTTTCGAGTTTTTGACCAATCTTGTTAAAAAATTCAATGGAGGAGGTACTATTATACATACTATCTAAAAGAACAATTTTGTACGTAGGTTGGCATCAAATATGATTTATGTGAACTGTTATGCATTTCATAACAACTCGTTTTAATTTGCTATGCAGTACCACATACGTACCCGGTGGACCATTTCGAACATATTTGGATGGTTGATCGCCTCCAACTCCTTGGAATATCACGTTATTTCCTTTCAGAAATCAACCATTGTGTTTCTTATATCCACAAGTATGTAAATGTTATAAGTGAAACCCTTAAGAAACCATCTGAAAATGAGTGAATTTATTCATCTGAAAAACTACACACTGAAATACTAATGCATATATATATATATATATATATATATATATATATATATATATATATATATATATATATATATATATATATATATATATATATATATATATATATTCTTATGGATTTTGGTTGAAGGTATTGGAGTGATCAAGGAATATCATTTGGTAGACACACTAATGTTCCAGATACTGATGATACTGCTATGGGATTTCGTATTCTTAGAATGAATGGTTATAAGGTTTCTGCAGGTTAGTTGATCATCATATATCGAAACTTCAAGTTATCGATCATAATATTTTACTAGTTTTATAGAAAATGGATAATTAACTTTTGTGATGCGATAGATGTGTTTCGGATCTTCGAAAAAGATGGAGAGTTTGTGGCTTTTCCGGGACAAACTACACAAGCACTGACAGGGACCTTCAATCTCTACCGAGCATCTCAATTACTCTTTCCAGGTGAAAAAGTCCTCGACGATGCCCAGAAATTTTCTCGTAAATACTTGAGGGAGAAACGAGCAAACAACGAGCTCCTAGATAAATGGGTCATTGGACTTGCCTGGAGAGGTACATACATTGCATCACAATTACAATAATAAACGGATAAACATATAAGGTTTATCTTGTTACTGCTATCGAAGAAGGAAATATTTTTATTCAGATGTATGCGATCTGATGAGTGATAATTATAACTAAATCTATGATAAAAGTATAAACAAATAAACAGAGCATGAATGGGCAGTGAGATATATAGTTAAGAGTTAAGACTTTGCTTTTGGGCTAAATTACAGATTTCGTATGCACTAGATATGCCATGGTACGCGAGCTTACCTCGACTTGAGGCAAGATATTACTTGGAACAGTACGGTAGTGAAGATGACGTTTGGATAGGAAAGACATTTTATAGGTAAAACACCATATATGAATGTTATGCGGTAATAATTTATTATTATTTTATCTTTTAAAATGCAAAGCTCCAAAGTGTAGCTAGTGGACATCTAACATTGGTTTCCTTTGAAAATTCTCAAGCACCCGACCACCAGGCCACCCCTTGGGGCTATGTGGTTATATAATTCATATATGAATCAAGTGTAACTGTTTTTATACAACTTAATGCAGGATGAAGAATATTAATAACAAGTATCTTGAGATGGGAAAATTAGACTACAATTACTGTCAAGCACTTCATCAATTAGAGTGGAGCCATATCCAGACGTATGTGTAATGTAGCTTATGATATGATACAAAGTACTCCGTAAAATAATGTGCACATACTTATAGTTTTCTAATTTATTAAATCCCTAACCAGATGGTATACAAATTTAAATATTGAGGAGAGCATAAGCTCAAGACTTCTATGGTCATATTATGAGGCAGCCGCAAGCATATTCGAGCCAGAGAGATGTAATGAACGATTCACTTGGGTCAAAACCAGAGTGTTACTCAATATCATAACCTCATTTTTTGCTAGACCCCAGTTCTCGAATGCTGACAAGCGAGCATTTGTTGATGAATTCACAAACCCTCAACGGCATCCCAAAGATGAAAAACCTTGGCATATGATGCTAAACATGTTGATGGCAACGGAGACGGAAGCCAGGACCACCACAGAATATTGTCCGCTTTGGAACAGCGAGCCACCAGCGACTCAACTGCCCTCACGGGTTTAAAACGCGTCCTGTGAGGAAGAGGTATCAAGCCACATATATTGTGTATATATACTTGTGTTAGTCATCTCGTTGTTTTTATCCTCCATTGCAAATTTTATTTAGACCATTTTTAATGGTGATGGGGTGTGATGGGGTTTTTTGTGAGGTATAGTGGTGACGTGAAAAAAATGTGATGGAGAAAGGGGGAGATGGAATGTGATGGAGTGTTGGTCCCATCTTTTCTAATTTGTGACGGAGTATTTTATTCTTGTTAGTTTATTTTAATTTATCCCTCAATTCTGATTGGTCGGAACCTTACTCAGACTCAATTTTCTTCGAGTACTAGTATCAATCACGCTTTCTGATACATCATGCCATGTTAAAGTGTGATTCTTGGCGTGATGCATAGATACACCACCACCACGCTAGCGTTAATTAAGGTCTTAGTATCTAGTTCATAGATACTAGTAGCTTATTGTTTCAATTAATTTACTTTGAATATAAAGAAAATTTTAAATGAATAGAATAAATTTTTGATATTCGATATTCAACGAGGTAGGTGTCGGTCCGCAGGTTGCGGCGGAAGAGTTATTACGCCTAGGATTTGACAACTATTATAGGATATGTTTGTTATGTACATGGATTGGGCATGGTTCTGTTATAAAACGTATGTGGCTATTGTTGGTAATATGTTATATTGCAAAAAATGGTGCCGGTGGATGTATCATTATTCCTTTACATTGACGGAACATTATATGCAGTATTACATAAATGTTTTTGAAATTGAAATTGAATGATGCAAATATGTGAGTGGAAGTTGTTTTGTTATGTTACCTTACTAACTTCTGCTATTCTTTCTTCTTCTTGGTGTCACTTTCTTCAATACCTGCTTGATACGGATAGAATGTTGGCTCAGCAAGAGTTAATATTGTATTTGCATTACTTACCTCAGTTACCTGGGTGCGTAAATAATATTCTTTTTGATGAGCGTTGGGGTGACTCTGGCACAATCTTCATCCCAAACTGTTTAGCATCACCCATACATTTCTGCTTTATAATGTAAAAAAAGTTAACAAATTACAGATAAACAGTAGCATCACCCATTATAATTTCCCCTTCAACTATAGAGATACAATTGAGAAGCACAATGCCATATATTTAAAAGATAAAATTCAGTCACAATGCAAAAACGATAAGGGAAAATTTATGATGACATACCGATATTTCTAGTTTCAAGAAATGCAGGTCTTGTGTCATAGGTCTTGTGTCATTCAACATAGTGATGATTTCAAGCAAAAAGCACTTCATGTTTGAAATATTATTCTGAACTAGCATATGACACATATATATAATTTAATGGGCTCCTTTACATTTAGGTATAATTTTCATCACAAAACAACACAACATAGTGCTTACAGATGGAAGCAAAGATTTTGATTTAGCTAGAAATTATCCAGTTGCTTGTTTAATCAATCCAAATAATGGATAAGCCCAACTAATTTCAATTCAGCCCTATTACTTTTGCTAATTGTTTTAAATTCCTTACTCAGCCATGTAGTTGCTAGACAAATCAGTTGAGGTGCTTAAGGGCTAAGTAAAACAGTTTAGTAGGTGGCCACAAGTAGAAATTGTAAAAATCTAAGACTTATTAATGCTTAGAAATGTCACAATAAAAAATAGATAAATGATGGTTGTATATAGTATTCATTTTCGTTTTTTGTTTCTCATGATCATGATGTTTTAAAACTTGGGTCTATAACTCTATTAGCTACACACACACTGCAGCATGTGTTTGGGTCAAATCCAGCAGGAAAAATCCCAGTATGCATCGACTCAATCTACAAAAATGAAAAATGAAAGAACAAAAAAGTAACATAACTAATAGCATGAGAGATAGCACTAAATTCTCTACTAAGTCCCCTAAAAGAATGCCTAAAAAGGCAAATATGAAAATATCAAAACAAAATAAGACAAAGCTATAACTGTTATACTCCAAATCAAGCCCAAGCACAACCAAACAGGTTATTGCACGAGCAGAAAAATTATCAAAGATTTACATGAATGTGGAAGAATGAAAAAAAGAGAGCGTATAAGATATCAAAAATTATAATTGCAGGTCCATGTTACGTTAACGAAGACCGCAATTTGACAATTAATAGCATCTAAATAACGCTTCAACCAAAGAAGTGAACAGAAGTTTTAACACAAAGTGGGTAGGCCATCGCCATAGGACTTGTTGATACTTCAAAATCTAAAGAATTGTTTTATACCGTAGGTAATTACAAAATGAATAATTAGCATACACATTAGGCATTACGGTTCCACGCGTTCAGATGGTAAACTAAAGTAACAATACTTACAAATGTAATATAAAGCTTTAATAACCGGAAAAGCAAGTTTCTGTCTAAACAGCAGGTTTGATTCAATGAGCTTTTTAAGTACAGCCATCGTAATGCTTTGTGCTAATTTGTGTCCCCGTACCCATTATGCCTAAAGACACTCACAACAACAATAAGGTGAACCGAAAATGTAACATCGTGATCAAGGGACGCATGGAAAGATTGGTGTGGGTACATGAAAATACTACAATGGAGAATCCTAATATACCTAAATTTGTCAAGTGTTAGTAGCTGGGTGATCTCCTTAAAGAGGTCTAAATTAAAAGTCGAAGAAACAAACAAATCCTTCACAAGAATTTCAACAGCTTTTGCTCAGTCATTACTGTGATAAGCAACTCAAATTGTCAATAAAACAGAATAATCCAGAACCTGTGATTAGTAATAGTCTTTGAAAATAAACGCTTAGATTTAGGATTTCAAAGGGCGATTGTCAGTAGAAAATTAGTAATAATTTTGTCAGCAAAAACTAAATTAGTGTTAGTGGAAGAAAACATGAGACTGCTGAAGTGGAGGGAAAATAAGGCGGATGAATCAGGGTTCGTACCTTGTAGCAGGTGAAACAACTGATCGGAATGATAATTTTTGCCCTAGTGTATTCGCATGACGAAAAGAAGAAGATGAGCATGAATAAAATGACCCAAACAAAATTGCAGAGAAGAGAAATTGAACACCCTATAACCGGATTCAGTAGAAGATGCTAATCACAGCATGTGACATATGCGGAGTAGGTCAGAAGGAGGGAAAAGTCCAAATTGGGCAAGATGAACAGTTAACAATATTCAATAGCAGAGAGAGAGAGAGACGGGAAATGTATACAATCATTCATATTCATACGTCTTATCTAAAGTAGAAATCGGTTGTTTCTCCACTCACAGATCTTAAGGAATCATTTCTCAACCATCGAGAGATTAAAATGGGCCTGCGGATATACAACACTAAAATAGGACACCTAAGCTTCACTTGACTTGTATGAGAGTGCAATACAACTTGAGTACTTTCGATTCTCACTCAAAGCTCTCAAAGCAGAGAGTTTCTAACATTTGATAATACTGTCAACATCAATGCGATTTGATAAGGTATATGGGGGTTTTCTCAACCTTCGATTGTACTGTCAGAATCGTCGTGAATTGAGTTTCCTCCTACTACGTGTGTGGGTGACAAATAGTAGCATTTGATTTCGACATCGCAGTTAAAAAAAAAACACTGCAATAGGGGCCATAAAATATAAAGCCACAAAGAATATGGTAACTGATATTTTCAACAAAATTTTTGATATATCCACCTAAATTGTCTAAAATACCTTTAATTGATGCCTTACACAAATTTGATGTTGGAATTTATTTAAGTATATTTGTGAAAGTTTGCATTATTTAATGGTGAATCTATCAAAAATGTGTTTGAAAATATCATCTCCTATATGTAATATTACTAATATATATACACACTTGATACGCCAGACTAAACACACGGACTATTCAAGATTTGTATATAGGTTAATTGTGTTATAAGTAGTATCTTTTTTGATTAGGGGTGTAAATGAACAAAGTCGATATCTTAGACTCGGCTCATTAAAAGTTCAGTAAGCTCAAGCCAAACCGCGGCACACTTTGAGCTTAAGAAATTAAGTTCGAACTCGTCTCGAATTTAACTCGTTATATATATAGTGTTTATTGTATATTTAATTAAAAAAATCAAACAGTAGTTATTGTATATAAATTGAAGTTTGTTTTCGAGGATGTAAGAAGCTCGAGTTTGAGCTCGCAACGAAAGTTGACACATAACTTCGACTTTGAGGGTGAGAGTTAGGCTACACTTCCACGAATTCGTCTATGCTTTTGAGCAATAATCCATTTATGCTTTTGAAGATCAAGTGTTAATGGATATTTTAATTTGTAAGTTCTTCGAGATTTGTTAATTTGATCTCCAATAATTACCAATATATATATATATATATATATATATATATATATATATATATATATATATATATATATATATATATATATATATATATATATATATAGTGGTAGGATCAAGAGGGAAGTAACCATTCGGGGGGAAGCGATGGGAAGCAAAAACTTTTTTTTTTCGTTTTTTGAAAAAACTTTGTTCACGAACATTATAGATGAGATGAAAATATGAACATTTAGTAGAGACACTTTTTGATAAATGTTTTTATTTTGGCGGGAAAACGCTCGAAGAAGTAATATATAACAATTATCGTGTTTTTCGAGCGTATTTTGAGGTTTTGGCTATTGGGGTTTAGATATTAGGGTTTAGATATTAGGGTTTATAGGGTTTAGATATTAGGGTTTAGAAATTTAGGGTTTAGGGTTTAGATTTAGGGTTTAGATTTAGGATTTAGATTGAGTTTTTAACACGAACGGTTTAGAGTTTAGGCTTTAGGGTTTAGGGTTTGGTGTTTTGGGTTTATGGAATAAACCCAAAACACCAAACCCTAAACCCTAAACTCTAAATCGGGCTAAATTTTACTTCACAAAACATGGAAAAATAAATTTTACTTCACAAAACATGGAAAAAAAAAACGTTCATATTCTTCACAAACAATATTATATTGAATGTTATTTTTGTCGATCGTTTTCCCGCCTAAATAATAACATTCATCACGAGGTGTCTCTTCTAAATGTTCATATTTTCGTGTGATCTTGATGCCGGAAAAAAAAATTCAAAAAAAACGAATTTTTTTTTTTTTGCTTCCCCCCGATTGGTTACTTCCCCATTGATCTTGCCCCTAAATATATATATATATATATATATATATATATATATATATATATATATATATATATATATATATATATATATATTAAAATATTAAAATGAAAATTCTAGAACTAAATTTTCTTAAAAAATTTTACTAAAGTTTTTAAAGCTTATTTCACAAAAAGTAGTGTTAGACCCGTCTTGAATAAATAAAGACAAAATTACTCTCGTCGTCCTTGAACTTATACTGAAATCATAGGCGTCGTCCTTACAACTTTTTTTTTTCGTTCATCGTCACTGAACTTGCATTTTATAACTTGTGTCGTCCTTCTGTTAACTGTCCGTCTCTTAGCATGTGCCAAACATGTGAGGGCAATTCTGTTGTAACATCCCGCATTTTTCCGTTAAATTATTTTAACGCCCGTCTTTTTCTTTTTAAATAATACCCTTCGTATCTAGATTCGTATCCTTTGTTATGTAACATTTTAAATATTCTCGTTGTTGGAAGATAACGTCTCCCGTACTCTCGTGTAATTTAAAATATTCGATCGGTTAAATCCCGCACCCGCTTCTAAACTCGAGGGACTAAAATTGACACGGGGCAAACTAGTTGACTAGGTCAACTAGTCCACCCCAATCACCACCATTCAACCATCTCCCTCTCTCTCTCTCTTTCTCTCTAGCAAGAACACACACAAACCCCAACTTCATAAAATCATCATCTAAATTCGGGATTGGAAGCAAACTTCAAAACAAATTACATTTTCGTGATCCTCTCTTCATCCTCTACATTTTGGTACCAATTTCATCGAGTTTGGGTAACTTTCTAAAAACTCTAGATTTCTATAAATTCGTGTTTTTGATTTGAAATGGTGTTAGTTAGTGTCTATGGCTCGTGTCTAGCATGAATATATGATTTACTTGCTCGATTTGTTGTTTTGAGTAACTAGTTTGAACATTTGAAATGGGTTTGCTTAATCTTGCATTTTGGAAGATTAAATGTTGTTTGATTGTTAAAGTTCATGTTTTAATTGTGTTACTAGTATCACTAGCTTCGTTTTGATGCGTAGGTTGATTTGTAAAACTTCATAAACTTGATTAGTGATTTTGGTGATTTTGGATTAGGGTTGATAAGCTTTATATGAACTTTTGGTGCATCAAATACTATGAATTGTTGTTGATAAGTGTTTAGTTGCAATGTGTGTTTGATTACCTTCGAAACGGCATATCATACATGTAAATTGGTTGCCCGAATCATGAAATGCGTTTTTAGAACTTGAAACTTTGATTATGAACGTTTAATGCGGTTTTGGGTTGTTGTAAGTGTTGAATTGCTTGATGAAATGTGTCTAGGTGTTTTCCTCGTCAAATTACCTTTCCGATGATATAAGATACATGTTCTAATTGTTTACGGATCATAAAATGTGGTTATTTGGTTTTAGCTCGTGCATACTTGTGAAAAACAGAAACAGACCTGCACAGATGGTGGCGCGGCGCGCCCCATCCCCGCGCGGCGCGCAGATGTGCCTGGTCAGATTCTGACCTCCTCGTCCCATTTCACGTGAAATGTTTGATGACCTACGGACCTCCGATTCACATGAAACTTGTTCTAATATACTTGTATATGAATATTTAGCATAGAAAAATAGTTCGGGACCCGACCCGAACGCGTTGACTTTTTTTGTTGACTTTGACCAAGTTTGACTTTTAGTCAAACTTAACCAAACTTTTATACAATCGTTCTAACATGCTTTTATACTTGTTTCTTGTATGAAACTTGACAACGTGATTCACATGCTATATTTAATCGAGTCGTATTGAGCCATAGGACTAATTGAACACATTTCACCCGACCTTGTGTCGTAACCGGTTAATTGATATAACTTACTTGTTTAGGTCAAGGCTAAGCAACTTTCATGCACACGTTTACTTGTTGAAGTACCTTTATACTCGTGCACTCGAGGTGAGATCATAGTCCCACTTTTTCAATCACTTTTATTCTTTACATCGTGGGCTGAGAAACACATACATTTCATACTTATTTACTTATCATGCTTTTACATTGTGAACAAATACGAATACAAAGATGCATACGAGTTTGAACAAAAGTCCTCAATCCAATTATCATTAGTTCCACTTGCAGGGTGTAAGTGTAAGCGTGTAATTATGTTGTGTGGCCATACGGGTTTAACAAACCCTCATTCAGACGGTTCGCTACCGTTAGTGAATGAAATATAATTTCAACAATGTAGAGTGTAAGTTCTAACACTAAATTCAAAATTCAGAGGGAAGATTCGGTTAAGCCTTGATAATTGGGTGCTCGTGATACAAATACTATTTTGGAATGTGAATGATTCTGGTTGAGCAATTCTTAAAGAACCTTGTGGTTCAATACAATTTACTTACTAAACCTATGATTTCACCAACGTTTTTCGTTGACAGATTTTTCTATGTTTTTCTCAGGTCTTGCACGATATGTGATACATGCTTCCGCTCATTATTTTGATACTTGCATTGGATGTCGAGTATACATGCTTTTCATGGAGCGTCTTTTGACTTTACTTTAAACCGTGTCGCCTAGATTTCAATCGTACTTATAACGTTGTAACTTAACTTTTGGTTGAACAATTCTTGTAAACTTTGAAACAATCTTTATTTTGAAATGAAGGCGACATATTTTGGTCAAACGTTATCTTAAAGACTTATAATCAGGTAATGGGACCCACGTAGCCGACGCCGTCACTTGACGATTTGTCGGGGTCGCTACAGGTGGTATCAGAGCCTTGGTTGTAGGGATTTAGAGTTCATTTGTGTCCACCCCGAGTCATAGGGTACATAGGTGAATCTAGACTACAACCGGCATATAGACTGAAGTAGGAATTACTTGACTATTTGTGCATTTATACTCGAACTCTTCTATCATATCTAACTCGTATTCGATCTTGATCTTACGTTGATAAATTTTGTTGACGCGCCACCTTGACTTTATGAAGTAATGTTAAATGCACATGAGAATCAGGGTAATATAATTTCCGGGATTATATTACGGTGATTCATATGGACATTCCGACATTATGACATAAAGAATTTAAGGCAAGTCAAGGAAAATTTTCTCTACATCATCATTCCATATCATGATTAGTATTATTGAGAATACTAATCAAAGATATTCTTGTGTCTTGAAGGAACAATGCCTCCCCGTCGCGGGCCACGTAATGAAACTTCCGAACAAGCTTTTCAACGCATGATAGCCGCCGCCATAGGTGCGGCTATGGCTAGTACCTCCTCCGACATCAATAACAACCACAACCACAATAACCATGGAGCCGGTAATTCAAACGAGGGTTGCTCCTACAAAACTTTCATGGGGTGCAAACCTCACACCTTCGATGGGACCGGAGGACCGGTTGTGCTCACCCGATGGTTTGAGCAAACAGAAGCCGTTTTTAGCATAAGCGGTTGTCGGGACCAAGACAAAGTCAAATATTCCACCCACACTTTTGCCGGTATCGCCCTCACATGGTGGAATACGTATGTGCTGTCGGTGGGTATCGATGAAGCCCACACACTCTCATGGGCCGACTTAAAGAAAAAGATGATCACCGAATACTTCCCGCGCGAAGAGACCCGTAAGCTCGAACACGAACTAAGAACTTTAAAAGCGGTCGGGAATGACCTTAAGGCCTATAATCAACGATTCTCCGAACTTGCTTTGATGTGCCCAAATCTTGTGAACCCCGAATCTTTAAGGGTTGAACTTTACATGGATGGTCTCCCCAAGAGCATCAAACAAGGAGTAATGTCATCCAAACCCGCTAACCACCAAGAGGCTTTGAATATGGCCCGCCAATTGATTGAAACAGTGGATGAGATTGAAATGCCGGCACGTAAAGCCGAGGATAAGTCGGGTGACAACAAAAGAAAATGGGAAGCCCCCCAATCAAGCAATTACAACAACCCCGCCAAGCAGCCCTTCATCCCCAACGGCAAGAAAGGTTATACCGGACACCTACCGTATTGTAACGAGTGCTACAAACATCATTTAGGTGAATGTGGCAAACCATTTTGCTTGAAGTGTCAAAGAAGTGGCCATGTAGCCCACGATTGTAGGAATACCGCTCCCGTCGCCCAAAAGGAG
This sequence comes from Rutidosis leptorrhynchoides, assembly GCF_046630445.1. Lineage (NCBI taxonomy): Eukaryota > Viridiplantae > Streptophyta > Magnoliopsida > Asterales > Asteraceae > Rutidosis > Rutidosis leptorrhynchoides. The sequence goes on from NC_092338.1 coordinate 33,191,779, forward strand.
CACAATGCACCCAAGACGGGTGTTTGTTTTGAATGTGGCCAACCGGGTCATTTTAGGAGTGCGTGCCCAAACAAGAAAATCAACCCCAACGCACGCCGTTGAACTTACAACATCGACACCTAGGATGCCCGAGACGATGAGGGACTAGTCACGGGTACGTTTCTTCACAACAAACCGTATATTTCATACTTATTCGATTCGAGTACCGTTAGACGTTTTATAACCAAGGATTTGACTCGTGCTCTTTATATTCCACCTCTTTCCCCCAGATACTACTTAGACGATTTAAGTGACCGACGGAAAAATATTGTGTGCCTATAAATTTTATTGGAGGAAATACGTTAAGACTTTTGACTTGACACCTATAGAACTAGGGAGCTCGGAACCTATTCGTAAAAAAAAAAAAAAAAAAAAAAAAAAATGTGTTTCCCCATCATCTTGTATAGATTATTGTGAACTGAGTAATTTTCGGTTGGAAACCGATACCCTCTCCCTCGCATCCATGACCTCATGATTATTTGCACGAATCCCGTATGTTCCAAATCGACCTCCGTTCTGGTTATCATCAATTGGGGGTTAAGTGAGACGATGTCTCCTAAGCCACTTTCCGAACTCGCAACGTTAGTTGTAAATCTCTCTTAGTACCGCTTGATTTATTTAGGGCTCGCCCGTATCCATAAACCTCTTGAACCGCGTATGCAAATTCATATAGACTAATCTGTTATCGTATTTATAGATGACATCTTAACTTATTTAAGTAAAGAAGGAAAACGAACAACATCACCATCTTACGCTCGAACTTTTGAGAAAAGAGCAACTTTATACCAAATTCTCCGAGTGAGAATTTCTGTTGAACGAAGTCCAATTTTCTAGACCATGATGTTAATGGTCAAGGCATTACAATCAATCTCGAAATCAAGCCACATGTAATCAGGAAACTCTCCCAACTCAGACTTGTATTCGTAAAATCTTAGATCTCGCCTGTTATCACCGAAGATTCATTTCTGACTTTTCTCGTGTTACCCGACTTTTACACTCGTTAACTCACTAAGGGAAAACTTTAAACCTCTCCGTGTTCGAACATTGAGCGTGATTCTTCACACCAACATTTCTAGTTAAAATCGTATAGCAACAAATGGAACTCAAACATGGAAATATTTCTACATGAACGCCGAAAGGCATACTCTCTCGACTCAAAATTAACGTAACTAAAATTCGTTATTTTGCACGAAGAATTCGAATATTAAACTGTAGATCCGATCAACTTTCTCGTCATCACGTACCACACACATACCTCTGTTATTTCACCGTTACTGTCTGATATTACTGGAATTTAAGATAACACACAATCCAACGATACTTCACTCTTCTTTGACTTAACGTCCTTGTGTTTCTGATAATCGGCCAACTATTATTCAACCCCGAACTATACAACTACGTGTACTATCTTGTTTCTCTTCCAGACTTCAATTTTCGACAACTAGAGGCGCGTTATGGCAACCTCGAGATGTAAGCTCATCCTATTCTCAGTCCTCATTTCACTCCTATCTTTATCGCTCGCATTTCCGTTTAAGGAAACTCCTTGTGACATTTCTCCATGGATAGAGAAATTCCTCATATTATATTAGTATTCGCCACGAGGGTGAATAGTCCTAACGAACATTTTTCGAACCCTAACTGGCTTGTTCAAACATATCTTAGGAGATTCTATTCCAACACGGTGTATCTTTGTCAATTATTCTGTATCGAAATACTCGTTTCACTTCTAGTTTTACAAGAAACCTTGGGAACCCGCTTAGACATGAGTACCGCGTACCACCCACAAACTGACGAACCAAGCAAACGAACGATTTACGTCTTGGAAAGACATCTCACAAACTCGTATTGTCACCTTTAGTAGATCACTCTTACAACAGTAGTTACCACTCGTGTGTTCACGCGCACTTTTCGAAACCTTATATGACCGCTAATGTCATACCCCTGTTCATCTAACCAAAGCATCAACCACCGAAATCTGAACTCCATCAAGAAACAACAATTGAGATCGTTCAAGTCCGAGAAGGGCTCGAGACAACCCATTGTTGCCAGAGGAGTTATACCAAACTTAGAGGAGAACCTCACAAATCCCAGTGTGTAACCGCGTAATATTGAGAACCCGCACCTTGGAAGGGTGTAATCCGTTTCGGGAATCAGGGAAAGTTAAACCCGCGACATGTTAACCCTTTTGAAACCTTGGGGCGTATTGGAACCGTTCCCTACCGTTTAGAACTTCCGACTCAATTAAGTTTCCGTTTACCCTACATTTCGTGTAACAAACTTAGAAACGTGTCATGCGGAACAGGAACGTGCAATCCTGCTGGATACGTCAACTATCGATGACAAACTTCTCTTCATAGGAAAACCAGTTGAAACCGGGGATCGTAAAAACCGAACCTTAATGCAACGTAAAACCCTGACTATCCAAATTCATGAGAACCCTCAAGAACGTACTTTCACTTATTCATAGCATTGACAACGTAAAGTCTCGAGTAAGAGATATCGACTACTACTTCCAACTAAATTTCGGGACGAAATTTCTTTTGAGGTGTGGATAATGTAACATCCCGCATTTTTCCGTTAAATTATTTTAACGCCCGTCTTTTTCTTTTTAAATAATACCCTTCGTATCTAGATTCGTATCCTTTGTTATGTAACATTTTAAATATTCTCGTTGTTGGAAGATAACGTCTCCCGTACTCTCGTGTAATTTAAAATATTCGATCGGTTAAATCCCGCACCCGCTTCTAAACTCGAGGGACTAAAATTGACACGGGGCAAACTAGTTGACTAGGTCAACTAGTCCACCCCAATCACCACCATTCAACCATCTCCCTCTCTCTCTCTCTTTCTCTCTAGCAAGAACACACACAAACCCCAACTTCATAAAATCATCATCTAAATTCGGGATTGGAAGCAAACTTCAAAACAAATTACATTTTCGTGATCCTCTCTTCATCCTCTACATTTTGGTACCAATTTCATCGAGTTTGGGTAACTTTCTAAAAACTCTAGATTTCTATAAATTCATGTTTTTGATTTGAAATGGTGTTAGTTAGTGTCTATGGCTCGTGTCTAGCATGAATATATGATTTACTTGCTCGATTTGTTGTTTTGAGTAACTAGTTTGAACATTTGAAATGGGTTTGCTTAATCTTGCATTTTGGAAGATTAAATGTTGTTTGATTGTTAAAGTTCATGTTTTAATTGTGTTACTAGTATCACTAGCTTCGTTTTGATGCGTAGGTTGATTTGTAAAACTTCATAAACTTGATTAGTGATTTTGGTGATTTTGGATTAGGGTTGATAAGCTTTATATGAACTTTTGGTGCATCAAATGCTATGAATTGTTGTTGATAAGTGTTTAGTTGCAATGTGTGTTTGATTACCTTCGAAACGGCATATCATACATGTAAATTGGTTGCCCGAATCATGAAATGCGTTTTTAGAACTTGAAACTTTGATTATGAACGTTTAATGCGGTTTTGGGTTGTTGTAAGTGTTGAATTGCTTGATGAAATGTGTCTAGGTGTTTTCCTCGTCAAATTACCTTTCCGATGATATAAGATACATGTTCTAATTGTTTACGGATCATAAAATGTGGTTATTTGGTTTTAGCTCGTGCATACTTGTGAAAAACAGAAACAGACCTGCACAGATGGTGGCGCGGCGCGCCCCATCCCCGCGCGGCGCGCAGATGTGCCTGGTCAGATTCTGACCTCCTCGTCCCATTTCACGTGAAATGTTTGATGACCTACGGACCTCCGATTCACATGAAACTTGTTCTAATATACTTGTATATGAATATTTAGCATAGAAAAATAGTTCGGGACCCGACCCGAACGCGTTGACTTTTTTTGTTGACTTTGACCAAGTTTGACTTTTAGTCAAACTTAACCAAACTTTTATACAATCGTTCTAACATGCTTTTATACTTGTTTCTTGTATGAAACTTGACAACGTGATTCACATGCTATATTTAATCGAGTCGTATTGAGCCATAGGACTAATTGAACACATTTCACCCGACCTTGTGTCGTAACCGGTTAATTGATATAACTTACTTGTTTAGGTCAAGGCTAAGCAACTTTCATGCACACGTTTACTTGTTGAAGTACCTTTATACTCGTGCACTCGAGGTGAGATCATAGTCCCACTTTTTCAATCACTTTTATTCTTTACATCGTGGGCTGAGAAACACATACATTTCATACTTATTTACTTATCATGCTTTTACATTGTGAACAAATACGAATACAAAGATGCATACGAGTTTGAACAAAAGTCCTCAATCCAATTATCATTAGTTCCACTTGCAGGGTGTAAGTGTAAGCGTGTAATTATGTTGTGTGGCCATACGGGTTTAACAAACCCTCATTCAGACGGTTCGCTACCGTTAGTGAATGAAATATAATTTCAACAATGTAGAGTGTAAGTTCTAACACTAAATTCAAAATTCAGAGGGAAGATTCGGTTAAGCCTTGATAATTGGGTGCTCGTGATACAAATACTATTTTGGAATGTGAATGATTCTGGTTGAGCAATTCTTAAAGAACCTTGTGGTTCAATACAATTTACTTACTAAACCTATGATTTCACCAACGTTTTTCGTTGACAGATTTTTCTATGTTTTTCTCAGGTCTTGCACGATATGTGATACATGCTTCCGCTCATTATTTTGATACTTGCATTGGATGTCGAGTATACATGCTTTTCATGGAGCGTCTTTTGACTTTACTTTAAACCGTGTCGCCTAGATTTCAATCGTACTTATAACGTTGTAACTTAACTTTTGGTTGAACAATTCTTGTAAACTTTGAAACAATCTTTATTTTGAAATGAAGGCGACATATTTTGGTCAAACGTTATCTTAAAGACTTATAATCAGGTAATGGGACCCACGTAGCCGACGCCGTCACTTGACGATTTGTCGGGGTCGCTACATCTGTCATTTTATCTGTGTTATAGTTTAGGGACGACATACGTAATTCTATCATTTTGTCTTTACATATTTTTAATTTATAAGTTTATAATATAATTGTATTATTTAATAATTTAATATAATATAATTTAAATTTATCTACTTTATATAACTTACAAAAAAAAAAAAATACATTCTCCCTCACCACCACCGTCTCTCTCATCCCTTTCTCTCTCTCTCCCAAGTACCACCACTCTTCTCTCACCACACCATTTGTTACCAAGAACAAATCCCATTTTTTTTAAAAGGCCACCTTCAAAGTCAAATTATGAGAAAGAAGTGTCTTCCCGGTCGAATCTTTAGAGAGATAATGACCAGAAATCTTCATGGAGATGGTGTTCTTGGTACATATCTGAAGAAACGAGTTTGATTTGAGGACAGATCTTCACAAGATGGTGTTCTTGGTACAGATGTGAAACGGTTTGATTTCAGCAACGATTTGTCTAATTTCAGCAATGATTTGAGTTAATTTAATTTCGGATCTTGTTTGTATAAGTTTGTACGATTTGTTTGATTTCCACTTTGTTGAATACCTATTTGTTTAATTTGTGCGTTCACGTCTTCAGATTTTGAAGGAATGTATCAACAAAATTAATTTTATTATGGTTCAAAGTGGTCTCAGATAGTGTTCTTGACCAAGTCAAAGTGTTTTTTAGATGATGGTGTTCATGACCAAACAATATATGGTGTTAATGAATAAGAGAACATCGATTTTTTTTTTTTATAGTTTATGAACGTCTCAGATGGTGTTCTTGACCAAAACAAACTGTTACACATAAAGATGTTCGATGATGATAATAATAAGATTAAAAAATAAATTAAATTAACTAAAAGTATAAATATAATCATATTATAAGAATTTTCAAATTATAGAAACTTTTAAAGTAATATAATTATATTATATTATAAACTTATAAGATTAAAAAAACAAAATTACTCCTGTCGTCCTTGAACTTATACCAGACAAAATTACACTCGTCGTCCCTGAAATATAAAAGAGATAAAATGACAGAATTGCCCTCACATGTTTGGCACGTGCTGAAGGTTAACGGAGGAAAGAGACGGACAGTTAACAGAAGGACGACACAAGTTATAAAATGCAAGTTCAGTGACGACGAACGCAAAAAAAAAAGTTGTAAGGACGACGCCTATGATTTCAGTATAAGTTCAAGGACGACGGGAGTAATTTTGTCATAAATAAAAATCTCTCTCATATGCTCCCTCGGTTTTTGTGTATCTTATTCACTTTACAGTTCTATTCACCTTCCTGAAGTTCCAATTAATTGGTTTCTTGTTAAACCTTTACTCAGTTACTCATCTCTCTCAATACAACCTCCCACCTCTACCTCTGTGTATCGGCTTGCCGGATGGTCACCTCGTTTGTGGTGGATGTCCGTTGTTTACATGGAGCAGGGGAGGTGGTGGTTTGCGAGTTTTGGTCGTGAGTTGGCTTAAGTTGTTGCAGTGGTTTTTTCGTCGGGTCCCTTTTTCCGGTTGCTCCTTTGGGTTGGACGAGGCAACAATCTTCTTGTTGGAAATCTGGTTTCGGAACCAGTGGCGGGATGAGTTTTTTTAAGAAGATAATTTATGTGGCGGCTCATGAAGTTTAGTGGCAGTCGAGTATTCTGTTTGTATGATTTTTGGTGGTTCAGCGACTTCCGGCGTTCTTCCGATGGTTTACTTTTTTATCTGAAATAGTTTAGGTGCTTCGGGATTTCGTGCTTTTGATTATAGCCTTGATTGTTTTAGCTAGTGTTGTTAACAGTTCACCCACCATGTTGGTGGTTATGTGTGTATTTCAATTTGTAACTTGTTGATATTTGGATCCATTTATTTATATTATTATTTTCTCTAAAAATACTAGGTAATCGATAGGGCTTCGTTGTTAAGTTCTACAAAATCTCGTACATTGGAACCCATGATTATTGATCCGAACCCATTAGAGCATTTGTAACGGCCTTAAACTCACATGTGTGGGTTGTTTAAGTGGCAAAAGTCACTCCCAATAAATTGGTTAATGGTGCTGTGAGTTTAGGCTTGGAAAGGTGTCAGGGAGAAACCCACGATTAAACTCACGGTTTGTCTTTTCTTTGATCGCTGGAAATAATTTTTTTTAATTTCTTTTTATTTTTAACTTACTACGTAATTGTTTTATCTTCTTTTTATTCAACTCTCAATTATATTTTGTCAAATCATCACAATAATTTCAATAACTTTCAAATTCACACCACCATTACGTCACGTTTTCAACCCAAATGATCACGTTATAAAAAAATTCGCACCATCAACTCACCTACCCTGTGATGGCCCGGAAATTTCTGACCAAATTTAAACTTAATCTTTGTATGATTAACATTTCCGACACGATAAGCAAAGTCTGTAAAACTGAATCTCAAAATTTTTGAACTACTTTCATATATTCAAATACCTTTCGGTTGTTCTTGACAATTCGCGAACAATTATATGTATATATATATATATATATATATATATATATATATATATATATATATATATATATATATATATATATATATATATATATATACTATAACTTGAAAACGTAACAATGTATTAATTATTTGATACCGTACATTAAACTTACTGGTTTAAATATTTATTTGAATATATATGATAAGTTGGGATATTAATTGTATGAATAACTTGCGACGTATATTTTAAAACGTGTTTAAAAATATTGAGAATAGATATTAACTTGGTTATGAAACGTTTGATAAATACTATTATATTAATAAATAACGAGACAATGATTTATAGAAGTAAATGACCAAAACACTCGAAAGATTAAGATATACTTTGAGTGATATAGTTTATGGATAATTTAAGGCTATATTTTGACAAAGGTACGTGTCACGAAACGTAAAATGCAAGTTTTCTAAGTGTACGAAAATGCGTTCGAGAAACCGAAACCGGGACATAAGTCGAGTAACAACGTACGAGTCATCGGAACGAAAATTACAGGTCAACTATGCACTTGAATTTAATATAATATATAATTAATTATATAAATTAAATATATTATATATATATTTAAATAATATGTCGACAAACAAGAAAACAAAAGTTTGTGAGCTGGATCAGAGGGCCATGCGATCGCATGGCCTTGAAGCACAAATCTCATGCGATCGCATGGGGTGCTTTTTCAGAAAAGGTTCTATAAATTGCACGATTCTGGTTCTGTTTTCTCACACTCTTTATATTACTCCGTATTACTTATGTTATTTATTTAATTTATTATTTATAATTATTATAATTATAATTATAATTATAATTATAATAATAATAATAATAATTATTATTATTATTATTATTATTATTATTATTATTATTATTATTATTATTATTAAGATTATTATTATTAATCTTATTATTAATAGTATTAGTATTATTATTTTTACGATACAAAAATAATAATATATATAAAATATCACGACGGAGGGATGTCCAAATAATTTCGAAACGGGTTTTCGAGCAAGCTAGAGCTAAGGAAATTATGGGTTATTGTCAAGGAGGTTATGGGTAATATTCGGGGGTATATTTGTGAATCAAACCTAGTGTTTATCATCTCTGTTACGTCTACGTACTTTCCTACAATATTAAATCTCAATATTGATACGTTGAGATCTATGGTTAATTTTGCATTCCGAGTTTCAGTCACATTTTGGTGAACGACTTTATATGCTGCTAAGGTGAGTTTCATATTATCCCTTTTACTCTCTACATTTTTGGGCTGAGAATACATGCAAATGCTTTATTAACTGATTTACAATATTTATATGCGTGAGTTTCATTTGCTCCCTTTTTAATTGCTTTTGCAATATATATTTTTGGGCTGAGAATACATGCACTTTATTTTAAACGCAAAGGACACAAGTACATACTAAATTCTACACTGAGTTTGAACTGAAAATCCCTTAGCTTTGGTAACTGTTAACTGCCAGTTATAAGAACTGGTGGGCGCGAGTAGTAGTATATGGATCCATAGGGCTTGATATCCCCGTCCGAGCTAGAGCACTTGAAATGTCCCGTTCTTATTGATTAAAAACGTTCCATATTAATTGATTTCGTTGCGAGGTTTTGACCTCTATATGAGACGTTTTTCAAAGACTGCATTCATTTTTAAAACAAACCATAACCTTTATTTCATAAATAAAGGTTTAAAAAGCTTTACGTAGATTATCAAATAATGATAATCTAAAATATCCTGTTTACACACGACCATTACATAATGGTTTACAATACAAATATGTTACATCGAAATCAGTTTCTTGAATGCAGTTTTTACACAATATCATACAAACATGGACTCCAAATCTTGTCCTTATTTTAGTATGCAACAGCAGAAGCTCTTAGTATTCACCTGAGAATAAACATGCTTTAAACGTCAACAAAAATGTTGGTGAGTTATAGGTTTAACCTATATATATCAAATCGTAACAATAGACCACAAGATTTCATATTTCAATACACATCCCATACATAGAGATAAAAATCATTCATATGGTGAACACCTGGTAACCGACATTAACAAGATGCATATATAAGAATATCCCCATCATTCCGGGACACCCTTCGGATATGATATAAATTTCGAAGTACTAAAGCATTCGGTACTTTGGATGGGGTTTGTTAGGCCCAATAGATCAATCTTTAGGATTCGCGTCAATTAGGGTGTCTGTTCCCTAATTCTTAGATTACCAGACTTAATAAAAAGGGGCATATTCGATTTCGATAATTCAACCATAGAATATAGTTTTACGTACTTGTGTCTATTTTGTAAATCATTTATAAAACCTGCATGTATTCTCATCCCAAAAATATTAGATTTTAAAAGTGGGACTATAACTCACTTTCACAGATTTTTATTTCGTCGGGAAGTAAGACTTGGCCACTGGTTGATTCACGAACCTATAACAATATATACATATATATCAAAGTATGTTCAAAATATATTTACAACACTTTTAATATATTTTGATGTTTTAAGTTTATTAAGTCAGCTGTCCTCGTTAGTAACCTACAACTAGTTGTCCACAGTTAGATGTACATAAATAAATCGATAAATATTATCTTGAATCAATCCATGACCCAGTGTATACGTATCTCAGTATTGATCACAACTCAAACTATATATATTTTGGAATCAACCTCAACCCTGTATAGCTAACTCCAACATTCACATATAGAGTGTATATGGTTGTTCTGAAATATATATAGATGTGTCGACATGATAGGTCAAAACATTGTATACGTGTCTATGGTATCTCAAGATTACATAATATACAATACAAGTTGATTAAGTTATGGTTGGAATAGATTTGTTACCAATTTTCACGTAGCTAAAATGAGAAAAATTATCCAATCTTGTTTTACCCATAACTTCTTCATTTTAAATCCGTTTTGAGTGAATCAATTTGCTATGGTTTCATATTGAACTCTATTTTATGAATCTAAACAGAAAAAGTATAGGTTTATAGTTGGAAAAATAAGATACAAGTCGTTTTTGTAAAGGTAGTCATTTCAGTCGAAAGAACGACGTCTAGATGACCATTTTAGAAAACATACTTCCACTTTGAGTTTAACCATAATTTTTGGATATAGTTTCATGTTCATAATAAAAATTATTTTCTCAGAATAACAACTTTTAAATCAAAGTTTATCATAGTTTTTAATTAACTAACCCAAAACAGCCCGCGGTGTTACTACGACGGCGTAAATCCAGTTTTACGGTGTTTTTCGTGTTTCCAGGTTTTAAATCATTAAGTTAGCATATCATATAGATATAGAACATATGTTTAGTTGATTTTAAAAGTCATGTTAGAAGGATTAACTTTTATTTGCGAACAAGTTTAGAATTAACTAAACTATGTTCTAGTGATTACAAGTTTAAACCTTCGAATAAGATAGCTTTATATGTATGAATCGAATGATGTTATGAACATCATTACTACCTCAAGTTCCTTGGATAAACCTACTGGAAATGAGAAAAATAGATCTAGCTTCAAAGGATCCTTGGATGGCTTGAAAGTTCTTGAAGCAGAATCATGACACGAAAACAATTTCAAGTAAGATTTCCACTCGAAATAAGATTGTTATAGTTATAGAAATTGAATTAAAGTTTGAATATGATTATTACCTTGTATTAGAAAGATAACTTACTGTAAGTAACAAAGGTTTCTTGATTTTAGATGATTACTTGGAATGGATTTAGAAAACTTGGAAGTAAACTTGCAATCTTGGAAGTATTCTTGATTTTATGAAACTAGAACTTTTGGAATTTATGAAGAACACTTAGAACTTGAAGATAGAACTTGAGAGAGATCAATTAGATGAAGAAAATTGAAGAATGAAAGTGTTTGTAGGTGTTTTTGGTCGTTGGTGTATGGATTCGATATAAAGGATATGTAATTTTGTTTTCATGTAAATAAGTCATGAATGATCACTCATATTTTTGTAATTTAATGAGATATTTCATGCTAGTTGCTAAATAATGGTTCCCACATGTGTTAGGTGACTCACATGGGCTGCTAAGAGCTAATCATTGGAGTGTATATACCAATATTGAAATGTCCCGTTCTTATTGATTAAAAACGTTCCATATTAATTGATTTCGTTGCGAGGTTTTGACCTCTATATGAGACGTTTTTCAAAGACTGCATTCATTTTTAAAACAAACCATAACCTTTATTTCATAGATAAAGGTTTTAAAAAGCTTTACGTAGATTATCAAATAATGATAATCTAAAATATCCTGTTTACACACGACCATTACATAATGGTTTACAATACAAATATGTTACAACAAAATAAGTTTCTTGAATGCAGTTTTTACACAATATCATACAAGCATGGACTCCAAATCTCGTCCTTATTTAAGTATGCGACAGCGGAAGCTCTTAATAATCACCTGAGAATAAACATGCTTAAAACATCAACAAAAATGTTGGTGAGTTATAGGTTTAACCTATATATATCAAATCATAATAATAGACCACAAGATTTCATATTTCAATACACATCCCATACATAGAGATAAAAATCATTCATATGGTGAACACCTGGTAACCGACATTAACAAGATGCATATATAAGAATATCCCCATCATTCCGGGACACCCTTCGGATATGATATAAATTTCGAAGTACTAAAGCATCCGGTACTTTGGATGGGGTTTGTTAGGCCCAATAGATCTATCTTTAGGATTCGCGTCAATTAGGGTGTCTGTTCCCTAATTCTTAGATTACCAGACTTAATAAAAAGGGGCATATTCGATTTCGATAATTCAACCATAGAATGTAGTTTCACGTACTTGTGTCTATTTTGTAAATCATTTATAAAACCTGCATGTATTCTCATCCCAAAAATATTAGATTTTAAAAGTGAGACTATAACTCACTTTCACAGATTTTTACTTCGTCGGGAAGTAAGACTTGGCCACTGGTTGATTCACGAACCTATAACAATATATACATATATATCAAAGTATGTTCAAAATATATTTACAAAACTTTTAATATATTTTGATGTTTTAAGTTTATTAAGTCAGCTGTCCTCGTTAGTAACCTACAACTAGTTGTCCACAGTTAGATGTACAGAAATAAATCGATAAATATTATCTTGAATCAATCCACGACCCAGTGTATACGTATCTCAGTATTGATCACAACTCAAACTATATATATTTTGGAATCAACCTCAACCCTGTATAGCTAACTCCAACATTCACATATAGAGTGTCTATGGTTGTTCCGAAATATATATATAGATGTGTCGATATGATAGGTCGAAACATTGTATACGTGTCTATGGTATCTCAAGATTACATAATATACAATACAAGTTGATTAAGTTATGGTTGGAATAGATTTGTTACCAATTTTCACGTAGCTAAAATGAGAAAAATTATCCAATCTTGTTTTACCCATAACTTCTTCATTTTAAATCTGTTTTGAGTGAATCAAATTGCTATGGTTTCATATTGAACTCTATTTTATGAATCTAAACAGAAAAAGTATAGGTTTATAGTCGGAAAAATAAGTTAAAAGTCGTTTTTGTAAAGGTAGTCATTTCAGTCGAAAGAACGACGTCTAGATGACCATTTTAGAAAACATACTTCCACTTTGAGTTTAACCATAATTTTTGGATATAGTTTCATGTTCATAATAAAAATCATTTTCTCAGAATAACAACTTCTAAATCAAAGTTTATCATAGGTTTTAATTAACTAACCCAAAACAGCCCGCGGTGTTACTACGACGGCGTAAATCCGGTTTTACGGTGTTTTTCGTGTTTCCAGGTTTTAAATCATTAAGTTAGCATATCATATAGATATAGAACATGTGTTTAGTTGATTTTAAAAGTCAAGTTAGAAGGATTAACTTTTGTTTGCGAACAAGTTTAGAATTAACTAAACTATGTTCTAGTGATTACAAGTTTAAACCTTCGAATAAGATAGCTTTATATGTATGAATCGAATGATGTTATGAACATCATTACTACCTTAAGTTCCTTGGATAAACCTACTGGAAAAGAAAAAAATGGATCTAGCTTCAACGGATCCTTGGATGGCTCGAAGTTCTTGAAGCAGAATCATGACGCGAAAACAAGTTCAAGTAAGATCATCACTTGAAATAAGATTGTTATAGTTATAAAAATTGAACCAAAGTTTGAATATGATTATTACCTTGTATTAGAATGATAAACTACTGTAAGAAACAAAGATTTCTTGAGGTTGGATGATCACCTTACAAGATTGGAAGTGAGCTAGCAAACTTGAAAGTATTCTTGATTTTATGTAACTAGAACTTGTAGAATATATGAAGAACACTTAGAACTTGAAGATAGAACTTGAGAGAGATCAATTAGATGAAGAAAATTGAAGAATGAAAGTGTTTGTAGGTGTTTTTGGTCGTTGGTGTATGGATTAGATATAAAGGATATGTAATTTTGTTTTCATGTAAATAAGTCATGAATGATTACTCATATTTTTGTAATTTTATGAGATATTTCATGCTAGTTGCTAAATGATGGTTCCCACATATGTTAGGTGACTCACATGGGCTGCTAAGAGCTGATCATTGGAGTGTATATACCAATAGTACATACATCTAAAAGCTGTGTATTGTACGAGTACGAATACGGGTGCATACGAGTAGAATTGTTGATGAAACTGAACGAGGATGTAATTGTAAGCATTTTTGTTAAGTAGAAGTATTTTGATAAGTGTATTGAAGTCTTTAAAAAGTGTATAAATACATATTAAAACACTACATGTATATACATTTTAACTGAGTCGTTAAGTCATCGTTAGTCGTTACATGTAAGTGTTGTTTTGAAACCTTTAGGTTAACAATCTTGTTAAATGTTGTTAACCCAATGTTTATAATATCAAATGAGATTTTAAATTATTATATTATCATGATATTATCATGTATGAATATCTCTTAATATGATATATATACATTAAATGTCTTTACAACGATAATCGTTACATATATGTCTCGTTTAAAAATCATTAAGTTAGTAGTCTTGTTTTTACATATGTAGTTCATTGTTAATATACTTAATGATATGTTTACTTATCATAGTATCATGTTAACTATATATATATATATATATATATATATATATATATATATATATATATATATATATATATATATATATATATATATATCCATATATATGTCATCATATAGTTTTTATAAGTTTTAACGTTCGTGAATCACCGGTCAACTTGGGTGGTCAATTGTCTATATGAAACATATTTCAATTAATCAAGTCTTAACAAGTTTGATTGCTTAACATGTTGGAAACATTTAATCATGTAAATATCAATCTCAATTAATATATATAAACATGGAAAAGTTTGGGTCACTACAGTACCGACCCGTTAAATAAATTTCGTCCCGAAATTTTAAGCTGTTGAAGGTGTTGACGAATCTTCTGGAAATAGATGCGGGTATTTCTTCTTCATCTGATCTTCATGCTCCCAGGTGAACTAGGGTCCTCTACGAGCATTCCATCGAACCTTAACAATTGGTATCTTGTTTTGCTTAAGTCTTTTAACCTCACGATCCATTATTTCAACGGGTTCTTCAATGAATTGAAGTTTTTCGTTGATTTGGATTTCATCTAACGGAATAGTGAGATCTTCTTTAGCAAAACATTTCTTCAAATTCGAGACGTGGAAAGTGTTATGTACAGCCGCGAGTTGTTGAGGTAACTCAAGTCGGTAAGCTACTGGTCCGACACGATCAATAATCTTGAATGGTCCAATATACCTTGGATTTAATTTCCCTCGTTTACCAAATCGAACAACGCCTTTCCAAGGTGCAACTTTAAGCATGACCATCTCTCCAATTTCAAATTCTATATCTTTTCTTTTAATGTCAGCGTAGCTCTTTTGACGACTTTGGGCGGTTTTCAACCGTTGTTGAATTTGGATGATCTTCTCGGTAGTTTCTTGTATAATCTCCGGACCCGTAATCTGTCTATCCCCCACTTCACTCCAACAAATCGGAGACCTGCACTTTCTACCATAAAGTGTTTCAAACGGCGCCATCTCAATGCTTGAATGGTAGCTGTTATTGTAGGAAAATTCTGCTAACGGTAGATGTCGATCCTAACTGTTTCCGAAATCAATAACACATGCTCGTAGCATGTATTCAAGCGTTTGTATCGTCCTTTCGCTCTGCCCATCAGTTTGTGGATGATAGGCAGTACTCATGTCTAGACGAGTTCCTAATGCTTGCTGTAATGTCTGCCAGAATCTTGAAATAAATCTGCCATCATTATCAGAGATAATAGAGATTGGTATTCCATGTCTGGAAACGACTTCCTTCAAATACAGTCGTGCTAACTTCTCCATCTTGTCATCTTCTATTATTGGCAGGAAGTGTGCTGATTTGGTGAGACGATCAACTATTACCCAAATAGTATCAAAACCACTTGCAGTCCTTGGCAATTTAGTGATGAAATCCATGGTAATGTTTTCCCATTTCCATTCCGGGATTTCGGGTTGTTGAAGTAGACCTGATGGTTTCTGATGCTCAGCTTTGACCTTAGAACACGTCAAACATTCTCCTACGTATTTAGCAACATCGGCTTTCATACCCGGCCACCAAAAATATTTCTTGAGATCCTTGTACATCTTCCCCATTCCAGGATGTATTGAGTATCTGGTTTTATGAGCTTCTCTAAGTACCATTTCTCTCATATCTCCAAATTTTGGTACCCAAATCCTTTCAGCCCTATACCGGGTTCCGTCTTTCCGAATATTAAGATGCTTCTCCGATCCTTTGGGTATTTCATCCTTTAAATTTCCCTTTTTTAAAACTCCTTGTTGCGTCTCCTTTATTTGAGTAGTAAGGTTATTATGAATCATTATATTCATAGATTTTACTCGAATGGGTTCTCTGTCCTTCCTGCTCAAGGCATCGGCTACCACATTTGCCTTCCCCGGGTGGTAACGAATCTCAAAGTCGTAATCATTCAATAATTCAATCCACCTACGCTGCCTCATATTCAGTTGTTTCTGATTAAATATGTGTTGAAGACTTTTGTAGTCGGTATATATAATACTTTTGACCCCATATAAGTAGTGCCTCCAAGTCTTTAATGCAAAAACAACCGCGCCTAATTCCAAATCATGCGTCGTATAATTTTGTTCGTGAATCTTCAATTGTCTAGACGCATAAGCAATCACCTTCGTTCGTTGCATTAATACACAACCGAGACCTTGCTTTGGTGCGTCACAATAAATCACAAAATCATCATTCCCTTCAGACAATGACAATATAGGTGCCGTAGTTAGCTTTTTCTTCAATAACTGAAACGCTTTCTCTTGTTCATCATTCCATTCAAATTTCTTCCCTTTATGCGTTAATGCAGTCAAGGGTTTTGCTATTCTGGAAAAGTCTTGGATGAACCTTCTGTAGTAACCAGCTAGTCCTAAAAACTGGCATATGTGTTTCGAAGTTTTCGGGGTTTCCCACTTTTCAACAGTTTCTATCTTTGCCGGATCCACCTTAATACCTTCTTTGTTCACTATGTGACCGAGGAATTGAACTTCTTCCAACCAAAATGCACACTTTGAAAACTTAGCATACAATTCTTCCTTCCTCAATACTTCTAACACCTTTCTCAAATGTTCACCGTGTTCTTGGTCATTCTTTGAGTAAATAAGTATGTCATCAATGAAAACAATGACAAACTTGTCAAGGTATGGTCCACACACTCGGTTCATAAGGTTCATGAACACAGCTAGTGCATTAGTTAAACCAAACGGCATGACCATAAACTCGTAATGACCGTAACGTGTTCTGAAAGCAGTCTTTGGAATATCATCTTCTTTCACCGTCATTTGATGATACCCGGAACGTAAGTTAATCTTTGAATAAACAGACGAGCCTTGTAGTTGATCAAATAAGTCGTCGATTCTCGGTAGTGGGTAGCGGTTCTTGATGGTAAGTTTGTTCAACTCTCGGTAGTCGATACACAACCTGAATGTACCATCTTTCTTCTTGACAAACAAAACAGGAGCTCCCCACGGTGATGTGCTTGGTCGAATGAAACCACGCTCTAAAAGTTCTTGTAATTGTCTTTGCAGTTCTTTCATCTCGCTGGGTGCGAGTCTGTAAGGAGCACGAGCTATTGGTACAACTCCTGGTACAAGATCTATTTGAAATTCAACGGATCGATGTGGGGGTAATCCCGGTAATTCTTTCAGAAATACATCGAGAAATTCTTTTGCAATGGGAACATCATTGATGCTCTTTTCTTCAGTTTGTACTGTAGCGACCCCGACAAATCGTCAAGTGACGGCGTCGGCTACGTGGGTCCCATTACCTGATTATAAGTCTTTAA
Source organism: Rutidosis leptorrhynchoides (assembly GCF_046630445.1). NCBI lineage: Eukaryota > Viridiplantae > Streptophyta > Magnoliopsida > Asterales > Asteraceae > Rutidosis > Rutidosis leptorrhynchoides. The sequence goes on from NC_092338.1 coordinate 33,209,685, forward strand.
GATAACGTTTGACCAAAATATATCGCCTTCATTTCAAAATAAAGATTGTTTCAAAGTTTACAAGAATTGTTCAACCAAAAGTTAAGTTACAACGTTATAAGTACGATTGAAATCTAGGCGACACGGTTTAAAGTAAAGTCAAAAGACGCTCCATGAAAAGCATGTATACTCGACATCCAAAGCAAGTATCAAATAATGAGCGGAAGCATGTATCACATATCGTGCAAGACCTGAGAAAAACATAGAAATCTGTCAACGAAAAACGTTGGTGAAATCATAGGTTTAGTAAGTAAATTGTATTGAACCACAAGGTTCTTTAAGAATTGCTCAACCAGAATCATTCACATTCCAAAATAGTATTTGTATCACGAGCACCCAATTATCAAGGCTTAACCGAATCTTCCCTCTGAATTTTGAATTTAGTGTTAGAACTTACACTATACATTGTTGAAATTATATTTCATTCACTAACGGTAGCGAACCGTCTGAATGAGGGTTTGTTAAACCCGTATGGCCACACAACATAATTACACGCTTACACTTACACCCTGCAAGTGGAACTAATGATAATTGGATTGAGGACTTTTGTTCAAACTCGTATGCATCTTTGTATTCGTATTTGTTCACAATGTAAAAGCATGAAAAGTAAATAAGTATGAAATGTATGTGTTTCTCAGCCCACGATGTAAAGAATAAAAGTGATTGAAAAAGTGGGACTATGATCTCACCTTTGATTGCACGAGTATAAATGTACTTCACAAAGTAAACGCGTGCAAAGACAAAGCTAGTCTTGACCTAAACATATAGGTTGTATCAATAACGGTAAACACAAACGGTCAAAGATGTTCAATTAGTCCTATGGCTCAATACGACTCGATTATGTAGCATGTGAAGCAAATTGTCAAGTTTCATGCAAGATACAAGTATAGAATCATGTTAGAAAGATTGCATAATTAATTGGTTAAGTTTGACAAAAAGTCAAACTTGGTCGGGTCAAAGTCAACAAAAGTCAACACGTTCGGGTCGGGTCCCGGACAAATTTTCTATGCTAATTATTCATATACAAGTATATTAAAACAAGTTTCATGTGAATCGGAGGTCCGTAGGTCATCAAACATTTCACGTGAAATGGGACGTGGAGGTCAGAATCTGACCAGGCACATCCGCGCGCCGCGCGGGGATGGGGCGCGCCGCGCCACCATCTGTGCAGGTCTGTTTCTGTTTTTCCCAAGTATGCACGAGCCAAAATCAATTCTAACACAACAATTGACCCGCAAACACTTATAATGCCTATCATATATCGTTGGAAAGGTATTTTGACGAGGAATACAACTAAGCACATTTCATCAATCAAACTTCCACTTACAACAACCAAAAACCGTAATTAAACGTTCATAATCAAAGTTCAAGTTCCAAAAACGCATTTTATGATTCGGGCAACCAATTTACATGTATGTTATGCCGTTTCGAAGGTAATCAAACACACATTGCAACAAAACACTTAACAACAATATCTCATAGCATTTGACGCATCAAAAGTTCATGTAAAACTCATCAAACCCTAATCCAAGTTTACAAAATCATTAATCATGTTCTTGGAGTTTCCTTAATCAACCTATACATCAAAACGAAGCTAATGATACTAGTAACACTTTTAAAACATGCACTTTAACAATCTAACAACATTTGATCATCCAAAATCAAGGATTTAGCAAGTAATTTTCATATTGAACTAGTTACACCAAAAACAACGAATCGAGCATACAAATTACATACACGACATCACAATGAGCCATAGACACTAATTAACAACATTTCAAGTCAAAAACACGAATTTAGAGAAATCTAGAGTTTTAGAAATGTTACCCAAACGAGATGAAGTTGGTATCAAATTGTAGAGGATGAAGAGAGGATTCCAAATATGTAATTTGTTTTGTTGTAAGCCTCCTAGATCGGATTTAGATGATGAATGATTGAATTGGGTGTTTGTGTGTGTGTTCTTGCTAGAGAGAAAGAGAGAGAGATGGAGGTGATTGAATGGTGGTGATTGGGGTGGACTAGTTGACCTAGTCAACTAGTTTGCCCCGTGTCAATTTTAGTCCCTCGAGTTTAGAAGCGGGTGCGGGATTTAACCGATCGAATATTTTAAATTACACGAGAGTACGGGAGACGTTATCTTCCAACAACGAGAATATTTAAAATGTTACATAACAAAGGATACGAATCTAGATACGAAGGGTATTATTTAAAAAGAAAAAGACGGGCGTTAAAATAATTTAACGGAAAAATGCGGGATGTTACATGTACTTTCTCGACGTGTGCTAGAACAGCATAGCAACCTTTTCTTATTAGTTTTTGTGCCTTCAAATTACTAATAAGATGTAGCTTCGTGTTGCCCTTTTCTCCGTACACCATTAAGGGTTTTCCTTTTTCTCGTATAATGCGAATTGCATTTTTGTAACAAACGATCTCTGCTTTCACTTCTTTCAACCAGTCCATACTGATTATCACATCAAAACTCCCTAACTCTACTGGTATCAAATCAATCTTAAATATTTTGCTAACCAGTTTAATTTCTCGATTCCGACATATATTATCTGCTGAAATTAATTTACCATTTGCTAATTCGAGTAAAAATTTACTATCCAATGGCGTCAATGGACAACTTAATTTAGCACAAAAATCTCTACTCATATAGCTTCTATCCGCACCCGAATCAAATAAAACGTAAGCAGATTTATTGTCAATAAGAAACGTACCCGTAACAAGCTCCGGGTCTTCCTGTGCCTCGGCCGCATTAATATTGAAAACTCTTCCGCGGCCTTGTCCATTCGTGTTCTCCTGGTTCTGGCAATTTCTAATAATGTGGCCCGGTTTTTCACATTTATAACAAACTACATTGGCATAACTTGCTCCGACACTACTTGCTCCGCCATTACTCGTTCCGACACCATTAGTTCCTTTCGTTCTATTAACCCCTGGTCCGTAGACCTCACACTTCGCCGCGCTATGACCATTTCTTTTACACTTGTTGCAAAATTTGGTGCAGAACCCCGAGTGATACTTTTCACACCTTTGGCATAGCTGCTTCTGATTGTTGTTGTTGTTGTTGTTGTTGCGGTTATTATTGTTGTTGGGATGATTGTTGTAGTTGCTGTTGTTGTTGTTGTTGTTGTTGTTGTTGGGCCGTTTGTTGATGTTGCGATTGATGTTGCGATTGTTGGGATAATTGTTGCGATTATTGTTGTAATTGCTGTTGTTGTTGTATTGGTGATTCTTATCACCGTTTTCCTCCCACTTTCTTTTGACTTGCTTCACATTGGCCTCTTCAGCAGTCTGTTCTTTAATTCTTTCTTCAATCTGGTTCACTAGTTTGTGAGCCATTCTACATGCCTGTTGTATGGAGGCGGGCTCGTGTGAACTTATATCTTCTTGGATTCTTTCCGGTAATCCTTTCACAAACGCGTCGATCTTCTCTTCCTCATCTTCGAATGCTCCCGGACACAATAGGCACAATTCTGTGAATCGTCTTTCGTACGTGGTAATATCAAATCCTTGGGTTCGTAACCCTCTAAGTTCTGTCTTGAGCTTATTGACCTCGGTTCTGGGATGGTACTTCTCGTTCATCAAGTGCTTGAATGCTGACCACGGTAGTGCGTACGCATCATCTTGTCCCACTTGCTCTAGATAGGTATTCCACCATGTTAACGCCGAACCTGTGAAGGTATGCGTAGCGTACTTCACTTTGTCCTCTTCAGTACACTTACTTATGGCAAACACCGATTCGATCTTCTCGGTCCACCGTTTCAATCCGATCGGTCCTTCGGTTCCATCAAATTCCAAAGGTTTGCAGGCAGTGAATTCTTTGTAGGTGCATCCTACACGATTTCCTGTACTTCTAGATCCAAGGTTATTGTTGGTATGTAGCGCAGCCTGTACTGCGGCTATGTTTGAAGCTAGAAAAGTACGGAATTCCTCTTCATTCATATTCACGGTGTGTCGAGTAGTCGGTGCCATTTCCTTCAAAATAGTCAAATGGAACAAGTTAATCATACAGAATATTAAGAGTAGTTAATAGTATTTCGTAGCATAATATGAACTCATTTATAAAAGCTTTTTCTTCATATTAACGTTTTATAAGTTTAAATTCGGGTAGTACCTACCCGTTAAGTTCATACTTAGTAGCTAATATACAATTCAACTACTACAATTCTATATGAAAAACTGATTATAATAATATTTCGCGTTCAAACTTTTACGCAATATTTTACAAACTTACAATACCGCTTATTTTACATATAGCATGAAATATAGCACATAATAAATTTGATACAAGATGGTTGTGAAGATAATTCTAGCTAGTACACAAGTCGTTCAGCAAAAGCAATAAAGACACGTAATTCATACGTCCAGAAACAAGTCATGCATTCTGGTTTTACTAGGATTACTTCCCATCCTTGGTCTTGTGGAACATAACCGTTATGGCCGTTGATAAGACAGCGTGTTGTAACGTTGTCAAAGGGACGAGGGTTACGTAATGTCCAACAGTCCCGTAACAATCTAAAAACCTCATTTCTTACCCCAATTACCGACTCCGTCACTTGTGGAAACGTTTTGTTTAATAGTTGTAGCCCGATGTTCTTGTTCTCACTTTGGTGAGAAGCGAACATTACTAATCCGTAAGCATAACATGCTTCTTTATGTTGCATGTTAGCCGCTTTTTCTAAATCACGAAGTCCAATATTCGGATATATTGAGTCAAAATAATTTCTTAACCCATTGCGTAAAATAGCATTTGGGTTCCCCGCAATATATGCGTCAAAGTAAACACATCGTAACTTATGGATTTCCCAATGTGATATCCCCCATCTTTCGAACGAAAGCCTTTTATAAATCAAGGCATTCTTGGAACGTTCTTCGAATGTCTTACAAACTGATCTCGCCTTAAATAGTTGTGCCGAAGAATTCTGACCGACTCTAGACAAGATTTCATCAATCATGTCTCCGGGTAGGTCTCTTAAAATATTGGGTTGTCTATCCATTTTGTGTTTTTATACTGTAAAATAGACAAGAGTTAGATTCATAAAAAAAAATACTTATTAATACAAGCAATTTTTACATATATCATAAAGCATAAGCACACTATATTACATATATTACACCACACGAATACAACTATATTATTCCGACTCACTTATTTCTTCTTCTTCGGTTTTGGTTCGTTTTGCCAAGTTTCTAGGGATATATGATGTTCCCCTAATACGAGCCGTCGTTTTCCACATTGGTTCAGAAAAACCTGGTGGTTTAGAGGTTCCCAGGTCATTGTTACAACTTAAGGACTTCGGGGGTTGACGATACATATAAAGTTCATCGGGGTTGGAATTAGATTTCTCTATTTTTATGCCCTTTCCCTTATTATTTTTTTTTGCCTTTTTAAATTCAGTTGGGGTAATTTCTATAACATTATCGGAATTCTCGTCGGAATCCGATTCATCGGATAATTGGTAATCCTCCCAATATTTTGCTTCCTTGGCGGAAACACCTGAAAGGACCCGTTCATATACATTATAAACGATTCACAATAGTTGATTACATTGCGAGGTATTTGACCTCTATATGATACATTTTACAAACATTGCATTCGTTTTTAAAAGATAAACTTTCTTTACATCGAAAATTGACAGGCATGCATACCATTTCATAATATCCACTATCCAACTATAAATTGATTTAATAATAATCTTTAATGAACTCAATGACTCAAATGCAACGTTCTTCGAAATATGCTATGAAAGACTCCAAGTAATATCTTTAAAATGAGCAAATGCACAGCGGACGATTTCTTTAACACCTGAGAATAAACATGCTTTAAAGTGTCAACCAAAAGGTTGGTGAGTTCATTAGTTTATCATAATCATTTATTTCCATCATTTTAATAGACCACAAGAATTTCATTTCTAGTTCTCATAAATATACGTCCCATGCATAGAGACAAAAAATAATCATTCATATGGTGAACACCTGGTAACCGACATTAACTAGAAACATATAAGAATATCCCCTATCATTCCGGGATCCTCCTTCGGACATGATATAAATTTCGAAGTACTAAAGCATCCGGTACTTTGGATGGGGTTTGTTAGGCCCAATAGATCTATCTTTAGGATTCGCGTCAATTAGGGTGTCTGTTCCCTAATTCTTAGATTACCAGACTTAATAAAAAGGGGCATATTCGACTTTGATAATTCAACCATAGAATGTAGTTTCGATTACTTGTGTCTATATCGTAAAACATTTATAAAAACAGCGCATGTATTCTTAGTCCCAAAAATATATATAAAAAGGGAATCAATGAACTCACCATACTGTATTTCGTAGTAAAAATACATATAACGTCATTGAACAAGTGCAAGGTTAGCCTCGGATTCACGAACCTAAATTAATTATATATATTTATGTGTTGGTCAATATTTGTCTCACAAATTAGGTCAAGTCATAGTGTACTACCATCCTAATGCTCGAGACTAATATGCAAAAGTCAACAAAAGTAAATTTGACTCAAAATAATTTCCAAAAATCTATACATGATTAATATATAGTTTAAATATCGTCGTTTTATATTTTTAAAAGATTTATTAGAGTAAATAATATAATTTATTTATTAATAAATAAAATTTTATATTAAATTTATATAATAAAATATACTTTTATATATATTAAGTAATAAAATTTATAGGGTTCATTTAATAACAGAAAGATAATATGATAGGTATTATTAAAGTAAGTTATTACACGTAGTAAAATATGTTTGTATCACATATTTATTTGATAAAATAATATCTATAATGATAGTAAGTAAAAGTTGTATTATTTTGTAATAATAATTATTATTATAAAAATATCAATATTTATAATTACTAAGATGACATTATAATAAAACGATAATTCTAATTAAGATAACTTTAATATTTACGATAATTTTTAATATTATCTTTAAAATAATAATTCTATTTAAAATAATAATAATAATGATATTTTATAGTAACAATGACATTTCTATTAAAATGATAATTTTTGTTAAAATGATAGTTTTAATACTAACGATACTTTTAATAATAATAGTAATGATAAAAATAATAAGAACGATAATTTTATCTAAATCAATATCTTATAATATTTTAATTTTATCATGATACTCTTACTCATTATTTCCTAATCGTTACCTTTAATAGCTTTTAATCGTCTTTTATATCGTGTTCATAATAATGATAATAATATTAATCAAAATAATTAGGTATTACAAATATTTGTTTTAATTACACTAATATTAATAATGATAGTTACTATAACATTATTAACGATAATACTAATAATTATCTTAATGATAATATAGTAATAATAATAATAACAATAACAATAACCATTTTTAAATAATGATATATATATTAATAATGATAATAATAATAATAATAATAATAATAATAATAATAATAATAATAATAATAATAATAATAATAATAATAATAATTGGATAATAATAATAATACTAATTATAACTTTAATGATAATAACGATAGTAATAATAAAAAATAATAATAATTTTTAATGATAAATCTCTTTTATTGATAAAGATAATAATAATGATAATAATAAGATAAAACTAGAACGGCGATAAAAACGACGATAATAATAATCATTTTTAATAAAAATATCAAAAATTCAATTGATTATAACTTCTAATCCGTTCATCGAAACCATTCGATATCTAAAGGAAAAGTTCTTAATTTTTCGCTAGCTTTCCAAGGACATGCATATCTTATACCTTATCTCAACCGCAAGTGTAACTATTTCAAGATTCAACCTAACATGTCTAAGGGCAATATCAAAAGTACAAGCATGCATAATCCTAAATACTCGAGCACTAGTCAGGGATACACTATTAGTATGTAAAAGTTAAATTATGAGTACTCACGTATCAATATTGAGATTCAATATTGCAGGAAAGGTACGTAGACGCAACGGAAATGATAAACACTATATTGACCTCACGAGCATACCCATGAACCATACTCAATCACCTCCATAGCTATAACCCATAATTTCCTTAATCCTATCCTACTCGAAAAACAATTTCGAAATCACTCGGATAGCACTCCGTCGTAATATTTTATGTATACTAATAATATCTTGAAATAATACGGAGTAAATATATATATGTAAATCGATTGAGAGAGTTTAGAGAAAAATATTTTCAAGTTTCTATAAAATAATGAAACCTATTGAATTCTATTTATAATAGATTTTTGAATTATTAAAGTGAATTATTAAAGTATGAATTATTAAAGTGAATTATTAAAGTATGAATTATTAAAGTGAATTATTAAAGTATGAATTATTAAAGTGAATTATTAAAGTTAAAGTAAAGTAAAAATAAAGTAAAGGTAAAGTTTAAGTATAGTAAAAGTATAAAACTATGTACGTATAATACGCGTATAAATATATATAATATTAATTTAAATTGTTATATATATTTAATAAAATAAAATATAAATATCGTTATCTTTATCATACTAGTTAAGTAATGAGTTGTCAAAAGTGGTTCTAGATATTTATAAAAGTTATATACATTTTAATAATAAAGTTCTTTTTAAACTGAAAACGTTTTTGTACGTTTGAAACTAAATAGATAAATCGAGTCTTTATGAGATTCAATCTTCCACTATCCTTTGTCTAGTTCTCAATGATTGACAATTTGTTCTTATTTATAAATCACTTTACCATTTTCCGAATATTATTAAAATGGAAAGATTTCTCAAATCAACGTGGGCATTTTAACAGAGACTTGTAATCATAATTCAATATATCTGATAATTCAATCATTTGATCTTATCTTCTAATTCCATTGATAAACATTTTGAAACAGATACAATCATATAAAGTATTTAATCTAATATTTTGTTTACGTTTCAAGTTATAATATATATACACATATACATATATAATCATATTCGTTTAATGGTTCGTGAATCGTTGGAACTTGGTCGAGGTTGAATGAATGTATGAACATAGTTTAAAATTCTTAAAATTTAACTTAACAAATATTGCTTATCGTGTCGGAAACATATAAAGATTAAAGTTTAAATTTGGTTGGAAATTTCCGGGTTGTCACAGTACCTACCCGTTAAAGAAATTTCGTCCCGAAATTTGAGTGGAAAGGTCGTGAATGATAATAAGTATGTTTTCATGATGCATACGGGCTGAAAATTAGAGTTTTATCATCAGCGAATAATTTGGATAAACAATCCATTTATATGAAGAGTACGAATGAAGCTAACATAGAAGAATGAAATGAGTAAGTGTAGATTCATCTTATCATTTGACGTAGATATGATTGATTACCAGATTTCAAGGGATTTGAAGAAAATATTCTTAATAAGATTTGACTCTCCGGTAATCAAGGGAATTAGGATCCGCTTTAAATGTGATCGTCCATTTTAATTGTTCTGTCGAAGATTTTCTTATAAATTCACCTCCTTCGTTTCCTTACAACTCACACCTTCTGTTGATGCATTTTATGCAAGTCCCTAGACATCTACCCACGTCCATTGCAGGTACAACAGTTTACAGGCCACCATGATTGCTCGTTATTATCCTATTCGTGTTTGTATGTGGTTACAGGAACTGCAGGAACGAGATTTAGATGTTTGACTATGTTAGACTTAGTCAGATGTACGAGTGAAGCCTCACTAGTACGGCTGATAGGCTCATACGCACGGTTGATGCTGAGCTAAGTCACAATTACAACCTAAATGAGAAGACACGAGTGAGTGATCACCCTTACGACTGATGAAGCCAACTCGTACGTGTGATGAATGAATCGTATGGGTGAGTCAACAGCAGGGGTATATAAAGTCTTATGTTCTTCATTTTAGGTTAAGCCTCTCATTTGTTACACACACTCAGATCTAGTGAGCTCCTCTGATTCTCTCTCAGTCCAAATCACCCAGGTGGTGAATAATAGCTCTAGGTGTTGATCTAATCACACTTGATTTAGTTGTGGTTTGACTAAATTAATCAAAAAAAAAAACTTAACCTATTCACTAGAGGGTTTGATTCACTTATTCCGCCATTGTGTGAGTTAAATCTGTTGATTTCTAAGTTCCTAGTCATGTTTCATCACCTTCTATTCTTTCCTCCTCAACTCATATTTTAAAGTATTCATCAATATGCTCCATCCAGTTCCGATTCTCGATATACTTCTAACTTTCATATCGGTCATTCTTCTTTTTCATCTACCGCCGAAAGAATCTATTTACTTCTACTATACTCTTAGGTTTATAGTGTTTCTAGTTCTCCCGTGTCTTTATATTGCTATATGCATCGATATATATGGTTTATAATTTCTGGTTTGTCGTTGGGCTTTATATGTTCCCTTATATTTCAAAGTCTCTGCTTCTGTCTTCTATAATCATTATCATTCACAGTTAATGCTCTCTTTTATTTGCTGCAATTTATACCCCAATTTCTATTTCGGAGTTTTGTCCTTTCGTTTCTTCTTCTCGCGATTAAGCACCGCTTGTAATGGTCCAGAATTCACAGATATGAATTTCGGAATGAACATTGTTAATGTTCTAGGAAGAAAATTGTGATGGCAAGATCTTGACTTGTCAAATTACTAGAATACCTTGGAAAAGGCCGAATCATCAAGAAATATTTTCTTGATATTTTAAAGGTTAAATAGAATACAAGAGTCGTATAACATGGCACATGATGATGTTATGATCTGTGAATCATCACGTTCCATTTAGAAACTCAGCATGACTTACTGTAATATAATCACATTGATCAAGTGTCATTATATTATACTAATTCATGCTTCAGTTCCCAACACTACTTCAAAATATTCCTATTTTAAACTTGAATGTTTCAGAATTTAGAAACTAAAATAGTTTCTTTTATGATGTAATACAGATAGCGCGAAGAGGTAAATGATTTCAAATAAGAAAAATTAAGAAAATATCTTCAGAAATATGGAGGATATTTATAATGAAATATATGATGATATTTTAGAATTTCTAATATCAGAGGATGATGAAGAATATTGTCCGCAGGGATTTAGAGTCAGGAGCAAGGTATTCGTTAATGACTTTAGTAGGTACTGAATCATTTGGATCCTTTGAAGTCAGGTTCAGTCTTTGTAATTTGTCCATAGCCTCCTTCCTACTTTGCTCAATCCGTTTTCCAGTTCCAAAACTTTTCTTTTTCTGCGCTTTGCCATCACACTTCATCATTATCATCCAGCTTTTACTGTTTAAAGTCGTTTATAGTTTTTGCTGCTTCATCAGCATTTTTTCCATTTTCAGAGAACCAATTCGTAGTTCGGAGTGTTTTTCAGAAACTTCACATTCAAATTAAGTCCAGAAGATAGACGTTATATATACACATATAACTGTTGGCGTAGACATGCTGCGAGATTTCAAAATACTGATTGCTAATTCCCAATGATTCGTATGGCAATTCTCATTACAAGATGCGAATGAGTAAATGATAGGGTTTCAATGAATAATTATAATGACTTTTTGGAGAGGCTAAAGTCAAAGGGTAATGAAGTTGTTGGTACATCTGCTAATAATGTGGTGGAATGTAAAAGGTTCCCTGGTAATGATGGTGTATATCTCAAGGTTATAATAAGGTTAGTCTGTCTGAAAAGTCGAAGTTGACTTGCTGGAGCTGTGACAAAACTGGCTACTTTGAATAGGAGTCGCAAAGTTATTTTTGCTAATAAATGCCAAAGAATCTGACGCGGATACGTTGTTTAAACTTTTACTTTGGTTTCAAGAGTTTTTCGGGTACATAACTGTGGGTAACATGTGGTTGGATCATCATCTCGATTGCTCATCATTCGAAGTGTCTTCAGAAATTTTCGAAGAGTTTGAACACAGATTGTAATCGTTAACATACATTTGATGTTCTAACACAGTTTTGAAGTCAAAATATAGCTTGTGAAAGATGTAAGGATCTAAGAGTAATGATTCTGGTCATATCTCAAGTTGAATTTTGAGATTTCAAAATCAGAATATGTAATTAAATTTTGAATGAGTATGGTTGTTTTGATTTCTATAAAAGAATGTATATTGTTGTGAAAGTAGGGAGTATAATGGATGATTTGCTTAATCAGATTCAAAGAATGTAACATATTAATTGTGAATTTATATATCTCTCGAGTATTACCTACCCGTTAAAAAAAAAAATTTCACAATTAATATTTTGTACAAAAAAATTTTATTACAGTCTTTATGAAAATATATATATGTATATTTTCTTCAGATGTAACATAGATTTAATGAGTTAATGTTAAATTAAACTCATTTGATTTACGGTTGAAACTAGAATTGAATAATCCCTAAAGGCTTTAAAAAGTACATAACTTTTACGCAGTATTTCTTTAATGACATTGAAATTATGAATCAATAATTCGTTATTTGTTGATGTATGATGTTCGGTTCGTGGAATTCTTGTGAATTTCGCAAAGTACGAATGATGTTATCTGAAAAGTTTCGGGTACATCGATGATGAAAGTGTAAAATCAAATATATACCTAATTTATTATGAATTGGAATTTGTTGAATTGCGACAGAGATTGTAGTTAACGCTGGTTAAGTTGCGGCCGAAGGACGTACATTATTGCATATTTGTAATATGAAATAACCGAGTAGTTATGATTCATACACAATAGCTTAGCACGGAAAGATTTATTTCAATATATATATATATATATATATATATATATATATATATATATACATATAATTTCTTCAGAGGGAATGAGTTAATTCTTCATAACTCGTTGATACAATATACATGTTATTGATTCGTAATGATGTCCACAGTGATTCTTGAACTAACGGAGTTTGTGATGTTATAGGTGTTGTTGATTCGGATGTTGACTGTACTGACGATGCTGGTAACGCTGACGGTACTGTTGATGTTGTTGGTAAAACAAGTTTAGCTTGTTAATCACACACCATTTTTGTCAGGGTTTCTACTCTTCCTTCTATCATTTTGGTTCGCTTAACTGATTTATGGTTTGGGCTAGATTAGATAATCTCTAAGACTTTAGAGATTACATAATCGCCGCGGAATATTTCTCCAATGAAGTTATGAATTAATACTTTGTCAGTTATTGTTGTTGGTACTCCTTGGTATCTATGGTGCGTATGACGTTGATGCGCGTGGGACAGATTGTGAAGTTGAGGTTTACGACGCGGTTGTGGTTGGAGATAGTAATGGTACTGTTGGCGTTGATGATGGTGGTACTGGTTATGCTGCTGATGCTGCTGCTGGTGTTTGTAATCTCTGCACCATATTCTCCAAAGCCACTACCCGAGCGCGAAGCTCGTTGACTTCTTCTATTACACCGGGGTGATTGTCGGTTCGGACGAGCGGATAAATAAAATCTAAAATTTGATGTAATATATAATCGTGACGAGATACTCTGGAAATGAGCGAGAAAATGGTGTTTCGAACAGGTTCGCCGGTAAGTGCTTCAGGTTCTTCGTCAAGAGGGCAATGTGGTGGATGGAAGGGATCACCTTCTTCTTGTCTCCAATGATTGAGGAGGCTACGAACCCATCCCCAATTCATCCAGAATAGGTGATGACTGATTGGTTGATCTATTCCGGTCACACTGCTTTCGGAGCTTGAATGGGATTCCATTTCGGAATCTGAGTGACTTGAACTGATGACGAATTCCATTTCGTACGATTGGATAAAGGATTTTTTTTTTTTCGATATGAAATGATTTTGGCTAACGGATGGTATTCTAATTACATAGAATATATATATATATATATATATATATATATATATATATATATATATATATATATATATATATATATATATATATATATATATCAAAAGATTTCGTAGATTACGGAGGACTTTGCGGGATATGTCAGGCAAAGTTTAAAGAAACAGATACGATAAAATATGATTTAGCAGATATGCTAAGGTATGAATTTTTGTCTATACACTATTCATGCAATCAATGCAGCAAGACGTGTCTTAGACTAAAAATGATAAGCAGGTAATTTCCTGAGGATGATAAGTAGTTAATTTTCGACACAAAATGATAAGCAAAACTTTTGACATGCAGACACGGTCGAAGTCCAGACTCACTAATGCATCCTATCGACTTATCAGTTAGACACACTAATGCAGACCTGGTTCGCTAAGACCACCGCTCTGATACCAACTGAAAGGACCCGTTCATATACATTATAAACGATTCACAATAGTTGATTACATTGCGAGGTATTTGACCTCTATATGATACATTTTACAAACATTGCATTCGTTTTTAAAAGACAAACTTTCTTTACATCGAAAATTGACAGGCATGCATACCATTTCATAATATCCACTATCCAACTATAAATTGATTTAATAATAATCTTTGATGAACTCAATGACTCAAATGCAACGTTCTTCGAAATATGCTATGAAAGACTCCAAGTAATATCTTTAAAATGAGCAAATGCACAGCGAAAGATTTCTTTAACACCTGAGAATAAACATGCTTTAAAGTGTCAACCAAAAGGTTGGTGAGTTCATTAGTTTATCATAATCATTTATTTCCATCATTTTAATAGACCACAAGAATTTCATTTCTAGTTCTCATAAATATACGTCCCATGCATAGAGACAAAAAATAATCATTCATATGGTGAACACCTGGTAACCGACATTAACTAGAAACATATAAGAATATCCCCTATCATTCCGGGATCCTCCTTCGGACATGATATAAATTTCGAAGTACTAAAGCATCCGGTACTTTGGATGGGGTTTGTTAGGCCCAATAGATCTATCTTTGGATGGGGTTTGTTAGGCCCAATAGATCTATCATTATAGATATTATTTGATAAAATAATATCTATAATGATAGTAAGTAAAAGTTGTATTATTTTATAATAATAATTATTATTATAAAAATATCAATATTTATAATTACTAAGATGACATTATGATAAAACGATAATTCTAATTATGATAACTTTAATATTTACGATAATTTTTAATATTATCTTTAAAATAATAATTCTATTTAAAATAATAATAATAATGATATTTTATAGTAACAATGACATTTCTATTAAAATGATAATTTTTGTTAAAATGATAGTTTTAATACTAACGATACTTTTAATAATAATAGTAATGATAAAAATAATAAGAACGATAATTTTATCTAAATCAATATCTTATAATATTTTAATTTCATCATGATACTCTTACTCATTATTTCCTAATCGTTTCGTTTAATAGCTTTTAATCGTCTTTTATATCGTGTTCATAATAATGATAATAATAGTAATCAAAATAATTAGGTATTACAAATATTTGTTTTAATTACACTAATATTAATAATGATAGTTACTATAACATTATTAACGATAATACTAATAATTATCTTAATGATAATATGGTAATAATAATAATAACAATAACAATAACCATTTTTAAATAATGATATATATATTAATAATGATAATAATAATAATAATAATAATAATAATAATAATAATAATAATAATAATAATAATAATAATAATAATTGGATAATAATAATAATACTAATTATAACTTTAATGATAATAACGATAGTAATAATAAAAAATAATAATAATTTTTAATGATAAATCTCTTTTATTGATAAAGATAATAATAATGATAATAATAAGATAAAACTAGAACCGCGATAAAAACGATGATAATAATAATCATTTTTAATAAAAATATCATAAATTCAATTGATTATAACTTCTAATCCGTTCATCGAAACCATTCGATATCTAAAGGAAAAGTTCTTAATTTTTCGCTAGCTTTCCAAGGACATGCATATCTTATATCTTATCTCAACCGCAAGTGTAACTATTTCAAGATTTAACCTAACATGTCTAAGGGCAATATCAAAAGTACAAGCATGCATAATCCTAAATACTCGAGCACTAGTCAGGGATACACTATTAGTATGTAAAAGTTAAATTATGAGTACTCACGTATCAATATTGAGATTCAATATTGCAGGAAAGGTACGTAGACGCAACGGAAATGATAAACACTATATTGACCTCACGAGCATACCCATGAACCATACTCAATCACCTCCATAGCTATAACCCATAATTTCCTTAATCCTATCCTACTCGAAAAACAATTTCGAAATCACTCGGATAGCACTCCGTCGTAATATTTTATGTATACTAATAATATCTTGAAATAATACGGAGTAAATATATATATGTAAATCGATTGAGAGAGTTTAGAGAAAAATATTTTCAAGTTTCTATAAAATAATGAAACCTATTGAATTCTATTTATAATAGATTTTTGAATTATTAAAGTGAATTATTAAAGTATGAATTATTAAAGTGAATTATTAAAGTATGAATTATTAAAGTGAATTATTAAAGTATGAATTATTAAAGTGAATTATTAAAGTTAAAGTAAAGTAAAAATAAAGTAAAGGTAAAGTTTAAGTATAGTAAAAGTATAAAACTATGTACGTATAATACGCGTATAAATATATATAATATTAATTTAAATTGTTATATATATTTAATAAAATAAAATATAAATATCGTTATCTTTATCATACTAGTTAAGTAATGAGTTGTCAAAAGTGGTTCTAGATATTTATAAAAGTTATATACATTTTAATAATAAAGTTCTTTTTAAACTGAAAACGTTTTTGTACGTTTGAAACTAAATAGATAAATCGAGTCTTTATGAGATTCAATCTTCCACTATCCTTTGTCTAGTTCTCAATGATTGACAATTTGTTCTTATTTATAAATCACTTTACCATTTTCCGAATATTATTAAAATGGAAAGATTTCTCAAATCAACGTGGGCCTTTTAACAGAGACTTGTAATCATAATTCAATATATCTGATAATTCAATCATTTGATCTTATCTTCTAATTCCATTGATAAACATTTTGAAACAGATACAATCATATAAAGTATTTAATCTAATATTTTGTTTACGTTTCAAGTTATAATATATATACACATATACATATATAATCATATTCGTTTAATGGTTCGTGAATCGTTGGAACTTGGTCGAGGTTGAATGAATGTATGAACATAGTTTAAAATTCTTAAAATTTAACTTAACAAATATTGCTTATCGTGTCGGAAACATATAAAGATTAAAGTTTAAATTTGGTTGGAAATTTTCGGGTTGTCACAACACCATTGACCATAATTAACCTTGTTCGGTTGGTTGAGGATTTTCTTTTACTTAACCGTTTTATTATTTCTCCCACCGGTTCCGATTCTTCTTCCGGTTCCGACTCTTCTTCCGGTTCCTCTTCGGGAACTTGTGAATCAGTCCATGAATCATTCCAATTTACATTTGACTCTTCATTATTATTAGGTGAGTCAATGGGACTTGTTCTAGAGGTAGACATCTATCACATAATATCAAACGCGTTAAGAGATTAATATATCACATAATATTCACATGTTAAAAATATATAGTTTCCAACAAAATTTGTTAAGCAATCATTTTTCAAGTAAACACGGTCGAAGTCCAGACTCACTAATGCATCCTAACAAACTCGATAAGACACACTAATGCAAAATTCTGGTTCTCTAAGACCAACGCTCGGATACCAACTGAAATGTCCCGTTCTTATTGATTAAAAACGTTCCATATTAATTGATTTCGTTGCGAGATTTTGACCTCTATATGAGACGTTTTTCAAAGACTGCATTCATTTTTAAAACAAACTGTAACCTTTATATAATTTGGAATCAACCTCAACCCTGTATAGCTAACTCCAACATTCACATATAGAGTGTCTATGGTTGTTCCGAAATATATATAGATGTGTCGACATGATAGGTCGAAACATTGTATACGTGTCTATGGTATCTCAAGATTACATAATATACAATACAAGTTGATTAAGTTATGGTTGGAATAGATTTGTTACCAATTTTCACGTAGCTAAAATGAGAAAAATTATCCAATCTTGTTTTACCCATAACTTCTTCATTTTAAATCCGTTTTGAGTGAATCAAATTGCTATGGTTTCATATTGAACTCTATTTTATGAATCTAAACAGAAAAAGTATAGGTCTATAGTCGGAAAAATAAGTTACAAGTCGTTTTTGTAAAGTTAGTCATTTCAGTCGAAAGAACGACGTCTAGATGACCATTTTAGAAAACATACTTCCACTTTGAGTTTAACCATAATTTTTGGATATAGTTTCATGTTCATAATAAAAATAATTTTCTCAGAATAACAACTTTTAAATCAAAGTTTATCATAGTTTTTAATTAACTAACCCAAAACAGCCCGCGGTGTTACTACGACGGCGTAAATCCGGTTTTACGGTGTTTTTCGTGTTTCCAGGTTTTAAATCATTAAGTTAGCATATCATATAGATATAGAACATGTGTTTAGTTAATTTTAAAAGTCAAGTTAGAAGAATTAACTTTTGTTTTCGAACATGTTTAGAATTAACTAAACTATGTTCTAGTGATTATAAGTTTAAACCTTCGAATAAGATAGCTTTATATGTATGAATCGAATGATGTTATGAACATCATTACTACCTTAAGTTCCTTGGATAAACCTACTGGAAAAGAGAAAAATGAATCTAGCTTCAACGGATCCTTGGATGGCTTGAAGTTCTTGAAGCAGAATCGTGACACGAAAACAAGTTCAAGTAAGATCATCACTTGAAATAAGATTGTTATAGTTATAGAAATTGAACCAAAGTTTGAATATGACTATTACCTTGTATTAAAATGATAACCTACTGTAAGAAACAAAGATTTCTTGAGGTTGGATGATCACCTTACAAGATTGGAAGTGAGCTAGCAAACTTGAAAGTATTCTTGATTTTATGTAACTAGAACTTGTAGAATATACGAAGAACACTTAGAACTTGAAGATAGAACTTGAGAGAGATTAATTAGATGAAGAAAATTGAAGAATGAAAGTGTTTGTAGGTGTTTTTGGTCGTTGGTGTATGGATTAGATATAAAGGATATGTAATTTTGTTTTCATGTAAATAAGTCATGAATGATTACTCATATTTTTGTAATTTTATGAGATATTTCATGCTAGTTGCCAAATGATGGTTTCCACATATGTTAGGTGACTCACATGGTCTGCTAATAGTTGATCATTGGAGTGTATATATCAATAGTACATACATCTAAAAGCTGTGTATTGTACGAGTACGAATACGGGTGCATACGAGTAGAATTGTTGATGAAACTGAACGAGGATGTAATTGTAAGCATTTTTGTTAAGTAGAAGTATTTTGATAAGTGTATTGAAGCCTTTCAAAAGTGTATAAATACATATTAAAACACTACATGTATATACATTTTAACTGAGTCGTTAAGTCATCGTTAGTCGTTACATGTAAGTGTTGTTTTGAAACCTTTAGGTTAACGATCTTGTTAAATATTGTTAACCCAATGTTTATAATATCTAATGAGATTTTAAATTATTATATTATCATGATATTATCATGTATGAATATCTCTTAATATGATATATATACATTAAATGTCTTTACAACGATAATCGTTACATATATGTCTCGTTTAAAAATCATTAAGTTAGTAGTCTTGTTTTTATATATGTAGTTCATTGTTAATATACTTAATGATATGTTTACTTATCATAGTATCATGTTAACTATATATATATATCCATATATATGTCATCATATAGTTTTTACAAGTTTTAACTATAACAACCCTCATATTTCCATACCTGAATTGACAAATTTGACTATAGGGTTGTTATCCATACGTAATATATAATTAAATTTGACGTTGATCAAATATTTATTTTTAGTCGACATGTTCTGTTAACTAAAGTTTACACTAATTATATAAAATAACTTTAGTTAATATTAATGCGTATTATATTTAAAACTATATGTAACATAATTATTAATTAAATGATAGGTTATTTTAATCATTATATATATTTTTAGCTTATAAAAAAAATAAAAATAAAAAGAAATAAGATTTTTTTTACAAATTAAATAATGAGCCCATGAATTTTGACTAAATATTTTCAAAAACAAAAACTTATTAAAAACATTTTTAACATGTTTTTATTATTTTGTCAAAATTGGCACCTTTATTTTATTTTTATTTTTTTCTTTTCAACAACCATTTTTTACCTATAAATACATGGCTCCTCATTCATTTTTTCTTGCCAAATACAAAAACTTAAGTTATTCTCTCAAAACCTTGAAGAAAATTTGAGGTACTTTCTATTTTTATTAATTTTTTTCAATATTGTCATTTATATTTATATTTATATTTATTATATATTCTTTGTAAAATTCGAAATTAATTATGTCTATATGTTATAATTAGTATTATAAGTGTTATGATGCATAAAAATAATTTTGATAATTTATGGAATATTATTTATAATTAAATACGAATTATGTAGTGTTTAAACGTAAAAATAATGTAAAATTCATAATAAATAATTTTATCCAAAAATAAAATATATATAATTTTTTTCTGAGTTTTTAAAACTTATATAGATCTGAAAAAATTATAAAAATAATTACTTGGGTCGAATTGGTATTTATTATATAATTAAACTCCATTATTATGTAATTCAAAGGTAAATTAAGAATAAATATAAAATAATAAAAAAATATTTTTTTAAATATTTTTCTACAGGTTATTAGACTGATAGAAACTTATAAAAATTATAAAAATAATTATTTGGGTTTATTTAGTAATTATGTAGAATTAAAATTATTTTGTGAATACATTAAGGGTAAAAATAAAAATAAATACAAAAATATAATAAAAACGTTTTCTTAAATTTTTCTACTAATCTATATGATTAACTAAGACTATAAAAATTATTTATGTAATTTTTAGATATTTAATTTATTATTTAGACATTTTTGAATAATGTTCGATTAATAAAACACTATTATTTTTGAAGTAATTTAGGTATTTATTTAAAGGTAATTATATTTAATATATATAAGACATACTAAGGTATAATAACTAAATATTAAATAAAACTTAGGTTATATTATCACATATATAATTATTAAGTACATTAATAATTCGTTGTGTGTATACACCTAAAGTGAAGGTTAATCAAAGATAATGTATAATTCATGTCAACTTCATCGCTACTCACGGTCGTAAGTGAATGATGTCTAGGTTGCCATTTATGGGTAAGCTTGTGGATCTCGAATGCCATGACTTAGATTCTGGTCAAGAGTCCTGGGCCCCCGGTTACATCTGGTCATTCCTGACTTATTTTATAGCAACGAAGTTTGAGTAAAGTTGTACAACGTCTTGCTAAAGATTAACCCGAACTTTCTAAAATTGGAAAATTACTATAAGTGGAAACTTTCCATAAATAGTAACCTTCCGAGAATGGAAATTCTTTAGTGAACCATTACTATCAATATAGTACTATATACTATTGTCTGTTAGGCAATGTCTGATCATACGTTCTATCTCTAGGTTGAGATCTCGGTCACGTCCTTCTGTTCAATTCTTTCGTGTGCTACTAAGGTGATTTTCATAGCCCTACTTTTACTGTTTACTTAACTATTTATAACTTTTGGGGTGAGACACATACTTGCTTTATAACTGTTTTACGCTTAGACACAAGTACTAAATTGTTAACTATGCTATCATGCTTTGATTCATGCTAAATCCCTACCGTAATATCGTTAATTGCTACGTTTAAATGCAAACTTAATTATTGTGAGTAGGCCTATTGAGAGTAACGTCTCTAACCATTCGACCGTTGGTCTTTGGTTACATAATAATGATTCCACGACACTGACAGTACAAGGTGTCATAGGGTAAACTTGTTTAGTAGCGATATTACAAAATGCAGCAACACTTTTAGATTGATATTTCTATATCAATCAACTTTAAACTAAATCTTGCGGTCTAAAACTTTGGATATTATTTATAAACCTATGAATTTCACTCAACCTTTTTGGTTGACACTTTAAGTGTGTTTTGTCTCGGGTGATGATTGAGCTAGCTGCTACTTGCTACTAGATGATTGATGTATGCTTTGCTGCTTGCATGGAGTCCATCATTCATATTTATCATTTTGTTTAAGACATTTTCCATTTACTGTACTCTTATGATGTAAAACTTTGAATAATGCTTCCGCTGTTTATTTAATAAATAAAACGTCTCATTTAGAGTCATTCTCGCTTATACAACTGTGTAATGATATGATTGGTCACAATTACCCCTGGTCCATTTTGGGGGTGTGACAAATTGGTATCAGAGCATGTTGTTGTAGAGAACCAGGATTGCATCTTATGTGTGCCTTATACAATTAGGTACCTTAGTAATGTAGGACTACAACTACCTTTGACTATAGTAACGTTCGTGAATCACCGGTCAACTTGGGTGGTCAATTGTCTATATGAACCATATTTCAATTAATCAAGTCTTAACAAGTTTGATTGCTTAACATGTTGGAAACATTTAATCATGTAAATATCAATCTCAATTAATATATATAAACATGGAAAAGTTCGGGTCACTACAAATATTACATACATCTAAAAGCTGTGTATTGTACGAGTACGAATACGGGTGCATACGAGTAGAATTGTTGATGAAACTGAACGAGGATGTAATTGTAAGCATTTTTATTAAGTAGAAGTATTTTGATAAGTGTATTGAAGTCTTTCAAAAGTGTATAAATACATATTAAAACACTACATGTATATACATTTTAACTGAGTCGTTAAGTCATCGTTAGTCGTTACATGTAAATGTTGTTTTGAAACCTTTAGGTTAATGATCTTGTTGAATGTTGTTAACCCATTGTTTATTATAACAAATGAGATGTTAAATTGTTATATTATCATGATATTATGATATATAATATATCTCAGTATGATGTATATACAGTTAAATGTCGTTACAACGATAATCGTTACATATATGTCTCGTTTCGAAATCATTAAGTTAGTAGTCTTATTTTTACATATGTATTTCATTGTTAATACACTTAATAATATATTTACTTATCATTTAACATAATTAACCAAGTGTATCAATATCTTAATATGATTCATATGTACCTAGTAAGACGTTGTTATAACGATAATCGTTATATATATCGTTTTCGAGTTTCTTAAATTAATAGTCTCATTTTTATGTATATAACTCATTGTTAAAATACCTAATGAGATACATACTTATAATAAAATCATGTTAACTATATATATAACCATATATATGTCATCGTATAGTTTTTACAAGTTTTAACGTTCGTGAATCACCGGTCAACTTGGGTGGTCAATTGTCTATATGAAACCTATTTCAATTGATCAAGTCTTAACAAGTTTGATTGCTTAACATGTTGGAAACACTTAATCATGTAAATAACAATTTCATTTAATATATATAAACATGGAAAAGTTCGGGTCACTACAGTACCTACCCGTTAAATAAATTTCGTCCCGAAATTTTAAGAAGTTGGAGGTGTTGACGTATCTTCTGGAAATAAGTGTGGGTATTTCTTCTTTATCTTATCTTCTCATTCCCAGGTGAACTCGGGTCCTCTACGAGCATTCCATCGAACCTTAACAATTGGTATCTTGTTTTGCTTAAGTCTTTTAACCTCACGATCCATTATTTCGACGGGTTCTTCGATAAATTGAAGTTTTTCGTTGATTTGGATTTCATCTAACGGAATAGTGAGATCTTCTTTAGCAAAACATTTCTTCAAATTCGAGACGTGGAAAGTGTTATGTACAGCCGCGAGTTGTTGAGGTAACTCAAGTCGGTAAGCTACTGGTCCGACACGATCAATAATCTTGAATGGTCCAATATACCTTGGATTTAATTTCCCTCGTTTACCAAATTGAACAACGCCTTTCCAAGGTGAAACCTTAAGCATGACCATTTCTCCAATTTCAAACTCTATATCTTTTCTTTTACTGTCCGCGTAGCTCTTTTGTCGACTCTGGGCGGTTTTCAATCTTTGTTGAATTTTGATGATTTTCTCGGTAGTTTCTTGTATTATCTC
Source organism: Rutidosis leptorrhynchoides (assembly GCF_046630445.1). Lineage (NCBI taxonomy): Eukaryota > Viridiplantae > Streptophyta > Magnoliopsida > Asterales > Asteraceae > Rutidosis > Rutidosis leptorrhynchoides. Next base: position 33,233,792 of record NC_092338.1, read on the forward strand.
CGGACCCGTAATCTGTCTATCCCCCACTTCACTCCAACAAATCGGGGACCTGCACTTTCTACCATAAAGTGCTTTAAACGGCGCCATCTCAATGCTTGAATGGTAGCTGTTGTTGTAGGAACATTCTGCTAACGGTAGATGTCGATCCCAACTGTTTCCGAAATCAATAACACATGCTCGTAGCATGTCTTCAAGAGTTTGTATCGTCCTTTCGCTCTGCCCATCAGTTTGTGGATGATAGGCAGTACTCATGTCTAGACGAGTTCCTAATGCTTGCTGTAATGTCTGCCAGAATCTTGAAATAAATCTGCCATCCCTATCAGAGATAATAGAGAATGGTATTCCATGTCTGGAGACGACTTTCTTCAAATACAGTCATGCTAACTTCTCCATCTTGTCATCTTCTCTTATTGGCAGGAAGTGTGCTGATTTGGTGAGACGATCAACTATTACCCAAATAGTATCAAAACCACTTGCAGTCCTTGGCAATTTAGTGATGAAATCCATGGTAATGTTTTCCCATTTCCATTTCGGGATTTCGGGTTGTTGAAGTAGACCTGATGGTTTCTGATACTCAGCTTTGACCTTAGAACACGTCAAACATTCTCCTACATATTTAGCAACATCGGCTTTCATACCCGGCCACCAAAAATGTTTCTTGAGATCCTTGTACATCTTCCCCGTTCCAGGATGTATTGAGTATCTGGTTTTATGAGCTTCTCTAAGTACCATTTCTCTCATATCTCCAAATTTTGGTACCCAAATCCTTTCAGTCCTATACCGGGTTCCGTCTTCTCGAATATTAAGATGCTTCTCCGATCCTTTGGGTATTTCATCCTTTAAATTTCCCTCTTTTAAAACTCCTTGTTGCGCCTCCTTTATTTGAGTAGTAAGGTTATTGTGAATCATTATATTCATAGATTTTACCCGAATGGGTTCTCTGTCCTTCCTGCTCAAGGCGTCGGCTACCACATTTGCCTTCCCCGGGTGGTAACGAATCTCAAAGTCGTAATCATTCAACAATTCAATCCACCTACGCTGCCTCATATTCAGTTGTTTCTGATTAAATATGTGTTGAAGACTTTTGTAGTCGGTATATATAATACTTTTGACCCCATATAAGTAGTGCCTCCAAGTCTTTAATGCAAAAACAACCGCGCCTAATTCCAAATCATGCGTCGTATAATTTTGCTCGTGAATCTTCAATTGTCTAGACGCATAAGCAATCACCTTCGTTCGTTGCATTAATACACAACCGAGACCTTGCTTTGATGCGTCACAATAAATCACAAAATCATCATTCCCTTCAGGCAATGACAATATAGGTGCCGTAGTTAGCTTTTTCTTCAATAATTGAAACGCTTTCTCTTGTTCATCCTTCCATTCAAATTTCTTCCCTTTATGCGTTAATGCAGTCAAGGGTTTTGCTATTCTAGAAAAGTCTTGGATGAACCTTCTGTAGTAACCAGCTAGTCCTAAAAATTGACGTATATGCTTCGGAGTTTCTGGGGTTTCCCACTTTTCAACGGTTTCGATCTTTGCCGGGTCCACCTGGATACCTTCTTTGTTCACTATGTGACCGAGAAATTGAACTTCTTTCAACCAAAATGCACACTTTGAAAACTTAGCGTACAGTTTTTCATTCCTCAATACTTCTAGCACTTTTCTCAAATGTTCTTCGTGCTCTTGATCATTCTTTGAGTAAATAAGTATGTCATCGATGAAAACAATGACAAACTTGTCAAGATATGGCCCACACACTCGGTTCATAAGGTCCATGAACACAGCTGGTGCGTTAGTCAATCCAAACGGCATAACCATAAACTCGTAATGACCATAACGCATCCTAAAAGCAGTTTTTGGAATATCATCCTCCTTTACTCGCATTTGATGATATCCAGAACGTAAATCGATCTTTGAATAAACCGACGAGCCTTGTAGTTGATCAAATAAGTCGTCAATTCTTGATAATGGGTAGCGGTTCTTGATGGTAAGTTTGTTCAACTCTCGGTAGTCGATACACAACCTGAATGTACCATCTTTCTTCTTGACAAATAAAACAGGAGCTCCCCACGGTGATGTGCTTGGTCGAATGAAACCACGTTCTAAAAGTTCTTGTAATTGACTTTGCAGTTCTTTCATCTCGCTGGGTGCGAGTCTGTAAGGAGCACGAGCAATTGGTGCAGCTCCTGGTACAAGATCTATTTGAAATTCAATGGATTGATGTGGGGGTAATCCCGGTAATTCTTTCGGAAATACATCGGGAAATTCTTTTGCGACGGGAACATCATTGATGCTCTTTTCTTCAGTTTGTACTTTCTCGACGTGTGCTAGAACAGCATAGCAACCTTTTCTTATTAGTTTTTGTGCCTTCAAATTACTAATAAGATGTAGCTTCATGTTGCCCTTTTCTCCGTACACCATTAAGGGTTCTCCTTCTTCTCGTACAATGCGAATTGAATTTTTATAACATACGATCTCTGCTTTCAACTTCTTCAGCCAGTCCATGCCAACTATTACATCAAAACTCCCTAACTCTACTGGTATCAAATCAATCTTAAATATTTCACTACCCAGTTTAATTTCTCGATTCCGGCATATATTATCTGCTGAAATTAATTTACCGTTTGCTAATTCGAGTAAAAATTTACTATCCAACGGCGTCAATGGACAACTTAATTTAGCACAAAAATCTCTACTCATATAGCTTCTATCCGCACCCGAATCAAATAAAACGTAAGCAGATTTATTGTCAATAAGAAACGTACCCGTAACAAGCTCCGGGTCTTCCTGTGCCTCTGCCGCATTAATATTGAAAACTCTTCCGCGGCCTTGTCCATTCGTGTTCTCCTGGTTCGGGCAATTTCTAATAATGTGGCCCGGTTTTCCACATTTATAACAAACTACATTGGCATAACTTGCTCCGACACTACTTGCTCCCCATTACTCGTTCTGACACCATTTGTTCCTTTCGTTCTGTTAACCCCTGGTCCGTAGACCTCACACTTCGTCGCGCTATGACCATTTCTTTTACACTTGTTGCAAAATTTGGTGCAGAACCCCGAGTGATACTTTTCACACCTTTGGCATAGCTGCTTCTGATTGTTGTTGTTGTTGTTGTTGTTGTTGCGGTTATTATTGTTGTTGGGATGATTGTTGTAGTTGCTGTTGTTGTTGTTGTTGTTGTTGTTGTTGTTGTTGTTGTTGGGCCATTTGTTGTGGTTGCGATTGATGTTGCGATTGTTGGGATAATTGTTGCGATTATTGTTGTAATTGCTGTTGTTGTTGTATTGGTGATTCTTATCACCGTTTTCCTCCCACTTTCTTTTGACTTGCTTCACATTGGCCTCTTCAGCAGTCTGTTCTTTAATTCTTTCTTCAATCTGGTTCACTAGTTTGTGAGCCATTCTACATGCCTGTTGTATGGAGGCGGGCTCGTGTGAACTTATATCTTCTTGGATTCTTTCCGGTAATCCTTTCACAAACGCGTCGATCTTCTCTTCCTCATCTTCGAATGCTCCCGGACACAATAGGCACAATTCTGTGAATCGTCTTTCGTACGTGGTAATATCAAATCCTTGGGTTCGTAACCCTCTAAGTTCTGTCTTGAGCTTATTGACTTCGGTTCTGGGACGGTACTTCTCGTTCATCAAGTGCTTGAATGCTGACCACGGTAGTGCGTACGCATCATCTTGTCCCACTTGCTCTAGATAGGTATTCCACCATGTTAACGCAGAACCTGTGAAGGTATACGTAGCGTACTTCACTTTGTCCTCTTCAGTACACTTACTTATGGCAAACACCGATTCGACCTTCTCGGTCCACCGTTTCAATCCAATCGATCCTTCGGTTCCATCAAATTCCAAAGGTTTGCAGGCAGTGAATTTTTTGTAGGTGCATCCTACACGATTTCCTGTACTGCTAGATCCAAGGTTATTGTTGGTATGTAGCGCAGCCTGTACTGCGGCTATGTCTGAAGCTAGAAAAGTACGGAATTCCTCTTCATTCATATTCACGGTGTGTCGAGTAGTCGGTGCCATTTCCTTCAAAATAGTCAAATGGAATAAGTTAATCATACAGAATATTAAGAGTAGTTAATAGTATTTCGTAGCATAATATGAACTCATTTATAAAAACTTTTTCTTCATATTAGCGTTTTATAAGTTTAAATTCGGGTAGTACCTACCCGTTAAGTTCATACTTAGTAGCTAATATACAATTCAACTACTACAATTCTATATGAAAAACTGATTATAATAATATTTCGCGTTCAAACTTTTATACAATATTTTACAAACTTACAATACCGCTTATTTTACATAAAGCATGAAATATAGCACACAATAACTTTGATACAAGATAGTTGTGAAGATAATTCTAGCTAGTACACAAGTCGTTCAGCAAATCCAATAAAGACACGTAATTCATACGTCCAGAAACAAGTCATGCATTCTGGTTTTACTAGGACTACTTCCCATCCTTGATCTTGTGGAACATAACCGTTATGGCCGTTGATAAGACAGCGTGTTGTAACGTCGTCAAAGGGACGAGGGTTACGTAATGACCAACAGTCTCGTAATAACCTAAAAGCCTCATTTCTTACCCCAATTACCGACTCCGTCACTTGTGGGAACGTTTTGTTTAATAGTTGTAGCCCGATGTTCTTTTTCTCACTTTGGTGAGAAGCGAACATTACTAACCCGTAAGCATAGCATGCTTCTTTATGTTGCATGTTAGCCTCTTTTTCTAAATCTTGAAGTCCTATATTCGGATACATTGAGTCAAAATAATTTCTTAACCCGTTGCGTAAAATAGCATTTGGGTTCCCCGCAATATATGTGTCAAAGTAAACACATCGTAACTTATGGGTTTCCCAATGTGATATCCCCCATCTTTCAAACGAAAGTCTCTTATAAACCAAGACATTCTTGGAACGTTCTTCGAATGTCTTACAAACTGATCTCGCCTTAAATAGTTGTGTCGAGGAATTCTGACCGACTCTAGACAAGATTTCATCAATCATGTCTCCGGGTAGGTCTCTTAAAATATTGGGTTGTCTATCCATTTTATGTTTTTAAACTGTAAAATAGACAAGAGTTAGATTCATAAAAAAAATACTTATTAATACAAGCAATTTTTACATATATCATAAAGCATAAGCACACTATATTACATATATTACACCACACGAATATAACTATCTTATTTCGACTCGCTCGTTTCTTCTTCTTCGGTTTTGGTTCGTTTTGCCAAGTTTCTAGGGATATATGATGTTCCCCTAATACTAGCTGTCGTTTTCCACAACAGTTTAGAAAAACCTGGTGGTTTAGAGGTTCCCGGGTCATTGTTACAACTTAAGGACTTCGGGGGTTGACGATACATATAAAGTTCATCGGGGTTGGAATTAGATTTCTCTATTTTTATGCCCTTTCCCTTATTATTTTCTTTTGCTTTTTTAAATTCAGTTGGGGTAATTTCTATAACATCATCGGAATTCTCGTCGGAATCCGATTCATCGGAGAATTGGTAATCCTCCCAATATTTTGCTTCCTTGGCGGAAACACCATTGACCATAATTAACCTTGGTCGGTTGGTTGAGGATTTTCTTTTACTTAACCGTTTTATTATTTCCCCCACCAGTTCTATTTCCTCCTCCGGTTCCTCCTCTTCCGGTTCTGATTTTTCTTCCGGTTCTGATTCTTCTTCCGGTTCTGATTCTTCTTCCGGTTCCTCTTCGGGAACTTGTGAATCAGTCCAATATATATTCGACTCTTCGTTATTATTAGGTGAGTCAATGGGATTTGTGCTAGAGGTAGACATCTATCACACAATATCAAACATGTTAAGAGATTAATATATCACATAATATATACATGTTAATAATATATAGTTTCCAACAAAAATGTTAAGCAATCATTTTTAAAGAAAACACGGTCGAAGTCCAGACTCACTAATGCATCCTAACAAACTCGATAAGACACACTAATGCAAATTTTCTGGTTCTCTAAGACCAACGCTCGGATACCAACTGAAATGTCTCGTTCTTATTGATTAAAAACGTTCCATATTAATTGATTTTGTTGCGAGGTTTTGACCTCTATATGAGACGTTTTTCAAAGACTGCATTCATTTTTAAAACAAACCATAACCTTTATTTCATAAATAAAGGTTTAAAAAGCTTTACGTAGATTATCAAATAATGATAATCTAAAATATCCTGTTTACACACGTGTAATGGTTTACAATACAAATATGTTACATCGAAATCAGTTTCTTGAATGCAGTTTTTACACAATATCATACAAACATGGACTCCAAATCTTGTCCTTATTTTAGTATGCAACAGCGGAAGCTCTTAGTATTCACCTGAGAATAAACATGCTTTAAACGTCAACAAAAATGTTGGTGAGTTATAGGTTTAACCTATATATATCAAATCGTAATAATAGACCACAAGATTTCATATTTCAATACACATCCCATACATAAAGATAAAAATCATTCATATGGTGAACACCTGGTAACCGACATTAACAAGATGCATATATAAAAATATCCCCATCATTCCGGGACACCCTTCGGATATTATATAAATTTCGAAGTACTAAAGCATCTGGTACTTTGGATGGGGTTTGTTAGGCCCAATAGATCTATCTTTAGGATTCGCGTCAATTAGGGTGTATGTTCCCTAATTCTTAGATTACAGACTTAATAATAAGGGGCATATTCGATTTCGATAATTCAACCATAGAATGTAGTTTCACGTACTTGTGTCTATTTTGTAAATCATTTATAAAACCTGCATATATTCTCATCCCAAAAATATTAGATTTTAAAAGTGGGACTATAACTCACTTTCATAGATTTTTACTTCGTCGGGAAGTAAGACTTGGCCACTGGTTGATTCACGAACCTATAACAATATATACATATATATCAAAGTATGTTCAAAATATATTTACAACACTTTTAATATATTTTGATGTTTTAAGTTTATTAAGTCAGATGTCCTCGTTAGTAACCTACAACTAGTTGTCCACAGTTAGATATACAGAAATAAATCGATAAATATTATCTTGAATCAATCCACGACCCAGTGTATACGTATCTCAGTATTGATCACAACTCAAACTATATATATTTTGGAATCAACCTCAACCCTGTATAGCTAACTCCAGCATTCACATATAGAGTGTCTATGGTTGTTCCGAAATATATATAGATGTGTCGACATGATAGGTCGAAACATTGTATACGTGTATATGGTATCTCAAGATTACATAATATACAATACAAGTTGATTAAGTTATGGTTGGAATAGATTTGTTACCAATTTTCACGTAGCTAAAATGAGAAAAATTATCCAATCTTGTTTTACCCATAACTTCTTCATTTTAAATCCGTTTCAAGTGAATCAAATTGCTATGGTTTCATATTGAACTCTATTTTATGAATCTAAATAGAAAAAGTATAGGTTTATAGTCGGAAAAATAAGTTACAAGTCATTTTTGTAAAGGTAGTCATTTCAGTCGAAAGAACGACGTCTAGATGACCATTTTAGAAAACATACTTCCACTTTGAGTTTAACCATAATTTTTGTATATAGTTTCATGTTCATATTAAAAATCATTTTCTCAGAATAACAACTTTTAAATCAAAGTTTATCATAGTTTTTAATTAACTAACCCAAAACAGTCCGCGGTGTTACTACGACGGCGTAGATCCAGTTTTACGGTGTTTTTCGTGTTTCCAGGTTTTAAATCATTAAGTTAGCATATCATATAGATATAGAACATGTGTTTAGTTGATTTTAAAAGTCAAGTTAGAAGGATTAACTTTTATTTGCGAACAAGTTTAGAATTAACTAAACTTGTTCTAGTGATTACAAGTTTAAACCTTCGAATAAGATAGCTTTATATGTATGAATCGAATGATGTTATGAACATCATTACTACCTCAAGTTTCTTGGATAAACCTACTGGAAATGAGAAAAATAGATCTAGCTTCAAAGGATCCTTGGATGGCTTGAAAATTCTTGAAGCAGAATCATGACACGAAAATAATTTCAAGTAAGATTTCCACTCGAAATAAGATTGTTATAGTTATAGAAATTCAATTAAAGTTTAAATATGATTATTACCTTGTATTAGAAAGATAACCTGTAACGACCCTACTTTTTCCGTTATCTTTTATCGTTAATTATTTAACGACCGTTAACTATTATTCGTGCCACGTCATTTCTATGACCTATATTACTATTTTTGTAATAATATATTAATTATTATGTGTTAAATGAATATTTGTATTCATATTTCAAATTGCACGTTTCTACGTGTCGTGGATTTCTATCCGGCGAATCTTTTCGGTTTTCAAACCAACGGTCGCGTTTTTGGGATATTTAAATCCTAATTATTTTAAATATGATATTTTAAGATCATATAATTATATATGGTATTTATATTTATTTTTCGTCGCGTAGTTGTTATATCTCCGAATTTTTAATCGCGTAAGCGTGTTTTTGCGTTTCGGGTTTCGTTCGGGTGTTCGGGCCACAAGGAATTTACATTTAAGAGTTTTGGGCTAAGTGGGGCCCACCCCACTATCACTTTCGGCTGAACCAAGGGGGTATACCCCTTCCACTTTGCATTTTTGTTTTCCATTTTCCCATTTACACTTTCTAATATCAAAAAACCTAATTTTGGCTCTCTCTCCCTTTTTGCTCCCCCTTGGCCGTCGCCTATCACCACCACTACATCATCATCTTCATCAATTTTTATTACTTGGATCAAGGATTAAACAACATCAACGCGTTCCTCATTCCGTTCTCTACGCGATTATACTTCTTGTTTCTCGATTAGGGTATAAACCCTAACCCTAGAACTTTCAATTTTTCAATTATTTTCTGTATTTTGATATTTATTTAGTAGTATGATGTTTGTGGATTATTGTAATGGTGTTTGTATGCATAGATGTACTCATAATTGCATGTTTTCGGTTTATAAAATTCTGGACAGCAGCTATTTCATGTATTCTGGGTTTGTGACTGACATAAAAGTTAAAATAAACTATCTAGATGAGTTCCTCTCATCAAGACATTAATTTTAGACTCCGGATTCATGTCGTTTCGATTCCCGGAGCCCTAGTTATGATCAAATTACTATTTTGTTAAAATTGAATTGTGGATTGACATGAAACAGGTTTGGTCCGACTTTGTGACCTTACTTGGTGTCTTTAGGGTGTGTTAGTATGTTAGGACTGATGGTGGGACGAACTTTCATGTTCAGGTCACCTAAATCCGAGCCACGGTTCACCCGTTACGTCTAAAAACACGTTTTTGATTGAATTGAAGTTCCAAGTAGTGTATTGGCTGTATATCACGACTTTTGGGCTGTTCTTGGTGTGTTCTTGAGTGTACCAAAGTGTCGGGTGGTTTGCTTAGGCAGAGATATATGTAAGGCTCGCCGAAAACCGACACCCGGGACTCAAGATACGACCCGATGAACTTTTGATTAAAACTTATGGTTAATTATTAAACTTAGGATAAAATAATGACTTTCATTATTAATTAATTACTTATGATATAAGAAGTAATTATTATTATTTAAGACTTATGATATGTATATTTATTATATCATTTAATTATTACTTATGATTTAATTAAACTTTTAATTAAACTTATGATTAATAATACTTTTATTATTAATGAAAAATACTTATGATAAGTATTAAACTTATATTATGAGATTATTATTATTATAGGACTTATAATAAGGATTAAATAATTATTTAATTATTATAAGACTTAGTTATTATTTAATTATTAAATACTTATGATTTAATAAGTATAATTAGAAATTTATGATATGATTAATAATTCATTATTAATTAATAATACTTATGATATGAATTAAAATTTATTATTAATTAATAATACTTATATTATGACTAATATTTAATTAATTAATTAAATACTTATGTTATATTAATTATATCATTTAAACTTATCTAAACTTTAATAATTCATTTTTATTTAATTAAACTTATGTTAAGACATAATTATACACTTTTGACTTTAATAAACATTATAACCTATGTTATTATTATAACTTACACTTTTCAAATTAATGTTGACTATGTTTGACTAAGGTTGACTTTTGAGTTGACTTTCGGTTGACTTTGACTTTCAGTTGACTTCTGTTGACTTTCTAAATAAGGAAACTTTCCTAACTTCAAAACTTTCTAAAAATAGAACTTTCTAAATTTGGAAACTTTCCAAAAATAGAAACTTTCCAAAAATAGAAACTTTCCAAAAATAGAAACTTTCCAAAAATAGAAACTTTCCTAAAATAGAAAACTTTCCAAAAATGGAAACCTGCTAAAAATAGAAACTTTCTAAAAATAGAAAGTGTGTGTCCGTATGCTGTTCCAGTCAAACCGATGCTTGCCGAGTGTTATTCTATGTCTACTTGCAACATGTACAATAGCTATCATACTAAGACTTGACCTAAGTTAGTTATTTATATCGGCCTGCTTTATTTATAGGTCGGCGTTGTGATCTTTCTTGATCACTTTACTTTATTTGCTGTTCGCTTGTTTGTGAGATTTCTTCAGTTGCTATTAAGGTGAGTTATAGTCCCATTTTTCTATTTAAATCTTTTGGGATGAGAATACATGCAATTTATTTTATATTTTGGACAAGTGGAAGTTGGTTTAAATTATTCATTGTGAGTTGAACAAAAATATTCCCTAGTCTGGTAACTGTAATCACTGGTTTCTACTGGTGAACGCGAATCCTATGGATAGATCTATCGGGTTTGACAACCCCATTTCGAGCTAGTCGCGCTAGCAATTTGTTATCGGAATGTTTAGTACTTCGTATTTTGTTGTAGATACACTTGTTCGGTGTATATTATTTATTGTGTTTGGCAAGGGTAAATAAAGGGTTAAGTGGTTACCAGGTGGCTCACGGAAAATGGAATAATGTTTTATTATATGTTTTCTAGCATATAATTTGGTGGTTTAAAAAGGACTTTTATGTTTTCAAACATAAATTTTTATTGTTTAAATTAAATATTGTTGGCAATATTAAACCTATAATTCACTCAACATTTTTGTTGACAGTTACTCGCATGTTTTATTCTCAGGTTCATGATTGATTTGCTTCCGCTGTGCTTAGAGAGTCTGCATATTTATGATGGCAGCTTTTGTTAAACATTAACTTGCATTCTATTTTGTTACATTAAAAAGTGGTTGTTTGTTGACTTTATTTTGGTCAACTTTTGGTTAAAGTATTATTGTATAGTTTTTCTAAACTTATACATTTTAGTAGATTTCCTTTATAGGAAATCATTTTTAAATAAAGAATGCAAGGTTGTTTTATTAAATTCATATAGAGTTTCGATCAAGCTGTGGGACCAAGTGACGGAGCCGTTAAGTGTTTTAACGGAGTCGTCACAGTTGGTATCAGAGCTCTGGTTGTAGGGAATTAGGCTGCATTGATGTCGTTACCCGAGTCAATAGGGTGCATTAGTGAGTCTAGTCTACAGCCCGGCCTATTATATATTACTATATGTGATTATTTGTATCGTATTGGTATGTATATTGTTATCATACATACATTTATATTATGTTCTGAATCCGAGAGGAACTCCCATTCCGATTTAAACGTATTCTCCGACTCATGCGAGTTCATCTTTTATGGGAACACCTCGGTTAGTGAAACCGAGGGGGGGGTGACATTCTTGACTTCTGAAATTCTCGACATTTCTATGTCATAATTTGTGTTTATTGATATAACATTTGAGTTACATTAGGTGTTCTAAAATTCTCGGCATTTCTATGTCATCTATTATGGTTATGTATATAACGTTTGAGTTATATTACGCGAGATGTCATTCTTGACTTCTAAAGGCTCGGCATTTCAATGTCAGCTATTGTGTTTGGGTATATAACATTTTTGTTACATTACATGCCATTGTGCCGTTGTGCCTATGTGCTTTGGTTTTTGAACCGAAAAACGTCATCCTTGACTTTTAGAGATTCTTGGTACTTCGAAGACATTTTCATGTCACCATTACTCCTATTCATTACTTTCGATGTCTTTGTCTCTTGTGCTATCCTTAGCACATTGTTAAGAAATTGTTTTAGGGAAATTGTGTTGAAATTCGAGGTTGACCACGTGTCCTGACCTTATGTAGTGATATTGGAATGGAACTATGAGTTAGTGAAATATAATGGCGTCAGGCCAACGTGATTATATTACGTTAATTCATAAAAAGTCCCAATATTGTGACATGAGGAATAGAAAGCGAGTCAGAGAAAATTTACACACCACTCATTCGGAAATTCTAACGTTGTTACATGAGTAAGGAAGATACTCATTATCTTACTTGTTGATATACGAGAGACTCGTCTTAACCGAACTACTTACCCTATGTTTTATCATTCATAACTCGCTTGTTAGTGACAGCTTCGCACGTGAAGAGTTTTGGCCCAAGGACTTATGTCCTGATAATAGTCAAAACAATATTTAACTCATTGGTTTTCATGACCTCGTAGCATTTATTGATTAGATGTCGCAAGACGATTCAAGTCCATCACCCGAGCTTTAACGATCTTACTTCAACTCGTAACCTCTGTAATGCGGATACCCTGCTTTTCATTAAAATTTTTACACATTTGTGCAATTGGGAGGTTCTCACGAGATTTATGGGCGAATAGAAGTAATGAAATATTTTGTCATGTATACTATTTATAAAATCATATATGTACGTATGAATTCAAATGGACTAATTTACCCTTACCTATTTTGGCTATTATACACTAAATTATACCTTCAAAATTATTTTAAAAACCACTCTTGTTGAGTTGTTTAGTTAACTCAAATTGATTTACGTAAAATGGTACACGTTGTACATACTTCTAAATTTACTAAGAGCTTCGTTCCATTTATGGGGTTACATCAGACGTTTCAAGCTTTTTCAAAACTCCTTTGATTGATTACATTAGAATTTTCGCATTACTCTACCGAGTGTTTGGATCACAGTTCTCCTCATCCTCCGTTTAAGGATGAAACTTATCATTAAGTTCATTGATAGAAACTCATACACCACTTTGGGGTCCGGCTTTGTAAATTTGTTGGAGAGTCTTTGCGCTCATTAGATTTTATCTCTTATGGTTGGACATGGCCGAAACGCGGACCGATAAATCAATTTTCTGGGGTACCCTCGATGGTCACCTTATTGTAGAAAAGGCGCTAGGTGGGTTTCTACCCCAACTGTTGTTATAATGGGTATCATGGATATATATTACTCTAGACCGTTTGAGGAGTTTCTACTCTCAATTTTCGCTGTCAACCGCAACACCCTCGTAAACATCAATCCTAGGAATCGATACTTTAGGGTGCACGAAATTATTTTTGGAGATTCATCTAACCTGGAGTCGGCCATTCTTTATAACCCATGATTCGCGTTCTTTTCATCCGCACATAAATTTAAGAATATGGATGAATCCTAGATTGCCTCGCTCATTGTACAAGGAAGTTCACTCTCGTTGAAATATCACACCTTTCGTACGTCTTCCTTTCGGAAATGTAATCAAAATTTACTTTGAAGTCCATGATCCTCGTTATCTCCTTCGAGAGAATTGCCTTAAATATCTATGCCACCGAAGTGACTACTTCATATATTTCTTCCCTCGTTGTTGCAACTACATTTCATTCATCCCAGTTCGTCCCCTTGGGGAGCTCTTGTTTTGTTTGTTAAGAAGAAGGGTGGTTCGTTCCGATGGTATAGTGATTATCGCGAGTTGAACAAGCTTACAGTTAAGAACCGTTACCCTCTTCCGAGAATTGATGATCTGTTCGATCAACTTCAAGGTTTGTCCATTTATTCTGAAATCGATCTTCGTTCCGGTTATCATCAGTTGCGTGTTAAAGAATCTGATGTTTCGAAAACTGCTTTTCGCACCCGTTACGGTCACTTTGAGTTTCTTGTTATGCTGTTCGGATTGACAAATGCATCTGCTGTGTTCATGGACCTCATGAACCATGTGTGCAGACCTTATTTAGACAAGTTCGTTATTGTTTTCATTGACGACATCCTTATTTATTCTAAGAGTGATGAAGAGCACGAAGAACACTTGAAGTTAGTGCTTGATATATTGAGAAAAGAAGAGTTGTACGCTAAGTTCTCTAAGTGTGCTTTCTGGTTAAGAGAAGTTCAATTCCTTGGTCACATTGTTAGTAAACAGGGAATACAAGATGATCCTGCTAAGATTGAGGCGATCGAAAAGTGGGAAACTCCGAAAACTCCTACTCAGATCCGTCAGTTTCTAGGATTGGTAGGATATTATAGAAGGTTCATTCAAGATTTCTCTCGTATAGCGACACCTCTGACTGATTTAACGCATAAGGGGGAGAAGTATGAGTGGAAGGATGAACAAGAGACTGCTTCTCAAATTTTGAAGAAGAAGTTGACTACCGCTCCGATATTGTCACTACCTAAGGGTAATTATGATTTTGTTGTTTATTGTGATACATCGCGTCAAGGCTTTGGGTGTGTTTTGATGCAATGAAAGAAGGTTATTGCATATGCGTCATGTCAGTTGAAGATCCACGAGCAGAATTATACAACCCATGATTTAGAATTGGGAGTTGTTATATTCGCACTCAAGAATTGGAGACATTACTTATATGGGGTCAAATGTGCAGTGTACACTGATCACAAAAGTCTTCAACATATTCTTGATCAAAAACAGCTAAATATGAGACAGCGAAGATGGGTTGAGACGTTGAACGATTATGATTTTGAACTTCTATATCATCCTGGAAAGGGCAATGTTGTAGCCGATGCTTTGAGTCGAAAAGAGAGAGTTGAACCTTGTAAGTTTAGGGCCTTGAATATGACCATACGAACAAACCTCGCAAGGAAGATTCTTGCAGCTCAACAAGAAGCCTTGAAGGAGGAAAATTTCGTAACAGGAAGGTCAAAGGCCTAAGTAGACAGTTTGAGGTACGAACCGATGGCACTCGGTATTTTTGCGGGATGCCTTTGGGTTCCGAAGTTTGGTGATCTACGAAACTTGTTTTAGATGAGGCTCATAAGTATGGGTACTCTATTCATCCTGGTTCAGGAAAGATGTATCATGATCTTAAGGAGCTGTATTGGTGGCCTAATTTGAAAGCTGATATGGCTACGTATGTGGTTAACTGTTGACCTGTGCTAAGGTTAAGGCTGAACATTAGAAACCGTCTGGACTTTTGGTGCAACCTGAGATTCCCGAGTGGAAGTGGGAAGGTATTACAATGGATTTTATTACGAAGTTATTGTGAGTTGTGGGTGGTTACGACGCCATTTGGGTGATCGTGACCGACTCACAAAATCAGCTCATTTCTTACCGATTAAGGAAACTGATTCGAGGGAGAAGCTTACCCGTTTATAATTGAAGGAAATTGTTTTGAGGCATGGTGTTCCCGTATCTATTATTTCGGATCAAGACAGTCGATTTACGGCGAGGTTTTGGCAGTCTTTACAAGATGCTTTGGGAACTAAATTGGATATGAGCACCGCTTATCATCCACCGTCGGACGGTCAGAATTAAAGGACCATCCAAACGTTAGAAGGCATGTTGAGGGCGTGCGTAATTGATTTTGGTAATTGTAGGGATAGATACTTGTCGTTGGCTAAGCTTTCTTATAACAACAGCTATCATGCAAGTATTAAAGCCGCACCGTTTGAAGCTCTGTATGGTAGAAAGTGTAGGTCTCCTGTCTGTTGGAATGAGGTTGGGGATGCTCAACTCACAGGTCCAGACATTATTCATGAGACTACCGAGAAGATCGTACAGATTAAGGAAGGATTGAGAACCGTCAGAAGTCGGCAAAAGAGCTATGCCAATAAGAGAAGGAACGATATTGAATTTCAGGTCGGTGATCGTGTTATGTTGAAGGTATTGCCTTGGAAGGGCGTGATACGTTTTGGTAAAAGGGGGAAAGTTGAATCCTCGATTTGTTGGACCTTTTGAAATTATTAAGAGAGTTGGACCCGTGGCTTATCGTTTGAAATTGCCACAAGAACTCAGTGCTGTTCACGATGTTTTTCATGTATCGAATTTAAAGAAGTGTTTGGCCGAGGCCGAGGAAACCATTCCTATGGAGGGACTTCATGTTGATAAGAAACTAGTTTTTCTTTTAAGGAACCTGTTGAAATTATGGATCGAAAGGTTAAGACTCTTAAACAGAGTAGAATTCCTATTGTTCGAGTTAGATGGAACGAATCGGTCCCGAGTTCACTTGGGAGCGTGAAGATTAGATGAGGCAGAAGTACCCGCATTTGTTCCCAAATGTTGAGTCAACCCCTGCACCTGCTTAAATTTCGGGACGAAATTTCCTTAACGGGAAGGTACTGTAACGACCCTACTTTTTCCGTTATCTTTTATCGTTAATTATTTAACGACCGTTAACTATTATTCGTGCCACGTCATTTCTATGACCTATATTACTATTTTTGTAATAATATATTAATTATTATGTGTTAAATGAATATTTGTATTCATATTTCAAATTGCACGTTTCTACGTGTCGTGGATTTCTATCCGGCGAATCTTTTCGGTTTTCAAACCAACGGTCGCGTTTTTGGGATATTTAAATCCTAATTATTTTAAATATGATATTTTAAGATCATATAATTATATATGGTATTTATATTTATTTTTCGTCGCGTAGTTGTTATATCTCCGAATTTTTAATCGCGTAAGCTTGTTTTTGCGTTTCGGGTTTTGTTCGGGTGTTCGGGCCACAAGGAATTTACATTTAAGAGTTTTGGGCTAAGTGGGGCCCACCCCACTATCAATTTCGGCTGAACCAAGGGGGTATACCCCTTCCACTTTGCATTTTTGTTTTCCATTTTCCCATTTACACTTTCTAATATCAAAAAACCTAATTTTGGCTCTCTCTCCCTTTTTGCTCCCCCTTGGCCGTCGCCTATCACCACTACTACATCATCATCTTCATCAATTTTTATTACTTGGATCAAGGATTAAACAACATCAACGCGTTCCTCATTCCGTTCTCTACGCGATTATACTTCTTGTTTCTCGATTAGGGTATAAACCCTAACCCTAGAACTTTCAATTTTTCAATTATTTTCTGTATTTTGATATTTATTTAGTAGTATGATGTTTGTGGATTATTGTAATGGTGTTTGTATGCATAGATGTACTCATAATTGCATGTTTTCGGTTTATAAAATTCTGGACAGCAGCTATTTCATGTATTCTGGGTTTGTGACTGACATAAAAGTTAAAATAAACTATCTAGATGAGTTCCTCTCATCAAGACATTAATTTTAGACTCCGGATTCATGTAGTTTCGATTCCCGGAGCCCTAGTTATGATCAAATTACTATTTTGTTAAAATTGAATTGTGGATTGACATGAAACAGGTTTGGTCCGACTTTGTGACCTTACTTGGTGTCTTTAGGGTGTGTTAGTGTGTTAGGACTGATGGTGGGACGAACTTTCATGTTCGGGTCACCTAAATCCGAGCCACGGTTCACCCGTTACGTCTAAAAACACGTTTTTGATTGAATTGAAGTTCCAAGTAGTGTATTGGCTGTATATCATGACTTGTGGGCTGTTCTTGGTGTGTTCTTGAGTGTACCAAAGTGTTGGGTGGTTTGCTTAGGCGGAGATATATGTAAGGCTCGCCGAAAACCGACACCCGGGACTCAAGATACGACCCGATGAACTTTTGATTAAAACTTATGGTTAATTATTAAACTTAGGATAAAAATAATGACTTTCATTATTAATTAATTACTTATGATATAAGAAGTAATTATTATTATTTAAGACTTATGATATGTATATTTATTATATCATTTAATTATTACTTATGATTTAATTAAACTTTTAATTAAACTTATGATTAATAATACTTTTATTATTAATGAAAAATACTTATGATAAGTATTAAACTTATATTATGAGATTATTATTATTATAGGACTTATAATAAGGATTAAATAATTATTTAATTATTATAAGACTTAGTTATTATTTAATTATTAAATACTTATGATTTAATAAGTATAATTAGAAATTTATGATATGATTAATAATTCATTATTAATTAATAATACTTATGATATGAATTAAAATTTATTATTAATTAATAATACTTATATTATGACTAATATTTAATTAATTAATTAAATACTTATGTTATATTAATTATATCATTTAAACTTATCTAAACTTTAATAATTCATTTTTATTTAATTAAACTTATGTTAAGACATAATTATACACTTTTGACTTTAATAAACATTATAACCTATGTTATTATTATAACTTACACTTTTCAAATTAATGTTGACTATGTTTGACCAAGGTTGACTTTTGAGTTGACTTTCGGTTGACTTTGACTTTCAGTTGACTTCTGTTGACTTTCTAAATAAGGAAACTTTCCTAACTTCAAAACTTTCTAAAAATAGAACTTTCTAAATTTGGAAACTTTCCAAAAATAGAAACTTTCCAAAAATAGAAACTTTCCAAAAATAGAGACTTTCCAAAAATAGAAACTTTCCAAAAATAGAAACTTTCCTAAAATAGAAAACTTTCCAAAAATGGAAACCTGCTAAAAATAGAAACTTTCTAAAAATAGAAAGTGTGTGTCCGTATGCTGTTCCAGTCAAACCGATGCTTGCCGAGTGTTATTCTATGTCTACTTGCAACATGTACAATAGCTATCATACTAAGACTTGACCTAAGTTAGTTATTTATATCGGCCTGCTTTATTTATAGGTCGGCGTTGTGATCTTTCTTGATCACTTTACTTTATTTGCTGTTCGCTTGTTTGTGAGATTTCTTCAGTTGCTATTAAGGTGAGTTATAGTCCCATTTTTCTATTTAAATCTTTTGGGATGAGAATACATGCAATTTATTTTATATTTTGGACAAGTGGAAGTTGGTTTAAATTATTCATTGTGAGTTGAACAAAAATATTCCCTAGTCTGGTAACTGTAATCACTGGTTTCTACTGGTGAACGCGAATCCTATGGATAGATCTATCGGGTTTGACAACCCCATTTCGAGCTAGTCGCGCTAGCAATTTGTTATCGGAATGTTTAGTACTTCGTATTTTGTTGTAGATACACTTGTTCGGTGTATATTATTTATTGTGTTTGGCAAGGGTAAATAAAGGGTTAAGTGGTTACCAGGTGGCTCACAGAAAATGGAATAATATTTTATTATATGTTTTCTAGCATATAATTTGGTGGTTTAAAAAGGACTTTTATGTTTTCAAACATAAATTTTTATTGTTTAAATTAAATATTGTTGGCAATATTAAACCTATAATTCACTCAACATTTTTGTTGACAGTTACTCGCATGTTTTATTCTCAGGTTCATGATTGATTTGCTTCCGCTGTGCTTAGAGAGTCTGCATATTTATGATGACAGCTTTTGTTAAACATTAACTTGCATTCTATTTTGTTACATTAAAAAGTGGTTGTTTGTTGACTTTATTTTGGTCAACTTTTGGTTAAAGTATTATTGTATAGTTTTTCTAAACTTATACATTTTAGTAGATTTCCTTTATAGGAAATCATTTTTAAATAAAGAATGCAAGGTTGTTTTATTAAATTCATATAGAGTTTCGATCAAGCTGTGGGACCAAGTGACGGAGCCGTTAAGTGTTTTGACGGAGTCGTCACATAACCTACTGTAAGTAATAAAGGTTTCTTGATTTTGGATGATTACTTGGAATGGATTTAGAAAACTTGGAAGTAAACTTGCAATCTTGGAAGTATTCTTGATTTTATGAAACTAGAACTTTTGGAATTTATGAAGAACACTTAGAACTTGAAGATAGAACTTGAGAGAGATCAATTAGATGAAGAAAATTGAAGAATGAAAGTATTTGTAGATGTTTTTGGTCGTTGGTGTATGGATTAGATATAAAGGATATGTAATTTTGTTTTCATGTAAATAAGTCATGAATGATTACTCATATTTTTGTAATTTTATGAGATATTTCATGCTAGTTGCCAAATGATGGTTTCCACATGTGTTAGGTGACTCACATGGGCTTCTAAGAGCTAATCATTGGAGTGTATATACCAATAGTACATACATCTAAAAGCTGTGTATTGTACGAGTACGAATACGGGTGCATACGAGTAGAATTGTTGATGAAACTGAACGAGGATGTAATTGTAAGCATTTTTGTTAAGTAGAAGTATTTTGATAAGTGTCTTGAAGTCTTTCAAAAGTGTATGAATACATATTAAAACACTACATGTATATACATTTTAACTGAGTCGTTAAGTCATCGTTAGTCGTTACATGTAAATGTTGTTTTGAAACCTTTAGGTTAACGATCTTGTTGAATGTTGTTAACCCATTGTTTATTATAACAAATGAGATATTAAATTGTTATATTATCATGATATTATGATATATAATATATGAAAGGACCCGTTCATATACATTATAAACGATTCACGATAGTTGATTACATCGCGAGGTATTTGACCTCTATATGATACGTTTTACAAACATTGCATTCGTTTTTAAAAGACAAACTTTCTTTACATCAAAAATTGACGGCATGCATACCATTTCATATTACATCCAACTATAATTGACTTAATATTAATCTTGATGAACTCAACGACTCGAATGCAACGTCTTTCAAAGTATGTCTTGAATGACTCCAAGTAATATCCTTAAAATGAGCTAATGCACAGCGGAAGAATTCTTTAATACCTGAGAATAAACATGCTTTAAAGTGTCAACCAAAAGGTTGGTGAGTTCATTAGTTTATCATAATCCATCATTTCCGTAATAGTAATAGACCACAAGATTTCAGTTTCTATAAATATCCGTACACTCGCAAGTGTATAAAGGTATTCTATAAGTTGTAGGCACCCGGTAACAAGCTTTAACGTTCATGTTTTACCCTCTGAAGTACACCAGATCAGGTGTGTTTAAAATAACCTCGAAGTACTAAAGCATCCCATAGTCAGGATGGGGTTTGTCAGACCCAATAGATCTATCTTTAGGATTCGCGCCTACCGTACATAGACAAGTAGTTTAATGTTACCAAGCTAAGGGTATATTTCTGGTTTAAACCCACATAGAATTAGTTTTAGTACTTGTGCCTATTTCGTAAAACATTTATAAATCAGCGCATGTATTCTCAGCCCAAAAATATATATAAAAAGGGAGCAAATGAAACTCACAATACTGTATTTTGTAGCAATTATGTATATGACGACACTGAACAAGTGCAGTGTTTGTCTCGGATTCACGAACCTATATTAAGTATATATATTTATATGTTGGTCAATATCTGTCTAACAATTTAGGTCAAGTCGTAGTGTATCACAATCCTAATGCTCGAGACCGACATGCAAAAGTCAACAAAAGTCAACTTGACCCAAAATGACTTCCAAAATCTATACATGTTTATTATATAACTTATATATAGTAGTTTTATATATTTAAATATATTTATCAGATCTTATTATACTAAATAATACAAGTCATTTATTAATAAATAAAAATTTATATTAAAATTCATATATGATAAAAATATACTTTTATATATCTCAAATAATAAAATTTATAAAATTCACTTAATATCATAAAAATATAGTGGTATGTATTATTAATGTAATTACATTACGTGTGGTAAAAATATCTTTGTACGCATATTTATTTGATAAAATAATATTGATAATAATAATAATGATAAAAATAATAAAATGATAGTTTCAATAAAAATATTAATTTTTAGTAATAAAGATAATTTTAGTAATAACATCAACTGATAACAGTTATAATAATCGTTTTAATAATAATATTAAAATTAATGATAATTCAATTGACCATATCTTTTAATCCGTTCATCGAAACCACACGATTTCTAAATGAAAAGTTATTAATTTTTTCTTCAGATTTTCAATGACATGCATATCATATAACTTATCTCAGTAGCATATGTATCAAATTTGTGATTTATCATAAACTATTTAACGACGAAACTAAGCATACAAACATGCATAATCATATATACTCGAGCACTAGTCAGGGATACACTATTAATATATAAAAGATAAGATATGAATGCTCACGTATCAATATTGTGATTCAATATTGCAGGAAAGTACGTAGACGCAACGAAAATGATAAACGTTAGGTTGACCTCACGAGCAATACCCTCGATCAATACCCATAACCTTCATAGCTATAACCCATAATTTCCTTAGCTCTATCCCATTTGAAAACTTATTTTGAAATCGTCTGAATATAACTCCGTCGTAGTATTTTATGTATACTAATAATATCTTGAAATAATACTAAGTAAATATATATATATATATATGTAATTCGATTGAGAGAGTTTAGAGAAATATATTTTCAAGTTTCTATGAAATAATGAAACCTATTGAATTCTATTTATAATAGATTTTTGAATTATTAAAGTGAATTATTAAAGTATGAATTATTAAAGTGAATTATTAAAGTATGAATTATTAAAGTGAATTATTAAAGTATGAATTATTAAAGTGAATTATTAAAGTATGAATTATTAAAGTGAATTATTAAAGTATGAATTAAAGTGAATTATTAAAGTATGAATTATTAAAGTGAATTATTAAAGTATGAATTATTAAAGTTAATTATTAAAGTATGAATTATTAAAGTGAATTATTAAAGTATGAATTATTAAAGTGAATTATTAAAGTATGAATTATTAAAGTTAAAGTAAAGTAAAAGTAAAGTAAAGGTAAAGTTAAAGTATAGTAAAAGTATGAAACTATGTACGTATAATACGCGTATAAAAATATATATAATATTAATTTAAATCGTTATATATATATATATATATATATAATAAAATAAAATATAAATATCGTTATCTTTATCATACTGGTTAAGTAATGAGTTGTCAAAAAAAATAGATTTCTTAAATCACAGTGGACCTCATAACATAGGCCCGTAATCATATCATAATGTATCTGATAATTCAATCATTTGATATTATCTCTTAATTCTGTCGATAAATATATCAAAACAAATATGTTTATGTAAAGTATCATATATCTAATACTTTGTTAATGTTTTCAGTTAATATTATATATTATATATACATATCTATATACACATAATTGTTTGTGAATCGTCGAACACGGTCAAAGGGTAATTGATTACATGAATGTAGTTCTAAACTTTTTGATATTCAACATTACAAATTCTGCTTATCGTGTCAGAAACATATAAAGGTTAAGTTTAAATTTGGTCGGAAATTTCCGGGTCGTCACAGTACCTACCCGTTAAAGAAATTTTGTCCCGAAATTTGATCGAGGTCGTCATGGCTAACTATAAAAAAGTTTTCATGACGAATATGAGTTGATAAATAGAGTTTTATCATCATTGAGTAATATAGATAAAACAATTTGATTACGCGAAGAGTATAAGTGAAGCTATCGCAAGAGAGTGAAATGAGTAAACGTATATTCGTTTTACCGATGACGTAGTTATGATTGATTTCCGGAATTCATGGGATTTAAAGAAAATCTTTGCAATAAGATTTGGTTCTTCGGCGATTAAGGAAATCAGGATCTTCTTTGATTAAATGCGATAATCTGTCTCGATTTCTCTGTCTGATATTTTACTATAATTTCACCCCCTTCGTTTCTTTATTTCCACAGCTCACACCTTCAAATCTTTCTCCCCAATTCATACTTTAAAGCATTCGTTAATATGCTTCATCCAGTATTGATTCTTGATATACTTTTAACTTTCATATCTGTCATTCTTCTTTTTCATCTACCACCGGAGGAAGTTATTTTCTTCTACCATTACCTTGGGGTTATTGTGTTTTTCATTCTCCCGTGTCTTTATATTGCTATACGCATTTATATACACAGTTTGTAATTTCGGGGTTGTTATCGGGCTTTATATTCTCCATTATATTTCGGAGCTTCATGCTTTCGTTTTCTCTTCCCGATCTTAAGTCAAGCGGATAATAGTCCAGAATTCGTAGATATGAATTTTTGGATGAACATAGTTAATGTTCCAAGAAGAAAATCGTAATGGCACGATCTTGATTTGGTAAATTACCAGAATATCCGAAAATATAGAGCTATCAAGATGATATGTTCTTAATATGTTTGAAAATTGGGTAGAATGTAAGAGTCGTGTAAACAGTACATGATGACGGTATGTTCTGTGAATCATCACGTTTCATTAGAAACTCAGCATGACTTACTGTAATATAATCACGTTGATCAAGTGTTATTATATTATACTAACTCATGCTTCAGTTCCCAACACTACTTCAAAAACATTCCTATTTTAAATTCAAATTTTTTTTTAAATTTAGAAACTAACACAGTTTCTTTTTATGTTGTAACGCAGATATTTCGAAGAGATAAAAGATATCGGATAAGAATAGTTGTGAAAATATCTTCAGGAATATCGAAGATATTATAATAAAAGATACGATAATATGGATGATGAAGAAGATTTGTCTGTGAAGGTTTAGAATAAGAAGTAAGGTGTTTGCTAACGATTTCAGTAGACACTGAATCATTTGGATCCTTTGAAGGCAGGTTTAGTCTTTGTGATTTGTCCACAGCCTCCTTCATGGTCTGCTCAATCCGTTTTCCAGTTTCAAACCTTCTCTTTTTCTCAGCTTTACCACCATACTATTCTTTATCATCAAACTTTTGACTGTTAAAGTCGTTTACAGTTTTTGCTGCTTCATCAGCATTTTTCCAATTTCAGAGAACTAGTTCATAGTTTGGGATGTTTTTCAGAAAATTCACATTCGAAGTTTGTAAGTCTAGGAGATAGACGTTATATGTATAACTTTTGACGTAAAATTGTCGCGAAATTCAAAATACTGATTGCTAATTCCCAGTAGTTGGTGTGACAATTATTGTTACAGGATGTAGGTGAGTACATGATGGGGTTTTAATGAATAAGTATAGTGGCTTTTCGGAGAGGCTTAAGTCGAAGGTTAATGAAGTTGTTGATAAGTTTACTGCTAATGTGGCGAGATATGAAAGGTTCCCCGGTAACAATGATAAAGGGGTAATTGTTATAATAAGATTTATTCGTATAAACAAATGAAGGTGATTTGCTGGAGCTGTGACAAAACTGTCTATTTTGGAAAGAGATTGAAAAATTATATTTGGTAATAAATATCAAAGGATCTGACACGGATACGTGTTAAACTATAACTTTGGTTTCGAGAGCTTTTCAGATGCATGACAGTGGGTAATATGTGGTTGGATCATCATCTCGCATGTCTTTAGGAATTTTGAAGTGTTTGAACACATATTGTAATTGTTAATATACATATGATGTTCTAAGATTTTGAATGATACAAATATTTTTGTGAGTTCCATGAATAGAAATGAGGTTCTAGGACAGTTTTGAAGTCAAAGTATAGTTTTGAAAGATGTAGGAATCTAAGAGTGATGATTTCGGTTATATCTTGAATCGAATTCTGAGATTTCAAAATCAGAATATGTAATTAGATTTTGAATGAGTATGGTTGTTTTGATTTCTATAAAAGAATGTATATTGTTGTGAAAGTAGGGAGTATAATGGATGATTTGCTGAATCAGATTCGAAGAATGTAACATATTAATTGTGAATTTATATATCTCTCGGGTATTACCTACCCGTTAAAAAAAAATTTCACAATTAATATTTTGTACAAAAGAATTTTATTACAGTCTTTATGGAAATATATATGTGTATATTTCTTCAGATGTAATATTGATTTAATGAGTTAATATTAAATTAAACTCATTTGATTTATGGTTAAGGCTATGATAGATAATTTCTAAACTTTAGAAATTACATAATCACCGTAGAATGTTTCCCCAATGAAGTTATGAATCAATACTTCATCGTTGTGGTATTCCTTGGTATCTACATGGCGTATGACGTCGATGCTCGTGGGACAGATTGTGAAGTTGAGGTTTGCGATGCGGTTGTTGTTGGTGGTGGTAATGGTACTGTTGATGTTATTGATGGTGGTACTGGTTATGCTGCTGGTGCTACTGCTGGTGTTTGTAACCTTTGCACCATATTCTCCAAAGCAACTACCCGAGCGCGAAGCTCGTTGACTTCTTCTATTACACCGGGGTGATTGTCGGTTCGGACGAGCGGATAAATAAGAT